>NC_045961.1:60114506-61448834 GCF_010909765.2 Amblyraja radiata
ACTTGAATTTTATTGCAGGAATTTTGGTGAAGCTGAAAAATACTTCTCAGCAATTTGGGTTGTAATAGTGCAGTTCTATAGTTTGAATCAAAATGGATTGACCTTACATGAATGGTAAGGATCAATTCATTTAAGTATGCAACTTTTGATAATTTGCACATGATGTGTTGAGAGCATAGTATTAATCTGAAGCTAACATATTGGGAACCAGCAGCTCAAAAAAGTATATTTGCCTTGAAAATGTATGCCATTATTTTCCTTGTAAAGAAACATTTTAGCACATAAGGATTCCCTTCAATAACTTGTCATCAAAGGTCAACAAAATAAAAAGGCATAAAGACCAAACAATGAAAATACAAAGATCAGACCACCAAAGAGAAAAAAAAAAATCACATTTAATTTTCCCTTCAGACCAAAGCATTCAAAGCATTGCTGAAGAAATGAGACTTAACTCTCAGCATTGTTTGTAAACTTGTAAGCAGAGAGTTTCTTGTCCACCTTGTAGAATGTTAGGAGCAATATACTCAAATAGACCTCAACAGTCACACCACAGAAGTGCCAAAGGCATTGGAGTGCATTTTCAATTCCAGTATGCAAAAACAAAGTGCTGTAGAAACATCGAAAATAGGTGCAGGAGTAGGCCATTTGGCCCTTCGAGCCAGCCTTTCAATATGATCATGGCTAATCATCCAAAATGTGTACCCTTTCTTGCTTTCTACCCTATCCCTTGATTTTGTTAGCCCTTAGAGCTTTATCTAAAGGGCCTGTCCCACTTACGTCTCCTTGGCATGCTAATTACGCGACCTCGTGGTCTCGTGGAGGCACGACGGTCCCGCGAAGGTCGCGCGCGACTTCAATCAACCGCACAGCCATCTGGAGCGCGTGACGTCATTTGAAGATGGACGCAAAATGCTGGACTCAGCGGGACCGGCAGCATCTCTGGAGAGAAGGAATGGATGATGTTTTGTGTCAAGACTCTTCTTCAGTCTGAAAGAAGGGTCTTGATCCGAAACGTCACCGATTGCTTCTCTCCAGAGATGCTCCCAGTCCCACTGAGTTACTCCAGCATTTTGTGTCTATCTTCAATTTTCTTGGCCCCGCTCTGGGAGTAGAAGTGGGGACGGATCCGGACCGCAACGGCCGTGAGCCCCAGACCGAGCTTTATGATCGTTTGCCTGCTTCTGCTGCTGTTGAAGGTGAGACGTTGTGTCGCGCCCGGGTCTTGGGCTTGTCCCACTTTGGCCGTCAGTTCCGCGACAGGCCTTTGGCGCGCGAAGATTTCATTCGCTACAAACATTTCGGAGCCCCGTGCGATGTCGCGCACAACTACATACCCCTCCGCGCTTCTCAGTGGGACCAGCCCTGCTCGGCCATACGATGCCCGTGCGCCTCAACGCGACCACGAGGTCACGGAATTTGCGTGCCAAGGACATGTAAGTGGGGCAGGCCCTTAACTCTCTCTTGAAAACATCCAGTGAATCGGCCTCCACTGCCTTCTGTAGCAGAAAATTCCACTGAATCACAACTCTCTGGGTGTAGATGCCAGAAAGCTGGAATACCAAAAGAAGAAAATACTGAAATATTCAGCAGATGTGCTGAGTGAAATAGAGTTATTGTTTCAGGCTGATGATATATGACTGATGTAGATCAGTTAATAAGTGGTTGCAAATGTTGATTTATATACACAAGTATCTTTGTAGATATGTTTGAGAATTAAATGACAAATAATGTGACTCTTAACATTAGATTTTAAAAAGTTATATGAACCCAGTTCATGTTTGCAAATACCCCCACAAAACAGTCCTCATTGGAGCATCTACACGTATTTTTCCCTGGTCTGCTTGATAGTGCAAACTAATGTTGTGTGTATATAAATGAAACAAACTGTCAAGTATCGAATTCATGGCAATTCCAAAAAACTCTTTAAATGCCTACAAAATTCAACAAAATGTAAGCTGAGACTCCTTTTGTTCAGTGTAAATATTGTCAGCTTCCTTACTTTCTGCTCATTGAACCTCAAAATTCATGCTGGGCACTTTTAAATGTACATTTGATATTGCATGTGCCTGTGTAATTGTCACTAACAAGCTTATGGCAATAGGAGCCAGGAGCTGGAGGGACTGCCGTTTGAAGTCAGGTGGTATTACATCTGAGAAGTGCTCCATGCAGTATTAAATGTAACTAGCTCAGGCACCATTAGGTCCATAATCTTTCTTGTCAAATTGTCATTTAAGAGACAGCAGTCTTTCTGCAAATCCTGTTAGATTCTGCTTTTTTTTAAATTATATTTTCGCTTTACTTTGGTCTTCTTCATTCAGAATATTCACATAGATCCATTTTGAGAAGCTAGGCTTAATACCTCACAGAGTAATGCAGAACAGAAACAGACCCATCAGCCCAATATGTCTGCCTCATTCATCATGTACACATTTATAACATTTTATTCTACTTGCATTCCCAATTTAATTAATATTTTACCATTCACCCACACATTTAGCGGCAATTTACAGTGGCCAATTAACCAACCATTCTGTTCATCTTTGGTATATTGGAGGAAACTTGGGTACACAGAGGAAAGAGAATATACAAACTCCACACAGATAGCACTGGAGATCAGGATTAAACATGGGTTATTAGAAATGTGACATAACAGCTCCACTAGCTGCGATGCCCTTATTCTGATGCTACTAAAATCACCTTATTCCTTCATGGAAAATTTCATGTGCATACCGGAAAGTACTGTGGTGCTTATTCCATGAATATTGGGGTAGCTGATAGTGTTAGCCAGGGTTCAGTCAGATAATTCCCCTATCTGCCTAAGCCCTTCAAGGTGGTCTGCTAATTTTCTCATTACTTTTTATGTGCTTTAAAAAAATGAAATAGGTTCCTAATCATGGTATATGTCCAGTTATGTAACGGAAAATAATAGAGGCATGGAGAAGGTTATCTGTAATTTCTAACATTCACATTGGGCTGATAAAGACATGGGGAGGACAGGTTGGGGAAGTGGGGATTCGAAGTAGCTGAGACTCTGCCTGAATTGGGAGCAGACCACTCCGAGACAAGGTCATGAGCTGGACAGAAACATATTCAACCTCTTGTCTGATGTCTTGGATCTGTCACATGCTTACACCCAGAAAGCACAGTAGTGCAGTATTTTTCCATTCACCCATCAAATACTCCACAGGTGAGAAAATCCCAACGTTTGAAGTTTGTCTGTAGCTCTTGGAAGTCCTAGACTTTTGCAGAAAGAACACATTCTGATGCACGTGCTGTTGATGCTGCAAAGGAAGGGTCAGAAAACCTACCCTTATATTCAAATAAAGATTGAGAATAATGAGAATGAAGAAGAAGATCTGAAGAGCAAGATCTGAACATACACATAGTGAATCAGAATTCACAGAGACCTGGCAAAGAAAAATACAAATATTCATTGTCAGAACATAAAGAGAAATTGAGACTTCTCTCTGATTATGGTAAACAGCTTTATGTCTGAAACACGAATGTTTTTAAAAGGCAATGGTGATGATCTGTTCCTGTGTGCTGATGGCACAATAACACACTGGGCACAGAGGGAAGAGGAATCTGGGGTTATAGTCAATGTCAGATTTGCATTTGTCCTGTGTTTCTGATGGATAAATCCTGAGGGTTCCTCTGACATTCTTAGAGATGGTTCGGGGGCAGTAATCTCCTGTAGTGAAGGGAGAAATGAATTAGCAAATGTCCGAGAGAGGAAGGATAAAATATGATTCTCCTTGACCTTGGGCTCTGTCTGACTGCTAACGAGTGCGCAACAAACGCATCTAACCTCAGGCCTCATGCATTTGCACTCCTATTGTTTTCAGCAGGAGAATAAGTACCTGAAGATATGGCTATAATATAATCAATTAATTATGCGCCTTATGCCACTGGTAGGAGGATTATTGAAGATATTTAAAGATACAGGATTTCTGTATATTTGGAAAGACAAGACTGATCAGGAATAGTCAGCATGGATTTGTGCTGGTAAAATTCTGTCTCACGAATATAGTGAGTCATAGAGTGATACAGTGTGGAATCAGGCCCGAGGCCCAACTTGCCCACGTTAGCCAACATGTCCCAGCAACATGAGTCCCACCCGTCTGTGTTTGGTCCATATCCCTCCAAACCTGTCCTATCCATGTACCTGTCTAACTGCTTCTTAAACTTTGGGATAGTCCATGCCTCAACTACCTCCTCCGGCAGCTTATTCCATACACTCATCACCCTTTGTGTGAAAACGTTACCCATCAGATTCCTATTAAATCTTTTCCCCTTCACTTAAACCTATGTCCTCTGGTCCTCGATTCACCCTCATCCTCATAAGATCATCCCTCATCCTCCTGCGCTCCAAGGAATAGAGACCCAGCCCACTCAATTGCTCAGACCCTCTAATCCTGGCAACATCCTCGTAAATCTTCTCTGTACCCTTTCCACCTTGACAACATCTTTCCTTTAACATGGTGCCCAGAACTGAACACAATACTCTAAATGCGGTCTCATCAACGTCTTATACAACTGCTACATGATCTCCCAACTTCTATACTTAATACTCTCACTGATGAATGCCAATGTACCAAAAGCCTTTTTGACCACCTTATCTAACCGACTCAACCTTCAAGGAACCATGCATCTGCACTCCTAGATCCCTCTGGTCTACAACACTCTCCAAAGCCCTACCATTCACTGTGTAAGTCCTGTTCATATTAGACATCCCAAAATGCAACACCTCACATTTTTCTGTAATAAATTCCATCAACCATTCCTCAGCCCACATGGCCAATCAATCAAGAACCTGCAGCAATTCTTCACAACTATCTTTACTATCTGCAAAACCACCCACTTTTGTATCATCAGCAAACTTGCTAATGTTGCCATGTATGTTCTCATCCAAATCATTGATGTAGATGACAAACAGTAACATTCCCAGCACCGAACCTTGAGGCACACCACTAGTCACAGGCTTCCAGTCTGAGAAGCAACCTTCCATGAAGTCAAATTTCTATCCATTCAGCTATCTCTCTTTGGATTCCATGCGATCCAACCTTCCCAGCCCACCATGTGGAACCTTGTTGAATGCTTTACTGAAATCATTGCACACAACATCTACACCTCTGCTCTCATAGACCTTTTTGGTGCATTGAATTGAATTGAATTCTTTATTTGTCATTCAAACCTTTCGGTCTGAACGAAATGTCGTTGCCTGCAGCCATACATGTAATAATAAACAACACACAATAAACACAAATTAACATCCACCACAGTGAGTTCACCAAGCACCTCATCACTGTGTTGCTGTCTCCTCCCTCTGCACTGAGGCGATACCCCACCGGGCGATGGTAAGTCAGTCCCACGGTTCAAGTTGATGGGGGTGGTCAAAGCTGCCGCCCTCCAGTCCAGCAGACATAGTTGTTGCCACGGGAGCTCCGGAAAACAGGCATCTACCTGTGACCCGCGAGCTCCTGACGATGTCATCCACTGGCCCACGGCCGAGCCCCGGATTCAGCTCGCTGCCGCCAGAACGCCGCCTCAGCCACCTGAGCACCATCTCCGCCCCGCACCGGGCCGCCCTCACGGGAGTGTCTCAGCCCCGCACCGGGCTGCCCCCACGGGAGCGCCTTCCAGCAGGGAGTCGGGCCGTCCACACGGGAGCGCCTTCAGGCTGGTAGCCGGGCCGCCCACACCGGAGCGCCTGCCAGCCCCGCACCGGGCCGCCCTCACGGGAGCACCTTCCAGCCGGGAGCTGGGCCGTCCTCACGGGAGCGCCTTCCAACCCCGTACCGGGCCGCCCTCACGGGAGCGTCTCAGCGCCGCACCGGGCTGCCCCCACGGGAACGCCTTCCAGCCGGGAGCCAGGCTGTCCTCATGGGAGCGCCTTCCAGCCGGGAGCCGGGCCGCCCACACGGGAGCACCTTCCAGCCCCGCACCGGGCCGCCCACACGGGAGCGCCTACCAGCCGAGAGCCGGGCCGCCATCACAGGAGTGTCTCAGCCCCGCGCCGTTCATGCTCACCGGAGCGCCGAGTCGAGCCGCTGCCCGAACGTCGCCGCAGCTCGAAGACGGCCAGCCTCGCGTTGGTAAGTCCTGGCTGGTCTAACTCCGGATCCTCGAGGTCGGTCGCAGGTTGGAGGCCGCCAGCTCCGCCATTAGCCCTCAGCTCAGACGGGGGAAGAGAAGGGGGATACGACAAGAAAGTCGCATTCCCCCGAAGGGAGAGACAGAAAGCCCTGTTTCACCCCCCCCCACACATAACACAACCTAATAACCAAAAGTTTAACTGAACAAGACAAAAAAAACAACACATCAAAACAAAACATTTGTGTTGCCAAACCAGGCTGTGATGTGACTAGTCCATATGCTCTCTACCGTACATCTGTAGAAGTTTGAGAGTATAAATTGACATACCAAATATCCTCAATCATCTAAGGAAGTAGAAGTGTTGATGGGCTTTCTTTATGAATACATCAATGTGCTGGGTCCAGGACAGATCTTCAGTTATATGCATGGCCAGGAACTTGAGGTTTTTGACTCTCTCAACCACCGACCCATTGATGAAAACAGGTTTGTGGATCCTCTGCCTTCCTCTTCTAAAGTCAACAATCAGCTACTAGGTTTTACTGATGTTGAGAGCAATATTGTTGTTCTGGCACCATTAAATCAGACGATCCCTTTAATACTTTGACTCATCATTATCAATAATTAGTCCAACAATGGTGGTGTTTTAGTGAATACTAGACCAAGTGCAGACCCCAACGTGCGGTTGCGGGGAGGGGGGAGGCAGCATGCGGGGTCACACACACTAACTAGCCCCCCCCCCCCCACGCACACGTGCTAACTACCCCCTTGATATTATATTAATATTATTAATTTGCTTCTTTTACCCCATAACGGCCCTATCTACTGATGCATAGCCCCCAACTCGCAGGCACTTCTAGAGAGGGAGGGGGGGGGGGGAGATAGAGAATGAGGGCAGAGAGAGAAGGGGTAGAGACAGAGAGAGAGTGGCAGAGACAGAGAGAGGGGAAAGAGACAGAGGGAGAGGGGGTGGAGGGGAGGAGGAGAGGGAGGGTGGGAAGGGAAGGGAAGAGGTGGGGGGAAGGGAGGGGGAGAGGTGGGATGAATGGAGGGTGGAGGGGGTGAGAGGGGGAGGGGGGGTGAGAGGGGGAGAGGGTGAGAAGGGGGAGGGGGTTAGAGGGGTGAGAGGGTGAGGGAGAGTGGGCAAGAGGGGAAGGGGGGAAGGGGGTGAGGGGGGAGGGGGGAGATGGGGAGGGGGTGAGAGGGGGGGTGGGGTGAGAATGGGGTAGGGGTGAGAAGGGGTAGGGGTGAGAAGGGGGTAGGGGTGATAGTGGGGTGGGGGAGCGGTGGAGGACAGAGTGTGGATGGGAGGAGCGAAGGGGTGAGGTGGAGAGTGGTGAGGGGGGAGAGAGGGGGGAGAGAGGGGGGAGAGAGGGGATGAGAGAGGGAGGATAGAGGGGGAAGAGTGGGGAAGGAAGGGGAGAGGGGTAGGGAGATGGATAGGGGGGAGAGAGAGGAGAGAGGGGGAAGAGTGGGGAGGGGTAGGGAGAGGGAGAGGCAGGGGGAAAGGGAGTGTGTGTAAAGAGAAGGGGGAAGGTATATAACACATCCACTGGTTCTCCCTTATCCACTCCACTAGTTACATCCTCGAAAAATTCTATAAGATTCGTCAGACATGATTTACCTTTTATAAATCTATGCTGACTTTGTCCAATGATTTCACCACTTTTCAAATGTGCTGCTATCCCATCTTTAATAATTGACTCAAGCAGTTTACCCACTACCGATGTTAGACTAACTGGTCGGTAATTCCCCGTTTTCTCTCTCCCTCCCTTTTTAAAAAGTGGGGTTACATTAGCTACCCTCCAATCCTCAGGAACTACACCAGAATCTAAAGAGTTTTGAAAAATTATCACTAATGCATCCACTATTTCTGGGGCTACTTCCTTAAGTACTCTGGGATGTAGCCTATCTGGCCCTGGGGATTTATCGGCCTTCAATCCATTCAATTTACCTAACACCATTTCCCAGCTAACCTGGATTTCACTCAGTTCCTCCATCTCATTTGACCCCCGGCCCCCTGCTATTTCCGGCAGATTATTTTTGTCTTCCTTAGTGAAGACAGAACCAAAGAAGTTATTCAATTGGTCTGCCATGTCCTTGTTTCCCATGATCAATTCACCTGTTTCTGACTGCAAGGGACCTACAGTTGTTTTAACTAATCCTTTTCTCTTCACATATCTATAAAAACTTTTGCAGCCAGTTTTTATGTTCCCTGACAGTTTTCTTTCATGATCTATTTTCCCTTTCCTTATTAAGCCCTTTGTCCTCCTCTGCTGGACTCTGAATTTCTCCCAGTCCTCTGCTTGTTATCCACGGATGCACTACCTTCCCTGATTTATTATTTTGCCAATCTGGGACGAACAATTGTTGTAGTTCATCCATGCAGTCTTTAAATGCCTTCCATTGCATATCCTCCGTCAACCCTTAAAGAATCAATTGCCAGTCTATCTTGGCCAATTCACATCTCATACCCTCAAAGTTACCTTTCTTTATGTTCAGGACCCTTGTTTCTGAATTAACAATGTCACTCTCCATCCTAATGAAGAACTCAAACATATTATGGTCACTCTTGCACAAGGGGCCACGCACAACAAGACTGCTAACTAACCCTTCCTCATTACTCAATACTCAGTCTAGAATACCCTGCTCTCTCGGTGGTTCCTCTACATGTTGGTTTAGAAAACTATCCCGCATACATTCCATGAAATCCAAGAAAGCTAGTAGACTGGGTGTGTGGCAGGAGGCAGAGAAGGGAGGCACTCAGACCCAACATGTAGGGGAGAAAGAAGAAAAAGATAATAAACAGAGAATAAGAGGTGGTGGGTTTCTTAAATGTGTATATTTTAATGCTAGGAGCATTGTAAGAAAGGTGGATGAGCTTAGAGCCTGGATTGACACCTGGAAGTATGATGTTGTGGTGATTAGTGAAACATGGTTGCAGGATGGCTGTGATTGGAAACTAAATATTCCAGGATTTCATTGCTTCAGGTGTGATATAATTGGAGGGGCATGAGGTGGAGGTGTTGCATTGCTTGTCAGGGAAGATATTACAGCAGTGCTTTGGCAGGATTGATTAGAGGGCTCGTCTAGGGATGCTATTTGGGTGGAACTGAGAAATGGGTAAGGTGTGGCAACACTTATAGGGTGTATTATAGACTGCCTAATGGGGAGCGAGAATTGGAAGCGTAAATATGTAAGGAGATAGCAGATATTAGTAGTAAGCATAGGGTAGTGATTGTGGGAGATTTCAATTTTCCACACATAGACTGGGAAACACATTCTGTAAAAGGGCTGGATGGTTTGGAGTTTGTAAAATGTTTGCAGGATAGTTTTTTGCAGCAATACATAGAGGTACTTGAGAAGGGGCAGTGCTGGACCTCCTGTTAGGAAATGAGACAGGTCAGGTGGCGGAGGTATGTGTTGGGGAGCACTTCGGGTCCAGTGATCACAATACCATTAGTTTCAATAAAATTATGGAGAAGGTCATAACTGGACCAAGGATTGAGATTTTTGATTGGAGAAAGGCTAACTTTGAGGAGATGTGAAATGATTTAAAATGAGTGAATTGGGACATTTTGTTTTATGGGAAGGATGTAGAAGAGAAATGGACGACATTTAAAGGTGACATTTTAAGTGTACAGAATCTTTATGTCCCTGTTCAGTTGAAAGGAAATAGTAATAATTGGAAAGAGCTATGGTTTTCAAGGGAAATTGGACACTTGGTTCCGAAAAAGAGTGAGATAATAAATATAGGCAGCATGGAGTAAATGAAGTGCTTGACGAGTATAAAGAATGTAAAAAGAATCTTAAGAAATAAATTAGAAAAGCTAAAAGAAGATATGAGGTTGCTTTGGCAAGTAAGGTGAAAGTAAATCCAAAGGGGTTCTACAGCTATATTAATAGCAAAAGGATTACGAGGGATAAAATTGGTCCATTAGAGAGTCAGAGTGACAGTTATCTGCAGAACCAAAAGAGATGGGGGATATATTGAACAATTTATTTTCTTCGGTATTCACCAAGGAGAAGGATATTGAATTATGTGAGGTAAGGGAAACAAGTAAAGTAGCTATGGAAACTATGAGATTCAAAGAAGAGGAAGTACTGACACTTTTGAAAAATATAAAAGTGGATAAGTCTCCAGGTCCTGACAGAATATTCCCTAGGACATTGAGGGAAGTTGTGTAGAAATAGCAGGGGCTGTGACAGAAATATTTCAAATGTCATGAGAAACGGGAATGGTGCTGGAGGATTGGCGTACTGCACATGTTGTTCCATTGTTTAAAAAGGGTTCTAAGAGTAAACCTAGCAATTATAGACCTGTTAGTTTGATGTCAGTGGTGGGCAAATTAATGGAAAGGATACTAAGAGATAATATATATAAGCATCTGGATAAACAAGGTCTGATTAAGAACAGTCAACATGGATTTGTGCCTGGATGGTCATGTTTGACTAAACTTCTTGAATTTTTTGAAGAGGTTACTAGGGAAATTGATGAGGGTAAAGCGGTGGATGTCTATATGGACTTCAGTAAGGCCTTTGACAAGGTTCCACATGGACGGTTGGTTAAGAAGGTTCAATTGTTGGGCAATAATGGTGGAGTAGCAAGATGGATTCAACAGTGGCTGAATGGGAGATGCCAGAGAGTAATGGTGGATGGCTGTTTGTCAGGTTGGAGGCCGGTGACTAGTGGGGTGTCTCAGGGATCTGTGTTGGGTCCACTGTTGTTTGTCATATACATCAATGATCTGGATGATGATGTGGCAAATTCGATTAGTAAGTATGCAGATGATACTAATATAGGTGGTGTTGTGGATAATGAAGTAGATTTTCAAAGTCTACAGAGAGATTTAGGCCATTTGGAAGAGTGGGCTGAAAGATGGCAGATGGAGTTTAATGCTGATAAGTGTGTGGTGCGACATCTTGGCAGGACAAATCAAAATAGGACGTACATGGTAAATGGTAGCAAATTGAGGAATGCAGTTGAACAGAGGGATCGAGGAATAACTGTGTATAGTTCCCTGAAGGTGGAACCTCATGTAGATAGGGTGGTAAAGAACGCTTTTGGTGTGCTGGCCTTTATAAATCAGAGCATTGAGTATAGAAGTTGAGATGTAATGTTAAAATTGTACAAGGCATTGGTGAGGTAATTCTGGAGTATGGGGTACAATTTTGGTCATCAAATTATAGGAAAGATGTCAACAAAATAGAGAGAGTACAGAGGAGATTTACTAGAATGTTGCCTGGGTTTCAGCAACTAAGTTACAGAGAAAGGTTGAACAAGTTAGGTCTTTATTCTTTGGAGCGCAGAAGGTTAAGGGGGGACTTGATAGAGGTCTTTAAAATGATGAGAGGGTTGGACAGAGTTGACGTGGATAAGCTTTTTCCATTGTGAGTAGGGAAGATTCAAACACGAGGACATGATTTGAGAATTATGGGACAAAAGTTTAGGGGGAACATGAGGCGGAACCTCTTTACTCAGAGAGTGGTAGCTGTGTGGAATGAGCTTCCAGTGGAAGTGGTGGAGGCAGGTTCGATTTTATCATTTAAAAATAAATTGGATAGGTATATGGACGGGAAAGGAATGGAGGGTTATGGTCTGAGTGCAGGTAGATGGGACTAGGGGAGAATAAGTGTTCGGCACGGACTAGAAAGGCCGAGATGACCTGTTTCCGTGCTGTAATTGTTATATGGTTATATGGAGACAGTTTTGAGGTGCTTTCAGAAAGTTAGTTTAAGTTGTGATATTACAACAACGTATGCTGTGGACACATGCTGAGGGGAAACAAAATAACATTTAAGGTGGTTTTTCATTTTATATTGGGGGGAAAAAATGATCAAAGTTTTGTTCCAGCAAAAATATTTGTAAGCAGCAATGATAATATCAAAGTATAACTGATAGCCATTGCAGTATTCAAGAAGGAACAACAGAAATTGGTAGCAACTGTCATTTTGACTCCAATAAACAAGATTGTGTTAATTACAGGATGGGTTACAGGTCTTGTTCTAAGAGACATTACAACCCTGCATTAGTCACAAAATGCTCAGAATAGATACTTCAGCCAGGAACCATTAACACTTCTGATAGAAAGGTTTCATAGAGGCGCTGCTTATTCTATTTTCTTTCCCTGTAGTAGAAGCCCTGTTTGATCCTTCCACCTGCTGCTACTTTTATTCATCTTTTCTTTCTGGAGTGGAATTGGCAAAGTGCCTTTCAGGAAGCATCTAGCAGGAAGTACCTTAGCTATTCAAAACATTCAATAGCTAGTGCAAGCACATTGAAGTTGTTTCAGTCAAAAACAAAATCAACAAGCAGAATACATCTCAAAACTTTCTAGGATTTAAATCAGAATATCTCTTTAACTATCACTGGCAAAGATCCAATCCTATTTAGCATAGCTTGGTTTCTGGATGGGATCCATAACTTATGGTAGAAACATGACCCAATTCTGACAACTGACCCAATTAGCATGTATTCATTCAGACCCTGCTTGTGTTTAAGGGGACCTCTGGCTTGCCAAACTGAACTTCACTCAACAATCAGAACACCTGAGTCTTGGTAGCACAATTTTTCTTTTTTTTCTTTTTCTTTTTCTTTTTTTATTAGAAGTACAGTAAATTACAGTAATACACATCACATAAATCTTATTACATTTTGTTGTACCACTTCGTTTTTCGAGCTTTAAAAAAGGTAGAAATAAAAGAAGTAAGGAAAGTGAGCAAGAATCGTGAAGGTGCAGGAAAGTGTTGGGAGAAGAAAGCCCCTTGGGGAAGAAATTAGAGAAGGAAGTAAAGAAAGGAAATAAGACCCTAGAAAGAAAAGAAAAAAAAAGGAAAAACAATCGCTCTATTGTAACACAAAACTCTGCAAAAAAGGATATACCAACCGTGTTTTAAATTTTTTTTATTTTATACCCCTCGTTACCAGATCCTGGTACCATTTATATTTTAAATTACTATTGCACCTTATGCTTGTAATAGTTCCGTAAATGCAGATCACGTCTTTTGGAAGTGGTCTGCTTTGCCTGCTAGGAGGAGTCTCATCTCTTCCAAGTGTAGTGTTTCGAACATGTTTGAAATCCACATTTTTATTGTTGGTATTGGAGCATTTTTCCAAAATTTGAGTATAAGCTTTTTTCCCATTATTAGCCCGTAATTAAGTAAGTTCTTTTGAAACACATTTAATTCGGGGTTACCTTCCGATATTCCAAAAATGATCCATTCTGCTTTTGGTACAAGTTTTATTTTAAATAATTTTGTGAAGATTTCAAATATTTTGTTCCAGAATTTTTACATTTTTATACAGAAAACAAAAGAGTGCGCTATGTTAGCTTCTTGTGACTGACATTTATCACAAATGGGTGAGACATTGGGGAAAAGTTTATTTATTTTAGTTTTTGAATAATATAGTCTATGTAATGTTTTATATTGAATTAGAGTATGTCGTACGTTGATCGAGCATTTATGCACATATAGTAAGTGTTTATCCCAGCTCTCTTTTGAAATTTTTATAGCTAGTTCTTGTTCCCAGTCTCTTCTAATACCATCGGTTGTAGGTATTTCTATATTTAAAATAATGTTGTATAAGTATGATATTAGATTTGCTGATTCAGCCTTTGTCTTCATGGCTTCATCCAATAAGTCTGGGGGCATGTTATGATAGTCTTTTGTGTATTTTTTCAGATAGTCACGGATTTGAAGATATTTAAAATATTGATTATTTTTCAAATTATATTTCAGTTGTAATTGTTGAAATGATAATAATTTTCCTAATTCATACAAGTCTCCGAGCGTTTTTATTCCCATTCTTTCCCATTGTGTAAATGATTTATCTATAATTGAGGGTTTAAACGACGGGTTATTGACTATTGGCATTAAAAGAGATAGATTTCTTAATTTTAGATTCTGTTTTATTTGTTTCCAAGTTCTAATTGTGCTATGTATCATTGGATTTTTATTATAATTTTTGTTATTCAGATTCATTGGTGAGAGGAGAGTCGCTCCTGTATTACACGGAGAGCTGTCCTCTCTCTCCATTACAATCCAATCCACCTGCTGGGCAGAGTTGTCCAGCAGGTGAATCATATTTTTAATATTTACTGCCCAATTATAGTACATAAAGTTAGGGAGCGCTAGACCACCCATCTCTTTTGGTTTACTAAGGTGTGCTCTTTGTATTCTGTGGGATTTGTAATCCCATATACAATTTGTAATGTCTGAGTCTTGTTTTTTGAAAAACTTTTTCGGAAGATATATTGTAATGGATTGAAATAAATATAGGATTTGTGGTAAAAAGATCATTTTTATAGCATTTATTCGACCTATTAAAGACATCAGGAGCGTTTTCCAGAATTTAATTAGATTATTTAGTTTCTTAAGTAAGGGGCTATAATTGGCATTAAACATAGCGTGATAATTTCTAGTGATTTTAATTCCTAAATTCAGGATGCATCTAGCAGGAAGTACCTTAGCTATTCAAAACATTCAATAGCTAGTGCAAGCACATTGAAGTTGTTTCAGTCAAAAACAAAATCAACAAGCAGAATACATCTCAAAACTTTCTAGGATTTAAATCAGAATATCTCTTTAACTATCACTGGCAAAGATCCAATCCTATTTAGCATAGCTTGGTTTCTGGATGGGATCCATAACTTATGGTAGAAACATGACCCAATTCTGACAACTGACCCAATTAGCATGTATTCATTCAGATCCTGCTTCTGTTTAAGGGGACCTCTGGCTTGCCAAACTGAACTTCACTCAACAATCAGAACACCTGAGTCTTGGTAGCACAATTTTCTATGCAAACACATGCAGCCAAACAAATATCTAGCCTGTCAAATATCCAACATTTCTTGTTCTTATAAAAATCATGGACCAAACGGATTAACTTTGTTTTTCCATGAATGTTGCCTTGCCTTCTAAACATTTCAGAAACATCTCCTTTATATTTGCAGTGGTGGTTTTTACAACTTCTCAAAGTTCCACCTTCGATAGCCACTAATTTGTTGGAGGATTGGAAAAGTAGTCTTACGCACTCCACGACATATTTGAAACAGCAAAAACGAGTCTTCCAGAAGTAGTCTCTTGATTAATAGCTTCTTTATTGTAATAATACAAAACAATGAAATAACTCATAACTTTCTGTTCTTAATCGTCGTTCCATTCATTTCATATAAATCATAAAAACTTCTTATTGTAAAAATACATCATCTAACAAAATATATATGTCCCAATCATGCTCGTGGTCATGGTAGAAAAATGTCATCACATGGCCCGACATCAAACTAAAAACTAATCATCAGAGAGTCTGCGCCAGAATCCTCCAGCCAAAAACACGCCCCAGACCACGTATAAAATCCCACCCACATTAACACAGGCAGATAATAACTAAAGGTGACTATAATAGCACATGACTATAATAAACTTACTTAAGCTTAATGTCTCCATCCATCCATCCATCCATCCATCCATCCATCCATCCATCCATCCATCCATCCATCCATCCATCCTTCTCTTCTCTATCTCTATATCTCTATCTCTATACTTAACTAAAACTCTCATCTTGTCCTCTTCCGGTTTGCATTGTTTTTAAATTCGCCCAAAAACGGTACGCGAAATTTAAAAACAACTTACTTGCCATTCTCCTGTGCTGCAAGTGCACCAAGTTTTGTTCAGATCGGTGAAACATTACAAAAGTTATTAAGGTTTAAATATCGTAAAAACCGCCCCTTCCACCACCCACTGTCAATCACCGGCGGCGAGGAGAATAAAGCTGAAGGAGTGGAGTGAGCAGTGTGGAGAGTGAGCCGCCGAGTGAGTGAGTGAGTGAGTGAGAGCGGCCGGCCGGCAGGCAGCCAGTGAGGGCGTGAGTGCGGCCGGTAGGCAGCCGGTGAGTGAGTGCATCCGGAAGGCAGCCGGTGAGTGAGTGTGGCCGGGAACCGGTGAGTGAGTGAGTGCTTCCGGGAGCCGAAAGCCACTGGGTGACGCTGGAGCCATTGAGTGAGGCCGTACCCCCACCCCCGCCGACACACCCTTCTCCCATACACACCCCTCTCCCCCTCCCACACACACCCCTCTCCAACACCCAACCCCCTCTCACACACACCCCACCGCCCCACACACATCCCCCTTCCCCCCCCACACACAGCCCTCCCCCACAATCCCCCCACCCACACTTAAACCCTATCCCACACATGCCTGCTGCCCACACACCCCTCCCCTCCCCCTACATACCCCTCCCCTCCCCCCACACACTTCACCCCCCACACACTCATCCCCCCACAGCCCCACACTCACCCTCCCCCACACCAAACCTGCACACACACACCCACCCCCTCATAACCCTCCCACTCCACACCAACCCTGCCAAACACCCACCCCGCCACACATCGGTAAGCCACGCCAGCAGTAGGCCACGGCAGGGGTCGGGAGCAACAGGGGTAGGCCACGGCCACGGCCACGGCAGCAGTTGGCCTCGACAGCTATATGCCATGGCAGCAGCAGGCAACGGTAGGATGCGGCAGCAGCAGGGGTAGGCAGGGGTAGGCCATTGCAGCGGTAGGCCACGGCCGCGCTCCCACCCCTACCGGCCCCCGAAAGGCCCCGCCAGAAGCTGTCCCCTTCCCTGGCTGCAGGACGCTACCGGCGACCCCCGCCTGAAGCCGTCCCCCTCCACTGGCTATAGAACGCTCCCCGCCAGCCCCCACCTGAAGACATCCCCGTCCCCAGCTGCAGTTCATTCGGCCCACAACACTTGTACTAGCCCAAGAAAAGTCCATTCAGCCCACAATGCCCTACTAGCCCTCTTGAAACCTGTCCTGGCCCAAAACACCTGTACAAGCCCAAGCAAAGACCCTGTGTACCATAATATCTGTACTAGCCCTCTGGAAACCAGTCCCTTCGGCCCACAACACCCGTACTAGCTCTGCAGAAAGCCTCCCACCACCAGCCACCAGCCACTGCCTGAAGCCCTCCTCCTCCTCCTCACCTGGCTGCAGGATGCCCCCCCCCTCCCCCCACCGGCTTCTGCAAGCTCCTGCCTGAAGCCGTCCCCCTCCCCCGGCTGCAGGACGCTCCCCCCCCCATCGGCACCCGACAGCCCCCGCCTGAAGCTGTCTCCCTCCCCCAGCTGCAGGACACTCCCCCTACCCCACTGGCCCCTGACAGTCCCGGCATGAAGCCATCCCCCTTCCCCGGCTGCAGGATGCCCACTGACCCTCGACAGCCTCCACCTGAATTTGTCCCCTTTCCCTGGCTGCAGGATGCTCTCCCCTGCCCACCGGCCATCGACAGCCCCTGCCTGAAGCCGTCCCACTCCCCTGGCTGCAGGACGCTCCCCCCCTCCCCACCTGAAGCCGTCCCATCCCCAGCTGCAGGACGCTGCCATCCCCCCTCCCCTCCTCACTGGCCCCTGCCTGAAACCGTCCCCGTTCCCAGGTGCAGGATGCTCATTCCTCCCCCACCAGCCCCCGACAGCCCCCGCCTGAAGCCGTGCGGGTAGGCAGCGGCAGCGGTAGGCCACGGCAGCGGTAGGCCATGGCAGCGATAGGCCACGGCAGTGCTCCCCCCCCCCACACCGGTCCTTGACAGGCCCCGTCTGAAGCCGTCCCCCTCACCAGCTGCAGGACGCTCCCTCCTCCCCCACCAGCCCCCGACAACCCCCCGCCTGAAGCCGTCCCCCTCCCCCAGCTACAGAATGCAACAAGAGACACAACAAGAAAGAACTGAACTGAATAAATCTCATCTTTAACATGTAAATTGTTGTAATATTATGTTATACACATTTTAAGCCTTAATAAATAACTTTTCCACTTGCCGTGCCCGTCAGCTGTGCCTGCGCAGTAATGCCTGCATGTTCTACATCACAATGGAAACCCAATGGGCAGGAATGGCTGCGCAGCCCGAGAGCTGCTAAGAGTGGATGGGGGGGGGGGGGGTTGGTTGAGGGGGTGATGGAGTGAGTGCGAGGGGGGGGGAATGGCAAGGGACGGAGTGAGGGGTGGCGAGGGGAGGAGGGGGGATCAGGAGCGTCACAATGGGACCCGCCAGCCGCGCCTGCGCAGTTGGAGGCTATGGGTGAGTAGTGGAATATTGTGTTGGGGGACCAGGCCTCCCATGTGAGAATGGGACCCAACGGGTCCCACTTTGTCTAGTATTAACATAAAATTAATCCTATGAAGATATACCACACACCAACTTGACAAATGTTTAGTGATTGAGACATGCGTCTGTTCATTTCAGCTTTTTCATAATGTTTCAGTATATCAGTAATCCAAATGAATGTTTAAATTAGTTTGAAGAGCCTGTATAAACGTGTTAAGATTGTAGACATGGGTTGTGGTGTAACATATTCCTATCTGTATGAAATATATTTTTAGCACCAAACTGCAGCCGGAGGGTTTCAGATGAATTTGCACCCTTCTGATATAGACTGAGGTAGCAAAGACATGGAAGAATTCCTTAAGTGCTTTGATGCAGGTGGCCACTATATGAATAAATGGGATCAAATGAAATATATTCTTAGTAGACGAATATATAATGAAGAGAATCTACCATCGAGAGTTTTAGTATGGCTGTGGGGATGAGAGCAAGCTAAAGAAAATATACTTATTGAGGAAAGGGCCAGTTTCAGCAAGCTGGAAACAATTATGGTCATGTAAAATGTAAAGGTTGACAGATTACAGAGGATAGTTTTTAAAAGGAATATAGTTTGACATGTGTAGGTGAGGGAGACAAGTAGGAAAAAAAAGGCAGTGCTTTCCGAACGATGAAAAAATGAGATGAACCAATAATCTTAATGAGGGAAGTTATATTGATACAAGGTTAATCAGAACGATCAGAGAATGCTGAATAAAAAGAGGGAAACGAGATGGGAACTTATACAAAAGGAAATACCTAGCTTTGAGTTAGCATATTAATAGAAAATATGTAGAAAGAGGTTGAATGGTGTTAATTAATACCTATTAAATGGTAGTGGTCCTCTTGAGTACTTTTTGTCTTACAAAGCCAAGAAAAAGAGAAGATGTCAAAATCACAGGGAAGGAAATAGAAGAAAGACTGAAAAGACAAAGAAAATGATAAAAAATAGGTTTTGGCAGTAGTGTAAAGATTGCCTTCTTTATTGGATATGTAGTGTGAACAACCAAAGGCAAAATTCAACCTCCAAATGTTTATTTCACAATAAATTATGATTAACACAAAACAAAAAATGTTGATCACTGATTTACTGTCCCAGTTTGGCCTCATAACTAAGTAATATTTACAATATTGTCTTGTCAAAATAAAGCAAAAATGATTCAAAATGTCTTCCTCGTGCTGTTTTCGTGAGCCCTGAATTTTCTGCTGATACTGCACAGAACAAAGCCAGACTTGTCAATGCATACATTCAAACTGTTTTGTGGGTGTGTCTTATTTTCTAGAAGTTCCAGTATACAATACTCATGCATCATGCAACTTGAAATTGAAATAACATGTCATGATCAAAGACAAAATGCAGAAGGATCTCGACCTGGAAGCTGAAAACAAATGCAAAGTTAACAATGCATTCTTGTCTCCTACTGCTGAAATACGAATGAACATATTGGGCCAATCTCAATATTTCAGGAAGCACCTTTCATCAATAATGAAATTCACCATTGCATATTTCTATTGAGGGAGTACAGCATAGGTTCACGAGGTTAATTCAGTCTGAAGAAGGGTTTCGGCCCGAAACGTTGCCTATTTCCTTCGCTCCATAGATGCTGCTGTACCCGCTGAGTTTCTTCAGCTTTTTTGTGTACCGTTAATTCCTGGGTTGGGTGGGACTGACATATGATGAGAGAATGGGGCGACTGGGCTCGTATACACTGGAATTTAGGATGAGAGGAAGTCTTATTGAAACATATAAGATTATTAAGGGAATGGGTACAGTTATTTATTTTTAATTACTTTACAAACATTTCTAAACACCTGTTTTCACTTTTTTATTATGGAGTATTGTGTGTAGATTGCTGATGAAAAAAATTAATTTAAATCCATTTTAGAATAAGGCTGTAACGTAACAAAATGTGGAAAAAGGGATGGGGTCTGAATACTTTCTGAATGCACTGTATATATGTTGGGTACTCCTAATCCTTCAAGTCCACTGAAAACATTATACATCTGACACCAGCACCCTTAGGGAGATCATTAGAGTCAGTTTCAAACATATATAGTTTGCATGCCTAAGAGGTGACTCCTGAAATGGACACTATAAGTTCGGTCATGCCAAAGGAATTCCAGATAAAATAGAAAAAATAATCACCAACAGCTTCCTTGACAAGGTGTATATCCCCTATCAGTTTGTGGGGATCTTTGGCCCAAAGCACTTAAAATGGAAAAGGAACACTCACGATGGCTTTGAGTACCATAGGCTAATGCATCGGGAATGCACAGACGCGCAGAATAAATGACAGAAAGAGTAGAGTCCTCCAAACTATCTACCCACTCACACCACTAAACATCACCAGTGCCATCTGTACAATATTATGTTTCTGATTCTCACCTTGCCCTGATTAGCCATATTGGAACCCATAGAACTGAGTGGAAATAAATCGTCCTCAATGCCCAGGCACTGCCTTAGATGCCAAAGTATGTGAGATGTGAGGAATAAATTGTAATATTGCATTAATGTTTAATAAAGATGTATTTGCATGGACAATATTTAGTACATCTGTAAGATACCAAGATCCTTTGTCAAATTCCTTTAAATATTTCTAACGCTTCCCTATTCTTGTAGTTCTGTGCTCAGCGCTGAAGTGAAAGGTACAGAAAACCTACCTTTAATGTTGACTCGTCGCAACATATCTGGCTGAATAATTCTCTTCACAGTCATCTCATGTAATAACATCTAGCCATTCCTGAAAATCAGAGCAGCAGTTGCACACTTCATTTAACCCAAATAAGCCTGTGTCGAAGCTCCACATTTGCTTCCCACTCACTTTATTCCTTCTTACCCAGACTTCTCAAGCTCAAATGTGAATTTGCTTGCAAATCTTGTAAAACGTGGAATGAATATTTGTACTCATAGATTCACCTAACTTCAAGTGCACAGCTCCCTTAATTTGGAATTGACAACCAGAACATCCCACTGGATTGACTGCCTGCACAGTGGCAAAGTGGATTGACAACTCCATATAATTATTCTGAGGTGCCAGTGCACACCTGCAATGAAATGGCTTGTGTCACCAAACCCTCGATTTTGAAGCAGTAGAATTTAAAATGTTAATAGAATTAACAATAGTTCTACAACAATGTCACTTATTTATGCATCCATGGCAATTACTCTTTTAACAGTAAGATTTTACGGTGTAGATATTTTCCAGTTCGTGTTGAGCTGTAACTCATTTAAATTCATGTAACCTATGCATTCATTTTGTATTTCTACCTGTGTAATTACAAAATTATATTATACAGAGATGTAAGCAGCTGGTTTTCATGAAGTGCAATGATGCAGAAATTTCTCTGTCCTATAAAAAGCAGAAATTCCATAGTAACAATGTCAATTATCTGATAACCAATCAACACACACATTTGTGCATGCACACACGCACATGCATCGTATTACTTCTGGGTAAGCTTTATAACAATGTCAAAATGGTAAGTTGGGGTTACCAATAGGTTCTATCACTTGCTGAACCAGTGTTATTGCAACAATTGAAGACATCTATAGTTTGCCAAATGATACAAAATGCAATTTTAACAATATTACTGTGCTCTTAATAATTGCTGGGATCAAATTCATGTCACATCTGTTCTCTTTTATGGTGAATGCCACTTCATTTTACTGACATGCCACTTCATTTTAACAAAAGAAAGCAGTTTGCAAATGTTCTTCATACTGTAAAAAAGGTTACAAGGAACTCAAATAAAGTATGTGCACCCCAGAAGTTTAATGGGAGCATGAAAAGTTGCTTATGATACAATAGGAAGGGAATCTTTCACAGAGTTAATAATGGGAAGTACTTTGCTGCCAACAAGTTTTCATGACATATAACCATATAACCATATAACAATTACAGCACGGAAACAGGCCATCTCGGCCCTAAAAGTCCGTGCCGAACAACTTTTTTCCCTTAGTCCCACCTGCCTGCACTCATACCATAACCCTCCATTCCCTTCTCATCCATATGCCTATCCAATTTATTTTTAAATGATACCAACGAACCTGCCGCCACCACTTCCACTGGAAGCTGATTCCACACCGCTACCACTCTCTGAGTAAAGAAGTTCCCCCTCATGTTACCCCTAAACTTCTGTCCCTTAATTCTGAAGTCATGTCCTCTTGTTTGAATCTTCCCTATTCTCAAAGGGAAAAGCTTGATCACGTCAACTCTGTCTATCCCTCTCATCATTTTAAAGACCTCTATCAAGTCCCCCCTTAACCTTCTGCGCTCCAGAGAATAAAGACCTAACTTATTCAACCTATCTCTGTAACTTAGTTGTTGAAACCCAGGCAACATTTTAGTAAATCTCCTCTGTACTCTCTCTATTTTGTTGACATCCTTCCTATAATTGGGCGACATCTGCAAACAGGCAGCATAACTAAGATGCCAAGAGCAATTAAAGCACAACTGATCCATTAATTGACTTAACCTTGCTCTATTTATATTGATATTCTGATTCTGACTAAACAGAAATCTGTCCAGGAGACACAAGGAACCACAGGTGGTGGAATGAGTAAAACACAAAGTTACTCCAGCACTCTGTGTTTTAAACCCTATCTATCTCACTTCTTCCCTTGAATACAACCTGCCTTAATCATCATCCTCTGGCACCCGCAGTACAGGATATTGATGTTCCTCCTCCTACAGGTGGGCATCATGATAGATCAAAGGGGATCTGATTAAGGCTTTTAGAATCAAGATTCATTGTTCTCCCATTTACAATTGAGTCACTGTTTTAACCTTTACTTTCACCCCTTTCACAGATTGGACAACAAACGTACTCGTTAACATCCAAATGTGTTTTCAGAACTGCGGGGGAAGAAAATCTTGTCTCTGGACAAGGGTTGAAAAAATTGTCCCTAATAATGCCAGATTAGAACAAACAAATTACTTTGTTGCTAAAATGAATTTACAAAGATTCAGAACAGCATTTCTACTCTACATCTCTACCCTACAGTGCCAGATAGACTTCTGGCAAGTTCAATGTGAAGTAACGTAACAATATGGTGGACTATTAGTCACATACTATCATTATTAAAGTGGTACCAATCAATATTATGCATTCTGCAGTTATTTTCTTGAAAAAAGAATTAAAATTTGGAATAACACTGCTCCAATTTCACAAAGCAGCTGACAATGATTAGTCTTAGCGTAAAATATTTTGACCAATTAAGTTGAAGCAAAAACATTTAAAAAAAAGCAAAACTAGTGCAGAAATAGCCCAAACACTATACATAATAATCTGACAATAAAATTCAATAAATATCCAATTGTAACAGGACTGCAGGTCGATATTAGAAGGGCATATTAGTAATTCAACATTATGTGTTAGTGTAAGATTTGATATTGTGTGGACATCCAAACAGCATAATTGAAATGTAATTTTACTATAATTAACTGCATGTCGGTGGGTGTTTCTGGCTCCAGCATAAAATGCATCCAATTGCAATGAATATGCAGCAGATAAACTATCACAAACATTCTCTTTTATTTTGTTAGTGGAAGTTGACTGATGATTCTGAAACCTGGTTTTATTGACCACAGGGATATTGGTTCTGGTTCACTAATATTTATGCAGAAGTTTTCACACTGAGCATTTGTGTGATGGTCCTAACGGATGTGGTTGAGTCAGAGTTGCAGACCAACTTTCCGTGCCGGCACAGGAAGCAGACTTGGAAGAAATTACATCCACTGATCTTTTGTCATAATGTATATAGGTTACACATTTCTCCTTTGACCACTCTGAGATGCAATATTCCAGATTACTAATAATTTCAAGCTCATTAATAATGACTTGCAACCCCCTGCAAGCAGAACTGGATTAAGTAGATCCAATAAGAAGCAGATAAACTTTGGGTAAAAACATTATTATTTTTGCCAATTGAAAGTAATGATTCAGAATATTACTGAACGCAACACAGAGCAATTGAAATCCTTTTCAGATGAAGGGTGAAAACCAAACTCTGTGTTCACCAAACCTCTAAACTAAACCACCCAATACAGTAATACCTCATTTAGCGCTACCCTGCATAGCACTGCTTTACTATAGCACTCTTTTATTTTGGAGCCATATTTTTTCCAAATCCCTAAATGTGGTAAAAAGAGTGCCTATCTTTGTTTACATTCATGTGGCTAATCAGAATGCATCACACGTGTGCTCACATCTGGTCAGCAGGTTCCTCTCAGTCCACAGTTAGTTCAAGCACTGACATGACCACATTATGCACACATTCATCAGGATGCAACCAAACCATAAAGAGGAGCCAAAGACTGAGCCCTCATCCCAACATGAGGTGGACCCTCATCCCAGATATATTTGTAATTTGCAGCAGCCTTTTCATCGCACCATATACTCTTAATCTGAATCTTCTGGGACAGTACTAATGTACCCTTCACCTCCTCCCTAACAAGTGACTGGGATTTTTTCTCATTCAAGGTGCCTTTAGATATAGATTCAGAAAATAGGTGCAGGAGGAGGCCATTTGGCCCTTCGAGCTTGCACCGCCATTCATTGTGATCATGGCGGATCATCTACAATCAGTAACCCGTGCCTGCCTTCTCCCCATATCCCTTGATTCCGCTAGCCCCAAGAACTCTATCTAACTCTCTCTTAAATTCATCCAGTGAATTGGATTCTTCTGCATTCTGTGGCAGAGAATTCCACAAATTCACAACTCTCTGGGTGAAAAAGTTTTTTCTCATCTCAGTTTTAAATGGCCTCCCCTTTATTCTTAGACTGTGGCCCCTGGTTCTGGACTCCCCCAACATTGGGAACATTTTTCCTGCATTTAGCTTGTCCAGTCCTTTTATAATTTTATACGTCTCTATAAGATCCCTCTCATCCTTCTAAATTCCAGTGAATACAAGCCCAGTCTTTCCAATCTTTCCTCATATGACAGTCCAGCCGTACCGGGGATTAACCTCATGAACCTACGCTGCACTGCCTCAATAGCAAGGATGTCCTTCCTCAAAACTGCACACAATACTCCAGATGTGGTCTCACCAGGGCCCTGTACAACTGCAGAAGGACCTCTTTACTCCTGTACTCAAACCCTCTTGTTATGAAGACCAACATGCCATTAGCTTTCTTCACTGCCTTCTTAATATTTTACCCACATGTTGCTCTATCTGAATTGGTGCCTACTAGTGTTAGGTATAGTGATGGAGGATCTGGTCAAAAAACAAACATTGCCTATCCATTCCCTCCACTGATGCTGCATAACCAACTCACTTTGTGTTTTACTTAGGTATGGTGATATAGAGTAACACTTTTTGTTTTACTTAGGTGAGGTGAAGTAGAATAATTTACCTGAGGGTCTGTATAGTGGATCTGAAAGTGCGTAATTTGAGGTGCCGTTCAGTGTTAAATCACTATTCATTATTCAATCATTAAGTATCAGGGTGCAATTATCTTCTTAACAATGAAATGCTGCCAAGTCAAAATTAGCCTACAGTGTTGCTCTAAAATTAAATTTAAATACAGCAATCCTAATCCACAGGGCTAAAACTGCATAAATGTTATTTGTAGTGATATTTTCCAAAGGAGGAACTGAGCTTGTAGGCATTCATGCCCTCTTCACATCTTATTCCTTACCTTACACGAACCTGGACAAATTGTCTGTGTTACAATTGATTGGGACAGGTTGATCACACATCTCTACAAAAATATTCGTTTTCTGTGGATATCCAATTAAGCCTGGTGTTTGTTTAAAACAATGGAATATCAACTACTTCTAGAGGTAGACACAAAATGCTGGAGTAACTTAACGGGACAGGCAGCATCACTGGAGAGAAGGAATGGGTGACATTTTGGGTCGAGACCCTTCTTCATACTTCTAAAGGTGTGTGTGATATCCATAGGTTTTGATACCATTAATTTATTTATGATGTCCTGTGTGTTTAAACCTACAATTTCCATTCCATGTTGTGCTTCTGAACATACCAACATATATTTGCTTATGAATATCTTCCTTTATCATTTAGGAAAAAGTAACTAAAACAAGATTCAATTTTTGTTTGGTTTTCATCTGTATTCTCTAATTTAATTCTTGAATGGTGCAACATAAATAATTAAGACACCACAGTTCACTCTTGATCAAGAATTTAGTCTAATTTCTTGATCATGCTAGTTCTTAATTATTCTTTGTTCACCTCATTGATATCAAAAGTGAGTATAGCACAATGTAATAGGTTCCTAACAAGTATGTTACAGTATTTCTCTATTTTGCAATTGATGTGCCAGGATGATTAATGCAATTTTCAAAATAATTATCGCAAACTGTGCAGTAATTTAATTTCAGAATTACATTGAGACAGATTAGCTGAGACCAACAACAGCACCCTCGACTTAATTGGCTTCAAATTAACAGAGCATAACATTAATATTTAATTTTTAGGGATGCAATATGTACTTAGCAAAGTCAGTCCATTGCAATTTGCATAGCTTCGCAACAGATCATAAATATAGGCCATCTGTTGAAATCTGTAAACTTGAATGACAATGATTCAAAGTCACAGAGCACTTAACTTTGTTTTTAGGCAGACAAAAGTGCTGCAGCATCTATGGAGCGAAGGAAATCGGTCCGAAACCCTTCTACAGACTTAACTTTGTTTCTGTTTACTGGCCATCTTGCTTACTGGATGATTTGACGAATGAAAGAGGAAATGCCCTCTTTAGGTTATAAAGTTATGTGATAGAAGTAGAATTAGGCCAATCGGCCCATCAAGTCTTCTCCGCCATTCAATCATGGCTGATCTATCTCTCCCTCCTAACCCCATTCTCCTGCCTTCTCCCCATATCCTCTGACACCTGTACTAATCATTACACTTTGTAATTAGGGATAATCATATTCTCTCAGTTTGTCAGAAGACAAGAACATAATATAGGAAGAATAAGAAAAAGGAGCAGGAATAGGTGATTTGAACCTTCAAATCCACTGCAACATTCATCATCTACAAGCTTAATATCATTTTCCTATAGTATCATCGTATTCCTTAATTCTTTCAATATCTGGTATTCTATTGTTTTCTGTTTTAAATGAACTCAGTAACTAAACTTCCATGCAATCCAGAGTAGAGACTTCCAAAACGTCACCACCTTCTACAAGGAATACATCTCAT
This sequence comes from Amblyraja radiata, assembly GCF_010909765.2. Taxonomy (NCBI): domain Eukaryota; kingdom Metazoa; phylum Chordata; class Chondrichthyes; order Rajiformes; family Rajidae; genus Amblyraja; species Amblyraja radiata. Next base: position 60,141,905 of record NC_045961.1, read on the forward strand.
CTTACTTCCAAGGGATATACCATGTGTTATGAAGTTCTGACCCTTTGTTGCAGGACTCATATGACAAAGGAAATATCCATCTTGTTAAATCCTATTGGATTTTTTGTTTTAAGTTTCAATAAGATCTCTTCTCATTCTTCTAAACTGAAGTGAATAAAGACCTAGACAACTTCTTCACTCCTCGTAGGGACCCTCATTACATTTCAGTTTAGCTTATGGTCACGTGTACCGAGGTACAGCGAAAAGCTTTTTGTTGTGTGCTAACCAGTCAGCAGAACGACAATACATGATTACAATCAATCCATTAACAGTGTATAGATAAATGAAAAGGGAATAACGTTTAGCGCAAGCTAAAGCCAGTAAAGTCCGGTCAAGGTTAGTCTGAGGGATATCAGAGGTAGATAGTAGTTCAGCACTGCTCATTGGTTGTGGTTGGATGATTCAGTTGCCTGATAACAGCTGGGAAGAAACTGTCCCTGAATCTGGTGGTGTGCATTTTCACACTTCTAAACCTTTTGCCTGATGGGCAATCAAATTCTTATCTTCTTAAGGGGGATTAAAACAGAGATCAATGTCATATATAGTTGCAGTGCTGCCTTACAGCACCAGATCCTGACTACAGTTGCTATCTGTACGGAGTTTGTATGTTCTCCCCGTGACTGCATGGGTTTTTCCCGGGTGCTCTGGTTTCCTCCCACACTAGGAAGATGTACAGGTTTGTAGGTTAATTGGCTTCAGTAAAGATTGTAAATTGTTCTTAATGTGTAGGATAGCACTGGTGTACGGGGATCACTGTTTGACGTGGACTCGGTAGGCCAATGGACATGATTCCTTGCTGTATCTCTATATTAAACTGGATAACTTTGTTCTGTGATCAACTATTCTTGAAATAAGGCATTTGGCTTCCTTATAGAAACATAGAAACATAGAAATTAGGTGCAGGAGTAGGCCATTCGGCCCTCCTCGAGCCTGCACCGCCATTCAATATGATCATGGCTGATCATCCAACTCAGTATCCCGTACCTGCCTTCTCTCCATACCCTCTGATCCTCTAAGCCACAAGGGCCACATCTAACTCCCTCTTAAATATAGCCAATGAACTGGCCTCGACTACCCTCTGTGGCAGAGAGTTCCAGAGATTCACCACTCTCTGTGTGAAAAAAGTTCTTCTCATCTCGGTTTTAAAGGATTTCCCCCTTATCCTTAAGCTGTGTCCCCTTGTCCTGGACTTCCCCAACATCGGGAGCAATCTTCCTGCATCTAGCCTGTCCAACACCTTAAGAATTTTATAAGTTTCTATAAGATCCCCTCTCAATCTCCTAAATTCTAGAGATTATAAACCAAGTCTATCCAGTCTTTTTTCATAAGACCGTCCTGACATCACAGGAATCAGTCTGGTGAACCTTCTCTGCACTCCCTCTATGGCAATAATGTCCTTCCTCAGATTTGGAGACCAAAACTGTACGCAATACTCCAGGTGTGGTCTCACCAAGACCCTGTACAACTGCAGTAGAACCTCCCTGCTCCTATACTCAAATCCTTTTGCTATGAAAGCTAACATACCATTCGCTTTCTTCACTGCCTGCTGCACCTGCATGAATACTTTCAATGACTGGTGTACCATGACACCCAGGTCTCGCTGCATCTCCCCTTTTCCTAGTCGGCCACCATTTAGATAATATTCTGCTTTCCTGTTTTTGCCACCAAAATGGATAACCTCACATTTATCCACATTATACTGCATCTGCCAAACATTTGCCCACTCACCCAGCCTATCCAAGTCACCTTGCAGTCTCCTAGCATCCTCCTCACAGCTAACACTGCCCCCCAGCTTAGTGTCATCTGCAAACTTGGAGATATTGCCTTCAATTCCCTCATCCAGATCATTAATATATATTGTAAATAGCTGGGGTCCCAGCACTGAGTCTTGCGGTACCCCACTAGTCACTGCCTGCCATTGTGAAAAGGACCCGTTTACTCCTACTCTTTGCTTCCTGTTTGCCAGCCAGTTCTCTATCCACATCAATACTGAACCCCCAATGCCATGTGCTTTAAGTTTGTATACTAATCTCTTATGTGGGACCTTGTCGAAAGCCTTCTGGAAGTCCAGATACACCACATCTACTGGTTCTTCCCTATCCACGCTACTAGTTACATCCTCGAAAAATTCTATAAGATTCGTCAGACATGATTTACCTTTCATAAATCCATGCTGACTTTGTCCAATGATTTCACCACTTTCCAAATGTGCTGCTATCCCATCTTTAATAACTGACTCCAGCAGTTTCCCCACTACCGATGTTAGACTAACTGGTCTGTAATTCCCCGTTTTCTCTCTCCCTCCCTTCTTAAAAAGTGGGGTTACGTTTGCTACCCGCCAATCCTCATGAACTACTCCAGAATATAAAGAGTTTTGAAAGATTATTACTAATGCATCCACTATTTCTGGAGCTACTTCCTTAAGTACTCTGGGATGCAGCCTATCTGGCCCTGGGGATTTATCGGCCTTTAATCCATTCAATTTACCCAACACCACTTCCCGGCTAACCTGGATTTCACTCAATTCCTCCAACTCCTTTGACCCGCGGTCCCCTGCTATTTCCGGCAGATTATTTATGTCTTCCTTAGTGAAGACGGAACCAAAGTAGTTATTCAATTGGTGAATTATGTACATGTGAAAACAATAAACTAAACTAAAAAAAATGTAGGCTTTCAATGACGTGTATACTTCAATCCATTTGAACATCACCATTAACCAATCTCTCATTATTTAAACAAAAATGCTGCTTCTCTATTTTAAATATTGTAATGGATAAATTCACTTTTTCTTACATTACATTGCACCTACCAAGTTTGTGTTCACTCACTCAATGTATATTAAATCCCATTGAAGCATTTTTTACTTCCTCCTCCTCTCTACTCACAATTCAACTGAGTTTTATATCATCAACAAAGTTTGAAATATAACATTTGCTCCCCTCGGCCTAATTATTGATTTAGACCAGGAGTAGCAGGGGATCAAACACGTGGGACACCCTACTACATAGTCTGTTAAGGGGAGGAAGATCCATTCATTCCTACACTTAACTTTGTGTCATACTCAATTCTCAATCCATGTCAGTGTATTACCTAAATACTAATTGGTCATCAGTCACCAGTGTGGGGTCAACATCCAAATTCACTACTTCTGTGGTTCCCCATTATCTATTTTGTTACTTAAAAGCTCCAGTAGGTTAATCATATAATCAAACACCATTTCCACCCTCATCATTCCCTCTTCTTTCCTCTCCTATCAGCCAGAAAATACAAAGCTTGAAAACATGTACCGCCAGATGCAGGAATAGCTACTTCCCCTCTTTTGTCAGACTACACAACAATCCGTCCATAAGCAAGGGTGTAGTCCCAATCTACCAACCTACCTAATTGTGGACTTTGGACTTTTTCCATGTAAATGTAATGTTACAATGTTGTAAAACTGTATTCTGCATTCTGTTTTTTTTTGCACTATCTCTTATTCTCATGTATGACTTGATTGTACTTAACACGATCACAATTACAATCACAATAATACTTTATTAGCCAAGTATTTGTTTTGACTGGATAACATGTAAACAAAAGCTTTTCACTGTATCTTGGTAGACATGACAATAATAATGATGTCAATTTACAATAGACTGACATGCCATAATATTAATGCACATGCTTGTAGGTTTTTTTTTTCTGATCAATAAGGTAGCTTTAAATTTACTAGCCTTATCATACTCCTTGGATGTGTAAGCAATACCATTCAGCATACCACTCCCATACCATACCAACCTCTTCATTATCTTATTTTACTGTTTGTGGAACATCCAGCATAACCATTACACATAACCATGTCCATACATTCAAAGCAAATGAAGATGACCAGGCAGTTATCTCCTTCGGGGGTTTGTGCCCTCATTAGGCTGCAAGTTATAGTCCTGAGATTGGGTGGTCCCATAAAATGAATTGCAAGTTTTCCACCTTTTGCATCAATCTGATTTCTAGCCTTCCTAACATTTGTATTCATATGAACTACCATTTTCTTACTAAATCCAATATAAGCATGCACATAACCCAATATGAAGCGGTGCATAGCATACCACTTCTGTGGGCTTTCCGCCTCCATCTTGGAATCATGCCCAAGCAAAATTATCTTGCATTTTCAGGCAACACCTCCTTCTCAGGTTCTTCTCAGATAATAAAAGGTCACTCTGCATGCTCCCTTGAATGTTAAAGCTCCTTCACCAAATAATTTTCCATTAATTTGTACGCTTGCCAATCTGATCCAGAAATGGTGGGAAATTCATCTTTTTTGTCAGTGTTTTCAAATAGTTCTGTAAGTCTCTCACATTTGTGTCTTCTGATCCCTGGCTGCAATGCCAAACTTGTAGTCCTCAAAAATCTCTGATAAACCAGATTAAAATGCAAGGTTTTCACAGCATCCTCAAATGAGCTTGACCAGTCGATGCTCATATGAGACATAAATATTTCATTTGTCTCCAGCCCTACACTAAGCATCTGTATCTGTCTTTGTATGGCCACATTACTATGCTCATGCCCTCTCTTGGACCCTACTTATGTCATTAGCTCAGAAATATTTTCACTTATTCTATTATACAGCATCTGCCTGAGCCTAATGGCATCTCTTGAGCATCTGCCAGATAGATAGATAGATAGATAGATAGATAGATAGATAGATAGATAGATAGATAGATAGATAGATAGATAGATAGATAGATAGATAGATAGATAGATAGATAGATAGATCCTTTATTGTCATTCAGACCTTTCGGTCTGAACGAAATTATGTTGCCTGCAGTCATACACAGAATCAATAATAACAAAACATACAATAAACACAAATTAAACATCCACCACAGTGAGTTCACCAAGCACATCCTCACTGTGATGGAGGCAAAGTCTTATTCACCGTCTCTTCCCTCCTTGTTCTCCCTCTGTGCTGAGGCGATTGATCCAGGCCGAAGATGCCGCTCTCCAGTCCAGCGGACCTCCATGGTGATGTCGCCGCCGCCGAAAGCCGGAACGCTGTCTCCGCTCCGAGACAGCCCACCACAGCATCAGCTCCGGGACGCCGCCCCAGCTCCGGGCAGCCGCCCCAGCTCCAGGTCCCGCAGTCTCCGCTCCAGGCCGCCGCCCCAGCTCCGGGTCCCGCAGTCTCCGCTCCGGGCCGCCGCCCCAGCTCCAGGTCCCGCAGTCTCCGCTCCAGGCCGCCGCCCCAGCTCCGGGTCCTGCAGTCGCCGCTCCAGGTCCCGCAGTCTCCGCTCCGGGTCCCGCAGTCTCTGCTCCGGGCCGCCGCCCCAGCTCCGGACAGCCGCCCCAGCTCCAGGCCGCTGCCCCAGCTCTGGGTCCCGCAGTCTCAGCTCCGAGCCCCGCTGCACCAGCTCCAGGCCGCCGCCGAAAGCCAGAACGCTGCACCAGCAAGTCGGGCCACCGCTGCCTTAGCCCCGAAGATGGCCAGCCTTTCGTTAGTAGGTCCTGGCTGGCTCTGCCTCCGGAGCCTCGGGGTCGGTCGCAGGTTGGAGGCCGCCAGCTCCACCATTAGGCCTCAGCGCAGATGGAGGCAGAGAAGGGCGATACGACACGAAAAAGTCGCATTCCCCCGAAGGAAGAGACAGAGAACATGTTTCACCCCCTCTAACACAACCCAACAAACTAAAACTTAACCAAAACAAGTTAAAAAAAACAACAGAAAAAAGTAAAGACAGACGGACTGCAGGCGAGCCGCAGCTGTTAACAGCGCCGCCACTTATATGAACTGTCAAATTGATCAACTCAAGAGATCTCCTTTCTCTATCAACTTTGCACTGCAACATTGTCCATCCAATCCCTCATGGAACAATATCTCATTGTCCTTTGTTATGTCTCTGCACTTAAACATGTACCAGGAGATCAGGTAGGTTAATGCGGACTGAGTGGAGGTGTTCAGCGAAACGATCGCCGAGCCAGGCTCGGTTGATCTCCTGATCTCCCGGTTGCTCAGCACTTTAACTCCCCCTCCCATTCCCAATCTGATCTTTCTGTCCCGGGCCTCCTCCATTGTCAGAGTGAGGCCCAGTACAAATGAGAGGAACAGCACCTCATATTTTGCTTGGGTAGTTTACACTCCAGCGGTATGAACATTGACTTCTCTAACTACAAATAACCCATGCTTTCCCTCTCTTTCCATCCCCTACCGCTTCCCAGTTCTCCCACCAGTCTTATTGTCTCCGACTACATTCTATCTCTGTCCCGCCCACTCCCCTGACATCAGTCTGAAGAAGAGTCTCGACCCGAAACGCCACCCATTCCTTCTCTCCAGAGATGCTGCCTGTCCCGCTGAGTTACTCCAGCATTTTGTGTCTACCCATAATATTGCTGTTAGTAGCTGAAAGCCAACTAATGAGGAAATGTTGCTACATTTCTCACTGATGGAACTTTCCTTTTAGTGATTACAATTGAGGGGAATTTTCCACACAGTGTGTCTTCCAACCATAGTAAATCTTTGGCAAACTAATGAGACAGTAAGGGAAAAAGCTATAAAGTGTTATAACTGTTTATCACTTTAACACCAAATGGATGTTAAAATGTAGCAGATGTTAATTGTCATTATTCCTAGTAGGAGCCTTACTCATTATTATGTAATTATGCCTGTCTGTTTGAAGAGACCATCATTTTGTTCATATTAACAGTTAACAAGCCAGAGGGTAAACAATAAATGATCTAGATTTTATATTTCTACATTGAAGAATACACATCGACCTTCACCAAATCAGTGAAGCGCTGGCTGTTTTACTTCGGAGTCACGTGAGTGACTACGTGAAGAACCCCGTCCAGCCGCACGTGCGTCTTTACGTCAGATGCATTGGTGCAGGCTCCTCCAGCGGTAAGTTTAAAAAACCTTGAGGTAAGTGCTAAACTTAGTTTGGAGGTTGCTTTCTGTACTTGCGGTTGATTTTCAGGATTTTCCATGATGCAGAAAGCTACGAAGGTGAAGGCGAGGCGAGCCGTTAGTAAAAGTTTGGAAGACCGCAGGAGTGCGGATAGCGGTTGCCCGCCTAGCTCACCTATACCGTCGCTAGCAGGGGGGCTTGTGACTGCAGACACGTTACCTGTGAGCAGCGTCGCCGCGCCGGTAGGGCCTAAGGCCACATCAAAGTCTGCTAGGCCCATTGACTCCGTCGGGCCAGGAGGATTCACCTCTGCAAGGGGAGTCTGTTTTTACACGGCTATCCCAGATCGAGCTCCTGATGGCGAGGATGCTCGAAAAAGACGCACTCCGGGAGGAGGAGTGGTGTTCACGCCGGGCTGTTGGAGAGCCTGTGCCAGCAGCGCCTGCAATAGGGCTGCTTAATCGCCCCCTCATGGAGGAGGAGGGTTTGCCAGGTCAGGGGTATACTGATGCCGAATCAGTGGGTGAACAGAGCCCAAGGGGTGAAGGGCAAGAGGGTTTAATACCTGATTTGGCTGCAAAGTTTGCTATCCCCACAGAAGCAGGGGAGCCATTGGGGGAGGAATTGGCCACAACCATTAATTATATGCTCTCCCATCAGCTCCAAGAGCTGACAATGGACGACACTACTAAAAGGTATGAAACCCCGGCTAACTGTGGGTTGTTGAAGTGTGTTGAACAGGGTGGTTAACCATGTCATATGGGGCCAAATGGGGATTGCAGTGCAGGCACAAGAGTTAAAGCTCCAGAGGGTGATCAAGTTGCTTGCAGCAGGTAATACTGCGTTCGCCAGAACGGCGGACGAGGGGCACATAACTGAAGTTCATCAGGATGCTTTGGGGCTTCTGTGCAGTGCACATTTTGAGGTGAACTGCTTAAGAAAGGGTGCCATACGCCCAACCATTCACCCAAAGTTTGCAGCACTGTGCAAGCCTAACAACGTACAACTGCCTAATCTGTTGTTTGGGGAGGACCTCGCAAAGCGAGTGAAAGAACTTGATGAGGAGGCAAAAACTGTGGGTCTAATAAAAACGCCAACAAGCAGCAAAATGGGCAGGAGGCTATTCCCCAATCGATGGGGTGCTATGACAGGGGCTGGTGAAGGAACGAGCCGTTCATTCCTGAACACACGCAGCTGGCATCCTGCCACAGGCACACAGGCAAGGATGAATTTCCCTACGAGGGGCCGGGGGCTACAAGCTCCGTCACTAAATATGCAGGTAAGAGATTTTGCTCCTGAGAGAAACAAACTAAGTGGGAAATATGTTCAAGTTGGGGGCAGGTTACACTCGTTCCTCTAAGAATGGCAGGAGATAACATCAGGTCCATTTGTGCTGGGCAGTATAGAGGGGTCAGGATCTTGTGATAGGTTGTCTAATCAGTTCTGGAGCTGGTGTATTGACAGAGACATTTGGATTTCAGCAATTCATTTACCAGGTAGATTCAACGTAGTTGCAGAGACAAGGTCACGACAATTCACTGACAACATAGAATGGATGTTGAACCGTGACATATTTAAAGATGTTGTTGCTCGGTTTGGGATGCCAGATATCGATTTGTTTGCATCCAGACCAAACCACCAATTGCCAAAATACGTTTCGTGGGAACCAGATCCTGGGGCAGCAGCGGTCCATGCATTCTCGCTGCGCTGGGGTGGAATGTTTTTATATGTATTTCCTCCATTCTGCCTCGTCAGTCGATGCCTGCAAAAAATCAAGCAGGACTCCGCTTCAGGAGTATTGGTGGTACCCGACTGGCCCACTCAGCCATGGTACTCTCATGTTTTGGAGATGGCTACTCAGCCTCACATGATTGTTCACAAACATAGACACCTACTGGTGAATCCGGAAACTGGCAATCAACATCCTTTACATGATCGTATTGATCTGTTAATTTGCAGATTCTAAGGAGGCCATACCTGGGGAGAGGTCTAGTCGATCGCACCATGGATGTTATATCACTGCGGCCTGGAGGGATAGTACCCAAAAGCAGTACATCTCTTCGATAAGAAAGTGGGAGGTGTTCTGCTTACAGCTGAATATTTCATATCAAACTGCAGGCATCCCAGATGTGCTGGAGTTCTTGTCAACTCTCTATTTCGATCAAAAGTTAAGTTATAGTGCGATCAATATAGCCAGAACTGCTCTGTCTTCAAATTTACCCATGGAGTCAGAATTACATTCAGTGGGGACACATCCTCTAGGTTTGTGTCTCTAGGTTTATGAAGGGAGTTTTTAATTCCAATCCACCTAGGCCCAGGTATTCGGTTATCTGGAATGTAAGCGAAGATCTTATGCTCCTTCGCCAGTGGACTCCTGTCACAGCCCTATCTTTAGCTAAACTCACCATGAAGGTGGTCATGCTTATAGCGTTGGTGTCAGCCCAACGAGTGCCGACATTACAGAAGCTGCGGCTAGACAGGATGGAGGTATCAGCAGATGCCATCACTTTTTATGTCTATGATCTGCTCAAGCAGAGTAGAATAGGGTCGACAGGGTGTAAGATTATCTTTTCGGCATACCCCAAGGATTCCCGCCTGTGTGTAGTGTCATGTTTGTCCCATTACATTGAGGCTACCAGAACCCTAAGAGGAACAGAGTCAGCATTCTTTATTAGCCACAAAAAACTGCACAGGAAGGTGTCGGTGCAAACAACGGTGGCTAAAGCAGGTTCTGGTGTTCGCTGGGATTAATACTGACAATTTTAAATCTCATTCCACCAGGGCGGCATCAACTTCAGCAGCCAGTGCGATGGACGTCCCTATAGACCATATCCTCGCGGCCGCAGGATGGTCCAGTGAACTGATGTTCCAAAGGTTTTATCATAAGCCAATTGCAAAGCAGGGGGTATTTGCCGATTCTGTTTTAAGTTCAGTTTTATAGATTACCCCTGGGATAGAGGGTTTACTATTGTTTCTTTGTAAAATAAACCGTTAATTCGTTTAAAGCAATGTTATGGTTGATGCATTATTGATTATTTGATTACTTTGAGTCAATCAATGCAGTGAGAGGCCGGGATTTGAATCTGCGGCATGAAATCACAGAGCTTTGAAATCTTCACATAGTCACTCACGTGACTCTGAAGTAAAATAGTAAGATTAAACGAGAGCTTACCAGTTTGAAGTTTGATCTTTATTTTATGAGGAGTTACGATGAGCGACTACTTGCCCTCCGCTCCCAACCCTCATAAATGTCATCTGCTAGTTCTAGTCTTCTTTCATCTTACTATTATACTTCAGTCACTATTACCTGTGATTTCACACCGCTGCTTTGAATATTGACGCACGTGCGGCTGGACGGGGTTCTTCACGTAGTCCCTCATCGTAACTCCTCATAATAAAAGATCAAACTTCAAACTGGTAAGTTCTCGTTTAATCTTACTATTAAAATGTTGTTAGAATGTGAGTGTAGCCAGATGACCTTTGTTGCTCATATTTAACTGTCCTGTTGGAGTGTTACTGGGCCAACAATTGTGGCCTTTACATATCCCAGGAGATTAGGTAGATGACTAGCATTTTTAACGTAATTATGATTGATCGTGGATGTAATGATTTCTACCTGATCATTTGTACATCTGTTGACACTAAATGTTGACATCTCACACAAGGAATGTGTACGTAATAACCAAAAATCAATGAAAACAAAGTGCTCTTATGATGAAGAACTTTTGATATTGGTCCATTGATGGGGGCACCGGCTGAGGTAACATTTCTATTTTGGTGGACTCAGCTGGACCATCATGCGGTCAATCTTCCCCACCGTTAATAGCATCTATATGAAGTGATTCTTCAAAAAATGCGGCAACTATCATCAAGGATCCTCACGATCTGGGTCATGTTTTTTTTCTCTACTACTATTGGGATGGGGATCCTGACATCACACGCTACCATATTCAGGAACAGTTGTTTTCCTACAACAATCAGGTTTTTGAACCAACCTGCACAACCCTAGTCCTACCTTGAAAACGGAACAGTATGGACCACCTTTTATGGATTTAATATTTTTCCCGTTGTGTTTAAGGGGTTCTAACGACTTTGTCAATTTTTCCACTGAGACATGGCTGCAAGAGGGCCAGGGCTGGGAACTGAATATTCAAGGGTATACCTCCTATCGAAAAGACAGACAGGTGGGCAGAGGGGAGGTTGCTCTGTTGGTGAGGAATGAAATTCAGTCCCTTGCAAGGGGTGACATCGAAACCAGGAGATGTGGAGTCAGTATGGATAGAACTAAGGAATTGTAAGGGTAAAAATACCATAATGAGACTAATCTACAGGCCCCCAAACAACAGCCTGGACATAGGGCACCAGTTGAATCAGGAGTTAAAATTGTCATGTAGCAAAGTAATGCTGCGGTTGTTATGGGAGATTTCAACATGCAGGTAGACTGGGAAAATCAGGTTGGTACTGGAGCCCAAGAAAGGGACTTTGTAGAGTGCCTTTGTGATGGATTCTTTGAACAGCTTGTATTGGAGCCTACCAGGGAGAAGGCAATTCTGGATTTTACTTCGGAGTCACGTGAGTGACTACGTGAAGAACCCCGCCAGGACGCATGCATGTCATATCGCTTTCACGCTTGCGAAACGACAGGCGGGGTGGAGCGTTCCCCCGCAGCGGTAAGTTTGAAACCGCGACCTACAGGTAAGTGATTTACTCTGCGGTAGTTTTTGTCCCCATGCTGTTTTTACACAGGGGGGGGAAGCTGGACAAAATAGTGTCCACAAGTGCAGCGAGTAAAGCTGGCTGGGGAGGACCGCGAAGTTGCGGGAGCCAGCAGCAGCTGAAGGCACAAGCACCGTAAGTGGGATCAGCTGTGCCGACTTTTGGTCCCACGCCAGCCAGAACACCACGGCCAGGCGGGAGATTATTCAGAATGGGGCCGTTGACTTTGACAAGTCGAAAACGGCAGGAGGCGGGGTGGAACGACGTTCCCCCGTAGCGACAATTTAAACCAGGACCTGCAGGTAAGAGTACTCTGCGGTCTTTTTGTGTTTTCCCATGCTGATTACAGGTAGGGAGCATGGAAAAGTCGAAGAAACCAACGAGGGCTGCGACAAAGCTGGTGGGCCAGCAGCGGCCAGCAGCACTTGAATCACCTATAATGGGATCAGCTGTGCCCGATGTCGCCTCCGCACCAGCCAGATCCACTCCGCGGCCGGGCGGTAAGGCAAAACAAAAAACCATCAAAGTCGTGGACTCAGATGAGTCCGACTTTGAGCAGCCGCGGGCGGCCAGCGACCGTGAGCGCTGGAGCCGGATGGAGCGGTGTGTGGAGCATTTGCTCCAACGCGACAGGCTTCGGGAGATGGAGTCGAGTCACTGTGGGCTCTATGTAAAACCCACAGCAGCACCTCTTGTAGGGCTGCACAGTGCTTCTCCCTCGTCAGAGGGGAGTACCGGGGATCAGTTCTGGGCTGATCCTGAAGAGGGGTTTGCAGAACAGAAATCAAGTGTGCAGGGGGTGCAGGAACGTGAAAATCTACTGGACATGGTGTACAACTTCATACAGCCAGACCAGACTGGCCAAAACCTGGAGGACACCTGACACTGGGTAACTGTATATCCCGGAATGTTACTGTAGTAAATAATTGTATATGGAAAGCGGGGATAACAGCTTTCACCCGCACAGTGGATGAGAAGGACATGTCGCAGGACCAACAGGATGCACTGGCACTGCTTTGCAACACACGGCCATAGACAGCACCCTTACGCACCCACCAGTAGAACAAGACCGACTGGTGAAAGCTCGAAGGTCCGGTACACCAAACATGAGTCTTTCTTAGGCCATGGCCCAGACCGGCCTTCTTGGAAGATACGCAAACCTCCAACATCAACCAAACCACAAACCCAGACACCGACGCCTCAACATCAACGAAGGATTTACCAAAAGAAGTAAACCTGCCACTGGTAACTATGGAGGTAGGTGGGTCTGGTTCCCCACAAATTGCAGGGAGCATGGAGGTTGGGGGGAGATTACTCTCCTTTCTGAATGCATGGAGTATGTTAACTACCGACACTTATATTTTAAGCAGTATCCAGGGATATACAATAGAATTATACACAAGTACAGCCCTCCAGTTCAACATATACCGAACCGATTATTCGTACTTTCCGGTAAAGAAAAATCAGAAGCGCATGCTGAACTGGAGCGGCCTTACGCAAAAGGGGTAATTGAAAAATCCCAACACGAACCGCTAGAATTCGTGTCCAATATCTTTACCAAAAACAAAAAAGATGGTGGTTGTCGCATCATCATAGATCTGACCAAATTGAATACATTTGTACAATATATTCATTTAAACCTTTGTTACTGCTAAACATTGATTTCCAAAGGTTACTTCATGCCTAGCATCGATTAAAAAATGCTTACTATTCAGTGCCTATATGAGGTGACCACAGATGTTACTTAAAATTCAACTGGATGGGACAGCACTGACAGTATAGAGCACTGCCAAATGTGTTAACATCAGCCCCCAGGCTGTTCACTAAAATTTTGAAACCAGCCATAGCGTTTCTACGGAAACGAAAACACATGGTCATGGCATATCTAGATGACATACTTATTGTGGGCAAAACTTTGGAATTGGCCAAACAAACTGTAACAAAACAGTTATTTGAAAAACTGGGGTTTATTATCCATCCAGTTAAATCTAAATTAACGCCTTCCACTACTATGGACTATTTGGGGTTCACCATTGACTCAGTTCACATGTCGGTGACTTTGCCTAAGGGAAAGGCTATAGACTTAATAGAGGCTTGCAATAACCTCATTGACATCAGTAACCGTCCATCAGATTGGTAGCAAAAGTAATTGGCAAAATGGTGGCTGCTTTTCCAGCCACACAATTTGGACCTTTACATTACAAAATTTACAGAGAGCAAAAATACAAGCACTCAAAATCAATGCTGGTCATTTTGACAGACCAATGAAGCTACCAATCAAAGCTATAATGGAACTAAAATGGTAGATAGATAACATTTGGCTTTGTTTCAATCCAATCATTATCAGCAACCCTTCTATGGTGCTACAAACTGATGCCAGTGCACTTGGTTGGGGTGCCACCAATTCCATCTCCAGCTGTGGAGGTAGATGGACTGCTCAGGAGGCATCATTATTACTAACACTGGGCATAAACTACTTGGAAATGTTGGGTGCATTCTATGGCCTAAAGTCATATTGTACTGGGTCATATCACCAGCATGTTAGACTACAGATTGACAATACCACCGTGGTAGCATATATCAACCACATGGGTGGAAACAAATCGACATCATGTGACAATCTGGCTAATACAATTTGGCAGTGGTGTATCCAGAGAGATATTTGGATATCAGCTACTTACCTACCAGGTAAACTAAATTAGAAAGGGACTTTGTAGAGTGCCTTTGTGATGGATTCTTTGAACAGCTTGTATTGGAGCCTACCAGGGAGAAGGTAATTCTGGATTTAGTGTTATGTAATGAACCGGATTTGAAAAAGGACCTCGAGGTTAATGAGCCATTACGAGGCAGTGACCATAACATGGTCAGGTTTCATCTACAATTGGAGAGGGAGAATAGTAGATCGGAGGTGTCAGTGTTGCAGTTGAATAAAGGGGACAATGGGGCCATGAGGGAGGAGCTGGCCAAAGTTGACTGGAAAGATACACTAGCAGGGATGACAGTGGAACAAAAATGGCAGGTGTTTCTAGGAATAATACAAAAGGTGCAGGATCAGTTCATTCCTAGGAGGAAGAAAGAGTCCAAGGGGAGAAAGGGATGACCATGGCTGACAAGGGACGTCAGGGACAGTATAAAATTAAAACCAAAGAAGTACAACATAGCAAAGATGAGCGGGAAGCAAGAGGATTGAGTAATGTTTAAAGAACAACAGAAGATAACCAAAAAGACAATATGGGGAAAAAAGATGAGGTGCGAAGGTAAGCTATCCAAGAATATAAAGCAGGATAGTAAAAGCTTCTTTCGGTATGCGAAGAGGAAAAAAATAGTTAAGACTAAAGTTGGACCCTTGAAGACCGAAAAAGGTAAATTTATTATGCGGAACAAGGAAATGGCCGATGAGTTGAACAGATACTTTGGATCTATCTTCACTAAGGAGGACACAAACAATCTTCCTGATATAGTAGTGGCCAGAGGATCTGGGGTGACAGAAGAACTGAAGGAAATCCATATAAGGCAGGAAATGGTGTTGGATAGACTGATGGGACTGAAGGCTGATAAATCCCCAGGGCCTGATGGTCTGCATCCCAGGGTACTTAAGGAAGTGGCTCTAGAAATTGTGGATGCATTGGTGATAATTTTCCAATGTTCTATTGACTCAGGATCAGTTCCTGTGGCTTGAAAGGTGGGAGAGAGAAAACTGGGAATAATAGACCAGTTAGCCTGACATCGGTGCTGGGGAAGATACTGGAGTCAATTATAAAAGATGAGATAGCCGCACATTTGGATAGCAGTAACACGATCGGTCCGAGTCAGCATGGATTTACGAAGGGGAAATCATGCTGGACTAATCTTCTGGCATTTTTTGAAGATGTAACTAGGAAAATGGACAAGTGAGAGCCAATGGATGTAGTGTACCTGGACTTTCAGAAAGCATTTGATAAGGTCCCACATAGGGGATTAGTGGGCAAAATTAGGGCACATGGTATTGTGGGTAGTGTGCTGACATGGATAGAGAAGTGGTTGGCAGACAGGAAACAAAGAGTAGGGATTAACGGGTCCCTTTCAGAATGGCATGCAGTGACTAGTGGGGTACCGCAAGGCTCGGTGCTGGGACCGCAGCTATTTACAATATACATCAATAATTTGGATGAAGGGATTCAAAGTAACATTAGCAAATTTGCAGATGACACAAAGCTGGGTGGCAGTGTGAACTGTGAGGAGGATGCTATGAGAATGCAGGGTGACTTGCACAGGTTGGGGGAGTGGGCAGATACATGGCAGATGAAGTTTAATGCGGATAAATGTGAGATTATCCACTGCTAGCAAAAACAGGAAGGCAGATTACTATCTAAATGGCGTCAAGTTGGTAAAAGGGGAAGTACAACGGGATCTGGGGGTCCTTGTACATCAGTCTATGAAAGTAAGCATGCAGGTACAGCAGGCAGTGAAGAAAGCGAATGGCATATTGGCCTTTATAACAAGAGGAATCGAATATAGGAGGTCCTTCTGCAGTTGTACAGAGCCCTAGTGAGACCGCACCTGGAGTATTGTGTGCAGTTTTTGTCCCCTAATTTGAGGAAGGACATTCTTCCTATTGAGGGAGTGCAGCGTAGGTTTAAAAGGTTAACTTTTGTTTTAAAACTAGAAGGAATGTCTATGAATAAATCGTTCTGGAGGTTTAACTCGCAAATTTTAAAAGACCCACAAGGGAGTATATATCTAAAAAAACAGATGGACCTATTTTTTGAGATAAATGATACACCAGATATATCCCCCACGCTATTATGGGAATCCTTCAAAGCATTTATTAGAGGAGTCATTATTTCATTTCAAGCTTATCAAAATAAAAAGAATAAGAATGAACAAAGACATTTAGAAGAACAAATTAAACAATTAGATACAGATAATGCTAAAGATCCAACTATGGATAAACATAATAAAATCCTACTATTGAAATTCAAGCTAAATAAATTACTGTCAGAGAAAGTTATAACATTATTTCAAATCACAAACAAGAACACTTCGAATTCGGGGATAAACCCCACAAACTTCTAGCACGCCAACTTAAAATACGGGAAAAAGAGAATGCAATATTAAAGATTAAATCAGACAGAGGGGAATTATTAACATTACCCAAGGATATCAATAAAAGATTTGCTCAATTTTACCAGAATCTATACACATCTAAAACGTTAATAGACAATAATAAAATTTCAGAATTTCTAGATAATTGTAACCTACCACAATTAGAATTGAGGGAACAAGAGGAACTGGGAGCACAAATTACTTCTAAGGAGATAGAAGACACAATAAAAACACTAAAGAATGGAAAAACACCAGGACCAGACGGATTCAGTAATGAATTTTATAAATCTTTTTATGACATAGTTACTCCACGATTACAGAAAATGTATACATATGCTTTTAAAGAGCAAAGCTTACCTGAAACACTAGCAGAATCAACGATCATATTAAAAAAGATAAAATATAGAAGAACCAGGTTCATATAGAGCTATCGCTTTGTTAAATACGGATCAAAAAATAATAGCGAAAACACTAGCCAGTAGACTAAGCAGGTATGTTAGTAGACTAATAAATGAGGATCAAACAGGATTTATACCTAAGAGACATTCATTCAATAACTTGAGACGTTTGCTTAACATAATGCACTCACATAAATCTCATGACCAAGAGTTAGCTATCATCTCACTGGACGCAGAAAAAGCGTTTGATCAAGTAGATGGGATTATATGATTAAAGTATTGCAAAAATTCCAATTGGGAGAGAAATTCATTGCATGGATAAAACTATTATATAATAAACCTACGGCTAGAATACTAACTAATAATATATTATCCTCGAAATTTGAACTATCAAGGGGCAATAGACAAGGTTGTTCATTATCTCCGCTGTTATTTGCTTTGGTAATTGAACCCTTTGCTGAAAAAATAAGAACACACCTGGATATTTACGGTTATAATACAAAATATTCAAATAACAAAATATCCCTATATGCCGATGATGTACTACTGTACATTACAAAACCACAAATTAGTATACCGAATATATTAAATTTAATTGAGGACTTTGGATCCTTCTCAGGATATAGAATAAATTGTAACAAAAGTGAAATTATGTCGATAAATCCAAAAGACTCAACACACCTCAGGAAATTCCCCTTTAAAATAGCTACAGAAAAATTCAAATATTTGGGAATTGAAATTACTAGAAATTACCAGGATATGTTTAAAGCCAATTATAATCCCTTACTTAAGAAATTAAATAATTTGATTAAATTCTGGAAAACACTTCCGATGTCCTTAATAGGCAGAATAAACGCTATAAAAATGATTTTCTTACCCCAAATTCTATACCTATTTCAATCAATACCTATATATCTCCCAAAAAAGTTTTTCAAAAAATTGGACTCAGACATTACAAATTTCATATGGGATTATAAATCCCATAGAATACAAAGAACACACCTTAATAAACGAAAAGAGTGGGGGGGTCTAGCGCTCCCTAACTTTATGTATTATAATTGGGCAGTAAATATTAAAAATATGATTCACCTGCTGGACAATTCTGCCCAGCAGGCGGACTGGATTGTAATGGGAAAAGGGGACTGCTCCCAGAGTAATATAGGAGCGATTATCCTCTCACCAATAAATTTGAATAATAAAAACTATAATAAAAACCCAATTATACATAGCACAATTAGAACATGGAAACAAATAAAACAGAATCTAAAATTAAGAAACCTATCTCTCTCAATACCAATAGTCAATAACCCATCGTTTAAACCATCAATCATAGACAAATCATTTATACAATGGGAAAGAATGGGAATCAAAACACTCGAAGATCTGTATGAAGTGGGAAAATTACTATCATTTCAACAACTACAACTGAAATATAATTTGAAAAATAACCAATATTTTAAATATCTTCAAATTTGTGATTATCTGAATAAATACACATATAAGATTGTTAAGGGCTTGGACACACTAGAGGCAGGAAGCATGTTCTCGATGTTGGGGGAGTCCAGAACCAGGGGCCACAGTTTAAGAATAAGGAGTAAGCCATTTAGAACGGAGACGAGGTAACACTTTTTCTCACAGAAAGTAGTGAGTCTGTGGAATTCTCTGCCTCAGAGGGCGTTGGAGGCAGGTTCTCTGGATGCTTTCTAGAGAGAGCTAGATAGGGCTCTTTAAAATAGCGCAGTCAGGCGATATGGGGAGAAGGCAGGAACCGGGTACTGATTGGGGATGATCAGCCATGATTCCAAATGGCCTACTCCTGCACCTAATGTCTATTGTCTATTGTCTATTGTCTATTGCCAAGTATGTTTTATTACACAGAGAGTGGTGAATCTGTGGAATTCTCTGCCACAGAAGGTAGTTGAGGCCAGTTCATTGGCTATATTTAAGAGGGAGTTAGATGTGGCCCTTGTGGCTAAAGGGATCAGGGGGTATGGAGAGAAGGCAGGGATGGGATACTGAGTTGGATGATCAGCCATGATCATATTAAATGGCGGTGCAGGCTCGAAGGGCCGAACGGCCTACTCCTGCACCTATTTTCTATGTTTCTATGTAACATACGAGGAATTTCATTTGCCAAGTTAGTCATACAAATAAAAAGCAACGAACACACAAAACACATTTTAACATAAACATCCACCACAGTGACTCCTCCACATCCCTCACTGTGATGGAAGGCAAAAAATAGTTTAAATCTCTTCCCTTTGTTCTAACATAGTCGGAGGCCTTGAGTCCTCCGTTGACGGGACGATCTTGACTCCCATAGCCGGCGGTGTTTTGGCCCGCCGCATCGAGACGATCAGCTCCTGCATCGGGGGGATATATGCTCCCCCGCGCCAGCGATCGAACCTCGCATCAGGGTTGGTTGAACTTTCCGTGACGTTGGAGCTTCCCGACTAGCCTCTCCCGAGACTGCGAGCTCCCGATGTAAAGTTCCGCAGGCCAAGGTTGGAGCAATCCCAGGCAAGGGATCGGCTCCGATATTAAGTCCATGCCCCACGGTGGGACCCAAAGTCAGTCCGAGGAGGCCTCCTGCTTCATCGATGGTAGGCCGCAGAGCGACCGGAGAATGCGATCCGGAAAATAATCGCAACTACGGTAAGGTAAGACACTGAAAAAAAAGTTTCCCCTGATCCCCACACCCTCCCCTCACATAAAACAAGCCGGAGAACATTTACACAAACTTTTAACATGCACTAACTATTAGACAAGAGACGAGACAACAGACAAGAGACATTTATTGTCACATGTACCAATCGGTACAGTGAAATTTGAGGTCACCATACAGACATACGAATAATATAGGACACAATACACGATATACTTTAACACAAACATCCCCACACAGCAGAATCAAAGTTTCCCACTGTGAGGGAAGACACCAAAGTTCAGTCATCCTCCCCCTTGTTGTAGTTGTTCACCCATGGTCGGGGCCTCCCAAGCCTCTCCACAGTCGCCGCTACAGGCGGCCTGATGCTCAGGCCCTCATCGCCGGGATGATAGAACTCCGACGTCGGAACAGAAGAACACCCTCAGCGGCTTGGACCTCCGAATCGGCCACCTTCTACCGGAGACCGCGGCTCCCGAAGTCCACAGGCCGGACTGGGTGGAGATTGCACACTGGCGGCCCTCGGCAAAGGGATCCCAGGACTCCGCGATGTTGAAGTCAGCACCGCCCACGGCTGAGCTCCGCAAACCACAGCTCTGCGATGTTGAAGCAGCAGGCCCAACACTCCGGAGCTTCAAACGACGATCCCAGGTTAGGCATCGGCCGCCCCGCGATGAATCCAGTGCTGCGCTGCTGCTGAAGCTCTGGTCGGGCCCCGGCAGGAAAGGCCGCTCTAATCCAGCTGGTAGGCCGCGAGGATGGGGGGGGGGCGAGGACGCGAGTCGGAGAATAGTCGCATCCTCGCCGGGAAGTGACTGGGAAACAGTTTCCCCCTTACCCTCCCCCACATAAAAATACTAAGAAAGAGTCCAACACATACTTTTTAAACAGACTAAAAATCAAAAAAAAGATGTAAAAAAAGACAGACTGTAGGCAGAGGCTGCCATCATGCGGCACCCCTAATGGGCGCCCCTATTAAAAAATAGATGAAAATACAGACAGACTGTTGGCGGGGCTGCCAATCGTGCGGGCGCCCCTTCTGGCACCATTCGATTGATCTCCCTCCTACACTTTGACATCATCATTCGTAATTTGTCCAACAATGAGGTGCTCCTGTGCTGATAACTATTGAGGAGGCAGTATTGCTATCAATTCATACTGATGCGTACATAGCATTATTGGCATATTAAAAATTCAATGATTTGTGATGAGCAAGAAATCTGGCATGCATACCAAAATCAAGATACATTGCTGGATGAAAAATCAGAAGCTGATCATTAATTTCACAGTGAATTGAAACATAATATGATTTAAAATTTTCAGTTGAAATTTAGAATTGATTATTTTTCATAGAATGAACTTGATATTGTAAAACAACAAGAGCTTCTGCTCATGAAGTTATTGGCTACTTGGTAATAAGTCCTCTCTTTTAATAAGTCCTCTCGTAAAATTGGAAAAAAAAATTAATTAAAACAAATAAATCTGCAAATGGAATCTAAAACAAAACAAAATATTTTTTGGAAGCATCCAGGCAGTTAAGCAGTATATGTGGAAAAAGAGACTTCCATGTTTTGGGTCAGTGATCATTTTTCAAAGCTGCGGTCTTTCAGCACTTTTGTTCTTGTTTATTATAGACCAAGGATCCCATAAAGTCAAGACATAGACACGAGGAACTGCAGATTCTAGTTTACAAAGAAAAAACACCACAAAGTGGTGGAGTAACTCAGCGATCAAGCAGCATCTCTGGAGGACATGGATAGTTTCGGGTGGGGACCTCCTCAGACTGTTTGTTTTAATCATAAATTCAAGTTCAGGGGGAGCTTGTTAATTTTTTTTTACACAGTCTAATTTAAACAAAATGCTGCGGGCTTTGAGTTCAACAAATGGACAGATTGCCAGTCTGGCCAGGGAGGGTGCACTAGGAGATGGTTCAGGAATGGAGTTACAATGAGGAGGGATGAGGTGCAGGGTACATTACTACAATGGAGTACATAGTACATAGTTAATCTTTCATGTGAAGCCCAGAGGGCACTCCTGCTCTTCTTGGCTCAGTCAGTGGCCTGAAATGTAATTTAAACACTTGCTAAAGAGTTTTTTTCCTGAACTGGGGTTTGATTCTACAATCACAGAGTTCTGAAGGGTAGGAAACACCACAAATCCTCAACTCTTCACTTATTAATCAAAGCTCCGATTAATATTGGAAACTGGTTTCTGGATACAACTTTGGATCCTGATTTCTTCTGATAGCAACTGGCTTGTTTGCTCATCTGGGAGAGAGATGACTGTTACTTCTTGCTTCTGCCCATGTTCTGATTGCCACAGGCATTAAAATCATAGCCGGTGCCTCAGTTTATGTTGTAAATACGCTTGTACCTATTGTGTAATGGCGGCTGGCTTCTCAAAAGCATTAAAAAAGTAACTTTATTCTTTGAAACATCTTTTGGAGATTGCATTTCTCTATACTTCAAGAAAGTTCAACCAGAGTTTGTCTATTTTAGGAGAGAAAAATATCTTTCGTAGGACATATGGGTTGCTGGATTTTACACAAACACCATATTGTGATGCTCCTGATCATTATCAGAAACAAAGATACAGCATACTAGTAAACAATATGACTGGTTCTGGAAACAAAAACTAAACGAAAACAATATGGAACTTCTGTTTAATCATCTTCTTGAACATCAGGATAGCAAGATTAACAATGTTGTATCCAAGTAGGGAAAGGACAGTAAAATAATTCTTGGGTTCTAACTTTACCAGAGACAATCCAGAGACAATATAAATGAAGTATATTGTACTGGTGTATCTAAACCAACATTCAAAGGATTTTGTTAATTAGTAATCTATTGCACCTATTGTTGCCACTAATAACAGTTTATCTCTATATTTATTTTCACTTTTAAACATCCAGTTTCACTTACTTTAAGAAGAAAGTTTTAGTCTCTTTGGTATTCTATCTTCACTTTTTATTTCACTGCATGCTGTTTTCCATGTAATGTAAAGTTATTTGAATATTTTTCAAATATTAATGCAGATCTACAATATTAAAAATAAATTATATAAATACCAGGATCATTTTTATTACAATTTTTAAAAGTTTAATTATTCATTGATGGCCAAAATTCCACCATTGGTATGCAGTAACTATAACATTTCTATCACATTCTTTGATCCTCCGGTCATATCTTCAAGCAGAGGTCGAACAGAAACACAGAAATTGAAATTGCAGTAACTATACTTGCCCCCTTTATAAGTTCTATATAAACGCATACATGTAGGTAACATTTCTATCACATTCTTTGATCCTCCTGTCATATCACAGAAATTGAAATTGCATAAGTAAAGGCCCTGTCCCACTTTCCCGAGTTACTCACGAACTCTCCCGAGTTTTCCCCTTGATTCGAACTTGGGGAATGTCTGGGAATGTCGGTAGCGAGCTCGTAGAAGGCCGTAGGAGTCCGTAGATGTTTTGTATCGGCTAGTAATGCCAGCCGTAGGAACTTGGGGCATCAGGTAAGTCGGAACGTTTTTTTAACATGTTGAAAAATGTCCACGAGTTAAAAAAATAGCCCCGAGTACCTACGAATGGCTATTACCGAAATTCTCCAAGTTCGAATCAAGGGGAAAACTCGGGAGAGTTCGTGAGTAACTCGGGAAAGTGGGACAGGGCCTTAACAGTTGCATTCTAAAACATTCTACCAGAGTTTAGCACTTTAGGAACTTTAGAAGCAGGGTCTAATTGTTTTCGTGGCTCAGCTTTGTGCTGCTAATCAACTGTAATATTGGCTGATATAAACCTTCAACTCACCACTCGTTACATCTTTACCCCAAAACAAACTATTGATGCCATCCACACATTTTGGAGATTTTTAGTGAAAAGGAGAATCACTGGTTAAATTCTTGATGACCATGTGTTACTCTTCTGCTGCTGGTGCGCATATGCACCTTAGATAATTTGTGACAATTTTCATTAAGAAAGCTATTTTTCTCCATTTACAATTGTGTATGTAACATAGTTGCACACGATACAAACACATGCGCAGGTTAAATGTGTACAGAACAATATAGAGTTGAAGAACATAAGAAATAGAATGCCTCAAGCCTGCTCAGTGATTCAGTAAGGTTTCAGCCTCAGATCCACATAATCAACAGAATCTTTGACTTCCATGGAGACCAAAAATACCTCCATTTCAACTTGGGACAGATTCAATAATTTAAAGTAAAAATAAGTCCAAAATTTCACACTGTCTGAAGGTATAAGTTCTTCCTCCCTTCTATCTTAATTCTGACCCCATATTTTATACTTCATCCCCTCTGAAAAAAAGGCCAAGATTATGCATCAGGACACAAAGTGCTGGCGTAGCTCAGTCGGTCATGCAGCATGTCTGGAGAACATGGGTGGTGATGTTTTGGGTTGAGGCCCTTCTTCAGTCAATCCAAAACGTCACCTATCCATGTTCTCCAGAGATGCTGCCTGGCCTGCTGAGTTACTCCAGCACTTTGTGACCTTATGTGTATTAATCAGCTTCTGCAGTTCTTTGTTTCTCCAAGATTACACATGCTTTAAGGGCCTGTCCCACTTGGACGACCTAATCCACGAGTTTAGAAGACCCTAGACGACTTGAAAAAAAATGTCAAGGTCGTGTTGACTCGCCAAAGTAAAATACCTCATACGACTATGTCTACGACCTCTTACGACTATGTCTACGACCTCCTACGACCCCCCTCGACCTCGGTCTTCCACACCTAAGACCAACTACGATTAGCTATGAGTAGAAAATGATCACATGATAAAATGATGTCATGTTTGCATTTTTTTTCTCGGGCCAGTTACCGACCTTCGTTTACAAATACACAGGACTAGATGTTAAAAGTCCAAAGTGCCAAATATCAAATTACTCCTGATGATGATGGGAGCCTTCTACACTCACCTATGCTCCTCCGATGCTGAGAAAGGCTAGGCAGACACGTCATAGGGGTTATCAAGTGGGCACCTACTTTCATCGATGTTCCGCTGATTGAACCCATGACGTCTCCAGTAGGCTCAGCGGTGCATTCTGGCATCGCAGAACCACCCTCCTCTGCATCTGTCTAGTCGGTTATTTGGGAGACCAAATGGGGTCTTTCCTCTTCAGCCAGAGCCACTGGCTACTCTGTTCTGCCACCCGTGATGTTTCTTTGATGGCCTGGTGTAGGGCTTGTCCGCTGATCCCCAGGTCCTTCATCAGTCTTAAGGTAGATGTTGCCACGATTCCTCGACATCCAACTTCTACCGGGCAGATCTTAGCTCTCCAGCCCCGCTGTTCTACCTCCGCTGCAAGCTCTGTATATCGCAGTTTCTTTCTTTCGAAGGCTTCCTGCACAGCATCCTCCCAAGGGACTGTGAGCTCCACAAAATACACCATGCGTAGAGAGTACGACCAGAGCACAAGATCAGGCCTCAAGTTGGTGATGGCTATCTCTGATGGAACTGTAAGCCGTTGGTTCACATCCACCAGCATCTGCCAATCCCGGGATACCTCCAACTGTACAAACCTGGTCCTTGGTGGAATTTTCCATTGCCTTTGTTCCCCCCCCCCCCAAACAAAGGCAATTGTCTTAACTGGGTTGGTTGTTCTGGGCGGCAGGGCATTGTTGGCTGTTCTCCTGCATTCCAGAGTCGCTGCCAGGCATTTGAGCACTTGATTATGTCTCCAGGTGTACCGTCCTTGGGAGAGGCTTACTTTACACCCAGTGAGGATGTGCCTAAGTGTGGCTGGTGTTGAACACAGGGGGCATGATGGATCTTCGCCCAGCCATTGGTTGAGATTTTTTGGGCTAGGAAGGACATCATTATGTTGCCCGAATGAGGAAACCTATCCTGCTCGCCTCCATCTCCCACATGTCCTTCCAGCTGATCTTCCTCTTTTCCACACTCTCCCATCTCATCCACTGGCCCTGTTTAGCTAGCGACACAGCCTTGGCACATCTACTCAACTCCTCCTGTTGGCGGACTTCGGCCGCGACCAACTTCCGGCGCTCCAGTGATGATGCCTTGTTCCAGCAAGGTCGCATTCTGCCAAGCCCCAAGCCACTTCTTCCGTGTTGGATTTGCCCTACCATGTCGCCTTGGTGGAGAGCAGATTTTGCCTGCTGTGTCGCATTCTTAGCCGACCACTTCTCTCCAGTTGCCAGGGTTGGAGCAGCAGATCGGATGACAGTGTCCCTTGATTCTGCCAGGGTCATCTCTAGTCTGACATTAGTGCACTTGAACTCCTCTGTGAGACTAGAGAGAGGCAGCTGGAGTACCCCCTGACCGTACAGGTCTACGCTGCTCAGGCACCGAGGAACACCTAACCACATTCTCACGAAAGAGCTGATTGTTCTTTCTATCTTCTCGACTATTGTGAGGGTGATGTCATACATGGTTAGTGGCCACATAAGGCGAAGTGGTAACCCAAACTGCAGGCACCAGATTTTCAGCTTTCCAGTCAGCATGGATCAGTCGATGTTCGCCAGACCTTAGATGACTTCTTGCCTAAACTTGTTAGCCTGATCAGTTTCCTTCAGTTTAGAGTTATACCATCTTCCCAGATTTTTGATTTGCTTCTCTGACACAGTTGGAATAGGTTCTTGATCAATTAAGAACCTTTCATCTGTCAGTTTGCCTTTGATTATAGAAATGCTTCTTGATTTGGATGGCTTGAATTTCATTCTGACCCCAGTGATGTTCTCTTGAAGCTTTCCTAAAAGGCGCCTGGTGCAAGGTGCTGTTATTGTTACGACTACCTACGATTACCTACAACAACCATCACGACCTACTACAACCTACCTACAAGTAAAAATTATAATTTTTTTCCATGCCGACTCGTGGACATTTTTTATCAGGCTGGAAAGAACGCCGCGACCTACATAACCATATAACCATATAACCATATAACAATTACAGCACGGAAACAGGCCATCTCGACCCTTCTAGTCCGTGCCGAACACATAATCTCCCCTAGTCCCATATACCTGCACTCAGACCATAACCCTCCATTCCTTTCCCATCCATATAACTATCCAATTTATTTTTAAATGATAAAAACGAACCTGCCTCCACCACCTTCACTGGAAGCTCATTCCACACAGCTACCACTCTCTGAGTAAAGAAGTTCCCCCTCATGTTACCCCTAAACTTCAGTCCCTTAATTCTCAAGACATGTCGCCTTGTTTGAAGCTTCCCTACTCTCAGTGGGAAAAGCTTTTCCACGTCAACTCTGTCTATCCCTCTCATCATTTTAAAAACCTCTATCAAGTCCCCCCTTAACCTTCTGCGCTCCAAAGAATAAAGCCCTAACTTGTTCAACCTTTCTCTGTAACTTAGTTGCTGAAACCCAGGCAACATTCTAGTAAATCTCCTCTGTACTCTCTCTATTTTGTTGACATCCTTCCTATAATTAGGCGACCAAAATTGTACACCATACTCCAGAATTGGCCTCACCAATGACTTGTACAATTTTAACATTACATCCCATCTTCTATACTCAATGCTCTGATTTATAAAGGCCAGCACACCAAAAGCTTTCTTTACCACCCTATCTACATGAGATTCCACTTTCAGGGAACTGTGCACAGTTATTCCCAGATCCCTCTGTTCACCTACATTCTTCAATTCCCTACCATTTACCATGTACGTCCTATTTTGATTTGTCCTGCCAAGATGTAGCACCTCACACTTATCAGCATTAAACTCCATCTGCCATCTTTCAGCCCACTCTTCCAACTGGCATAAATCTCTCTGTAGACTTTGAAACTCTACTTCATTACCCGCAACCCCACCTATCTTAGTACCATCTGCATACTTACTAATCCAATTTACCACACCATCGTCCAGATCATTGATGTACATGACAAACAACAGTGGACCCAACACAGATCCCTGTGGCACCCCACTCGTCACTGGCCTCCAACCTGACAAACAACCATCCACCATTACTCTCTGGCACCTCCCATTCAGCCACTGTTGAATCCATCTTGCTACTCCACCATTAATACCCAACCATTGAACCTTCTTAACCAACCTTCCATGAGGAACCTTGTCAAAGGCCTTACTGAAGTCCATATACACAACATCCACTGCTTTACCCTCATCAATTTCCCGAGTAACATCTTCAAACATTTCAAGAAGATTAGTTAAACATGACCTTCCAGGCACAAATCCATGTTGACTGTTCCTAATCAGACCCTGTTTATCCAGATGCTTATATATATTATCTCTATGTATTCTTTCCATTAATTTGCCCACCACTGACGTCAAACTATAATGAGGCCATGAGTATGTGGAGACCACTCACGAGCATGATGAAGAGTTATGAAACATAGAAACATAGAAAATAGGTGCAGGAGGAGGCCATTCGGCCCTTCGAGCAAGCACCGCCATTCATTGTGATCGTGGCTGATGGTCCCATATCAATAACCCGTGCCTGCCTTCTCCCCGTATACCTTGATTCCACTAGACCCTAGAGCTCTATCTAACTCTCTCTTAAATCCATCCGGTGACTTGGCCCCCAATGCCCTCTGTGGCAGGGAATTCCTCAAATTCACAACTCTCTGGGTGAAAATGTTTTTTCTCACCTCAGTCTTAAATGGCTTCCCCTTTATTCTAAGACTGTGGCCCCTGGTTCTGGACTCGCCCAACATTTTTCCTGCATCTAGCTTGTCCAGTCCTTTTATAATTTTATATGTTTCTATAAGATACCCCCTCATCCTTCTAAACTCGAGTGAATACAAGCCTAGTCTTTTCAATCTTTCCTCATATGACAGTCCCGCCATCCCTGGGATCAATCTCGTGAACCTACGCTGCACTGCCTCAATCACAAGGATGTCCTTCCTCAAATTAGGAGACCAAAACTGGACACAATACTCCAGATGTGGTCTTACCAGAGCCCAATACAACTGCAGAAGAACCTCTTTACTCCTATACTGAAATCCTCTTGTTATGAAGGCCAACATTACATTAGCTTTCTTCACTGCCTGCTGTACCTGCACGCCAACTTTCAGTGACTGGTGTACAAGTACGCCCAGGTCTCGCTGCACCTCCCCTTACCTAACCTAACCCCATTGAGATAATAATCTGCCCCCTTGTTTTTGCCACCAAAGTGGATAACCTCACATTTATCTATATTATACTGCATCTGTCACGCATCTGCCCACTCACTCAACCTTTCCAGGTCACCCTGCAACCTCCTAACATCCTCTTCACAGTTCACACTGCCAGCCACCTTTGTGTCATCCGCAAACTTGCTAGTGTTGCTCATAATTCCCTCTTTATTAGGTCGTGAAAGTGGGACAGGGGCGTTACTCTTATACCTGCCTGCTAACTTCCTGTGTTAAGTTTATGAGGGATACCCAGTTTCCACTGTATATATACTCTATATAGGCCATGTTCTGATTTTCTACCTTACCTTACCGAAGTGGTTAATTCCATATTCCACCACCTTTTATTCATATATCAAATGATTGGGCACTTGCTTAACCTATCTCGAGTTTGGTAGAAACTTTGCTTCCTTTTCCTCCCTCCATATTTTCCCATCAATCTTTGTATTAAAAAAGTTGACTAAAGCACAGTTGATTTCCTCATTTAAGCCAATCACACCGACTTCAATTTTCAAGCCCCAGCATAAATTCCCACTGCACAAATTTGGTTAAAAATGACAACCTGAAAATGATCAATTTACTTTTAATCTGTTCTCTGTTAGTTAGCAAATCCTCTATCTATGCTAATATACCACTTCAATTGCATGAGCTCTGATCTCATAAAGGAACACTTTATGCAATAACATCACATACCTTAGAGAAATCTGACAGTTTATCCACCATTCCCATTTTATCCTCAAAGAATTCAGATACATTTATCAAATATAATTTTTCTCCCATCAAACCATGATTATTCTCTTCAAGTTGTTTAAGAAGGAACTGCAGAAGCTGGAAAATCAAAGGTCGACAAAAATGCTGGAAAAACTCAGCGGGTGAGGCAGCATCTATGGAGCGAAGGAAATAGGCAACGTTTCGGGTCGAGAAGGGTCTCGGCCCGAAACGCCCCCATATTCCTTCGCTCCATAGATGCTGCCTCACCCGCTGAGTTTCTCCAGCATTTTTGTCTACCATCATTCTCTTCAATATGATTTTCAAGATGATCTATTATTACTTTCTTGATCATTCTTTTCAGTGGTTTTCCATGTAGGATGTGGGCCGAGCATCGAAAATGTGTCTAGAATTAAACTTTTGTGACCCATGTCTGGGAACTACTTGAAATTTTGCACAGATTTCGATAAAATATAATTGAGAAGGAAGTCATAACTCGTCAGTGCCAAAAGTTGCACATTAATTAATTAAGCTAATTAGAAAATGAGATCGAAAAAGTAAGCGTCATCTACGGTTGAATGCTCATATTATTCCAATGGGAGCCTAATTCCGAGCTGCGCCCACCAGCAGTCCGACAGCCCGACCGACCACTCGCAGCACCCACCGGCGGCCCGACAACCCGACCAACCCTTCACAGCATCCACCAGCCTACCAACAGCCCGACCGATCCTTCACAGCATCCACCAGCCTACCGACAGCCTGACCGACCACTCGCAGCATCCACCGGCCTACCGACAGCCCGACTGATCGACTGACTGATTGACTGACCGACCGACTGACTGATCGACTGACTGACTGACTGACTGATCGACCGACCATCTGATTGACCGACCGATCGAATGACTGACCGACCGACTGACTGACCAACTGACTGACCGATTACTTGATCGACTGACTGACTGACCGACCGACCAACTGACCAACCGATTGATCGACCGACTGACCGACCGACTGAATGACTGAATGACTGACTGACCGACTGACTGACTGACTGACCCTAATCCTAATCCTAGCTCTACATTTGTTATTTAGCATTTTTATTTAACATTTCACATCATAACTTTACAAAGATAAATCAATTGTAAAACAAAATTATCAGCAAGGTTAGCATTACCTTTATTCCTTCAAAACCTTGCTATTGTTTTGATGTAATTAGGAGGCAGCCATGATCCCAGAGTGCTTGCTGCCTAGCTACCTTGAAACAAAGCACGTGATTGGTTAATTTGCATCCGATGCAATGTAAAACGTGCATTGATTGGATAATTAACTCGGTTTTTCACATATTTTAAAAATATGTGCAGGTTTTGTTCTTGACGAGTTTCAGGTATGATTTCTATAATATTTTTGCACAATATATTAAAAATTCAGGTAGTTACGTGATTTGGGTCACAAACTTAAACGAAAAAGCACCTCTGCAGCAAATAAGAATATAATTCTCTGGTCCATACATATGACAAATTAATGCTCTTGAATCTCTTGCTTATTGGTCTGCAGTTTCCTACACTTTGCTTTACTCTTTTTCTTTGCATCAGGTCTTGCATTTGCAAATTTCCAGTCGGCTAGAATCTTTGCTGAAAATAGATCCACCATCTATGCAGTGATGCTTGTTAATGGTCCTAGGATACAGGCCTTCAAGCTCCAGTGATTTAACAGCCTTAGTCATGTTATTTTGTCTAATAGATTTTCTTAAGTATTTTTTAAAGTCCTCCCTCCCCTTTGAACCCCATATCATCTACTACCATTGGAATGCTTTACTGTCTTCTACTGTGAAGGCAGATACAAAATATATGTTCAAAATCTCTGCCAGATTTTATTTTGTTTCCTTATTATGTAGTCCCCAGTCTCCTTTCTCATGACCATTTAACAAATTGCTTTCTTTCTTATTTAAAATAAGTCTTGATAATCAGATGCTGCATGAAAGCCAGTCATCCAACTTGGGCAATCAAGCATATTATACCCCTCCATTTACCTACACCACAGTTGTAGTCTAGGTTATTTCTAAGATCCACAGGGTATTAGTGACTTCAGAGTCTTTGGCCAATCAAGAAATCACTAAGAAGGAACAAATGGCAACATGGCAGTTGGAACTCATCTGGCAATCTTTAGACTTTAGACTTTACATTAAAGTTTAGAGATACAGCACAGAAACAGGCCCTTCGGCCCACCAAACCCACACCAACCAGCGAACACTAACAATATGCTATACACTAGGGTAATTTAAATTGTTGTTTACTGAAGCCAATTAACCTACAAACCTGTATGTCTTCAGGGTGTGGGAGAAAGCTGGAGCACCCGGAGAATGTACAATCTCCGTACAGACGGCACACGTAGTCAGGATCAAACGCTGTTCTGTGGTGCTGTAAGGCAGTAACTCTACCGCTGTACCACTGTGCCATCTGATTCAATCATAAGAATTAGTAGGAAATAAATTACTGTGACTAATGCCACAAGTTAGTCTTCCTGCCACATACATACTAATTTTGTTCTGGAATGGCTTCCTCAACCACAAGGAATATTATACTTCAACTCATGGTGCTGGAGAGATGAAAAAATATCACAGGGACTTTGACCATCTCATCTTCCCACCCTCCAGATGAGAAGTGTTTTATTATGGTGTTTCCTTACTATAAACTGCTCCATTACAGCTTCACAACTAATTAACAGAGGCTTCACACTTGAGCCTTGGGATCAGCCATTATTGTTCAGGATCCATCTTGGCTACTGCCTCATGGGTATTGAATCATCGGTACTGCACCACCGATGGCGCTATTCCCATAACAAGAAGAATGGTTGACACATGTTTTTCCTGAGCTGTTACCATGCTGCAATCTTATTCTTTTTTTTTTTTTTTTTTTTTTATTTATTTATTAGAAGTAGACATATTATACAATGTAATTACATATTATAGTAGAAAAAAAAACTTTTCATATACATCAGTCATACATTATTAAAATTTTCCATTATCAATTACTTCTGCTTCTAGTATTTTTATTTTTTATAGAAAGCGAGAAAAAGAGAGGGTAGAAAGTTACAAATAAAAGAGGAAGCAAAAAAAAAACAAAAAAAAACACAACAGAAAAACAAGGAAGGTGGAATGGGTTACCTGTGATACATCAATGGAGATAGGTTCGTAGGTTATAAAGTATAGAGTATAGTTTTTCATCTGTTCCTGAGTTCAAGTTTCAGCTGGGTCCTCGTGCTGTGCCAGTCTATCCCTTCAGATAGTTAATGAATGGAGCCCAAATTTTATGGAAAAGATCTTGTTTGTCCATTAAGACAAGTCTAATTCTTTCTAAGTATAGGGTCTCCGACATTTCCGTAATCCACATTTTGATTGTGGGGGTTGTAGGGCCTTTCCAAAATTTTAATATTAATTTTTTTCCGGTTATTATACTGTAATTGAGGAAGTTTCTTTGGTTTGTTGTGAGTGTTAAGCTTTGTTCTGATATTCCAAGTATTATTAATTTTGTGTCTGGGTCCAATTTTGTATTAATAACTTTTGAAGTTATTTCAAAAATATCTGTCCAGAAATGTTTAAGTTTTATACAGTTTGCAAAAGTATGTGTTAAATTAGCCTCTAAATGTAGACATTTATCACAAATAGGAGAGATTTGTGGGAAAATTCTATTTAGTTTTATTTTAGAGAAGTGTAGTCTATGTAAGACCTTGAATTGTATTAAAATATGTCTGGCATTTAATGAACATTGATGTATTTGTTGTAAACTTTCGTCCCACATATCTTTCGTGATAGGATGACCTATTTCAATTTCCCATTTGTATCTATGTAGTTCGGTCGGTGGTACCTCGTTATTTAGTAGGGTGTTATAAATATAAGCTATTAGTTTTTCAGTATTAGGATGCTTGTTCAGACACTCATCAAGAATTTCTGATTCCCTATTCTTGTAAACTTGTGTATTAGATTTAACATAATCTCTAATTTGTAGATATCTGAAAAAATTATTTGAGTGCAGTCCATAATTCAGTTGTAACTCTTGAAATGAAAGAAAAGTACCTTTCCCATAAAGATGTCCTATATTTTTGATTCCATGATTTTTCCATTGTGTGAAACCTTTGTCCATAAAGGATGATTTGAACAAAGGATTATTTACAATGGGAAGGCAGAGTGGTATATTATTCAATTTTAAATCTTTTTTTATTTGTTTCCAAATTCGTATTCCACTATGTATTATGGGGTTTTCTTTATAGGTTTTTTTGTGCTGTTTTGTGGGGGCAAATATGATCGGTCCAATTTCAAAAGGTAGACAGTCTTCCTTTTCCATCATTAGCCAATCTGGTTGTTGGTCCATTTCTTCCAGCCAAAAATTCATGTTTTTAATATGGACTGCCCAAAAATAAAATAAGAAATTTGGCAAAGCCAGACCTCCATTTATCCTTGATTTACATAAGTGTTTTTTACTTATTCTATGATTCTTATAATCCCAGACAAAACTTGTAACAATGGAGTCGACTTTTTTGAAAAAAGTTTTTGGGATATATATCGGAATTAATTGAAGTAGGTACAGTAATTGCGGTAAAAAAATCATTTTTATAGCATTAATTCTCCCAAGCATTGAAATGGGGAGTGTTTTATGACTGCACTGAAGACTTGGGCGATGTGATGCCCGGTGAGTTAATGTGAATTGTTCAATTGAAAAATAAGCTGAATATTTTTGGTCTAGGCCTTTGAAAATTGTAATGAATTGTGCGATTGAGGCATTTGATCTCTGAGGACAACAGCCATGTCATTTATGCCAGATGTAACGTATCCAGAAAATTGTGAGTTTAACTCTTAAAATCCAAAGATTATAGTTTTATCAGCATATTTTGTCAAATTTTGGCCCTATTTCCGACGATACTCACCTCAAAGATGAAACTCAGCTTGTGTCCAAGTTTGGGATGAGGATTCAATGTTGACAGATACAAACTGAGCATCTATAAACAGGTCGTAATAAGCACTGCTTGCAGCAATACTTGATGTGTTCTTTTGTCTCCATGCCAATGAGTCAGAACAGACTGGATCCTGCAAATCTTTAAAACAATACTTTTCCCATTGGTATGGGAGCTTTTTGCTTTGTCTAATGCATGTGTTACATCATTTAGTTTGTTGGTTGTGCCATACATTATGGAGGTTACCTACACTATGGTCTCCATGAGTACAGTGCTATTTGGTACAGCAGAACCAATGACAGGTATGTCTGGAAGATTGTGGACAGTTAGATTTTTATATTCATTTGCCAGTAGCTGTTTTCCAGTTTGTTGGTAGCATTATTTAAGAATGGATTATAGATGGCCCAGGCCAAGTGGCTGGCCTTCCCAAAATGGAATAGCCGGGGTATGTACAGAATTCCAGACAGCTTTTTATTTCCATTTTTTTTTCTTGAATTGAATTCTAATTTGCAATTTGCAATGGGAAGATTTGAACTCACTATCTGTGTATTTTAACCCAGGCTTTAATTTACTCTGTAAGTAATATAGCTCATAAGCTACAATTTCCATGATGTTATCTAAGAAAATAACAAAACTTTCCTGGAAACCAGGCAATGTTGAGCTTTGTGAATAAGCAGATGATGCCTTATGGAGGAACAAAGCCACACTCTATCAAGTTTGAGAAAGCAAATATTTCAGAAGCATCATGGCCCTGGGCTTATTTTAGACATGAACCATATTTCAATGTTTGGTTGTTAGATTAAAATTTTCATATGCCTAAATCCTATTACTGCGTGAAATGTTATTACATTTTATGTCGTCATTCATCAACCTTGTATATATATATATATATTCACTAACGTGCACAAACGGCTTTGGAGAAATGATATTCCTCTTGGAGAAAAATGATCAGAAGTAGATACATCTGTTTGAATATAATATATTATGTAGCAATTGACTGTTAATAAGGTTAAAGAAAAGCACAGACACTTGTTTACTTGCTGTGGGACTAGATTTGAATAGTTTGAAAAGATATCATTGGTTTGATACAGTTGACAAGTAACAACATTATGATCCAAGGTAATTGGATCTGCAAGTGCAGAGATATATCGCCAGGTGTCATTTATGTAGGAGTTCTTTTATTGACAGAAGAAAAGAATCAGCTCCAGAGCAACTTACAGCATTGAATAGTGTCACTGTTATGACATTTAGCTTCTGTTATGTAAGGTTTTATAACACCACTGTGAAATATTCAAAATCAACATTACTTCAATGTTTTTCACAAAATTGAACTAGGTCTCTGAAACTGTGAGGTCGCAGCTCTACAGAGGCTGGTGGCGTGAAATAGGAGGACCAGGAGAACTATATCCTTGTTTTCTCTGGGGAGATGGGTAGAAAGAGCATAACTGCAGGATACACTAGGAGACATTGGCTTCCTACATGCTAAATTAGAGTCAGATACCTAAAGTCTCAAATGCATAATTCCCTAGTTAAATCTTAAGAGTTTACTATTGATGGTTTCTCTCAAAGCTTTTGTGCATTTCACAACTTTTAGCAATTCTATTAGTCATTAAGAGATATAGCGCAGAAACAAGCCTTAAAACCTACAGGCTTGGGATGTGGGAGGATGTCAGACCATCCATTAGTGTGACTTGCTCAGATTTGCCTTTCAATGTTTTGATGAGACTTCCTATGAACAAATTTATTCATGTCATCTGATTCAACACGGTCACTTATGTTCCCTATATATTTGGCCAAGTATCTCAGAACACCTCATAGCCATTTCACACTTACTGTGAACCCAATTCTGAACAAATATACGTCAATGTACTTAAAGATGTGTCCTGCTGCAACTTCATCATATTAACTGAATTCATAATGCTGAAGGGAAATTGAAGTAGATCCTCAACAATGTTGCTTGCAAAAGATCTTAGTCTTCATACAGGATTGCGAGAAGGGTGAGCAAGCTTGTTGGAACTCAATGGATTCCGCTGACATGCATGATCCCAGTCATGTATTCTGCTGCCTCATGCCTATGAAGCTTTCTGAACTACTGCCTAATAATTTTGCAAACATGAAACATATTGTGTCTTCTTTTGTAAACCAGCAGCTGCGGTTCCTTGTTTCATCATTCTGGTAAATCTCCTCTGTACCCTTTCCACAGCGTTCACATATTTCCTGTATTGGGGTGAACAGAACTGCATGAATTACTCCAAATGCAGCATAACCAAAGATGCATCATGACTTCCATACTCTTATACGCAATGCCTCGACCAAGGAAGGCAAGGATACAACATGTCTTTCAGAGAGCTGTGGACTTGGAACCCAATATCCTTCTGCACAACAATGGTGTTAATGATCTATCCAGTAAATGTATATTTCCCCTTGCAAAGGGCTTTCAACATCTCACACTTGCTCTAATTAAACGTCATCTGCAATTTTTCCATTCATTTCTTTAGCTGGTCTATATCCCACTGCATGGTTTGACAGCCTTCCTCACTGTGTGTGACTCCAACATTCTTGGTATCATCTGCAAACTTACTAACCAACCTATCTACATTTACTTCCAAAAAAGGATAAAAAACCTGGCAAATGCTAGATAAATACTAGTGAGCGGGGTGTGGGTGTTGATAGACAGATGGTTAGACAAAGGCCAGAGATGAAAAGACAAAAACTATTTCAAGGATAGATAATGAGCAAATTGTGGAGCCAGAGGAAGGAATATAGGTGCAGGTGGACAGGGGTGTGGAGAGGAAAGAAGTGGGTCCGAATCCAAGTGGAACAAGGAAAAGGGGGGAGATAAAGAAAAAGAGGGGGAGGAGAAGAGTAGGGGTTTGTTTGTAGGTTTGTTACCTAAAATAATTTCTAGCTGTGGTATCCAAAAGTCTCTTAAATGTCACTATAATATCTTCCTCCACCACAGGCAGCGAAGTCCAGGCACCCACCACCCTCTATATAAGATATGTGTGTGCACATCTTCTTTCACCTTTGTCCCTCTCACTTTAAAACTATGCCCTCTAGTTTTGGATATTTTCATACTGGCAAAAAAGGTTCTGACCTATCAGCCTCAGAACATCTTGGCCTAATGCTCCACTTTCCCGCAATAATATCATTTTCAGGGTTGCCGGTTTACTGCTGCCATCTTCTCGGGTTGTCTTGGTTGGCCTCGGGATGAAATTCGGGACCACCAAATCTGGGCCAAAGATAAGAATGACTGTTGGCTTCTGTAGATGGAAATGGCAACATTCACATGTTCTGCCCTGTAATGTTCTAAACAACACCCCATCAGCTCTAATCTTATTGCAGGAATCTTACCAGTGACTGATAAGAACTGGTAAAATGGGGTGCACAGGTTAAAACACATAGCACCTCCAACAGCACTGTGGGCCCATTATGGAAACTGAATGGAACCTGGTAGTTTACCATTTGCAA
Organism: Amblyraja radiata; assembly: GCF_010909765.2. Taxonomy (NCBI): domain Eukaryota; kingdom Metazoa; phylum Chordata; class Chondrichthyes; order Rajiformes; family Rajidae; genus Amblyraja; species Amblyraja radiata. The sequence continues at coordinate 60,179,929 of NC_045961.1, forward strand.
TCGGAAGGATAACCAGTGTATTGATCAAAAGGCTCCATTGGTCACAGATCCTACTATGATATTTAATGCCTTTACACCAGCACACTAACGGTTCTCTGTTATTGACATGGCTAATGATTTATGGTCAGTGCTCCATACACCCAAGGTCCATCCATGGTTTGTTTTACGGTTAACCTGGACCCCACTCCCATTAGGGTTCCACAATGCCCTTATGTTTTTTTCACATGGCTCTACAAAACCATTTGCAGAAACTGTCTGTTATGCACTTGGTGGTTATTCAGTAAGTGGGCAATACCTTATTGACCTCAGAAACAAAAGAACAACATAGAATGGAGTTCAGATCTTGATTATCATGCCAAGATGGAACACTTAGAGATTTAGTAAAACAGGGACTGGGTAACTAATAACAGAACTGGATGAAGGTTGGAAGAACATAAAAACCCTACAGCCCTCCTCACACCGACTGGGGAAAGGTATCGGTAGTATATTTCTCCCCTGAAATGCCAGGGGAATACTGACGTTATCATGAACAGATTCTCCCGGTGGGTGGAGGTTATCCCAACCAGAAGAACTTTGGCCACCCACACCACCAAGGTCCTGTGCAAAGACTTTAAACTCGATGGGGAGTTGCAGTTTGTATTGACTCAGATCAAGGAACAGACTTTACTAGTGCAGGACTAATAAGGAAGAGATACAATCCAGGTGATTAGTTTGAAACCAGTGAGAAGCGGCACAGTGATTGATAGTTTAATTAACGTACGGATAAGAAAGCCTGTGTATCTGTGAAGCTGTTGTCTCTAGATTTTTAGGTTGTCTTGGAGGATTTGTCTCCTCTCTCTGGATATGCAACAACTGCAAGCTGTGAAGAAACAAACCTTGAAACCTACCACTGGACTCCAAGAATAATTAAAAAGCACATTCTAACAAATGTCCATTGGTGAGGTCTTTTGCAGTATAATCTTGGAAGCACCAATATCCTTTGAAGATATATAAATTCAGATGGGAATGTAATTTATTCATGGTTGACAAGATAAATTACAAGTTTCTTAAAACTTGACGATTGATAACACATTAGATCTGACCAGGAGAATAAAGATACATAAAGAAAAGCAAGATAGTGGGGAGCAAGACACTTAAACATGAGTTATGGAACTTTTATGGATATATAAATAAGAAAGGTCTAATGGGGATGTGTGGCCCACTTACGAAATAGAAGTTACAATGAGGAATAAAGAAATGGCAGAGGAATCATACAATTTCCTTGTATAAGTCTTCAACTGAAAAGATATGCAAAAACTAGAACATACAGTATGTTATAGAATAGAGATGAGCAAAAATAATGAATTGATGAGATTCAGAGCTTGTCAACAAATAGTACCAGAAAAGCTGATGAGCTTTAAATCTGATCATTCCCAAGATCTTGATAATTTGGTATAGATTCCAAAGATCCTGATAATTTGCAACATTGAAATTTGAAGCAAATGGCTTTTGAAACCATGCCTGCTCTGGTTATCATTCTTCATGGGTCAGTATGGAAATGGCAAAGGGAGTTAAAATGATCAGTAACCAGGAATTTCAGCAGATCTTGGAGGACAGATCGCAAGCATTTGGCAAAACTATCACTCAATATTCGCTTGGTTTTGCTGATGCAAATAAGCCATATCGAGAGAACCAACTGCAATAGACATGATTGGAAGTGTACTATCAGCCAATTCTCCTCCTTATTCCCTCATCCCTCTCCCTTTTCCAGTCCCTCCCCCCACCCTGAACAAAGGTCATCACCCAAAACATCATCTGCCATCCACAGATGCTACCAGACCCAGTAGGTTCCTCCAGCAGTTAATTTTTTGCTCAAGATTTCAGCATCTGCAGTTTCTATGTCTATCATTCTTTAGTGTTCAGAAGACACTGGGATTGTTTGTGTGGAGTGTAGTAAATGTGACCCCCATTACCTCAGGTAGGAGGAAAAGATAAAATAAGGAAATACTGACCTGCCTGCCTAATTCTCTTGGTGAGTCTGAAGAAGGGTTTCGGCCCGAAACGTCGCCTATTTCCTTCGCTCCATAGATGCTGCTGCACCCGCTGAGTTTCCCCAGCAATTTTGTGTACCTGCCTAATTCTTTACATGTTTCTCCGATATGCTCGGGTTGACATGCGAGAAGCAATGTCTCCTTTGGCTTTAAAATCTAGGACAAGGGGGTCACATTTCAGAATAAGGCCCCTTGTCACTGAGCTGAATAAAAACCCCTCTCTTAGATAGTGGTGAACATTTGTTTTTATTTTACCCCATAGGGCTGTGAAACTTCTGTTGTATTCATCTATCTATCTATCTATCTATCTATCTATCTATCTATCTATCTATCTATCTATCTATCTATCTATCTATTCTATTCTATTCTATTCTATTCTATTCTATTCTATTCTATTACTTTACTTTACTGAAACTCTCATCATGTCCTCTTCCAGTTTGCGTTGTTTTTAAAGTTGCACAAAAATGGTACGCGATAGCCCTACGATTTTTTGTCACCTTACTCGTCATTCTCCTGTGCTGCAAGTGCACCAAGTTTTTTTCCGATCCGTGGAATATTACAAACATTTTAAAACGTTAAAATCTTGTAAAAAATGCCGCTTCCGGCACCCACTGTCAATCACCGGCGGCGAGGAGAATAAAGCTGAAGGAGCGGAGTGAGCAGAGTGTGGAGAGCGAGCTGCGTCGGCCAGCACGATGAGCCAGCAGCCGCCAAGTGAGTGCGGCTGTCCGGCAGGCAGCCAGTGAGTGAGTGCAGCCAGCAGGCAGCCGGTGAGTGTGTGCGACCAGTAGGCAGCCGGGGAGTAAGGGCACACACCCCCTCCCCTCCTCCCACACCCCCCTCCCCTCCCCCTCACAAACCCCCCACCCCTACTCAGCCACTCTCCCCCACATGCCTCCCACCCACACATCCATCCCCTCCCACCCCACACCTGCCCCCACACACCCCACATCCTCCTCCCTCCACCACCCCTCCCCCCAAACTCACGCTCCCCCCACACCCCCCTCCTCCCATACCCCCTACCCTCCACAACCCCACTCCCCCACACCCCTCTCCCCCCACACCCCTCTCCCCCCACACCCACCACCCCATAACGCTCACTCCCCACCTGCCACACACCCACCCTGCCGCGGCAGCGGTAGGCCATAGCAGTGGTAGGTCACAGCAGGAGTAGGCTGGTGTAGGCCGGTGTAGGCCTCCTCCCCCCACCTTCTGGCCCCCGACAGGCCCGGCCTGAAGCCGTCCCCCTCTCTGGGCTGCAGGACGCTCCCCGCCTGAAGCTGTCCCAGTCCCCTGGCTACAGAACGCTCCCACCGGCCCCAGCCTAAAGCCGTCCCCATCATCAGCTGCGGGATACTCCCCACCAGTCCCCGCCTGAAGCCGGTGGGGAGCGGTAGTGGTAGGCCACGGCAGCGATGGGCCACGACAGCGGCAGCGATGGGCCACGACAGCGGCAGCGATGGGCCACGACAGCGGCAGCGATAGGCCATGGAGCGGCAGTGGTACGCAACGACTGCGATAGGCAGTGGCAGGGCATGGCAGGGTTAGGTTGCGGTAGGCCACGGCAGCGGTAGACCATGGCACTGCTCCCCCCCACCCACAGGCACCCGACATGCCCTGCCTGAAGTCGTCCCCTTCCCCAAGCTGCACGACGCTCCCCACCAGCCCCCGCCTGAACCCGTCCCCCTCCCCCGGCTACAGAATGCTCCCAGCCTGAAGCCGTCTCCGTCCCCATCCCCGTCCCCGTCCCCGGCCACAGGACGCTCCCACCGGCCCCCGCCTGAAGCCGTCCCCCTCCCCGGCTACAGAATGCTCCCAGCCTGAAGCCGTCTCCGTCCCCGTCCCCATCCCCGTCCCCGGCCACAGGACGCTCCCGCTGGCCCCCGCCTGAAGCCGTCCCTAGCTGCAGTTCATTCGGCCCACATCACCGTACTAGCCCAAGAAAAGTTAATTTGGCCCACAATGTCCTTTTAGCCCTCTGGAAACCAGTCCCTCTGACTTACAACACATGTACTCACCTTAAATTTTCCTTCGGCCCTTAACATCCATACTAGCGAACTGGAAACCAGTCCCTTCAGCCCACAACACCCGTACTAGCCCTTCAAAAAGCCCCCCACTGGCCAGCGGCAGGCCGCGATAGGGGTATGCAGTGGCAGCGGTAGGCCAGGGCAGCGGTAGGCCAGGGCAGCGGTAGGCCATGGCAGGGTTAGGCAGCGGTAGGCCACGGAAGCAGTTGCCCACGGTAGTGGTAAGCCATGGCAACGCTCTCACCCCCTCTCAACCCCCTCCCCCATCCGACAGGCCCCGCCTGAAACCGTCCCCCTCCCCACCCCGGCTACAGAACGCTCCCGCTGGCCCCCGCCTGAAGACGTCCACGTCCCCAGCTGCAGGTCGCTTCCCTCCCCCCACACTGGCCCCCACCTAAAGCCGTCCTCCTCCCCCGGCTGCAGGATGCTCCCCGCCAGCCCCCACCTGAAGCCGTCCCCATCCCCGGCTACAGGACGCTCCTGCTGGCCCCCGCCTGAAGCCGTCCACCTCCCCGGCTATAGAATGCTCCCCGCTAGCCACCGCCTGAAGCTGTCCCCATCCCCAGCTAACATCCATTCAGCCCACACACCCATACTAGCCCAAGACAAATCCATTTGCCCCACAATGTCCTACTAGCATTCCAGAAACAAGTCCCTCTGGCCCACAACACATGTATTAGACTAAGAAAAGATCCTTCGGCCCATAATATCCATAGTAGCCCTCTGGAAACCAGTCCCCTCAACCCACAACATAAGTACTAGCCCTGCAGAAAACTCCCCCCACCGGCTACTGCCTGAAGCCGTCCCCCTCCCCCGGCTGCAGGACACAACCTCCCCATCGGCACCCGACAGCCCTTGCCTGAAGCCGTCCCCCTCCCCCAGCTGCAAGACAATGCCCCCTGCCCCACCGGCTGCTGACAGCTCTGGCCTGAAGCCGTCACCGTCTCCCGGCTGCAGGATGCTCTCCCACGCCCACCGGACCCCAACAGATCCCGCCTGAAGCCGTCCCTCTTCCCTGGCTATAGGATGCACCCCCCCACCCACCGGCCAACGCCTGAAGCTGTCATGTCCCCAGCTGCAGGACGCTCCCCTCTCCCTCCCCCCCACACCGGCCCCCGCCTGAAGCCGTCCTGTACCCAGCTGCAGGATGCACCCCACCGGCCCCCGCCTGAAGCCGTCCTGTACCCAGCTGCAGGATGCTCCCCACCGGTCCCCGCCTGAAGCCGGTACGGAGTGGCAGTGGTTACCATGACAGTGATAGGCCATGGCAGTTGTAGGGGGAGGCAGCGTTAGTCTACGACAGTTGTAAGCTACGGCAGCGGTAGGCCACAGCAGCGCTCGCCCCTCTCCCCACTGGCCCCCAACAGGCCCCGCCTGAAGCCTTTCCCCTCCCCCGGCTGCAGGACGCTCCTCCCTCCACCAGTGGCCCCCGACAGTCCCCGCCTGAAACCGGGCAGAGTGGGGGGAGTGAGGGGTGGGGGGGAGAACAGAAGCATCACAACGGGAACCCGGCAGCCGCGCCTGGGCAGTTGGGGGCTATGGGTGGGTGGTGGAATATTGGGGGACCAGGCCTCCCATGTGAGAATGGGACCCAATGGGTCCTACTAATTCTAGTTTGGTTTAAAATTCATTTCATGCAGCAGAAAGACATTTTGCTATATGATCAAACTTCTCAGCTAAAGTTTTTATTTTTTTTGTAAGATAAGCATAGGGATATTCTTTAGCAGAACATACAAATTGACTATTTGATAGAACGCAGATTAAATTAAAATAAGGGTTATTGATAGGGGACGATCAGCCATGATCACAATGAATGGCGGTGCTGGCTCAAAGGGCCGAATGGCCTCCTCCTGCACCTATTTTCTATGTTTCTATAATTTTAATATTTTATAAAAGAGTGTCCGGTTCCTTTCCTTTGAACCTTCACTTCAATTTCATGGAATGGCCTATGAGTAAAGGCCTGTCTACTTAGCTTCCACCTTAGAAGAGCTGTTATTGATGATAGTCAAATTAAGCAAGCCCATTTGACACACCAGCATTCAAAAAATTGCAGCTGAGGCAGTTACATCTCCTCCACTTATTAATGTGACAGGAAAAAGTGCAAATGTCTGAGAAACTTCATTAATTGTTTTGGTTCCCGCTGTAAGGTATCCATAAGGCAAGAGTAAAAGGAATAATTGTCATTTAAAAATCATATTTCATTTTTCCAGAAAATTAAAAATAGATATTTTCAGTTAGGAATGTTTTCTTTGAGTATAGACACCACTACAATGTAAGGAAATAAAGCAACCAACTTCCACACAACAAATCCCACAAATAGCATTGAGTTTATAAACATACTTATAAACTTAAATGCTGGCCAGGATATTGGTTTAAATTCTACAATTCTTCTTTAAATTCTGTCATCGAATAATTTTATGTCCACCCATGATAGTTACCTTGTCTTAACCTTATGATAATGATGGCCGGGTTGTAGTTAGACCTTGCAACAACATTCGTTCAGGTGTTGGCTGGTATCCCAATGGCACAAAACGTCAGGTAGTAAAAGTGTGAAAACTTCCAACAGGAAGTGGGCCAACACCATACAGGATGACAAGAAACGGGAGATGCTGGAACAAAACCTGCAAATGCCAGAAATCCAAAAGGAAATCACTTACACTTGTTTTCCCATGTTAGTGTATTTCATGCAGTACTTGTGGTTTCCTTTACCTTGGAGAAACCAAACGCAGTGATTGCTTTTTCCAAATACCTCTGCACAATTCTGTTTCACATCATTTTAATTATTTGTACCTTTCCACTCTGGCCTCTCTGTCTCTGGTTTCATTGTTCAATGATGACCAAATTACCCCTATGGAACAACACTCTAACAACTGTCATCCTTGAGACTTAGTACTGAATTTAACATTTTCAAACTACCATGTTATTTAACTTTCTCTGCACAAATGTGCCAGTAGTTTTCTGTTTCAATTTGTTGCTTGTTTTACGTTTCTTCTGCCTCTAACTGCCAGTTCTTTATCTAAGTGTTACAGCGACATCTTTGGAGCACTGTACCATACACAATGTCTTTGATCTTTGTACGCTCTCTCTTATTGCAATGCCAAACACACTTTTTTCTTAGTCTTTCCAATTCTGATGTGGAATCCTTGAGCTGAAATGTCAGCTCTGCTTCCTTGAAGCATCGGCACTAACCTTTCCCCTCTTTCACCATCTATATTCCATTACCATTTATGCCGAGGTCTCAAACAAACAATAAATATCTTCTAAAGAGCAAGTCCTGAATGACTCTACCATAGATTTGTCATGGAGGATAGAAAAAGATGTGGCAATTATCCAACATTTAACGAGTTACCTCACTAGAAATCTTTAGGGTTGATTTCAGTATGTGAGGTGTAAATAACATTCTCCTGTGAATTTTAATGGATGGTTTGTGTAAGATGAGAGTTTACTGATTCAAAATATGTTTGACTGCCTTTAGTTTACGTTCTCCCAGTGACCATGTGGGTTTTCTATGGGTTCTCCTGTTTTGTCTTCTTTGCATTGCAGAAACCAAGCGAAGATTGGGTGGATATTTCTGTAGGTTTACCCTCAAAAAGGATCTTCTGACATTGGTCTTGGAAAAAAAGATCACATGGTCATTGGTGGATGTGAAGGCCTACTTATGAATGTGCATAATTTTTCTCTCTTTAAAAGCAAGCATGGAAAACCATGTGGTCATCTGGGAGTGATGTATTGTTATCTCCTGATCTACTTGGTTTCAATTTGCAAGAAGTGATGACATGCAGGCCCTGTCACAGTTGCCGAGTGTCCATCTAAGAATGCAGTTTATTCGGGAAATTACTGCATTTATGTGATGGCTTTCTGGAGGTCATACCTGGACTTTGTGTATGATTCTGGATTGTCTGACTTGATTGATGCTTGCCTAATCCGTGGTTGATTGCAGACCTTATGGTTCATTCAAGGCTTCTCGTTAGGGAACACTCAGAAGACCTTGATATGATAATACTCCTGCATATATTTCCTTATTAACTTGTTAACAACAGTTGCATATTAATTAAGGTCCATTACCAAAACTTTGAAAATTACCCAGTCTAGAAACAATTGTGAAGTCATTCTGAAGACAGAAACAAAATATTTGTTCAATCACTTTCCTTTCCTTATTTTCTTTAATTCCATAGTCTATAAGACATCAACATTTACTTTTGCTCCTCTCTTCCTTTTTATTTTCTTGTAGAAGTACTTACTTTTATGTATACTTCTCATTTAATTTTATAGCCTAGTTTCTCCCTTTATTTATGTCCCTTTATTATTTGACAATGATAAGTGATTTTTCTAAATGTTGAAACACATTATTTCAGATTTTAATTATGATTTAAAAAAAACCCATGTAGGATAAAAGTGATTACTTTGCAAAACTAATGGTAATTTTGGGATTTCCACAGATATGGTAGCAGAAGTTAGAAAGGCTTCTGGGCTTATTATAAAGTTCAGTAAGGGAGTGGGATCTTGGGTTAATTACCCAAAAGCTGTAAAATTACCTCGTCAGAAAATCTTGGGCTACATCTTAAATGGGTGAAGCATAAGGGGCATTCTACTATTGATCTTGAATGAATAGAACAGCTGTGAGTGACTCAGCAGACTTTTGAAAATTAAACTGAGATTTCAGCTTAAACATACAATGAAATAGTTCCATTTGTTGCAAAATCTCTAATGGCATGTTAATTTTCTTCTTTCAAAATGTGTTCAAAATGTTTATACTTCACATGTTCAGGTTTTTGCATGACTCTAAAATATATGATTTAAAATAAAATATTTATTGAGAGATCAAGTTGGGGTTTAATTTACAATTCACTTCATTTACATTAAATAACTTTAATTTACATTTCTTCTTGGTAAGGCTAGTTTCAAGGACTTTATGTGATCCCTTTTCCTTGTGCATGTAATCACCACAGAGAATCCCCGTTTTCCTTCAAATTTCAGGGAAAAGATTGCTAAAAATAGGATCTTTGTTACTCGTCAGCAGCAAGTGTTGTCAGCTCATTACTGAGAAGAAAATCTGGGCCAATTTATTTTTACAATTTCTTTCTATCTACTTTATCTCTCTTGATTCCCAGTCTTTTTCACTCTGTTTCATTTTCTGGACGTAATTTGCCAAGTAGATGTGCAGGACTTCCTGCTTCATATTCCCTGGAGGACCATATCTCAAAGACGGGCACAAAATGACTGACTTAAAACTAAAATTAAGTATCCAATTCCAGTACCACAATTACTGGAGGTGTTTGGTTGCAGGCTGGAAACCTAGTTACTCAATTTGTAATTTCTTAATTGGATGTGCAAGGGTATTTATTGGTTCAATTAACATTGTTCGGAGATGTTTATGGGCAATTTTTAAATAGTTTGTAACTTGGCTCCAAATTTTGTTCATGCAGTTTTGAGTTCCAGGAGGAAATAGAGCAGGAATGCGAGGTGAGTTTGAGCAGCAGATCAGGTGGGCAGTTAATCTTCTTGTTATCCCTTCTGAATAAAACCACTCACTGCAGCTGTGCTCTCCGTTCCTTCAAGCAAATGTCTGGCAGAGAAGCATTTGTGAATCTTTGAGTGTTTTGAATTGATCAGGGCAGGATGCACCTTGGTTATGTGTAACAACACACAAGGAATGACTGGCTCGCAATCTAAAACGGCAAAGATATCTGAACATGAAAAATAGTAGGAGTGGTCCAAAGGACCTTCCAAATCTGGTCTCCCATTCGCAGCAGCAAAGTCAATTATCTAAATGCCAGTCTTCCAATTGATGCCATAGGCTTCAACTTATCTGGATCCCAAAAATCAATCAGCCTTATTTGAGGATATACTCATCAAATGATCATTGATTGCCCACTGAATTAGGAATGTTATGTTTTAATAAAGAGGCAATACTTATTCTAAACTCTAGAGAATATAGCCCTTTCTACAAAGTTCACTCATAGCACAGCCACCTCAATTCCAGGAACCAACTCATAATGTTTTTTCCTCTACCTGGGGCAACCATACTCTTCCTGAGGCAGGGAGAACAAATTGTTTATGATGAGTCTTGTACAGTCTAATGAACACCCCACACAAATTGTAGCAAGACTTATTTTTCTTGTACTTCAAGCTCTTCACAATAGACAAATATAGCAATTTGTGCCTTTTCCTCCAAAAGTTATGTTATATTTATTAGACCACCATCAAACCTCTCCCCTTCCTTTGTGCATTGTGTTCATTACACTCACATAGAGTGCAAAGCCAACACAATAGAAGCAGTGCATTCAAAGTACTGTGTAACAATGCACCACATTCTTCAGATTGCATACATCCCGGGTGAGTGTTAATGGTAAATTAATACATTGGAAATGATAAACTGTACAAAATGAAATCAGTGTGGGTATAGGACTGATATATATGAGGCTATGTGAGGTGGGGGCACTATATGAGGTGGGGGCACTTAACAAAATAAAGCACAATTAGTCTCTGCTTTAATTCTGTAACCTTACTGGATCAATCTATTCACCTATCTGTTCCTATCTGGAACATGCTATTTCAGTACTGCAGGAGGGATATTGTCAGACTAAGACACAGGAGACAGGATGCTGGAATCTTCAGCAAATAAAAAAAACTGCTGAAAGAACCGCGGGTCAAGCAACATCCAAGGAAAGAAATAAACAGACAAAGTTCCAGGCGGGGGTTCTTCTTCAGTGGTGTAGTAGAGAGGTGTGGCTGATAGAAAGAGAAGGGGGGGGGGGGGTGCTGACAAGTGATAGATGAATCCAAATGAGTAAGCATTGATTATCAGATGGCTCAGGTGGGGGAGAAGGAGATGGAGAAAACAGAAGGGTGCAAATGGTGTAATCTGATAAGGTAGGTGGGGAGTGAAAGGTGGAACCAGAGAGAGGAATGGTGGGTACAAGGGAACGGGGAGGGGGAGAGATATGGAAGTTCTGGGATATGGAGGGCTGAGAGAAGAATGGGGGAAGGAAGGAAAAGGAACAGGGTGACTGGGGTGGAACGAAAGGTATGTGCGGGTGAATGGTGGACAGCTGTATGAATGAGACAGTTACCTGAAATGGGAGAATTTAATTTTCATGTCATTATGTCAATGTCATTCGGTTGTGGGCTACCCAACTGGAATATGAGATGCTGTTTTTCCATTTTGCATTTGGCTTCACACTGGTAGTAGAGGAGGCTGAGGACAGTCAGGTCGGCTTGGGAATGGGAAGGGGAATTAAAATAGCTAGCAAATGGGAGCACCAGCTGGTGCAGGAATTCGGCGAAGTGGTTGACTAATCTCGGTCTCACTGATGTAGAAGAGATCACAGGGATATTGACAAAGGGTATCGTCAGGTCTTAGTGATTTATCACATTTAATTATGCAGAGTGGATACGATTGCTTGAAAGTTGGCATATTTGATGCTGTAGGCCTCAGAAGGAGACAGTAATGGATCATTTGATAGAATTTGATAGAATTTATTTGCCACACAACCAGGGTCGGTGGAATTTGGGTTGCCAGCAGCGGTACAATAATAAAGAACACACAACCACAATAAAAATATAACACAAACATCCACCACAGCATTCATCACTGTGGTGGAAGGCACAGAACTTGGCCAGTCCTCCTCTGTTTTCCCCCGTGGTCGGGACCTCCACCCTCCGCAGCCGTTGCTGCGGGCGTCCAGATGGTAAGGGACAAAGTCAAAGTCAAGGTAAGTCCAGGATCGGCTCTTCCCCACCGGAGACCGCGGCTTCAGGTTGGTGTAGACCGCAGGCCGGCGGTCGAAGATTTAAGGTTCCCGCCGCGCCGCAGCCAGAAGCACCGCAGACCGCAGGGCCGATGGTCGAAGCTCCCCTCCAGGGGTGATGGTAAGTCCATGCCGCACCCGCGGTAGAAGTTGGCCGCGGGCCGGCCGTGATGGCTTCTTCTTCCCCCGGGTCCCCCACGAGGGATCCCGGGCTGCGGACGCCACGCCATCTGGAGCTCTGCAGACCGCGGCTTCAGGCTGCCGGCTGCTGTGGGCCAGCAAAATGGAGCGCTCCCCTCCAGCGAGCCCCAGCGAGCCCCAGCGAGGGCTCGCCCGCTCCACGCCGAGAGTCCACGCTGCGCCCACCGCTGAAGCCCCGGGCGCGTCTCCGGAAACGGCCGCGCTGATCCTCGTTGTTAGGCCACGGGGGAGGCGACCTGGAAAAAGTCGCCTCTCCATGGAGGAGGTGACCAAAGCGGTTTCCCCCTTACCCCCCCACACCACCCCCCACACAAGACACACAAAGGAACATTAAAACAAACTTTAACACATACTTTAAAACATACTAAAAATTGAAAAGACTAACACGCTGCTGACAGGCGCTGCCACTGCAGCGCCCCCTACGAAACACTACCTGAATTTGCTGATCATTTCTGAAATGACTGCTGAGCCTACAGCCTTATCTTGTGTATCTGTAAACTGGGGTCCACTCTCTTTGGGGATGAAACTATTCCTGGACCTTCCTCGTCTGGTCCTTGTTTAATTTCCATTGCCATTCACAAGTGGATATGTCACGCTCTGTTACTGGCAAGTCCTTTCCTTTATTTATTTTGTGACCCTGTGATAATGTTTGGTACTTCATTCTTGGGGATACATTGCACTTATTCTGGCATTTTCATGGATCCATAAAGTCCTACAGGTTCATTGGCCCTCCCCACCAACAATCCAACAGCCCTTAACAAAAATACATTCCTCTCCCCATTTTCCCAGAGATTCTACCATTCAACTCGAGATTGAGGTATTTTATCAGTGGTCAATCAGTATGTCTGAAGATAAGTTGGGAAGTTGGGCTGAAGGGCCTGTTTCCACTGTGGAGTGACACTGTGCAGTGACCCTAACAAAATACATTGCCTCAACTTGGTGAAGAGTTACTAGGAGGGTGATGAATGATATTGATGTGAGGTTGCTGGAGTTGGAGCATCACCAGGTGGGGGATCATCGAGAGTTTGGAGCAATGAGCAGGAACAATTAAATTGGAGAGCTGGGATTTTCAATGGATTTGATAGGATCAGGGTCACATTTGTTGGGTATGTGAGTGCTAGGTGGACTGAAGGACTGTTCAGTGAAGCAGAGTCCATTTGTCTATAGACAAAGTTAGTCGTACATCAGCCGCTAGGGCCTGGTTTGTCCTGAGTGACAGGGCACCAGTGAACCAAGGAAAATCGTGAAATTATAGTTTAGGCATTTGTGGCATGTGTTAGATCTAATTTTTAATATGTGGCAGCATATATACATAATTGTGACTAATATATTGATGACTCAGAGGGAAAATTATGTACTCTCCAAACCAGGGGTAGGTCCTCAATTTGCTCCAACAAAATTTTTTTTATACATGTTCCATGGCACTCCATTGTCTGTAAAAGACCATGTGGTGGTTACTTCTACCAATTTCAGAGGGATTTATGCACTTACGATAGCCAGGTTGTTGAGGATGAAATGATATATATCTTTCCCTTGTTGTAGATGTTGCATTGATTGGTAATGTAAACTCATATGTGTTCTTTGCAATTTATACAATTTAATCAATCATGGTTCTACTGAGTCACTTTTGCTGATGGACATTGAAGACCCTCAGAAGGAGTATTGTTGCTAAATTTTGGATTTCTTCCAAGTAAAGCCAGCACAGTGGCACAGCGGTAGAGTTGGTAACAGCGGTAAAGAACCAGAGATCCTGACTGCGGGTGCTGTCTATATGGAGTTTATACCATTCTCCCTGTGACCATGTGGGTTTTTAATGGGTGTTCCAGTTTCCTCCCACACTCCAAAGACATACAGGTTTGTACAGTAGGTTAATTGGTTTCAGTAAAAATTGTAAATTGTCCCTCGTGTGAAGGAGAATGCAAGTGTACGGAGATCGCTGGTCGGCGCGGACTCAGTGAGCTGAAGGGGCCTGTTTCTGCACTGTATCTCTAAACTAAACTGAACTAAACTGAAGTCCAGCAAGGAAGAAGTACTGATTAATATTGCTGAACGAAAGTGATACATGCGACAGTAATCAGCACACATTTTATTACCCTTGATCACTTATACTGCAGTTATTATAGCTGGAGTGTTACTGTTGAGGACTGCCAATGTGACTTCTTTCTGATTCATCCCACTGTGCTGTCATTGCATATGGGTTCATTTAACTGTTTGTGACAGGATATAACTCTGGGATGATGGTGGGAGTTGAGTAATTGGTTAACAGTGAGTGTTGCCAGATTTCTCTGTGGGCAACTCCTCCATCTTAGTTAGAACTCCTCAGTAATTACCGTTTACTTTCCTGAGCCTGGAATTGTTGAGGTTTATTGCGCCACTAATATAACCATGTTACCTAGCTATATTTGACAAGTCAGTAATATCCTTGTTAGACACAAAAAGCTGAAGTAACTCAGTGGGACAGACAGCGGGATATCCTTGTAATTCAGAGGAGAGTAAGGAAATGGAATTTCTAGAAGCAAGGACGATATAAATTGAATCAGTCAGTACTTTTGATTGAAGTGGATAAGAATTTGCAAGAGTAAAGCTTTCATGGTTATGATTGCAGAGTAGGTGAATGGGACTGACCCAGCAGAGATATAATGGGTCAGATTGCCTCTATCTGTTTTATAACACTTTAATGAACGTATCTTGTTTATTTTGCGATTTTTACCAATATATAAGGCAAGGGGACAATGTCTGAACAAGAAGTTCATGTTTGGCATCCTATCCGAAGGAGGACCATCTGCAATAATGCTGCATTTCATTAATATCATCCGGTGGTGTCAGTAAAGGTAGCAGAGTATTTTTTTTCATCCTTCACCTCATAACTGATGAATAAGAATTTTAACTTTTCTCCTTGTTGATAATAATCAATAACACAAATAACCAGGAATACTGTTAATTCATAAAATCATTGGATTGCACAAACCAATTAAAGTGCATACAGGATTGCAGCAGTGCATTTATTGACTGCTCAAAGCGTTCAATCTATAATACCCTCAACACAAAAAATTAGCATCAACTAAATCCTTTAATACTGTTGTCACCTGCTCAGAAAAATGCCCTATTTCCGCAATTTGTAAACCAGTCACATAACAAATTCCAGAGAATTTTCCACCGTTCCAGAGAAAAACAGTTAGTTCTTTTTTATATTTAGTTTTTATAGGTTTGAAAAATCATCAGCACTGTGAAATGCAAAGGTCTGATGCAGAGTGCAAAGGTAAATTAATAGCTATAAAGATTTTAAAATGGCAGAGTCCACTTCAATCGCCATATCCATTAGAAATCCAAAGGATGCATAAATCTCAGTGTAATACTGTATGCAACAATGCACAGGGAATATATGCACACTTAAATGCCAACATTAAATATGATTGGCCAATATAATCTGCTTAAATCTTACATTGAGTTACATAATTCACATCTCTAAGTTCAATCAAACTGACCTGTAACAAAATGTAAAACCCAATCAGCAGGAAAGACTGCCGTTGACACAGATGGTGAAACTGGGCTGATAATACAACAGTGAACTATTTTTACTATTTTTCAATATGTTCGAGACTTTTTTTGGAATGGTTTGAATTTATGTTAATCTCCTTTGAATGTAAACGGCCAAATGTTAGAATCTAAATGCTAGAAATTGGTGCAGAAATCCATTGTTTTATGTTATTATGCCTGTCTACAACCACCCCCCTACCCCCCCCCCCCCCCCCCCCCCCCCCCCCCCAGCCCAACAAAAGAATTGTGATATTGACAACCGATGTTTAAAACTGACAATGGTGATCTGGACCCTGAAATGCGAGCTGCACAACTCCCAATGAGACCTTAACCACAATTACTGCATATGAATGACAGGACGGTATGTACCTGCCTTTCAACAGCTACATCTCTTTGGCAACCATGTACCTGCAACATGCACTATGGCTGTCATGAGAGAGAGAGAGATTGCAGGGGAGAAGGAGAGATTCGATTTTTCACAAATGTAGAAACCAGTTGAGAAGCCAAGAAACCTGCTGGGATCCTATTAGTGGCAAAAGGTCATAGGAATTTTGTCAGTCTCTAATGAGAATCTCTGAAGTTTGGATCAATATCAGATGAAATGTTCTAAATGTAATCTGTCTGAATCAGCATTTATTCTCACATCCACCCACATGAACTTACACATGATCACTCCATCCTTCCCTATATCAATTCTTGTTATCTATACCCCACTTCAAAACTCCCCCCAACTAGGCAAGGATAATGAAGAATTGGAGAAAAGCCAATGGAGGGGAGCTCTCATGGGTTCAACACCTGTCTTCAATGGAGGAGGTCGTCCTGCAGCTAATGGATAGATAAACCACAAATCACGTCATGCCCAACTGTGATCGGCAACCTTCAATGTATGTTCACCAACAATCTCTCACTGTGATTACTGTGTCCCTTTTTAAATTTGATCGATAGCAAACTTCCTCAGTACCATCTGTGCCGCTACATCATATCAAGGTGTTTCTGTCATAGCTTATTAGTGCAACTATCCTTTTCTTTATCTTGACTGAAAGAGTAGAGTGATGGCAGCAATCTGTAGCAAAATAAAGAGAGCTGCTGGAGGAACTGAGCAGGTCAGGCAGCATATGTGGAGGGAAATAAATAATCATTGAATGCTCCTCCACTTTTAGTCCAGATGAAGAGTCTCTACCCAAAATGTAGACTGTCCATTTCCCACGACCAATGCTGCCTTTTCTTTCTCCAGATTACAGCATCAATAGTTTCTTTTGCGTCTATTTTATCTTTGCGGGACCTCCCCCCCCCCCCCCCCCCCCACCAAGACGTTTAGATCACCTAGATGAAAGAGCATGGGAAGCCAAAGGGCATCCTTGAGGGGAAAAAGGGGATGTTGTTGATGATGATAATAATGAAACCGGGCACCACGCGCCTCACACACACACACACACACCGTCACGCCAAAGAAAGGTACATGAAAGGTCATCAGACCAGCTCAGAGGGATGTGTGTCGTAGAGATGTACAGCAGGTACCACTGGAGGAATCTCGTGGTAGAGAGGGCTCAACGGAGAGTAAAGTGATTCACTATCAATCTACAATGGTCCATAGTAAGTGATGAGGGTCACAGCTGGAAGATTGACAAGGCAATACTGTTGGGGATGCAAAACAGCATGGCGAATTAGTCTTCACATCAGTCTCACCAAATCTCAGCGATGAAAAGGAACATGGAGGAAACCAGCTCCATGCTACCTCTTGAGACTGCATTATCCAGAAAACTATGATCTTCACACTGGAGGCCATCGACAACTTTGTCACATTGTGCCGACAGGTTGATATGACAACTAATGTGAAGGCACAGATGGAGGCTTCAATGCACTTTCTGTTGATTGATCGAGAGCTTTGCCTTGTCTGGCACAGGAACAGCATGGAGCTCTAAATGGGCAGTGATAATACCGCCAGAAGCAGCTTGCTGTCCTCATGGAGAGCAGGAAGATGCCACTCATGAGTAGACTGTTGCTCTCAGTGAACTAGGAAATGTTATCAATACGCAATTCTCAAAGCAAAGGGATTTAAAACACCAGCAGCAAGTCAGTCTGCACAGAGAGAAGCTGCACATCAGAAGACTGCTGCCCTACATAAGCAGAGAGGTGTCAGATATGAATAGATCACACACTCCTACATGAGAAAACATACTCCCCATATCCACAAGGGGCTGAAGATGGTGGTTTACAAAAATAAGCAAAGTGCCAGAGTAACTCAGTGAGTAAGGCAGCAACTCTGGTGGACATCGATAGGTGATGTTTGATTTCCGAACTGAAGAAAGATCTCAACCCGAAATATTACCTATCCATGTCCTCCAGAGATGTTGTCTGACCCGTTGAGTTACTTCAACACTTGGGTGATATCTGTTATGTCTCAACCCGAAAAGTCACCCATTCCTTCCCTCCAGAGATGCTGCCTGACCCGCTGAGTTACTCCAGTATTTTGTGTCTACCTTTGGTTATTTCTCTGCACATTCATCCCATCTTGACTCCACAGGATCTCACATGTTTATCCATTCCCCTCCCAATCCTCTGAAGTACAGTGGATACAAACCTGCTCTATCCAAACAATTTTCATAAAACAAACTCATTCCAGCCAGGCATTAATTTAGGAAACCTTCTGTGAATTTATTCCATTGCATTGATGTTATTCAATGCAATGGAATAAACCTGCATCTTACAGCCATTTCAGTAATGAAATTTCACCCTTTACCAATTCACAAATCACTGCCTAAAATTTGAGAAACGGAATAAATGTTGCTCCCACAGAATTTATATGAAAAAAACATTTATTCCAACTAGTGTTTCTTGATAAATGTGTAGCTGGTGTGTCTTTGCACTGGAAATTCATAATATGGACCATTTTTTAATTTTGGTTAGTTTAGTTTAGTTTAGAAATACAGCATGGAAATAACCATTTGGCCCACCGAGTCCACACTGACCATCGATCACCCATTCACACTAGCTCTATGTTATCCCACCTTCTCATCCACTCTCTACACATTAGAATGTTGGAAGAATCCGAAGCACCTGTAGGAAACCCACATGGCCCCAGGGAGAATATGCAAACTCCACACAACATCACCCAAGGTCAGGATCAAACCTGGGTCTCTGGCGCTGCATGGCAGCAGCTTTACCAGCTGTGCCACTGTGCCACCATTTTCTAGGTATGCCATTCCTCCCCCTCCCCTTCATCCTCCATAATATACATTCTGCCTGTATTAAGAATCCAACACTTCCAACAGTAATTCTGATGTGGTCTCACCAATGGCCTACTGTATATAATTGAGCAGTTTATCAGTCACTGTAGAATGCACAACACGAGCTTGAAAGTAAGCCATCCTCAATTACACTGGGCTACCAAAGAGGAAGGAATCTGAAGCATAATTTTCCTGCTTCTCTATTTATTTCCCGTAGCAGTAAATGATAACATTTTGTTTGTATAATGATTGCATAATCATGAGTGTACCGAGATTCTTGCAATCCTGCAATCTAAATAATATCCTTCTTATATACTATTTCACCAGCTGCTATTTTTTTAAGACCTCAGGATTTAAGAATTGGAACCTGTCTGTCTGCAGCTCCAAAAGGCTTAAGAAGGAACTGCAGATGCTGGAAAATCAAAGGTACACAAAAATGCTGGAGAAACTCAGCGGGTGCAGCAGCATCTATGGAGCGAAGGAAATAGGCAACGTTTCGGGCCGAAACCCTTCTTCAGACTGAAGAGCACCAAAAGGCTTGCTCTACATCACTTTCCTGGTTATGGTAACGTTTCAAATTCTTCCACACATTCTAATTCCAAATGTACAGTAATATCTTCACCTATCATCTCTTTTCTACTATTCATTGCCCAGACTTACTCTGTGTCATAACAAGATTCACTTTGTGAAGGGCAAGTCCCAGGCCCAAAACATGGTGGTTTGGAATTAATATTTGTTTATTTTATTCTTACTTAAGCAATATTGTTCAAATGCAACCTTATTTAGAGTAAATCACATTATGCACTGTGCAGATATGTGACACTATTGACATTGCTGCCTGTTCTACCAAATCTTACTAAGAAAGCTTGGCAATGAAGAGCGACCAGCATTGTCACTGTTACAGCATCCATTGAATTAGTATGTTAGATAAATGATGAGGACTGCAATTCCTGGCCCCACCCAATGCTACACTTCCCACACTATCTCTATCTCTGGATTTCTATTTTGTTCCCCACCATCCTTCCTAATCAGATTCTATATTTACACCCATTTGTCTCCACTCTCTCAAGCCTTGGTTACTATATCCACACATACACTAATCATCTCTCTTCACATGTATCCACCTATCATTTACCAGTTGTTGTCGCATCCCTTCCACTCTCCTCTTTTTACCAGCTTGCTTTTCTCATTTTCCATCAGTCACAAGAAGGGTCCTGACTTGAAACATCATATGTACATTTTCAGCTAGAGATGCTGCCTGGCCTGCTGAGTTCTTCCAGCACTCTGTTCTGTTTTGCTCGAGAAAGCAATCCCTGTTACTTTTAGTACAATATGTGTAGTTTGAAAATTATCTGAACAGCCTGCAGAGAATTGCAAAGGTGCCCAACAGGTATTCCTATTTAAGCTGAGTATCCTTTTAAATAATGAAAAAGCAACAGAGGAGCATAATAATGTTCACTTTTTTTCTGAGACTGCTCCATTTGTATTTATGAGTTGTACTTTGAACTCCAATTTATGTTGATAAATTGGAGTTCGGCACGGACTTGTAGGGCCGATATGGCCTGTTTCCATGCTGTAATTGTTATATGGTTATATGGTTAACTGGGAGATCAATGCAAGGTGATTTTTGAAACCTATTGCTGCTTGCTTGTTTCAATTAAAAAAGTGTGTTCTTATTTTCTGGCTAGAAGTCAGTGCTCCTATCCCTGATGGATTTTGAAGATTCCATGTTGATAAAACAACAACTAACACATATTTTTCCTTTGTCATATTTTCTAGGCTGATAAATATTGATAGCGATGAAGTATGCTTTGAAGCATTTGAATTTTCAAGATTGTTTAGGAATGGTTGTGGTGGGATTAAGATCAATGTTGTTGATAACATGTTGGAAGAAAGCTCCAATAAATGGCTGCGTTTAAGAGAGACACAAGAGTGCAGATGCTGGAATCTTGAGCAAAACACAAAGTGCTGGAGGAACTCAGTGGGTTAAGCACCATCTGCAGAGGGAAAGGACAGAGCTTGGGATCAGAATCTTTCTCAGACTGATAGAAGTAGTGGCGAGAAAGGTCAAAAAGAGGTGGAGTGGGATAAGGGCTGACTAGTAATGGATGGATGCGGATGGTGGTGGCAGGGGTGGGGAAGGGGTAGGGAAGGGGACGAATGACTGGATTAAGTTTCAAAGGCTGGAGGTGAAAAGGAGACAAAAAGATGTCAGATAAATATAGATAAGGAGGTGTGAAATGTAAAGTTGGAGGGGGGAAATGGGTGATAAGAGACAGGGAATCGTAGTGCTATCTGGTACCGTTTCTGCGCAAATTTAAAAACAACGCAAACGAGAAGAGGACAAGATGAGAGTTTTAGTTAAGTATACTAGATTGTTGGATTCAATTAGCTGATATTGGTTCAAAGAGAGAGAGAGAAACATCACCAGCATCATTCACATATGTACTCTGATGGCAAAGGAGAGGGCCCTCATGCGGTCCTAGACTTTCTTACCACTGTAAACAAAACATATCACGTGAGTTCACTCTACTGTGAGTGTCGGGGTGGTCACTGCCGAACGTGGCATCATCCTCTATGTCACAGAGGATACACCAGGAACACCAAATACAGTTGACGAGTTTGGAAGAGATGTATGTGAATCTTTGTCTCGCCTGGTAAGGCTGCTGGGGTCTCTAGATGGAATTGGTATCAGGATAGGTGTTACATGTCCTGCAGTTGCAGGGGAAGGTGTCTAGGGAGGGAGTGGGTTGGGTGTAGAGGGATAAGCGAACTAAGGAGTTGCAAAAATAGTGGTCTCTATGGGAAGTGGAAAGGAGTGGGGATGGACAGATATAACTGGTGATGGGATCTTGTTGAAGGTGGTGGAAATATTGAAGACTGATTTATTAAAATAATGAAAGATACAGCATGGAAATAGTTCTTTCAACCACCTGAGTACAAACTGATCATCCATTCACACTAGTTTTATATTATTCCACTTTTGTATCAGCTCCCGACATACTAGGAACAATTTTCAAAGACCAATTAACTTACAAACCTGCACATATTTGGTATGTAAGAGGAGACTGGAGCATCTGAAACATACAGAATAGTGAAAGGCTTGGATAGAATCGATGTACGGAGGATATTTCCACTAATGGGAGAGTCTAGGACTAGAGGTCATAGCCTCAGAATTCAAGGAAGTTCTTTTAGGAAGATGAGGAGTAATTTATTTTGTCAAAGAGTGGTGAATCAGTGGGATTCTGCCACAGAAGGCTGTGGAGGCTGTCAGTGGATATTTTTAAGGCAGAGATGGATAGATTCTTGATTAGTACATATGTCAGAGGTAATGGGGAGAAGGCAGGAGAATGGGGTAGGAGAGAGATAGATCAGACATGATTAAATGACAGAGTAGACTTGATGGGCTGAATGGCCTAATGTTATTCCTATCACATGACATGAATATCTGGAGGAAATCCATGCGGTCAGACAGTGAGCACCTGCAGTCAGGATTGAAACCAGGTGTTCTCAGGCAGCAGCTCAACCAGATGTGCCACACTGCTCTCCTTACAGAGTGAAAGGGGGGTGAGGTAAAAGATGAGGACCAGAGGAATTCTATCTTTGTTTTATCTGGGGGCCAAGGGGAGCAAGAGCATAACAACAGCGCACAGAGGAGGCATGGGTGAGGACTCCATGCATAACAGCAAGGCGGAAATTACCGGTATGTTTACTGAAGAAAGAGGGTATCTCAGATGTCCCATAGTGGGTTGCATTTAATATCACGGTATTAGGCAAGGCACCCTCTCTGGAGAAGCCTGTTATCAATTTTTGACATGTCATTTCCTCGATTATAACATTATTATCATTGCACTTGCAAATTAACAGTGTGTTTCCGAGTCTTTTTGGATCTTGCTAGTGAAAGCAAGACAAGAGTACAATGACAATTGTGGTGGCTGTATGCATGATAGAGATATATGCCAATAAGCACTATCACCTCACAGCTGCTTTCCCATCTGCTGCTATGAAAGGCTTTGTTCACATAATTTGCACTGAGAGGTTACTGTACTTAACAGCTTCCTATGTTACTTTGACATCTTCGAAGATTCATTTGATCTATACTTTGGGACTCTTCTCAGATTTTCATCCGCATGGATCTGTGATACATAAATGTGTGTATTCGAAATGAGGGTCAAGATAAACCCCTTCACTGGCACAAGAAGAAGTGGAAGCACTCACACCAGCAGTGAGAACAGGAGCAACCTTTCCTCACAGATCAAAAGCTTCACAGCAGAAAGGAGATAAGCGAAAAGATGCAGCTTTCAGGGAGGTCCACCCAGTACACATGGTCAACAAGCAGCAACACAAAATTGGGCAAGACAGCCATTGGAAAGAAATAATACTCCAATGATATGTTCATGCATATGAAACTGCAAATTGTGTTTTTACATGGTGCAATTCTTATTGTTCAGTAGAGATGGTTAGGCACTTGGATACCTGTTCTGACACCTGAGATGCTTTTGCTTGGCTTCCTCAGCATTTTGGACCTCATAGACCTTGCTGACATCTGCCCTGTCAACCCCTCTATTGGGCAGACACCGCTCCTGGGACCTAAGGCAGCATATGGAGTACTAACTGAGATGGTGGTTGCATGCAAAGTGCTAGAGCTTTAAGCCAACTCACTTCCAAGAACAATTTTATCATCTTCATTAACATGATGGACCCCCACTTTCCTGCTTACGATGAACTTGGACACACTTTGCTGTAGATTAGAGAAGCAATGAATGGCAAATACAACATGTATTTTATTAAGGCAATATTTATGGTATGCAAGTTGTTGATGCACATTATATTCTTCTGCATATCTGTGGCATTTGGTGCAGATCTTGCCACTCTTTTGTTGCCAGGAGACCTGTCATTCTTATCCAAACTGGCTGAAGTAGTTGTACCATGTTGAAATGGGAGTACCTGAGCTGTGTGGTCCAGGATGGCGTGATGGCGCAGTGGTAGAGTTGCAGCCTTTAAAGCCCCTGTCCCACTTAGGAAACCTGAACGGAAACCTCTGGAGACCTTGCGCCCCACCCAAGGTTTTCGTGAGGTTCCCGGAGGTTTTTGTCACTCTCCCTAATGGTCGAATGTGGTTTCCGCGTAGTCGAGCTTCTTCTATGTTCCGGCAATTATTTCAAAACATTTTAAACCGGCCTCGACTAAAAATAGGTTGACATTTTAAAAATCGGTAATATTTTAGTCAAAGCCGGTTGCGATGCTAGTTGAAGGTTGCAGGTAGTGGAAGATAAGACCTCCCTGGTGGAATAAAACTGGGTGAAAAAAAGGTCTTACCTTCCACTACCTGCAACCTCCGGTAACCACCTTCAACTAGCATCGCAACCGGCTTCGACTAAAAAATTACCAATTTTTTAAACGGCAACCTATTTTTAGTCGAGGCCGGTTTTGAATTTTTTTAAATAATCGCCGGAACATAGAAGAAACTCGACTACGCGGAAACCACTTTCAACCATTAGGGAGAGTGACAAAAACCTCCAGGAACCTCACGGAAACCTTTGGTCGGGCGCAACGTCTCCAGAGGTTTCCGTTCAGGTTTCCTAAGTGGAACAGGGGCATTACAGCACTTACAATGCCAGAGAACCAGGTTTGATCCCAACTACGGGTGCTTTCTGTATGGAGTTTGTACGTTCTCCACACGCCCGCGTGGGTTTTCTCCGAGATCTTCAGTTTCCTAGCACATTCCAAAGATGTACAGGTTTGTAGGTTAATTGGTTTGGGTTTGTATACTTGGTAGAAGTGTAAATATTGTCCCTAGTGTGTGTAGGCTTGTGTTAATGTGCAGGGGTTGCTGGTTGGTGCAAACTCGGTAGGCCGAAGTGCCTGTTTCCGCACTGTATCTCTAAACTAAACTAAACATATATCTTGAAACAGTGCACTCTCAGAGTAATGTATTCTTCTCAGAAGTTGTCACTGATCTCTTCAACTCTTTGAGACTCTTGTGGGAAACGTGACTGTCAAGATAACTGCTCGAAGGGCCGAATAGCCTACTCCTGCACCTATTTTCTATGTTTCTATGTTTCTATAATGCTGACACAAAATGCTGGAGTAACTACAGACAGCATCACTGGATAGAAGGAATAGGTGACGTTTTGGGTCGAGATCCTTCTTCAGATCGAGAGTCACCCATTCCTTTCATCCAGAGATACTGCCTGTCTCGTTGAGTTACCCTTGCATTTTGGGTCCTTCCTACATAGATAAACCTCATCACTGGCACAAGAAGAAGGGGAAGCACTTACACCAGCAGTGAGAGCAGGAGCAGCCTCTCATCACAGACCTAAAGCTTTACAGCAGAGAGAGGACTGTCAAAATGATGCAGCTTACAGGGAGGTCCACCCAATGCACATGGTTAATGAGCACTTGTGGGAGATTCAAGATGTGACTTGAAAGTGTCAAGGTAATAAAGTTTTAAGTCAACATGTGCATGATCATATTTCATTCCACGTACACAATCAATACAAATGAGTGTCGTGCATTTATCCAATATTTAGTTCCATAACGAGAAGGTTCCCATCTATTGATTCATTGATGTTTCAATGATTTTTGTTCTGCAGCTGTGAAATGAGAGACATTGGTGGGTTTCTACGCACGTTTAGTTTTCCGGCTTTTTTTTTCACATGGAGGGAAAGAAGCCTGGCTGTGAGAGATCTATTGAATGCATGGATGGAGAGAAGGAGACATGACACAAAATAAAGGGTGGGTCAGAACTATCTAGAAGGCTTGCTATATAAGGAAGTAGATGTATAATGAGATCAGTGTACCTAGCTGCAAGATGATTACATGAATGTGTAGATCTCCAACAATAAATTCAACCTCAATCTGCATATACTAATTGTATGGGAAATCTGGAAATTATTTATAATGGTTTCACTGAGTTGAGAAACCATTGAAAAACATATAGCACATCATTGTGCATTCCCCATGCATTATTGGAGTAGTCGTTTGTTCTGAGTACAGTGGAATTTATGGAAAACAACTAATTTTTCATCTTGAAATTCTTTGGAAGATAAAAACCTTTTCTAACTTATGATATAAAATCCCAAAATCGTTTTTTTAATTTCAAATCGGAATGAGTATTAAACTACGTGGGTTATGATTTACTGTATAATTCTGTAATGATGAAGCCTTTCATTGCATTCTAGGCCAGTGTTCCTTTTTCTTTTGTCCTTATAGTCAGCTTGTCAGCATGCATCTACTTTCATTCAGGAGCAGGATTAGCTGGTACAAGCTTCCTTGATGACTACTATTATACGAAACATAATTTAAGTTGCACCTGCTGAAGGAACAAGTATTTCATCTCAGGCAAATGAAAAATGCATTAAAGTAATATCACAGCTACTTTTTTTAGCCAAGTGTTTGTTTTGAAAGATAACACTCTCAAACCCCTGAAGAGTAAACACGTGATTTTCTTTTAAGGAAGCATTTAGCTGCCATTGTCATCATGTGAAGGAAGGAACTGCAGATGCTGGTTTAAACCGAAGATAAACACAAAAAGCTGCAGTATCTCAGCGGGCCAGGCAGCATCTCCGGAGAAAAGGAATGGGTGACGTTTCGGGTTGAGAACCTTCTTCAGACTGGTTACGGATAAGGAAAATTAGAGATATAGACGATAATGTAGTGAGATAAAGAACAATGAAAAAAAAGTTTGCATATCTTTTATTCATTGTTCTTTACCTCTCTACATCATCGTCTATATCCCTTGTTTCCCTTATCCCTAACCAGTCTGAAGAAGGGTCTCGACCCGAAACGTCACCCATTCCTTCTCTCCAGAGATGAGGCCTTTCCCACTGAGTTACTCCAGCGTTTTGTGTCTATCATTGTCAACATGTGATGTAGATTTACGTAAGAAGAAAGTTTAATGGATTTTATAGTTCTACATTGAAGAGAAACCCATTATCCAAATTCGTTACACTGTCTTATTATCTATTTACGGTCAAACTGTAATTAGAGCTTCAGTATTTTATCTGCACTCACTCTCATCTTACATAATTGAATGTTATTATTATCATTTCTTATTTATTCTATGGATATCATAATGAAAGCACAGACATTCAAATCTGCAAACAGAAGCCCAATTTTGTAATAATCGCATACAGTATTAGTTAATGAAACATGCACAACTGGTATAAAAGTATGGTTCACAGAATTACAAATTCACATGATGTAACAAATCATGGACAGGATTGCCTTTACAAAGGTTGCCATTAAATTTGACTAAAACTTCAACAATCTGGAATACTAATATCCCTTAACTGAGTCACCTAATGTTTTGGTGAGATTGTTTAATCTCTCAATTACTATTGATTTATCAATTTATTTACTTTCACTTTTATTCTTTCTCATAGATATATTTTAATACACAGAGTTGGATAGTCCCACTTGCAAACCTGATCTAAAAAATAATAAAAATGTTAATGCATTACACAATTAGTAACTACACCAGTGTCAAAATGGAAAACTCAATACAAAGAAGTACTCAACTGACACTTCCCCTTTCAATTAAGAGTAACCAAGGACAAGATTTAGCAATCATGTTCTCCAGAGACGCTACCTGACCTGTTGAGTTACTCCAACATGTTGTGTCATTTTGTGTATTAACCGGCATCTGCAGTTCTTTGTTGCTAAAATATATTTCGATGTGGTGTAGAAGAATAGATCACATCAGCAGATCTTTTGGCCCATAATGTCTGTGATGAACATAATGCCAAATTAAATTAATCTCTTCTGCCTGCATGTGATCCACATCCCTACATTCCCAGCATATTCATATACCTATCCAAAAGTCTCTCATATGTCATTATTCTAACAGGTTTCATCACCATTCCTGGAGGGCAATCCAGGCACCTACCCTTCAGGCTAAAACATTGTCCAACACATCTCCTTTGCACTTTCCTCCTCTAATCTTCAAACTATGAACAGAATAGGGACAGAGTTCCCTTGGTCCTCACGTTTCAGTCTATCAGACTCCACATCTAACAAATCATCCATCATCATTTTCACCAAAATCAACAGAATCCCGCCACCTGTCACATCTTACCCTCTCCCCCGACCTTTCTATTTTCCTCAGGGACCACTCTCTCATGACTCACTGGCCCGCACCACCCATTTAGTTTAGCGATGCAGTGCGGAAACAGTCCTTCAGCCCACATAGTCTGCACCAAAGAGCGATCCTTGGATGCTAATACTATCCTACGCACACTAGGGACAATTTATATTTATACCAAGCCTATTAGCCGACAAACCATACGTCTTTGGAGTGGGGAGGAAACCAAAGATCTTGGCGAAAACTCACACAGGTCATGGGGAGAACATATAAACTCCGCACAGACAAGCACCTGTAGAAAAATTGCAGATGACACAAAGTTGGGTGGCAGTGTGAACTGCGGAAGGATGCTATGAGAATGCAGTGTGACTTAGACAGGTTGGGTGAGTGGGCAGTGGATGGCAGATGCAGTTTAATGTGGATAAATGTGAGGTTATCCACTTTGGTAGCAAAAACAGGAAGTCAGATTATTATCTAAATGGTGTCAAGTTGGGAAAAGTGGAAGTACAACGAGATCTTGGGGTCCTTGTTCATCACGGAGCTGCGGGTCTGTGGAGCGGCCAGCTGCGAGCGGCGGCGCCGAACTTTACGCCGGGAGTCTGGGATCTCGCGACGAGATCGCCAGTTGTGGAACTCCAACCGGCGCGGCCTTGTCGGCTTCGGAAGCCGCCGACCTCCAGTACGGAAGCGGCCGTTCCAGGGTTCCCAAGCCGCGGAGAGGACTCTCCCGACGCCGGAGCACCACCACCCGGCAAGAACGGCCTGGAACATCGGGGCTCCGTAGAGGCTACCGTGGAGGCCTCAATAGGCCCGATTATGGGAGAACTGGGGTTGGGGACTGGACTTTGTGCATTCCCTCATAATGGGAACCATTGTGGGGGGATGTTTTTTATGTTCTAAAACTCTTATTAATGTTATGTCTGTTCTTTCTTTATGTGCTGCAAAATGGCAATAAGCATTTCATTACACCTAGTGTGTATGTGACTAATAAAATACCTTTGATACCTTTGATCAGTCAATGATGAACAAAGTAAGCATGCAGGTACAGCAGGCAGTAAAGAAAGCAAATGACATGTTGGCCTTCATAACAAGAGGAGTTGAGTATAGGAGCAAAGAGGTCCTTCTGCAGTTGTACCTGGAGTATTGTGAATAAAGTCACAAATATTGTGACTTTACCACACCTGGAGTATTGTGTGCAGTTTTGGTCACCTAATTTGAGGAAGGACATTCTTGCTATTGAGTGAGTGCAGCGTAGGTTTACAAGGTTAATTCCCGGGTTGGCGGGGACTGTCATATGCTGAGAGAATGGAGCGGCTGGGCTTGTATACTCTGGAATTTAGAAGGATGAGAGGGAATCTTATTGAAACATGTAAGATTATAAAGGGTTTGGACACGCTAGAGGCAGTAAACATGTTCCCGATGTTGGGGGAGACCAGAACCAGGGGCCACAGTTTAAGAATAAGGGGTAAGCCATTTAGAACGGAAATGAGGAAACACTTTTTCACACAGAGAGTTGTGAGACTGTGGAATTCTCTGCCTCAGAGGGAGGTGGAGGCCAGTTCTCTGGATACTTTCAAGAGAGGGCTCTTAAAGATAGCGGAGTCAGGTGATATGGGGAGAAGGCAGGAACGGGGAACTGATTGGGGATGGTCAGCCATGATCACATTGAATGGCGGTGCTGGCTCGATGGGCCGAATGGCCTACTCCTGCACCTATTGTCTATTGTCTATTGTCTATTGAACCCGTGTCTCTGGCACTGTAAGGCAGCAACTCTACCTCTGCACCACTTTGCCACCCATTCTTCTCCATCCCCTGGAACTTTCCTTTGCAACCACAAGAGCTGCAACACTTGACACTACACCTCCTCTCTCACCATCATTCAGGGACCTATACAGCACTTCCAGGTGAGGCAGAGATTCATGAGCACTTTCTCTAACTGCATCTACTGCATTCGGTGCACTCTATGGTGGCCTCTTCTACATCAGCCAATTATTGACTAGGCAATTGCCATTATAAGCTATGGGTTGCATGTCATTTCTACTCTTTCCCATTACCACACCGGCCGGTCCATCCTTGACCTTCACCTCTGCCACTCTGGGGCCAAACATATGTCAGAAGAAAGCAGCTTACACTTCACTTGGGTGGCCAACTGCATGGAATTTTCCAATTTTAGATAACCTCCACCCCATTGAACCTTTCCTATTCTGCCTGTTGACCAGTATTCCCTACCTCTTCCTCATCTTCTACAGTACTTCCTCCCCTCTCCATTATTGATATTTGTTACTCTCACCAACCTGGTTCCATGTGCTCCAATTCCACCTACCTGGGATTCTTTACTGTTGGCCTATCTTATCATCTCTCCTCCCCATCTGGTTCCATAGGCCCTTCATCTCTCCTTTTATCTTGTTCCAGTTATCACTTTCAAGACTGTCACTACTTTCCCTTTCCCCTCCCCCACTTGGCTCCATCAAACCATCAATCCCCCCTCATCTGGTACCAACTACCAGCCCTCTCACCTCTTTATATTGGCTATGTTCGCTCTATATTCTCAGTCCTGTTGCAAAGTCTCAACCGAAAGTGCCTATCATCCCTTTGCCTCCACAGATGCTGCTTGACCTGCTGAGTTCATCAATAGTTTGATTTAGTTCCAGATTCCAGCACTTATTCCATTTGGAGAAAGCCGATTGCAGATTTTACATGGATAAGTAATGGAAATGACTTTATTCAAAATTTACTTTCATGATTTGGACTCAGGAATAAGTAATGCAGGATCTTAATTTCCTGACAGTTGTCAGCTAAAAATGAAAATGGTTGTATACTGGTAGAATGGTAAATGAGCTTTAGCTTAATTAAGCAGGAAGTGACACTTTTCAGGTAAGAATTAAAATAGGAATGTCAGCTGCAGCTTGGAAATTAAAAAACTGAAAGAGGCATGAAAGCAAAGCAATCTAGCTATACAGGTGAATAATGCATTTAAGGGGGTGGAATATTGCAACCTTCACGTGGTCCGCCCTGTTTCGACGAATGCAATCAACCTGGCGTGCACAATCAAATAAGATAAAATAGAACAAGTTGTCCTACAACTTTAGGGTGTGCACGCCATACGCAAGAAGAAGAAGAAATAGAACAAGTTGTCCTACAACTTTAGGCTGTGCACACCATACACAAGAAGAAGATGCATTTAAGGCAGCAACACAGATCACAAGAAAACAGTGCAGTAGTCAGGAGCCATGTACATACATTGAACTGTCAAAGACGAGAGGCATAACTTTAAGGTGAGAGGAACAAATTTTAAAGGAGGGACAAGTTTGTTTCTTTACAGTGTGGTGGGGGCATGGAACGCACTGCCAGGGTTGTTGGTGGAGGCAGATACGTTAGTGGCATTTAAGAGGGTTTCAGACTGGGAAATCAAAATGCAAGGAGTAGAGGGATATCCATCATGTGCAGACAGGAGAGATTAGGTTAACCTGCCATGATTTTTGGCATGGACATTGTGGGCTGAAAATATATTTCCTTTGCTGTAGGAGATGTTATTTGCCCAAATATTTTCTGATGAGCTCAAGGCCTTCATCCTCTTTCATGTGACTCAGCCTTGAGTTGGATATTGAAATACTTGTGTAATCTGTAAAAAGCACGACAGGTGGACTGCAAATATTTAATTTCAGTTTTTTTTTAATGTGTTTTTCATTAGTGGCAATGTCACTATTTATTATTAATCCTAATTGTCCCAAATTTAACAGGCTATTAAGTCAAAAATGTTGGTGGCTTAGATTCACACATAGGCAAGTTCAGATGGGATGACAGGCTATTGAACCAAATGAGTTTTCACAATGTTCACGTGTCTCATGCTATTATTACAAAAGATACCTTTAAAAAAGAATAAATTTAAAGTTCCAAGTTGCCATGTGGGATCGCAAGTTATGGAACAATTGTTCTGTTGTGACTGATTTAGTAACTTACCCATTATGCTACCATAACGTGATAGCATTGATTGAGATTGTGAACTGATGAGCTTGCTGCCATACTTACTGAAATAATATTGGATCATAGGCCCACAATGTTGATATATTGAATAGTATTAAACTCATTGCTACCTTGTGAAATCCAGCCCAATATTTTTTATTATTTTAGATAATTTCTATTTTGCAATCAATTTTGTGCCTATTAAAATATTAATTAGTAAAATAACAGATATTTATTAGTTTTTTTTTCCAATGGAATCAGTCAGTTTTATCTGAGTTGCATTTCAATCAATACAGAACTGGTGTGTGATGTTGCATCCCATTGCATGATGTGATGGTCTCATTATTTTCAACTGGGCTTCATGGAGTGGTTGGATGTCATATGTGGTTGGATGTCAGGCACATTTTATGAGAAAAATTGCTCCTTACAGTAAAATTACTCCTTACTTTGTTGAAAATACATGCCCAATTAATGCTGCCTTGCCCAATTATTTCTGCCTTGCCCAAGTAAAGCTGCCTTGCCTAATTAAAGCTACCATGCCAAATTAAAGCTGCCTTGCTTAATTAAAGTTGCTTTGCCTAATTAAAGTTGCCTTGTCTAATTAAATTTGCCTTGCCTAATTAAAGTTCCCTTGCCTAATTAAAGTTACCTTGCCTTCTATGTAATTAAAAGTCTAATCTTGAGCACTTCCTGTATGTGCTTTATATTGATTTTAGAAAAAATGCTACCACGTATGGCTGTGATTTTTGGCCATCTTACTCAGTGCCCCATCGATGAAAAATAAAAGAGTTATTAGTGTTTAAAAAATGTTGAGATTCTCTCTCATGTCAATCATGCCATGAAGGCCACCCCTCTTCTGATGGGAGGGACTATAAAACCCAGAAGTGTGGGCATGGCTCAGTCTCTGCAAGAACGGGGAGGGAGAGGTCATGAATTGCTGTCTTTAGTGGCCTTGCACCCTGCTTGAAATGGTTTGAAACTGCACTTGAATTTGGTTGCCTTGCACCCGGCTTGAAATGGAATTTCAAGGAATAGCCGTGAGTCTATTGCGAGCCCACCAGCCGTGAGTGAGTGAGCTGCCAGCACAACAGGCTTGAGTGGCTGAGCCGCCAGCCAAAGAATCCATTCGGCCCACAATGTCCATTCTAGCCCTCTGGAAACCAGTCCCTTCAGCCCACAACACCCATACTAGCACTCTAGAAAGCCAGCCCCCCCCACCCCCCCCCCCCACTGGCCACCAATATTGGAATTGGTAGAGAGGTGGAATATTGCGTTGGGGGACCAGCCCTCCCGTGTGATGCTGGGCCCCAACGGGTCCCACTTAATCTAGTTTTTTTTTTTGTTGCATGATCTGACAATATCAAATGTACAAACATAGAGAGATTTAACAGTGACTTCATGTAATCTTCAGAGCAGTTAAGTGCGGCACAGCAGGTCATCATAAGCATGAAGAAGGTAAACACATTTTAACCTCGTACTTGTATTATAGGAACATAAGAAATAGAAGCTGACACATGCCATTCAGCCCTGTAAATCTGGCCTAGCGTTTAATAATTTTGTCATTGATCTTTAACCGCAATGTCATTTCTTTTCACTAGATCCATGTCTCCGAATGCCATAAATATCTAAGATCTATCGATCTCAGTCTTAAAATATTCTTAGTGATTGAACACTAATGAAGAAAACTTCTGCGTCAGTCTAAATGGCTGTCCTCTTTCACTTATTTAATATAATTTCATACCATCTTTATGACTCTATACTCATGACTGTGTAGCCAGTCATAGTGTGAGCTCCATCATCAAGTTCGCTGATGACACCACTGTCGTGGGACGTGTCCCTGATGGGGATGAGTATAGAAGAGAGATCGAGCGACTGTCCATAGGGTGCCAGCACAATAACCTGGCCCTCAACACCAGCAAAACCAAGGAACTGATTGTGGACTTTGGAAGGAGTAGGATGGGGACCCATAGTCCCGTTTATATCAACTAAGATGGTTGAAAGGGTCAAGAGCTTCAAATTCCTGTGCGTGCACATCTCTGAAGATCTTTCTTGGTCCGAGAACACTGATGCAATTATTAAGAAAGCACATCAGCGCCTCTACTTCCTAAGAAGATTATGGAGAGTCGGTTTATCAAGGAGGACTCCCTCTAACTGCTACAGGTGTACAGTAGAGAGCATGCTGACCGGTTGCATTGTGGCTTGGTTCGGCAACTTGAGCGCCCTGGAGAGGAAAAGACTACAAAAAGTAGTAAACACAGCCCAGTCCATCATCAGCTCTGACCTTCCTTCCATCGAGGGGATCTATTGCTGTCGCTGCCTCAAAAAGGCTGACAGTATCATCAAGGACCCACACCATCCTGGCCACACACTCATCTCCCTGCTACCTTCAGGTAGAAGATACAGGAGCCTGAAGACTGCAATGACCAGGTTCAGGAATAGCTACTTCCCCACAGCCATCAGGCTATTAAACTTGGCTCAGACAAAACTCTGAACATTAATAGCCCATTATCTGTTATTTGCACTTCATCAGTTTATTTATTCATGTGTGTGTATATATTTATATAATGGTATATGGATACACTGATCTATTTTGTAGTCAATGCCTACTATGTTCTGTTGTGCTGAAGCAAAGCTAGAATTTCATTGTCCTATCAGGGACACATGGCAATAAACTCTTTTGAATCTTGAATCCACCTGGGGAATGTTACAGGACATTCTGTGGTACTATTCTTTCAGACAACAGTCTGCCCTAATTTATGCAAAGTGGTGTTGGCAACTTTATCAGGAACTCATGGGAACTTGTTAAGTAGTTTGTCATCAGGAAGCAGAAAGTCACAATTAGAATATTTAATTCAATGTTAATTCAATGGTAAATCACATTCAGAGAGTAAACCAAAAATGAGAGAGATTATATTGTTAACAATGTAAAATAAACAAAGGGAAAGCGGAATGTGCTGGCAATCATATCCACCCTCCTCCTCACAATTGACACTCCTTCCTATCTCTTTTGATTTACACTTGACAAATGGTGAGTACAACAGCTTTAACTGACCTTGTTCTCTCACCACAAACCCAAAATTATATGTTTCATTTGTCAAAAGGCTGACATCTCCCAGAATATCACAGGGTAATTGGGTAGCATGACAAAAGTGAAGCAGTGAAGTGAATGCCACTCAATTGACATGAGCACCCACCAGCTCAGACATTTGTGCCTTGCATGCTATGAAACCTGTTACTGCATTTGACCAGTCCTGAGGCACCTGGGCTAGAACTGGGACATTGAGGAAAGGTAGTCCCTGGTCCCTGATGTTGCACACACGCTCTCCTGTAGTGGACTGAGATGAGAATTTTGTTAGGTAACCAACATACTGATGAGCTGAATCGTGCATTGATGGACCTGCATGTAACATGCAGTATGGACGTGTTCATCTACAGCTTTGCATGGATCCTGGAATCCATTGTTTCTGAGCAGAAATGGTAGCTAGCTCTGCTTTTACACTTGTGAAAGCTAACAAAATCTATTAACCAATGTCTCAGCTTCCTTTGCTGCACAGGCAAGAGGCACCCTATGTCCAAGTGCTATTATGCTATGATTGGTGCTATCATTGACAGAGGAGATTTTGAGCCCATTATCATCCTCCAGCAATTTGGTCTCCAACAATTATTAGAATTGTAGAGGGTCATTCCTTGAGGAGTAACAGTGACACCAGCACCTGGCATGATGACAGAACTTTAAGTGGAAATGCTGCTTGTCAGTAGGATGGCACTGACTTCTGCTGATGATGGTGATACTCTGCAGACTGAAGCTTGCCCATTTCAGACGAGAGCAGCTCAAGTCAAGTTCATTCAAAAGGTGGACACTGAGGAATATTGATTAGATGGAAACAGATATATGTGAGAAGTTTTTTTGTATCAGTCTTATGTTAACCAGATGTGGTCATTAGGATATTAAAAGGATCAGCATGAGAGAGAACTATAGTGGAAAAAGGTATGATTTTGGGTGATATTGATCACCATGCCATCATTTGAGATGGTGGTGAGAACCCATGCTCTCCAAAAGCTGGCAAGAGGGAACTATGCAATTGCCCATTTTTGTTGGGTTTAATACTGTAGATTGCTACAATCACTGGTTTATGCCATGCTGTAAATTTGTTCGGCAGTGAGAGGTTTATTAAAGAACCAAATTGTCTGCTGTATTATGTTTTGGGTGGCAAAATGGCTCTGGAGGTACGTGACAAACAGTTCAGCTATTTCTTTGTACGGACTGGAGAGTAAGTTTCAGCAATTTGGAAATAAGTGAGAACAAAAGCAAAACCACAATCAGATATTGGAAAAATTCAGCACTCACCCTGAGAGATCAAATCACGAAACACATAGATATGAAATCCAAAGCCTGAGGCAAGAAACAGAAGAACATGTTGATGATTTCTATACATAGCTTGGTAATAGACAGTAAATGCTGTAAGGAAAGGTTTGCAGGCTAACACATTTGGGGCTCAGCATACCCACATATGTGAACACCTTTGATCAAGATTGTGAAACTTACAATAGCATGGTCATATCACAGGTGGCTAGTAGACATAAGTAGACAGATGAAAATGCTGAATACGCAGCAAACAACCTCCAGATAGTGCTGGGAAAGAAAGCAGGGTTGATCCAAGTGGCCAACAAAATATTGAAAACTAGGCTGCATAGATGATTACAAGATAGTGCCGGTGCCGAAAAAGTCCAAAATCACCAACCTCAACGACTACCGGCCGGTTGCCCTGACTCCAATCCCCATGAAGTGCTTCGAAAGGCTGGTCCTCTCCCATATTAAATCCAGCATCCCTGCCTCACTGGACTCTCATCAATTTGCATACAGGGCAAATAGATCGACAGAGGATGCCATCTCTCTGGCCCTTCACACTGTCCTGACTCACCTGGACAGACAGGACACGTATGTGAGGATGCTCTTCATTGACTATAGCTCTGCATTCAATACGGTCATCCCCACCAAGCTCACCACCAAACTCCACCAGCTAGTCCTCAGCTCACCGATATGCGCTTGGATCCTGAACTTTCTCACGGAGCGACCGCAGGCAGTGAGACTGGGCCCGCACCTGTCCTCCACCATCACCCTGAGCACCGGCACACCACAGGGTTGTGTACTAAGCCCCATGCTCTACTCCCTCTTCACTCACGACTGTGTCCCTGCATTCGACACCAACACCATCGTGAAGTTTGCAGACGACACAACAGTGATTGGGCTGATCACCAACGGTGATGAAACAAAATACAGAACGGAGGTGCAGAACCTGGCGGACTGGTGCGCCAATAACAACTTGGCACTAAACACCTCCAAGACCAAGGAGCTGATTATTGACTTCAGGAGGTCCCATTCTGGAGAATACGCCCCAATCTCCATTTATGGGGAAAGTGTGGAGAGAGTGTCCAGCTTTAAGTTTCTGGGCACTCACATTTCAGAAGACCTCACATGGTCCACAAACACCGCCGCGCTGGTCAAGAAGGCACAGCAACGACTGTTCTTCCTGAGGACATTAAAAAAGACTGGTCTGCCCCAACAGCTGCTGACAACATTCTACCACTGCACCACAGAAAGCATACTATCGTATGGCATCTCTGTGTGGTATCTCAGCTGCACGGAGGCGGAGAGGAGAGCTCTTCAGCGCGTCGTCAACAGAGCGCAGAGGATCATCGGGACAGAGCTACCAGCCTTGGAGGGCATCTACCACACGCGGTGCCTCAGGAAGGCCCTCAGCATCCATAAGGACTCATCACACCCCTGCCACGGTCTGTTTCAACTACTTCCCTCCGGCAGACGTTACAAGGCCTTCTACGCCCGAACCTCCAGACTCAGGAACAGTTTCATCCCAAGAGCTATAGCGGCTCTGAACCGGCCCTAATGAGTGCCCCCCCACCCACCCCCTTTGGACAGTCTCCCTCAGATGGTCACGTCAATCAATTCAGCTTGTTTATTTATGTATTGTATTTATTTACCTCTCTTGTACATCAGTGGAGCTGCACACTAAATCTCGTTGCACTGACGTGCAATGACAATAAAAGATATATTATATTATATTATTATTAAGATTCACAGAGTGAAAAGGATGCCTTTCATAAAGATCAAACTGCAGGTTAAATGACATTCTCAACCACTGGAGAAGATGTACAGAACCAAAGTGAGATTATCAAGAAATGGAAATGTGAAGATAGAAAAAAATGAAAACAGAACATCCAGATCCTGAAAGATGACAAAGGGTTTGAGAATAAAATCGATATTTGTGATGAAATCCATGAAATGAAATCCATCCTAACATCTGGATCAATAAAAGGAAATTAAGAAAATAACACCCATGAACCCAAAACTAAAAATGTACACGTGAATGAAATCTACAACTCTGGTTAATCCAGATCTTCTATAAAATCCTGTGAGAAGGTTAGGATCCAAAAGATAATACATTGTCAAATCTATGTTATATTAACATTATCTGGAGCAGGTAAAATGTTACAAGTTGGAATAACCCAAATCAAAAGGATACATGAAGGAAAATAAGGTACTTGTACATTCTATATCACAGAAGTGGAATCACCAGCTATTCTGGTTCTGAGAAGTTATGAAGAATTGCTGCTGAACTCGATAAACGACTAGATTTTAGGTGACTGGGGAGGGTAACAAAGAAAAGTGTAAATAACATGCTCATTGAAAGATTCCTTGCTAGCTGTAAAGCAGACATAATCTAAATGTGCCCAAGATGTTTTGTTGAAACAGTTAGACGATCTGAAGATCGATATAAAAAGTCTATGTAAACTCCCAGTAAGACTGCAAAGATCAGTTTTGAATCTTGTGAGTTATTAATTTATTTTGAAATAAAAACCAGCAGATCTATTTTATTTCAAAAATGTATTGTATTCATAATTGGGGCATGTCTTTCTCTACCTCCATTGTAACATCAATTAAATACATTACCTTACAACTTGTGAACACCACTCACGATCTTTCCTTAAAAAAATGCCCTCCTGAAGGGGCGTTACTCATGGCTCAGCCTCGCAGCACTCACAACACCAGGAGCCTAAACTCTGATCCATCTGCACATAGTCTTTGCAATGGCTTCACTGCTTCAATGTGTCTCCTCCTGACGTACTCTTAAGGGCCGGTCCCACTTATGCGTCCTTGGCTTGCAAATTACGCAACCTCGTTGTCTTTTGAGGCGTACGGGCAACGTATGGTCGCGCGGGGCCTGACCCACTTAGAAGCGTGGAGGGGTATGGAGTTGTGCAGGGCCTGTCCCAACATCGCGCGGGGCTCTGAAATTCTTGCAGTGAACAAAATCTTCGCGCTCCAACGGCCTGTCACGGAACTGACGGCCAAAGTGGGACAGGCCCTAGACCCTGGCGCGACGCAACGTCTCATCTTCAACAGCAGCAGAAGCAGGCAAACGATCGCCGAACTCGGCCTGGGGCTCACAGCCGTTGCGGTCCGGATCCGCCCCCACTTCTACTCCCAGAGCGGGGCCAAGAAAATTGAAGATAGACACAAAATGCAGGAGTAACTCAGCGGGACCGGCAGCATCTCTGGAGAGAAGCAATGGGTGACGTTTTGGGTCAAGACCCTTCTTTTCAGATTGAAGAAGAGTCCCGACACGAAACGTCACCCATTCCTTCTCTCCAGAGATGCTGCCGGTCCTGCTGAGTTACTCCAGCTTTGTGTCCATCTTCAAATGACGTCACGCGCTCCAGACGGCTGTACGTACGCATGTAATCGCGCCCGACCTTCGCTCGACCGTCTCGGCTCAACGCTTCCACGAGGTCACGTAATTTGCGTGCTAAGGACACGTAAGTGGGACAGGCCCTTTACACTTGGGATTCTGACAGTAGGCAGCACTTGAGTGCAGATATCTCCTTACAATAGAAAACAACCAGGTTTGACAAACTGAAATGCATCTTTGTTCAGGTTGATAATCTTCCAGCAGCATTTGATGGTGACTTGTCTCCATTTGTATCACTGGCAACTGTTATGTAGTTGCTTGGGGCAAACCTCCACAATGATCATGGCATTCCCAGAGATTAAATGATACAAGTAGTTGAAGTGTTTCAACTGCTACCACTGGAGAAGCAAGAGATGAGATATCTAGCAAGTGAAGGAGTGCATTCGAGCAAATGTGACAGCAAAAAACAGATCGGAAAAGATCAGAGAATGAGGAAGATGACAAGTTGTAGATGCTTTCACAACAAGTGACTAGGAGATGGCCTGCAAGGATTAAACAATCACAGCCTGCAGCAGAACATATTTATTAATGCGAATTAACATCTTAGTGAAATTAGTTTTTGGCTAGATCCAGGCACATCACAGCTAAAAGCTCCAAGGGAACCACTTTACAAGATGCCCAATGACCAGCTGGACATTGAGAAATGAAATGTGCTATTTACACGCTAGACGAATAACAAAAAAAAATCCAGAGAGAATAGTGTCAACATGTGCAAGATGTCTAAAGTACAAGACAAGAATGCATCTCTCACAGGACCAAGACTTAAGAAAATGATAGACTGCTGTACAAGTAACACCATAGCAACTATGCAAAATTACCTGGGAAGGGGAGTGAATGCACAAAGAAAATCCTGTTATTAAAACCTGTAACTAATAAAACTGATATTGTGGTATATCATCAAGGCCAGGGTAGGTCAACACTTGAGACAGAACTGAAATCATTTCTCATCTACAACAGAACTGATCGAAAAGGTAATATCAACGCGAGCACCAGCAACATGTCAGCAGTAACATCAGTAGAAGTAAGCATAACTTTCACAACTGAATTAATGAACATCATATCACAAAACAAAGACAGAGCACTAACATATTGCAGAGTACCATGTCTACAGACAGCTCAATAAAATGTATAATGTTGAGATTGGAATTGTGATATGAATAATTGTTGGTATATTACTGTAAGTTCAAATAAGAAACTAGAGTGTTGGAGTGAAGCATACATTTTTTAATTGTTTTAATTGCTATGCAATATTCAATTGTACTGAAATTATTAAATGGTACATCTTCGTCTGGGAATCTAATCTAAAAAGACATGATGAAACATTCAATGATTTTTACTCAGAGATACCTCAAATTTCTCCAATATCAAAACTCTCTCATCTAATACAGGCTTTGGACATTCTCTTCCATTAACACAAAATAATCCTCCCAATATATCTGTCTTCTACAGCAAATTTCTTATTCAATTCTATTTTTGTCAAATATTTTTCCAATTTTGACTTCAGCTGAATTGACTTTTCTACTCCCTACTGTACTACTTTCCACAAACTTTGGAAGGAAGCAGTTGTCTGAGTGTGTAATTGTCTATTTGGTATTCTGTAAAATAATAACAAAATAATCTACCCTGCTGATGCTGACATTAATTAATTAATAGGAATCACAACTTCAGCATGCAATGTATTGCCAACGACCGAAAAGACCTCCTAACATTTTTTTTATGGACGTTATAATTTAAAACATAATTTAGATGATTCAAACAATCCAATCATCTCAGCTGCTTCGTGTCAAGGAGGTTTGAAACTTCTGAAGCTAACACAAAAACATAATTTATCTAAACTAACTTACTTCAGAGTGAAAATCAGACAAGAACAATTCATAAGAGGGCACCATGAATGGCAAAAGAGAGGACTGAAATAGAAGAATGGTTTTGTTGAAAACAATTATAAATTGTGACGTGTGGTGCTCAGCTTTAAGGAAGTACCTGTTCAATAAATGGGCAAGACGCAAAATAAGGTAAGTGGTCAACATATTCAATTTGCAGCATTGCCATTGTTTGGACTGATTTCTAATTAACACACCTATCAGCCACATTTGTATTATGAGAAATTATCTCCATAAAGCTAATCTTATTATGCTGAAGCCACAGGAAAGCAGTTTGCATTGTTAATATCTAGTAATATTGATGGTGATACATCATAATTTAAGATAAAACTCAAAAGTTTAAGGATAGCCTTGGCCTCAATGATGAGATCAGTGGTAGTGTTGACGTCCTTATCAACAGAACACAAGCAGTACAATTTGGCAACAACACTTCCTCCTCAATAAACATCAGCACAAGAGCACCTCAAGGCTGTGTGTTCAGCCTCCTTCTCTAGTTACTCTATACCCATGACAGAGATATATCCATCTCCATCTTCAAATTCACCGACGGCACCAGTGATGTTGGACGAATTATGGATGATAACAAGCCAGAGTACAGGAGGGAGATCGATCGACTGACCAAATGGTGCTAAAACAACAATCTTGTTCTCAACATTAGTATAACCAAAAAGCTGGACCCAGCACATTGATGCAATCATAAAGAAAGCCCATCAATGCCTCAACGTCCTTAGAAGACTGAGGAGATTTGGTATGTCGACAAATACTCTTGAACTTCTATAGGTGTATAGTAGAGGGCAAAATGATTGGTTGTATCATGGCCTGGTTTGGCAACTTGAATTCCGAGGGGTGAAGAAGACTGCAAAAAGAGGTGAACACTGCACAGTCCATCATGGGTACTCACCTCCCTACCATCGAAGGCAACATGAATGCCGAGGGGTGAAGAAGACTGCAAAAAGAGGTGAACACTGCACAGTCCATTCTGGGTACTCACCTCCCTACCATCGAAGGGATCTACAGGAGTCACTGTCTCAAACAGGTAGCCAGTATTATCAGAGACGCACACCACCCTGGCCATGCTCTCATTTCACCTGCCATCAGGAAGAAGGTACAGGTGCCTGAAAACTTGAAAATCCAGGTTCAAGAGCTGCTTCTTCCCAACAACCATCAGGTTATAAAACACTACAGCCTCCAAATAAGCTACGAACTATATAGATTTGGGGGCATTGTGTTTGGCATTGCACTATTATTGTTTGATTATATTTTATATAATGAACTTTTTTGTTGTTTTATATTATGGAGTGTACAGAATATTATGTTTACATATCTGTTGTGCTGCTGCAATTAAGAATTTCATTGTATCTTGAGAGTAAAAGGTCAGATGATTGTGCATCATAACTTCCGTATGTATCTGTTTTCTGAACTGTGCAGATATCTGGAGCATACAGCCATGTATTTTGAAGCTATCTCCATTTCTGTATGCAACTGCTGGTCAGCCATCAATGTAAACAAGCCAAAGTCATGTTAATTTGCTAGGCTCTTTGGAAGTGCAGATGGAACATACAAAATTAACAAACACAACTAATGTCAATGTAATGCTTCCTCTATTACCACTATGGTCTCTGTGGCAAAATTATTTCTCAACCGCACATCAGCCACTTTATGAATTCTAATGCTCAATTTACCCTCATTGGAATCCATTGTTGGAAACTGGCAGAAAGACAATGGCCATCTCAAGTTTTCTTTCATTGAAATCGATTGAAATAAATACCAGATTTTTCATATTATGGTGGTCACCTTGAATTACCAAGCTGAGTACTTGTATGGCAAATTGAAAGCTTGTCACTTGGATTATGTTTTTTGAGGAAATCCAAATAATAATGAGTAAACCTAAGAGTAATCCAAACCATATGAGTAACCCTAAGAGGCTGAAATATGTATCCACAAGGATGACACAGTGGTGCAAGTGGTAGAATTGCTGCCTTTGCACCAGAAACCTGTTTTTTTTTAATTTATTTATTAGTTATTTATTTCGGACAGAATAAAAGAATAAAAAGCAAATGTGAAACAGCATAAAAAAAAACAAAACACAAATATTTATAAAGTGTCATAAACAATATCTATAAATAAATGAAATCGTATGTGTCCGAAAAGGAGCAGGAAGAAGCCAAAGCTTATTAATTCCCACCCCTTATTCAACTGCTTGTAATTATCTCATACAAATTTAGCAGCTATATGTACACCATATGTACACCAGCCACTATATGTACACCAAATTATTTACATTTGAACACTAATCAAATATTTACAAAGCCATACAAAAAAGAAAAAAGAAAAAGAAAAGAAAAAACCCACAAATACTATACAGTATCTTAGTCATATTTACAACCCATCACTCTATAATCACCCTTCCCAATACAATCAGTATAACAAATATCACAATCACCTATCCTCATCCCAATATCCTTTTAAACAAGTGTTTTTGTACTTCTTTTTAAACTGAATTATGCTTGTGCTAAGTTTTATCTCCTGTTCCAGACCATTCCACAAATTCACACCACAGATTGCTATGCACATACTTTTAAGAGTTGTTCTGACATTAAGTTTTTTTAAATTACGTTCCCCTCTCAAATTATACCCACCCTGCCTTTCCATAAACAGTTTTTGTTTATTTCTTGGAAGTAAATTATTTCTTGCTTTGTACATGATTTGAGCAGTCTTAAATTTAACCAGATCAGTGAACTTCAGTGTATGTGACTTTAAGAATAATAAATTGGTATGTTAAAGATATCAAACATTATTGATAATTCGTATTGCTCTTTTTTGTAATGTGCATAATGGCTGTAGGTTGGTTTTGTAGGTGTTACCCCATATCTCCACACAGTAACTCAGATATGGC
Source organism: Amblyraja radiata (assembly GCF_010909765.2). Classification (NCBI taxonomy): domain Eukaryota; kingdom Metazoa; phylum Chordata; class Chondrichthyes; order Rajiformes; family Rajidae; genus Amblyraja; species Amblyraja radiata. The sequence continues at coordinate 60,224,295 of NC_045961.1, forward strand.
AATATGAGTGTAATATACAAAGTATGTAATGATTTGTGGTCCAGAATGTGTCTTGATTTTCCCAATATTGCTATAGACTTTGCCAGTTTTGCTTTGACGTGGTTTATATGTGGTTTCCAGCAGATTTTGTGGTCTAAGATCACACCAATAAATTTATTTTCATATACTCTTTCTATACTTATGTTATCTAATTTCAATTGTACTTGAGGGTTTGTTTTATGTTTTCCAAATAGCATAATCTTTGTTTTGCTTAAATTTAGAGACAATTTGTTGACATCAAACCACTGTTTTAATTTATTCATTTCTGATGTGATGACTTCCAAAAGCTGCTTCAAATTGTCACCGGAACAAAAAATATTCGTATCATCGGCAAATATAATCAATTTCAGTATATTTGATACTTTACATATGTCATTAATGTACATTATGAAACGCTTTGGACCTAACACAGACCCTTGAGGTACTCCACAAGTTATGTTCATGTAAGTTGATTTATGTTCACCTATTTCTACAAATTGTTGCCTGTTTCTTAAATAGCTTCTCACCCAATCCAGTCCAACCCCTCTGATGCCATACTTATCCAGTTTGATGAGTAAAATGTCGTGATTTACGGTATCAAATGCTTTTTTTAAATCTATAAATATTCCCACTGCAAGTTTTTTTTTATCTATGCAATTTGTGATTTCCTCAATTAGTTCCATTAGTGCCATAGATGTTGATCTGTCTGTCCGGAATCCATATTGACTGTCGACCAAAAGCTTATGTTTTTCAATGAAATTGTCAAGTCTTTCTGTAATCCTGACTATTTTTGCTCTCTGTGTGGAGCTCTCCCTGTGACTGTGTGGATTTTCTCTGGGTGCTCCAGTTTCCTCCCACACTCCAAAGAAGTACAGGGTTATAGGTTAATTGGTTTCAGTAAAGTTGTAAATTGTTCCTAGTGTGTAGGGTAGTGCTAGTGTACTGGGTGATCATTGGTCAGCGTGGACTCGGTGGGTTGGAGGACCTGTTTCCGTGCTGTATCTCTAAAGTCTAACATAAAGTAAAGTGAGAAGCCACCTACCTTTGATAATGTGACCTGCTCTTTTCACAGACATTTACTTTGACCTCATTTGGTCTTCATTGTAGGAATGTCTGATACAATACAGGGTAATATACTGATGTAGACTATTGACACCACATAAAAACGCATCACCATTGAACAGTGCCACCTATCCCAACTCCGCAACGCCATTGATTTGCCTTCAAATAGCAAAATGCCCAAGCCAGTTGCACAATGTTCAATATCAAATAAAGAATTCAGAATTAAGTTTTCTTTCTTTCCATCCGCAGACATTTCAAAGATTCACTGATCTTGAGAGTTTCAATCATTAATCTCCAATGGTAACAAATGCAGCAGCTGTATTGAGGTCTACATATCCTGTTGGACCCTCAGTCAATACACATTCGCGTTATGGAAAACAAATCAGCATCTTCAAACTAAACCAGTGAGAACAATTTCAACAGTATACTATAATGAGGAGTTAGGTGTCCATGAGAATACAATAAGTATTGACTTTAAAATAAAAACACACTGAAGAGTGGTTGCACAAATATCTGACTTTTTAGTCAGCCACTGAACTCAGCAATGAGGCCTAAACCTTCATTACGTTATTGAGTTTAATCTTAAATTATCAGAGCCCTTACAATTACTCCAGTCATAACTGGCATATCTGATGCAATCCCATTAATTAATAGTAGGTTCAAATGATATGATATCAAAGGTTAACTAAGTGTGGGATGAACAGGTATAGGGTTAACCTTATGACTCAAGAGGATTGTGCTCCCATAAACCCAGCAAGATCACAATGTCTTTGTTGTGATTCACCGGCATTATGATTGTCTTATTTGCTGGCAGCTGTTCATACTCTCCCAGAAAGATCTATATGCTGGGTCACCTGAGTTTAGTGTTCACCCTTATAATGTTTTTTTGCACCTCTGCCGACAAAGGTCAAAATGCTTATGAGTATGATTCTTGTAGCAATAACTCTTAGTGCATTTATCAGCATAAATTAGGATCAACATTTAAATGCAAAAAACAGTCTTTCCACTTCAAAGTGTTCTTGGTTTCATAATTATTTCTTAATTACTTGAAAATCAAGATGAGCTCAAGTTTTATGACATCATCTTTATGTTGATTCTTTAGTCTCTTCTCGTGCCTCAAATCAATGGAACACATTTTATTTAATCACTAGTATTTTATTAGCTTTTCCACAACCTGACATTGTCAACATGTCTTACTGTGAAGTATGGACAGCTGGAGAAAACTTCAATGCAATTATTGAACTTGTTTGTGCTAGTTTTCCTTCATTCATAATAATAATTTGTTGAATGTTTATTATGAAGCTATATTAAAAAATCATTTTTATAAAAAGGATGCCTTCTCACATAAACAGTAATATTTATTACTGTATCTCAGCAGTAATATTGCAATGATAGCAATGATTTGATTCTTTGATAGTTATTATTCCGGAAACAAATTTATCCAGGAATTATTTTCAATGTTGTGGTTATGATTGATCGTAAGAAAATGAATTTACTTCTTGAGATTTTCTCTAAGAAAGTTCTGGAACATTGAGATTTTGTCTGGGAATCTTAGGAAACTTTGAGCGGTACTTGTGAGAATTGGATTGACACTAAGCTGCCAATTTAATTTGATGGGTCGTATCGACTGATCAGAAGCTTTTGCCTTATGTGAAAAGTATTTATTTATCTGAAGGAATGTCACAGTAAGTTTCTCAACCTTCCACCCTTTCTAGAAATCCTGAAATTGAAGAGTTTATTGCATTCAGATTTATTTTGTACTGTCTGCAGTTCACTTTCAGTTCTATTTTTAGCCATGGGATGAAAAATCTTTTCCAATTGCCCCAAAGGTCTTTTTACCAGTTTTAAAATGTGTGATCTTCTATAAATATAGTTTTAATGTCAGTAGCTGTATTGGTACTGTGATGCATAAAAGGCTTTCGACGATTACATTAGATTGGTGATCATTTTGCAGGATGTGCAATGTGCAAAGATGACCTGGAGCTTCCAGTTGTCTGTCAATTTAATTGTCCATCCAGATCCCACTACAACCTATGTGTGTTGGAGCTCCTATACTAATCCAAAGAAGTCCAATATAAGCATAGGATCAACACCTCATTTTCTGTCCTGTCACGATGGAGCCTTCAGAATTCAGTTTCAAATTCAACAATTTCAGATAACCCTGTATCAGATCTGGCTAGATCTGCTGTGACGTTATTCATCTGTAATATTAACTCTTTTTTTTCTCTCTCTGCAAATATTATTTTCTTGCTTTCAGGATTCAGAGATTGATTTGGCAAGCATTTCACATCTTTGACATTTCTTTTGCTTCTTTTTCTCTCTCTCTCCAGCCACCCTAATTAAACTAGTAACCAGAATGCTGTGAAATGTTGAGATCACTTTGGTAACCCTTACTTCACTCTTGCACAGATATTATCTTTGGTTTATCCATCTCCCACCACCCTCTCTGCAACTTTAAACTAATTTGATTTCTCACTTTTTTTATATCTGATGGAGTTACTTTGTGAGAAAACATGTCTAATTAGGAATGATGGAAATGTGAAAAAATTGAACTTGCTTAGCAGCTGAGGTCATGTACAGTTTTTAAGTCAGATGACTATAATGTGCATGGGGAGAAACTGAGGTGCTTTTGTTCTGATTCACATTTGGATCTTATAGAAAGGTGCACCAGGATGAAAATGGTTAGGTCATTCTGTAGCGGGAGTGTGTTGGAGAATTATGGTGACAAGTAGCAGAGAGGTCAGAGTCTGCTTGCAGATGAATTGAGGTGTTCTGTGAAGTTGTAATTTAATCTGAGAGATCTGCCTGAGGTGAAATGCAAAATGGGTTAGGACAAATTGTATTCTTTCATCCCATGCTTCTTGCACTCTTCTGATAGATAAAGTCAATAGATCAAGAGGAATATCCATCAATAATTATTCAAGGGCAAATAAAGATTGGTAATAACTGCTGCTCTCAGTAATTATTCCACATACAATGCATGAAACTTTAATTTTAAAAAAATGATACATTTGTGGGATGGAAGCTACTAATGGTCGCAATGGTGACCTGGTTACATTAGTTCAACATAAATATTTGACCAGAGCACATATTTGACCTGAGCACACAAGTAAATTACTTAATTATTTTCTTCAAATATTGGATTACTCACATAAGGGAAGTTGCTTTATATCAAAACTTCTAAACCTATTAAATAACTTGCAACAACTCTGAACTACAACTCCTTCGAAATCAAAATCAAGTTTCAGCAACAATTCATTCTGTTGTGATCCATAATTACTGTAACATCTGTCAAATATTCCATCAATTGTATGTTTCCTTCAAAAGATGTATGGTTTTGCCCTTCCTGTTATAACCTTTCCCTGTCTTCCAAATCACAAAGTGCTCTAATTGTCATTTTGGATTATTCTCAAATCATAAAAAAAATCTTCCCTTTATTTTATCTGCTGTATGTCATGGGGATTTGTATTAATTAAGATTGCTCTCTTAGATTATAATTTAGCTAAATCCTTTGTTTGTTTCGTTGGAGCACGGAAGTGTATTTCTTGCCTGTTTAATTACATTTCGTCACTACTTTGTGAAATGAGATAGCCACAATACTCTTGAGATATACTTGGAATAATGAATTCAAGGTGTTTAGTTCTGTTTATAGTAAACAAGGTAAATGCTATTTTAGTTTAAGGATCAACCTCATCACTGGAGATATGCTTCAAAGAAACTGTTGAGTCAAATAAATTAACAAAGTTGCAAGGTCAATGCATATGATTGGTGACTTACAAAGTGTTTGGCTGTCAAACTGGCTGAAGGACATCATTTCTGCAAAAGACTGCAGATGCTGTAATCTTGCACAAGGAACCAACTGTTGGGGGAAATTCAATGTGTCAGGCAGCATCAGTGAAGAAAATGGACAGATGACGTTTCGAGGATGACCCCTTCTTCAGACCAAATCTTCTCCTGTTTCTCCGCGGGACGGTCTGCTCCTTCCTGCGCCATTGTGTCTTTTCAGGAGCTGAGGGACGCTGTGGGTGGCCAGCGGAAGTCTCCAAACCGGACACAATTTTCGGAGGGACCGGAAGCGGCCCGGCCCAGCCACGCAGGAGATGTCACCAAACAGAAAGTGGAGAGTCTGATCCCGGTGGAGGAGAGCATCCAGCGCCTGCTGTGACTCCAAAACGCACCTCCATCACAATGCCCTGCAGCTCCAGCCCCTTCCCCTCTGGCCCCCGTCACTGGCCCCCTCCCCCATGGCACTTCCCCCGTCTTTTCTTCGAGCTTTCACCCCCCCCCCCCCCCCACCCACCCACATACCCACCGCCCTGCCGGCGCGGGCATAGCTGCTGGTGCTTCTGGGCAGAGTCGAGGATCCGCGCCGACGGCTGATGCTCCTCTGGGGCATGCAAGAAGGGAGAGGAGCGGCAACCTTGCGATCCTGGGGAGGAAGAGTGGGGGAGGAGAGGGGGTAGAGGGAGAGGAGGGGAGTAGGGAGGGGAAAGTAGTTATGGAGGGAGGTAGGGAGGGAGTGACTGAGGTTAAGGGAAAGGAGAGGTGAGGGAGGGATTGGGGAGGGTAGTAGGAGAGGGAAAAGAAGAGGGAGGAGGTGAGGAGGGAGAGTGGGGGAGGAGAGTGAATAGAGGGAGAGGAGGGGAAGTAGAGTAGGGGGAGTGGGGGAGGTAGGGAGTGGGGAATAGAGGGAGAGGAGGGCCATGGGGGAGGTGAGGAGGGATCACGGGAGGTGAGGAGTGGGGGAGGTGGGGGATAGAGGGATAGGAGAGGGGTAGGGAGGGGAGAGGAGAGGAGTTATGGAGGGAGGGAGGGAGGGAGTGACTGAGGGTAGTGGAAAGCAGAGGGAGGGATTGGGAAGAGGAGGAGGAGAGAAGAAAGAAGAGGGAGGGTTAAGAGGAGGGGAGAGTGCTAGGGATGAGGGGAAATCAGCTGTGCCTGTGCAGTTGGGGGCTATGGGCGAGTGGTGGAATATTGCGTTGGGGGACCAACCGTACTAAGTGGGATCCAACCGCTCCTGTGGTGGAGCTCCCGAAGTCGATCCCTAACAAAGGGCGTGCCAGCTCCACAATGTTAGGCTGCAGTGTGGACAGAGATACGATGTGGAAAAAGTCACATCTCCGGCGAGGGAAGAGATTAAAAATGTTTCCCCCACCCCACCCCCAACATAATACAAAACTAAAGATACACTAAAGCATACAATTAAAACAGACAAAAAACAACAAAAGAAGAAAGGGACGAGACAGGCTGTTGGCGAGGCTGCCACTTACAGTGCCACCCAGTGGATCTACAAAATAGGCTCATGGTGAATCAACAAAATTGGCTCTCATTTTAAGTTTTTACAAAGTATATATACCAATTTGATGCAACATTGCATAATGGAGGATCTGGAGTTTCTTAGCTCAAAAAGAGTCTATTTCATCTGCTCCTCAGATAAAGGGCAAAAAAGTCTGAAGGAGGGTCTTGACCTGTAACATCACCCGTCCTTTTTCTTGAGAGATACTGCCTGACCTGCTGTTACTCCAGCACTTTGTGTCTATCTTCAATAATATAAAATACATTTCTGGAAAGTGTAATTCATTGCATGGCAAATGAAAGTGTTATGAATGCATTCACAATGTACTGGGGTCTCCAGAGCAAAATGCAGAGTTGACCAAGAACAGAAAGAGCACCAATTCCTCAATATTTAGCTCCAATGCAGTGGTGACCAAATGACAAAATTAATTAATGGCCAACGTCTGGAGAACCGTCAGCAAAAAGTATATAATACATTGTCCGCTATGCCCAATGTGTACCAGCCATTTTAATCATAATGCAAGGTTGAAGAGTGCATTTTGGAAACATGTGCTCTCTGCAAAATCCTTGGTTTCTCATATCCATCCCAGGAACAAGAGGCAAATATTAACATAACAGTGGTTTTTCTATAACTCGCAATGTGATTCAGCAAACAGATGACATGCTTAAACAAGGTTTTCAGTGATCCAGTGAAACCTTTACGTCATGATGTAGACCATTGTTTCACATATAATTGATCCATAACATGGCAACTCTGGTGCCTCAATTCTCGCCAGCTATTGGGGATAGGAGATGATGAAGCAGGAAAAGTTGGAATATAAGGAGTAAAATAACCTGAAGGAATAATATAGTATCAGAAGCCACTTTGCATCTATCAGGCAATGATGGATAACATGAAACTTTCAGTAAGCAAAAGCCTGAATGGAAATACTGTCCCTTAGGGAATAAAATAACTGATGTCCCCATGTTTCAAGACCCAGTTGATATTGAGAATGAGATAAATGAATTGCTTCACACATGCAAGTCATAGACATAACAAAATAGATTTTAGCTAGTCTTTCTTGACACTCAATTGCACTAAATTTGCTGAAGTTTCCACCATCAAGATTCTTAGTCGCTATTGACAAGAAAATTAATTAGAACAGATAAAGAATATTTTTGCTGTAATGTGGATACAGGGCAAAGTAACATAAAGTGTAGGAAGGAACTGCAGATGCTGGTTTAAACTGAAGATAGACACAAAATGCTGGAGTAACTCAATGGGACAGGCAACATCTCTGGATAGAAGGAATGGGTGACTTTTCGACCCGAAACTTCACCCATTCCTTCTATCCAGAGATGCTGCCTGTCTCGCTGAGTTAAAGTAACATAATGGTTGCATTACTGAACTAGCAGCCAGAGGACCAAGCTATTGATCCTGAGGCATGTTCAATTTCTACTATGGTGGGTGGGGAATTTAAATTCATTTAATTAAAATATGATTACTCAAAAAGAAGCAAGTAACAGTAATCATGAAACTATGGGCTTAGTTATAGTCTTAGAGTCACAGAGCACAGAAACAGGCCCTTCGGCCCAACTTGTCCTTGCCGACAAAGATGCCTTTCCAATCAGGCTCCATTTTCCACGTTTCCTTCACTTGAATACTGTTCAATGCATTTCCCCCTGGCTGATCACACAGTTTATTTCTTCATTTGGATATCTCCTCCCATCCCTTATTTTTTCCACCCCTTTTCCCCAATAACTTTCACCTACAGTCTCCTTCCAAGGTTCTACATTTCAGTCTCCCCCTTATCAAATTCTACATCTGTATCCTTTTTCCATCACTTCATTTTCAGTCTTGGATACTATCCCTACCTGTCCTCACCTGAATCTTTCACGCAGTTGCCAATTCTTGCTCCACCCCTTCCCATCACCTCTCTTTACCAGCTACTCTTTACCATGTACTCCAACTGTATGAAGAAGGGTCCCAGCACGAAACATACACTGTCCATTTCTTCCATTGATGTCACCTGACCTGTTGAGTTCTTCCAGCACTTTGTGTTTTGATCAAGATTTCAGCATGTACTGTCTTCAACTACAAATATTACATCAGCCATGATCATATTGAATGGTGGTGCTGGCTCGAAGGGCCGAATGACCTACTCCTGCACCTATTTTTCTTTAAGGTACACAAAAATGCTGGAGAAACTCAGCGGGTGCAGCAGCATCTATGGAGCGAAGAAAATAGGCAACGTTTCGGGCCGAAACCCTTCTTCAGACTGATGGGGGGTGGGGGGTGGGGGGTGGGGGGTGGGGGGTGGGGGGAGGTGGGAAGAAGAAAGGAAAAAGAAGGAGGAGGAGCCCGAGGGCTGAGGGAGAGGTAGGAAGGGGAGGAGACAGCAAGGGATAACAAAATTGTGAGAATTCAATGTTCATGCCACCAGGATGTAGACTTCCCAAGCGGAATATGAGATGCTGTTCCTCCAATTTCCGGTGTTGCTCACTCTGGCCGTGGAGGATGCCCAGGACAGAGAGGTCGGATACGGAATACGGGGGAGTTGAAGTGCTGAGCCACCGGGAGGTCAGGTTGGTTAATGCAGACCGAGCGGAGGTTTTTGTGTACCTTTGATTTTCCAGCATCTGCAGTTCCTTCTTAAACACCTATTTTTCTTTTCCTGTTTCTACTAGACTTGCCGTGCAGATGCAGCACTTCTTATGTTATTTCTTATTTTCAATATCTGTAGCTTAGCTTTGGATTTTGATAGCAAGAGTAATAGTGGGGGGATTTATCAGCGGTTGCAAGCATGCTGGAAAACATGTTGTGTTGTACACATCCACCTACATTGAGGTTCTCACTTGGAATAGCACCCGTGTATCCTCTAGGATGGGCATCAGGCTGTCCTTCCCCTGTGGTATGGCTGCAGGCAACAACTCCTGCCCACTGATTTACTGCCCACTGATCCCCCATCTGTTTTGCAGCTGTCAGAGTACTGTTATCTGATACTGTGTACTGTGGGATTTGATCAAGTTTCCTGGCTACTGTCTTCTTCAATCTCAGCAACAGGGCCTGGTCGAGTGAGAAGTCCTGGCTACCTGGAAGAAAAGAAAGGGAGCATAGGATAATTATTTGAGAAGTAGGAAAGAAAGGGCTGTCAATTTACACGGGACTCACCTTTCAAATCAGAAGGGAATAGTAACATTTGAAAAGGTGAATCATTTGTGAGAACACAGGCAGCTTCATAATTTCTCTCAATTTTTCTCCCACTGAGCTCTAGCATGTCCTCTCTGAGTGCCACCATGACATTTTCGCAGATCAGAAAAGGAAGTCCTCCACCTTTCTCTCATGGTATGCCCCTAGAGGTTCCCAGGAATAAGTATGAGGCAAGGCTGATTATAATGGTAACTTGGACAGCCATTTATTAAACATGGTCACCGGATCAAGTATGCAGTAGATCAGACTTCTGTACAATGCAAATGTCTGCCACCTTGTCCCTCGATACAAGAAGCTTCCTGAGACATTGTGGTTCAAATATGTGGATGAAGATTATCCTCTCTCTTGGCACCCTGTATAACTTCCTGTAGTACCCAAACCAGTCTGAGGAAGGGTCTCGACGCGAAACATCACCCATTCCTTCTCTCCAGAGATGCTGCTTGTCCTGCTAAGATACTCCAGCAAACTGTACCAATTTGTTCCTGTTCAGATCAAGGAATGAGAGAAGCACTCTGTTTTCTTTCCTAAGACTCTCCTTCAGTGTACCATATGTAACAATGTAACCAACAATGTGATCATTGGAGCCTCAGATTCACAAATAGTTGCCCACATATTGTGGAAATTGAATAAAAACATCTACAAATAGAGTTTCAAATTTTTATGATGTTTACTCCAAAATTTCTCAGCTATCTGCCTTCATAAGATGTGAGGTTACAGCACATATTGGCTGATTTGTCTTCATGTCTGCACTCTATATAATGCTTCTTTCGTTTTTTTTTACATATTTATGAAAGCTCAGTAAATCCTTGAATGTTGAGCTAAGATCTGAAACTTATTTCACTATTAATCTTAATATATTGCACTTTTCCTGTATGGACATCACACACACAGGCACTCATTGAATTTGGAGTGGTGCAGGATGTTGTCAGCTTGCTAATGCAATGCAATTTTGTACATATATTTATATATTTACATATTTCTCTTCCAACTGTTTCCAAAATTATCTGTTAACTAGGCAAAACCCTAAATTGTTGATTGTGTTGAATTTCAGTAGAAGAGAATAATGGTTAATACCAGATTTATCTTCCTGATGTTGTTACTCGTGTCTCTTATTAGGTATGTTACAAAACTTACCTTCAGCGGCGCTGCAATTCTGCCACTGGCCGTGTGCGCGATTTTGGCGCGTTTGAGGGGAGATGGGGGGGGGGGGGGGTTAAAACGGGATTTTTTCCCAACCTGGTCCTGAGTTATATTTGTTGGAGTGCAAGATGTTGCTAAAGAATCGTTCCTACGGCCGTTCTGTGTGTTTTTTTAAAAAATTCACCCGACAAGTAAATCGCTGGAACGATTTTAAAATCAGCTTCTGAAGCCGTCAATGCCGACAACTGGGACAGATTTTATGGAGGACCAGGTAAAAGAAAGTAGTTTATTTTTATGTATAAAGGTGTTTTTTAAGATGCATTTAATTCACATTTTAAGTTGCGAAACGGTGATTTTTCCCCCCGAAGAACCGTCAATGTATTTGCTGCCGATATGGGGGACTAAATTCATCGCAGCCTGAACGTTACAAATGGTCCCGTTCCAGAAAATCCCACTTGCAAGCTGATTTAAATGGCCATTAATTTACAGGTATTAAACATTAAATTCCTTCCATTTGGCCTATAAACCCATGACAATGAGATTTAAAAATTATGTTATATTCTGAATTCTTGTGTGAATGTTATTTGGACACTTAGGCTATTTAAAAATGTTAATCTATTCTTAAGAAATGGATAGATGTTTAGATCTAGTAATTTAATTTTGTAATTAGCTACAATTAGGTAACTAACTAATTATATGCTTTAATTTCAAGTCATCTAAGTAAGATTGTTTCAGATTCAGATTCAGATTCAACTTTAATTGTCATTGTCAGTGTACAATACAGAGACAACGGAATGCAGTTAGCATCTCCCTGGAAGAGCGACATAGAATATGATTTCAATAAATAAATTACATGTAAATTACATTTACATGTATACAGACATAGTGTATTTTCCTGTGGGAGGAGTGTCCGGGGGGGGGGGGGGGGGTGATTGGCAGTCACCGAGGTACATTGTTGAGTAGTGTGACAGCCGCAGGTAAGAAGCTGTTCCTGGACCTGCTGGTCCGGCAACGGAGAGACCTGTAGCGCCTCCCGGATGGTAGGAGGGTAAACAGTCCATGGTTGGGGTGAGAGCAGTCCTTGGCGATGCTGAGCGCCCTCCGCAGACAACGCTTGCTTTGGACACACTCAATGGAGGGGAGCGAGGAACCGGTGATGCGTTGGGCAATTTTCACCACCCTCTGCAGTGCTTTCCGGTCGGAGACAGAGCAGTTGCCATACCATACTGTGATACAGTTGGTAAGGATGCTCTCGATGGTGCAGCAGTAGAAGTTCACCAGGATCTGAGGAGACAGATGGACCTTCTTCAGTCTCCTCAGGAAGAAGAGACGCTGGTGAGCCTTCTTGACCAGAGTTGAGGTATTGCGGGTCCAAGAGAGGTCATCGGAGATGTTGACCCCCAGGAACCTTCATATTTGTTTCAGAATGCTTCAATCTATAATAACTGAAAATGTCTTTCAGTTCTCTTAAATTTTAAGAAAGTTATCGGCTTTTAAATGTTCTCGATCACAGCTTTTGTGTTAAGTCAATGAAAAAGCAATAGGGAACAAGATGCCAATTTCCGAGTATGAAAATGGCCATAACTTTTTTTAATACTGAAGATATGAAAGTGAATTAGGTGTCAATTTAAACTCCTTTTTATGCTTTATCTGATGAGATAAATTAAAGACTTGATTTTTAAAATCTCAAAATTTTGTAACATTGCTACTCTTACGTATCTCCTACTCCATTTGACATCTCTCCTTCATATACCTTCACAACTGATTTCAAGCTTTCAATTGCCTTTGGCCAAACTTCTGGAATCCACTCATCCAGGTCCTGTTGCATGTGATCACTTCACCTTCGCTTTTTTAAGGCAGATTTTTTAAAACCTGCCTCCACTGACAGCCTTTTAATTGCTCCCTTGAATAACTGCATTAATGTAAGAATATTATTAATATTTATGCATTGTATACTTCTGCAGACCTTTTCTCATGTGCCTTGCGAAATGTTAAAACTATTATGCAAATACCAGTTGTTCTTCACATTTTGGTTACTAGTTGTCAGGAATCTTAATTATAAACAAATCTGACCCCCATGTAGTTCATCCAACTTTGTAGCTGGTCTTCTCTATATATGCCTGGAGGAGGTTCTTTGATAATTATTCATCAATTGCATTCATCTTGGGGTTGTGAACAATTTATTTCTACTATTGAATATAGCAGCAAATGTGACTAATACTGGAACTTTATTCGTGTGGTTGAACAACTAATAGTCTGAAGGACATGGTCTCTGCTTTGTAAGCAACTGTAGATAGTTTTCTAACTGATGGCATAATATGAAAATTATGCAAAAAAATCTTATTTAGTCATGCCCTCTTCTTGCTAACAGGCAGTTAATACAGAAGCCTGAAGCCCCACACCACCAGGTTCAGGAACTGCTACTTTTCAGTAACCATCAGTTTCCTGAACTAATGTCCACAATCCTAATCCTACCTCTGTAACAGATCACTAAGAACTACATCTTATGCTACCGTGGACTTGTTTTCTAATTGTGCTTTTGCACTGTCTATATTTTTATACAGTTTTTTTTATTTTCGCTGTCTTGCAGAACCCATATATGTAATTCATGTATCATTTATGTATTTCTGTGTTGTCTTGAGTATATGTGTGTGTGTGAGGCTACTTCAAACAAGTTTTACGTTGAACCTGTACTTCATTGTACCCATGGATATGACAATAAACACAGCTTGACGATATAAAAAATGGATCCCCATTCAATTCAGATTACTTTGAAACTAATTTTCCCTATGTATGCCTGGAGGCGATTATTTTAGAAATGCACAGGCAGTGTGGCACTTTTGATAGTATTACCTGCTTCTCATCTGCCTGAATATATAACAGGGGGAATTGCTAATATTTTTGACCAAATCACCCATTACGATTGTAGAAAGACATCCTTTAGAAAGAGAATTCAAGCGCATTACCATATATTAACAAACATATACATGCAAAAGCGAATCATAAATAAATACAGTACAAATTCATTGTTCAGATCATTGCATCAAATAACTTATAGATGATGATATGTGTCTGTAAATTCTTGCAAATTTTATGACTGATACATGCTTCTCTGAGTACTTCCTCTAGTGATTGACACATGTAGAAAATACCTATTTTCAGTATAGGACCTGTATGTCTTTTCATCATTCATCATCCAATACGTGTTTGGTGCATTGACAGGAAAATCTAGGTCAATTTGATTTATATCAGACCAGTGAAAACTGCCAACAGCAGTATCAGGTTTTGTTGCCTCTTCAGCATCTCAACTTAAAGGGCCAGCCACACACATTGATTAAGTTTCCACAGAAAAACACTTGAGGCTATTGCTTACTCTGAAACTGTTATCTTTCAAACGCTGCCAGCTGGTCGATCTCCACTGACATTTCAACACTTTAACATTCCTCAAAATGTGTCCATCTGTTGTCCCACTGAGTGTGGAACTGCAGGACATGCATCAGAGGTAGGAAGAAGAGGGTTAGAAGTTTTTAAAGAGCTGAACTAGAATGGGTCATGTATGCACACCCATTTGCAAAGCCTAGAAAATACAGGAGCATACTATCTATTTAAATCTTTCCAAAGTGTCATATTTCATAGGTCAAGTGATACTGCAGATCTACAATCTTTTGCCACAATTTTTGCAGCAATACTCCCTTGTCGGGGTTATTCTGAATGAAGAATTCCAAGCTACAATCAGTCTTTATTCCTTGTTCAAAAAGGAACTGCAGATGCTGGAAGATCGAAGGTACATAAAAATGCTGGAGAAACTCAGCGGGTGCAGCAGCATCTATGGAGCGAAGGAAATAGGCGACGTTTCGGGCCAAAACCCTTCTTCAGACTGATGGGGGGTGGGGGGGGGGGGGGGGGGGGAGAAGGAAGGGCTTTATTCCTTAACCACTATGTCAATCTCATAATTTTGGGTGAACTTTGAATATCTCACAATTGTGCTGGTCACTGTAGATTTCGGGAGGGCACTGATGCTCTCTAATCAAGTGATTCTCTTCTGCATTGAACATGAAACAAAGTGAGTTAAGTACTGTGCCAATGCAATTGTCTTCACCAATATCAGGCAGTACTACATACAGCATTCAGACTCTTATTGAAAACCCAAAGCTACTAACAGATTGGATGAACCATTATTGTCTGAATGTATGTCGTGTTCAATTATGGCTAACCTCGAATACCCTGGGATTTTGCATAACTCATTCATTCTTAATCATTTCACCTAGTTTACCATTTATTAGAACTGCCAAGTGAATATTCAAAGAAAGTAATATTATCCAAGCACAAATGGGAAATAGTTGAAAGGCATGTTGAGTGAAATGTCTAACAAAAGGTATTTTTAAATGGCAATAAAGACTGCCGGCTCAGGTAGATAGGGTGGTGAAAAAAGGCTTTTGGCATATTGGCCTTCATCAGAGTATTGAGTATAGAAGTTGGGAGGTCATGTTGCAGTTATATACAATAAGGCGTTGGTGAGGCCACATTTGGAGTATTGGGTTAAGTTCTGGGCACCATGTTATAGGAAAGATGTTATCTAGCTGGAAAGGGTATAGTGAAAATTTACGAGGATGTTGCCTGGAATTGAAGGTTTTAGCTATAGGGAGAGGTTGAGCAGGCTGGGACTCTATTTCTTGTATCACAGGATGATGAGCATAATCTTATAGAGGCGTATAAAATCATGAGAGAGATAATAATAATAATAACTTTATTTATAAAGCACTTTAAACAACTGCAGTTGCCACAAAGTGCTGTACATGAGAACTCATGGACAAAAAGCTATTACAAACAATTAAAAACCATTAAAAAAACGTAAAACGAAGGACTATAAAAATCACACTAAAAATTAAAAGACATTAAAAGCACTAAGAACAGGAGCAATGCCTCAGCCAGTGTCGAAAGCCAAAGAATAAAAATGTGTTTTTAGGGAGGATTTGAAGATGGACAGTGAGGGGGCCTGTCTGATGTGCAGCGGCAAGGTGTTCCAGAGTGCCGGAGCAGCAACAGAAAAGGCTCTATCCCCTCTGAGCTTCCGCTTAGACCTTGGTACCTCAAGGAGCAGCTGATCAGCTGACCTGAGGCACCGGGCAGGAGCATATAGGTGGAGCAGCTCAGAGAGGTAAGGCGGGGCGAGCCCATTCAACGATTTAAAAACAAATAAAAGAATTTTGAAATGAACTCGAAAGTGCACTGGGAGCCAGTGTAGGGAGGCCAAAATTGGCGTAATGTGCTCCCTCTTTCGAGTTCCGGTCAAAAGGCGAGCGGCAGCATTTTGAACAAGCTGGAGACGAGCCAATGAAGCTCGTGCGACTCCAGAGTAGAGTGCGTTACAGTAATCCAACCTAGATGTAATAAAGGCATGGATTACTGTTTCAAATGCTGCCGCTCGAGAATGGGCTTCACCTTTGCCAGCTTCCTTAGGTGAAAGAAGCTGGGCTTAAGAGGGAGTTAGATGTGGCCCTTGTGGCTAAGGGGATCAGAGGGTATGGAGAGAAGGCAGGTACGGGATACTGAGTTGGATGATCAGCCATGATCATATTGAATGGCGGTGCAGGCTCGAAGGGCCGAATGGCCTACTCCTGCACCTAATTTCTATGTTTCTATGTTAACCACCGCGCCTATTTGTTTATCTAGTTTAAAATCACCGTCCATCCTAAAACCCAGGTTCAAAACGGTTGGCTTTACAGACAATGCCAGTGGACCCAAGTCAACAAAGGGAGGTTCACGGCAGCCGTTGGGGCCAAACAAAATGATGATGATGATGATGGATGGGATTTATATAGCGCCTTTCTAATACTCAAGGCGCTTTACATCGCATTATTCATTCACTCCTCAGTCACACTCGGTGGTGGTAAGCTACTTCTGTAGCCACAGCTGCCCTGGGGCAGACTGACGGAAGCGTGGCTGCCAATCTGCGCCTACGGCCCCTCCGACCACCACCAATCACTCACACACATTCACACACACAATAAACTATACGTCTGCACAGCACCGCAACCCTGCTACAGGTACACACGTGTCATTAATGCGACATAATTAATGCAGCCGCATGGGCAGGTCACCCGTGCATGGTGAGGTGGCGTGTGGTGAACGCATGCTTGCCCAGCGGTAACCGGTAACGCCGTAACGGCACGGACATTACACACAAACACACACACACACACGCTCACTCACACTCACATACACACACACACACACACACATTCACTCACACACACTCTCACACTCACTCACACACTCTCACACTCACTCACACACACACACACACTCACACACACACACTCACTCACACACTCACACTCACTCACACACACACACACTCTCACACACACACTCACACACACACTCACACACACTCACACACACACTCTCACACTCACTCACACACTCTCACACTCACTCACTCACACACTCACTCACACACTTACTCACACACTCTCACACTCACTCACACACACACACACACTCTCTCACACACACACGCACACAAATCACCTCTGTCTTCTCTTCATTAAGTCCCAGAAAGTTTAAGGCCATCCAGGACTTAATGTCCTCAAGACAAGACAGAAGTGATTTTAGAGAATAGTCGTCTTCTTTCCTGAGTGGCATATATAACTGGCTATCATCTGCATAAAAGTGAAAGGAGATGCCATGCCTTCTTAAAATTGAGCCCAGAGGAAGTAGGTATAAAGAGAAGAGCAGGAGCCCTAAAATTGAGCCCTGTGGAAACCCATATACCAAGGGAGTGGAGGAGGATTCAAAGCCAGCAAGGCTTACACGCATGGTTCTGTCTGCCAGATAGGACCTGAACCATCCCAGGGCACTGCCACAAATGCCCACTTGGTGCTGTAATCGGGAAATTAAAATTCCATGGTCCACTGTATCGAAGGCGGCAGATAGGTCCAGCAAGACAAGAACCACATAATTACCAGAGTCGTTTGCCAGGAGGATGTCGTTGAAGACCCTTAGCAGAGCCGACTCTGTGCTATGCATAGCCTTGAATCCAGACTGGAAAACCTCCCGAATATTGTGCTCATCCAGGAAGAGTTTCAGCTGAGCATAAACTACTTTCTCCATGATCTTAGAGATAAAAGGCAACTTGGGGATCGGCCTAAAATTGGCCAGATCAGTTTGATCCAGGCCTGGTTTCTTAAGTAGTGGTTGCACTACAGCATGTTTAAAATTTATGGGGACAACCCCAGAACACAAGCTACTGTTTATGATGGCGAGAACCGACTGCCCTATACTCGGGAAAACCTCTTTAAAAAGAAGAGGAGGGACAGCATCACAAGGGGAACCCGACGGCTTAATATGCCTAGATAGTCAGGCAGACACATAGAGTCTTTTTCCCAGAGGACATAGATTCAAGGTGAAAGGGGAAAGACAATAAGAATCTGAGGGGTAACTTTTTCACACAAAAGGTGGTGGGTTCATGGAACGAGTTGCCAGAAGAGGTAATTGAGGCAGGGACTATTGCAACGTTTAAGAAACAATTGGACAGGTACAAGGATAGGATAGGTTTAGAGGAAGGTGGGCCAAACACAGGGAGGTGGGTGGGACTTGTGAAGATGGGACGTTGATCAGTGTGGGCAAGTTGGGTTGAAGGGCCTTTTTCCATGCTGTATCACTCTATGACTCTATGACTCTAAATGCTGAATGAATAAGAGTCGTCAGGTTAATGTATGTAGGTTGTAGTGACAGATTTTCATATCATTTCAAGGATTCTTTCCTTTATGCCCCTGTCCCACTTAGGAAACCTGAACGGAAACCTCTGGAGACTTTGCGCCCCACCCAAGGTTTCCGTGCGGTTCCCGGAGGTTTTAGTCTCCCTACCTGCTTCCACTACCTGCAACCTCCGGCAACCACCTGCAACCTCCAGGAACCACACGGAAACCTTGGGTGGGGCGCAAAGTCTCCAGAGGTTTCCGTTCAGGTTTCCTAAGTGGGACAGGGGCATTAGTCACTATGATTGAAGACAGGGGTTCAGGAGATAATCAAAATGCCCTCACGAGCTCTTCACTACACATTCAATGCCGTCGAAAGATAAATCTTCCAAACACAGTCTCAGAATTAATAGTTTCTTTATTGTAGTAGTAAAAACAGTAATATATTCATCCAAACTTCTTCTTGTATATTTGACTTTTGATATGTGATTGACAGCAGCAGCAGGGTACTTCTTCTGGTTCCTGCTTTCGTTGTTCCTTCTCAAGGAGCCATAGTTAACCCATCCTAGTAGTGTTTTCACAGCAAACGGTCCATCCCCTTGGCTCCTTGCAGTCTGTATAGGTTCCAATGCCTTCAAAGCATAAGTAGGTCGACACCAGAGTTTATTTTAGGTATCTTGACTTCCTTCAAGTAAAGCCATTGTTTCAAGTCCTCATGTCTGGGTATATTTTGATGACAAACAGGCATGGTTTCATGTGTAAACACCTCCGATATTGGTATAAAATTGTCTTCATCCAGATTAGATATTTCCATATTTGTAATGTAATGACTATCGCAGGATTTCACCACATTCATGGTACGCAATAGAACCTTAACCTCTTCTCATGTAATGTCCAGCCTTCTCATCAAGCTTTCTGTACAAAAGGTAGTCGAGCTACCATGATCCGAAAATGCATATGTTTACAACACTGTATTCCCCTGGCTGCACCTTACCTGTACTGGTAAAATAGAGAAGATACAGGTATCTACACCGGCCCCAATATGGGCAGTTATCTGAGGTGAGATGACAGCATCACTAGTAGCTGGCTTCTCCTTCTGTTCTATTTGCTCTGCTTCTTCTGCTCAGTGTGAAGTGCTACAGGATGATCTTGCTTGCACTTATCACATTATAGGACTCTTGCAGTCTTTAGCCATGTGTCCGTTCTTCAAACATCCAAAGCAGATTCCCTTCTCCTTTAAGAAGTTCATCTTTTCTTTATATGCCTTCACCTTAAATCTTCGACACCACCTTATGGTGTGACCAACCTCATCACATAACAAACAAAATCCTTTTTGCTTGATAGTAGGTACATCTCCTTTCATTCCTCCTGTCCTTATAGCAAAACTACCTTTCTTCGGTCCTTATCTTCCTTTTGTTTTAGTAAAGGTAGAACCTTTAACAGTTGCTTGTTTAGGATCTTGTTTAGGCTCCACAAGAACCTGCGGATATGGAAATGTATATATAGAGGGGATTGCAGAAAACATAAAAATCGAGAAACTAAATCAGTTAATATTTTTACATGTAACATACAACATTTAACATCATCTGGAGTAGAGACACAAGAATCTGCAGAATCTTAAGCAAAATATTGAGCAAAAAAACCCCAAGATTCTCGAGGAATTCAGCGGGCCAACCGAGATCCTCCAGCAGTTTGTTTTTTGCTTATAATCTGGAGAGGTTGGCGAGGCAGTCATTCCTGGATGAAATACTGCTAATTCAGAAACGTAGACTGGACACTTCTAATCACGTGATCCTTTACAATTTTTCCCAGCAGGTGATCTGTTCCTAATTATTCCAGCATTCCCTAAATGTCCATCTTTGTCCTTCCTGGCATAAATTGTAACCCAAGAATGCATCTATGTCTGTAATATGACAGTCTGGCAGCATAATGTCGCTACCTCACGTGTTCAGTAACCTCGGTTCGGGAAGGTTTAAACTGGAATGGCAGAGGGGTGACAACAGGAGATGCAGGTCAGCAAATAGAAGAGGTGATGAGAGAGTGAAGTTTATTACAAGTAAGTCTCATAGGAAGGACAGGGCAGGGAGAGCTTCATGAATATTGGAATAATGAAGGGATGAAGTGAGTTTACTTCAATGCAAGGGGTAGTATGGGTAAAGCTGATTAATCTAAACCCTGGATCAGTGCTTGGAATTATGGTTGTGACTATTACAGAAACCTGGTTGCAAGAGGGACATGATTGGCAACTTGGGTGCACTAATCTTCTCCCACATTTCAAATGTGCCAGTGATATGGATTATTTGGAGTTAAAGAATTATGTGGATTAATACAAATAAGAAATGGTCTTCAAAAAAGACCAAACCAGTTTTAATCGCATCAGTAATCAGTTTAAAATTTAAAAAGTTGTGTGTCAAATAAACTACTGTCCACAGATTACAGTGTACTGACTCACTGCAGGAAGTCATTCAAGAGATGTGGTTTGTAAATTGACATGATGTTTTCATATGCATCAGCCAAATGTAAGGCAATTGGCTAACAACAAAGCAGGCATCAGATAATTTCGGCTAAAGTTATTTTTCACCACAGTGATAAAAGTCAAGGAAGCTCCTCGACCAGACTTATTTTGCCATTTGACACATCAACTATGGTCATAGTCATATTAGCTCTCTCTGTGAATAATTGAGATAGTTGTGCATTCAGAGAGTTGACCCTCACAACATTAATTTTGGGAATCTTAAGAAGGGCCTTGGCCCGAAAGGTCACTTACCCATGTTCTTCAGAGATGTTGCCTGACCTGCTGAGTTACTCCAGCACTTTGTATCCTTTTGTATATTAACCATGTTTCTACTAATTTTAGGTGTCAGGGTTAGACCATCCATGTGAATTACTTTGTCCCAGCAAAGGTGGTAGAATAAAGACATCTAGGTGGTTGAAGCATGCTTCCATTGTTAATATGTGATTCAATAGAACCATTGTCAGAGTCAAAGTATTACAGTAAACAGTGTCATTGTAGTTATTGAAATTGCATCGAATCACCTGCTGTTAGCTTTGCTCTTAAGAATATATAAAAAATGGATTTACTTTGAGTTTGGAGACATTTTACTGAGAGAAATTCTGAGAAAATGCCTGCTTGTCATGATGAATTTAAAGCTTTCAAATTTCCAGTTTCAATGTCTCCATTGACTCAATCCATAGTCATGACACATTCAGGTTAACTGGCTACAGTAAATGACCCTTAATGCGTTGGTGAATGGTAAAACATAGAACATAGAACAGTTGAGCACAGAATACTGATTGGGTCATGTATTGACTTTGGTGCCTTCCCTCACAGTGGGAAACTTTTGATTCTGCTGTGTGGGGATGTTTTATGTTTAAATCTATCGTGTGTTGTGTTCTTTATTTTAGTGTATGGCTGTATGGTAATCACATTTCACTGTGCCATGTATCTTGCATCTTGTATCTTGTATCTTGTATTCCTTCAAGCTTCCTGATGTCAATAACTAGCTGCTTTGTCTTGTTGGCATTGAGGGAGAGTTATTGTCCTGATACCATATCACTAAAAATAGACACAAAAGGCTAGAGTAACTCAGCGGGACCACTAGCATCTCTGGAGAGAAGGAATGAGTGACGTCACTCATTCCTTCTCTCTAGAGATGCAATTCTGTGGATTCATTGTGTCTATCTTCGGCTTAAACTAGCATCTGCAGTTCCTTCTTACACATCATATCATTAAGGTCTCTCTCTCCATCCTGTACTCTGTCTTATCATTGTTCGTGATCCGACCCACCACAATGGTGTCATCTGTAAACGTGTAGATGGAGTTAGAGACAAATTTGACTGTGGAGTCGCAAGGTTTATAAGGACTAAAGTAGGGGACAGAGTCCTTGCTAGGCACTGGTGTTGAGAAATATTGTAGCGGAGGTGTTGTCACCTATCCTCACTGATTGCGGTCTGTGGGTCAGAAGGTCAAGGATCCAATGGTCGAGGGGAATGCTGATTCCTAGATCCAGGATTTTGGAGATGGGTTTAGATGGGATTTTCGTGTTGAAGACACAGCTAAAGTTGGAGTGTAATGTAAGAGTCTTCGTTGTTTAGATATTCCAAAGATGAGTGTAGGGAGATGGCATCTGTCATGGATCTGTTGCGACGATAAGCAAACTGCAGTGGATCAAGGCAAGCTGGGATGGTGGAGTTAATGTGCGCCATCACCAGCCTTTCAAAGTATTTCATAATGGTGGATGTCATAACCACTGGACAGGTAACCATTAAGACACACTATCTTACTTTGACACCTAGATGATAGTCGTCTTTTTGAAGTAAGTGGGGATCACAGAATAGTGTAGTGAGAGAGTAAATATGTCTATGAATCTGCCAGCTGATTCAGATAGCTCATGAGGATGTAGACATGAACTCCATCCGGGCAAGCAGCTTTCTGTGGATTCATTCTCCTTAAAGTTGTTCTTACGTCAGCCACAGTAACCTCTGATACAGGTACACCCAAGATTGATGGAGCGGATGACATTCCTCCACCAAACTTCTGTTCAAATATAAAGTGGGCATAGGGTGCATTGAATTCATTGTGAAGAGACACATTTTGCCTGAGATACTGCCCTCCCATCGCAAGCCTTATCACAATCTATGAATCTGCATATCATTGCCTCAGTACTCCAGATTGGTCCAAAATTCCCTCTTGGCATCCTTAATAACTCTGCAAAGGTCATAGGAAGATCTATTCTACTGCTCAGGATCATTTCATTTGAATGCTGCAGAATTGGTAAGCCTTGAATATGGATCAGCCCATTGACTCAAATGAGTCATAAAAGATTGCATCTGTTTCCTAGGATCAGCGCCTGCATGAATTTTTATACTGGATCTGCCCGCTTCAGTTTCTGCTTGTAAGCAGTGATTGGAAGCACAGCCAGGTGATCAGATGTACAAAAGTACAGGCTGAAGTCTGTTTTGTGCATGGGAGCTTGGGTGCGTGCCGCAAGCACCGAGACGGTAATAAATAAATGTCTGTCCCCACAGTGGGGGTGAATCACCCTGGTGTGGAGGTTGGGGTCCGATGGCGGTGCATCGCGGTCAGTGACTGTGGGACGCTCCCGCGGGTGGAGACAGAGGAGAGAGAGAAGGGGAGAGAGAGAAAGGAGAGGGGGGGGGGGGGGGGGAAATCACCCCGGTGTGGGGGTTGGGGTCCGCTGGTGGTGCATCGCGGTCAGTGACTGTGGGACGCTTCCATGGGTGGAGACGGAGGAGAGAGAGAAGGGGAGAGAAGCGAAGAGAGAGAAGGGAGAGAGAGGGTGGGGAGAAAAAGAAGGGGGAGAGAGAGAAGGGGGAGAGCGAAGGGAGGGAGAGGGGGGGAAGAGGGGAGTGGAAGAGAGAGAAGGAGAGTGATAAGAGTAGAGAGAGAAGAGGGGAGAAAGAAGAGGGGAGAGAGAAGAGGGGATAATTGAAGGGAGAGAGAGGCGGTGAGAGAAGGGAGAGAGAGAAGTGAGTGAGAGAGAAGAGGGAGACGGGAGCATGGGGTTCATTTTTCCACACAAGCCATAGGTGACTGGGTAATCTGAACCCAAGCACCAAGTTGAAAGCTGCCGAAGGTGTGCATCCCTCGGGACAGTCCCCACTCTCCCACGGCCACCCTCCGCGGGCTGCGGGTTGGGTGGAGTGGAGGTTTGGGTCAATGTTCATGCCTTCACAGTGATGTGATGGACGCGGGAGTCTGGACCAATCACTGACAAGTCGCGCCCCCCGGCAACGTCATGTCCGTTATTGGACTTTTCTGTTGAGCGGCAGTTGGTCCTTTGGTTTGTAGGCGACGCCGCCTTTTGGGTAGGTGGGGTTTCGACAGCAGCCATTCGGTAAGTTTGCTTTTAGGCAATGCAGCTTTTCGGTTCTTTGGCTTTTAGGCATCCCGCCCTTTCGGTTAGTTTGCATTTAGGCGTCCCATCCTTTCGGTTAGTGGGCATTTCGTCTTCGGACTCTTTCGGTTTATTAGAGTTTCGGCCTTGTTTCCATTCGGTTCTTTGGCTTCGACTTCTTTGCTTCGGCTTCTTGTCTGTCGGCGCCACGTCCGGGTACCGTGGCAATGCGTTCCACAGATTCACCACCTTCTGACTAAAGACATTCCTCCTCCTCTCCTTTCTAAAGGAACATCCTTTAATTCTGAGGCTATAACCTCTGGTCCTAGACTCTCCCACTTGTGGAAACATCCTCTCCACATCCACTCTATCCAGGCCTTTCACTGTTTTTATGCATACGACGATAAATACTTGACTAATTTATTCGTTGTTTGTGCAGCACAAATAGCTTCTGAATGCACTATCCCTTTGACCTTGAAGAACTATATCAGTGACCATCTCTCTTTATTTATTGGCAACCAAAGTCTGCTCATGTGTGGGGTCTCTCTTTCCATTGAGACTTTCAATAAGCTTGCAGGTGGTATATCGCTCTCTGGATTAGCTCCAAGTTATTTTCACATGACCGTGTGAAGCCATCTGGCTGATGGAGACAGAAAACTGAGTGTGGCAAACTTCTGGAATCATAGAACGGTACAGCATGAAATCATCCATTTGGCGCAACTTTTCTACGATGACCAGTGGGCATCCTTCTGTATAAAATCCAGCACCCAGCACTTGGTCTATAGCAGTCTGTGCCAAAGCAATTCAGTGCTTATCTCCATGTGTTTACAAGCTTCAACCACTCTCTCAGGCAGTGCATTCCAGTTACTTGTCACTCTCTGCATGAAACCAAATTTTGTTTGAACCTCATGTGAGGTTCAAATGACAAATAAATGGTATTGTATTGTATTGTATTGTAAAAGGTCCCCTCATATCTCATATAAGTTTAGTTTAGTTTAGCTTAGCATGGTTATGTGTACCAAGGTATAGTGAAAAGATTTTGACCACCTCTCCTTTGGCACCATCAATGTATACAAGGGTGTGAGTGCCACTTTGGCTCCTGAAGTCGATCACAATCTCCTTTATCTTATTTTGCTCAATCTCTTTCCTGCACTCTGTCTTGTCATTATACCCCAATATCCAGGTTTCCCTGTATTTGTTACCCTAAGCTTTTAATCTTACAGAAATATGAAGGCTTTGAATTCTTGTTATTTTATTTCCTTTGAATGTTTATCACTGTGTAGATACAAGATACAAGATACAAGATAGATTTATTCATCACATGTGCCAGATGGCACAGTGAAATGAAATTCCCATACAGCCATACAATAAAAAAAAGGGACACAACACACTATAGGGTTTGACATAAAACATCCCCACACAGCAGAATCATAGTTTCCCACTGTGTGGGAAGGCACCAAAGTCAGTCTCTTCCTCCACTGTTCCCCATGGTCAGGGCCTCCCCGTGCCCTCCGCAGTTGCCGCTACGGGCGGCCCGATGTTCAGGACCGGTCGCCGGGGTGTTGTAAGTCCGACGTCGGGGCTGCGGGACGTCCTCAGCGGCGTGGACACCAGAGTCGGCCCCCTCCTACCGGAGTCGGCAGCTCCCAAAGTCCGCAGGCCGCGCCGGGTGGAGACTGCTGCTGGAGACCCTCTGCAAGGCGCCCCAGGATTCAACGATGACGGTCAGCGCCGCCCGCATTGGAAGCTCTCCGCACCAGATCTCCACGATGTTGGAGCAACGGCCCAACGCTCCGGAGCTCCAAACGGCGACCCAGGTAGGCATCGCCCGCTCCGCGGTAACTTCAGCGCTGCGCCGCCGCTGTAGCAGCCCTGGTCCGGTTCCCGGTCCCCGGCAGGAAAGGCCGCTCCGATCCAGCTGGTAGGCCGCGAGGTGGGGGCCGAGGACGCGACTCGGAGAAATAGTCGCGTCCCCGCCAGGAAGAGACTGGGAAACGGTTTCCCCCTTACCTTGCCCCCCTCCCCCACATAGAAAAGTTAAAGTTTCCCCCCAAAACAGACATTGGACTAACTAAAAATTAAAAAAAAGATAGAAATACAGAAATACAGTAGGTAGAGGCTGCTGCCAGTGCAGCGCCCCTAGTGGAGACTTACCTGCAAACAGATGTTACCAATCTACCTTTGCCAGCTCCATCCTTATATTATTGTAATTGGGCTCTTACGAGTTTGAAAATGTTAGTAATGGTCCATCCCTTTCTTTTCACATTAACATCAACAGAGTTATGGTTACTATCTCTAAAATGATCTCCCACTGACACTTCACTTCCTCTGAGCCATTAATGCCTAGGAAGCCAAAAAAACAACATTTCAGCATCATCCTCTGCATCCTTCCATGACCTAATTTTCTATCCAGCAACTAGCTCTCTCTGGATCCCATGGGTTCTAACTTACAGAGCAATCTACCATGTGGAAACGGTTGAAATGCCTTGTTCACATCCATATAGACAAGGTCTACGGCTTTGCCCCCATCAATCTTTTTGTCACTTTTCCAAAAGTCTCAATCAGATTCATGACACACAACCTATCATAAATTAAAGATGCTGACTGTCCCTGCATATATGTATGCATATATACCTTATCCCTCAGAATACTCTCCGGTAACTTGCCTGCCACATCTCAAGTCAAGTCAAGTCAAGTCAAGTTTATTCGTCACATGCACATACGAGATGTGCAGTGAAATGAAAAGTGGCAATGCTCGCAGACTTTTGTGCAAAAAGTCTGTCCGGTTCACTGGTCTCTTGTTTCCAAGCTTAAGCTTGCAGGCCTTCTAATATAATAACATTAGCCACCCTCCAGTCTTCTGGCACTTCATTCGTATCAAATTCACATAGCACAGCCAGGCCTTCTGACAATTCTTCTATAGCTTCCTGCAGTGTTTTTGGATATATCTAATCAAGCCTGAGAGATATGTCTATCTTCATATGCCTTAGGATGTTCAGCACCTCATTGACCATAATATTGGTCCTCACCGACCATCGATCTCTGCACACGAACACTATCCTACACACACTAGGAACAATTTTACCAAGCCAATTAGCCTACAAGCCTGTACGTCTTCGGAGTGTGGGAGGAAACCGAATCACCTGGGAGAAACCCATGCAGGTCTCGGAGAGGACGTACAAACTTCATACATTCAGCACCCGTGGTCAGGATCAAAACCGGGTCTCTGGCACTGTAAGGCAGCCTCTCTACCGCTGCACACCGTGCCACCTTTTAATTCATTTTTCTGTTCTGAGGAAGAACCGTGCATTTGTCCATCTTGGAGCAATCAATTGAATTAGCCAAGCCTTATTAGTCAGCTGCTAGGCAGCACAGCGATTACGATAATCTGAAAGTGGATGGAAAATGCTCAATAGACAATAGACAATAGATAATTGGTGCAGGAGTAGGCCATTCGGCCCTTCGAGCCAGCACTGCCATTCAATGTGATCATGGCTCATCATCCCCAATCTGTACCCCGTTCCTGCCTTCTCCCCATATCCCCTGACTCCGCTATTTTTAAGAGCCCTATCTAGTTCTCTCTTGAAAGCATCCAGAGAACCTGCCTCCACCGCCCTCTGAGGCAGAGAATTCCCCAGACACACCACTCTGTGAGAAAAAGTGTTTCCTCGTCTCCGTTCTAAATGGCTCACTCCTTATTCTTAAACGATGGCCCCTGGTTCTGGACTCCCCCAACATCGGGAACATGTTTCCTGCCTCTAGCGTGTCCAAACCCTTAACAATCTTATATGTTTCAATGAGATACCCTCTCATCCTTCTAAACTCCAGTGTGTACAAGCCCAGCTGCCCCATTCTCTCAGCATATGACAGTCCCGCCATCCCGGGAATTAACCTTGTAAACCTACGCTGCACTCCCTCAATAGCAAGAATGTCCTTCCTCAAATTAGGGGACCAAAACTGCACACAATACTCCAGGTGTGGTCTCACTAGGGCTCTGTACAATGCAGAAGGACCTCTTTGCTCCTATACTCGATTCCTCTTGTTATAAAGGCCAACATGCCATTTGCTTTCTTCACTGCCTGCTGTACCTGCATGCTTACTTTCATAGACTGATGTACAAGGACCACCAGATCCCGTTGTACTTCTCCTTTTCCCAACTTGACGCCACTTAGAAAATAATCTGCCCTCATGTTTTTGCTACCAAAGTTGAAAACCTCACATTTATCCACTTTAAACTGCATCTGCCATGCATCTGCCCTCTCACCCAACCTGTCCAAGTCACCCTGCATTCTCATAGCATTCTCCTCACAGTTCACACTGCCACCCAGCTTTGTGTCATCTGCAAATTTGCTAATGTTACTTTGAATCCCTTCATCCAAATCATTGATGTATATTGTAAATAGCTACGGTCCCAGCACCGAGCCTTGCGGTACCCCACTAGTCACTGCCTGCCATTCTGAAAGGGACCCGTTAATCCCTACTCTTTGTTTCCTGTCTGCCAACCACTTCTCTATCCATGTCAGCACTCTATCCCCAATACCATGAGCCCTAATTTTGCCCATTAATCTCCTATGTGGGACCTTATCAAATGCTTTCTGAAAGTCCAGGTACACTACATCCACTGGCTCTTCCTTGTCCATTTTCCTAGTTACATCTTCAAAAAATTCCAGAAAAGTAGTCAAGCATGATTTCCCCTTCGTAAATCCATGCTGACTCAGACCGATCCTGTTACTGCTATCCAAATGTGCGGCTATCTCATCTTTTATAATTGACTCCAGCATCTTCCCCACCACCAATGTCAGGCTAACTGGATTATAATTCCCCGTTTTCTCTCTCCCGCATTTCTTAAAAAGTGGGATAACATTAGCTACCCTGCAATCCACAGGATCTGATCCTGAGTCTATAAAACATTGAAAAATTATCAACAATGCATCCACGATTTCTAGAGCCACTTCCTTAAGTACCCTGGGATGCAGAGCATCAGGCCCTGGGGATTTATCAGTCTTCAGTCCCATCAGTCTATCCAACACCATTTCCTGCCTAATGTGGATTTCCTTCAGTTCCTCTGTCACCTCAGATCATCTGGCCACTACTATATCAGGAAGATTGTTTGTGTCCTCCTTAGTGATGACAGATCCAAAGTACCTGTTCAACTCATCTGCCATTTCCTTGTTCCTCATAATAAATTCACCTTTTTCGGTCTTCAAGGGTCCAACTTTGGTCTTAACTAATTTTTTCCTCTTCACATACCTAAGGAAGCTTTTACTGTCCTGCTTTATATTCTTGGCTAGCTTACCTTGGTACCTCATCTTTTCTCCCTGTATTGTCTTTTTGGTTATCTTCTGTTGTTCTTTAAACATTACTCAATCCTCTTGCTTCCTGCTCACCTTTGCTACATTGTACTTCTTCGCTTTAATTTTTATACTGTCCCTGACGTCCCTTGTCAGCCATGATCGTCCCTTTCTCCCCTTGGAATCTTTACTGCTCCTAGGAATGAACTGATCCTGCACCTTCTGTATTACTCTTAGAAACACCTGCCATTTTTGTTCCACTGTCATCCCTGCTAGTGTTTCTTTCCAGTCAACTTTGGCCAGCTCCTCCCTCATGGCCCCATAGTCCCCTTTATTCAACTGCAACACTGACACCTCCGATCTACTCTTCTCCCTCTCCAATTGTAGAATAAACCTGACCATGTTATGGTCACTGCCTCCTAATGACTCATTAACCTCGAGGTCCTTTATGAAATCCGATTCATTACATAACACTAAATCCAGAAATGCCTTCTCCCTGGTAGGCTCCAATACAAGCTGTTCAAAGAATCCATCATGAAGGCACTCTACAAAGTCCCTTTCTTGGGGTCCAGTACCAACCTGATTTTTCCATTCTACCTGCATGTTGAAATTTCCCATATCAACCACAGCATTACTTTTACTACATGCCAATTTTAACTCCTGATTCAACTTGCGTCATTCCATTTAGACTGATAGGAGTCATTAAATTCAGATGACTGGTAAACCTGACTAAACAGTTTCTCGAGTTAAAGGAGGTGAATAGATGAACAATAGGACAGGTGTAGCCCAAAGTTTCAATGTAATATTTGGAAGAGTTTAAAGTAATTAGCAAAGATATATTTAAACTTGCCTTTCTTAGCTGATTTTTGTGACAAGACCAGCAGTGTTTGCGTATTTGGGTCTGGAGTCAATAATGTAATTGGACCTTAATTACATCATAAGCCCAGATCAATATATTGAAAGAAGGACGCTGGTGTCCTTGGTGCTGCCATTTTAAACGTTTTCTTTTTCAAAGTCAGAACAAGTTTTTCAGAGAGTGGGTGGATAAAAATACACTAATTATTATTTCATGTTTTTTTTACTGTTAATCTATATGAGCGAAGGATACCACCAGGGGCCTGGATTACTCCTAGGGAGTTTTGCTGGCCAAGAATGCACAAATATTATTTAAACTACCTTGTTCAGAAAATCATGCACAATATAGATTTGAACTTCCAATGTTTACACCTAACGGACAAAACTCTCAACTGGCAGAGCTGCGGTGTAAAATGTTCCCTGCCGTCTCCTAGCAGAGTAAAGCTGAAACAGTACCTTATGGGCTAATATCTGATGCAGACATATTAATTAGAGTACCTTGGCAGAATGCTGCTTAATTAATCACAGATAAGAATACATTCCTAACATGGCCTTTTATAAGGCAACAATTAGGTTTCATTAAAGAAGTAATATTTATGCATTTTGCACCACTGGGGGAAGCTTGCCATCAGAAATGCATATTGGAAAGTTGGCCACACACCACATGATTTCTGATAAATTTAAATGTATAATCAGAAGATCCTACTTAATGCTCACATAATTTCTGCTTCCAGCAGACAAGAGGTTGGAATTTAACAGTTGGTACCTGGTGGGTTGCTCCAAATTTAAAAAAAAATTATATCTAGGACTCCAATCTGGATTGGGATGTTGGGCAGTCAAACAGACCCAGGAGGCAATTTGAATAACTTAATATTTTAAAGAGATTGGCAGACTCTGACTTGACTTGTTACAGGTTGAACTGTCATCTATGGGTTTTGCTTCAGTTGAGTCATCAAACAATAATTCAGGGAAATTAAAAGTACATATAAGTTAAAAGGGTAGGCATATTTGCTCCAAATCTAGCAAGCTTCTCCTTGCACACAATTCCCAGTCTCACAAACTCCCCACTTCATTAGATACTTTTTTCCATTCAAATTCCACTGGTGTCAGTAGCCAGCCTCCCCTTCCAATCACCCCTCCACCCCTAACCACACACCTCCAGTAGCTACTGTATGTAGGTAGAGCTATACAGCACAGAAGCAGATCATGTGGCCCAACCCATCCCTGCAAACCAGCTTTTGTACCTGTTAGTCCTATTTGCCTGCATTTTGCCTATGTTGCTTGAAACCTTTCCAACCATGTATCTGTCTAATAAATCTATTTTTAATATCATTATTTTACCCACCTCTACAGCTACCTCCGTGACATATCTGCACCATTTTCTGTGTGAAACATTGCCCCTCAGGGCCCTTAAATCTTTATCCTCACACTTTAAAACTTTGCCCTCTACTTCTGGACACCTCTACCTTGGGAAACCAATCTGGAATCTTCCCTTGAACCAGATACTACTGCCTAATCCATGATCAGATCTCCTTCAAGTGCGTTTGATGGCACTGGGCCAGTCCCTGTTGTAGTTTAGAAGGATGAGGGGGCACCTGATTGAAAGTTACCGAATAGTGAAAGTGGATGTGGGGGAGATGTTTGCACTAGTAGGAGAGGCCATAGCATCAGAATAAAAGGATGTAATTTTAGAAAGGAGATGAGGAGGAATTTATTTAGTCAGATGCAGGTGGTGAATCTGTGGAATCCATTACCACAGACAGCTATGGAGGAAGAGTCATTGGGTATTTTTAAGGTGGAGATGGACAGATACAAGATTGGGTTTCAGGGTTTATTGGGAGAAGGCAGGAGAATGGGACTGAGAGAGAAAGATAATTCAACCATGTTCAAATGGCGGAGTAGACTTGATGGGCCGAATTACCTACTTCTGCTCCTCCTATAACTTATGAACATGAAATTCTCTTTTAAATGGGATTTTCTCTACCACTGACATGAGGCTCACTGACCTACAATTTCCTGGATACTCTCTGCATCCCTTCTTAAATAAAGGAACAACATTAGATACTCTCAAGTTTGCTGGGACCTTGCCTGTGGCTGGAGAAGATACAGATATCATTGTCAATGCTCCCGTAATATCTTCTCTTGCCTCTCTTAATAACCTGGGATAAATCCCATCAGGGCCATGGGATTTATCCACCTTAATACTCTTCAAGAACCCTCCTTCTTACTATCAAACTATACTTGCATATTAGTATTCTCCACACTGATCTTACTATCCTCCAAGAGTTTCTCCTTGGTGAAAACAAATGCAAAGTACCTGTTTAGTAACTCATCTACATCCATAGACTCCAAGCACAAATCTCTCCTTTAAGCTTTAACGGTCGTACCTTCTCCCTGGTTATCCTTTTGTTTTTAATATAGGCATAAAAAGCTTTAGGATTTTCTTAAATCTGACTTTCCAAATCCATTTTGTTGACCCTTTTGATGCTTCTAATTACCTGCATGAGTTTTTTCCTCCTTTCGTTATATTTCTCAAAGGCCCTCTCTGATTTCATCCTCTTAAACATTGCATGCACTTCCTTTTTCTTTTTGATTAAATTTACAACTTCTTTGGTCATCCAGGTTTCTCTTACTTTGCCACCCCTATCCCTCCTCCTTACTCGAAAAGTTGGTTCTGAACATCAATCAACTAGCCTTTAAACAACTCCTACATGTCAGGTGAACTTACCCAATGACAATTGCTCCCTGTGTACCCTTCAGATCTCCTGTTCTATAATATTGTAGTTTGCCTTGTTCCAATTTAGAACCTTCATGCAATGTCCAGCCTTCTCCCTATTCAAAACAATCTTAAAACATATAGTTGTGATGACTATCCCCAAAATGTTCTTCCACTGAAACACCTAGTCAGGCTCATTTCCCAACATAAGGTCCAGTATGTTCCCTTCTCAACTATTCACATATTGCTTCAAGAAACCCTCGGATACACCTCACACATTCTCTCCCATCTCAAACTTTGGCACTGGGCATGTCCCAGTCAATACGGGGAAAGTTAAAATCACCCACTAAAACCCTGTTGCTTTGGCATCTTTCAGTAATATGTCTCCATATCTGTTCCTCTATCTCCCACTTACTATTGGGGGGGGGGCGGGGGGGGCTATAGTGCAATCTCATTAGAGTGCTTGCAGCTTTCTTATTTCTAAACTTCACCCATACCACCTCACCAAATGAACCCTCCAGTATGTCCTCTCCAAGTGCATGATCACCTTGATCAGTAGTGCAAATTCTCCACATCTTTTACCACCCTCTCGATCATGTCTGATGCATCAAAACAAGAGAACATTGAGCTGCCAGTCATGACCCTCCTACAACCATATTTCCACAATAGCCACAACATCATAGCCCCAAGCATCAATCCAGGCTCTAAATGAATCTGCTTTCTCCACTACACTCCTTGCAATGAAATAACACAATAGACAATGCTATGATTAATGTGTCAAACTGGTTGCAGTTTTCTGATCTACATCTTAATGTGTCAAAGACTGTCTGTATGTTTTTCTCCAAAAAGGCAAGTACTGACGGAGATCCTGATGTGTTTGTACATGGAACAAAACTTAAAATTGTACATGAGTTTAAATATTTAGGAATCGTGATCGATTCACAGCTCTGTTTCAAACAACAGGTGAAAAGAACAGTAAATTTAATTAAATTAAATTTGTCCAATTTTAGATATATTAGAAATAATTTAACTATTGATTCAGCCAAACTATATTTTAATGCAATGATTGTGCCATACATGACCTACTGTATAAAAACTTGGTCACTGGCATGTAAGTCCACACTAAAGCCTGTTGAAATTGCTTATAAACAAGCCCTAAAAACTCTTGACAAAAAGCCCAGAATGTACCATCACTGTAGCATCCTGAAGAAATTTGATCTGCTGAGCTGGGGAAACGTAATAAAATATTCGGACTCGATTTTGGTTTACAAAATCTTCCGTGGACTAGCCCCACCTCCGTTAAAGGACTTCATAAAGAAAAACACAAATAGGTCGACAAGATCAGCCTCCAGGGGTGATTGTATAGTCCCGTTTAGGAAAAGTGTCTTTGGGCAGTCAGTATTTTCATATCGAGCGTCGCAGACCTGGAACGCGATACCATGCGTCATACGGGATCTGCCAACCCTTACCTCATTTACCAAACATCTAAAAACATGGTTACTGCAAAATCAAAACTGCAATCATAATCTACCTTAAAATTATCCTATGGTACTCTTTTATTGTTACTTTTTTACTTTATTGTTTGTTTTGTTTTATTTTTGTCTTTTGTTTTGTCTCTTTTCTTATTGATTGATTGTGTTGTGATGTGTTTACCTTGTTTACCAGAGGGACTAAAGATGGAAATTAGCTACTGGCTACAATCTTGCGTATTACATGTAAATGTTTATTAATATGCACTGTCCCTAAATAAATAAATTACAAATAAATAAATTACAATTACAATTACAATAGACAATAGACAATAGGTGCAGGAGTAGGCCGTTCGGCCCTTTGATGTGATCATGGCTGATCAGCCCCAATCAGTACCCCGTTCCTGCCTTCTCCCCATATCCCCTGACTCTGCTATTTTTAAGAGCCCTATCTAGCTCTCTCTTGAAAGCATCCAGAGAACCTGCCTCCACCGCCCTCTGAGGCAGATAATTCCACAGACTCATCACTCTCTGTGAGAAAAAGTGTTTCCTCATCTCCGTTCTAAATGGCTTACTCCTTATTCTTAAACTGTGGTCCTGGTTCTGGACATCCCCAACATCGGAAACATGTTTCCTGCCTCTAGTGTGTCCAAATCCTTAACAATCTTATATGTTTCAATGAGATACCCTCTCATCCTTCTAAACTCCAGAGAGTACAAACCCAGCTGCTCCAACACACATCTGCCCGTTGTTTAGTTTAGCTTTGTTTATTGTCACATGTACCAAGGTACGGTGAAAAGCTCTTGTTGCATGCTAACCAGTCAATAGAATGACAAGACATGATTACAATCAAGCAATTCACAGTGTACAGATACATGATCAAGGGAATAACAGGAATAATGTTTAGTGCAAGATAAAGCTAGTGAAGTGCGATCAAAGATAGTTCCAGGGTCTCCAATGAGGTCGATAGTAGTTCAGGACAGCTCTCTAGTTGTTGTAGGATGGTTCATTTGCCTGATAACATCTGGGAAGAAACTATCCTTGAATCTGGAGGTATACATTTTCACACTTCTGTACCTTTTGCTCGATAGGAGAGGGGAGAAGAGGGAGTGGCCAGGCTGCGACTCATCCTTGATTATGCTGTTGGCCTTGCTGATGCAGCATGAGATGTACTTGGGAAGAAACTGTCCTATCTTCCTATTTGTACCCTCACTATTACAAAGTAATCCAGGGATTACTGCTCTCAGTGTCCTGCTTTTTAATATTCTGCCTAATCCCTAGATTCACTTTGCAGGACCACATCCCTGTTCCTACTATTTGTGCCAATGTGCACCATGGCTTCTGGCTGCTCGCTCTCCCTCTTGAGAATGTTCTCTAACCACTTGGAGACTTCCTGGATCCTGGCAGCAGGGAGGTAACACACCATCCTGAAGTCTTGTTTGCTACCACAGATCTCCTGTCCGTGTCCCTATCTAACAAGTCTCCTGTCACTATGGCCCCATCGGAGCTTTACCTTCGCTGCTGTTCCTCAGACCCAGACCTGACACTGCAGGCCGGATGACTGCAGCTGCTGCTGCTGTTCTTCCCTGACCAGTCCTCCGCCATGATAGTATCCAAAGGAGCATACCTGTAATCAAGGGTTACAGGCCTGAATCGACAAAGTCTCTTGAGTAAAAGTC
Organism: Amblyraja radiata; assembly: GCF_010909765.2. NCBI lineage: Eukaryota > Metazoa > Chordata > Chondrichthyes > Rajiformes > Rajidae > Amblyraja > Amblyraja radiata. The sequence continues at coordinate 60,260,571 of NC_045961.1, forward strand.
TCAGTGCTGCAATGTCCCTCAACACAGCACTTTGCCTCAACACAGCCTCTCAACCAACACAGCCAAACACAATAGTCTGCACTGCTAAACCTTCTAATTTCTTTTATTGGCCATTGCGTCTCTTCCTCAGCCAAAAAACATCTGTTTTTAATAGCCTGCCTTTGCTTCAAACAAAGCTTCTCTTCAATCAAAACATAGCTTTCCTGACACTTTCTCACCCATTTTTTTCAAAAATTCTTTCTCTCCTGTCAAAATGGCTGCTCATCACCTCTCTCCTCGTCTTTTAAAGTATAAACAGAACTCTCATTCCTTCAAACAATCGGATGAGGTTGACTCTAGAATCAAACACCCCCTGGTAAAATTGAAGAAGAGATTTTCCAGTAAGCACAAAGTTTTAATTGAGCTCCCCAGATGTTCACTCTGATATTTGCATTTTCTCCGTGCCACTCATGCACATCTGGAAAGCAACCCTATTATAATATCGCTACCACTTATATCATCTTTATTCACATTTAGTTTCATATTCAACATTGAAAATAATCTGTGAGGATTTGTTAAAAATGAGAATCCATTAAAAAGCCAATTGCCTCAACCCTTTCATTTCATAAACGCAATTTTTGAAAAAAGTTTATGTTCCTAATAATCACTGATAATATCTTGGAAAATCCTATTGTGAGTTAAATGAACATACCTGATGGACATTGATAATGGTGTTCAATATTTCATTTGATTAATTTTCTCACTTTGAAATATTTGGCATAAACTTGCTGATGGCAATTTTCCTCCACAGTGTTTAAAACATTAATGATACAGTGATGCATAAAGACGACAGCTTAGTTGGCTTTAGCTTTCAGCATTTTATTAGCTCCCCTCGAGACATTTAGCCAATCTCTTTCTTTAATACTAACTTATTTCAGTGTGATCAATGGATAACTGAATTGCTGCTGGATTAAAAAAATAAAACCTTAATTTGAAATTACCTTCCAAAACAACATACGCTTTTTAATATAGATTTTTAAATGAAAGATAAAGCTCTTATAAAGCTTAAGGGTACAAAAGAGTACTATATTATTCATTGTCAAACTTATTATATTGTCAAATCTGAAAGCTGGAGAAAAATTACATCATTATTATTTCAAAATGGTCTAACCATGTTATAGAAATCTATCCCTACTGTATGAATGAACTAACATAAAATCTACATACCACTCAAAATTAAATGTTGATTGCCATGTTTTTAGATATCTTTTTACTAATTACTGAGTCAAGCAACAGAAATATCCATTGGACTCTTCATCATACCGAGTCCAGTGCCTTGTCTGTTCAACATTACGCGCTTGGAAATTAAGTCAGATTAGGAATGGGACAGGAAGTCTGTCAGCTCCATTTAATCCACAACTATCAACAATATCTTGCAAATAAATTCTCAGCAAAAAAAATCTCCAGGGTCCTCTTTCTGTTCACTTTCATCTGCACCCTATTCATTCATCTGCAATATTATTGATGTTGCTGATGTAATTATTGTTTCTTGAATGTATGCATTTGATTATTTCATTCTACAGTCACTTCCACATGCTTTAGACCTATTTAGTTTTATATTTTGGAAACTTAGAAACATTGATTGAAATAAGCTTAATTGGTATTTCACAAGAAATGGGTAAATTAAGATCTCCGAAAGCCATATTGTTGCTACTAATTATTGTGTTTTTTGCAGAAAGGAAATTTCATGTGAAGCATTAAACTTAGCTTAAATATTGACAATTGCAATTTTTATCCCATGAAAGCTATTTTGTATGTGCTTCTTAAATTAATGGCTTGGATCATGCAGTGAAAATAATGCGGTAACTATTATTGCTACCAAAGAGTAAATCAACTAGAAAATTCAACTGATTGCACATGTAACTAAAAGTCACCAGTTCCCTGAGAACATTTATAATAACATTATTTTATGAAAATAATTGACATATGGAAGAGCATGAAATTGTAATGCTTGAGCAGCAGAATAACACTAACATTGGAGAAAACATTAAGGGTTGTTTTATTTCAAGGCAAATTCTAAATAACATAATTAATATTAGTTACCAACAGACGATCTCTGTGAATGACTTTTCATGAGTGAATTTTCAATCCTCAGATTATAATAAAAATTGGAAATTTAAAAAAAATGATAAGATATACTGTATATTTTAATCATTTGTTTCCTTCTCACCTCTGTCATCTCATCAATATTCTATCCCTTATTTTACTTTCGTACATATTCTGGCATAACATTTAATATTTTAACTTATATTTTCTACCCCATTATGAATTTTTATTTTACCTAATCATCTATCATATTTCAATATTTTTTTAAATGGTAATGTGGAGCTAAAGATACAACTGGAAACTATTTTATTGAACATCCCGAATTGTCAAATGGCATGTGGCACTGTCAATCAGATTTTATTGGAAGAAAACTGTGAAACTAAATATAATATTTTTTGTTTAATATAATGCTGGATGGTTGCATTGAGTTAGATAGCTCTTTTTCAACTGCTGCCATCATAATGGACTGAATAATGGACTGAAACTAAAAGAGTCTGATGGCAAAACCTATCATAGGTGGTCCACTACACTTGACAGAATTTGTAGTGAGATGCGAGGTGGCTCAATATTTGGTCACATCTTTCACAGCCTCCTCTTTTTAGGCAGTCCCTCAGGTACAGGGTGACTCTTGTTCTATGGGGTCTTGAGGGGAATTGGGTTCTGATGAGAACAATTGTGGGTACGCCAGATTTGACACAAAAGGGACAGGTGGGTGAGAAGTAAGGGAATGGTGTGCCCCTTCTGTCATTTCATGTTTTGATATAAAGGACATTGTACATTTGCATTCCAGAGTGCTCCTTTTCAATCAGACCAGTCATGGTACAGGTACTGTTAGAAATCAGTGAGGGTGTTACTTTGTGTCAAGGAGACTTTAGCAACAGGCTTAAGCCTTATTTTTCAATCTCGGTCATCTCTTGCTCTGATAAAACTTGGATTAGATTACCTGTTTAGAGATTTTGGTGTCAGGTGTATTAATGTGTCAGATGTCCCACCATTGGAAGTGGTTAAGAAGCAATTGTCCCTCCATTCAGAGGGTGCTTCCTAGTTATGGTGGAGACATAAATCAAAGCCCCCTGGATTCCCATTAATCAGGGCGAAGCACATCAGGATCAAACCACATGCCCACAGAAGTTGGCAGCTTCGGTGGGACCTGGGGATTTATTGTGGCTACACACACTAGGGACAATTTACACTTATACCAAGCCAATCAACCTACAAACCTGTATGTCTTATGAGTGTGGGAGGAAACTGAAGTTCTTGAAGAAAACCCATATAGTTCAGGGGAGAACGTACAAACGCCGTACAGACAGCACCCATAGCCGGGATCAAACACGGGTCTCTGCCACTGCAAGCGCTGTTAGGCAGCAACTCCACCGCTGCGCCACTGTACCGTGCTCTGTAAACATATATCCTCATCCTCAGAGAAATTATGACATTGGAATTTCACTGTGTTTGATAAATTTCCATAAGAAGAGTAGCTAATAGAAAAACTGAGTTTGCTAAAATATGGGAAATTTATATGGAATGTTGGAAAAAGAGATTGAGTTTAAAGGGTGTCAATTAATGTCAATAAGATATGACAATAGTGATCCACAAGGATATGTTTCAGGTCCCAAATTATTTAATATCTCTATTGATGAACTGGTTGAATGAATACTGTTTTGTATATTTGTTAATAATTAACAAGATATTAGAGAGCAGGGCAGTAGTCTAGATAGTTGCAGAAAGTAGGATACAAAAACAGTAAAACTTGCAGAATGTAGGATACAAAAACAGTAAAACAGTGGCAGATAAAGTATGGAATGTTAGTGTGAGATCATCTGCATTTGGTGAGAAAACTAAAGAATAATTTTATTTTTTAAGTAATAGAAAAGTCTCGGCATTGTAAAATAACCAAGAAATGTGTCAAATGAAAATAATTTAAAGAAATCAGACAGATACAAAAAACAATTAAATAGTCTAATAAAATGTTAGCTTTTATCTCATGAGGGCGGGAATACTACGTGGAGTAAGATAAATGATAACTTTATGTAGGTTTGGTTCAATCCTATCATGTAAACAGTTTTCACTACATTTCATTAAAATTATGTGAACCTGGAGAGGGCGTAGTATAGATTAATCAGAAATAACTTATCATGCTAACTGGTCTTAAAGGGTTCAATAAATGGAAATTAGGATGAATTCATAGTTGCATAGAGTTAAACAGAAAAGAAACAAAACCTTTGACACAACTTATGCATGTTGACCATCATGTCTTCTAAACTAATTCCATTTGCCTGCATTTGTCCCATTACCCTCTCAACCTTTCCTATCCACATTCCACCAAAAAATATTTTTGTAATTATACCAGGGACTGGACCAAGGGTTTTGAGCATGAAACACTTGGCGCCCAAAATATACTCTTTTTATTACAATGATACTTGGATATACAAACAACCAGAATGTTAAGTGAAAAAACTGACATTACTGCCACAAGTACACATGTACCATCCTGCACCGCCCGAGCCACGTTTTCCCACATATTCAATGGGTATTTAATAAACACATGTATGTCTTAGGGGTGCATCTGATGAATTTCAATCATTTTCTCCAAACATTTACTCAATAGACACCATAATAAAAAATAAAAAGAAGTCATTAATACAGTAAACCCTTGCAATAACAGACCATGGAGAGGAGGATGGTGTCCATTATTGCTGATTGTCCGCTATAACCGAGTGAGGGGGCTAAAGTTTGACCTATGATAGGAGGGAAGAATAGCAGGGCTTTAGAGGGCTGGGGGGTTTAAACAAGCAGGAACTCACAGGTCCAGGAAATGCAGAGCCCCCGCCCCACACATGTTACGCCAGGGATGGGTGCGGTACTCACTCCTTTATGCTGCTCACTCCCTCTGCTCCTGCAACTGGAAGAATGGCACGTAGCACCTTCTCTTTCAGTAACTGGCTGAAGTGGGGTGGGGTAGTGGGGGGTTGCAATGGGAGCTTCGGTCTGCTATAACCAAAATCCACTATATAGAGGTCCATTATTACGAAGGTTTACTCATTATAAAAAAACAAATAAACAATATAGTGCAAAGCCAAAACAATACCCCAAGTCCTTACTGCAATCAAGGCAGTTTGTAGTTCAGAGTTTAAAGAAAGTTCGTAGTGTTAAATAATCTGATGATTGTTGGGAAGGAGCTGTTTCTGAACCTGGACATTACAATTTTCAGACTCCTATACCTTCTTCCTGATGGCAGGAATCGAATTGAGACCAAGGCAAGGGTGGTGTGGGCCCTTGATGATGCTGACTGCCTTTTCGAGACCTATACATCCCTTCGATGGTGGGGAGGTTAGCACCCGTGATGGACTAGGCAGAGTTCACCACTTTTTGCAATCATCTTTGTTTCTGGGGTTCGAGTTCCCAAACCAGGTTGTAATGCAACCAGTCAATATGCTCTCCACCATACACCTATACAATATTGTGCAAAACACACCAAGTACCAAAATCTCACCAGAGAGCATGTCTCAAACAATTTGCAAACAATTAATTGGTGCAGTCAAGACATTTGACAAGGTTATGCATGGTAGGCTGCTCTGGAATGTTAGCTCACATGCGATCCAAGGATGAGGGGTGATCTTATAAATGTGGTTTGAAAATGTAGTTTAAAAATGCAAAAGTGTTATAAGTGTTTTAAAAATGTTGAAATTCTCTCTCCTGTTAATCACACCATGAAGGCCACGCCCCTTCTGGTGGGAGGGACTATAAAACCTGGGAGTGTGGGTGCGGCTTAGTCTCTGCAAGAAGGGGGAGGGAGAGGATCACTTACACCCTGCTTGAAATGGTATGAAACTGCACTCGAATTTGGTGGCCTTGCACCCTGCTTGAAGTGGTAGGAAACTGTACTCGAATTTGGTGGCCTTGCATCCTGCTTGAAGTGGTATGGTACTGCACTCAAATTAAGTGGCCTTGCACCCTGCTTGAAGTGGTATGACACTGCACTCGAATTTGGTGTCCTTGCACCCTGCTTGAAGTGGCAGGAAACTGCACTTGAATTTGGTGGTCTTGCACCCTGCTTGAAGTGGCATTTCAAGGAATAGCCGTGAGTCAACTTCCAGCTCACCAGCCTTGAGTGAGCGAGCTGCCAGCACACCAGGCTTGAGTGACTGAGCCGCCAGCCCAAGAATCCATTCAACCCACAATGTCCATACTAGCCCTCTGGAAACCAGTCCCTTCAGCCCACAACACCCATGTCCTCAGGAAGAACAGTCATTGCTGTGCCTTCTTGACCAGTGCAGCGGTGTTGGTGGACCATGTGAGGTCCTCTGAAATGTGAGTGCCCAGAAACTTAAAGCTGGACACTCTCTCCACACTCTCCCCGTAGATGGAGATTGGGGCGTATTCTCCATTATGGGACCTCCTGAAGTCAATAATCAGCTCCTTGGTCTTGGAGGTGTTTAGTGACAAGTTGTTACATGCGCACCAGTCCGCCAGGTTCTGGACCTCCGCTCTGTATTTTGTTTCATCGCCGTTGGTGATCAGCCCAATCACTGTTGTGTCGTCTGCAAACTTCACGATGGTGTTGGTGTCGAATGCAGGAACACAGTCGTGAGTGAAGAGGGAGTAGAGCATGGGGCTTAGTACACAGCCCTGTGGGGTGATAGTGGAGGACAGGTGCGGGCCCAGTCTCACTGCCTGCGGTCGCTCCGTCAGAAAGTTCAGGATCTAATCGCATATCGGTGAACTGAAGCCTAGCTGGTGGAGTTTGGTGGTGAGCTTGGTGGGGATGACCGTATTGAATGCAGAGCTATAGTCAATGAAGAGCATCCTTACTGCCCTGTTTATCCAGGTGAGTCAGGACAGTGTGAAGAGCCAGAGAGATGGCATCCATATTATAAATAAATTTAATATTAAATTAAATATTTAATATAAATATATACATATATTTAGCATTCTCAAACCAACTTCTCAATTAGGCAAGGCAACATTAGCATTCTCAAACCAACTTTTCAATTAGCAAGGCAACTTTAGCATTCTCAAACTTACTTTTCAATTAGGCAAGGCATTCTCAAACCAACTTTTCATTTAGGCAAGGCAACTTTAGCATTCTCAAACTAACCTTTCAATTTGGCAAGGCAACTTTAGCATTCTCAAACCAAGTTTTCAATTAGGCAAGGCAACTTTAGCATTCTCAAACCATCTTTTCAATTAGGCAAGACAACTTTAGCATTCTTAAACCTTCTTTTCAATTAGGCAAGGCATTCTCAAACCAACTGTTCAGTTAGACACGGCAACTTTAGCATTCTCAAACCAACTTTTCTATTAGGCTAGGAAACTTTAGCATTCTCAAATCAACTTTTCAATTAGGCAAGGCAACTTTAGCATTATCAAACCAACTTCTCAATTAGGCAAGGCAAATTTTGCATTCTCAAACCAAAAAACCCTTTTGCATTTTCAAATGAAAACATACTATTCATTTTCAAACTACATTTTCAAACTACATTTTCAAACCACATTAAGGGCACTGACAGCTCAGTAAAACCATTCACAGTTTAGTTGACATTTGTTCAGTGATATTCTGAACTGAGGCACCTCCGCATTTCCGTGTTTTATAGTCCATCCGTAAGGGCTATGGCCTTCAGGAGAGAGAATCTCAACATTTTTAAAACATTAATAATTCTTATATTTTTCATAGATGGAAAAAATCCTCTGTCCTGACCAGCGGAGGAGGACTCTGAGTAAGATGGCCAAAAATCACAGCTATAAGTGGCAGAGTTTTTTTCTAAAATCAATATAGAGTGCAACAGGAAGATGTCGAGATGAGACTTTTATTTTTATTTATATATATTTTTATTAATATATTTCAGAGCTTATTTGGAGATTGAATGATTTGGATGAGAACAGGACAAGATTAGCAAATTTGCGGATGATACAAAAGTATAGAAGTAGGGAGGTCATGTTGCAGTTGTATAAGACGTTGGTGAGACTGCAATTAGAATATTGTGTTCAGCACCAAGTTATAGGAAAGATATTTTCAAGCTTTAAAGGGTTCAGAAAAGATTTATGAGGATGTTGCCAGGACCAGAGGGTGTGACCTACAGGAAGAGGTTGTGTAGGCTGGGTCCATATTCCATGGAGTGCAGGAGGATAAGGGATGATCTTATAGAGGTGTATATGATCATGAGAGGAATAGATCAGATAGATGCACAGTCTTATGCCCAGAGTAGAGGAATCAAGGACCAGTGGACATAGTGTCAAGCTGAAGGGGAAAACATTTAATAGGAATCTGAGGGGTAACTTTTTCACACAAATGATGGTGGGTTAATGGAACAAGCTGCCGGAGGATGTAGTTGAGTTTGGGACTATCGCATCATTTAAGAAACAGTTAGACAGGTACATGGATAGGACAGGTTTGGAGGGATATGGGCTAATCGCAGGCAAGTGTGACTTGGGTAGCTAGGATATTGTTGGCCGGTGTGGGCGAGTTGGGCTGAAGGGCCTGTTTCCACACTGTACAACTGTATGACTATGACTCTAAATGTTTAATAGCCAGATGATAATTATCTTTTACTTAAATGTTGATTCCTTTAAATATTGCATAGTGTCACAATATGTTCTAATCAGTGTTTTTTTGTAATAAATTCTTTAAACTTTAAAGTTATTTGAAGCTAGCTTAATGTTGTTTGCACATCTCTGAATAAGAGCCAACTAAAAAGAAAACGATGGGCCAACTTCAGCCCTGTCCTGTCACAGGCTTTAATGGTGATCGGGGCTGGGATTTAGAAATAACTAGACTAAGTGGGACCCATTGGGTCCCAGCTTCACATGGGAGGGCTGGTCCCCCAACGCAATATTCCCATCTCTCCACCAATTCCAATATTGCTGGCCAGGTGGGGGCTTTCTGGAGCGCTAGCATGTTGTTGTGGGCCAAAGGAACTGGTTTCCAAAGGGCTAGTATGAACATTGTGGGCTGAATGGGTTCTTGGGCTGGCAGCTCAGTCACTGAGACCACTCACAGACACACTCACAGACACACTCACAGACACACTCACAGACACACTCACAGACACACTCACAGACACACGCACACACACACACACACACACACACACACACACACACACACACACACACACTGACACTCACACACACACACAGGCACTCACACACACTCACACACACATACACTCACAAACACATACACACACACTCAGTGACTCACACACCATATATATGGCAGTAAACTTCCTTGAATACTCACATGGCTGAGCGCGGCCTCTCCACTTTGGGGCTTCCGCAGTCAGCAGCACTTCCGCAATCATCGTGACCTCTGCGCTTACCTGAAATTACGCAATCAGCGCGACATCTGCACTCACCGGAAGTTACGCAATCAGCGCGACCTGTCCACTAAGCGGAAGTCACAAAATGAGCGGGACTTTTGAACTAAACACAGTCGGACCTAATAAAGCATGTATTCCTTAAAAACACAGTCGGTCCTAATAAAGCATTGCAGTTTGAAGCACAGGCAGGGCAATAGGCCAAACAACTCATGGCATTGTCATTAACGGCTAACAAAGCATTTATTGCATGTACATTGTAGACTCACAGTTCAGTTGATTCACTTCTTAGAATGAGAGTGTGGCTTCTCCCTCGCAATCTTGCAGAGTGACTGAGTCATGTCCAGGCATCCGGGGTTTTATAGTCCTGCCCCCCTCCCTCCGGAAGGGACGTTACCTTCATCGCGGTGATTGACAGGCGAGAGGATCTAAACACTCATAACTTTTTTATCTTTCATCGATGGGAAAAATCATCAGGGCCTGCTCAGCGGAGGAGGACTGTGAGTAAGATGGCCAAAAATCATAGTGATTATGGTAGTTTTTCTAAATTCAATATACAGCGCAGACAGGAAGTGGTCAAGGTGAGACTTTTAATTATTTTGGTGCGGTTTGATACCACTGTGACATCATTATGCCTCTCCGCTCTTAGATCCAGGTAAATGTTGGAGATTGGTATCCAAGGGCAACAGGTCTAGATGGTATATTGAAACCAGCGCATTGCAGCGCACAGATGAATGGAGGAGCAAAACCATGGAAAAAGTTAAAAAATATATAGTATGACAATTTTGAAGTGAAGCATTACTTCAGATGGAGTCAAGATAAATTATTTTGCTTGGAGAATGGGAGTGTAATGGGTGAACAAATATTTAGTGTTGATGATGACTTAGAAGCAGAATTGTGATCTGACATTATGTAAAGAAGCATTGAAATAGCCAAAAAGTTGAAAAAGATGTACAAAAACACTTTTTTTTAAAGGATTCAAAAGGGAACTGCAGATGCTGGAATATCGAAGGTACACAAAATGGCTGGAGGAACTCAGCGGGTGCAGCAGCATCTATGGAGCGAAGGAAATAGGCGACGTTTCGGGCCAAAACCCTTCTTCAGACTGATGGGGGGGGGAAAGAAAGAAGGAAAAAGGGAGGAGGAGGAGCCCGAGGGCGGGCGGATGGGAGGGTGGGAGGAGACAGCTAGAGGGTGAAGGAAGGGGAGGGGACAGCACAGGCTAGCCAAATTGGGGGAATTCAATGTTGATGCCATAAGGGCGCAAGGACCCCAGACGGAATATGAGGTGCTGTTCCTCCAATTTCCGCTGTTGCTCACTCTGGCAATGGAGGAGACCCAGGACAGAGAGGTCGGATTGGGAATGGGAGGGGGAGTTGAAGTGCTGAGCCACCGGGAGGTCAGGTAGGTTAAGGCACCTCCCTTTTTCCTTCTTTCTTTCCCCACCCCCCATCAGTCTGAAGAAGGGTTTCGGCCCGAAACGTCGCCTATTTCCTTCGCTCCATAGATGCTGCTGCACCCGCTGAGTTCCTCCAGCAATTTTGTGTACCTTTTTTAAAGGATATTGGGATGAGGATAGGTGATTGTGAGTGGGATATTTGTTATACTGATTGTATTGGGAAGGGTGATTATAGGGTGATGGGTTGTATATATGACTAAGATACTGTGTAGTGTATGAGGGTTTTTTCTTTTCTTTTTTCTTTTTTCCTCTCGTTTTTGTATGGCTTTGTATATATTTGATTAGTGTATAAATGTAAATAATTTGGTGTGCATATAGCTACTGGTGTACATATGGTGTACATATAGCTGCTAAATTAGTATAAGATAATTATAAGCATATAATTATAAGGGGTGGGAATTAATAAGCTTTGGCTTCTTCCAGCTCCTTTTCGGACACAATTTCATTTATTTATAGATATTGTTTATGACACTTTATAAATATTCTTGTTTTTTTTGGGGGGGGTTTGTATGCTGTTTCACACTTGCTTTTTATTCTTTTATTCTGTTCAAAATAAAGAATCAAATAAATAAATAAATAAACATCTATACATAACTACAACTCTCATCTTGTTATCGTCTGATTTGCGTTGTTTTTACATTTGCACTTAAACGGTACATGATAGTGCTATGATCTTTCGCTACCTTACTCACCATTCTCCTGTGCTGCAAGTGCAACATGTTTTGTTCTGATCAGTGGTATATTTTAAAAGTTATTAAGGTTTATAAAATCTTAAAGACCGCAGATGCGCAGGTTGGTCTCCTCTCCTGTCAGTCACTGCCAGGACGGCAGAGCCCCTTCCTGCACCATCTTTGCACAGATTGGCCGCTTCCACGGTCAGTCACCGGCGACGCCTGCCTCTGCCCAGTGGTGCCTGGCACGTCTTCTGGTCGGCGGGTCTTCCGGTTGGCGTGTCTTCCGGTCGGTGCGGCTTCAGGTTGGCACAGCTTTCGGGTCAGCGCGGCTTCAGCTTTACACAGCTTTCGGGTCAGTGCGGCTTCTAGTCGGCGCGGCTGCCGGTCGGCGTGGCCTCCGGTCGGCAGGGCCTCCGGACAAGGCAAACTCCAGTCAAGGCAACCTCCGGTCAAGGCAACCACTGGTCAGAGGAGCGGCAACCTCGAGATCCTGGGGAGGTGAGGAGGGAGTGTGAGGGAATTAAGGGAGTGGAGGGGATCGAGAGGGGGTAGGGAGGGAAAGTGGGAGATGTGAGGAGGGAGAATGGGTGGAATGAGGGAGAGGAGGGGGTAGGGAGGGAGAGGGGTAAAGTGGGGAAGGGGGGAGGGATTGGAGAGGAGTTAGGGATGGAGGGAGGGATGGAGGGAGGGAGGGAGGAAGGAACTGAGGGTAGGGGAAAGGAAAGGGAGGGAGAGGTGAGGATGGATTTGGGGGAGGGGAGGAGGAGAGGGGAAAGAAGAGGGAGGGTGAAGAGCAGGGCAGGGAGTTCTGGGGATGAGGGGATGAGCCGCGTCTGCGCAGTTGGAGACTATGCTTGAGTGGTGGAATATTGCATTGGGGGAACGGGTTGTGTTGGGGTCTAGGCCTCCCATGTGACTGGCCACTTAGTCTCATAGTTAGATAAAAATTAAAACATTATGACTGAGGTGAGGCGGGATCAGAGTCACGCATTGTAAGGTAGGTGAAAGACAGTTTATGGATATGTACTCTGAATCTCACCTTCTTTCCCACAAGCAGTAGAGAAATTGTAAAAGATGGGTTCATTTCTCAGAAATTGGTTCACACCAATATATTCTCAGCGTACCATTTCGCAAGATCACAGATCCAAGGACAAAAGATTAAAGTGGAAAATCTGGGTCATAGTCTCTCTAATTAAGCAATTAACATACATTTGCTCCCAAGCCCTCTTTCCTAAGGGGCTTATTAAAACATAGTTTAATAAAGTGCAGTGACAGCCAGAAGACTACAGATTGAAGTCTGCTCCCTTATATGCTGTCAATTTCATCAATATTAATACCTTACTCACTCCCACATCTATGTGCCCCTGCTGCGAGATTCTTGACCCTTCATGACATGGATTTTTGGCTGGATCCCACTAACCAATGCCCAAGGTTCCAATTGGAACCACAGAATACAGTATTGTGGACGACAAGGAGGTTACACCTGTCGTTCGCTCTCCACACGGAATCCTGCACGCAATGAAGGACTGCGTCAAAACTGAACTACTCTCCTCTCCCCCCACACCCCTCTTCCCCCACACCCACCACCCCATAACCATCCCACCCCACAACCCCCACCCCCCCGCCACACACCCACCCCGCCATAGCAGAGGTAGGCCACGGCAGGGATCTATCAATCTATCTATCTATCTATCTATCCATCTATCCATCTATCCATCTATCCATCTATCCATCTATCCATCTATCCATCTATCCATCTAATTATTTTATTCTTTCTATCTATCTATCTTCTTCTTTCTATCTACCTTCTATCTATCTTAACCTAAATGCTCATCTTGTCCACTTCCAGATTGGGTTGTTTTTAAACTTGCGCAAAATCAGTACGCGATAGCACTACAATTTTTTGCCACCTTACTCGTCATTCTCCTGTGCTGCGAGTGCACCTGGTTTTGTTCCGATTGGTGCAATATTACAAAAATTATGAAGGTTTAAATATCATAAAAACTGCACCTTCAGGCACCCGCTGTCAATCACCAGCAGTGAAGAGAATAAAGCTGAAGTTGCAGAGTGAGCAGAGTGTGGAAAGTGAGCTGCGTTGGCCATCACGACGAGCCGAGAGCTGTCGAGTGAGTGTGGCCAGAAGGCCAGCAGTCAGTCAGTGAGTGAGTGAGTGCGTGAGTGCGGCCGGTAGCCAGCCGCTGAGTGAGTGAGTGCAGCTGGCAGGCAGCCAGTGCGTGAGTGCGCCTGGGAGCTGATGAGTGAGTGCGGCCGGGAGACGGGAGTGAGTGCGGCCGTGAGCCATTGAGTGAGCGCAGCTGAGATCCGCTGAGTGAGTGCGGCCGGGAGCCGTGAGCCGTCGAGTGAGTGCGGCCGGAAGCAAGGGATGGGGCCGGGAGCCGTGGTGTGATGACAGAGCCAGGTCAGGGAGCCACTGAGCGAGGCTGTACCCCACAACTCCCCGCCCCCACATAGAAACAGAGCCAGGTCAGGGTCGCCACATAGAAACATAGAAACATAGAAAAATAGGTGCAGGAGTAGGCCATTTGGCCCTTCGAGCCTGCACCGCCATTCAATATGATCATGGCTGATCATCCAACTCAGTATCCTCGTACCTGCCTTCTCTCCATACCCCCTGATCCCTTTAGCCACAAGGGCCACATCTAACTCCCTCTTAAATGTAGCCAATGAACTGGCCTTAACTACATTCTGTGGCAGAGAATTCCAGATATTCACCACTCTCTGTGTAAAAAATGTTTTTCTCATCTCAGTAATAAAATATTTCCCCTTTATCCTTAAACTGTGACCCCTTGTTCTGGACTTCCCCAACATCGGGAACAATCTTCCTACATCTATCCTGCCGAACCCATTAAGAATTTTGTAAGTCTCTATAACATCCCCCCTCAATCTTCTAAATTCAAGCGAATACAAGCCGAGTCTATCCAGTCTTTCTTTATATGAAAGTCCTGACATCCCAGGAATTAGCCCAGTGAACCTTCTCTGTACTCCCTCTATGGCAAGAATGTCCTTCCTCAGATTAGGAGACCAAAACTGTACGCAATACTCCAAATGTGGTCTCACCAAGACCCTGTACAACTGCAGTAGAACCTCCCTGCTCCTATACTCAAATCCTTTTGCCATGAATGATAACATACCATTCGCTTTCCTCACTGCCTGCTACACCTGCATGCCTACATTCAATGACTGGTGTACCATGATACCCAGGTCTCGTTGCATCTCCCCTTTTCCTAATCGGCCACCATTCAGATAATAGTCTACTTTCCTGTTTTCTTGCCACCAAAGTGGATAACCTCACATTTATCCACATTATACTGCATCTGCCATGCATTTGCCCACTCACCCAGCCTTTCCCAGTCACCTTGCGGCTTCCTAGCATCCTCCTCACAGCTAACACTGCCCCCCAGCTTCGTGTCATCCACAAACTTGGAGATGTTGCATTCAATTCCCTCGTCCAAATCATTAATATATATTGTAAATAGCTGGGGTCCCAGCACTGAGCCTTGCGGTACCCCACTAGTCACTGCCTGCCATTCTGAAAAGGACCCGTTCACTCTTTCCTTCCTGTCAGCCAGCCAGTTCTCTATCCACATCAATACTAAACCCCCAATACCCTGTGCTTTAAGTTTGTATACTAATCTCTTATGTGGGACCTTGTCGAAAGCCTTCTGAAAGTCCAGATATAACATATCCACTGGTTCTCCCTTATCCACTCTACTAGTTACATCCTCGAAAAACTCTATAAGATTCGTCAGACATGATTTACCCTTCATAAATCCATGCTGACTTTGTCCAATGATTTCACCACTTTCCAATTGTGCTGCTATCCCATCTTTAATAACTGACTCTTACCCCTCCTCCCTCCCCCTCCCCCTCCCACGTCCACCCCTCCCCCTCCCATGCACACCCAATCCCCTTCCCACACACACACCCCTTCACTCCCTCCACACACCCCCTCCCCTCCCCCCACACACGCCTCCCCTCCCCACACACACACATACCCTCCCCCTACCCCCACTCACCCCCTCACCCCACATGCCTCCTGCCCACACAGCACACCTCTCCCACCTTACACCATCCCTCCACCCACCCTCCTCCACACCCCCCTCCCCCCCACCCCGTCTCCACCCCCAATCCCCCCACACCCCAACTCCCCCACAACCTCCCCCCCCCTACACCTCATCAGCCCCTACCTGATGCCATCCTGTTCCGAGCTGATGGACGCTTCCCCTCCCCTCCCCTCCCCACCAGCCCCCGCCTGAAGCCATCCCCATCCTCAGCTGCAGAATGCTCCCCACCAGTCTCCGCCTGAAGCTGGTGGGAAGCAGCAGCGCTAGGCCATGGCAGCGACAGGCCACGGCCACGGCCACGGCAGTGATAGGCCATGGCAGCGGCAGGTAGCGGCAGTGCCCGCAGCAGGCAGCGGCAAGCAGTGGCTGGGGTAGGCAATAGTAGGCCATGGCAGCGGAAGGCCACGGCACTGCTCCCCCCACCCCACCGGCACCTGATAGGCCCAGTCTGAAGCTGTCCACTCCACAGGTTGCAGGACGCTCCTCGCCAGCCCCCGCCAGAAGCCGTCCCTCTCACCCGGCTACAGAATACTCCTCACCAGAAGCCGTCCCCTTCCCCAGCCACAGGACGTTCCTGCCTGCCCCCACCTGAAGCTGTCCCCCTCCCCGGCTATAGAATGCTCCCCGCCAGCCCCTACCTGAAGCCATCCCCGTCCCTAGCTCCCATCCATTCGGCCAACAACACAAGTGTTAGCCCAAGACAAGTCCATTTGGCCCACAATGTCCTACTCGCGTTCAGGACACCTATCCCTCTGGCCCACGACAGCTGTATTAGCCCAAGAAAATTCCTTGTTGCCCATAATACCCGTAGTAGCCCTCTGGAAACAAATCCCATCGGCCCACAACACCTGTACTAGCCCTGCAGAAAGACACCCCCACCAGCCACTGTCTGAAGCCATCCCCCTCCCCCGGCTGCAGGATGCTCCCCCCCCATTGGTACCCAACAGCCCCTGCCTGAAGCTATCGCCCTCCCCAGCTGCAGGACACTTCCTCGCCACCAGCCCTCGACAGCCCGTGCTTGAAGCCATCACCCTCCGCCGACTGCAGGATGCTCCCCCACCACCCTCACTGGCCCATGACGGCTCCCGCCTGAAGCCGTCCCCCTCCCCAAGCTGCAGAATGCTCACCCCCACCTCCAGACTTCGACAGCCCTCGCCTGAAGCCGTCCCCCTCCGCCGCTGCAGGTGCTCTTGCCGCCCACCAGCCCCTAACAGCCCCCACCTGAAGCTGTCCCCCTCCCCTGGCTGCAGGACACTCCCCCCACCGGCCCATGCCTGAAGCTGTCCCATCCCCAGCTGCTGGACGCTTCCCTCCCCCACCACGGCCCCTGCCTGAAGCCGTTCCCATCCCCAGCTGCAGGATGCTCCCCACCGGTCCCCGCCTAAAGCCACAGCGGTTACCACGAGAGCGATAGGCCATGGCAGTTGCAGGGGTAGGCAGTGGTGGGCTATGGCAATGGTAGGCCACGGCAGCGGTAGGCCGCGGCAGCGCTCGCCCCTCTCCCCACTGGCCCCCAACAGGCCCCGCCTGAAGCCATCCCCCGCCCCTTGCTGCAGGCTACACCCCACCTCCCCCCACTGGAACACACCTGAAGCCGTCCCCCTCCCACGACAGCGCCCGCCTGAAGCCAGCTGCAGAATGCAACAAGAGACACAACAAGGAAGAATGGACTGAATAAATCTCAACTTTAACGTTTAAATTGTTGTTATATTTTAAAAGTTATTCACATTTTAAGCATTACTAAATCCCTTTTCCACTTGCCCTGCTCTTTAGCTGCACCTGCTCAGTAATACCTGCATGTTCTATGTCCCAATGGGAACCCCATGGGTGGGACTAGCTGTGCCGATGGAGAGCCGCTAAGAGTGGATGGGGGTTTGGGTGTGTTGAGGATGGATGAAGTGAGTGCAGGACACTCCCCCCCCTCCCCCCCCCCCACCTCCACCGGCCCCCGACAGCTGCGCCTGAATCCGCCATCCTCCCCCGGCTGAAGGACGCACACCCCCACCGACCCTGCGCTGAAGCCGTTCTGTCCCCAGCTGCAGGACGCTCCCTCCCCACCCCCCCACCACCGTTACCCACCCGAAACCGTCCCTGTCCACAGCTGCAGGATGCTCCCCACCAGTCCCTGCCTGAAGCCGGTTTGGAACAGCAGCGATAGGCCATGGCAGCGGTAGGCCTTGGCAGCAGCAGGGGTAGGCAGTGGCAGGGGTAGGTAGTGGCAGCAGTAGGCTACAGCAGCAGTAGGCTACGGCAGCTGTAGGCCACGGCAGCGGTAGGCCACGGCAGCGGTAGGCCATGGCAGCGGTAGGCCATGGCAGCGGTAGGCCATGGCAGCGGTAGGCCATGGCAGTGTTCCTCCCTCCCCACCGGCCCTCGACAGGCCCCGCCTGAAGCCGTTCCCCTTCCCCAGCTGCAGAATGCAACAAGAGACACAACAAGAAAGAAATTAATTGAGTAAATCTCATCTTTAACATTTAAATTGTGATTATATTACAAGTTATTCACATTTTAAGCTTTAATAAATACCTTTTGCAGTGCCCCTCAGCTGTTCCTGCTCAGTAATGCCTGCATGTTCTACGTCACCCGCCCAATGGGCGGGAATGGATGCGCCGTCGGCGAGCCGCTAAGAGTGGATGGGGGGGGAGGGGGGGTGGGTTGAGGGGGTGGGGTTGAGGGGGCGGGGTTGAGGGGGGGATGGAGTGATTGCGTGGAGAGAGGGGGTGGAATGGCAAGGGGCAGAGTGGGGGGAAGGGGATGAGGGGAGAAGGGGAGATCAGGAGCATCACAATGGTAACCCGTCAGCAGCGCCTGCGCAGTTGGGGGCTATGGTTGAGTGGTGGAATATTGCGTTGGGGGACCAGGCCTCCCGTGTAAGAATGGGACCCAACAGGTGCCATTTAGTCTAGTATCACTTTAAACCGTTCCTATACAATACAATAAAATATTTATTACATGTCATTTGAACCTCAGTGAGGCTCAAACGAAACTCCGTTACCACAGCCATACAAACAAAGACAATTCCTACAGACATACAACAATTTCAATTTACACAAACATCCATCACAGTGAATCTCCTCCTCACTGTGATGGAAGGCAAAGTCTTTTCTCTCCCTGCATCATTTCTCTCCCGATGTCGAAGCCCCAGGTGGCCGATGGTAAGTCCCACGGCCATTTAAGGCCGCGCCGGGCGATGTACGGCCCCGCCCCATGCTCAAAAGTCAGAAAGTTGGAGCCCCCGGCGGGTTCTGGAATGTCCCGCGGCCATTAAAGCCGCGCCGGGCGATGTACGGCCCCGCTCCGGGTCGTTCCAACCCCGTGACACGGACTGGAGAAGTTGCATTGCGGGAGCTCCGAAAAGCGGTCTCCACCCGGACCCGCGAGCTCCCGATGTCCCAGTCCACCGGCCTGCAGCTGGAGCCTCCGAGCTCCGGGGTCGGGCCACAGCAGCGAGCCACCACCGCTCCCCACGCTCCGAAGCCAGCCAGCCCCATGATGGTAAGTCCTCAGCTCCGTGACTGGAGCCCCCAGGTGCGTTCCGGCTGGAGGCTGCTCCACAGAGCTAGGCCCCAACGACAATGGAGACCCGACAGGGAAAAGGTCGGGTCTCCCGTGCAGGGAAGAGATTTTTTTAAGTTTCCCCCTCCCCGCCCCCCCGCCCCCCACTTATACACAGTTAAAAACAGTATTAAAAAACACGAACAACTACATTTAACTAGACAAAAATCTATATATCTATCTTTCCAAATGCTTTGAATTGTTACCATTGTAGCACATGCATAGCTTCCTCCAGCAGCTCGATGCATATCACACTCTGGTGGAAGTAATTGGAGCAATTCTCGTTTAAATCATCACCCCGCCCCACCTCCCCGTCTCACCTTAAACCTATGCCTTCTTGTTCTGGACTCCTTAACTCTTGGATAAAGTCTGTGCCCATTAATCTTATCTGATCCCCTTATGATTTTGTACCACTTTATAAGGTCAATCTCAACCACCTACACTCTAGGGAAAATAATTCCCAGCCTACTGAGTTTCTCCTCATAATTCAGGCCATTGAGTCCCGGTGAATATAAATTCTTCATCTTTTCTGACTAAATGACATATTTTCAATAGAAGGGCAACCAGAATTGCCCACAATACTCCAAATGTGGATTCAACATCGTCTTGTTCAACTGTAGAATGACATCCCGACTCCTGTACGTGAGATCCTTACCGATGGAGGCTTACGATACATTCCAGGGTTAGACAATAGACAATAGACATTAGGTGCAGGAGTAGGCCATTCGGCCCTTCAAGCCAGCACCGCCATTCAATGTGATCATGCCTGTCATCCACAATCAGTAACCCCTTCCTGCCTTCTCCCCATATCCCCTGACTCCACTATCTTCAAGAGCCCTATCTAGCGCTCTCTTGATAGTATCCAGAGAACTGGCCTCCACCGCCCTCTGAGGCAGATAATTCCACAGACTCACAACTCTCTGTGTGAAGAAGTGTTTCCTCATCTCCGTTCTTAATGGCTTACCCCATATTCTTAAACTGTGGCCCCTGGTTCTGGACTCCCCCAACATCAATCAATCACTCAAAGACTTTATTGTCATTCAAAAATACACCAACAAATGCAAGTCTGAACGAAATGTTGTTACATATGGCTCACCGTGCAACATAAAATAACAAAAGGGTAAAATAGATTAAAAGATAAAATAGATAAAAAGATAAAATAGGTAATAGTGGCGGCACATTATATGGAATTCAAGAAACTGATGGCTCGGGGGAAGAAGCTGTTGCAAAACCTGGCCTTTCTGCTCCTTATACTGCGATACCTTTTGCCCGAGGGCAGGAGAGTGAACAGTCCATGATGGAGATGTGTGGGGTCTTATATAATGCTGTTGGCCTTGGAAAAGCAACGTTTGCACGCAATGTCCCGGATTGAAGGAATAGAAGTCCCAATGATTTTTTCAGCCGTCCTCACCATTCTCTGCACGGACTGTCAGTTGGAGGCTTTGCAGTCCCCAAACCAGACAGAGATGCAGCTGGTCAAAATGCTCTCTATCGTGCCCCTGTAGAAAGTGGTGAGGACTCGATGGGTGAGGTGAGCTCTTCTCATCCGGCGCAGAAAGTGCAAACGCTGCTGCGCTCTCTTAACTAGTGATGTGATGTTTTGTGACCAGGTCAGACTATACGTGATCTGCAACCCCAGGATCTTAGTGCTACTGATCAACTCCACATCAATGTCATTAATGTGTAGTGGTGTGTGACTGTGCCGGTTTCTCCTGAAGTCAACGATTAGGAAAATGGGTGATGCAACGAGACCTGGGTGTCATGGTACACCAGTGATTGAAAGTAGGCATGCAGGTGCAGCAGTCAGTGTAGAAAGCGAATGGTATGTTAGCATTCATAGCAAAAGGATTTGAATATAGGTGCAGGGAGGTTCTACTGCAGTTGCACAGGGCCTTGGTGAGACCACACCTGTAGTATTGCATACAGTTTTGGTCTCCTAATCTGAGGAAAGACATTCTTGCCATAGATGGAGTACAGAGAAGGTTCACCAGACTGATTCCTGGGATGGCAGGACTTTCATATGAAGAAAGACTGGATAGACTTGGCTTGTACTCGCTAGAATTTAGAAGATTGAGGGGGGATCTTATACAAACTTACAACATTCTTAAGGGGTTGAACAGGCTAGATGCAGGAAGATTGTTCCTGATGTTGGGGAAGTCCAGAACAAGGGGTCAAAGTTTAAGGATAAGGGAGAAGTCTTTTAGGACCAAGGTGAGAATTGTTTTTTCCACACAGAGAGTGGTGAATCTGTGGAATTCTTTACCACAGAAAGTAGTTGAGGCCAGATCATTGGCTATATTTAAGAGGGAGTTAGATGTGGCCCTTGTGGCTAAAGGGATCAGGGGGTATGGAGAGAAGGGAGGTACAGGATACTGAGTTGGATGATCAGCCATGATCATATTGAATGGCGGTGCAGGCTCGAAGGGCCGAATGGCCTACTCCTGCACCTATTTTCTATGTTTCTATGTTTTTATGTTTCTTATCGACCACAGGCTGTCGGACTTGTAGAAAGGGCAAACCAGACCCTTGAAACCAAATTAGCCAAATTAAAGGCGGAGACAGGACTTGGATGGATTAAATTACTCCCAATAGCCCTGTTTCAGATGAGAGTCACGCCTGCAGGAAAATCTAGATGAAGCCCAGCTGAAATTATTTACGGTAGACCCTTGGAAACCCATTGCAACCAGAATGCAATGAAAATAGTTAATTTCCACCATGTGACTTCAGAGATGACCAACTATATCTTAGCCTTGACAAAAGCCCAAAGGGATTTACATTGTAGAGTGGGAGCAGTCTATGAGGATATGGCTTAATTAGTAACTCCCATTAAAGTAAAACCTGGAGACTACGTCTTAGTGAAGAATTGGGTAAGGAAAGGATCAAAAGTTCATTGGGAAGGACCATACCAAGTTATTTTAATGACTCTGACCACTGTAAAGGTAGAAGGTAGATCTTTCCTGGTCCGAGAATACTAATGAAATTATCAAGAAAACTCAACAGCGCCTCTACTTCCTGAGAAGACTACAGAGAGACTACAGAGAGTCGGTTTGTCAAGGAGGACCCTCTCTGACTTCTACAGGTGCACAGTAGAGAGCATGCTGACCGGTTGCATCGTGGCTTGGTTCGGAAACTTGAGCGCCCTGGAAAGGAAAAGACTACAAAAAGTAGTAAACAATGCCCAGTCCATCATCGGCTCTGACCTTCCTTCCATCGAGGGGATTTATTGCAGTCGCTGCCTCAAAAAGGCTGGCAGTATCATCAGACCCACAACATCCTGGCCACACACTCATCTCACTGCTACCTTCAGGTAGAAGATACAGGAGCCTGAAGACTGCAACAACCAGGTTCAGGAATAGCTACTTCCCCACAGCCATCAGGCTATTATACCTGGCTCGGACAAAACTTTGATTATTAATAACCAATTATCTGTTATTTGCACTTTATAATTTTATTTATTCATGTATGTATTGGTATGTGTGTATATATTTATTGGTGTGTATTGGTATGTGTGTATATATTTATATTATGGACACATTGATCTGTTTTGTAGTAAATGCCTACTATGTTCTGTGTGCTGAAGCAAAGCAAGGATTTCATTTTCCTATCAGGGACACATGACAATAAACTCACTTGAACTTGAAGGAAGAAATGCCTGGGTGCATCTTCATCATTGTAAAAGCATTAGTGAAGGTATCTGTAGTTAACTTCTTTTCTTCCTAGTTTTCTTAGGAATTCTAATCAAGGACCAATGGACCACCAAGATTGATGGATGGGAATTCGCGTCCATGAAAACTCGGGATGTGAAGACTCATCAGATGGAAATTGTGAAGCTATGCCCATGAAAACTCGGGAAGCTCGATGAAATTCCGAGAAGCTACATCAACATCTTCTTGTTAGAACATTGTTAAAGTATAGCAGTCATCATTGTATTCTGGAGTTATCATTTATAATGAGGGTTATCATGGATGATAAAACGGAGGAATGTTAATATTGACTAAATTAAAGACACCATAAAATGGAGGATCCCTGCACTTGTCAGAATTGCTTAACTCTTGTTAGCTGAACTTTACAGGCTTTTATTGATGCAAGCCAGTCTAGGCTCAGACTGATATGCAGGATGGTGAGGGGTCCAGGTGTTCTCATGGTTTCTCTTATATTGATAACATGTATATCAGCTTTGCAAACTAACCTTAAATGCATCATTTCTATTGGATCGCTACAAAAGAATTGTAAAGAGTATAAATAATGTTGCAAGACGGTCATCCGGTTAATTGATGATTGGTCGAACTGTTGAGCCTTGGAGAAATTCTTTGATTCTCAGGACACATGTTTCAATGTTTGTTCTTATTTACTTCCTTCTAGAGCTTTCTTTCTTATACAATGGGCGGTAATGGTGGCACAGCGGTAGAGTTGCTGCCTTACAGCAAAATGCAGCGTCAGAGACCCAGTTTCGATCCCGACCTCGGGTGCTGTCTGTATGGAGTTTGTACGTTCTCTCCGTGATCTGCGTGGATTTTCTCTGAGATCTTCGGTTTCCTCCCACATTCCAAAGACGTACAGGTTTGTAGGCTAATTGGCTTGATTAATTGGCGATTAAAAAAAAGTAAAATTGTCCAAGTTGGCGATATGCAGAGCACTGCCCTGCCGACTACAAAATTCAGAAGGTTCAGAAGGTTCAATGTATTCGATGCTGTATTATTGGGTTAGGGAAATGTCTGTTATGTGTGGGGTTAATCGATATCTGTAATTGGTATGTGGTTCGGCCCCTCGATGTCCCGGGACCTAGAAAAGTCCACTGCCATGAGGTCCCGTGTTGATCTTCTGGGAGAGCGCTTCGGACTGCGTGACCTTCTAGAGTGTCTCTGTTTGAGCGAGGCCCAGAATGCTTGAACAGACAAATACGAGGATCGAACCCACGGTGGTTAGGTACAGTGGTGGGAACTGTAATTGTGTTTTGTTAAAATGAAGATTAGTTGATCATGTGCTTGATTCAGTGCTTTTTGACTGAAACTAGACTGGGGAAACTGAGAATGAGCAATTTATAAGAGCATCCTTCCAGTTTGCCCATAGCTAAGCATCATTGTCTTTTGTGTAATAATTAGTATTAATATAATAATTACAATGGTGAAGTTATAATGTGTATTATGATTTAGATCTCCAATAATGCACACACAATATCTGAAGATTTTTTGATAGCTCAACTTTGATTGGTCCCTGAATCTATTTTATAAACCAGCTCCACCAGTAAAGGCATGTCTATCACAAATTTCACTGATTAACCAGCTATATAAAGCAAAAAGGAAAAAAAAAGAGAGTTGGAACTGACCGAAATCCTTCATGAACAAAATGTTCCAACGGTCTGCATTATTTTATGAAGTACAGTCATTCTTGCTGGGTCCCATGGCAGCAATGAAATTAATAAGCAGTTCTCAGCCTCAAAATTCATTCTCTACTAAATGGCTGTGTTAAACCTACACAGGAGATTTGAGCTGTGTCCAGGAATAAGTGCTGGTGAAGTTGGATATGATGTCTAAGTGAGAACATCCATTATATTTTGAGCTTCCATTACTTTGATATCCTTATTAACGCACAATGATCAGTGCTGCAACCAATCAATCAATGTGCTAAATAATATCATAAGAAGTCCTGTAGTCAGATGATGTTAGCTAGAATGGATTACCTAAGAGGAACTAACTTTGACCAAAAAAATTAGTACAATTCTTATCCCAAGGTACGGTGGGGAACTCAGCAGATATACTAAAGATTTCAAACCTTTTTTTCAATGCAAACATAAACTTTTCGACATATACCATGTGACAATGTCACCAAAGTTACAAGTCATGGCATCTATATAATTAAAAGTTGCATCTTGACCACTTCCTGTCTGCGCTGTATATTGATTTTAGAAAAAACACTACTGTATCACTGTGGTTTTTGGCCATCTTACTCACAGTCCTTCTCCACTGAGCCAGCCCCGAGGATTTTTCCCAATGATGAAAAAAAAAGTTATGTGTTTAAAAAACCTTAAGATCAGCTGATTGGTCCTCTCGCCTGTCAATCATTGCGATGAAGGTAACGCCCGCTTCCGGGGGGGGGGGGGGGGGAGGACTATAAAACCACAGATGCCTGGACGTGAGTCAGTAACTCTGCAAAATCACGAGGGAGAGGCCACGACTCTCATTCTAAGCTGTGAATCAACTGAACTGTGAGTCTGCAATGTACTTGCAATAAATGATTTGTTTGCCCTTAATAACAATGCCATGAGTTGTTTGGCCTGCCGCCCTGCCTCTGCTTGAAAGTGCAATGCTTAATTGGAAATGAAATGAAATGAAATGCCAATGCCATTAGTTGTTTGGCCTGCTGCCCTGCCTGTGCTTGAAACTACAATACTTTATTCGGGCCAACTCTGTTTGGAAGGAATAAATGCTTTATTAGGTCCGACTGTGTTTGGAAGGAATAAATGCTTTATTAGGTCTGAATGTGTTTGGAAGGAATAAATTATTTATTACGTCTGACTGTGTTTGGAAGGAATAAATGCTTTATTAGGTCCGAATGTGTTTGGAATGAATAAATGCTTTATTAGGCCCGACTGTCTTTGGAAGGAATAAATGCTTTATTAGGTCCGACTGTGTTTAGTCCAAAAGTCCCGCTCATTCCGCTTAGTGGACAGGTCGCGCTGATTGCGTAATTTCAGGTGAGCGCAGAGGTCGTGCTGATTACGTAAATTCCGGTGAGCACAGAGGTCGTGCTGTTTGTGTAATTTCTGGGGAGTGCAGAGGTCACGCTGATTGCGGAAGTGCCGCTGACTGTGGAAGCCCCACATTGGAGAGGCCGCGCACAGCCGTGTGAATAGATTCAAGAAGGTTTACTGTCATATATATGTTGTGTGAGTGTGTGTATGTGAGTGTGAGTGTGTATGTGTGAGTGTGTATGTGTGAGTGTGTATGTGAGTGTGTGTGAGAGTGTATGTGTGTGTGTGAGTGTTTGTGTGTGTGAGTGTATGTGTGTGTGTGTGATTGTGTGTGTGAGTGTGTGTGTGTGTTAGTGTATGTGTGTGTGTGTGAGTGTATATGTGTGTGTGAGTGAGTGGGTGTGTGAGGGTGTGAGTGAGTGAGTGTGTATGTGTGAGTGTGAGTGTATGTGTGTGTGTGAGGTGGAGGGTGTGTGTATGTGTGTGTGTGTGAGTGTGTGTGTATGTCTGTGTGTGAGTCTGTGTGTGTATGTTGGAATTGGTGGAGAGGTGGAATATTGTGTTGGGGGACCAGCCCTCTCATGTGAAGCTGGGACCCAATGGGCACCACTTAGTCTAGTAAATTAAATAAATGAATCCTGTATGTTTAGCTTTGGCCTTAATAGACATTTATGTGTAAACCAGGAAAATATTCATTAATAATGTGGTTTTTAAGTGTGCAGTAATATACATTGGGATGTTAAATATTAATGGGGCATTTACAGTAAATGGCAGGGACTTCAGGAGGTGTTGATGTACATAATGACTCAGCAAGCAAGTTCATAGCTCCTTGAAAAAGGTGACATTGGTGCATAGAGTAGTGAAGAAAGCATTCAGCATGGTTGCATTCATAGGCGAAGGGACTGTGTCTAAGAATTGTTCCTGACTGCATTGCCATTTACTGGATACATTCCTCTTGTATTTGACTTTGCAAAGTATAACACCTCACAAATATCTGGATTAAACTTCATTGCCTTTTTTCTGCCAATAAATCCAACTGGTGTACTGTATATGCTGCTGTATCATTTGACAACATTCCTCGCAATCCACAACTCCACCAATGTTTGTGTCTTCTGCAAACACACTAATCAGCATCTGAAGAAGGGCCTCAATCCGAAACATCACCCATTCCTTTTCTTCAGAGACACTGCCTGTCCTGCTGAGTTACTCCAGCATTTCGTGTTTATCTTCACTTGGCCCAATGTTTAGTCCCATCTTGCTTGCATGAAACAGGCTACCAATGGCTATTAGTTCAAGCGGATGTGCCTCTTTTTCAGGCAGGTTTTGTTCCTCGCACTCTATTATTTACAAAGGGTTGCAGCATGTTGTGTTGAATGTTAGTCCCACTATAATTTAAATGATCTTTTAGTTTAGTTGATTTTAGGTGATTGCAAAGAAACCTTGCTAAATTTGTTATTTGACATGGTTTTCAACATCATGTTCAACCTCTTTTCTGTCTCTTGACCACAACTCCAAACACTCTTTCATGTTCATTTGCCATCTCCTGCTATCACACTCCTGTTATTGTGCTTGCATCCAAATAAAGGAACATTCCCTCTGAGTCAAGAAATTCTGGCTTTCAGATTTGCATGCAACAATCTTGACTGTCATTTTAAGGCACTTCCAAGGAAGTACAATTGGAAGTGGCATTTATCAGCTGAGAATTTAATCTGAGGTCCCATGTCAGGTTAATGTAATACTCACCATGGCAATATTTGGAAGAACAGCAGAAGAGTTAGTAGAATGAGTTGGTAGAACAGAACAACTGGAGAGCAGCCCTGAACTACTATTTACCTCAATGGAGATCCTCGGACTATTTTTGATCGGACTTTATCTTTCACTAAACATTAACGTTTTAAATATAACATCACGTTTTTCTCTTTATAATGCATCTGTACAATGTGGCTGGCTCAATTGTAATCATGTATTGTCTTTCCGTTGACTTGTTAGCACACAACAAAAGCTTTTCACTGTACCCCGGTACACATGACAATAAACTAAACTCATAAATTAAACTCAAGAGTTACCCTTGGAGTGCCATGACATTTTCTTGATTACTGTCAAGAAAGGTGTAGACCAACAACTATAAGTTTACAATCAAGTAATTGCTTCAGGTATAGAGCATTGTGTCAATGTAATGTCTTTTTCATATTGTTAAGTTGTAGTGCTGAGTGATTATATATTCTGTGTTTTGTTCTTGGTGAGAACAATTTAAGGAGTTGTTGATTATAGGAGTTTTGGAATTTCTGCACTGGTTCATCTCATGCCACGCTACATTTGTGGACTCTTGTGGACCATTCACGAAAAGGTAAACCCTGCAAGAATGATTCGATATGAAGACAAACTTATTAGCAGTTGGAGTAGATAATATTACAAAATGGCTATCCAGTCCCAGTCCGATTAAACTGGAAATGGTGGGAATAATTTTAAAGCTTTGGATATCTTCAGAGAAAAGCTTTCAAATAATTCCTCAAGTATTTTGAGGAGGTCCGCAGCATAACATTGTGCTCTAAAAAAGTGAATATGCCTACGAGAGAAGTGAATTATTTAAGAATATGAGCAGATTAAAACTGCCAACAGACTTTCAAGGCCATCTTCAGAGCAAGAAAACATGACTTACCTTTCATCATTACTATGTACCACTCAATGATCTGATAGATTTCTGTGCAATCTTGCCACAGTGTTCACACCACTTCAGCAACTACTAAAGGAAACCTAATCTTGGTATTGTGAAAGAAAAATAAAAGCAAATTATATATGCAAGAAAAGTCTCTGCAAGTGTAATTTTTGGTACATTACAATGCAACCCACATTCAAAAGTGTTCTAGCTGCACTCTAAGTTGGGTTAAGGCAATGAATAGCTATAACATGAGTAGTGGCCATGAGAAATCTATTGCTCATTTGTCATGTGCGCAGACCGAAAGTGGGAGGAATGAAAGCTATTGTCGACGAGAGGTGGAGACAGCGACAATTATATTTGAAATGACAAGGTTTCACTAATACTTGCTGGGAAGTGTATCTAGCTACTGACCACTAATTTTATATCGAAGTCACGTGAGTGACTACGTGAAGAGCCCGCCAGTCCGCATGCGCGTCATTACGTCAAACGCATGGCGCATGGAATGGCTGGGGGGAACGTCTCCCCAGCGGTAAGTTTAAAAACTTTTCAGGTAAGTGCAAATGTGCACAGTGAGTGTTTGGTGCAATTTAAATCCAACGAGTCTCTATGGAAAAGCCTAGGACCAAACCAAGATGGGTAGCTGTAAAACCGGCAGCAGAAGACCGCGGCAGTGCGGGAAGCCGTCAGCCGTCAGCCGTCCATTTCTACCTCAGTCGCTGGCAGCTCCGGTCTGCTCAGCTACCTCTGAATTGACTCCTAAAAGGCGCAGCTTGGCAGCCCCGAAGGGGGGGAAAGCCAAAGCTAAATCAATGAGACAAATCCTGTTGGACGATTCAGGCCAGGAGGATACTGTTCCCAAATCTATGACATATGTGTTAGGCCGTTTGTCTCAGATGGAGCATCTAATGGAGAAGATGCTGGCACATAATATGCTCCGTCCTATGGAGGCATCCACATGCAGTTCAACTCAAACGCCTGCGGCAAATCCTGGTTCAGGGTTGCTATATTCCTCCCACTCGGGTGAGGGGAGTGTCGGAGATCAGTATGGAGCTGACTCTGAATATGAATATGTGCTCGAGTCCCATGCGTAATGGATGATGTGCGTGAATCGCATAAGGCAGAGTTGCCCGCTCTTGCCTCCAAATTTGCTGTTCCTTCGGGGACGGGCAAGCCACTTCAAGGGGAGTTGGCCAGCAGCATCAGCATCAGCTACCTCACATCCCACCAGCTGAAGGAAGCGACTATGGTGAAAACAGCTGCGAGATATCCCAGTCTGGAGAATTGCAAGACCTTGATTGTGCCCATAGTTAACGCCACCATTTGGGAAAACATTGGGTCCAATACGAGATCCAGAGAAATGAAGCTACAATGGATCCTGAGGCTATTGTCCGCAGGTATCACGGCCTTTGCTAGGTCAGTCGATGAGGTTCAGCTGTCGGAAGTTCAGCAGGATGCAATGGCACTGCTGTGCAACTCTCATTTTGAGATCAACTGCTTCCGACAAGACGTCATCAGGCCAGAATTGAATCCCAAATTCGCACATTTATGCAGGGCCAGCAATATTCAGCCTCCTAAATTCCTCTTCGGAGAAGATTTGAGGTCAAGGACTTACAGGAGGAATTAAAGGCTGCTGGCATGATCAAGGCATCCTATATGGGCAAGACTCCCCTCCTCCGGCGTCATCACCCCTACGCCTCAACCAGCAAGAAGCGGTTCTCTGAGGCTGGTGGGAATTTCAGATTTGCCCAGTTCCTACCCAGTCACAGGTCTTTTTTAGGCCAAGGCCCATCTCGCCCATCCTAGAAGATGTGGCAGCCTCATGTCCCAACAGCTCAAGTTTTGAGAGCGAGGGGGAAAAGACCGAACCAAAAGTAGGGTCCGCTGGCCCTGGTGGTAAACCACCTAAAACCTTTGAGGTAGGTGGGTCTGTTTCCATCAGTCACATGGGGTGTGCGGAGGAATTAGTAGTCGGTGGAAGGTTAAGTTTGTTTCTGCACGAATGGCGTCAGATAACCTCAGACCCGTTTATATTGCACAGTATAAGGGGTTTCAAAATTGAGTTTTTGCCTAACTCATTTCCACCTAGACAAGATACGCTGAGTCGAGCGGATAATTGCTCCAAACAAGAGACTTTGGATATGCAAGCGGAAATAGACGCATTGCACAAAAAAGGAGTAATTGAGAGATCAGTTCATGAAAAGGATCAATACATCTGTAACATATTCTCCA
The DNA here is from genome assembly GCF_010909765.2 of Amblyraja radiata. Lineage (NCBI taxonomy): Eukaryota > Metazoa > Chordata > Chondrichthyes > Rajiformes > Rajidae > Amblyraja > Amblyraja radiata. The sequence goes on from NC_045961.1 coordinate 60,291,324, forward strand.
GGGAGAAGAAAGATGGTGGATGTCATATCATCCTTGATTTGGCAAACTTCAACTCACATGTGGAGTATAGAGAATTTCCTTACTACTAAGCAGCTAATTTCCGAGGGCTGCTTTATGGCATGCATCGATCTCAAGGATGCATATTATTCGGTTCATAAGGATCACCGGAGATATCTGAAGTTTAGCTGGATGGGGCAGCTATGGCAGTTTAAAGTGTTACCTAATGGTTTAAGCTCGGTTATTTACCAAACTGCTTAAACCAGTGCTCGCCCTGCTTAGAGCTGAAGGGCATATTATTGTGAGCTATATAGATGACATTCTGATCATCGGTATCTTGCAAAACTAGCTGTTTCAGCTGCCAAGCTCATTTTTGAGAGATTTATCATCCATCCGGCCATATCCAGATTGATACCAACGAGGTCTATTGACTATTTAGGGTTTACTATCAACTCAGTGGAAATGTCTGTGACCCTGCCCATGGGGAAAAAAATAGATTTAATGGAAGCTTGTTCTAATCTTCTGATTCGAGAAAAAACATCTATTCGCCAGGCGGCTAGAGTAATTGGCAAAATAGTGGCTGCCTTTCCAGCCGCACGGTTCGGGCCTTTGCATTATCGGAATCTGGAGTGTGCAAAGGATCAGGCAGTTAGATTCCACAAGGGTCATTTCGACAGACCTATGCAGTTGTTGCCCAAATCTATAGCTGTTACAATAATGGATTGCCAATATTCATCATTGCTCCGGCGGGGTTTTGTCTAGTAAACCTACAACAACACTGCAGAGTGATGCGAGTGAACTGGGATGGGGAGCTACTAACACCATCTCTAGTTGCTGTGGCAGATGGAACAAGGACGAGTTACACTTTAGTCGTAAATATGGTTTCTTCTATGCTTTTCCTCCATTCTACCTCGTTGGACGATGCTTGCAAAAAATAATGCAAGACTTCGCATCGGGTATTTTAGTAGTGCCTAACTGGCCTACACAACAATGGGTCCCTTTACTGAAAGGAGTATTAAAGGAACCACCCATGGTTATTCATAGACATGAACATTTGCTAATTCAGCCCGTTAATTTGCAGAACCTGAGAAGACTTTTCGTGGGGCTTGGATTATCCGACCGGATGGTGGATGTGATCACTGCAGCTTGGCGTGATGGCACTAAGACGCAGTATGTCTCATATATTAAACAATGAGAAGACTTTTGTGTCAATATGCATATAAGTTATTTTACGGCAGATATAGCCGATGTGTTGGAATTTCTTTCAACCTTATATTTTGAGAAAAGAGTTATAGCACTATTAACACTGCTCGTAGTGCTTTGACATCATATTTGGTGCTGGGCTCTGGACACCATTCTGTGGGCTCTCACCCATTGGTATCCAAATTCATGAAGGGTATTTTTAACAGTAACCCTCCTAGGCCCAGATATCGGGAGGTAATGAACGTTAATATAGTAATAAGGCTGCTTCGCAGTTGGGCACCGGCTGCATCTTTATCTTTGCCCCAGCTCACCTATAAATTGGTCATGCTCATGGCGCTCGTTTCCGCGCAACAAGTTCAGTCTTTACAGAAATTGAGGCTGGATAAGGCAGTTATATCTGATAATAAGGTAACCTTTTATATAGATGAGCTAATTAAGCAAAGCAGATCAGGTGCGCTAGGCTTTAAGTTGGAGCTCTTGGCGTATCCACCAGATCGCAGATTATGTGTGGTTACATATATTAAAGAATACATAAAGATTACAAAAAACCTTCGAGGCAGCGAACCGGCTGTCTTCGTCAGTCATAAAAAAACACATAGAAGGGTAACGGTGGATTTCAAGGTGGATAAGATACATATTAGCGTTCGCAGGAGTGGATACTGATGTATTTAAAAATCACTCTACCAGGGCCGCAGCCACATCGGCAACGAGAAATTCTATTGTATTGTATTGTATTGTATTCAAATTTATTGTCATTGTCTCAGTTAGAGACAACGAAATGAATTTCCCTTACAGGCAGTATCATAAAAATAAATAAATAATAATAAATAATAAAACATATTAAAAATAAAATAGAATTTAAAAAAAAGCACAAACACTGAAAGTCCACGACACAACATAACACAGTGGCACCAAGGTGAGGAAGGCACCATAGTCCAGCCAGCCTCCCCTCCGTTCTTCCCAGATGTTCACTCGTGGTCGAGGCCTTCCTAGCACCCACAGTCGCCGCCCCGGGTGGCCCGATGTTCAGGCCCTCTCGCCGGGCTGGTGGAACGCCGACGCCGAACCCCGACGGTGAACATCCTCCTCAGCGGCCCGGACCTCCTGATCAGCCGCCTCCCGCAGCCGGAGTCCGCAGCTCCCGAGCCGGGCAGAGTCGCAGGACTCCGCGCTGTCCATCAGCGCCGCCCGCTTAGGGAGCCCGCAAACCGCAGCTCCAGGATGTCGGTGCCGCAGGCCCAGCACTCCGGGCTCCAGACGGCGACCCCCGGTAAGGCATCGCAATATAGAAGTTCCACTGGATCACATCCTTGCGACAGCAGGATGGGCCAATGAGCGAACTTTTCAGACATTTTATAATAAACCAATTACCAGGCCTGGTTTATTTGCTAGTAAAATTTTAAGTTCCGGTAATTGAATCAACTGTTTAACCCTGATGTGAAGGGACTATTTTTTCCATTAAAGCATTGACATGTTTGAAAATTAACATCATATTTCAATGAAGTATGTTTCTTCAACCATGTTTGGTTAACTGGAGCAATGTGTCTGCATGGATACTTGTTCACTGCATGAAACCACAGAGCTTTGAAGACTTCACGTAGTCACTCACGTGACTTCAAAATAAAATAGAAAGATTAAACGAGAACTTAGCGTTTGAAGTTTGATCTTTATTTTATGAGAAGTTGAAGTGAGGGAATACGAGCCCTCCACTCCCAACCCTACTTCTCATAAAGATCATTCGGTAATTCTAAGGTCGTTAATCTTTCTATCACTTAGGCTCAGCAACTTGTCTGTGGTTTCATACAGCTGCTCTGAAGATTTACGCGCATGTGGACTGGCGGGCTCTTCTGGCGTATTCCCTCACTTCAACTTCTCATAAAATAAAGATCAAACTTCAAACGGTAAGTTCTCGTTTATTCTTTCTATCTTTTTCACCCATAATTCTGGGACCAAATCCAATATTTTGATGCCAGTATCAAAAATGCAGAGGTGGATTTTAATGCAGATGTAAATGTGAGTGCAGGTTATCCACATAAAATGCTATGGCTTGTCAATAATAAGTTGTACAGACTGCAAATATTTTGAATATAAAAATGTGGGAAAACACGTTGCAGAACCATAACATTTTGATCAGGCCGTTCTTGGAATATAGTATGCAATTCTGTTGCTGCATTACAGGAATGATGTGAAGGCTTTGGAGAGGGTGCAGAAGTGGTTTGCCAGGATAAGGCCTAATTTAGAGTATATTAGCTATATGGAGAAGTTGGACAAACTTTGATTGTCTTTGTGGGTGGTTGAGGGGCTACCTGCTAAAAGAATATAAATTAGCAAAGGTAGAGATTAGATAGAGTCTTTGTCTTAGGATGGAATGGCCAAATATTAGAGGCCGTAGATTTAAATGAGAGGGCGACAAGTATAAAGCAGATAGATGAGGCAGATATTAACGTAGAGAGTGGTAGATGTCTGGAACCCTGACCCTGAAATCCTGACAGTTGCAATTATAGCAACAGATACAATAGCAACGATTAAGAGGCATTTAGACAGACATGTGAACAGTAAGGGATGGAGGGATCTAGATATATGTGCAAGCAAATGTGATTTGTTTAAATTGGCTTCATGGTTGACACATACATGGTAGGCAAAGGACCTGTTCGTGCTCTGTATGTTTCTATGTTCTATGTATAAATATATAAGCATATGCACATATAATGACTGATTATGCTTCAATTTTTATTAAGGATGTTATTGTTAAAATGTTCCTGACAATGTATTTCCTTAAATATTCAACGGCTGGCTGTAGTGTCACACAGAACTGCTTGAGATGGTTTCTGCATTCACAGAAAGTGGATGGTTTGATTTGCCACTAGCAAATTCAATGGCCATGATGGCCATATTCTATTTGGGTTTGCCCAGAAAAGCCCAAATGTCTTCAGGTCAGTGTAACTCAGAATGCCTTGCTTTTTAGTCTTGAATTATTTTGACCAGGCTGTATTCTATTTATCAACTTGAATTGACAAGGTAATGGGAGCAGGAGTGAAAAGGTTCTCTGAGAGATCTCAATTGAGAAGGGTAGAAGATGATACCTTTTAACCAGCCCATCCATGTACTTATTATGAAGAATATTACTTAGAAAGACTACCTCAACGTAAAATATCATCTTGAATTGCACAATACCAGAGTAGACGAATTAGTGGTGCCTCACATATCACCTCTGCACTGCTTGCTTGCAGTATTTTCTTACATTACATTACAAACCATATTTGAACAATATTTCATTTGCTATTGCACTCCTGTGGATGTCATGTATACTACGGTATATATATCCAAGTGTTCACTTCTATTTTATCACAGTATTGCTGCCAAGATCTCAACTTTCCAAGATGGGAGCTTTCCAAGATAGCAGCTCTACTCTCAATATCCAACACGTACAAATAGCTATGTGATTGGATTTATATCTTAGAAACATAGAAACATAGTAAAATAGGTTCAGGAGGAGGCCATTTGGGCCTTCGAGCCATCTCCACCATGCAATATTGTCACGGCTGATCATTTGGAATCACTACCTTATTCCTGCTTTTTCCTCATCTATCTATACTTAATTAAAACTATCATCTTGTGTCCTCTTCTGGTTTGCATTGTTTTTGAATTTGTGCAAAAACGGTACGTGATAGCACTACGATTTTTCACCAGATTATTCGCCATTCTCCTGTGCTGCAAGTGCATTATCGGTGGAATATTAAAAAGTTATGAAGGTTTAAACACCTTAAAAACCACCCCTTCCGGCATCCGCTGTCAATTATTGGCGACGAGGAGAATAAAGCTGAAGGAGCGGAGTGAGGAGAACGAGCTGCATCGGTCATTACGACGAGCTGCCGAGCGAGGCCGGCAGACAGCCAATGAGTGAGTGGGGCCAGCCGATGAGTGAGTGCGGCCGGGAACTGGTGAGTGAGTGCAGTTGGGAGCCGTTGAGTGATGCTGGAGCCGCTGGTGAGACCGTACCACCCGTCACACCCTCTCCCCCACACACCATTCCCACACACACCCCTCACGCCTCCCACACACACCACCCTTCTCCTCCTGCAAATGCCCCCTCGCCACCCCACTATCCCCCCACTCAACCCCTCCCCCCACATGTCCGCTGCCCACACACCCCTTGCCTCTTACCCCACCCCCCCTCCAACCCCACCCCCCACCCCCACACAACCCTCCCCCCACACTTCCATACACCTCCGCCCCCAACCCCCCTCCCCCACCCCCTCCCACCACACAACCCTACCCCACACCCCACAACCCCCCTGCTGCAGAACGTTCCCCACCTATCTGCACCCGACAGACCCCGTCTGCAGCTGTCCCCTCCCTCAGGCTGCAGGACACTCCCCCCTCCCCCACCGGCCCCTAACAACCCCTGCCTAAAGCCGTCCCGCTCACCAGGCTGCAGGACCCCCTCCCCCTTATTGGACCCCGACAGCCCCCGTCTGGAGCCGTCCCGCTCCACAGGTTGCAGGACCCTCTCCACCAGCCCCCGCCTGAAGCCGTCCCGGTCCCTTGGCTACAGAACTCTACCGCCGGCCCCCCACCTGAATCCTTTCACATCCTCAGCTGCAGGACGCTCCCCGCCGGCCCCAGCCTAAAGCCGTCCCACTCCCCTGGCTTTAGAACGCACCACAACGGCCCCACCCTGCAGCCTACCTCTCCCCCAGCTACAGAACGCTCCCTGCCAGCCCCTGCCTGACGCCGTCCCCGTCCCCAGCATCCCCATCCCCATTCGGCCCACAACACCCGTACGGGCCGCAAGAAAAGTCCAGTCGGCCCACAATATCCTACTAGCCCTCTAGAAACCAGACCCTCTGGCCCACAAAACATGTTGTGGCCGATTAGGAAAGGGGGAGATGCAACGAGACCTGGGTGTCATGGTACACCAGTAATTAAAAGTAGGTCTAGCTTTCAGCTTATTTACATCGGGGACACTAAGCGGAGGTTGGGCGATCGTTTCCCCAAACACCTCCGCTCAGTCCGCAATAACCTACCTGAACTCCCGGTGGCTCAGCACTTCAACTCCCCCTCCCATTCCCAATCCGACCTCTCTGTCCTGGGTCTCCTCCATTGCCAGAGTGAGCAACACCGGAAATTGGAGGAACAGCACCTCATATTCCGCCTGGGTTGCTTGCGTCCGGTTGGCATGAACGTTGAATTCTCCCAGTTTTGCTAGCCCTTGCTGTCTCCTCCCCTTCCTTAACCCTCGAGCTGTCCCCTCCCATCCCCCTGCCCTCGGGCTCCCACTCCTCCCTTTTTCCTTCCTACTCGCCCCCACCCCCCATCAGTCTGAAAAAGGGTTTTGGCCCGAAACGTCGCCTATTTCCTTCGCTCTATAGATGCTGCTGCACCCGCTGAGTTTCTCCAGCATTTTTGTGTACCTTCGATCTTCCAGCATCTGCAGTTCCTTCTTGAACATTAAAAGTAGGCATGCAGGTGCAGCTGGCAGTGAAGAAGGCGAATGGTATGTTAGCATTCATAGCAAAAGGATTTGAGTATAGGAGCAGGGAGGTTCTACTGCAGTTGTGCAGGGTCTTGGTGAGACCACACCTGGAGTATTGCGTACAGTTTTGGTCGCCTAATCTGAAGAAATACATTCTTGCCAAAGAGGGAGTACAGAGAAGGTTCACCAGACTGATTCCTGGGATGTCAGGACTTTCATATGAAGAAAGACTGGATAGACTCGGTTTGTACTCGCTAGAATTTTGAAGATTGAGGGGGTATCTTATAGAAACTTACAAAATTCTTAAGGGGTTCGACAGGGTAGATGCCGGAAGATTGTTCCCGATGTTGGGGAAGTCCAGAACAAGGGGTCACAGTTTAAGTATAAGGGGGAAATCCTTTAGGACCTAGATGAGGAAAACCTTTATCACACAGAGAGTGGTGAATCTCTGGAATTCTCTGCCGCAGAAGGTAGTTGAGGCCAGTTCATTGGCTATATTTAAGAGGGAGTTAGATGTGGCCCTTGTGGCTAAAGGGATCAGGGGGTATGGAGAGAAGGCAGGTACAGGGTACTGAGTTGGATGATCAGCCATGATCATATTGAATGGCAGTGCAGGCTCGAAGGGCCGAATGGCCTACTCCTGCACCTATTTTCTATGTTTCTATGTTTCTATGTTTCTATGTTTCTATGTACTAGCCCAAGAAAAATGCCTTCGGTCCATAATATCCATACTAGCCCCCCTCCCCTGGCTGCAGGACACTCCCCTCTCCCCCACCGGCCCTGACAGCCCCCGCCTGAAGCCGTCCCCCTTCCCTGGCTGCAGGATGTTCCCCCCCAATGGCCCACGACAGCTCCCGCCTGAAGCCATCCCCCTCCCCCGCCTGCAGGATGCTTCCACCCCACCGGCCCTCGACAACCCCTGCCTGAAGGAGTCATCCTTCCGCCGGAGGCAGTACGTTCCCCCCAACCCCCACCCCCACCGGCCCCAGACAACACCTGCCTGAAGCCGCCTCCTCCCCCGGCTGGTGGACGCTCTGCCACACAGGCCCCCCGACGGCCCCCGGCTAAATCCATTTCCCACTGCCGGCTGTAGGATGAACCCATTCCGACACCACCGGCTCTTGACAGCCCCTGCCTGAATCCGTCCCCCTCCCCTGGCTGCAGGATGACAGCCCCTGCCCACCGGTCCCCGACAGCTCCCGCCTGAAGCCGTCGCCCTCCCATGGTGGCAGGATGACCCCCACTGGCCGCCACCTGAAGCCGTCCCCATCCTCAGGTTGTGGGACATTCCCCTCCCCAAAAGCCCACGCCTGATGCCGTCCCCCTCCCCTGGCTGCAGGAGGACCACCCCTGCCCACCGGCCCCCGACAACCCCCGCCTGAAGCCGATCTCCTCCCCCGGCTGCATGACGCTCCCCCCACCGGCCCCCGACAGCCCCCGCCTGAAGCCGTCCCCCTCCCCCGGCTGCAGAACGCAACAAGAGACGCAACAAGAAAGAATGGACTGAATAAATCTCATCTTTAACGCTTAAATTGTTGTTATATTTTGTTATTCCCATTTTAAGCTTTAATAAATACCTCGCCGTGCCCGTGAGCTGTGCCTGCATAGTAATACCAGCATGTTCTATGTCCTAATGGGAACCCAATGTGCAGGAATGGCTGTGCCGTCGCAGATGGGGGGGGGGGGGGGGTTGACGGGGGATGGAGTGAGTGCAGGACGCGCCCGCCCCGCATCGGTCCCCGCCTGAAGTCGTCTCCAGCTGCAGGATACTGCCCACCGGTCCCCACCTGAAGCCACTGGGGTGTGGCAACAGTAGTCCGCGGCAGAGTTAGGCCACAACAACGGCAGGGGTAGGCAGCAGCAGCGGTAGGCCACGGCAGTGGCAGGCTAGGCAGCGGCAGTGGCAGGCAGCGGCGGGGTAGGTATCGGCAGGCCATGGCAGTGGCAGGGTTAGGTAGTGGAAATGGTAGGCCACGGCAGCAGTAGGCCCCAGCAGCGCTCCCCCCTTTTCACCCCCGACAGTCCCCGCCTGAATCCATGCCCCTCCCCAGGCAGCAGGATGCTCCCCCACTGGCCCCTGACAGCCGCCGCCTGAAGTGCATGGGGGGGAATGGCAAGGACAGTGTTGGGGGGGGAGGGAAGGAAGGGGGTTCAGGAGCGTCAGAACGAGGAACCCTCAGCCACGCCCGCGCAGTTGGGGGCTGTGGAATATTGCGTTAGGGGGTACCAGGCCTCCCGTGTGAGAATGGGATCCAATGGGTCCCACATAGTCTAGTATCCCTTAATTCCTTTAGCCTCCACTGCCTTCTGTGGCAGCAAATTTCATAGATTCACAACCCTCTGGGTGAGGTTTTTCCTCATCTCGGTTCTAAATGGCCTACCCATTTTTCTTAAACTGTGACCTCTTGTTCTGGACTCCCCCAACATTGGGAACATTTTTCCTGCATCTAGCCTGTCCAATCCTTTAAGAATTGTATATGTTTTTATAAGATATCCTCTCATCCTTCTAAATTCCAGTGAATACAAGCCCAGCCTCAGGAGAGGCTGGTCGGGAGCTCCAACGTCACAGAAGGTTCGACCAGTCCCGACGCGAGGTTCGATCGTCCAGCGCGGGGGAGCTGACATACCCTCGATGCGAGAGCAGATCGCCTCGGCGCGGACGGGCCGAAATGCCGCCGGCTATGGGAGTCAAGATCGTCCCGTCAATGGGGGCTCGAAGCCCACACGACCGAGAAAGAACTAAGGGAAGGGACTTGAACTTTATTTCGCCTTCCATCACAGTGAGGAATGTGAAGGAGTCACTGTGGTGAATGTTCATGTAAATATGTGTTTTTGTGTGATCTGTTGCTTTTAATTGTATGACTGATCTGGCCAATGATATTCCTCGCATGTTGCAAAATATACTTGGCGAATAAAGTGTGATTCTGATTCTGATTCTGATTCTGATTAACCATATAATAACCAAATAACAATTACAGCACGGAAACAGGCCATCTCGACCCTTCTAGTCCATGCCGAACACGTATTCTCCCCTAGTCCCATATACCTGCGCTCAGACCATAACCCTCCATTCCTTTCACGTCCATATAACTATCCAATTTATTTTTAAATGATAAAAACGAACCTGCCTCCACCACCTTCACTGGAAGCTCATTCCACACAGCCACCATTCTCTGAGTAAAGAAGTGCACCCTCATGTTACCCCTAAACTTCTGTCCCTTAATTCTCAAGTCATGTCCCCTTGTTTGAATCTTCCCTACTCTCAGTGGGAAAAGCTTATGCACGTCAACTCTGTCTATCCCTCTCATCATTTTAAAGACCTCTATCAAGTCCCCCCTTAACCTTCTGCGCTCCAAAGAATAAAGCCCTAACTTGTTCAACCTTTCTCTGTAACTTAGTTGCTGAAACCCAGGCAACATTCTAGTAAATCTCCTCTCTACTCTCTCTATTTTGTTGACATCCTTCCTACAATTAGGCGACCAAAATTGTACACCATACTCCAGAATTGCCCTCACCAATGCCTTGTACAATTTTAACATTACATCCCAACTTCTATAATCAATGCTCTGATTTATAAAGGCCAGCACACCAAAAGCTTTCTTTACCACCCTATCTACATGAGATTCCACTTTCAGGGAACTGTGCACAGTTATTCCCAGATCCCTCTGTTCACCTGTAGTCTTCAATTCCCTACCATTTACCATGTACGTCCTATTTTGATTTGTCCTGCCAAGATGTAGCACCTCACACTTATCAGCATTAAACTCCATCTGCCATCTTTCAGCCCACTCTTCCAACTGGCATAAATCTCTCTGTAGACTTTGAAAATCTACTTCATTATCCACAACCCCACCTATCTTAGTATCATCTGCATACTTACTAATCCAATTTACCACACCATCATACAGATCATTGATGTACATGACAAACAACAGTGGACCCAACACAGATCCCTGTGGCACCCCACTAGTCACTGGCCTCCAACCTGACAAACAACCATCCACCATTACTCTCTGGCATCTCCCATTCAGCCACTGTTGAATCCATCTTGCTATTCCACCATTAATACCCAACAATTGAACCTTCTTAACCAACCTTCCGTGAGGAACCTTGTCAAAGGCCTTACTGAAGTCTATATATACAACATCCACTGCTTTACCCTCATCAATTTTCCAAGTAACCTCTTCAAAAAGTTCAAGAAGATTAGTCAAACATGACCTTCCAGGCACAAATCCATGTTGACTGTTCCTAATCAGACCCTGTTTATCCAGATGCTTATATATATTATCTCAAAGTATCCTTTCCATTAATTTGCTCACCACTGACGTCAAACTAACAGGTCTATAATTGCTAGGTTTACTCTTAGACCCCTTTTTAAACAATGGAACAACATGCGCAGTACGCCAATCCTCCGGCACTATTCCTGTTTCTAATGACATTTGAAATATTTCTGTCATAGCCTCTGCTATTTCTACACTAATTTCCTCAATGTCATAGGGAATATCCTGTCCGGACCTGGATACTTATCCACTTTTATATTTCTCAAAAGTGTCAGTACTTCCTCTTCTTTGAATCTCTTAGTTTCCATAGCTACTCTACTTGTTTCCCTTACCTCACATAATTCAATATCCTTCTCCTTGGTGAATACCGAATAAAAGAAATTGTTCAATATCTCCCCCATCTCTTTTGGCTCTTCAGATAGCTGTCCACTCTGACTCTCTAATGGACCAATTTTATCCCTCGTTATCCTTTTGCTATTAATATAGCTGTAGAAACCCTTTGGATTTACTTTCACCTTACTTGCCAAAGCAACCTCATATCTTCTTTTAGCTTTTCTAATTTCTTTCTGAAGATTCTTTTTACATTCTTTATATTCCTCAAGCACCTCATTTACTCCATGCTGCCTATAATAATTGTAGATCTCTCTATTTTTCCGAACCGTGTCCAATTTCCCTTGAAAACCATGGCTCTTTCCAATTTTTACTATTTCCTTTCAACCGAACAGGGACATAAAGATTCTGTCCTCTTAAAATGTCACCTTTAAATGTCCTCCATTTCTCTTCCACATCTTTCCCATAAAACAAACTGTCCCAATTTACTCCTTTTAAATCTCTTCACATCTCCTCAAAGTTAGTCTTTCTCCAATCAAAAATCTCAACCTTAGGTCCAGTTCTGACCCTCTCCATAATTATATTGAAACTAATGGTATTGTGGTCACTGGGCCCGAACTGTTCCCCAACGCATACCTCTGCCACCTGACCCGTCTCATTTCCTAACAGGAGGTCCAGCACCGCCCCTTCTCTAGTAGGTACTTCTATGTATTGCTGCAAAAAACAATCCTGCACACATTTTACAAACTCCAACCCATCCAGCCCATTTACAGAATGTGTTTCCCAGTCTATGTGTGGAAAATTGAAATCTCCCACAATCACTACCTTGTGCTTACTACTAATATCTGCAATCTCCTTACATATTTGCTCTTCCAATTCTCGCTCCCCATTTGGCGGTCTATAATACACCCCTATAAGTGTTGCTACCCCTTTCCCATTTCTGATTCCATTTCATCGCATTGCAAAATAATTTCATTCACTTAACAGTGGTGGGTGATTCTTCAGTAAGTGTCTACTTTAGTGTCCCACTACTTTGATGATGTATATAAGGAAAATCAGTAAATCTATCCCATTTCTTCCTTTCCTATATTGTTAATAAACATAAGCCTCATAAATAAAGATTAAACCCTAAATGAACCCTAAATGAACAAAGTGTTATTTTTTTCCCCCCCGATGTTCGATGGCCCCCCTCCAAAACCGTATGTTTTGCAACATAGTTACTAGTGAAATTTCAAGTCGGCATATTTATTTAATGCGGGTTCTATCTGAAATGAAAATACTTTTAAAAGATAAGTATTAATAATTAAAATATTTATCACCCGTAAAAGAATTCCTCTATTCTTGATAAAATTATAAATCTTACCATTGGTAAGGGCTGAAGAGGGCTGAGCATGGAGAGGGACATCGGGTCACGGGAAGAGGCAATGGGCCTTTGTGTCCGGCTGGAGCTGGAGCTGTCAGAACTGGAGATGGAGCTGCAGTCCGGGAGATCGGGGGTAAGTGACGGTTTAATATCTCCCGCAGCAAGCCTCGATGGCACGGAGGATAAGGTCCCCGGGTCTTCTCATCAGGCCCTTGTGTAGCGTCTACTTCCATCCACTTCTGCCTCATCCTAACCCTAGCCCGAGCCCTAGACCTGGCCCTAACCCTAGCCATAACCCTAGCCATAACCCAAGCCATAACCCAAGCCCTAGCCCTAGCCCTCGCTCTAGACCTAACCCTAACTCTAGCCATATCCTTGGCCATAACCCGAGCCCTAACCCTAGCCCTAACCCTCGCCCTAACCCTAACCCTAACCCTAGCCATAACCCTAGCCCTAGCCCTAGCCCTAACCCTAGCCCTAGCCCTTGCCCTAGCCCTAACCCAATCAAGAATAGACAAAAAAATTTAAGGGTGATAAATATTTTAATTATTAATACCTACCGTTTAAAAGTATGTTAATTTCAGAGAGATCCCCTATTAAATAAATATGCCGACTTCAAATTTCACAAGTATCCATCGGGACATGCGGTTTTCCGGAGGGGTGGGCATCGAACATCGGAAAAAAAATAACACTTTATTCATTTATGTTTATGATTATGTTTATTAACAATATAGAAAAAGAAGAAATGGGATAGAATTACGTATTTTCCTTACATACAGCATCAAATTAGCGGGACACCAAAGTCGACAGTTATTGAAGAATCACCCTTTAGTATCTCCGTCACGTGACACTCCCGAACTTGATCATCTCTCCATCATGCTGAGTCATGTCTGTCACATGAGTATTTTATGCTCATAATGTGTAAAATAATACAACAATGACCATAATTATGAATTGTAATTGATAAATGAACAGTATGCTTCTGCCTATTCATCTGAAGTTAATATTGTTTTAGAGGAAGTTGGTGAAAAATTTTGTGACGGTTTCCATTCTCGCTGAAAATCACCAGTTTTTCCGGCAGTAAAGTTACGAAGGTTTAAAATAAATGCGTTAGACTGAAATTTTTTTTTTTGGTAGTTTATTTGAGGAAGATACTCTATAATTTGAAAGACTGTGACAAAAATTTGATTTTATATTCTTAAATGTTATATTTTACAGTGTTGTTCATCATAAAAATGCGACGGATATGACTGAATGCAATGGGCAACCTGGAAAAAGTAGAGGAAAAAATTAATTAAATTCTCTAAAAGATTGCACCAAACACATTTTTCCCATAGTAGAGATCTCTGTGAAACAACATTCAAATTTGCAAAAATATAAGTTTTATAATCATGTTTCCAGAAACTTCAAAGTAGACACTCACTAAAAAACACCCTGGTAGGTGATGGACTATCCATTCAGCAGCTCAGTTTGCTTGTTATCACCTCTGACCCAAAACATTGGATTAGGAATAAGGATCAGCTCAGAAGGAAAAATTGTGCCTGCCTCAGTGCCATGAGAACAGTTCAGGGTTTCACTTCACATATTTTTTCCATGGAAATTCTAGAAAGACATTTGATGTGCATAAGAAATCAGATGTAGAGAAGATGTTATTATGCTAATGCTGTCCCATTGTCAAGTGCATTTCATATGTGTGTTTCACACATGCATCCTGGTCTCAAATATCCGTAAACTCACACCAGGATTACTGGCAATAACCTGTATTTAGATAACTTGTAAGCAGGTACATTTAAGGCCATTTATCATCTGATTCTCTCTTTTAATCCTGTTGTCACATAAAGGTGCAGTTGTATTATTTTCTCTATCGATGTCCATTATATGTGTGCTTTGGAACAAGAAGACAATAAACTTTCAATTGTCATAGTTGCATATACAAGTACCTGTGGAATAAAAGGTTGCCTAGCAAAAGAAAACTTGTGAATGTGCAGTTATATGTGCCGCTAATTGATCTACATAATATGGTCAAAGCATGGCAGCTTGGTGGCACAGCGCTAGAGTTGCTACCTTACAGTGCCAGAGTTCTATCCTGAGTGTGGGTGCTGTTTGTATGGCGTTTGTACAGTCTCCCCATGACCTACGTGAGTTTTCCCCGGAATCGCCGGTTTCCTCCCACACTCCAAAGATGTGCAGTTTTGTAGGTTAATTGGCTTTGTATAATTGTAAATTGTCCCTGGTGTGTGTAGGATAGCGTTAGTGTACGGGGATCGCTGGTCGGCGCAGATTCGGTGAGCCAAAGGGTATGTTTCTGCGCTGTAATTCTAAACTAAACTGAACTAAACTAAACACTGCCAGTGCTGCAAAGGTTACAGGAGCTCAACGTCTGCACCTCTGGATCATTAAAATGTGCCACTGGTGAAGCTATCTATATAAGTCAATCCACAGTCTATCAGTTGTGCAGTTGAGCACACAGGGATTGATGAACGCAACCTATAACTTCCTGGATCTTCAATAAAATTACAGAACTTGTGATGGATGTATTATTTATATAGGCAATAGTTTTTTTTTTAATGGCACCTTTCTCTGGCAAAATTTTGCAAGCAGCACAATAGCAAAGTACCAAATCTGGCAGTTGTGAACATTTGGATAAGAGAAACAGCACAAATCGATGCCGTAATTAGTAAACTGCTAATCATTTAAATGGATTAGCGCTATTGTGATCTACCGGCAGCAAAGGAGCTGCTGCTTGTATGGGAATCTGTAGGATTCCCGACCTCGCGTAGGATAACAGGTACATCGAGTACGGTGCCAGGAAACACTGGGGTGGCCTCCATTCATTGTGTCCAGAAATGTGGCCGGCGGGCAGGATTACAAGTAGGACTGAAGCACGGGGGACTATGACCCCCATACCTCCCTACCATTCTACTGGCCAATGTTCATTCACTAGAAACGAAAAAAAACTGGAAGACGTAAGGGCATTGGCTAGTTTATCGAAAAGAAATGAGGGAATGCTGCGCCCTCTGTTTCACAGTAACATGATTCAGCCCCCATCTCCACAGACTCAGACATCCAGCCTGAAGGTTTTTCCATTTATCACATGGACTGAACAGAGACATTGGGAAAAGGGGAAGGCAGTGGCACCTGAATCCAGGTAAACTCTTTGCAGAGCTCACAGTGTAGCAGTCCTGTCCAACACCTGCTTTCCACACCTGGGACATCTGGTGGTGAAGTGCTGCTCTTCTACCTCCTGAGGGAATTCACCTCCATCATCATGACCATGGTCTACTTGCCACCTCAGGCAGACGTTCATCTAGCACTGGAGGAGCTGCACTCTGTGGTCAAAAAACACCAGTTGGTATACTACGATGCCTTTCCCATCATAGTCGGAGACCTCAACTAAGCCTGCCTGAAGAAACCATTCCATAACTATCACCAGCATGTGTCCTGCACCACCAGAGAATCAAACACCCTCACCACTGCTATACCACCACCAGAAATGCCTATTGCTCCATCCCTCGCCCTCACTTTAGGAAATCTGACTACTTGGCTGGGTTCCTTCCAGCACATAGGCAGTGACTGAAGAGCACACCTCCAGCGGTGATGACGTCACAAAGCTAATCAGGGGAGGCAGAGAAATGACTCTGGGACTACTTGGAGTCAGTAATCTGGGCGATGTTCAAGGACTGGCAGACTCAGGCAGGTGGGACTAGTGTAGATGGGACATGTTGTTCAGCATGGGCATGTTGGCCTGAAGGGCCTGTTTCCATGCTATATGACTCTCTGACTATGACTCAGCTTGGAGGTATTGTGATGACTATATTTACATATATTTTGTGCTGCTGCAATTAAGAATTGCATTGTTCTGTTTTGGGACATGTGACAATAAAACACTCTTGACTCTCTCAGGAACACCTGGGAACAAAGTAAGCCACATTTCACCATCATTTCAATGGTGCGGAAGGGTTAAATATAACACCTACGCACTAACGCAACATTTCTATTTGTGTAATTCCAAAATATCTTACCCCTCAACTATTTCATTAATTCATAATAATTGGGACACAATTCTGCATACCATGAGGTACTTCAAGCCAGCTGTCAAAACGCTTTCATTTTAAGGCTGCCTAATCTCCCCAATGATATTCGATCCACCCAGACAATAACACTACCCTGTAGATTCATGGATAATTACACTTCTGCAGCATCCCGGGGCATCATTGAGCATGGGTATAATGTGACATATTTTTCTACTTGAGTGATCATCAGGCACATCAATGGCACATTGAAGAAGCACTTTATTAATAGGATTATTGTTGCATGCTTAATGCTGCACTTCTTTGCCTTGGGAAGGTTATTATAACAAAGAAACCAAATGACATCTACAATGACCTGTCATCAAGATAACACAGAAGAGGAATGCAATGCTGTGCAGTTCTGGTTGGCATTGGTCTCACAAACGTGATAATCAATTAATTAATCTTCAAGTACCACTACTATTTCATGGCCTCAGACACTGCTCTAACTCTGCCCCCAAAAATTCACCTTTAGTTAACAATTGATACTCAAACACAAGTTATAACAATCATGTATATTTTTGTCTCTCTTGCAGGACAAAATGTTACGAAAGTAGAGACAGGAGCATCTAACTAGCAGTGGACATATGCAATGATGTTTTAACCCAATGAAGTTCACAGTTATTGCCATCGTGGAGTGGCCATTCCTGAGGCTGCAGCATATACAGGGGTGAAAGGTAAGCATTTAGCAAAACGTTCATCCCAATTCCTCCTTCACACAACCCTATTTTACCAAACATAGTGCACAGCCAGCTTTGTTACTCTCATGCACTCATTCTCTTCAGCCTTCACTAACCACAAACTAGATGTTTGTGCATTCCTCTTATCAAGAGGTTAAGATTAGAAGTCTGGCCAGACAGGAGCAAAATGCATGTGAGAATGGATATAGCACAGTGTCATCAACTTAGATACTGATAATGAAAATGATTTAAAGTTTAACATGGACACAGCATCCAAAGGAGGTGAAAAGCCTTGTGGTTTGGATAAGTGAAAAGGGAGTGCAGGTGCCAGCTCCCCAAACACCAATGTCTGGTAAATGTTCTGCTGCAGAGTACTGATAACTGTTCTGATGCAGCAGCCTACAGAGGCAGATTGATGGATGTACACAATTAAATGCTTTCAAGAAAGTCAGACCTACTTGAAACCTTGTTTGTTACCTCATGCAAAGTCCAGCAACAAACTTGCACAATGCTATGTGCCTGACTTAGAATTTATCCTGGATAATGCCTGATTGAGGACCTGTTTCCTCTCAGTCTTGGTTCAGTTTAGAGATATGCCCTTCAGGCCACCGAGTGTGCGCCAACCAATGATCACCCATACACTCGTTCCATCCTACACACGGGGAACAATTTACAGAAGCCAATCTGCACATCTGCAATTATCCTGCACGTCTTTGGAATGTGTGAGGTAACCGAACCACCCAGAGAGAACGTAAAAACTGCATACAGTACCCTTAGTCAGGTTCAATCCCAGGTGTCTGGTGCTGTATGTCAATAGCTCTACCACAGCACGAGTGTGCCACATTGACACCAGAAATATCAATTTACTTCCTTCACCTTCGCAAATGCTGCATGACCCATTGATTTTTCCAGCATTCTGTTTTTGTTTTCATAGTTAGCATATGCAATCTCATTTGGTTTGGAGATTATCCTGACCAGCAATAAACTGGTGACTTATTCCTCATGGGCCCAATCATAATGCATTGGTTCACTAATGTCTCAGCTTTTATTCCTTCATCAAAGCTGTAGCTTCTCAGTCTCTAGTCTTGCAGCATCATTATTAAAAAGCAGCATTTATAAAATTAAAACGGAAACAAAAACAGAAGAGCTGTGTTGTGGCAATGAATGGGACACAGAGAAACTGGATATGTAGACTAAAAGTCTCTATTCAGCATGGAAAACAGTTGCTTGGGAAGATGTATGTCTTGGAGAACCCCTGCCCAATCTCAACATCACAGTGAGGTTTTATACTTTTTAAGTACAAAGATAATGATAAATGATTAAATACAGATTAAACGGTTATATTGTCAATTTAATTTCAAAATTTAAGCTATAGGCACTTAACTTGCTAGAATTGAGACACAAGGAACTGCAGATGAGGATTTACAACTAAAGCCACAAAGTTCTGGAGTGCTACAGCAGTCAGGCAGTATCTCTGGAGAACATGAATAGGTGATGTTTCGAGTCATGACCCTTCTTTAGACTAAAGTAT
The DNA here is from genome assembly GCF_010909765.2 of Amblyraja radiata. Lineage (NCBI taxonomy): Eukaryota > Metazoa > Chordata > Chondrichthyes > Rajiformes > Rajidae > Amblyraja > Amblyraja radiata. The sequence continues at coordinate 60,310,254 of NC_045961.1, forward strand.
TGATAAATGTTACATTGTTTAATAGAGTATCATTATATGAGTATCAATGTACGTAAGGTATTGCCTTGTAATTTTCCAAAAAAAAATCTCTTATGTAGCCTCACTGACAACTGACCTAAAATTAGGCATCCCGGCCTTTGAACTCTACAGACAATGACATCTGTGTGATTAATGTAAGGAAGTTACATGAAATAGATTTATTCTTGAAGAACGGCTCATTTGTATTTATAGAATGCTACCTCTCTCCGATAATGCCTACAAGATGTCCCAAATCTAACCATCCCAAACATACTGGAAGAACTCCGCCACAAAAACAGCAATGGTGGGAAGAAAATCAAGTTAACATTTTAGCTCAGCAACCCATCCTTGACATGTCAATAATGTCCTGATATATTTTTCCAGCACTGTACGTGTATTCCTCTAGTCTTCCTCTAGGCATATATCGAATTCGCCAGTGCTGCAATGTGTTGCACATAAAGTCTCAATACTATTTGTATACTCTCCCGCCCCCTCTAATCTGAGTTTCTGCTGTTTGTTTACTGTGGGTGTGTGCCCTTAAGGGCTGATGCCCTTCTTAAATTGCTATGCAGAAAAGTTGTTCTGCCTCTAACGGTACTGGGTTTATCCTGATTTAGCAGATTAATGTTGGGCAAGTGATTGTTGCCAGTTTCATCATTTTTTTGGAGGTTCCCAATTTGTCACTAAAGTTATACAACATAGTTTAGCGTAACTAAGAAGGTGAAATTCAATTTTTTTAAACAAATGCTTTGATAAAAAGCAGGTCTGCAAGTTGCCTTTGTCTGACATTCAACATCACAAACGCAGTTGGTGTTCAGTCTCCTACCATGCAAGTGTAGATTGTTGCTATGGCTGTGAATTTCAATGTTCAGAGGTGTTTTCTGGGTGTCACAGCAGATTAGCATCCATCTTCCAAGAGATTTCAGGCAATGGTAATTACCGCATGGGGCACCGTTCTGTCAGAATGACAACATTCATGATTTCAGCATTGTCACTCTGTTGGTGGTGTAACTGTTTACTGTCAGCTGACGAGTTCAATGTTCTGCTGCTCAGGCTGAGAAACTGCAGTCGGAAGTTTTGAGACCCAGAGCTGTTCAAAAAACATCCGTCAGTCTAAGTGTAGCCTCCTCCACTCTATCATCTGTCTTCCAACCAGCAATTTGGCAGCAAGCAGTGGAACCCTGTATTTTAGGACCAGGATAAGTATACGCAGGTGTAAGACAAAGCCAAAGGGGTTCATAATGATGCCACAAAGGACCAGAGGCTGGTTTACAAAAAAAGACAATGTGCTGGAGTAACTCAGCAGGTCTTGCAGTATCTGTGGAGAACATTGGACCCTTCTTCAGTCCCAACCCGAAGCCTCGCCTATCCATGTGATGCGATTGATGCTGTGTGACGTGTCGACTTGGTTCAGCACTTTATGTCTTTTTCTAGTTCATAATGATGTTTATTTGATTTATCCATGCACTGTAAAATGTTCTTATTTAAAAATAAATAGTTTCCAACTTCATCTTTTTTTGCATTGTGATCAAGAAGACATTTTGAAGATCAACAGGAGAGGGAAAGTAATGTGTCAGATTGTTAATAAATTGGCAATTGGGTGGTGTTTTACTCATATCACTGTCAAACGAGTTGCTAACCAATAGCTTCTTCGGTAAAGTTCCCTTCAGTCGTCCACCAATTCACCAAAACTAGCTGAAAGAGTTAAAAAAATTATAAAAAAGAAAAAATCTATTGCATGGAAGCCTCTGAAGGCCCAAAAGTGATTGATTCAGCCTAATCCCATGAGGTCTATTACCCGGAAGGTTATTGCACTTCAAGGCTCATCAAATACCTGTTGAATGTGTTGAGGATTTCTGCCTTCAGACTTCTTGTTGTTCCTCTATGGCAGAATGATGTTGGGCAAATTTCAGCACATAATCATGTTTAAATGATTTTGTGCTGAATAAAATGCGCTTATTTCAGAATTTATAAAGTGCTGCTTGCATCAATAGATCTGAGCATTAAAATACAGCACGGGGTGTTTTCTCATCATTTTTCATGGAAGCTTTCACTCAAGAGGTTAATATGCTGGTTCCATGAAGGGACTTGGGAAAACTATTTTCAGTGTGATTGCAAAAATAATGTTGCGACATTTTAAAAGGTGCTGCACAATGATTTCAAAACTTGCTTATTAGGTACTTTTTAGTGTTACACAAAAAGCTTTACAGATGCAAAGGAACTAATTTGGATTTACTTCTTTTTGTTAGGGTTACATATTTTTAAAACTGGATGGAAATATTTTTAAGCAAATGTTCATATGAGGAAGTTATCATTGAGATCAGGCTTAAAATAGAGAATTGTGATTATAAGATTAGTTAATGATCCTATCACAATTTTCAATGGAAAAATCTCACTGAACCAAAGATTTACAGGCATTGAGATTTTATTTTTCAGCATCTGCACTCAAGTGATATAATGGTCTTGGGTGCAGTAACTGGAGAGTTGAGCAGAACAGAACACACATTCAAGGATAAAACCATCCAATTTCTCTCCATTCACTTAAATAAATATCCTGCTGAGTACTTCCAGCATTTTCTGTTTTTATTTTAGATTTCTCTTGTCTGTAAGGTTTTGTTTTTATAGCCTAGAAATTACTTGGCGTTTTGATGAATTATAGTGAATTATAATGCTTGATTTATTTGCACATGAACAGAATATTAACAGAAAATACCATTTGTCTGCCTTGTTCTTCTGACTTTTGAGAACAGTAATGTTGGATACATTTTAAATATAATTATCACTGCCATAATTGGTCTGTAACGATTATTCTTCCATTATTCATACCCAATTGTGTTTATGGCAACATTTACACACCGAGGGTGGTAATCTACAATCTGCCAGAGGTGGTAGTTGAGTCAGGTACTATTTAAAAGACATTTGGACAGATACATGGATAGGAAAAATTTAGAGGGATACTGGACAAACACAGGCAGGTAGGACTAGTGTACTGTAAATGGGGCATCTTGGTCGGCATGGGCAAGTTGGATCAAAGGGTCTGTTTCCATGCTGTATGATTCTATGATTCTATGACTCAATTATGTTTGTCTACATACACATCAGCAGCAAAGCTCTGTGAACGGGTCATCTGAATTTCACACTGCAGTTAATAGCTAATCAAAAATCAAAAGACCGCAGATGGAAATCTGAAATCAAAACAGAACTTTAAAGTAGTTCTGTCATTTTGTATGTCCCCAAGCCTCTTTCTCTCATTAGTGATAGCTGACCTTTTGCACCTGATCTTTCCAACTCTCCTGAGAAATTAAGAGGAAAGCTCCAAATGTAAGATGGTCTTGGTTGATGAATGTCAATCATTTCAGCCCAGCAGCTCACTGTAAGAACTTTTCAAGGCAATGTCATAGTCCTGGTAATTTTCAGCTGATTCATCAATGACCTTCTCCTCCAAGCTTGCCGTCCCACCTCAACTCTTCAGATAATTAAGACATCAGATAATGAAGTACGGGTGTCAGGGATTATGAGGAGGAGGCAGGAGAATGGGGTTAATAGGGAAAGATAGATCAGCCATGATTGAATTGTGTAGTAGATTTAATGGGCCGAATGGCCTAATTCTGCTCCTATAAGTTATGAACTTATTGACTTATGAACGTATCAGTGCTCATACCCAGCAACGTTTGGACAGCATTCATGCTTCGGTGATGTGCTGTCCAAAATTTGTGTCCAGAACTACTAGTTATGCCCTTCCCAAAACAGAGAGGGCCTAACCTCTTGCCATGGTATTCCACAGTATTAACATCACAAAGACATGGACCACCATCATACTACGGTTCACTATTATAAAAAAGGGTGGGTGGAAATTCCGGAGACATTAACACCACTGCATAAAACATTTCTGCCATCCAAAAGACATAAGTCAAGAATATTACTGATGAGCAGTATTCTGGATGAGTGCAGTTCTGACATAATTCATGATGTTGCCTGATACAGAACAAAGCAGCTCCCTTGATTCTTGGGGGACTCTCTCCACAAGAACTGCACAATTGGTGGCCTGTGTCTTTTCCAAATCACTTTAAATCTTCTTCGCTGGTCCAGAAAGCATTCAACAAAGCCAACAGCTTCTCCATGATTACCTCCTTTAAGTCTGTTATGATCCTGTACAATTAAATAGTAAGATTAAATGAGAACTTGCCAGTTTGAAGTTTGATCGTTATTTTATGAGGAGTAACGTTGAGGGATTACGTGAAGAACCCCGCCAGGACGCATGCGTGTCATTCTTCAAAGCAGCGGTGTGAAATCACAGATAACTGTAATGACTAAACATAGTAAGATTAGAGAAGAGATACCAGTTGAGTATATGATCAAGGGTGGGAGCGGAGGGCACGTATTCCTTCAATGTTACTCCTCATAAAATAACGATCAAACTTCAAACTGGCAAGTTCTCGTTTAATCTTATTATTTTACTTCGGAGTCACGTGAGTGACTACGTGAAGATTTTAAAGCTCTGTGATTTCATGCCGTGGAAAACGAGTCCATGCATCACATCTGCCTTGATTATGGGGAGAATAGTGTTAACATCATTAGACATCAATACGATATTGAAAACAACGATAAATTTATTAACACCAAATCATAGCCCCTATTTGTGGGGTAAAATCATATTACAGAAATTAAAATTGTTTCTGCAAATGTTCCAGGTTCAATGACTGGTTTATTATAAAATCGTTGGAAAGTTCTCTCCGTTGACCATCCTGCTGTCTTGAGGATTTGGTCCATTGGAACATCCAACTTCATAGCTGCCGATGTAGCTGCAGCCCTGGTGGAGTGAGATTTAAAAATGTTAGTGTCTACTCCAGCCTTTATTAGGACCTGTCTTAGCCATCTCGAGATGGTCTGGACTGTCACTTTTTTGTGTGGCTGTTTGTAGCTGATTAAAAATGCCATTTCTTTGCCTCTAATGATCTTTGTATACTCCATATATAATAGTAAGTGAGTTACAATACAGAGACGATCATCTGTCGGGTAGGCCCTGAATTCTATTTTTAGTCCTGCTGACCCCTGTCTGTTCTGTTTGACTAATTCATAGATGTGAAAAGTCTAATTCCCAGATGAAATAGTCATGTTGTCCAGCCTTATTTTCTGTAGCGACTGGACCCTTTGTGCCTTGACCAAGGCCATCAGCATGACTGTTTTCATTGTCAGTTTCTGTAGGGACAGAGCTGTAGGTGGAGACCAGTTTCTTAACATGGTCAGTACAATGCTCACATCCCATATTTGGGTGTACCTGGTTCTTGGGGGATTAGCATTAAAAATGCCCCTCATGAGTTTGGTTACCAGGGGGTGTGTCCCTACAGAATGCCGCTCTGTTCCTTGCCACAGGTATGTTGACAGAGCACTTCTGGCGCAGTTGTTGGCACTATAACTGAGCCCCTCATCGTAATGGAGGCTTGGCAGGAATTCCAGAACAGACGGGATGTTGATTGATCTGTGGATGAGGTTATTGTTGTGACAGTACTTTTCCCATTTCTTGATGTACACCAAGTACTTTTTTTTGGTGGACTGTCTGTGGGCCGATGCAATCATATCCATTGTTCGGTCCGTCAGTCCCAGGTGTAGTAGAGGTGCTTTTAAACTCTACAAATTAATAGGTTTGTATAATTATGACATGGGTGACTTTTCCTTGTTACGGGATGAACCAGTAAATTAGGTCTATGATGGATGGTGATGCATGGTTCTAATACCATGTCGAGTATCACCGGGAACCATGGTTGAGTAGGCCAATCGGGTACTATCAAAATACCAGACACAGAGTCTTGCTGTATTTTCCTTAATACCCGACTGATGAGGCAGAAAGGAGGGAATGCATAAATAAACAATTTCCCCCAATGCAGCGAAAATGCATCTGTTGCCGCTGCCCCAGGGTCTGGTTCAGATGAAACATAATTCGATAACTGGTGATTGAGCCTGGATGCGAAAAGATCGATATCTGGTGTTCCATACCATGCTGTAATTTCAGCAAATACATTTTTATCCAACATCCATTCAGTGTTTTCATTGAATTTGCGTGACCTGGTGTCTGCCACAAAATTTAGTTTACCTGGTAAGTAGGTAGCTGATATTGAAATATCTCTCTGGATACACCATTGCCAAATTGTGTTGGCCAGATTGTCACATGATGTCGATTTGTTTCTACCCATATGGTTGATATAGAGGGAGTGAGAGAAGGTTCACGAGACTGATTCCTGGGATGTCAGGACTGTCTTATGAAGAAAGACTGGATAGACTTGGTTTATACTCTCTAGAATTGAGGAGATTGAGAGGGGATCTTATAGAAACTTACAAAATTCTTAAGGGGTTGGACAGGCTAGATGCAGGAAGATTGCTCCCGATGTTGGGGAAGTCCAGGACAAGGGGTCACAGCTTAAGGATAAGGGGGAAATCCTTTAAAACCGAGATGAGAAGAACTTTTTTCACACAGAGAGTGGTGAATCTCTGGAACTCTCTGCCACATAGGGTAGTCGAGGCCAGTTCATTGGCTATATTTAAGAGGGAGTTAGATGTGGCCCTTGTGGCTAAGGGGATCAGAGGGTATGGAGAGAAGGCAGGTACGGGATACTGAGTTGGATGATCAGCCATGATCATATTGAATGGCGGTGCAGGCTCGAAGGGCCGAATGGCCTACTCCTGCACCTAATTTCTATGTTTCTATGTTTCTATGTTTCTATATATGCTACCACAGTGGTTTTGTCAATTTGTAGTCTAACATGCTGGTGATATAACCCAGAACAATATGACTTAAGGCCATGGAATGCACTTAACATCTCCAGGTTGTTTATGCCCAGTGTTTGTAATAATGATGCCTCCTGTGCATTCCATCTCCCTCCACAGCTGGAGATGGAATTGGTAGCACCCCAACCAAGTGCACTGGTATCAGTTTGTAGTACCATAGACGGGTTGCTGATAATGATTGGATTGGAACAATGCCTAATGTTATGTTCCCACCATTTTAGTTCCATTATGGCTTCTGTTGGTAGCTTCATTGGTCTGTCAAAATGACCACCATTAATTTTGAGTGCACTTATTTTCGCTCTCTGTAAATTTCGATAATGTAAAGGTCCGAATTGTGTGGCTGGAAACGCAGCCACTATCTTCCCAATTATTCTTGCTACCAGTCTGATGGATGGTTTAGTGATGTCAATGATTTTGCTGCAAGCCTCTATTAAGGCTGTAACCTTTTCTTTCGGCAAAGTCACTGACATGTGAACTGAGTTAATGGTGAACCCCAAATAATCCATTTTGGTTGAAGGCGTTAATTTAGACTTAACTGGATGGATGATAAACCCCAGTTTTTCAAATAATTGTGTTGTGGCTGTTACCGCTTGTTTAGCCAATTCCAAAATTTTGCCCACAATAAGTATGTCATCTAGATATGCCATTACCATGTGTTTTTGTTTCCGCAGAAACGCTAGGGCTGGTTTCAAAATGTTTGTGAACAGCCTGGGGGCTGATGTTAGCTCATTAGGGAGTGCCCTGTATTGCCAGTGCTGACCCATCCAGTTGAATTTTAAATAACATCTGTGGTCACTTCTTATGGGTACTGTATAGTAAGCATCTTTTAAATCGATGCTTGCCATGTAGTAACCTTTGGAAATCAATTGCTTAGCAGTAACAAAGGTTTCCATCTTGAAATGAATATATTGTACGAAAGTATTCAAAGTAGTCAAATCGATGATGATGCGGCAACCACCATCTTTCTTGTTTTTGATAAAGATGTTGGACACGAATTCCTGTGATTCGTGTAGGGTTTTCTCAATTACTCCTTTTTTATAAAGCCGCTGTAGTTCAGCATGTGCTTTTAATTTTTCTATGCCTGCAAGCACGAACATTCGGTTCGGTACATGCTGAACTGGAGGGTTATGTTTTTGTATAAATTCTATGGTATAAACCTGGATACTGCTTAAAATATAAGTGTCGGTAGTTAACTTATTCCATGCATCCAGATAGTATTGTAATCTCCCACCAACCTCCATGCTCCCTTCAATTCGTAAGGAACCAGACCCACCTACCTCCATGGTTACCAGTGGTAGGTTTGTTACTTTTTCGGCATCCTCCGTGGACGTTGAGGCGCCGGTGTCTGGGTCTGTAGTTGGGTTGATGTTGAGGGTTTGCGCATTTTCCAGGAAGGCCGGTCTGGGCCATGGCCTAAAAAAGACCGATGTTGGGTGTTCCTGTCCTTTGCGCTTTCTCCAGTTTGTCATGGCCGACTGGTGGGTGCGTAGGGGTGCTGTTTCTGGCCGAAGTAGTTTTTGGATGCTGCTTTTATGAGCCCCAGGGTTTTAGCCTCTTCGTCATGTTCTTTGACCTGTTTGGATGACCTGTAAGTCCCCTCCAAATAGTAGTATTGGTGGTTTGGAGGTTCCAGGTTTGCAGAGGCCTGCAAATATGGGGTCTAAAGCCGGTTGGATAGCAATCTTCCTAATACTGTTTAACTCGTATTGGGAGTTGCAAAATAAAGCCAGTGCATCTTGGTGATCTTGGGTCATGTCTTGTTCGTTCAATGTGCGGGCGAAAGCCGTAATTCCTGCTGTTAGGACTTTCAGAACTTTTTGTATTTTCAAGTCCCTGGCCCTGATCGATGCCCCGACATGTTTCCAGATGCACTGGTTGACACTGGGAACATTTAGTGATTTGCAGTTCCCTGGTGGTAAGTGTCTTGCAGTGGTGTCCAATAATGCCTGTCCCTGTAGCTGATTGAATGACATGTAGTCCATACTTGCCGCTATTTTGGGCTCCAGGTTTTGGCCAGTTTGGTCGGGTTGAAAAAACTGGGACACCATATCAAACAGGTTTTCTTTCACCCCATGCACACTAGGGGTATGTTCTGCACACCCCTCTTCAGGGTCAGCCCAGAATTGACCCCCCGTACTCCCTTCTGATGAGGGAGAAACACTGTGCAGCCCCACAAGAGGTACTGCTGTAGGACTTACTAGCTGCCCACTGTGGCTAGTCTCCATCTCCCGGAGCCTGCCACTTTGGAGTATTTCCTCCAACAGCCGCTCCAACTGGCTCTTATGCTCTCGGGCACAGGCCACTCGCGGCTGCTCCTGATCCCGCAGCCGCTCCAACCGGCTCCAATGCTCACGGGCACTGGCCGCTCGCGGCTGCTCCTGGTCCCCCAACAGCTCCAACCGGCTCCAATGCTCACGGGCACTGGCCGCTCGCGGCTGCTCCTGTTCCCCCAGCCGCTCCAACCAGCCCCAATGCTCACGGGCACTGGCCGCTCGCGGCTGTTCAAAGTCGGACTCATCGGAGTCAACGACTCTGTCTGTTTTTTTGCTTCGCTTTACCGCCCGGCCGTGGTGTAGATTTGGCCGGTGCGGGAGCGAAGTCGGGCACAGCTGTTCCCATTACGGGAGATTGGCGTGCCGTCGGCTGCTGCTGCTGGCTGCCCGCAACTCCGCAGTTCTCCCCCGCCAGCTTTTTCGCAGCCTTCCTTCTCGTGGATCTGTCCATGCCTCCACCTGTAAAGTAAGTGGGAAGAACGCAGCGTCTCCTTACCTGCTGTTCCCGGCTTTTAAATTCTGCCCCTAAGGGGAACGTCGTTCACCCTGCTGTGACTCGTTGCAATGTGTGTAGCGATATGACACGCATGCGTCCTGGCGGGGTTCTTCACGTAGTCACTCACGTGACTCCGAAGTAAAATCTCCTGTCAAACTTCTTACCAAGAAAAAGAACACCAAGATTTCCACTCTAAAGATGAGGTTGAAATTCCCCTTACCTGAAAATATTCCTGTACCTCTATTCTGCATTGTCTGTAGTACCTTGATATACTTATTAAAGTGTGCCTGTGTATCATATTTTAAAACACTTCTCAAATTATTACCAGGAAACATTTTCAGTAGTCTGGTCCTAAATTTGCAATGTTATTGACAGTAATACATTCAGCGTTCATTGTCATTACTGCACAAAATATACAACAACTGTCATTAACACCTGCATGTAAATGCATAAACAGGAACTTGTTCTTCCAGAGTCAACTCACAGTAGGGATATGGCTTTATTTACACTGTAGAACTGAATTATTAAGTTCTGTGAACCAACCACTTCAGCCCTGCAAATTTAACGTGATATGAACAGACGCCTGTCTCACATAATATTTTAATAATAATATTAAAACCATGGTTTTAAATATAATATTTTTAAAATAGATTTGTTCAACTTCTATCCTCATACCATGTAGTATCTTTATTTCACTTTAATAAGTTCATGTGATAGGTGCAGATTTAGGCCATTCAACCCATCATGTCTACTCCACCATTCAATCATGGCTGATCTATCCCTCCTTCCTAACCTCATTCTCCTGGCTTCTCCCCATAACCTCTGACGCCCGTACTAATCAAGAAGCAAAAATAAATTTCTGCAAAAATATTTAGATATGCATTCAGTTCAATACCTCCCATTTTTATGCTATAAAATGCCATTAGTGATCCAAAATGGAATTGGTGGTACATAAGAATTTTCTGGGGCAAATTCTAGCAGACACCAAATTTATGAGGAAGTTAGTGGACATGTGATGAAGCATCCAAAATGGAGAAAGAATTATGTCAACGCTTTGCATTGCTGATTTAACATCTGTCCTTTCTATCTGGAACTCAAAATCCCCCTTGTGAAGGAAATAGGCAAAGTTTCGGGCCGAAACCCTTCTTCAGACTGAAGAAGGGTTTTGGCCCGAAACGTTGCCTATTTCCTTCGCTCCATAGATGCTGCTGCACCCGCTGAGTTTCTCTAGCTTTTTTGTGTAGTCTTGAATAGTTCTAAGTTTGCCCAGACACAACACTGCTTGGAATTGTGAGTTGTAAGGAGGATATAAAGACATTTCAAAGCTATGTGGGCATGTTGATTAATTGAATACATGGATCTACACACATACAGGTATTGTTATCATTTTTGATAGAAAAAAATAAAGTCAGAGTAAAAGATAAATAATTTATGAGACCTTTATGGATCAAGTGACACAAAGCTGGGTGGCAGTGTAAACTGTGAGGAGGATGCTATGAGAATGCAGGGTGACTTGGACAGGTTGAGGGAGTGGGCAGATGTGTGGAAGATGGAGTTTAATGTGGATAAATGTGAGGTTTTCCATTTTGGTAGCAAAAACTGGAAGGCAGATTACTATCTAAATGGTGTCAAATTGGGAAAAGGGGAAGTACAATGGGATCTGGGGGTTCTTGTTCATCAGTCTATGAAAGTAAGCATGCAGGTACAGCAGACAGTGAAGAAAGCGAATGGCATGTTGGCCTTTATAACAAGAGGAGTCGAGTATAGGAGCAAAGAGGTCCTTCTACATTTGTACAGGGCCCTAATGAGACCACACCTGGAGTATTGTGTGCAGTTTTGGTCCCCTAATTTGAGGAAGTGCAGCGTAGGTTTACAAGGTTAATTCCTGGGATGGCAGGACTGTCATATGCTGAGAGAATGGAGCGGCTGGGCTTGTACACTTTGGAGTTTAGATGGATGAGAGGGGATCTTATTGAAACATGTAGGATTGTTAAGGGTTTGGACATGCTAGAGGCAGGAAACATGTTCCCAATGTTGGGGGAGTCCAGAACCAGGGGCCACAGTTTAAGAATAAGGGATAAGCCATTTAGAATGGAGATGAGAAAATATTTTTTTCACAGAGTTGTGAGTCTGTGGAATTCTCTGCCTCAGAGGGCAGTTGCGGCCGGTTCTCTGGATACTTTCAAGAGAGAGCTAAATAGGGCTCTTAAAGATAGCAGAGTCAGAGGATATGGGGAGATGGCTGTTTGGGGATGATCAACCATGATCACATTGAATGACGGTGCTGGCTCGAAGGGCTGAATGGCATACTCCTGCACCTATTGCCTATTGTCTATATTGGATGTTCTTCTACACCAGGACTTGATAGCTAATATTAACAAACAGTTAACAAGGGCAAATTGTTTGGATTGGAGCCCAAAAACAAAAATGCCTTATTACAAATGATATCCGGCCATGGAGACACACCAACAAGAATATCGTATTTAGAATTGATCTCTTTACCACAGAGGGACTGCTAAAATGATCACCTAAAATGATTCTTGGCATAGCATGATGGGTATTTGAGGAGAAATTGGGTCAATTAGCCTATATTCACTAAAGTTGAGAAGAAAAATAGGTCACATTGAAATGTTTGGAATAATGAAAGGTATAGAGAGATTAGATATGGAGAGGATGTTTCCAGTAGTGGGAGAGGCCAGGATTAGAGGGAACAGCCTCAGAATAAAAGGACATCCAATTTATTTGACCAGAGAGTGGTGAACCTGTGAAATTAATTGCCGCAGACAGCTGGGGAAGCCAAGTCAGTGGGTAATTTTAATGCGGAGATTGATAAATTCTTGATTGGTCAGAGTATCAGTTATGTAGAGAAGGCAGAAAAATGGGGTTGAGATGGAAAAATAGATTTGCCATGATTGAATGACAGAGCAAAGTCAATGAGCTGAATGACTTAAGGGCCTGTCCCACTTGGACGACCTAATCCACGAGTTTAGAAGACCCTAGACGAGTTGAACAAAATTTAATGGTCGTGTTGACTCGCCGAAGTAAAAGACCTCCTACGACCTCCTACGACCTCCTACGACTATGTCTACGACCTCCTACGACTATGTTTACGACCTCCTACGACTACGTCTACGACCTCCTACGACCCCCCACAACCTCAGTCTTCCACAACTAAGACCAACTACAACTAGCTACGAGTGGAAAATGATCACATGATAAAATGAGGGTGTTTGCATTTTTTCTCGGGCCAGTTACCGACCTACGACTACCTATGACTACCTACGACTATCTGCGACTATCTACGACTACCTGCGACTACCATCACGACTACCATCACGACCTACTACGACCAACCTACAATCTACCTACGAGTAAAAAGTATCAATTTTTTCCATGCCAACATTTTTTTTACTCGTGGACATTTTTTATCAGAAAAAACGCCTCGACCTACTTGAGGCCACAAGTACGCGGAGACCACTCACGAGAAAGAGGAAGAGTTACAACGACCTCCTACGACCTCCTACCACCTCGTGGCGACCATGCTGCGAGTATAAGTCAAGGGCAAACTTGGCAGAGGTCACCAATTAGGTCGTGAAAATGGGACGGGGCTTTAATTCTGCTCCTATGTCGTATGGTCTTATGGTCTTGTAAATGGACTTGAATGTCTGGATGCAAGGATAATGTTTCAACTGGCAGTATGTATATAGAACCATAAGTTGCTGAAACAAAGCATTGTGGAGATCATATCACTGAAAGCATCTAAGAAGAAGATGGAGAGATGTCCAATCACGAAATATTTCAAAGCGCTCGACCAAAGACCAAGATTAAGCTATTGAGATAGAGGATCAAGGTTTCAAGGTTTCAAAGTCAAGGTCAGTTTATTGTCACATGTACAGTTAAGGTACAGTGAAATTTGAGTTACCATACTGATATACTGAGTGAAAAGCAACAAGACAGACACCCACATAAAATAAAAGTTTACATAAACATCCATCACAGTGGATTCCACATTCCTCACTGTGATGGAAGGCAATAAAGTTCAATCTTCTTCCTCTTTGTTCTCCCGCAGTTTGGGCAGTCAAACTATCTGCAGTCGGAGTGATCAAAGCCCCCGCAGCTGACGATCGAAGCCCTCGTTGGCGTGATCGAACCCCGCATCGGGGCAGTTCAAACTCTCTCTGCTGCATGGAGCTCCCGAGTCAGCCTTTTCTTACCAGAGACTGTGGGCTTCACAATGTTAAAGTCCACAGCCCCGTCGTTGGAGCTTCGATCCCCGGCAAAGGGATCACAAGGTCCGCGATGTTAAAGTCCCGCAGACTCCCGCGCTTGGAGCGCCAGGTCGGCCTCCAGGAAAGGCCGCCAACTCCACAATGTTAGGCCGCAGTGGGAACGGAGATACAAAACGTTTTAAAAATCGCATCTCTGTCGAAGTAAGGGATTGAAAAAATGTCAACTATGCTTGTACTGAATTGTAGCCAACACCTGCATCTATTTTTTTAAATTTATATGTAAAGCTTCTGCACACATTAGTTGAAACCCTGCTTATTAGTAGACATGTATTCCATACCCAGTACAGAATTACTTGGAGAATACACAGGGAATTGAGAAGAAGGCTCCACGATTAAGGCCACATACAGACTGGCTGGGTTCAATTTATCCTCTAATTGAATCTCATATAGCATATGAAGAAGCATTCACGTTACTCTATTGCTTTTTCATTGAACTTAATCATCACAATGGCCAATTCTTGGGGCTTTACTCCTGACACTGACATTCCCAGCATGTCCACAATAAATGTATTCATCTTTATATTTCTATTTTGATATTTTTGGAATTCTAAGATGAGGTTGTATTATACAGGCCTCCTCTGAATCTTGCTGAATGCATTATGTCATACCATGCACTACCATTCCCTTCAAACTGAAAACAGAAGTAAACGTCAGCAAATAATGACAGTTAACACCACAGAAGATGTCGCTGTGCACCATAGTACAGGAAAGTGAAACAACAACAATGTTTTGATTTTCAAGATTTCTTTCCTTGAATGCAACATTGGGGGAATAAATCAGCTCTCACCAAAATATCTTTTTACATATAATTTATCGCAGATAACTTAATCCTCAGTAACAATTAATACGGGAGCACCTCAAGGCTGCGTGCTCAGCCCCCTGCTTTACTCACTCTATACCCATGAATGCATAGCCAGACATAGTGCAAACTCCATCGTCGCCGATGACACGACTGTTGTTGAACGAATCACAGATGGGGATGAGTCAGAGTATAGGTGAGATCGACCGACTGACCAAATGGTGTCAGCACAACAACCTGGCTCTCAACATCAGTAAGACCAAGGAACTGATTGTGGACTTTGGAAGGGGAAGGATGAGGACCCACAATCCTGTTCACATCAATGGGATAATGGTGGAGAGGGTCAAAAACGTCATATTTCCGAAGATCTTTCCTGGACCCAGCACACCAATGCAATTATAAAGAAGGCACATCAGCGACTCTACTTCCTGAGAAGATTACGGAGATTCGGCATGTCGAAGAGGATTGTCCTAAACTTCTACAGGTGCATGGTAGAGAGCATTCTGACTGGTTGCATCGTGGCCTGGTTCGACAGCTTGAACGACCAGGAGTGAAAAAGACTACAAAAAGTTGTGACCACTGTCCAGTCCATCACTGGCTTTGACCTCCCCTCCTTTGAAGGGAACTATTGTAGTCGCTGCCTCAAAAAGGCAGCCAAAATCATCAGACCCACACCATCCTGGCCACCCACTTATTTCACCATTGCCATCAGGAAGAAGGTACAGGAGCCTGAAAACTGTAACGTTCAGGAACAGCTTCTTCCCTGCCATGATCATATTGAATGGCGGTGCAGGCTCGAAGGGCCAAATGGCCTACTCCTGCACCTATTTTCTATGTTTCTATGTTTCTACACCCATCAGACTATGGCATGGCACATAACCGTGGTTCTGGTGGGTAAGCCACGACTGGATTAGGTGTTCCTGGTCTGCTCTGTTTGATCAGTCGCTTGCT
Source organism: Amblyraja radiata (assembly GCF_010909765.2). Lineage (NCBI taxonomy): Eukaryota > Metazoa > Chordata > Chondrichthyes > Rajiformes > Rajidae > Amblyraja > Amblyraja radiata. The sequence goes on from NC_045961.1 coordinate 60,325,863, forward strand.
AACGACAGATCTGGTCTGGAGCTGTGATATGTTGTCCAGTCGCAATAGGTGTAGTGACTAGACCCTCTGAGCGGATACAAGTGCCATCAACATGAGCGTCTTTAGTGTAGCTTGCTCGAGGCCGGGGGATCTGGCTGGTGGCCATTCCCTGAGATATGTCAGGACCACACTGATATCCCAAATATGGGTATACCTGGGCTTAGGGCTTGATATTGTAAATGCCCTTCATCAGTTTTACCACCAGTGGATGGGATCCCATCGCCTGTTGTCCTGGCGCTGGTTTGAGATAAGCAGAAAGAGCACTCTGCGCTGTGTGATGGCACTGTAGCTGATCCCTACATCGTGGTGTAGATAGGCCAGGAACTCCAGTATGTTGGTGGCTGTAGCTGTTGCGTATGTTGTCCCTGTTTCCTGGCAGTACTTCTCCCTTTTTTGATGCTGGTTAAGTACTGCCTCTTGGTGGATGTTCGAAGGGATGCCGACATGGTGGTGATGGTTTGTTTGGACAATCCCAGTTCCAGGTAAGGTCTGTTCAAACTTGCAACCCAGGCGTTTAATTTTCTCATGGCATGGGTAGGTAAGTAGCTGATAGCCAAATATGTCTTTCGACACACCATTGCCAAATCATGTTGACCAATTTGTCGCATGATAATGATTTTATGCCACCCATATGGTTAATATAAGCCATCACCGTAGTTTTTTATCAATTTGTAACCGAACATGCAAGTGCTGCATATTAGATACATATGCTTTTAAACCATAAAAGGCGCCCAACATCTCTAGATAGTTAATGCCCAGTGTAAGTAGTAATGATGACTCTAGGTTAGTCCATCTACCACCTGTGCAGGATATGGAGTTAGTCGCTCCCCAGCCTTGAGCACTGGCATCTGTTTGAGTAACTAAAGTAGGGTTAGTGATAAAGATAGGGTTGAAACTATGCCAAATGTTTTCTGCCCACCACTGTAGCTCTGATATTGCTTCAGTGGGTAAGTTCATGACACGATCATAGTGACCTGTATGTCGTTTTATTGCCTGTACCTTTGCTCTCTGTAAATTTTTTGATAGTGCAAAGGTCCGAATTGCGTAGCCGGAAATGCTGCTACCATTTCCCCAATTACTCTTGCTACTTGTTGAATAGTTGGTCGCTCGTTGACCATTAAATTGTTGCATGATTGTGCTAATTCAACCATTTTTGCCTTTGGCAAGGTAACAGTCATATGGACTGAGTTAATTGTGAAGCCCAGGTAGTCCATGATAGTGGATGGCTTCAACTTAGATTTATCTGGATGTAAGACAAACCCCAGAGTTTCGAGGAGCCGTTTATTAGCTGATACTGCTGCCACAGCCAATTCCATCGTTTTCCCTACTATCAGAATATCATCCAGATATGCCATGACAATATGTTTTTCTTAGTATTGCCATGGCTGGGTTCAATATTTTGGTGACTAATCTTGGGGCTGAAGTTAGCCCATAGGGCAATGCTTTGTACCATCCAGATAAATTTTAGGTATCTGCGATGATCCTTGTATATGGGTACTAGATAGTAAGCATCTTTAAGATAAATGCTTGCCATGAAGTGTCCTTTGGAATTCAGTTGTTTGGCAGTAACATATGTCTCCATTTTGAAATGTATATACTTAACAAATTTGTTTAATGATGTTAAGTCAATGATGATGCGACAGCCACCATCTTTTTTGGTTTTAGTGAATATATTCGATACAAATTCCAAAGGTTCATGTTTGGTTTTTTCGATGACCCCCTTTGTGATAAGACTCACCAGTTCAGCTTGTCCCTCACGTTTCTCTTTGACGGAGGGAGAAATACCCTTTGGGGCCAATGTTGAACTGGCGGCGTTTTTTTTTCCTTTTTTTTTCTGACATGAATTGTATTTTATATCCACTAATGCTGTTGAGTATATACTTGTCACTCGTGACCATACCCCATGCTTCTTTAAAAAAGTGTAATCTCCCCTCTGTTAATAAAGCACACTTATTCTCTATATGCTGGTAGGGACCAGACCCACCTTCCTCCATGGTTATTGGCGATTCTGTTTCTTCATTTTCCTGAAGATTTTGTTCTGACGTGCTGGCGATGTTGGGGGGAGGCGCATTTTCCAGAGGGTCCGCTGCGGGCCCTGATCTAAAAAGATCTTTGGGGATAATGTGCGGACCCCAAGCGTTCACCAGTCTTATATTGCGGACGTCGACTGGTGGATGCCGTGGGGTGCTGCCGCTTGGGTATCGGAGGTCTTGGTTTGCTCGTCCCGGTGCCTGCCCTCATTAGGCCGAAGGTTTTTGATGCTTCCTCCATCTCCTTCAGTTTTTTATTGAGATCTTTCCCAAATAGCAGCGCGTCCGTCTCCGCAGCTGGGGCTTTACACAAGCCAGCAAACCTGGGATTGAGGGCAGGTCTGGAGATTGTTGATCTCAAATTGTGTGGTACACATTAATGCCAGCACATCCTGCTGGCAGGTATCCATCTCCGTGGTCTCCACGGAACGAGCAAAGGCTGTGATGGCCGACGTCAGGAGCCTTAGGTTCCGCTGTAGCTTGAGTTCTTGGGACCGGATGTGTGACCCCACATGCCCCCAGATTTGGCTGTTGACACTTTTTACTTTGAGGGCCTCACAGTTTTCTGGTGCTGTGTGTTGTTTCAGCACCTCAGCAAGCACCTTTTCCAGTAATGGTTCATTGGATAGATGGTTGATGCTGGCCGCCATTCTTGGTTCCAGCGGTGCTCCAGCCCGTGGGGTTGCTACAAGCGGTCCATCACACCCAACAGCTCTTCCTGTTCCTGCACCTCTGGCATACTCCCGAATTCGTCCGCCTGCCCCTGTTCCAGACCAGCCCAGCCCTGGTCACCAATGCTAGCCTCCAGTAATGAGGGAGCAGAGGGCAGTGCATGAAACACTGTGGAGGGGGTGCCTGACCTCCCTCCGCGAGAGCGCTTTTTCTGTGCATCTCGCTGGAGCTGCTCCAATAGCTGTTGGATGCAGCTCAGGCGGCTGTCTCTCCTCCATTTAGGTGGAGACATGTCCCCGTCCGACGAATCGGATGCCACCGGCCGGATGCCTGTTCGGATGGCTAGACATCCAGCCCGCAGTTCAGGCACTAGCGGGACTGGGCTCGGCGCGGTGATGGGGATAGCGGAGCGCCCGGTAATTGTTCCTACCGCCTTCTTCTGGAGCTTTTGTGCCTTGTAGTAGCGAGAGCGCCCCTCAAGCAGCGCGTCTCGCAGGCACCTGCTCCGTGAGCCGCTCCAGCGGCTCAGGCGGCTCTCTCTCCCCCCGTGCGGGAGGAGAGACGTCCCGTCCGAAATCGGGAACACCTGCCGGATGCCTCTTCGGGTGGCTATGCATCCAGCCCGCTGCTCAGGTGCTAGTGGGCTGGGCTCGGCACGGTGTCGGGGAATTACGGAACACCGGGTAAACGCTCCTACCGCCTGTTGCTGCCCCCCTCCCCGACGGGAAAACATTCCTCCTTGAACGGGGACAGTTTTGTTCCAGAGCCTTTTTCTCTGCCTGTAAAAAACACAAGCAGAAAAAGGCTCACCTGTAAAAGAAAACCCGACCTCAGGGTACTCACCTGACGGTCCGGTTCATTCTGTAGCGGGAGAGCCTAAGTCCCATTGCAGCCGCTGTTGCACTGCTGGCGTAATGCCGCGCCTGCGCACTGAGCGGGTTCTTCACGTAGTCACTCACGTGACTCCGAAGTAAAATCAACCATTTCTATGTGAAATTTAATTTTGGATAAAGCGGCCTTGATGAGTTATAATGCATAGAAATTAAAATAAACTGTTTCACTCATAAATAAATAGTTTAGTTGATTTTTTATTATTATTTATGTTATTTAGCATTGCATTTGCAATGTTTTATAATGAGTAAATTACACCGTAAAACAATTTTAAAGTACAAAGTGTTCCTTCTGCTCATTTCATAGTTTGCTTTGTTGTTATTCTATTCAGCAAATTCAAGGTAAATTCTAAAAAGGAACAAAGCGTGGGGATAAGCTGGGAGAAAGGTACTTTTGTCTGTTACCAGATGTATTTTATACCTTTATTAAAAATTAGTGGCAATGGGTACACACTATCCTGCAGACAGAATATGTGCTCCAAACGTGGCAATCAGGGTGTATTTAAGAGCATTTCAAAACTAAATTTGTTTTAAATGGACTCCCTGGTGTGTTTGAAGGATAACACACTGCAGTTTTCTTTTGTAAATGTTAAATGTACTTAACACCAAACAATGAGCATTTTAGTTACATTAGTATATCACCTAAAGGGCCTGTCCCACTTAGGCGATTTTTTAGGCGACTGCCGGTGACTAGGCTGTTGCCACACGGTCGCCAGGGTGTCGCCTGTATGGTCATGAGTAGTCTCCTCAGTCGCTCAAAGAGTCGTAACGTTTTTCTGGTCGCCGCTGGATTTTGAAATGGTCAAAACCTCTTGGCGACAGCTGGCGTGCGACCGTGGGCTTATCGTAGCTTGTCTTCTCCTGACGTAGGTGCTGTCGTAGGTTGTCGTAGGTTGTCGCCAGGATGGCATAGGTTGTCACCAGCATGACGTAGGTTGTCGCCAGGTGACGTAGGTTGTTGCCGGTGCTGACTTTGGTGATTTCCATTGTTGTAGTCGCTGGCAGTCGCCTAAAAATGCGCCTAGTGGGATGGGTCCTTAAGGGTGATATGTAAGAAGTAATTTTAACCACCTGTGGAAAACAAGTAAGAGGCAGAAGATAATCAGGCCAAACTTGCCCATGACTTCTAATTCTTCCTGATGGGTATATTGGGCCATTTAGAAAGGCTATTTTCATTTTGTTCCCGAACAGCATGTACTAATATTTCCTTCGCTCCATAGATGATGCCTCACCCGCTGAGTTTCTCCAGCATTTTGGTCTACCTTCGATTTTCCAGCATCTGCAGTTCCTTCTTAAACAACTAAGCTATGTTCAGTTATTTTAAGAGCACATCTGTCACTGATGACTTCTCCAGCTTCCAGAGTATCGGATAATATAACTCCGGCAAATTTGCAGGACCAACGTTCCTTCAAATTAATTCCCCATACATCCAGAGCAAGATGAAGGTGATTAGCACAGCTAGAGTGCAACAGGCATACTTCCTACTGTGAAACACTAGATGGCACCTGCAAGTTATTCACATGGTGACATAAGAAACCGCAAATGCTGGAATTATGAGCGAAATCCAAACTGCTGGGGGAATGCAACGTTTCAGACATAATATGTGAAGTGAAATGGACACTCAATGTTTCCGGTTGAAAACATTTTTTTGGACTAAAACAGTGGAGGGGACATAACCAGTATAAAGAGAAGGGGAGGGGGCATGGCAAGAGCAGGCACATGACAGTTATATTCAGGTGAGAAGGGGTGGATTGGTGGATGTAGTCAGGTGGAGGAGAGAGGGGTCAGGGCAACAACAGAGGCGGGAACGTCATGGGTGGCAGTTACCAGGGGCTGAGGATGTTGGGATCAGGTGGGAAAGGAGGGCAGAATGTGGACATATGGGAAATAAGAGAAGTTGGGTGGGCAGATGGGAATGGGGGTGCTGACGAGTGGAGGGGGCAGAAGTGAGTGAGGAAGATGCATCTGAGAAGGAGCAGGGGGTTGTTGGAAAGAAGATTATGCCTGGGAAGATTAGCATGGATAGATGGACCGAAGGAGGGGGCAGGTTACCTGAAATTAGAGAATTCAATGTTGTGTACAACCGAGATGGCATATGAGAACCATTTTGGACCCCGTGTTCATCCCAATCCTTCTATACAAACTCTTCTTAACTGCAACACTCCACTCTCTCTCTCATCCTGGTTCCAGCCTCACCCACATCATTCCCCCATTACCAACACACTAATCTCATTGAACCCATTGTCTCCCTATTACCTAGGGGTCGCCGGGGGCGCCGTCGTGTACGGGTATGGCTGCCCAGCCTGCAGCTGTCTGTTTTTTCTCGCTTTTTTAAATTTTTAGTTAGTTGAGTTTTTTGTTTTTCGGAGTTCTAGCATTTTTATGTGGGGGAGGGTGGTGGGGAAGAGGGAAACTGTTTTCTAGGGTCCCTACCTGGTTGGAGAGGCAGCTTTTCTCAGGGCTGCACCGTCGACCCGTCCTCGCGGCCTACCAGCGGGCCTGGAGTGGCATTTCCTGTCTGGGACCAACCAGAACCTCGACTTCGGCGGCGGCACATCGCTGGAGCGCTATCGCTGGAGCGCTATCGCGGAGCGGGCGATGCCTTGCCCGGGTCGCCGCGCTGGAACTCCGGTGAGCTGAGACCGCCGAGTAAAACATCGCGGAGCTGCGGGTCTGTGGAGCGGCCAGCTGCAGGCAGCGGCACTGAACTTTACATCGGGAGCCTGGGATCTCTCGCCGAGATCGCCAATGGTGGAGCTCCATCCAGCGCGGCCTTGTTGGCTTCGGAAACCGCAGTCTCCAATTAGGAAGCGGCTGTTCCAGATGTCCCAAGCCACTGAGAGGATTCTCCCGACGCCGGAGCACCATCACCCGGCGAGAACGGCTTGGAACATCGGGCCCCGTAGCGGCAACTGCGGAGGCCTCAATGGGTCCGATTACGGGTGGACAAGGGGATGGGGACTGGACTTAGTGCCTTTCCTCATAATGGGAACCATTGTGGGGGAATGTTTTTTATGTTTATTGTTCAATTCTTTAATGTTGTGTCTTATCTTTATCTGTGTGCTGCATGGTAAGACAAATTTCACTACATCAATTGGTGTGCGTGACAAATAAATGTCCTTTGTCCTTTGTCCTTTGTCCTTTGTCCTTTGGCCTTACCACATATCATACATCACATATTTGGTCCCATTCTTTATCTTCCTTTCCCATCAGATTCCATCATCCTTACCCGATGGTTACCTCCTCCTATCACATATCAACTCCCAAGCTTCATTATTCCCACCCTTCTCTCACCCACCTGACTCCATTCACCAATCTATTCCTCCTTACCTGGATTTGCTTATCGCACGCCAGCTCTTGATCCACCTCTGCGCTTCTTTTTATCCTGGTTATATCCCCTCCACTCTTTCTGTCCAGAGGAACGGTTTTGACTGCAAACGTTGATCTGCTCAGATTCTCCAGCAGATTGTTATTTTGCTCAGCTGTTTACTGTGTTAGCTGGTTCACTATGTCCGATTTGGCAATGTTGGCATCGAATAATATTGCAGGCAAAACAATGGCATGAACTACTCACTCTGTATTTCTAGTCTGCACCAACAGTACATGCACTTCACCAGCTACCATTTAGGCAGACATTGTGAATCACACAAAAAATATAAGTCATCCAAGAAATTCAAATTACATATTCACTAATCCTTCAAAACTCCTGAATTTTAATTTACAATTGTGCTGCTAAAATCTTAAGTTTTAGGATGGTTTTCTTGCATTCATAAAATGGGCATGGTTGATGTTTTTATTTTGTTAACTACAGAAATACTGACTTAATTTGCCTATAATTTACACCATGCCGTTATTTAACTGCACACGGTGGGTTTTTATTTTGAAATTATAGGAGACTTTGGAGAATTACAAAGTTACAGTTTGAACATTTTTAATTGTCTTAACAGCATGTCGGAAATGGTTCTTTTTGATAGATGATTTCTCTTCACTAACATGTTTGCACAAAGTAATTAACGTTATAGAATCATCGTCATACAGCATGGAAGCAGGTCTTTGGCTAATTCATCCATGTTAATCAAGTGACCTCATCTAAGCTAGTCCTATTGCTCGCTTTTGGTACATATCCCACTAAACATTTTCTATCCATGTACCTGTCCAAATGTTTTTTAAACATTGTTATTTCCTGTGACAGCTTGTTCCATAAAAACCCCACCCTTTGTGTGAAAAACATGGCCCTAATGTTCCTATTAAATATATTGCCTCTCACCTTAAATTAATGTTGCCTGTTTCATAATTCCCCTACCCCAGAGGAAAGACTATGTGCATTCATTCTATCTGTTGCCCTTGTGATTTTATGCACCTCTGTAAGATCATCCCTCAGCCACATATGCTCCAAGAAAAAAACATAGCCTGCCCAATCTCTCCCTGGAGCTCAGCTCTCAAGTCCTGGCAACATCCTTGTAAATCTTCCCTACACTATTTGCAGCTTAATGGCATTGGAGCTCCGACCAGCCATGTGGACTTTGGGAGCCGCGGTCTCCGAGCCGCTGAGAGTGTTCTCCCGATGCTGAAGCTCCATCATCTGGCGAGAGAGTCTGTAACATTGGGCCGCTGTTGCGGCGACTGCGGAGGCCTCAATAGACCATGGGTGAACAATGAGGAAGAGGACTGGCTTTTGTTGCCTTCCCTCACAGTGGGAACCATTATGGGGGGATGTTTTTACGTTTAGTGTTAAATTCTTTGATGTTGTGTTTTGTTTTTGTTGGTGTGCTGCAGATGGCTCGGAAAACATGGCTGCTGGAGGTGAGAGTGAACGCTGGTGCGATTGGCTGGCGCTGCTCTCTCTCCGAATTGTGTATTGTTGCTGTATGTTGTTTTTGTTTCATGCTTGTTTTAACTGTAAGGTGTCCTTGAGAGTCCTGAAAGACGCCCATAAATAAAATGCATTATTATTATTATTATTATTTTTCCTATAGTAAGGTGGCTAAAACTGAATACAATACTCAATTTTCAAGGTTTCAATATTTCAAGGTCAGTTTATTGTCACATGTACCAACACAATACTCAACAATAATCAAAGTATGGCCTTGTATAAGTATAATCCAAGTATCTTGCACAACTGTAGCATAATGACCCAAACCACAGCAGACACAAGAAACTGCAGGTGCTGCTTTACAATTAAGACCCCCAAGTGCTGGAATAACTCAGTAGGTTAGGCAGCTGGGGGGGGGGGTTGAATGGCAGATGATTAAGCACAGGCCAAAGATGAAAATACAAAAAGTGTGAAGTTAAGGAAAGAAGAGGCATGAAATGTGAAGCCAGAGAAAGTAATATCGGTGGAAGGGAATGGGGATGGGGAAGGGTTGGTAGAGGAGTATGGAAATTAGGTGCACATCCAGATGGGGCACAGAGAAGAGAAGCAGAGAAAAAAAGATGGGGAGGATATTGCTGGTTAGTTAGCTGAAGTTAGGAGGATTCACTGTTCATACCATTGGGTTCTAAGTTACACAATATGAGCTGCTGTACCCTCATTTTACTTGTGGCCTCACTCTAGCAGTGGAGGGGGCCCTGGAAAGTAATGTTGGTAGGGGAATGGAAAGGGGAGTTAAAATGGTTAGCAACCAGAAGATCCAGAGGGCCTTAATTAACCAAGCATGTGTTGATTGAAACAGTCACCTAATGCACAGTTGGTCTCACCGATGTCCACATCTGGAGCATTGAATGCAGTAGATGAGGGTAGAGGGGGTGCATGTAAACCTCTGCATCAATGAATGTCTGCTGGAATCCCTGGATAGATGTGAGGGAGGAGGTTTAAGGACAGATTTTGCATCTTCTACGGTCGCATGAGGAAGTAACCTCACCTTTGTTTCCCCTCTCTTCTCTGTGTGCCACCTGGATGCACAACCATTTCTCCTGCTTTTTGTGCCTTTTGGCTTCTTCCCCTCTCCTGCCTTCATCCAACCATCTAACAATCAAAAAATCTTCACAATATTCAGCCTCATATATAAAACAAGTAAACAATACTGGACAAATATGAACAGTATTGAACAACAACAAATCTTTTCGGAACCATTTTCTGAAGCATCTTATAGAGATGTATAAAATCATGAGAGGAAAAGATCGGGTAGATGCACAGTCTCATGCCCAGAGTAAGTGAACCGAGGACCAGAGGACATAGGTTTAAGATGAAGGGCAAAAGATTTAATAGGAATCTGAGAGGTAACTTTTTCACACAAAGGGTGATGGGTGTATGGAATAAGCTGTCAGAGGAGATAGTTGAGGCTGGGACTATCCCAACATTTACAAAACAATTAGGCAGATACATGGATAGCACAGATTTGGAGGGATATGGACCAAACACGGCAGGTGGGACTAGTGCAGCTGGGACATGTTGGCCATTGTGGGCAAGTTGGGCCAAAGGGCCTGTTTCCACGCTGTATCGCTCTATGACTGTGACTTTAATGACGGCCTATTTCTGCCGATTTTCATATTTTCTAGAGTTTTCATTGATCACCCTTTTACAATCTTGGTGCCAGAATGTCCAAAGTCCTAATTATTCTCTGAACCTTTACCATTATATCCACAATATTTTTACTTCTTCTTGAACCATCTCTCATGGGATAAGGTAGTCCAGTCATCTCCAGTATCTTACAAATTAAAATTAATGGTTTATTTTAGGAGTGACTGAATAATCCATCCAAAGCTTCGCTGATTTTATCTGAATTCATGAACTCTAAAAGCTTAACATTTGTAATTAGTAGTCATTGGAACTATGGATATCGGTCAAGAAGAATAAAAACACCAGGTGTAATTGAATTGATGAAATAATTAATTGCTGGTGTGAAGGAGGATTAAATAATGGACTAAGGAAAGTTTGCTATTCAGCGACTTTCCTCCCCTATTGTTTCCTTTTTTACTCACTTTCCCTTTGAATTTATGTAGTTGAATATATGTAAAATTTGATTCAAGATTCAAGAGATGCAAGAGAGTTTATTGTCATGTGTCTCAGGTAGGACAATTAAATTCTTGCTTTGTTTCAGCACAACAAAATATAGTAGGCATAAATAAATACAGAACAGAACAGATCAGTGTAACCATACACGGAGCGAAGATGATGTACAGAAATGATTCTATCAAACTCCTACGGGACTACCCTTACGAGATTGTGCAAAAGAAAAGAAAGTTCTCACAGACAAGAGAAGCTCTTTACGGTGTTAAGGATGTCATATGCGGAGTGTATTATCCGGCCAGGATGCGTATTACTGTCAAGGGAGTTTCAAAAACATTCACTAATTCGGTAGCATCTCTTAAATATGCTCAAGAAATCGTGGCAGAACTCACAGCGTAGGAACAGAAGATTAATCACGGCACCAGGACGTTATGAACAAACTAATTTGCTTATTCCCCCAACGAGAATATTAGAAGAAAAGGGAAATAACACCAATCTCTAAAAATTATTAAATGCAACAGCTTTTCCACGAGACGTGTCTAGACATTATTATCTCCCCTCGGACATTGTGGAATCCAACTCAAGGACACTTTGTGTTCAAACGAGGAAAGACTGATAAAAATGGGAGTGACGATCTGTTGAGCTGAGCTGAAAGTGGAAAACATTACAAGGACAAGTGGCGCTTTACGATCTTACATTGTTTCACAAATAATAATTAATAACTAACAATACTAATATAGAAATAATAATGGAAACTGACGAAGTATATAATGGTAAAAATTGTTGTATATAACGCAGACAACACTGTAATCTCATGTGTTTCGCAGCCCGAGTGGGGAGGGGAGGAGACTCAGGCACCTGGCATAATTCCAGGAGCCTGACTCTGGTTAACCCTCTCAGCGAACAGCTCACTATTAACAAAGCTAAAACCAATTATAAATAGTTAATAGATAAAGAGTGAGGAATATATGTAATTGAATTTATGATTAGATTTGATGTCGGAATGAAACATATATATATATATATAGTGCAACTGGGTGAAATAGAACTGATTTGGAAATGGTACCGACCCCCTAGGTTTAGGGTAATAAAGGCAGCGGGGCTAACTTCATAACATCTACACCGGAAGCTGTATTGATGTCGAATCCCACAGACGAGTGGGACACTCACTACAGTGTCGAATATTCAGACACTGTAAACTTACTTGTTCTATTTTTTTATCACAATATGTCACATCTATGTGGTTTTTTTTCAAGGACAATCGCAGAAGGGAACTACCAAAGAAGTCTATAATATAAACGCCCCCCAAATAACCAGAGTCCTGAGGTATGGATGCACCGCAATAAATAAGGTCATTAAAATTGGTAAAAATGCATGACGACAATCAAAAGAAAATGGGAGGAATCACACTATGTAGTTGGAATATAAGGGGTATTAATGAACCTATTAAAAGGGGCAAGATACTAGCTCAGTTGAAATCATACAACACGGACATTTTGTTTCTACAAGAAACGCATCTTAAACATCAAGATCAGACGAGACTGAGGGCAAACTGGATAGGCCAAACATTTCACTCTTCATTCACTTCCAAATCTAGAGGCACTGCAATCATTATTCGTAAAGGAATACCATTTAAATCAAATAATATTATATCAGATAAGGAAGGGAGATACCTTATAGTAACAGGAGAGATCAATACTACGCCAATTACGTTGGTAAACATTTATGCGCCCAATTTTGATAATCCTCAATTTTTCAATAACATTTTGAATATAATCGCAGAATTTAATTATCAAAATTTTATAATTGGAGGAGACGTCAACTGTGTTTTAGACCCTTATCTAGATAAATCGATGCAAAAACAAAGAGGTAATATGAAATCTAAAACCAGTGAACTCTTACATACATATATAAAAAACACAAATATAGCAGACGTTTGGAGGATTGCAAACCCGACGGGAAGGGATTATTCGTTTTATTCAACGGTACATAAAACATACTCACGTAGAGACTATTTCCTAGTGGATACAAAACTAATACCGCACACTATGAACCGTAAATACCACATAAATGTGATCTCAGACCACTCTCCGTTAACTGTTGTTTTAAAATTAGAAGGAATGTCTATGAATAAATCGTTCTGGAGGTTTAACTCGCAAATTTTAAAAGACCCACAAGGGAGTATATACCTAAAAAAACAGATGGACCTATTTTTTGAGATAAATGATACACCAGATATATCCCCCACGCTATTATGGGAATCCTTCAAAGCATTTATTAGAGGAGTCATTATTTCATTTCAAGCTTTTCAAAATAAAAAGAATAAGAATGAACAAAGACATTTAGAAGAACAAATAAAACAATTAGATACAGATAACGCTAAAGATCCAACTATGGATAAACATAATAAAATTCTGCTATTGAAATTCAAGCTAAACAAATTATTGTCAGAGAAAGTTATAACACTATTTCAAATTACAAAACAAGAACATTTCGAATTCGGGGACAAACCCCACAAACTTCTAGCATGCCAATTGAAAAAACGGGAAAAAGAGAATGCAATACTAAAGATTAAATCAGATAGAGGGGAATTATTAACACTACCCAAGGATATCAATAAAAGATTTGCTCAATTTTACCAGAATCTATACACATCTAAAACGTCAATAGACAATAATAAAGTTTCAGAATTTCTGGATAATAGTAACCTCCCTCAATTCTAATTGAGGGAACAAGAGGAACTGGGAGCACAAATTACTTCTAAGGAGATAGAAGACACAATAAACACACTTAAGAATGGAAAAACACCAGGACCAGACGGATTCAGTAATGAATTCTATAAATCCTTTTACGACATAGTTACTCCACGCTTACAGAAAATGTATACATATGCTTTTAAAAAGCAAAGCTTACCTGAAACATTAGCAGAATCAACGATCACATTAATACTTAAAAAAGATAAAAATATAGAAGCACCAGGATCATATAGAGCTATTGCTTTGTTAAATACGGATCAAAAAATAATAGCGAAAACACTAGCCAGAAGACTAAGCAAGTATGTTAGTAGATTGATAAATGAGTATCAAACAGGATTTATACCTAAGAGACACTCATTCAATAATCTGAAACGCTTGCTTAACATAATGCACTCACATAAATCTCATGACCAAGAGTTATCTATCATTTCACTGGACGCAGAAAAAGCGTTTGATCAAGTAGTATGGGATTATATGATTAAAGTATTGCAAAAATTCCAAATGGGAGAGAATTTCATCGCATGGATAAAATTATTATATAACAAACCCACGGCTAGAATACTAACTAATAATATACTATCCACGAAATTTGAATTATCAAGGGGCAATAGACAAGGATGTTCACTATCACCGCTGTTATTTGCTTTGGTAATTGAACCCCTTGCTGAAACAATAAGAACACACCCGGATATTTATGGTTATTATACAAAATACTCAAATAACATAATATCTTTATACGCCGATGATGTACTATTGTACATCACAAAACCACAAATTAGTATACCAAACATATTAAATTTAATTGAGGACTTTTGATCCTTCTCAGGATATAGAATAAACTGGAACAAAAGTGAAATTATGTCGATAAAACCAAAAGACTTAACACACCTCCGGAAATTCCCCTTTAAAATAGCCACAGAAAAATTCAAATATTTGGGAATTGAAATTACTAGAAACTACCATGATATGTTTAAAGCCAATTATAATCCTTTACTTAAGAAACTAAATAATTTGATTACATTCTGGAAAACACTTCCGATGTCCCTAATAGGCAGAATAAACGCTATAAAAATGATCTTTTTACCACAAATCCTATACCTATTTCAATCAATACCTATATATCTCCCAAAAAAGTTTTTCAAAAAATTGGACTCAGACATTACAAATTTTATATGGGATCATAAATCCCATAGAATACAAAGAGCACACCTTAATAAACGAAAAGAATTGGGTGGTCTAGCGCTCCCTAACTTTATGTATTATAATTGGGCAGTAAATATTAAAAATATGATTCATCTGCTGGACAATTCTGCCCAGCAGGTGGACTGGATTGTAATGGAAAGAGAGGACTGCTCTCCGTGTAATATAGGAGCGACTCTCCTCTCACCAATACACCTGAATAACAAAAATTATAATAAAAACCCAATTATACATAGCACAATTAGAACATGGAAACAAATAAAACAGAATCCAAAATTAAGAAACCTATCTCTTTTAATACCAATAGTTAGTAATCCATCGTTTAAACCATCAATTATAGACAAATCATTTATACAATGGGAAAGAATGGGAATCAAAACGCTCGGAGATCTGTATGAATTGGGAAAATTACTATCATTTCAACAACTACAACTGAAATATAATTTGAAAAATAATCAATATTTTAAATATCTTCAAATTCGTGATTATCTGAAAAAATACACAAAAGACTATCATAATATGCCTACAGACTTACTGGATGAAGCAATGAAGACAAAGGCGGAATCAGCTAATCTAATATCGTACTTATATAACATCATCTTAAACATAGAAATACCCACAACTGATGGAATTAGAAGAGACTGGGAACAAGAATTAGCTATAAAAATTTCAAAAGAGAGCTGGGATAATCACTTACTACAGGTGCATACATGTTCGATCAACGTACGACATATTCTCATCCAATTCAAAACATTACATAGACTATATTATTCAAAAACTAAAATAAATAAACTCTTCCCTAATGTCTCACCCATCTGTGATAAATGTCTGTGTCAAGAAGCTACCATAGCGCATTCTTTTGTTTTTTGTACAAAAATCCAAAAATTCTGGAATGAAATATTTGACATCTTTACAAAATTAATTAAAATAAAACTAGTACCAAAACCAGAATGGATCATTTTTGGAATATCGGAAGGTAACCCTGAACTAAACGTGTTTCAGAAGAATTTACTCAATTACGGATTCAAGATGGCGGATGTGCTGGAGTGGGCGCCGTCTGTGTATGGCAGCCTGCCTGCAGTCCGCCTCTACACCTTTCTTTATTTTATTTTATGTTAGTGGAGGTCTTCTATGTGGGGGGTGGGGGTGGGGAAGGGGGAAACTTTATTCTTAGTCCCTTACCTGGTCGGAGAGGCAGCATCCCTCCGTGCTGTTTCTTCGCCCCGTCCTCGCGGCCTACCACCGAAAGGGGAGCGGCGTTTTCCTGTCGGGACCGGCTGGGACTACAGCTTCGGCGGCGGTGGCGCAGCGCTGGGATACCAACAAGGAGCGGGCGATGCCTACCGGGTCGCCGTGCGGTAAGCTCCGGAGCGCTTTGGTCGCCGACTTCCAACATCGCGGAGCTGTGGCTGCGGGCGTTTGGCCGCGGGCGGCGCTGGATCTGGATTTGGATTTGGAGCGCCGCAGAGCCAGAGATCGAGTTCGCCGGGGTCGGAGCTCCAGCCGGCGCGGCCGGAGGACTACGAGTGCCGCGGACTCCGGTCTCCGGGGAGGGGACAGCCGCTCCAGACTTTTCCAAGCCGCTGAGGAATGTTTCACCCGACGCCGATGTTTCATCTTTACGGCAAGAGGGCCCTGAAAATCATCGGACTGGCTGCACGGCCACAGATGGGCCCTGACCTCGGGATGTTTCACAGAGGAAGAGGACTTAACTTTCTGGTGCCTTTCCCCTGCAGTGGAAATGTTTTGATTCTGCTGTGGGGGGATGTTTGTGTTGAACTCTTTAATATGTTGTGTCCATTTTTATTCTTTTTTTTTTTTTTTTAAACCTTTTTCTATGGAACTTATTATTATTTAAATTATGTGAAGCGCTTTGGGGTCAATACAAATTGTCTTAAAATGCGCTATATAAATAAAGTTTACTTACTTACTTACGGGCTAAAAATGGGAAAAAAGCTCATACTTAAATTCTGGAAAAATGCGCCTACACCAACAATAATGGGGCTTTTTCACGGGGCGACTTGACGCAAGAGTTAACCAGAGTTTAAAATCGTGGGAACCTCGTGCGATAACAGTACGGCATTCGTGGACCACCGTGGACCACCGTGGCGCTAACGGAAGGTAATCGTGTAACTTGGTGACTCGGGAGAAAATTCAAGCAAGTTTGAATTTCTCCAAGAATGACTTGTACACTTGTGGTTGAGCATTGCAACATTATATGAACGTAGTGGCCAGTGCGATATCCGTGCGATATCCGTAATAACTCTTGTGGTTACCGTGGGAACTCCTGCGAACGGTGAACCCGGAAGCTGGACAGAGGGGACAGAAGGTGAGTAAAAAGTGTCTTCTGTGGGATTGAATTTAAAAAATAAAGATTTGCATCCGCATATGGACATCAACTTATTCATGAGTTATGTTAATGAGATTCAAGAATATAACTATAATCTTTAAAAGGGACTTTACTGAAAGGTCCCGCATTTTTATGGTCCGTGAGAAATATTTCACATGTACTTCTTTGAGAGATACAGCACGGAGTCCTCGCCGACTAGCGATCGATGCCTTTCCGAAGCAGGGTCCGGAACGCTACCAATCAATGTTCTCCAGAGACCCGTGTAAGGAGTGAACTCCACATGCTGGTTTAAACTGAAGACAGACACAAAAAGCTGGAGTAACTCAGCGAGTCAAGCAGCATCTCTGGAGAAAAATAGCTGATGTTTCGGGATGAGACACATCTTCAGACTCAATTCCGATTAGGATGTCTGAAGAAGGGTTCCGATTCGAATCGCCACCTATTCTTTTTCTCCAGAGATGCTGCCTGACCCACTGACTTACTCCAGCTTTTTATGTTTTTCTTCCCAGATCTGACTTAACTGCTGAGTTACACCAACATTTTGTGTCCTTTTGTACGTATTAACCAGCATCTGCAGTTCCTTTAGACATTACCTAAGTTCAGATTTTAGAGATATAGCGCGGAAACAGGCCCTTCAGCCCACCGAGTCTGCGCCGACCACCTATTCTTATCCGGCTTCAGAACGGTTCTTCCTTCCATTCGTTTGGGCACTGACCCGACCTACCAACCTACCTCAATGCGGACATTGGACTTTTTCCCCCTGGAACTGTCCTGAAAACATATATTCTGAACTCTGGTATTTTCCTCTTCGCTCTACCTGGTGTTCTTGTGCATGTGTCGGAAGGAACAGCAGATGCCGGTTTAAAGAGAATGCTAGAGTAACTCGACGGTTCAAAATGCTGGAGTAACTCAACGGGACATGCAGCATCTCTAAAGAGAAGGAACGGGTGACGTTTCGGGTCGAGGCCCTTCTTCAGACTGTACGTGGCTTGGTTATATTCATGTATAGCATTATCTGATATGATTGTATAGCACGCAAACAAAAGTTTATTCCCTGCATAGAATCATACAGCGTAGAAACAGGCCCTTCGACCCAACTTGCCCACACCGACCAATATGTCCCATCTACACTAGTCCCACTTGCCCGC
Source organism: Amblyraja radiata (assembly GCF_010909765.2). Taxonomy (NCBI): domain Eukaryota; kingdom Metazoa; phylum Chordata; class Chondrichthyes; order Rajiformes; family Rajidae; genus Amblyraja; species Amblyraja radiata. Next base: position 60,343,897 of record NC_045961.1, read on the forward strand.
GTTTGGCCCATAACCATCTAAACCTATCCTATCCATGCTTCAGTCTAATGCGTCTTAAACATTGTGACAGTACCTGCCTCAACTACCTTAATGGATAGCTCATTCCATACACCCACCACCCTTTGCGTAAAATAGTTACCCCTTAGGCTCTCTTTAAATCATTCCCCCCGAACCTAAACCTGTATCTGCTGGTTCTCGATATGAGACAATAATAACAAACCAAAGCGAGTTAGGACATCAACGGGGAGATCCTGGATAAACCCAAGGTAGCCACAAAATGGAGGAACTCAGCGCAACAGGCAGCATCTCTGGGGAGAAGGAATGGGTGACATTTCGGGTCGAGACCCTTTTGATATGCTGCCTGTCCCGCTGAGCTACATGTTGTGTCTATCTTTGTTTTAATCCAGCATCTGCAGTTCCTTCCTGGCCGAACCCGATTGAAAGATGAGAGGCTGGGCGATAGAGCACTGGGTGTGACAAGGATCAGGCTTCAGTAAGCAAGGTAAAGAGAGGTGGCAACGTTATGGAAATGAAGCGGGTAAACCGAGTGATGGCGAGACGGTATCCTCTAATGTGTCGGAAAGAACTGTAGATGTTGGTTTGCGCTGATGATAGACACAGTAATACTGGAGACAGACATAAAATACTGGACGGGCAGCATCTGGATAAAAGGAATGGGTGACGTTTCGGGACGAGACTCTGAAGAAGGGTCTCGAACCGAAACGTCACACATTCCTTCTCTCCAGAGATGCTGCCCGTCACGCTGTGTTACTCCAGCATTTTGTGTCTATCTTCCATATGCTCTGTGATGGTCATCTCGGAGTCAAGTGGCATCTCTGGTCTGTAGACACGAGGAACTGCAGATGCAGGAATCACGAGCAAAACACAGAGCGTTGGACGAGCCTGACCCTTTGAATACCTCCATCACTTTGTGTTGAAGTCAGGTCTGGACATTGCTTGGCTCAGTCTCAGGCACCGGCTAACTAGGAAGGTCGAGTCAAAGTCCAGCACTAACACTCAAGAAATAACGTTTGCGGCCTGATGTTCCCAATATTTAATTGAAATCATTAATAAAGTAAATAAATAGATACTGGTCTAATCAGTATCTACGGGATTGGACAGGCTAGATGCAGGAAGAATGTTCCCGATGTTGGGGGAGTCCAGAACCAGGGTCCCAGTTTTACAGTCTACCGTGGGAACTCTTTAACTCAGTAAAGTAAAGTAAAGTAAAGTAGCCTTTATTGTCATATCAGCGCACAGGCAGCAGTTGATTGTTGCTCTATTCAGTTTCCCAGGGGGTCGGGACGGGACTGGAGTTAGAAACATAGAAACATAGAAATTAGGTGCAGGAGTAGGCCATTCGGCCCTTCGAGCCTGCACCGCCATTCAATATGATCATGGCTGATCATCCAACTCAGTATCCCGTACCTGCCTTCTCTCCATACCCTCTGATCCCCTTAGCCACAAGGGCCACATCTAACTCCCTCTTAAATATAGCCAATGAACTGGCCTCGACTACCCTCTGTGGCAGGGAGTTCCAGAGATTCACCACTCTCTGTGTGAAAAAAGTTCTTCTCATCTCGGTTTTAAAGGATTTCCCCCTTATCCTTAAGCTGTGACCCCTTGTCCTGGACTTCCCCAATATCGGGAGCAATCTTCCTGCATCTAGCCTGTCCAACCCCTTAAGAATTTTGTAAGTTTCTATAAGATCCCCTCTCAATCTCCTAAATTCTAGAGAGTATAAACCAAGTCTATCCAGTCTTTCTTCATAAGACAGTCCTGACATCCCAGTAATCAGTCTGGTGAACCTTCTCTGCACTCCCTCTATGGCAATAATGTCCTTCCTCAGATTTGGAGACCAAAACTGTACGCAATACTCCAGGTGTGGTCTCACCAAGACCCTGTACAACTGCAGTAGAACCTCCCTGCTCCTATACTCATATCCTTTTGCTATGAAAGCTAACATACCATTCGCTTTCTTCACTGCCTGCTGCACCTGCATGCCCACTTTCAATGACTGGTGTACCATGACACCCAGGTCTCGCTGCATCTCCCCTTTTCCTAGTCGGCCACCATTTAGATAATAGTCTGCTTTCCTGTTTTTGCCACCAAAATGGAGAACCTCACATTTATCCACATTATACTGCATCTGCCAAACATTTGCCCACTCACCCAGCCTATCCAAGTCACCTTGCAGTCTCCTAGCATCCTCCTCACAGCTAACACTGCCCCCCAGCTTAGTGTCATCCGCAAACTTGGAGATATTGCCTTCAATTCCCTCATCCAGATCATTAATATATATTGTAAATAGCTGGGGTCCCAGCACTGAGCCTTGCGGTACCCCACTAGTCACTGCCTGCCATTGTGAAAAGGACCCGTTTACTCCTACTCTTTGCTTCCTGTTTGCCAGCCAGTTCTCTATCCACATCAATACTGAACCCTCAATGCCGTGTGCTTTAAGTTTGTAAACTAATCTCTTATGTGGGACCTTGTCGAAAGCCTTCTGGAAGTCCAGATACACCACATCCACTGGTTCTCCCCTATCCACGCTACTAGTTACATCCTCGAAAAATTCTATAAGATTCGTCAGACATGATTTACCTTTTGTAAATCCATGCTGACTTTGTCCAATGATTTCACCACTTTCCAAATGTGCTGCTATCCCATCTTTAATAACTGACTCTAGCAGTTTCCCCACTACCGATGTTAGACTAACTGGTCTGTAATTCCCCGTTTTCTCTCTCCCTCCCTTCTTAAAAAGTGGGGTTACGTTTGCTACCCGCCAATCCTCAGGAACTACTCCAGAATCTAAAGAGTTTTGAAAGATTATTACTAATGCATCCACTATTTCTGGAGCTACTTCCTTAAGTACTCTGGGATGCAGCCTCTCTGGCCCTGGGGATTTATCGGCCTTTAATCCATTTAATTTACCCAACACCACTTCCCGGCTAACCTGGATTTCACTCAATTCCTCCAACTCCTTTGACCCGCGATCCCCTGCTATTTCCGGCAGATTATTTATGTCTTCCTTAATGAAGACGGAACCAAAGTAGTTATTCAATTGGTCCGCCATATCCTTGTTCCCCATGATCAACTCACCTGTTTCTGACTGCAAGGGACCTACATTTGTTTTAACTAATCTCTTTCTTTTCACATATCTATAAAAACTTTTGCAGTCAGTTTTTATGTTCCCTGCCAGTTTTCTTTCATAATCTATTTTTCCTTTCTTAATTAAGCCCTTTGTCCTCCTCTGCTGGTCTCTGAATTTCTCCCAGTCCTCCGGTATGCTGCTTTTTCTGGCTAATTTGTACACATCATCCTTCGCTTTGATACTATCCCTGATTTCCCTTGTTATCCACGGATGCACTACCTTCCCTGATTTATTCTTTTGCCAAACTGGGATGAACAATTTTTGTAGTTCATCCATGCAGTCTTTAAATGTCTTCCATTGCATATCCACCGTCAACCCTTTTAGAATTAATTGCCAGTCAATCTTGGCCAATTCACGTCTCATACCCTCAAAGTTACCTTTCTTTAAGTTCAGAACCATTGTTTCTGAATTAACAATGTCACTCTCCATCCTAATGAAGAACTCAACCATATTATGGTCACTCTTGCCCAAGGGGGCACGTACAACAAGACTGCTAACTAACCCTTCCTCATTACTCAATACCCAGTCTAAAATAGCCTGCTCTCTCGTTGGTTCCTCTACGTGTTGATTTAGATAACTATCCCGCATACATTCCAAAAAATATTCTTCCTCAGCACCCCTGCCAATTTGATTCACCCAATCTATATGTAGATTGAAGTCACCCATTATAACGGTTTTGCCTTTGTCGCACGCATTTCTAATTTCCTGTTTGATACCATCTCCAACTTCACTACTACTGTTAGGTGGCCTGTACACAACACCCACCAGCGTTTTCTGCCCCTTAGTGTTTCGCAGCTCTACCCATACCGATTCCACTTCCTGCAAACTAATGTCCTTCCTTTCCATTGCGTTAATCTCCTCTCTAATCAGCAACGCTACCCCACCTCCTTTTCCTTTCTCTCTATCCCTCCTGAATATTGAATATCCCTGGATGTTCAGCTCCCAGCCTTGGTCACCCTGGAGCCATGTCTCCGTGATCCCAACTGTTTCATAGTCATTAATAGCTATCTGCACATTCAACTCATCCACCTTATTACGAATGCTCCTGGCATTGAGACACAAAGCCTTCAGGCTTGTTTTTACAACACTCTTACCCCTTATACAATTTTGTTGAAAAGTGGCCCTTTTTGATTTTTGCCCTGGATTTTCCGGCCTGCCACTTTTACTTTTCACCTTGCTACCTATTGCTTCTACCCTCATTTTACACCCCTCTGTCTCTATGCTCACACATTTAAGAAACCCTTTCACTTTAACTCCATCCTCCACTAGCCCATTCGACACCCCACCCCCCTTATTCAGTTTAAAACCACCCATGTAGCAGTGGCAAACCTGCCTGCCAGAATGCTGGTCCCACACCTGTTAAGATGCAATCCGTCCCTTTTGTACAGTTCCCCCATACCCCAAAACAGATCCCAGTGATCTAAGAATCTAAATCCCTGCCCCGTGCACCAGTTCCTCAGCCACACGTTCAGGTCCCGTATCTCCCTGTTCCTGCTCTCGCCAGCACGAGGAACTGGAAGCAAACCGGAGATAACAACCCCGGAGGTCCTGCTTTTCAGCATTTTTCCGAGCTCTCTAAAATCACGCTGCAGAATATTCATCTCCTTCTTTCCGACATCGTTTGTGCCGACATCCACTACCACTTCCGGTTGTTCACCTTCGCCCTTGAGGATTTTCTGCACTCTGTCCGTGACATCCTGGATCCTGGCACCAGGAAGGCAGCACACCATCCTCGCATCCCGTCTGTTGCCGCAGAAACCCCTGTCCGTACCTCTCACAATGGAGTCTCCGACTACAATGGCGTTGTCTGCCTTAGGCCTTTTTGGTTTTGGCTCAACAGCCCTATTCGCATCACAAGCCAGTCCGCCGCCCAGTGTAAACACCTCTTCTGTCCCGACAGCTTCTAAGTGGGTGAACCTGTTCACAAGAGGTACAACACCCGGGGACGTTGGCATTCCATGCTTCCCTCCCGTTCTCACTGTCTCCCACCTTCTCTCTTCCAGTACCTTAGGTGTAACAATCGTACTGTAGGACTTGTCGAGGAACGACTCCGTTTCTCGGACGAACCGGAGGTCATCCACTTGCTTCTCCAGTTCCCCAACACGGCCCTTCAGGAGCTCTACCTGGATGCACTTTGCGCATTTGTAGTAGCCAAAGGCACCAGCGGTGTCCTTGACCTCCCACATACTGCAAGCATCACACTGAATCAGCTTGCCTGACATCTCCTTCTTTCGTCTCTCCCTCTGCAGTGTTTTGCGTAGTCTCCTCTCCTCAGCCTCCTCTCCGAAGACTCTCGAGCCAAAGACTCACACTTTACTCACAGGGCACTTCCCTCACAAGGCCGCTCACTCACTGCCGCTCGCTAAGAGCAGTCTTGCTTAAATTGACTGATAAATTGCCTGATTTACCAATTTACAAACCAAATTCCTCAGTTTTCAACTGTTTTCCCAGCACTGACTCACTTCTCTCCTCCCACTTGGGCTAGAGCCAATCAGTCGTATCTCTTGCTAAACTCCTGCTGCTGTTGTTGCTCCCAAAGCTACAGCAGTTCTGAGTCAAGTCTGCCTGTCCTTGACCTGTACTTAAACTGTTTTCACTTCTCTCCTCCCACTTGGGCTAGAGCCAATCAGTCGTATCTCTTGCTAAACTCCTGCTGCTGTTGTTGCTCCCAAAGCTACAGCAGTTCTGAGTAGGGAGGGAAAGGAGGGGGAGTCGAGGGAGAGGAGGGGGAGACAGATGGGGGTGTCTTCATTTACTGGCGGCGGGTGTCTGTCACTGAAACAGGCAGGTGAGATTTCACATCCACCTTGTGTGTGCCTCTCTCTCTCTCTCCCTCCCTCCCTCTTACACAGGCTGAGAGACTCTGCCTCTGTGAGTGTACGTCTCTTTCTCCCCCTCTCCCACACACAGTAAGACCGAGGTACTGTGCTCAGTCCATCTGTGTCTCCCACATAGACAGTAAAACATGTCTCCAAATGAGCCAATTCAACCAAGGGAGGATATTTATAGTGTGTGAAAAAAAAGTGACATCATTTGTGCCACGTGATGATTTCACAACACTTCACAATGTTCATTCAAGATTTAACGGGAAAGCTCGGGAGACGGACAAGTCACTCGCACAAATAACAGAAATGCCGAGTACCGTGGGAACTCTTTATCAACCCCCCGTTATATCGTGTGATATCATGCTAGACCACGACTACTTCACTCTGGTTACATCTTGCGTCAAGTCGCCCCGTGAAAAAGCCGCTTAAAAATGTGGATAGTAAATATGTTTGAAACACTACATCTGGAAGAGATGAGATTCCTCTTAGCAGGCAAAGCAGACCACTTCCAAAAGACGTGGTCTACGTTTTTGGAACTATTACAAGCATAAGGTGCAATAGTAATTTAAAAAATAAATAAATAAATAAATAAATAAAAGGTGCCAGGATCTGGCAACGGGGGTAAAAAAAAACAAACAACAAAAACAGACTTGGTTGGTAGTCCCCTTTCTGCGGAGTTTAATGTTATAATAGAGCGATTGTTTCTCCTTTTTTTTTCCTTCTTTCCTAGGGCCTACCTTCTTTCTTTACTTCCTTCTCTAACTTCTTTTCTAAGGGGCTTTCTTTTCTCAACACTCTCCTGCACCTTCACGACTCTTGCGCACTTTCCTTACTTCCTTTACTTCTATCTTTTTTTTAAAGCTCAAAAAATGAAGCGGTACAAAAAATGTATTAAGACGTATGTGTTGTGTATTATTGTAACTTACCGTACTTCTAATAAAAAATAAATAAAAAAAATAAATAAAAAAACAATACTGGACAAATATGAACAGTATTGAACAACAACAAACTTTTCGGAACCATTTTCTGAAGCATCTTATAGAGATGTATAAAATCATGAGAGGAAAAGATCGGGTAGATGCACAGTCTCGTGCCCAGAGTAAGTGAACCGAGGACCAGAGGACATAGGTTTAATATGAAGGGCAAAAGATTTAATAGGAATCTGAGAGGTAACTTTTTCACACAAAGGGTGATGGGTGTATGGAATAAGCTGTCAGAGGAGATAGTTGAGGCTGGGACTATCCCAACATTTACAAAACAATTAGGCAGATACATGGATAGCACAGATTTGGAGGGATATGGACCAAACACGGCAGGTGGGACTAGTGCAGCTGGGACATGTTGGCCATTGTGGGCAAGTTGGGCCAAAGGGCCTGTTTCCACGCTGTATCGCTCTATGACTGTGACTTTAATGACGGCCTATTTCTGCCGATTTTCATATTTTCTAGAGTTTTCATTGATCACCCTTTTACAATCTTGGTGCCAGGATGTCCAAAGTCCTAATTATTCTCTGAACCTTTACTATTATATCCACAATATTTTTACTTCTTCTTGAACCATCTCTCATGGGATAAGGTAGTCCAGTCATCTCCAGTATCTTACAAATTAAAATTAATGGTTTATTTTAGGAGTGACTGAATAATCCATCCAAAGCTTCGCTGATTTTATCTGAATTCATGAACTCTAAAAGCTTAACATTTGTAATTAGTAGTCATTGGAACTATGGATATCGGTCAAGAAGAATAAAAACACCAGGTGTAATTGAATTGATGAAATAATTAATTGCTGGTGTGAAGGAGGATTAAATAATGGACTAAGGAAAGTTTGCTATTCAGCAACTTTCCTCCCCTATTGTTTCCTTTTTTACTCACTTTCCCTTTGAATTTATGTAGTTGAATATATGTAAAATTTGATTCAAGATTCAAGAGATGCAAGAGAGTTTATTGTCATGTGTCTCAGGTAGGACAATTAAATTCTTGCTTTGTTTCAGCACAACAAAATATAGTAGGCATAAATAAATACAGAACAGAACAGATCAGTGTACCCATATACCAATGAATATATATATACACACATAAATAAATAGACTAAGTGCAATGGGATATTTAACGATCAGAGTTTTGTTTGTTTTGTTCATAGCCTGATGGCTGTGGGGAAGTAGCTATTCCTGAACCTGGATGTTGCAGATTTCAGGCTCCTCTACCTACCTGAAGGCAGCGGGGAGATGAGTGAGTGGCAGGATGGTATGTGTCTTTGATGATGCTGGCAGTCTTTTTGAGGCAATGACTGTGATAAATCCCCTCGATGGTGGGGAGGTCAGAGGATGGACTGGGCAGTGTTTACAACTTTTTGCAGTCTTTTACGCTCCTGGGCGCTCAAGTTGCCGAACCAAGCCACGATGCAATCGGTCATCATGCTCTCCACTGTGTACCTGTACAAGTTTGAGAGCGACTCTCCGTAATCTTCTCAGAAAGTAGATGTGCTGATGTGCTTTCTTTATAATTGCATCCGCTAATTATAAAGGAATCAGGACAGGTGATAAATTCATACAATACAATACAATACGGTTTTATTCGTCACATTGCACATAAAGTGCAAGTGAAATGAATTTGCCAGCAGCGGTACAATGATAAAGAACACACAAACACACTAAAAATGTAACACAAACATTCATCACTGTGGTGGAAGGCACAAAAATTGACCAGTCCTCCTTCATTTCCCCCCGTGGTCAGGACCTCAACCCTCCGCAGCCGTCGCTGTGGACGTCCAGATGGTAAAAGGACAAGGTAAAAAGTCCAGGTAAGTCCAGAATTGGCTTTTCCCCACCGGAGACCGCGGCTTCAGGTTGGTGTAGGCCGCAGGCTGGCGGTCGTAGATTTAAAGTTCCCGCCGCAGCCAGAAGCATGCTAGTTAAAAGGATCGTTTAAATAAAAGTGCTGACATTGACAACTAAAGGTAATGAATTAGACTGTTGATGGCTGCTTGACATCAGTGCAGAACCCATGTAGGAAGAGTGAGCACAGAAGTATTAGGGGAGGGGTATTACACTTGTCTTTACACCTTCCTCCTCACCACCATCCAGGAGAATGCTAGGATAAGCGTGGATGAGGTTTCTCAGATTGATATAATAGAATTGAGGGCCATAAAGCATTATGTGCACCTATTTTAGACGGGGCAGACTGCAGGGATCCCAAGGCTGGGTTGGAAATTACTCAGGTAAGCGCTCATATTTTTCGATGTGGCTTTAGTTTCTTTTGAAATTGCATTGCATGTTACACTGAAGCTTTGCAATTTCTAGGTCATCCACTTACAGGTTGAAAAGAAAGTACTATGATAAATTTTGTTTCAAGTTTTACATGAGACAAATAAATGATAATCTTGAAAATGCCTGGAATAATTAATTCTTCATTGGTACAAGTTTGGAATTGCTATATTATACTAGGAAGTATTTCAATTGAAGGCAATTAAAATTTGCTCTACAGCTCCAATAAGCCTCTTATTGGTGCTACCAACAGACGGGAGGTACAGATGCCTGAAGTCCCACACCATCAGGTTCAGGAACAGCGAGTTGTTACATCTTTTTGCTTCTTGAATCAACGGGCAAAACCCTAATTGTACTTCAGCAATGGAGCACATGGACAACCCCCTGTACTACCATGAACTTATTTTCTAATTGTATTACATTAGGAGCTCGCAGGTCCCTGGTGGGAGACCGCTTTTCAGAGATCCCGCAACGGAAACTTCTCCTGCCGGAATCGTGGGGTTTAAATCTCAGAGTGGGGCCTAACATCACCCGGCACGGCTTAAACAGACTTACCATCGCTTGCCGGGAGCTTTAACATCGTGAGCCCTAGTTGCCTCGACGCTGCAGTTGGACAGCTGGACTGCGGGAGAAGAACAAGGGGAAGAGATAAGACTTTTGCCTTCCATCACAGTGAGGAGGTGTTGGAAATTCACTGTGATGGATGTTTGTGTAAATTGTGTAAATTGTGTAAATTGTGTTAAGTGTGTGTCTTGTTTTTTTTGTAATGTCATGACCGTAGGAATGAAATTTCGTTCAAACCTTGTATGTTTGAATGACAATAAAAGGCATTCCATTCCATTTGCACTAATTTATTGTCTTTGCACAGATTTTATCCTTTGACTGTCTTGTATAACATGTATAATTTAATAATAATAATAATACATTTTATTTTTTGGGCGCCTTTCAGACATCTCAAGGACACCTTACAAAGATTAACAGGAATAAAAAACATATAATCAGAATAAAATAAATAATAAAGACATCACAGAAACACAAATTAAAAACAGAATTCAGTCCAAAAACAAAAAATCAAAAACACAATGTGAAGAGAGAGCAGCGGCAGCTAAAGCGCACCAGCGTCCACTCTCCCTTCACGGCAGCCATCTTGGACAAAGACTAACAGGATTGCGTACAGACAAAAATTTGTACTTTGTACTTTGTGTGTTGTCTGAGTCTGTAATGCTTCTGCAAGATTTTATTTGTACCTGTACCTTTGTACCTGTATCTCAGCATACTTTAAATATGACAAAAAATTGCACTTGACTTGCTTGATAGTACATGTCAGCCTTGTGACCGAACCAAAGGATGTTACAGAATCAGCATTACACATTTGTGTGGGAAGGAACTGCAGATGCTGGTTTAAATTGAAAATAGACATAAAATGCTGGAGTAACTCAGCGGGAAAGGCAGCATCTCTGGAGAGAAGGAATGTGTAACATTTCGGGACGAGACCCTTCTTAAGAGTCTGAGTCTGAAGAAGGGCTCGACCCGAAACATCTCCCATTCCTTCTCTCCGGAGATGCTGTCTGTCCTGCTGAATTACTCCAGCATTTTGTGTCTATCTTCAGCATTACACATCTAATGGGTTGTCAGAATACAGACAGGCTTCAGTATCTCTTTCAATATTTAGTGCAAGAATATTATCATCAGCTTATTATAGAAGGGTGGAAGATAATTATCGGAAGGTTATCTTGACCAGATACTGTATGACCTGATGCCATGAGCTTTCATGGTGCCTGTGGGGAATCCCTGGCCCTCAGAGTTTTCCATTGCTATGCTGCTATCACTGGTGGTACTGTTATGCCAGTGAGGCCAAGTAGGCAGAAATAGGATGAAGGAGCAATTTGTGAAAGTGTACCGACATACTTTCTCATGATGCTGGAATCTTCCATGAGAGATATGTCCAAAGAAGAGAATATTCCATGGTTGATTGGTTTGTGTTTGTTTCATTATGTCCCATGCAATGTCTCATTCCCAATTGCTCTCTCATTTTACATTATGGCAGGCATACAATTAATACTAACGCAAAACACCTAATATGGTACAACCTGCAGATTGCCACATCTTTGATCTTGAGACTTTTCATGAAGCAATACTTTGTGTATCCACGTGTAGTTTGGTTTAGAAAGACACAACATGGAAGCAGACTCTTCAGCCCACTGAGTCCACGCCAACCATCATTCACCCGTTCACACTGGTTCCATGTTATCCCACTTTCTCATTCACTCCTTACAAACTAGGCGCAATTTACAGAGGCCAATTAACCTACAAACCTGCACGTCTTTTGGATGTGGGAGAAACCGGACCTCCCGGAGCAAAACCACATGATCACAGGAAGGATGTGCAAACACTACACAGCACCAAAGTCAGGTTCAAACCCAGGTCTCTGGCGCTGTGAGGCAACAGCTCCACCAGCTGTGCCACAGACCATGTTAATAGTTTTTTTTCTCTTGAATGTTTATCATAAATATAAATAAATATTTCCTTCATCAAAATATGTCTAATAAATAGAAGTATTCACTACATTTCAAAAGATAACTACTTAACCTCCACATACAGTGTTTATACCTTGCCGTTGCACATCAGACAGGCCCCCTCACTGTCCATCTTCAAATCCTCCCTAAAAACTCATTTTTATTCTCTGGCTTTCGACACTGGCTGAGACATTGCTCCTGTTCTTAGTGCTTTTAATGTCTTTTAATTTTTTACTGTTTTTAGTCCTTCGTTTTACGGTTTTTAATGATTTGTAATAACTTTTTGTCCATGAGTTCTCATGTACAGCACTTTGTGGCAACTGCGGTTGTTTAAAGCGCTTTATAAATAAAGTTTATTATTATTATTATTATATTGCAGCACTACTTGCCTAGAATAATGGTTTGTTATTCCGATTCAGGATTTCATTCTAAAAACTGAAGTGATACCCTGGTTTAGTATTTAGTGAATGGTGTCAAGAGAACTGACCCTCAGCTGAAGTGTCAAACTAATGTCCAAAATACTAGATTGAAACCATCTTTCAGCCAACAACAGCAAAAATAGCTCACTGTTCCTTCATGTGAGCTGTACTCTTCATAATTGCTTCAAAACAGCCTTTTGTCTGGAGAACAAGAATGTCTGCATTTCAAGGTAATAATTATGTGCAAAGTGCTTGAGATATTTCCATTATGAATGGCAATGTGCTTCACAAAATAGTTTTTTTTTCATTTGAAATGATAGTAACCAAATAACAAATTATTTTACAGAATGCTGTTTAAAGCAGCAGCAACACACCAAAAGCAAAGCAGTTGTTTAAAATACCAACTCAAATTAAAGTTGAAAATGCTTGTATGCTACAAGGTTCCATTACTCTTATGAAAATACATAGTTCTCATCTATCAACTTGAGCATTGAGGCAGCCACTCACATTCGCATTTGTGATCTTTTATATTTGCCAGTGGTACATGTGCAGTTACCAGAAGAATCTCTTGATATCAGATACAAAAACAAAAACCATATAATCTTGCAGTTCCATGTGTTAAGGAAAATGACTAAATGTTTATATTGTTGAGACGATATTTTTTAAAGAACATCAACAGAACACAATCAGTATGAATAGGCAGCAACTCTTTCCTAGACCAAGTGGGACCCGTTGGGTAGAGAGGGAGAGAGAGAGAGGGTGGTAGAGATGGAAGGGTGGTAGAGAGGGAGGGGTGATGGTAGAGATGGAAGGGTGGTAGAGAGGGAGGGGTGATGGAGAGTGATGGGGTGGTAGAGATGGATGGGGGTAGAGAGGTGGGTAGAGAGGAGGGGAGCAGAGAGGGAGGAATAAGAGAGGGGTAGAGAGAAAGTGTGTGTAGAGAGGGAGAGGGAGGGTGGTAGAGGGAGGGGGAGGTGGTAGAAAGGGAGGGGGTAGAGAGGTAGAGGGAGAGGAGGGGAGTAGAGAATGAGGACAGAGGAGTGGAGAGGGAGAGAGTGGTAGAGAGGAGGGAGGGTGATAGAGAGTGAGGGTGGTAGAGAGGGAGGGTGGTAGAGAGGGAGGGGGTAGAGAGGGAGGGGGACAGTTGGAGGGCAGAGAGGGAGGGGAGCAGAGAAGGAGGGGGAGAGGGAGGGAGGGGGTAGAGAGGGAGGGGCTAGAGTGGGAGGGGGAGGGGGTTGAGAGGGAGGGGGGTAGAGAGGGAGAGGGGATAGAGGGAGGGGGTAGAGGGAGGGGGATAGAGAGGGAGGTGGTACAGAGGGAGGAGGGTACAGAGGGAGGGGGTAGAGAGGGAGGGGGTAGAGAGTAGGTGGACAACGTGTTCTGATCTTATTTGATTGTGCACGCCAGGTTGATTTTGCATTCGTCGAAACACGTGAGGGTTGCAATCTCCCACCTCTGTCTCATTGTGATGTCATATGTAAATGAGATCCATTGTGATTGGATGTCTGTGAGATGGCACTGTGACATCATCAATGGAAGGCGCTGCAAGATTCTCCCACTGAAAAGCAATTAACTTTTTGAAATAAACGATTAAAACTTTAAAAAACCTAAAATATAAGTTGGAATGCAATGGGAAGATGTTTATCCCATCAAGGAAAAACATGGCAGTAGAATTTGTAGCGTTGGAAGAAAATAAGAATTAACCAGATTGTTGCTAGATGGCACACATATACACATATAAATCTGAGAGTTTTAGTTATTACTAGACCAAGTGGGAGAGGGAGGGGAAGGGGGTAGAGAGGAATGAGGCAGGGTAGAGAGGGAGGGGAGTAGATAGGAAAGGTAGAGTGAGGGGGAGGGTGGTAGAGAGGGAGGGGAGGGTGGTAGAGAGGGAGGGGGCAGAGAGGGAGAGGGGTAGAGACCCTAGCCCATCTTCCTCCTCCTCATTTCCCTCATCCTCCTCCTATTCCCTGCCCCAGGACCTACCCAGGTCGTAGAGCAGCGCCAGGGCCTGGAACTCTGCCTAGTTCTCATACTTGACCCGGCCCTGGTTGTAGACCCAGGCTCGTTCTTGGTTCCAGCGGCGGCTTCTTTATCGGCCCCAGTCACGGCCCCATCCCAAGCCCCGGACTCGGCTCTCACTCCAGCACGAGCACCAGGCTCAGCTCTAGCCAGGGCCCGCGGCTCCATCTCGTCACCAGATGTCGGGTGTCGGGCTCCAGCAGCCACCACACGAACGCTGGAGTGTCCCTCCCGGAGTGTCCCGTCCTGCCTTGTGAGTGCATTGTGACATCACTCAGGTGCGCTAGAGTGCCCCTCCCTCTCGGACTGTCCTGTCCTGCCTTGCGAGTGCATTGTGACGTCACTGGGGTTTGTTTCCGTAACGGATGAGTTTTGGGGCTGTTTAAAAACCTTTAAAGGATTAAAAAGTTTGGAAATATAGGTTGGACGCAACTGGAAGACGTTTATCATCTCGGGGAGAAATATGTGAGTACAATGTGTTAAAATGGGAAGGTTATGGCCTAGCGTTTGTAAGGAAATGAGAATCAAGCGGATTGTGCCGAGATGACACACACCCACACACACCTATAAGATGAGAGTTTTAGTTATATAGATATGATAAGCAATGGGGCACATCCAGGCTCAGTTCTCTGCTCTACTTACTCTATACACACGACTGCGTGGGTTTACACAGTTCCAACTCCATCTTTAAATTTGCTGATAACACCACCATTGTTGGATGAATTAAAGATAAAGATGTCAGAGTTTAGGAGATTGAGCTTCTGATGGAACTGTGCCAGAAAAACAAACTTGTTGTCAATATCAATAAGACCAAGGAACTGATTCTTAACTTTGAAGAGGAAGGCTGAGGATTGACAAACTTGTCTTCATTAATGAGTTGGTGGTGGAGAGAACATTAATTTCCTGGGGGAGCATATTTCTGAAGTTCGGACCTGGACCAAACTCATTGATGTAATCATAAAGAAACCCCATCAATGCCTTTACTTCCTTAGAAGTTTGAGGGGTTTCAGTATGTCAGCGAATACTCTCTTGAATCGCTACAGGTGTACGCTAGAGAGTATATTAACTGGTTGCATCATGGTTCAGCAACTCGTACGCACATGAATGAAGGAGATTACAAAAAGTGGTGGATTGCTAGTGGTGTCCGATCCATCATGGGCACTGATGTCCCCAGCATCGAAAGGATTTATAGGAGGAGGTACCTAAAAAAAGCAGCCAGCTTCATCAAGGATCCACACCACCCCATGGCCACGCACGCATTTCAATACTGCCATCGGGAGGAAGGTTTAGGAATCTGAAAACCATGATATCCAAGTTCAGGAAAAGTTTATTTGATTGATATTCATCAGGCAATTGAACACTACAAACGCCAACTAAACATCAAACTACAAACTGTCTTGGTTGCACGAGGAACTTCAGGTTTATTTTTTGCACTAATATTGGGGGGTTTATTTTTATTGAACTTTTGAACTTTTAAAATTTAGAATATTATCTATTGAGTAGTGTGTTTACTGGCCTGTTATGCTGCTGCAAGTAATAATTTACATCTTAGAAACCAAGAGGTTTGCCTTGATTTAAAGACACAGCCTGAATGCCATTGTTGAATATTGACCAATAAAGGCTGCCTTCCAAGTGAGAGAGATGATTTGAATGTGAAAACGTTCTTTCATTGGTCATTGAAACTATTTCTTGCTGTCCTGTTATAACACTTGGAATTAAATGGTTACTAGATTTAGTGGGACCTGTTGGGTCCCAGTTACATGGGAGGCCTGGTCCCCTAACGCAACCCATTCCCCAACGCAATATTCCACCACTCACCCCTTCCCCCAACGCAACCCGTTCCCCCAACGCAATATTCCACCATTCACCCATAGCCCCTAAATGCACAGGTGCAGCTCATTTCCCCCTTATCCCCAAGAACTCCCTCCCCCTCCTCTTCATGTGTGGGAGGGGAGGAGGGGAGGGGGGGGGAGTGGGTTGTGTAGCGGGGGGTGTGGGGTAGGAGGGGAGGAGGGGTGTGTGTGGACGGGGAGGTGTAGGAGGGGGGTTGTGGGGGAGGGGCGTGTATGGCGGGGTGGTGTAGGGTGGGGGTGAGGTGTGTATGTGGCTGGGTGGGGAGTGGGAGGGGGAGAGGAAGGATGTGGGAGGGGGGTGGTGTGTGGTGGAGGGTGTGTGTGTGGAAGGTGGTGTGTGTGGGGGGGGTGTGGGCGTGAGGGTGGTGTGTGTGTGTGGGGAGGGGGGGTTGTGGGGCGGAGGTGTTTGCTGGTGGAGGGGTTGTGGGGGGAGAGGTGTGTGAGCGGGCGGAGGGTCGTGGGGGCGAGGGGGGGTTGTGGGGGGGGGGGGTTGTGGGGGTGGGTGGGGGGATTTGTGGGGGCAGGGGAGTTGTGGGGGAGGGGCGTGTGTGGACGGGGAGGTGTAGGACGGGGATTGTGGGGGAGGGGTGTGTGTGGCGGGGAGGTGTAGGGTGGGGGTGAGGTGTGTATGTGGCTGGGTGGAGAGTGGGAGGGGGAGAGGAAGGATGTGGGAGGGGGTGGGGTGTGGGGGAGGGTGTGTGTGTGGAGGTGGTGTGTGTGGGGGGGGGGGGTGTGGGCGTGAGGGTGGTGTGTGTGTGGGAAGGGGGGGTTGTGGGGCGGAGGGGTTTGCTGGTGGAGGGGTTGTGGGGGGAGAGGTGTGTGAGCGGGCGGAGGGTCGTGGGGGCGAGGGGGGGTTGTGGGGTGGGGGGTGTTGTGGGGGCAGGGGGGTTGTGGTGGTGGGGGGGTTGTGGGGGCAGGTGGGGGGGTTTGTGGGGGCAGAGGAGTTGTGGGGGAAGAGCCATGGGGAGAGGGGGGCATCATGGGGAGGGGGGAAGAGCCAGTGAGGGGGACCAGAGGGTTACTGGCTGGAATTGGCAGTGCGATGGGGACTCACAGCGGGCGCTGGTCGTTCTGCTCCACCGGGATCAGTGTCTCTGCTTTCCCTTTGGCGACACCAACTCTGGGCTGGGTCTCCGACTCTGGGCTGGGATGAGTCTCCCACGCTGGGCTGTGCAGGGCAGGGTCTCTGACGCTGGGCTGCTTGGGGCATGGCTGCTTGGGGCAGGGCTGCTTGGGGCAGGGCTGCTTGGGGCTGGGCTGCTTGGGGCTGGGCTGGGCTGCTTGGAGCTGGGCTGCTTGGGGAGGGGTTGGGCGGGGCTGGGCAGGGCTGGTTGGGGCTGGGCTCGGCTGCTGCGGGTCCCTCCGAAAGCCCAGTTGGAAACCTCCACCGGCCATCCTCAGCTCCAGTAAAGACATGATGGCGCAGGAAGGGGCGGACCGTCCTGGGTAGTGACAGGGGAAGAGACTAATCAGTGCGGCACTGATTGGCAGGAGAAGAGATCGATATGCTCACGAGCGGTTTTTAAGATTTTTAAACCTCGCTAACTTTTACAACATCAGAACGAAACTTGGTGCACTCGCTGCACAGGGGAACGGTGAGTGAACTGGTGAAAAATCGTAGCGCTATCGCGAACCGTTTTTGCGCAAATAGAAAGACCGCCAAACCAGAAGATAACAAGATCAGCGTTTTAGTTATGTATAGATATAAATATGTTTTAATACTGCTTGTGTTTAATCTGAAATAATGCATTTACAGCACACAAGATGGCCATTCACGTCTTGGATTCTTGGTTTCTTGGTCCTCCAAAATATTCCCAATGGAATTTATACTGGAGGTGGTGAAGGGAGGGCTTAAGCAAGAAAGGGTTATTGGGAAGAAAGAGCTACTTTAAATTTAGTCAACTACTCAGTACTGGAGTTCATGCTTCATAATGATTTTTCACCAAATTCCTTAGAAAATATCAGGAATATTCATTTTGTTCTTTCTTCTTAATGTATCTTGGTTCCCCATAAATTTATCAATCTTATGCTCCTGTCCCACTTAGGAAAACTGAACGGAATCCTCTGGAGACTTTCAGATTCAGATTCAGATTCAAACTTTATTGTCATTGTGCAGCGTACAGTACAGAGTCAACGAAATGCAGTATAACGAAATGCATACAACAAACGACTTTGCGCCCCACCCAAGGTTTCCGTGCGGTTCCCGGAGGTTTTTTTCAGTCTCCCTACCTGCTTCCACTACCTGCAACCTCCGGCAACCACCTGCAACCTCCGAGAACCGCACGGAAACATTGGGTGGGACGCAAAGTCTCCCGAGGTTTCCGTTCAGGTTTCCTAAGTGGGACAGGGGCATGAGTAATCGCAACTACTTTGTATATAAGCAAATTTTTTAGTTTAACACATTCCTATATTTAAATAGGAAATTAAACAGGGACATATACTTCACTGTAGATAAACTCTGTTGAGTTTATCTTCTATTTGTAGCCTTTCAATCTTCCCTCCACCACAAGTGAACATAATATTTCTGTGCTTACCTTATCAAAATACTTCATAATCTCAGGGTAACGTCAGCTCTTCTGTTCTCCTATCATTTAAGTCCATTTTGCAATTTCTGAACTTTAACTTCCGGTCTTATTCTTACAAACACTTTTTTCTTCTTCCTCTCAAGTCTCTGCATCCTTTTTAATATACAATAACTGGAACTGAATGCGGTGAACTATTTGTGGTCTAGCTAAGGTTTGATTCAAATTTAACATAAATATTTTACTTTGACAACTGACTTCCAGCTAGTTTGATGCCCAGTGTGAAATCCCCAATACCTTGTGTCACTGATGACAGAAATTTTGGCACAAACTGTGCAGTATAATTGTATTAAGGGATGTTTCAAAATACCAGAGCCCCTCAAGTATTTGCATTTCAATGAATGCAACAAAGCAAACAGAACATGTCTATTTTACTTCGGACTCACGTGAGTGACTACGTGCAGACCCCGAAAGCACGCATGCGAGTCGTCATATCGTCTCTCGCATTGCGCAAACGACAAGCTGTTGGAGCTCTGCTTCCAACAGCTCGGACCTGAAGGTAAGTTTTTAACTTTTTCAGGTCTCTTTTTTACTGCAGGAAGCGTTCAGAGGTCCTGCTGGAGGTTCGAGGTCGGAACCCCAGCGCCACCCGGCTCCCTTCTACAGGGACCACCGCGGGGGGGCGGGGGCGGGGGGGGGGGGGGGGGGGGGGATCCCGGCTGCGAATTGCGGGGATATCCGAAGCCGACCACAGAATCGCGAGGAAGCCCTTTATCAGGGACCGCGAGGGAAACCCCGTTTACTAAGCCACGCCCGCTCGGGGGAAGCCCAAAACCGAGGGAGCATTCAAAAGGGAAATCCTGGCTCCCGACACCGCAAGGATCCCTGCTACAATGTTCCATAGATGCTGCTGCACCCGCTGAGTTTCGCCAGCATTTTAGGTCCCAACTACAAGGGCCGTGGGGAATGCCGACCGCAGGAAGAAGCCTGGCTGCGGGGACCACGGAACCTATGAAGACTGCAGGTAACCTGCCTTCCGGGACCGGGGAAAAACTGCGGGTAACCCGTTCTCCGAAACCGCGGGAAGACCGCGGGTACCCGACTTCGGAGACCGCGGGAAGACAGCAGGTAACCCGACTTTGGAGGTCACGGGAAGACCGCAGGAACCCGACTTTGGAGGCCACGGGAAAACCACAGGTAACCCAACTTCAGAGACCACGGGAAACCACGGATAATCCGACCAGAGACCACGGGAAAACCACGGGTAACCCAGCTTCAGGGACCGTGGTAAGACTGCGGATAACCCAGTTTCAGGGACCGTGGGAAGACCACGGATAACCCAACCTTGGGGGCCATGGGAAGACTGCGGATATCCAAGCTACAGGGACCTTGCGAAGAACACGGGTAGAACCGTGCTTGGGGGAAACCTCAGCTACGGGGACCGTGGAAGACCACGGGCAGAATGGTGCTTGGGGGAAACCTCAGCTACGGGGACCGTGGAAGACCATGGGCAGAACCGTGCTTAGGGGAAACCTCAGCTACGGGGACTGTGCAAAAGCTGCGGGTAGATCCGTGCGTGGGGGAAACCTCAGCCACGGGGACCATGTGGAAGATCACGGGTAGAACCGTGCTTGGGAACACCCCAGCTATGGGGACCGTGTGGAAGACACGGATAGGACCGCAGAAGAGCGGGTAGCCGGCGGCGAATTCAGACTCCGGCTGCCCGAGGAGGGTAAGAGCTAAAACAGGAGACTGAAAGGCCTTGACTGAAGTCAGGCCAGGAGGGACCCTCCGACATGGGTACGTCCTCGGACGTTTTACCCATCCTAATTGGCCAGGGATGGCCATATCAGCGCAGGTCTCCTCGAGAGCCTGTGGCAGCATCCTTTTCAGGGCTGCCTACAAAACTCCCTTCTGCGAAGGTGAGTGCGATGAGTCAGTTGGCAACTGACTCTGAACTCGGAAGCATGTCCGAGGAACAGGTGCCGGCTGGGAGTTACCATACACCTGGAAAGACATGGGTCCACATACACCAGCAGCCCTACGCTCCAATCAAGGATGGAAATCGAACCCGCATCGGGGGCCTTTTGGGCTTACCATAAAACCACCGGTAGCCATGACGGTAGGTGGGTCTGGTTCTTTCCGAAACGTGGGGTTGTGGACCATTTACAAGAAGGTTGGATGAGATAGTTTATACTGCACAGTACAAGCGAGACAGTCTAGGAATATGGCTGGAGTTGCCACTTTAGGCAGGCTCGCTATTATGACAAATGAGGCCTGTTTATTATCAACAAGCCCAACTCGCATGTGCAGTATAGACATTGAAACTTCGTGACTATTAATTCCCATGGGGTCAGCTTCATTCACAGGGCACCGGAAATATCTGAAATTTAACTGGATGGGGCAATGATACAGTTAAAACATTGCAAAATATGCTAACTTCAGTTCCCAGGTTATTTACTAAATGAGTGCTTCGGCTGCTCAGAGTTAAAAATATTGTTAAGAACTATCTGGATGAGATTAAACGCTGTATTTTGCTAACTTAGCTGTATCATCCACAAAACCCATTTGAGAAATTGGGTTATCATCTGTCCAGATAAATTTAAGTTGATACCAACTGAATTTATTGATGATTGGGATTACCTTTAACTCTATTTAATCGTCTGGGACTCCGCCCTGAGGTAAGGGGTTGGAATTAATTGAAGCCCGTAACAAAACTCATCAAGCAACCTTCTGTTCATCAAGTGTAATTGGCTTACAGCTGTGCTCTTTAGGCCTTTGCACAATCAGAACTATACAGCATGCAAAAGAAGTAAGCACTCAAGTACCATTTGGTCATTGTTACCAGCTCTATGCTATTCCACTAAATCAGTAAATCTTCAGTTAAATTACAAACTGATGCTATTGTTCAGGATGAGAAATTGCTCATGCCATCTAGTTACAGATGTGGATGGGAGAGTTACCAATTCCTCAGTTACATGGTATCAACTACCTATAGACACTGGGTGCATTCTGCGGATTAAAGGTTTATGCGAATATGCCTAATCTGCATGCTCTAGTCCAAGTTGATACACTTCGGTGGTGGCAAATGTCTGTTTACATGGGTGCAAACAAGTCAAAATATCCGGTGATAGTTTACCCAAACCTCATTACGGTACACAATATGGGTGTTGGATCACAAAGTATTAAAATACATTGTGAACATTAAAGACCAAGAAGCTTGCATCCAGGCTCAATCACCAGTGGAAAATATGTGGCATATCGGTAGCGTTGGTTACAGTCTAGCTACACTAAGGAGGAATGTTCTTTTATGTCTTCCTCCATTTCTGCCTCATCAGACGGGTTTGCAAAATTCAGCAAGTTCCAGCCTCAGGCATTTTTATAGTGCCTGCCGGGCTTAGCCAGCCATGGTTCCCACTGATGTGGGGAATGATAGAACCATATTTGGTTATCATAGACACAAGTATTGGTCTAGCCGTGATGCGGGAAACCGTCCTCAGCATGATATAATCAATTATTTGACTTACAGAGACTGAGAAGACCGTTCCTGCGGCTGGGGTTGTTAAACCAACCGTGAACGTGCTCACTGCAGATCGCAGGGATAGCACTAAAAAAAAAATAAAAATCAATATTTCCTCATAAGGAGATGGGAGGTATTTGTTTTATAATTATATTACATATTCGGCACGGATGACTGACGTCTTGTAGTTCAGGCTCATATGAGGGCTTGACAAATCATGATGTCTAAAGTGCCATCTACCATACCTAAGTGCTTCCTCATACTGGCTGAGAGGAGTAGAATCCACTCTGGGGGGTCACCCTCTGAGCTCTAGACTATGAAGGAAATCTGCAACTCGAAAACTCCCAGGCCTAGGGACGCAGAGATATGGGGTGTTAACGTTGTGCTACGTCGCTTCGCTGAAGGGCTCCAGCTACATCCCTGTCCTTGGGCTAACTCACTTATAAGTGGTTATGCTCATAGCCCTGCATGCAGCACTAAGGGTCTAGTCATTACATAAACGTTGACTGGATAGGATGATTATATCTGCAGGCTAAATAACACTTATGTTATGACTTAGTCAAGCAGTATAGACCAGGGGCACCAGATCTCAAACTAGATGTTCACATATCCCATGAACCTTCGATTGTGTATGGTCACACATCTACACCAGAATGGTAGATCACTAGAGCCTAGAGACTGAACTAGCAATATTGTTAGTTACATCTAGCGTCAAAAGAAGGTATCACTTCAGACCATCTTCAGGTGGTTATGGGTCTGGCTTATACAGGAGTAAATACTGACATTTGAAATCACTCCACCAAGGATGTAACAACCTCAGCAGCAGGGTTATGGAAGTTAGAGGGACCACATCCTAGCGGTTGCAGGATGGTCAATCTAGCAATTTTCCATACATTTAGTACTAACCCATTGCCAGATGGGGGGGGGGGGGGTATTTACGAACTCTATGTTAAGTTCTGTTCATAGTTCCTCCCGGGTGAGGGAGGTTACTATTGTCATTATTCATGTCTGAATACGATAACATACTTCCTCCCCTGGTCAACTAAGGCAGTGAGTGAAGCATGGACTCGTTCCACGGCATGAAATCACAGATCTTTAAAATCTTCACGTAGTCACTCATGTGACTCCGAAGTAAAATAGTAAGATTAAACGAGAACTTACCAGTTTGAAGTTTGATCTTTATTTTATGAGGAGTTACGATGAGGGATTACGTGCCCTCCGCTCACGCCCTCTATCATAAAGGTCAACTGGTATTCTAGTCCTTCTTATCTTACTATGTTTATTTCATCTACTGTTGTCTGTGATTTCACACCGCTGCTTTGAAGAATGTCGCGCATGCGTGCTGGCGGGGCTTCACGTAATCCCTCATCGTAACTCCTCATAAAATAAAGATCAAACTTCAAACTGGTAAGTTCTCATTTAATCTTACTATTTAAGTTGATATTTAAAAATGGATACTTTATAGCAGTATTCCATAATGAGTATTTTATGAAATAACTGGTATTGGCAGGTATTTTAAATATGAAGTTAAATAATGAAT
This sequence comes from Amblyraja radiata, assembly GCF_010909765.2. NCBI lineage: Eukaryota > Metazoa > Chordata > Chondrichthyes > Rajiformes > Rajidae > Amblyraja > Amblyraja radiata. Next base: position 60,367,527 of record NC_045961.1, read on the forward strand.
TATACTTTGCTGTGGAAAATTTACCAAAACCTAATTTGTGGAATTGTATAATGAGAGTTGTTATAGACAAATGGTTGTTTTCCAAACATGACAATTTGCTTTAAAAATAACATACATTATGCAGATTAATTGGCTTCAGTCATACTGGGCAAGCAATGAGGTCTGTTAAATTAAATTACACATTACACCATGTAATTGTGGTTCAATAATATTTTAATTCTTTCTTTGGTATGGGAGCTCAGGAGGGGCGTACTGGCAGAAAAGAACCAGGAATGGATTACCGATTTCATAGGTTATTGTTTGTCTGTCACAAACAGCAGAGTCACAGCATTTTATCCCAACATGTTCATACTGGCCGCTAACTATCTCTAATTTGTCAATACGTGATCCTAAGCGTCCTACTGTATGCCTTGGCAGCTTTAAGGTGAAAATGGAAAAGTTTAAAGGAGATGTGTGGGGCCAATTTGTAGGCTCTGTGGGGGTGGTGGTGGTGGCAAATATGAGAGTGGCATTTAAGAGTCTCAGTGAATGGAGGGATATCAATCATATGCATTCAGATGTTGCATATGTTGCACTTAATCTCACCCATTTATCCAAACATACAAACCTCCAAAATCACTGCGGTTCACCTTTTGGTGTCTCCAGGATCATTATTGCTCCCCCGTTAAAATCAATGACTTCAACTGTCTAAACTTTGAAATTCTATACCACTCTATCTCTATTGCTCTTGGCATCATGTTCAGCACAAATATTATGGGTTGAAGATCCTGTTTTGGTACAATACGGTTTTAAGTTCTATGTTATAATATCAATATGCTAGGGCATTTTGATATCAAGAATTAAGTGGTGTTGGGACTCATAAAGAGCATTAATGTAGATAACTCAACCAGGGCCTGATGGGACCTATCGCAGGTTATTTAGGGAGACAAGAGAGGAGATTGCAGGGGCCTTGATGAATATATTTGTATCTTCACCTGCCACAGAGGACTGGAGAGTAGCCAATGTTGTTGCTTTGTTTATGAAAGGAAGTAGAGATAATCTAGGAAATTATGGGCAAGTGAGCCTCACGTCAATGGAGAGGATTATTCGGGGTAGGATTTACTCTCAATTGGAAGAGAATGGGCTAATAAGGGACAGTCAGCGTGGCTTAGTCCACAGCAAGTCAGGTCTTATGAATTTGATTGAGTTTTTGAGGAAGTGACAACGATGATTGATGAGGGTAGGGTAACGGATATTGTCTAGACGGATTTTAGTAATGCATTTGATCAATTCTCTGATGGTATGCTGATCCCAAATGACTAAGATGCTTCGTATTCACAGTGTAATGGTCATTTGAATTCAGAACTGGCCTATTCACAGAAAACAGACAGTTGTGGTGAAAGGCTGGCTGGAGGACTGTGAACAATAGAGTTCCATAGGGATCTGTGCTGTAACCTTTGTTGTTTATGTTATATCTACACAATCTGGATGCAAAAGTAGATGGGCTGGTTAGTAGGTTTGCAGATGACACCTAAATTAGCGGAGATCAGACAGTGATAAAAATTATCAAAGTATATAGTGAGATATATTAGCTGTAGAAATGGGTGGATAAATGGTAGATGGTGTTTAAACCATGCAAGTGTGAGGTGTTGCACTTAATCTCACCCTTATCCAAACATACAAACCTCCAAAATCACTGCAGTTCACCTCTTGGTGCCTCCAGGATTATTATTGTTCCCCCGTTAAAATCAATGAATTCAACTGTCTAAACTTTGAAATTCTATACCACTCTATCTCTATTGCTCTTTCCTTCTTAAAGTCACTTCTCAAAACCTAATTCTTTGACCAAAACTTTGGCAATCTTTCCTAATTCTTAGCATGGTCTGAGAGAAACAAATTACCACATTAAAAATGCTTAATAAATGGAATTTGATATTTTAAATAATCAACAAATGAAATTTTATTTTGAGTTACTCAGCATAATTTTACAAATGAGCAAAATAACAACGGTATAGGAATGAACTGCAGATACTGGTTTAAACCGAAGATATACAATAAATACTGGAGTAACTCAGCGGGTTAAGGCCTGTCCCACTTGGGCGACCTAATCCTCAAGTTCTGGCGAGTTTGCCCTCGACATACTCGCAGCATGGTCGACACGAGGTCGTAGGAGGTCTCCTTCATGCTTGAGAGTGGTCTCCACATAGTCGAGGCCTCAGCTAGGTTGCGGCATTTTTTTCAATATGTTAAATAATGCCCGCGTGTAAAAAAAGGTCGCCATGGAAAAAATCAATACTTTTTTAACTCGTAGGTTTAGTTGTAGTAGGTCGTAGTAGGTCGGCATGTTAGTCGTAGGTAATCGAGGGTAGTCGAAGGTAGTCGAAGGTAGTCATAGATAGTCTTCTTCACAGTCGAAGGGAGGTCGAAGGGAGGTCGAAGGAGATCGAAGGAGGTTTTCTACATGTAATTCACTCGGTAAGCTCCGGAGCGTTGTGGCCGTCGATCCCAACATCGCGGAGCTGGGGCTGCGGGGGTCCGGCCGCGGGCGGCGCTGGATTTGGAGCGCCGCAGAGCCAGGGATCGAGTTCACCAGGGTCGGAGCTCCAACCGGCGCGGCCTGAGGACTTCGAGTGCCCCGGTCTCCAGGGAGGAGGCAGTCGCTCCAGACTTTTCCAAGCCGCTGAGGAATGTTTCACCCGACGCCAAAGTTCCATCTTCACGGCAAGAGGGCCCTGAAAATCATCGGACTGGCTGCATGGCCACAAATGGACCCCGACCTCGGGTGTTTCACAGAGGAAGAGGACTTAACTTTCTGGTGCCTTTCCCCACAGTGGAAATGTTTTGATTCTGCTGTGGGGGGACGTTTGTGTTGAACTCTATAATGTGTTGTGTCCATTTTATTCATTTTTTTTTAAACCTTTTTCTATGGTTTGTAATGGAACTTATTATTTAATTTATGTAAAGCACTTTGGTGTCAATGCGAGTTGACTTAAAACGTGCTATATAAATAAAACGTACTTACTTACTTACTCTCCACTATTCAGTGTCCAATTTTCCTGGTTAGTCATAGCCAGTCGTAGCTAGTTGAAGCTGGTCTTCAACATAGTCGAAAGAGGTCGAAGGAGGTCTTCTACATAGTCTTCAGCATGTAATTTTTTCAAACTCTTCTAAACTCGCCAATTAGGTCGCCCAAGTGGGACAGCCCCTTTAGGCAGCATCTCAGGAGAAAGGAATAGGTGACGTTTCAGGTCGGACCACTTCTTCACACCCTGAGTCTGAAACGTCACATATTCCTTTTCTCCAGAGATGCTGCCAGATCGCTGGTTTAATCCAGCATTTTGTGCGTATCTTCAACATAATCGTGGGCTGTGCTCCCACTTGTAGTATAGGTTTAAAAAGCTTACTTATTATGTCATACAATGGAGAAGTATTGGAGATGAGAGATCTCCAATAGGATGAACATGGGTTAGGTTGGACAGTATGTTACTTCACGGAACTGTCATCTGCTAATCAAACACTAGATGGTGTAGCATTTTGAAAAGATATAGGATAATGTTGTCTGTAAAAAACACACGTGACGTTGCCTACAGTACAGGAAAACCAATAAATGAAATAAAGAAAATATTTTCACATTTCTGGAAAAACAGTTGGTGGTTTGAAGTGCCCGATTAGTGCTATCAACTCACACCTTCACCCTCTCCTTGTCATGCTGAAGCTAAGGGCGGTGAAAATAGAACAGTCTGGTGGTTTCATCAATCCTCAGCACATAACATTTATCCTGGAGCTTTTGCTCTATAATTATAATCTAAAGTTTTATTTGCAGTTAGGAGGAATCCAGCACAGATAAGTTGTTTTTGTTTAAAGGAAATAAACAACAATATTACAGGTGGAGCTAATTGACTAAAGAGAAGAATCTAAAATTAGAATGGCATAACATTTAATATTCAAATAATGAGAGAAATAAAATAATTTGACTTTCACTTGCATACTAGTGGGAATTATCCTGGATAAATGTTGATTGTTTATGTGGCTTAGAATTTCAGTGTTCTCTCCAGATGATTAATGTAATGGTTTATAACAAAATCAATCTTTGTACTATAATATAAAACCCTCTCACAATGCAATGAGGTGACATTTTAACCTCTCAGCAATTTGTAATGCAGTTGCAACATCAATAATCACAAAACATATCCGTTCACTATGGATCAGTGATCAACAATGCACACTAAGCTGAAATATATAGATGAAACAATAAGCTGTAAGTTGAAAGAACCTCAGATAAAGTTTAGAATGCTTTGATCAAAACCACGGGGTTTGAAATTGAATATTATTGAATTACCCGCATGAAAGACTTGCATTGCAATGACCAGCTTGTGGCATAGTTCATTTTGGCCCTGGGACTCTTTTATTTAGGTTGGAGAATTGTGGATCCAAAATGACTTAAATTTCAAATAAAATGTGCCAAGAACCTAGATAGAAAATCCATCAAGGTGAAAGCAGAATGGTCCTCACAACCTGATGGATGGAAAAATATGATTCCATTATTTAAGGAAGGAGTAAGAAACAAACAGGGTAATATAGATCTGTGACCCTGATAAGTCAGAGAAAATACTGGAATATGTTATTAATAGAGAGGCAAAAAAGGGCATTTAGAAAATAGTATTAGGACTGGGCAGAGTCAACATGGATCTAACAAAACAATATTATATTCAACAAATATATTGATGGTTTTCTTAGCGTGTATCTGTCAGAATACATAAGGTGAAACCAATGAATATGATGCCTGTGGAGTTAAGAGACCTTTAAGCTCTATTCACAAGAGTAATGAATAATATTGGAGCAGATCATGTTGTGGTAAAATCCTAGTGCGGATTGAGGATTGGATAATGGACAGAAAACAGAGTAGGAATTGACAAATCCTTTTCAGGTTGGCAGTCTGTAGTTTTGCATGTGTCAGTTGGCAATATTTGCTTGCTAACATCTTCTTACTCTGTTCCCCATCATTACTGCATATTCTCTATGTGCTCCCATTAAATGGGATAGATATTTTTCTTTCCAACGTATATTTTGTCTCCTTTTTGAGGCGCAGGTGAAATGTCTTTGTTTGAAAGAGACCAAACCCCTCTTTGTCCATCCGAAGATTGTATGTAAAATCCCTCATTCTCATAATTATTCTACTCTTTCTCAAGAACAGTGGGTGTTGAGCAGTGAGTGTTGCCACAGTATTGTTCTGGCAATCTGGGATTCAAACATGAGCAGCAAGAAGCTGTGGTCTACATTGACACCAATGACATGGGTAGGAAAGGAGATGCCACCCTGCAAAGAAAATTATGGGTGTTAGGAGCAGAACTTGTAATCTCAAGATCACCACTCGTGCTATGAGCTCATGAGGCAAGACGTAGAAATATAGTGCAATTCAATACATGGCTGAGGACCTGGTGCAGGAGGGAGGGGTCTAAATTTCAGGACATTAGCCCCCATGATCTTCTCCATGGTAAATAGGGATGAAATATTTTCATGTAAGGTCTTGCATATCTTCTGAATCAAACTGACCCTTAAGGGGACTCTCTTCCTAGCTATCAATTTGTTCTTAATATAATTATGGAACCTCTTAGGATTCTCCTTTCCTTTATTTGTCGAGGGTAACATTAGTCTCCATTTTGCCCTCGTAATTTCCTTCTCAAGTGTACTACTAAATTGTTTTACTCCTCAGCTGGATCCCTGCTGCATAAAACTGCCTTTTGTCAGCCCGAGTTCCTGAATCCTGCTAGCTTTGTCCTTTAAATTCATAGGAACATGCTGACCCGGTGCTCTTCCTATCTCACTTTAAAAAAACACCCACTTGCCCAACATTTATGTATCTGCAAACAGCTTCTCCCAATCAATCTTTTCATGGTCCTTTCTAATGCCAACAACATTCATCTTGCCCCAAAATAGGACAATCATATTCACAACCATACAAGAATCATATTCTTGAATAGTACAGGTGTCAGAGGTTATGGGGAGAAGGCAGAAGAATGGGGTTAGGAGGGAGAGATAGATCAACCATGATTGAATGGCGGTCTAGTCTCGATGGGCCGAATGGTGCAATTCTGCTCATATTCCTTATGATCTTATGACCTTATGATTTGAACTGATAGAGTATTCCTATCTTTTTTTTCCATAATTATCAGAAAACAAATACAATTATAGTCAATGGTTTAGAGACCAAGTCCGCACCGACAACAATACTTGTATATTAGCACTATCCTATATACTTGGGACAAATTACCATTTTTACCAAAGGCAAGTAAACTATAAACCTGTATGTATTTTGAGTGGAGGAGGACACCGGAGCAAACGGAGAAAACGTACAAGCTCCTTACAGACAGCACCCATAGTCAGGATTGAACTCGGGTCTCCAGCGCTGTAAGGCAACAACTGTACCGCTGTGCCACCGTGTTGCCAGGTCTCAAAGTACTCCCCACTGATACTTCAGCCATTGGTCCAGCCTCATTTCACAAGTGGAGGTTGGCTGTAGCCCTTTCTCTAGTACGGCCATCTGCATATTGCTTCAGAAAATGCTCTTAGACACATTTAACTCAATGTTACTCCATCTAGTCCCTTTGTACTTTTTCAATGAGTGACACTCAACAATTATCAATAATGTTTTAATTACTGTTGAAAAACTTGTCAAAGTTATTTTGAGAATGCTAAGGGATTGAAATTTAGATGCTAAATTTCTAAATTTAGAACGGATCGCCCTGATTCATTGAGCGAAACAAATGAAGGGAAATCAAAGGGGAATGTCAGACATTTATAGTTTGATTCTGCAGGAGTTTCTGTATATTTAAATCAATGTTGAACAGAATGAAGTGGGCTTCACTAAAGAAGCATTATTTGTGCATTAAGCCCATCCCACTGTTCGGCCCGAGTGGTTGCTCAATTTTTAATTTGAATGATGGAAAATAGTAAGATTAAACGAGAACTTACCAGTTTGAAGTTTGATCTGTATTTTATGAGGAGTTACGATGAGGGTATTACGAGAAGAACCCGCTCAGTGCGCAGGCGCGGCATACTTCCAAGCAGCGGTGTGGAATCACAGATAGACACAGTTATTTTGAAGTAAACATAGTAAAGATAAGGAGATCAATTTATTAGTTTGATCCATATAATGAGGGTGGGAGCGGAGGGCTCGTAATACCCTCATCGTAACTCCTCATAAAATACAGATCAAACTTCAAACTGGTAAGTTCTCGTTTAATCTTACTATTTTACTTCGGAGTCACGTGAGTGACTACGTGAAGATTTCAAAGCTCTGTGATTTCAAACCGTGTAACAGTTTCATTTCACTCACTGCCGAAGTTCTTGAGGGAGGAAGTGTTATCGTAATGAACCAATGAGTCTATTTGTAGAAAAACACAATGGTATTTTTTAAACAATAACAACAAAGAATTAAGTTGCTCCCCTGGGCTTAAATTAAATATTTGCAGTTCGTAAATCTTTACTGCAAATAAACCAGGTTTTGCCAACGGCTTATTATAAAATTTCTGAACGGTCTTTTCCCTTCCCACTATCCTGCTGTAGCCAGGATGTGGTCTATAGGCATGTCCATTCTTTAGCCGTCGACATGGATGCTGCCCTGGTGGAATAAAATTTGTACATGTTAGTGTTTATCCCAGCAGTTTCTAGCACCTGCTTGAGCCATCTCGCAATGGTTTGGCTCGTACCCCACCATAAGGTTTTTGTGACTGACCCACAAGGCTTTTCATCTCCCTCGAATATTCTGGTTGTGTCTATGTAGGATAGTAGGTGGGTCATGGCACATAACCGTGGTTCTGGTGGGTAAGCCACGACTGGATTAGGTGTTCCTGGTCTGCTCTGTTTGACCAGTCGCTGGATAACGACAGATCTGGTCTGGAGCTGTGATCATGTTGTCCAGTGACTGGACCCTCTGAGCGGATACAAGTGCCATCAACATGAGCGTCTTTAGTGTAGCTTGCTCGAGGCCAGGGGATCTGGCTGGTGGCCATTCCCTGAGATATGTCAGGACCACACTGATATCCCAAATATGGGTATACCTGGGCTTAGGGCTTGATATTGTAAATGCCCTTCATCAGTTTTACCACCAGTGGATGGGATCCCATCGCCTGTTGTCCTGGCGCTGGTTTGAGATAAGCAGAAAGATCACTCTGCGCTGTGTTGATGGCACTGTAGCTGATCCCTACATCGTGGTGTAGATAGGCCAGGAACTCCAGTATGTTGGTGGCTGTAGCTGTTGCGTATGTTGTCCCTGTTTCCTGGCAGTACTTCTCCCTTTTTTGATGCTGGTTAAGTACTGCCTCTTGGTGGATGTTCGAAGGGATGCCGACATGGTGGTGATGGTTTGTTTGGACAATCCCAGTTCCAGGTAAGGTCTGTTCAAACTTGCAACCCAGGCGTTTAATTTTCTCATGGCATGGGTGTTTAGCTTACCTGGTAGGTAAGTAGCTGATAGCCAAATATGTCTTTCGACACACCATTGCCAAATCATGTTGACCAATTTGTCGCATGATAATGATTTTATGCCACCCATATGGTTAATATAAGCCATCACCATAGTATTTATCAATTTGTAACCGAACATGCAAGTGCTGCATATTAGATACATATGCTTTTAAACCATAAAAGGCGCCCAACATCTCTAGATAGTTAATGCCCAGTGTAAGTAGTAATGATGACTCTAGGTTAGTCCATCTACCACCTGTGCTGGATATGGAGTTAGTCGCTCCCCAGCCTTGAGCACTGGCATCTGTTTGAGTAACTAAAGTAGGGTTAGTGATAAAGATAGGGCTGAAACTATGCCAAACATTTTCTGCCCACCACTGTAGCTCTGATATTGCTTCAGTGGTTAAGTTCATGACACGATCATAGTGACCTGTATGTTGTTTTATTGCCTGTACCTTTGCTCTCTGTAAATTTTTTGATAGTGCAAAGGTCCGAATTGTGTAGCCGGAAATGCTGCTACCATTTCCCCAATTACTCTTGCTACTTGTCGAATAGTTGGTCGCTCGTTGACCATTAATTTGTTGCATGATTGTGCTAATTCAACCATTTTTGCCTTTGGCAAGGTAACAGTCATATGGACTGAGTTAATTGTGAAGCCCAGGTAGTCCATGATAGTGGATGGCTTCAACTTAGATTTATCTGGATGTAGGACGAACCCCAGAGATTTGAGGAGCTGTTTTGTAGCTGATACTGCTGCCACAGCCAATTCCATCGTTTTCCCTACTATCAGAATATCCTCCAGATATGCCATGACAATATGTTTTTGTTTTCTTAGTATTGCCATGGCTGGGTTCAATATTTTGGTGAATAATCTTGGGCTGAAGTTAGCCCATAGGGCAATGCTTTGTACCATCCAGATACATTTTAGGTATCTGCGATGATCCTTGTATATGGGTACTAGATAGTAAGCATCTTTAAGATAAATGCTTGCCATGAAGTGTCCTTTGGAATTCAGTTGTTTGGCAGTAACATATGTCTCCATTTTGAAATGTATATACTTAACAAATTTGTTTAGTGATGTTAAGTCAATGATGATGCGACAGCCACCATCTTTTTTGGTTTTAGTGAATATATTCGATACAAATTCCAAAGGTTCATGTTTGGTTTTTTCGATGACCCCTTTGTGATAAGACTCACCAGTTCAGCTTGTCCCTCACGTTTCTCTTTGACGGAGGGAGAAATACCCTTTGGGGCCAATGTTGAACTGGCGGCGTTTTTTTTTCCTTTTTTTTTCTGACATGAATTGTATTTTATATCCACTAATGCTGTTGAGTATATACTTGTCACTCGTGACCATACCCCATGCTTCTTTAAAAAAGTGTAATCTCCCCTCTGTTAATAAAGCACACTTATTCTCTATATGCTGGTAGGGACCAGACCCACCTACCTCCATGGTTATTGGCGATTCTGTTTCTTCATTTTCCTGAAGATTTTGTTCTGACGTGCTGGCGATGTTGGGGGGAGGCGCATTTTCCAGAGGGTCCGCTGCGGGCCCTGATCTAAAAGATCTTTGGGGATAATGTGCGGACCCCAAGCGTTCACCAGTCCCATATTGCGGACGTCGACTGGTGGATGCCGTGGGGTGCTGCCGCTTGGGTATCGGAGGTCTTGGTTTGCTCGTCCCGGGGCCTGCCCTCATTAGGCCAAAGGTTTTTGATGCTTCCTGCATCTCCTTCAGTTTTTTATTGAAATCTTTCCCAAATAGCAGCGTGTCCGTCTCCGCAGCTGGGGCTTTACACAAGCCAGCGAATTTGGGATTGAGGGCAGGTCTTATGTTTCTCTCCGGAGATTGTTGATCTCAAATTGTGACCCACATGCCCCCAGATTTGGCTGTGGACACTTTTTACTTTGCGGGCCTCACAGTTTTCTGGTGCTGTGTGTTGTTTCAGCACCTCAACGAGCACCTTTTCCAGTAATGGTTGATGCTGGCCGCCATTCTTGGTTCCAGCGGCGCTCCAGCCCGTGGGGTTGCTACAAGCGGTCCATCACACCCAACAGCTCTTCATGTTCCTGCACCCCTGGCATACTCCCGAATTCGTCCGCCTGCCCCTGTTCCAGACCAGCCCAGCCCTGGTCACCAATGCTAGCCTCCAGTAATGAGGGAGCAGAGGGCAGTGTACAGTACACTGTGGAGGGGGTGCCTGACCTCCCTCCGCGAGAGCGCTCTTTCTGCGCATCTCGCTGGAGCTGCTCCAATTGCTGTTGGATGCAGCTCAGGCGGCTGTCCCTCCTCCATTTAGGTGGAGACATGTCCCCGTCCGATGAATCGGACGCCACCGGCCGGATGCCTGTTCGGATGGCTAGACATCCAGCCCGCAGTTCAGGCACTAGCGGGACTGGGCTCGGCGCGGTGATGGGGATAGCGGAGCACCCGGTAATTGTTCCTACAGCCTTCTTCTGGAGCTTTTGTGCCTTGTAGATGCGAGAGCGCCCCTCAAGCAGCGCGTCTCGCAGGCACCTGCTCCGTGAGCCGCTCCAGCGGCTCAGGCGGCTCTCTCTCCCCCCGTGCGGGTGGAGAGACGTCCCGTCCGACATCTGGAACACCTGCCGGATGCCTCTCGAGTGGCTATGCATCCAGCCCGCTGCTCAGGTACTAGTGGGCTGGCCTCGGCACGGTGTTGGGGAATTACGGAACACCGGGTAACGCTCCTACCGCCTGTTGCTGCCCCCCTCCCCGACGGGAATACGTTCCTCCTTGAACGGGGGACAGTTTTGTTCCAGAGCCCTTTTCTCTGCCTGTAAAAAACACAAGCAGAAAAAGGCTCACCTGTAAAAGAAAACCCGACCTCAGGGTACTCACCTGACGGTCCGGTTCATTCTGTACCAGGAGAGCCTAACTCCCGTGGCAGCCGCTGTTGCACTGCTGGCGTAATGCCGCGCCTGCGCACTGAGCGGGTTCTTCACATAGTCACTCACGTGACTCCGAAGTAAAATCTGCTCTTTGGCACAAATACGTGGTATATTGCAAACAAATACATTCATCATCTTTAAGACAATGCCAATATAAAATGAGATTCAGAAAGACTTATAGGCCTTTTTCACGGGGCGACTTGATGCAAGAGTTAACCAGAGTTTAACATCGTGGGAACCTCGTGCGATAACAGTACGGCATTCGTGGACCACCGTGGACCACCGTGGCGCTAACGGCAGGTAATCGTGTAACTTGGTGACTCGGGAGAAAATTCAAGCAAGCTTGAATTTCTCCAAGAGTGACTTGTACACTTGTGGTTGAGCATTGCAACTTTATATGAACGTAGTGGCCAGTGCGATATCCGTAATAATTCTTGCGGTTACTGTGGGAACTCCTGCGAACGGTAAACCCGGAAGCTGGACAGAGGGGACAGAAGGTGAGTAAAAAAGGTGTTCTCAATATCCTTTAACTGGCGAAAACTTTGGAACTAGTCGTTCGGTGCGAGTTGATTAAAAAGTGTTTGGAAATTTCAAACTTCAAATCAAATGTCTCTCAAACCTGCTGATTGTATCTGATTCCACTTTTCGTAGCAAGTTCCACTTTTCGACACAAAATGCTTGAATAACTCAGGCAGGAAGCATCTCTGGAGAACATGGATAGGTGACGTTTCGGTTCCAGCTGGGAAAGAGGAGGCAGGATCAAGCGTGGCAGGTGTCGGAAGGAACTGCAGATGCTGCTTTAAATCGAAGATACACAAAATGCTGGAGTAACTCAGCGAGTTACTTCAGCATTTTGATCTCTGGATGGAAGGAATGGGTTTCCCAAACTCACCCATTCCTTAAACCCATTCTTTCTCTCCAGAGATGCTGCCTGTTCCGCTGAGTTACTCCAGCATTCTGTGTCTACCTCAGGTAATAGATGGACACGGGCGAGGGGGCAGATGGTTTGAACAAAGACCCTAGATTAAAGTATAGTCTGTAAGATAGGATTGTGATGCATGGGGAAGGAATGTTTGGGGGGGGGAGGAGGGGGGGGGGGTGAGAGGGGTGAGGGGAGGGCTGAAAGAGGTGCGAGTCTAGATGGGCCACAGTGGGGTGGGGTGGGGTGGGGTGCGGGCGAGGGAAGGGTAAGAAATGGGAGGAGAGAGAGGTTGTTAGAGGTTACCTTGTGGCTAGCATCCGTCCATCCATGAGAAATGATGGTGTGGCTTTAGAAACATAGAAAACAGGTGCAGGAGTAGACCATTTGGCCCTCTGAGCCAGCAGCGCCATTCACTATGATCATGGCTGATCACCCAAAACCAGTACCCCGTCCTGCCTTCTCCACATCTCCCCTGATTCCGTTAGCCCTGACAGCGAAATCTAACTCTCCCTGATAGGAGTAGAATGAGGCCATTCGGCCTATCAAGTCTACGCCATTCAATCATGGCTGATCTATCTCTCCCTCATACCCCATTCTCCTGCCTTCTCCCCATAACCTGTGACACCCGCACTAATCTCTGGGTCAGGCAGCAACTCCACTATTGTGCCGCAGTGCCGTTCCAAAATTCCCTGTCTGCGTGTGTTTTAATATCCCAGCCCAGCTTTAAACCTGGGAATGGGAAGGGTGATTTTACAGAAAATAGAACCATACAGGAGGGGACCAGTAAATGGTCAATTAGGCGAGGGCACCAGTAAATGGTGAATTTGGGGAACGCACCAGTAAATGAGGAATTAGGGGAGCGCACCAGTAAATGGGGAATTGGGGGAGTAAATGGGGAATTAGGACAGCAGCAGTGATAGTCATAGATTGTGTTATGTTATGCACGGATATTACACTGGTGTGAACTTGTATAATACGCTGTGCAGCAAAACTGGACCATGAGTTTAAGATGAAAGATTTGCGTGTAAATTGATATGACTGATAGACACAAAATGGACCCTTCTTCAGACTCTCTCCAGAGATGCTGCCTGTCCCGCTGAGGTACTCCAACTTTTTGTGTCAATCTTCGACAGATTGGGTTTGCTGTAAATGTCTGTATGTTAATATGTGTGTCTTTTCCTCTTGGGCATTACTTTGTTTCTGTTGGTGGCTCCACATTTTATGATAGCCTGAAGTGTGATAAAGCTTTTACCTCAACAGTTTGATTGTCAGTGCTTGTTTACCTCATTGTTAAATAAATATATTTTTTACTGTCAGCTTGATGTCTGCAATTCTTCATTAACACATCACTACAAGATGAATGTCTCTAATGTTATAATCCCTCTCATGCTGAAACACAAAATAGTTGAAGGGAGGTGATATAATCACATTTTCATTAAGTTTCATTTTTGAGTGTTCAGGTCCATCAATTGTTGAGCTATTTAAACGTTTGAAAGTTTCACCTCTCGGTAGAAAATAAAATAAGCCAATCAGCACGGTAAATGTGAGACAAAGTCTTTATTTCTATTTGACAATATAAAAAGACGACTTCTTGCACATATTGAGAGAAGGTGCATCACACCAAACATTTGTCTATAAAAGGGCCTCGCAAACACAAAAATCAACAAATGAGGCACGCTAGATTATTTTAAACACATTATATTCATTAACCTCCGCAACAAGCCTAAACTCAGGCATTAAAAGGGACAATGCAATGTGCTAAATGGCAGGTTTTGCGGACGAACATCTTATAGGAAGCACTTTTCAGAGGACAACACTAGAAAGTCAGCTTATTTGCTATGCATTTCTGCTAACATGCAGTAGTGTTCCTGTGGTCGGCTACCCATCAATATAGCTGTCCTGCCACGGCACACTCCCCAATTGTGAATTGTAGTAAGCGCAGAGATGGCCTCTTTGCTCTTTCATACCCAGTGAGACTTCCTCTTAATTCTCTTTTTAATTAATCTCTCCCTTCTGCCTTCACGCAAGCGTCCTCGATGCACATAGTGGGCTGCTGCATACAGCGCGTCAATGAAAAAAACCACCATCCTGTACTCGAAACTACTTAGTATAGGCATGTCTCCAAATGAGCCAATTCAACCAAGGGAGGATATATATAGTGTGTGAAAAAAAAAGTGACATCATTTGTGCCACGTTTAGTTCACAATGTTCATTCAAGATTTAACGGGAAAGATCGGGAGACGGACAAGTCACTCGCACAAATAACGGAAATGCCGAGCACCGTGGGAACTCTTTATCTACACCCCGTTATATCGTGTGATATCGTGCTAGACCACGACCACTTCACTCTGGTTACATCTTGCGTCAAGTCGCCCCGTGACAAAGCACTTTTACATTTCAGAAAACATAGACTACCAATAAATTGAACCAAGGTAGATGTGAAAGGAAAAGTAGTTGTTTGTGGGATCAAAGAAACAAAAATAAAAATATATCACATAAAACAAGGCTGCGAGGATAGAACAGTGCATCACAGCAATTAACCACAATTAAATATAAGCAGTCAATGTTAGTACTGTATATTGATAAATATTGCACTGATCATAATACACAATGTCTCTCAAATTAATTGCATAACTAGCAATTGAACAGCATTTAGGAGCGAGGGTACAATGTTTTTGTGCTATAGCATGTTATCTGCTCCTTAGCACTGACAAGGGATACATTTCTAGGCAATAATATCATATTTTTCTTAATGGAGATAAGACTAAGAAAGGTGCTCAGAGTGAAATTTTGCTTTCAAAAAGAAAGAAAGCAAGGTACAAGATGAATCAGCTGGGATCTCCTTCCAAAGCTCAGTTAAGCTTGACAGAATGTTCTGCTTTAGGCACCTTGTTGCACTGTGCTGAGGGTAGATATTTCTCAAATGTAGATCCTATGAGGAAAAAAGGTACAGTAACTTAGGCTCCAACATGATTGTGTTATCCAGCATTCTCTGAAGCTCTAAACCTGACATTGATGTGTCTGTTACGGGCACTTTAAATCAGACAAAACAAGTCTGTAATAGGATGTATACAGTTTATGTGTGTGGATAAATAAATGACAGATGGAATACCCTATGGTAAAATGAAAGGTCAGTAGCTTGGGTAGTTAGAATAGATTAAAAAATGAATCTGGTTCAATGATCTTGGTGTATTGTTTCACGAGGCACCAAAAAATAACATATCAAGTGGAGTAAATGACCTGAAATTCTCAGCATTGTAGCCTCAATTCCATAGACAAAGTCAAATGCCCACAATGGGGTTGAGGTGAATCAGACACCCATAATGCAGGAAAGACCGTTCAGAAGTTGAAACCAGAGGAAAATAAGTCTGATGGTGCATGTTTTCAAGCTCTGTACCTTCTGCCAGATAGAAGCAGGAAGAAGAAAGAATGACCAGGGTGGGACAGGACTTTGAATATTTTGGCTGCTTTTCAAAAGCAGCATGAAGTATTGAAGGACACAGTGGTAGGAAGGCTTATTTGTGTGATGGACTCAGCTACATCTGCAACTCTGAAATTTATTGCAGTCTAGGGAAGACCTGCTCCAAAACTAAGCTGTGATCTGATCCGACGGTGTGCTTTCTATGGTGCATCTGTAGAAGTTTGTAATAGTCGCTGGAGACATGCCACATTTCCTTAGTCTCCTCAGGAACTAGAGGTGCAGTGTGCCTTTTTGGCCATGGCATCAATGTGGTTAGTCCACGATATATCGGTGGTAATAACGCCAAAGAACCTGAAGCTCTCAGCCTTTTCAACTTCCATACCATTGATGCGGATTGGGACATGTTCTCCATCATGCTTTCTGAAGTCAATAACTAGCTCCTTTGTCTTGCTGACATTGAGGGAGAGGTTGTTGTTCTGACACCATGTAACTAAGTTCTTTCCTGTAAGGTCTTGTGATTGTTTGTGATTTGGTCTTGTAAACTTGTAGATGGCGTTAGAGCCAAATTTGCCCATACAGTTGTGAGTGTATAGGGACTATAGGCGGGGACTGAGGACTAATCCTTGTGAGGAACACTCAAAATTGTATTGTGGTTTACTTGTGAATTGCCAAGAAATTAAACTGCGAAATTGCTATCGCACCTATGGTAATACTTCTAACGGAATAACTGAACACACAGTACATTTATTACCAGGCTGCTGTATGAAGCTGTTGTGCCAGGCAAGATTTATCAACAGTATTTTGCTTCCGTTTTAATTGTGCATGTGAAGCATTGGTATTGCTGCATAGCAGAGTGGCATAAGCTGTGATTAAGTGGGAGTACTGCAGACTGCATCTTTGTAGGTCATGATTTAATGCATCTGTTTTTGTTTATCTACACCAACACTTTTACACACTTGTTTGAAAACAATTTCACAATCTTCCTGGAGGGAACCTGGCTTGGCAGCCAGCACTACACACATTTTATTGCACCATTCTTTGGTTGGTTTAGCTCTTGCAGCAGCCCTGCTTGTACTGGAATGACCAGAGAGAATGGATGTTACCAATCCAAAGTTGGACCCTTAAAGACTGAAAAAGGTGAATTTATTATGAGGAACAAGGAAATGAGTTGAACAGGTACTTTGGATCCGTCTTCACTAAGGAGGACACAAACAATCTTCCTGGTGTACTAGTGGCCAGAGGATCTGGGGTGACGGAGGAACTGAAGGAAACCCACATCAGGCTTGAAATGGTGTAGGGTAGACTGATGGGACTGAAGGTTGATAAATCCCCAGAGCCTGATGGTCTGCATCGCAGGGTACTTAAGGAAGTGGCTCTAGAAATTGTGGACGCATTGGTGATAATTTTCCAATGTTATATAGATTCAAGATCAGTTCTTGTGGATTGGAGTGTAGCTAATGTTATCCCACTTTTTAAGAAAAGCGGGAGATAGAAAACAGGGGATTATAGACCAGTTAGCCTGACATCGGTGGTGGGGAAAATTCTGGAGTCAATGATAAAAGAGGAAATAGCGGCACATTTGGATAGAAGTAACAGGATCGGTCCGTCAGCATGAATTTACGAAGGGGAAATCATGCTTGACTAATCTTCTGAAATTTTTTGAGGATGTAACTAGGAAAATGAAGAAGGGAGAGCCAGTGGATGTAGTGTACCTGGACTTTCAGAAAGCATTTGATAAGGTCCCACATAGGTGATTAGTGGGCAAAATGAGGGCACATGGTATTGGGTGTAGAGTGCTGACATGGATAGAAATTGGTTGGCAGACAGGAAACAAAGAATAGGGTTTAACGGGTCCCTTTCAGAATGGCAGGCAGTGACGAGTGCGGTACCGCAAGTCTCGGTGCTGGGACCGTAGCTATTTACAATATACATCAATGATTTAGATGAAGGGATTCAAAGTAATTCTTGCCATAGAGGGAGTACAGAGAAGGTTCACCAGACTGATTCCTGGGATGTCAGGACTTTCATATGAAGAAAGACTGGATAGAGACGGCTTGTACTCGCTAGAATTTAGAAGATTGAGGGGGGATCTTATAGAAACTTACAAAATTCTTAAGGGGTTGGACAGGCTAGATGCAGGAAGATTGTTCCCGATGTTGGGGAAGTCCAGAACAAGGGGTCACAGTTTAAGGATAAGCGGGAAGTCTTTTAGGACCGAGATGAGAAGAAGGTAGTTGAGGCCAGTTCATTGGCTATATTTAAGAGGGAGTTAGATGCGGCCCTTGTGGCTAAGGGGATCAGGGGGTATGGAGAGAAGGCAGGTACGGGATACTGTGTTGGATGATCAGCCATGATCATATTGAATGGCGGTGCAGGCTCGAAGGGCCGAATGGCCTACTCCTGCGCCTATTTTCTATGTTTCTATGTCTATGTTTCTATGTATCATTAGCAAATTTGTAGATGACAGAAAGCTGGGTGGCAGTGTGAACTGTGAGGAGGATGCTATGAGAATGCAGGGTGACTTGGACAGGTTGGGTGAGTGGGCAGATGCATGGCAGATGCAGTTCAAAGTGTATAAATGTGAGGTTATCCACTTTGGTAGCAAAAACAGGAAGGCAGATTATTACCTAATTGGTGTCAAATTGGGAAATGGGGAAGTACAACGGGATCTGGGGGTCCTTGTTCATCAGTCAATGAAAGTAAGCTTGCAGGTACAGCAGGCAGTGAAGAAAGCGAATGGCATGTTGGCCTTCATAACAAGAGGAGTTGAGTATCGGAGCAAAGAGGTCCTTCTGCAGTTGTATAGGGACTAGTGAGATCACTCCTGAAGTATTGTGTGCAGTTTTGGTCCCCTAATTTGAGGAAGGATATTACTGCTATTGAGGGAGTGCAGTGTAGGTTTACAAGGTTAATTCCCAGGATGGCAGGACTGTCATATGCGGAGAGAATAGCGCGGCTGGGCTGGTATACTCTGGAGTTTAGAAGGATGAGAGGATCTTATTGAAACATATAAGATTATTAAGGGATTGGACACGCTAGAGGCAGGAAATGTGTTCCTGATGTTGGGGGAGTCCAGAACCAGGGGCCACTGTTTAAGAATAAGGGGTAAGCCATTTAAAACGGAGATGAGGAAACACTTTTTCACATAGAGAGTTGTGAGTCTATGGAATTCTCTGCCTCAGAGGGTGGGGGAGACCCGTACTCTGGATACTTTCAAGAGAGAGCTAGATAGGGCTCTTAAAGATAGCGGAGTTAGGGGATATGGGGAGAAGGCAGGAACGGGGTACTGATTGGGGATGATCAACCATGATCACATTGAATGGCAGTGCTGGCTCGAAGGGCCGAATGGCCTACTCCTGCACCTTTTGCCTATTATCTATTGTCTATTTTTTATTGTCATGCTTAGTTTGAGCAAGAGATAAGGCAAATGCCAGGCAAAATGGGGACAAACTTGAGAAGAGGGGAGGTGAACTCTGAACTCTGAACTAATAGTGTTATATTTGATGCAGTACACAGAACAAGGTGGGTTAACATAGCGCAGTTGGAAATTGGTAGGTGAGACATTGTGGGCATCACAGAGATGTGGCTGAAAGGGGATCAGAGCTGGCAGCTGAACATCCACATATACACATCCTATCTAAAAGACAGTCTGAAGTCTGATCAGTCTGAAGAAGGGTTTTGGCCCAAAACGTTGCCTACTTCCTTCGCTCCATTGATTTCTCCAGCACTTTTGTCTACCTCCTATCTAAAAGACATGCTGGTAAGCATAGGGTATGGTGTGGCTCTGTTGCTAAGGAATGAAATTCAATTCTTTGCAAGGATGTCATAGGATCAGAAGCTGGAGAATTCTTGTGGGTAAAGAAACTGCAAGGGTAAAAAGACCCTGATCTGAGTTAGGTACAGGCCCTCGACAGTAGCCAAGATGTAAGGTACAATTTACATCAGGAGATACAATTGACATATAAGAAAGGCAATGTTACAGTGGTCGGGGGATTTCAAAATGCATGTAGACTTGGCACTAGATCCCAAGAGAAGGAATTTGTAGAGTGCCTATGAGATGGCTACTAAGATCAGTTTGTGGTCAAGCCTACTAAGGAAAACGCAATTCAGAAGTTGGTATTGTGTAACAAACCAGATGGTATTAGGCAAAGGCAAAGGCAAATGTATTTGTATAGCACCATTCGTGCAAACAGCAATTCAAGGTGCTTTACAGGAAAGAAAAAATAAAATAGTCAATAATTAAAAATTGCAAAATAAGCAATACGACAAATTAGGGAGTTTAAGGTAAAGGAACACTTAAGGGCCAGTCCCACCAGCATGCGATTGCATGCGTCTAGCGCTACCAAATGTGGTGGCTTGAGGCGTACGGCCTCGCGGGACCGGTCCCACTTCCAACCGCGGAGCCGTCTGGAGTTGTGCGGGGCTGTTCCCGACATCATACTCACCAATCAGCTGGGCAGGATGCGGGCCGACTGAATTTGGACGTTGCACGGCGTCGGGCGGTTACGCCATCACGCAACGGCATTCCGGGTGGTGACGTCATCGCGCAACACCATGCGCTAGGCATACGCCGTCAAGACGCTGCGTACGGTGTCGAGACGCTGCGTACGGCGTTGAGACGCTGCGTACGGCCTCAAAGCGGCTGCGGGCCGACAGGCTGTTGTCGCCTGGAATTTTTGGACAATGTCTGTTTTTCGGAGCCCTGCGCGATGTCGGGACCAGCCCCGCACAACTCCATACGGCTCCAGCGATCGAAGTGGGACCAGCCCCTCGAGACCGTATGGCTCAAGCAACCAAGTTAGGTCGCGCTAGCCGCATGTGGTCGCATGCTGGTTGGACAGGCCCTTCAGGAGGTAGTTTATCATCTATATTACTAAATCTCTGATCGTGACCGCTTTTGGCTGACTATGCTGCGATTTCCGAGAGAACGCCGCCACCTACGGCCGTCCTTTTTGGCCACCTCGCTCAGAGCCCCCCTCCGCCGTTTGAGTGCGGAGGATTTTTTCCGTCATTGAAAAATGAGAGAGATATTAATGATTTTTACAAAATTCCCCATTCTCTCTGCTACCCCCGCTGGCGGCAGGGGGAGGGACAATAAAACCAGGATGTGTCGTGCCTCATTCAGACTCTGCCAGACCAGGAAGCGAGAAGGTCACGGCTCTCTAAGCTGCGAATAACACTGAACGCACGTCTACTCCACGGTGAGTCCCCTCGATGCGGCTGTAAAGTGGCTGCAGCCCTTTTTAACAAGTTTATGTTCACAAAATGAATTTTGGTTGTCGGGTGTCTGCAGCCCAATTGTTTGCCTCGCCTTTTTTTTAACAAGTTTGTTTTCACAAAATTAATTTTGGTTGTCGGGTGTCTGCAGCCCGATTGTTTGCCTCGCCTTTTTTTTAACAAGTTTGTGTTCACAAAATGAATTTTGGTTGTCGGGTGTCTGCAGCCCAATTGTTTGCCTCGCCATTTTTAACAAGTTTGTGTTCACAAAATGAATTTTGGTAGTCGGGTGTCTGCTGCCCAATTGTTTGCCTCGCCTTTTTTTTAACAAGTTTGTGTTCACAAAATGAATTTTGGTTGCGGGTGTCTGCAGCCCAATTGTTTGCCTCGCCTTTTTTTAACAAGTTTGTGTTCACAAAATGAATTTTGGTTGTCGGGTGTCTGCAGCCCAATTGTTTGCCTCGCCTTTTTTAACAAGTTTGTGTTCACAAAATGAATTTTGGTTGTCGGGTAGCTGCAGCCCAATTGTTTGCCTTGGCTTGGCTTTTTAAATCGTTGCAACAGTTCGATGCCTGCCCAAGCATCCATACGGCGCACAATGTCTAAACTAGCCCTCTGGAAACCAGTACCTTCAGCCCGCAACACCCATACTAGCGCAACAGACAGCCCCCCCTCCCACTGGCGAGCAGTATTGGAATTGGTGGAGAGGTGGAATATTGCATTGATGACCAGCCCTCCCATGTGATGCTGGGACCCAACGGGTCCCACTTAGTCTAGTAATATGATAAAATTTTACCTGTAATTTGAGAGGGAGTGGATGAAATCAGTAGTGTTGGTATTACTGTTGAGCAAAGGTAATTACAGAGACGTGGCTAAAGTTCATTGGAAAGGGAGCCTAACAGGAATTATGGCGGAACAGCAATGGCAGGAGTTTACAGGAATAATTTGGAAGACAGAGGATCTTTTCATCCCAATGAGGAAGAAAGGGGAGGATGAAGTGACCGTGGCTGACAAAGGAAGTCAAAAGCAACATGAAAGTAAAAGGTATATAGTGCAAAGATTAGCGGGAAGCTAGAGGATTGGCAAGATTTAAAAAACCAACAAAAGGTAACTAAAAAGGAAATAAGGGGAAGAAATATGAAGTATGAAGGTAAGCTTGCCAATAATATAAAAGAGGTAACAAAAAGATGCTTCATATATATAAAGATTTAAAGAGAGACGAATGGGCATTGGACCACTGGAAATGGTGCTGGAGAAGTAGTAATGGGAAATAAAGATGGCAGACCAATTGAATAAGTTTTCTGTGTCAATCTTCACAGTGGAAGACTGCAACATGCCAGAAATTCAAGAGAATCAGGGGGCAGAGGTTAGTGGAGTTGCTATTACTCAGGAAAAGGTGCTTTGGAAACTGAAAGGTCTGAAAGTGGATAAGTCACCTGCACCAGATGGACTACACCCCAGACTTCTGAAGGAGGTAGGATTAGAGATTGTGGAGGGATCAGTAGTGATTTTCTAAGAATCAGCAGAGTCAGGAGTAGTCCCAGATGACTGGAAATTTGCAACAGTTACTCATCTAATCAAGAAGGGAGAGAGGCAAAGGAGGGGAATCTATAGGTCGGTTAGCTTCACTTCAGTGGTTCGGAAGATTTTAGAGACTACTAGACTAAGTGGGACCCGTTGGGTCCCATGTTCACATGGGAGGGCTGGTCCCCCAATGAAATATTCCACTTCTCCACCAATTCCAATATTGGTGGCCAGTGGGGGGAGGGCTTTCTAGAGCGCTAGTATGGGTGGGGTGGGCCGACGGGACTAGTTTCCAGAGGGCTAGTATGGACATTGTGGGCCGAATGGATTCTTGGGCCGGCCGCTCAGTCACTCAGGCCTGGTGGGCTGGCAGCTCAGTCACTCAGGCCTGGTAGGTTGGCAGCTCAGTCACTCAGGCCTGGTGGGCCGGCAGCTCAGTTACTCAGGCCTGATGGGCTGGCAGCTCAGTCACTCGGGGCTGGTGGGCAGGCAGCTCAGTCACTCAGGTCTGGTGGGCTGGCAATTCACTCACGGCTATTCCTTGAAATTCCTTTTCAAGCAGAGTGAAGGCCACCAAATTCAATTTCATGGCATTTCAAGCACAGTGCAGGCCACCAAATTGAAATGTAATTTCATACCATTTCAAGCAGAGTGCAGGACACCAAATTCAAATTCAATTTCATAGCATTTCAAGCAGAGTGCAGGTCACCAAATTCAAATTCAATTTCATAGCATTTCAAGAGGAGTGCAGGCCCACCAAATACAATTTCATAGCATTTCAAGCAGAGTGGGGGGGGGGGGGGGGGGGGGGCGCTCAGACCATAACCCTCCATTCCTTTCCCGTCCATATAACTATCCAATTTATTTTTAAATGATAAGAACGAACCTGCCTCCACCACCTTCACTGGAAGCTCATTCCACACAGCCACCACTCTCTGAGTAAAGAAGTTCCCCCTCATGTTACCCCTAAACTTCTGTCCCTTAATTCTCAAGTCATGTCCCCTTGTTTGAATCTTCCCTACTCTCAGTGGGAAAAGCTTATCCACGTCAACTCTGTCTATCACTCGCATCATTTTAAAGACCTTTATCAAGTCCCCCCTTAACCATCTGCGCTCCAAAGAATAAAGCCCTAACTTGTTCAACCTCTCTCTGTAACTTAGTTGCTGAAACCCAGGCAACATTCTAGTAAATCTCCTCTGTACTCAAGTTCAAGTTCAAGTTAGTTTATTGTCATGTGTCCCTGTATAGGACAATGAAATTCTTGCTTTGCTTAAGCACACAGAAAATAGTAGGCATTTACTACAAAACAGATAAGTTGTTGGAAGTTGTAGTTGAGCCTTTTATTTTCCGGAGCTCCGCAAAAGTCGCCGCAGGCAGGCGCCATCTTGCATCTATTTTGTTGACATCCTTCCTATAATTAGGCGACCAAAATTGTACCCCATACTCCAGAATTGGCCTCACCAATGCCTTGTACAATTTTAACATTACATCCCAACTTCTATACTCAATGCTCTGATTTATAAAGGCCAGCACACCAAAAGCTTTCATTACCACCCTATCTACATGAGATTCCACTTTCAGGAAACTGTGCACAGTTATTCCCAGATCCCTCTGTTCACCTGCATTCTTCAATTCCCTACCATTTACCATGTACATCCTATTTTGATTTGTCCTGCCAAGATGTAGCACCTCACACTTATCAGCATTAATCTCCATCTGCCATCTTTCAGTCCACTTTTCCAACTGGCATAAATCTCTCAGTAGACTTTGAAAATCTACTTCATTATCCACAACCCCACCTATCTTAGTATCATCTGCATACTTACTAATCCAATTTACCACACCATCATCCAGATCATTGATGTATATGACAAACAACAGTGGACCCAACACAGATCCCTGTGGC
Organism: Amblyraja radiata; assembly: GCF_010909765.2. Lineage (NCBI taxonomy): Eukaryota > Metazoa > Chordata > Chondrichthyes > Rajiformes > Rajidae > Amblyraja > Amblyraja radiata. The sequence continues at coordinate 60,391,872 of NC_045961.1, forward strand.
ACCCCACTAGTCACTGGCCTCCAACCTGACAAACAAACATCCACCATTACTCTCTGGCATCTCCCATTCAGCTACTGTTGAATCCATCTTGCTACTCCACCATTAATACCCAACCATTGAACCTTCTTAACCAACCTTCCATGAGGAACCTTGTCAAAGGCCTTACTGAAGTCCATATATACAACATCCACTGCTTTACCCTCATCAATTTCCCGAGTAACCTCTTCAAAAAATTCAAGAAGATTAGTCAAACATGACCTTCCAGGCACAAATCCATGTTGACTGTTCCTAATCTGACCCTGTTTATCCAGATGCTTATATATATTATCTCTAAGTATCCTTTCCATTAATTTGCCCACCACTGACGTCAAACTAACAGGTCTATAATTGCTAGGTTTACTCATAGACCCCGTTTTAAACAATGGAACAACATACGCAGTACGCCAATCCTCCGGCACTATTCCCGTTTCTAATGACATTTGAAATATTTCTGTGATAGCTCCTGCTATTTCTACACTAACTTCCCTCAATGTCCTAGGGAATATCCTGTCCGGACCTGGAGACTTATCCACTTTTATATTTCTCAAAAGTGTCAGTACTTCCTCTTCTTTGAATCTCATAGTTTCCATAGCTACTCTACTTGTTTCCCTTACCTCACATAATTCAATATCCTTCTCCTTGGTGAATACCGAAGAAAAGAAATTGTTCAATACCTCCTCCATCTCTTTTGGCTCTGCAGATAGCTGTCCACTCTGACTCTCTAATGGACCAATTTTATCCCTCGTTATCCTTTTGCTATTAATATAGCTGTAGAAACCCTTTGGGTTTACTTTCACCTTTCTTGCCAAAGCAACCTCATATCTTCTTTTAGCTTTTCTAATTTCTTTCTTAAGATTCTTTTTACATTCTTTATACTCCTCAAGCACCTCATTTACTCCATGCTGCCTATAATTATTGTAGATCTCCCTCTTTTACCGAACCAAGTGTCAAATTTCCCTTGAAAACCATGGCTCTTTCCGATTTTTACTATTTCCTTTCAACCGAACAGGGACATAAAGATTCTGTACTCTTAAAATTTCACCTTTAAATGTACTCCATTTCTCCTCCACATCTTTCCCATAAAACAAAATGTCCCAATTTACTCCTTTTAAATCCTTTCGCATCTCCTGAAAGTTAGCCTTTCTCCAATCAAAAATCTCAACCCTAGGTCCAGTTCTGACCCTCTCCATAATTATATTGAAACTAATGGTATTGTGATCACTGGTCCCGAACTGTTCCCCAACGCATACCTCTGCCACCTGACCCGTCTCATTTCCTAACAGGAGGTCCAGCACCGCCCCTTCTCTAGTAGGTACTTCTATGTATTGCTGCAAAAAACTATCCTGCACATATTTTACAAACTCCAACCCATCCAGCCCATTTACAGAATGTGTTTCCCAGTCTATGTGTGGAAAATTGAAATCTCCCACAATCACTACCTTGTGCTTACTACTAATATCTGCAATCTCCTTACATATTTGCTCTTCCAATTCTTGCTCCCCATTTGGCGGTCTATAATACACCCCTATAAGTGTTGCTACCCCTTTCCCATTTCTCAGTTCCACCCAAATAGCCTCCCTAGATGAGCCCTCTAATCTATCCTGCGAAAGCACTGCTGTAATATCTTCCCTGATAAGCAATGCAACACCTCCACCTCTTGCCCCTCCAATTCTATCACACCTGAAGCAACGAAATCCTGGAATATTTAGTTTCCAATCACAGCCCTCCTGCAACCATGTTTCACTGATCGCCACAACATCATACTTCCAGGTGTCAATCCAGGCTCTAAGTTCATCCACCTTTCTTACAATGCTCCTAGCATTAAACTATACACATTTAAGAAACCCACCCTCTCTTATTCTCTGTTTATTGTCTTTTTCTTCTCTCTCCCCTACATTTTGGGTCAGAGTGCTACCATTCTCTGCCTCCTGCCTCACACACTGACTGCTAGCTTTCCCAATTTGAGTCCCTCCCCCCAACCATACTAGTTTAAAGTCTCCCCAGTAGCCTTTGCAAATCTCCCCGCCAGGATATTGGTCCCCCTCGAGTTCAAGTGCAACCCGTCCTTTCTGTACAGGTCGCACCTTCCCCAAAAGAGGTCCCAATGATCCAGAAACTTGAATCCATACCCACTGCACCAGTCCCTCATCCACTCATTTATCCTCCACCCCGCTCCATTCCTACTCTCACTGTCGCGTGGCACAGGCAGTAATCCTGAGATTGTTACCTTTGCAGTCCTTCTTAACTCTCTACCTAACTCCCTAAATTCTTCTTTCAGGACCTCTTCTCCTTTTTTACCTATGTCGTTGGTACCTATATGTACCACAACTTCAGGCTCCTCTCCCTCCCATTTCAGGATTTCTTGGACCCGTTCAGACACATCCCTGACCCTGGCACCAGGGAGGCAAACTACCATCCGGGTCTCTTGTCTGCGTCCACCGATCGCCTATCCGACCCCCTGACTATAGAGTCCCCTATTACAATTGCCCTCCTCTTCTTTTCCTTACCCTTCTCAGCAATAGGACCGGTCTTTATGCCAGAGGCCCGGCCGCTGTCGCTGCCCCCAGGTAGGCTGTCTCCCCCACCCTTACTCAAACATGAGTACTTATTTTCAAGGTGTACAGCCACCGGGGTACTCACCAGTCCCTGCCTCTGCCCGTTGCCCTTCCTAACTGTGACCCAGTTTTCTGTCTCCCATGGTCTTGGAGTGACCACCTCCCTGTAACTCCTATCTATGACCTCCTCGCTCTCCCTGAGCAGACAGAGGTCATCGAGTTGCTGTTTCAGGTTCCTAACACGGTCCCTTAGGAGCCCCATCTCGACGCACCTGGCGCAGATGTGGACGTCTGGAGGGCACTCAGACTCCATGACCTCCCACATCTGACATCCAGAACAGTAAACTGCCCTGGGCCTCATTCTCCCCCTTATCCGAATACAATAAAGCATTACCCGGGATACAAGCCAATCAGCTGCTTCCTCTAGTCCTGTAACGGCTGCTTCCTCTAGTCCGTTCGACCAATCAGAGGCTTCCACCAGCCCCCTTAATTTGAAGTGTGATCTGCGAATGGAACATTGCAGATTTTGATAGTCCTCCCTCTGTAACGGCTCCCGGGCCTCTGTTGAGACAAGCCCCGCAATGGGTTTTTTAACTCACCAAACGAAGGTCGCTCCTCCCTCTGTAACGGCTCCCGGGCCTCTGTTGAGACAAGCCCCGCAATGGGTTTTTTAACTCATCACACGAAGGTCGCTCCTCCCTCTGTAATGGCTCCCGGGCCTCTGTTGAGACAAGCCCCGCGATGGGTTTTTTAACTCACCACACGAAGGTCGCTCCTCCCTCTGTAACGGCTCCCGGGCCTCTGTTGAAACAAGCCCCGCAATGGGTTTTTTAACTCACCACACGAAGGTCGCTCCTCCCTCTGTAACGGCTCCCGGGCCTCTGTTGAGACAAGCCCCGCGATGGGTTTTTAACTCACCACACGAAGATCGCTCCTCCCTCTGTAACGGCTCCCGGGCCTCTGTTGAGACAAGCCCCGCGATGGGTTTTTTAACTCACCACACGAAGGTCACTCCTCCCTCTGTAACGGCTCCCGGGCCTCTGTTGAGACAAACCCCGCGATGGGTTTTTTAAACTCACCACACGAAGGTCGCTCCTCCCTCTGTAACGGCTCCCAGGCCTCTGTTGAGACAAGCCCCGCGATGGGTTTTTTAACTCTAATGGCGATGCAAGCGATCATTCCGCACCAACAGGTGCAATGTTAAGAGAGATGTCAGATGCAATTTTAAAGGCCATCAACGACCGCTTTAACCAATTTGAAACCAAGTTTGCATCTCTTCAGTCCTCACAAAATGCCTTGGCAGTCCGAATGGATTCCATGGATGAGATAGCTGGAGAGCATGACACCCGCCTGATGCTAATGGAGAAAAACATAAGTGAAATACAAAGGGAAAACACCCTCCTGCGAGCAAAAATCAATGACCTAGAAGGCCGCTCGCGTCGAAATAACATTAAAATCGTGGGTATTCCACAAGGAGAAGAGAAGGGGAAACCGACAGAGTTTATCAGCGCGCTTATCCCAAAACTGCTGGGTGGGGTACACTTCCAAAAACTACTTATCATTGACTGTGCACACCGCACCCAACAGCCAAAGCCCGCGGAGGGAGCCAGGCCTCGCACACTCATCGCCAGGGTCCATTTCTTTCATGAGAAAGATATGATAATACGACTTGGTCAACAACGGACTCTGGAATACAACAGACGGTGAGTCTTTATTTTCCAGGATTACACAGCTGAGGTAATGGAGCAGCGAAGAGGGTTCCGCGACGTCATGCAGACCCTGCGGGAGATGGAGGTGAAGTACAGCCTGCGCTTCCCAGCCAAACTCCAGCTTCAACACAACGGGCAACCAAAGGTCTTCCCTTCTCCCGGAGAAGCAAAGAAATTTGTGGAAGGGCACCTGAGACACAATGTTGGAAATGAACAGACAGGATGATCCGACAGGACAGAGGAGATATTCGCTGAGAGCATTAAAGAACAGTTTGCTTCAACACACCTAAAGACGGTATCATTTGACATTTTCAATATTATTTGAATAAGCGGAGGGGGCGCTTGGCTTGCCTTAGCAGGTTTATTTGTTTATAGACTGGTTAGGTAGTGGGCCTGAGAGCTAATTTTACTTGCCATATGCCCGGCGATCCTTGCTAAGCAACAAGGGGGAAGGTGAAGCTTTGTTTGGGGAAGTGGCTTTTTGGAGTGGGTCGGGTTTCGTTAATGTTAAATGTTTTTAAGAGCTGCCAAACTCTTTATTTTTTATTTTTTACATTCTTTTATTTCACCATGGTGTGCCTTTTTTTCCTTAGCTGAATATGTCAGGACTTAACAGTGTAAAACAGGTCAATATGAGTAAGATAACTTTGGTCTTGTGGAATGTACGTGGCCTAGGGCATGCAGTCAAGCGGGGTAAAGTGTTTGTGCATTTGAAATCTCTTGAATCAGACATAATATTTCTTCAAGAAACCCATATTAAAGATGCAGAGCAGAGGCGACTGAGAGCTAATTGGATCTCTCAAGTTTATCAGTCACCTTTTACATCCAAGAGATGTAGCCATTCTTTTTCGTAAGAATATTCCATTTCAACTTGTTTCAATGGTTACAGACCCAAATGGCAGATATATTATGATCACTGGAAATATTAATTCACTTCCTGTCATACTACTGAATATATACGGTCCAAATTATTTCCACAAAGTGTTTGATTTAATTCCAGACCTCAATACCACCAATTTGAAAATGGGCGGAGATTTTAATTGTTACCTTGACCCATATCTTGACAGGCTCTCCACCCGCAGCCCACCCACAATTGCATCTGTTCAAACATTAAACAACCTGATTAAGTCTAGAAATATTGTCGATATCTGGAGGATACAACAACTAACGGACAAAGACTATTCATTTTTTTCTCATGCCCATAAATCATACACAAGAATTGATTATTTCCTAGTGGATGCAAAATTAATATCTAGAATTGAACCAAATATCATAATATATTGATATTAGACCACAGTCCAGTATCACTAGACTTGAAGCTTGCTCTGCCTAACAAAGCTATTGTTGGGACTTTGACCTGTATTTGCTCACAGACCAAGTGTTTATTGACATTTTGACTGCAAAGCTTACAGAGTTCCTTGAGACCAACGATACAGGGGATGTATCAGATTCTACGCTTTGGGAGACCCTTAAGGTAGTAATGAGAGTTTATATAATATCCTATGAAGCCTCCAAAAAAGGGAAAAGTGCCATCAATTGGTAGAAATTGAAAATGCACTTCTAACTCTTGAACAGATCTACAGGAACTCTCTCTTACAAGAGGATTACAACAAAATCTTGAATTTAAAATATGAATATAACCGTATTCTTAGTGGAAATGTTGGTAAGCTTCTACTCAAGCTCAGACAGAGACATTTTGAGTTGGGCGATAAACCAGAGAGGTTGCTGGCCAGACAATTAAAAGGGGAACTGGCGAGCCGTGCAATCCATAAAATTAAATCCAAAACAGGTCATTTGCTTCCCAATCCTAAAGAAATAAACAATCGCTTCAAAGTATTTTATTCAGAATTATATACTGCTAAAACTCGGGCCGCTAATGCAGATTTTGCAGGTTTCTTTGACTCCCTCAATTTGCCAAAACTAGTTGAATCAGCCAGGCTAGAACTGGACTCAAATTTCTTAGAGAGCGAGCCCCTCGCAATAAGTATCAGGAGTCACCCAAACATCAGGGGTATTAAGATGGGGAACATGGAAAGTTGTGTGGGGCTTTACGCCGATGACACATTATTATATCTCACCTATCCAGAAGCCTCTGTTCCTCCATTGTTAGATTTTATTAACTCATTTGGCAATCTTTCCGGATACACAGTCAACTGGATAGTATATTGCCATTTTACATATCTAGGACTCAAAATACCCCTAAACCTCAAATTTATATTTAAACTCAACTACGCTGATATGATTACAAAGTTAAAACTGAACATAGAGAAGTGGATGATTTTACCCTTGTCTATAGTGGGCATATTAACGCTATCAAGATGGTGTCTCTTCCTAGATTTTTATATTTATTCCAAAATCTCCCAATTTATCTTACTTCATCATTCTTTAAAAAACTGGACTCCATTATCCTTCCATTTATTTGGGGAAATAAAGCCCACCGCATATCAAAGGCGCATCTTCAAAAGCACAAAAATGAGGGAGGCATGGGCTTTCCTATATTTAGACACTACTATTGGGCAGCCAAAGCTAGAGCTCTGATTTACTGGCAATGGGAATTCCCAGATGAACCTTTGAATAATAATAATAATGCCCCCTTGTGGCTAAACATTGAAAGCACAGCAGTGAAAAATTCCTCCCTCTGTACTTTGCTTTTTTCAAAACAGAATCCCCACACAAGTTGGTTGGTGAGAATTTTATTTTAAGAAATTCTATTCAAACTTTAAATCAGATAAGAAGTTTCAGTACTTTGTCTATTTACCCCCATATGTCACAACCTCTCCTTTTTGCCATCACAGACGGATGGGGTGTTTGCTGTCTGGAGGGACAAGGGCCTTGCAACCCTCAGAGATTTATATATAGACAAAAAGTTTGCTTCAATCAAAATTTAACCTTTCAAACACTCATTTTTTTCACTATCTCCAAATTAGGCACTATGTTAAAGACCAAATTCCAAATTTTCAAACCATGCCTGACAGTTGCCCACTCTACGAGCTCCTGCAGCTTCCTCCGGACTCCAAACATCTCGCTTTGTGTGTCTATTCACCACCTCTGTATCCACTAACCATCTGAAAGGAGCCTGGTCTACTGAGCTGAATTTCGAGGTGTCTGACGAAATTTGGAATAGAATAGAATAGAATAGAATATGTTTATTGTCATTGCACAAAACTGAGCAACGAAATTCCATTTGCTTCTCCTCCGTTAAAAGAAATACAACACAACAACCAATACACATATGTACAGTTAATAGTAAAATAATAGATACATTTTTAAAAGAGTTTAAAAGAATTTAGCGATATTCCTCGAAGTTACTTCTTGCTTCCCAGTGTTCACTATTGGAGTTAATCTCTTTTACCGCACATGGGTAGAAACTATTGTTTAGTCTACCGGTGCGAGCCTGCAGAGACCTGAGTTGCCTCCCCGAGGGTAGCAGAGTAAAAAGGTGGTTGGCAGGGTGGGATGTGTCCTTCTTGATATTTATGGCCCTGCGCAAGCATCGGGCCTTGTATATGTCATCCAAGGAGGGCAGGTTAGCGTTTGTAATGCGCTGCGCAGTTTTTATAATTCCCTGCAGCGCCCTCCTCTCAGCCACAGTACAGCTGGCAAACCACACCAGGATTCCGTAGGTGAGGATACTTTCCACGGCGCATCGATAGAAGGACAGCAGCAGCGGCTGTGAGACGTTAGCTCTCCGTAGAGACCTCAGGAAATACAGCCGCTGATGAGACTTCTTCAAGAGAGTGATGGTGTTCATTTGCCATTTGAGGTCCTGAGAGATGTTTATTCCCAGGAACCTAAAGTCGTTGACTCTCTCCACCATGTCTCCTTTGATGTATAAGGGAGCAGGTTCCTCTCTCCTCTTCCTCCTGAAGTCAACGACAAGTTCTTTTGTCTTTGATGGGTTTAGTACCAGGTTGTTTTTGGTACACCAGACGGTCAGTTTTTGGACTTCATCCCTGTAGGCAGACTCGTCATCGTTGTTTATCAGTCCCACCACAGTCGTGTCGTCCACAAACTTGATGATCCTGTTTGTACTGTGTGTTGGTATACAGTCATAAGTGTATATTGTATACAATATTGGACTCAGCACACATCCTTGTGGCGCACCTGTGCTAAGCGTCAGGACTGGGGAGTAATTGGACCCCATCCTGACAGTCTGTGGGCGGTCTGTTAAAAAGTCCTTAATCCATCCACATGTGTTTGCATTAACACCTAGATCAGACAGTTTGTCCACTATTCTGCTGGGGATGATAGTATTAAATGCAGAACTAAAATCTACAAATAACATCCGCACATATGAGCCAGGACGCTCCAGATGTGCCAGTGCAGAATGTAGAGCTGTGTTGATGGCATCTTCCGTTGACCGAGATGAGAAGAACGTTTTTCACACAGAGAGTGGTGAATCTCTGGAACTCCCTGCCACAAAGGGTAGTCGAGGCCAGTTCATTGGCTATATTTAAGAGGGAGTTAGATGTGGCCCTTGTGGCTAAGGGGATCAGAGGGTATGGAGAGAAGGCAGGTACGGGATACTGCGTTGGATGATCAGCCATGATCATATTGAATGGCGGTGCAGGCTCGAAGGGCCGAATGGCCTACTCCTGCACCTAATTTCTATGTTTCTATGTTTCTATGACCTATTAGCTCTATACGCAAATTGATGCTGATCCAGGGTGGGTGGGAGTGAGGACTTAATGTGGGCCAGGACCAGCCGTGCAAAACATTTCATCATGGTCGAAGTGAGAGCAACAGGTCTATAGTCATTCAAGCTCGTAATGAATGTTTTTTTGGGTACAGGTACGATGGTAGCAGTCTTAAAGCATTTAGGGACAGTGCACGTTAACAGAGAGAGGTTAAAGATTTTACTAAAAACTTCCGCCAACTGGTCTGCACAGTCCTGCAATACTCTCCCTGGGATGCCATCTGGTCCAGCAGCCTTCCTGGGGTTGACCCTGCAGAGTGTTCTTCTGACGTCCTCCGTACTCACAGCGAGTGGCGGGTTGTCAGTGCTGGGTGCGGCTGCAGGTGCAGGCTCTGCCTCATTCAGCTCAAACCGGGCGAAAAAATGGTTGAGCTCCTCAGCTAGCGAGTTGTTACTGCTGCAGATGATCGGCCCCCCCTTGCCCTTATAGTTTGTGAGTTGCTGAATGCCCTGCCAGACACGCCGAGGGTCCCTCTCGTTGAAATACCCCTCTATCCTTCTTCCATAGGCTGTCTTTGCCTCCTTAATGGCTCTCTTTAGTTTAGATCTGGCAGTGCTGTACAATTCATCACTGCCAGATCTAAAGGCTGAGTTCCGTTCTCTCAGCAGGTTCCTGACATCCCTGGTCATCCATGGTTTATTGTTTGGGTAGCACCTGACCTCCCTGTTGACAGTGACGTTGTCAATACAGTTCTGTATATAGAACACGACTGTGGATGTATATTCATGTATGTCCTGGTTTGCAAACAAGTCCCACTCGGTGCGCTCAAAACAGTCCTGAAGTTGGGCGGCAGCGCCCTCGGGCCAAGTCTTTATGCTTCTCACACTGGGCTTGGTTCTCATAATGAGAGGTCTGTATGCCGGGGTGAGAAAGAGTGATAGCTGGTCAGACTGGCCGAGATGAGGGAGAGAGGAGGCTTTGTATCCATCCCTAATGTTGCTGTACACGTGATCCAGTGTATTTTGACCTCTCGTCGGACACGTGACATGCTGGTGGAATTTAGGGGGGACAGTTTTTAGATTAGCCTGATTGAAATCTCCAGCCATGATGAAAATCCCATCAGGATGCGCATTCTGTAATTTGTTGATTGATGCTAGCAGGGTGTTCAGTGCTAGCTTGATGTTGGCACTTGGTGGAATATAAACAGCCAGAATAACAACAGCTGTGAACTCCCGCGGCAGGTAGAAGGGTCGACATTTCAATGTAATAAACTCCATGTCTGGTGAACAATGTCTCTCGACAACGTTTACATTTGTACACCACTTGTCATAGGAGTAAATACATAGCCCCCTCCCCTCTGCTCTTACCAGAGTCACTGCTCCTGTCGGCCCGGTATGCTGTGCGACCTACCAGACTGATGGCCTCGTCCGGGATCCCAGCGTGAAGCCAGGTCTCAGTTACCACCATGAGAGAGCAGGTTTTTAAAGTTTTGTTTTCTTCAGTGATCAGCTCCAGCTCGTCCATCTTGTTGTTGAGCGATCTGGCGTTCGTCATAAAGATGCTGGGTAGCGCTGGTCTGTAGGGATCTTTCTTTAGCCTAGCTTGAATGCCGGCTCGACAACCGCGCTTCTGCCGCCTCTGTCTGCGCCGCCTCCCGCACCGTCCTTTCGGTAAGATGATCCACTCTGACTTCGCTGGGCGGGTGATTTCTGCCGGTATATCGTCGTTGTGGGAGCTCCTTGCGAACTCTAGTTCGCGACACAGCGTCCCAATCCTCAGAAGGTCCTGCCGGTTGTGTTTTGAGTCGCAGGTCCACAGACAGACGGACAAGACAGACAAAAACATGAACATCCACACGGGGGAGAGCAAAGCCGCTGCATTCAGGTGCGCCGCCATTTTCCAATGAAGGTTTGACCAGAATCCAAACTTGTTCGATCAATGTCAGGTATAAACTGATTCAGTTAAAAGTCATCCATAGACTCCATTACTCAAATACCAGATTACATCGAATCTATCCATCTATTTCTCCATTTTGTGACAGATGCAAAGGTGCAGATGGTTCTTTAACACACATTTTCTGGCTCTGTCCTCATATACGAAGATACTGGTCTGAAGTGGTTCTCTGGGGTCTATGGAAAAGATATTCCCACTGATCCAGAACTGGCACTTTTTGATGCTCAGAGACTACTTTGAACTTCACGTCTGAAGAACAACAAGCACTGATGCTTGGTATGGTGACAGCCAAGAAACTTATCCTAACAGACTGGAAATCATCCACACCCCCCTACTTCGAAAAATGGCTCAATGAAATGATAATAATCATACAGATGGAAAGGATACGCTTCCACAACCCCAAGGTACCCAACAACTTTTTAAGTGTTTGCGGACCATTTATCAACCATCTCAAAGACCAATAATTTCATATTTTCTGCAGCGATGTAGTCCTGTGCTCTTTACTTGTGCTATTGCAATGCCTGACTGTGTAGCACCATGTGGATTGTGCCAATAGTGTTATGTCTGGCGGCTTTTTCTGTTGTATTTCTTTTCTTTCTTTTCTTTCTCTTTTTTGTTTTATTCTGTTTGTAAAAAAAATATATATATTTTTTTTTAAATAAAATAAAAGCAGAGTGCAGGTCACCAAATACAATTTCATAGCAGTTCAAGCAGTGTGTAGGCCACAAAATTCAATTTCATAGCATTTCAAGCAGAGAGCAGGCCACCAATTTCAATTTCATAGCATTTCAAGCAGGGTGCAGGCCACCAAATTCAATTTCATAGCATTTCAAGCAGAGTGCAGGCCACCAAATTTCCAAACAACTCATTGCATTGTCATTAAGGGCTAACAAATCATTTATTGCAATTACGTCGCAGTTCAGTTGATTCACAGCTTAGAATCACAGTTGTGGGACTCTCCCTCGCGATCTTCCAGAGTGACTGACTCACGGTCCAGGCATTCGGGGTTTTATTGTCCTGCTCCCCCTGGAAGGGGCGTTACCTTCATCGTAGTGATTGACAGACCAGAGCCTGATCAGCTGATTTTTTAAACACTCATAACTTTTTTTTTTCATCGATCTGAAAAATCCTCGGGGCTGCCTGAGCAGAGGAGGACTGTGAGTAAGATGGCCAAAAATCATAGTGATATATGGTAGCGTTATTTCTAAAATCAATATACAGCGCAGACAAGAAGTGGTCAAGATGAGACTTTTAGTTATATAGATTGTGAAGAATTAGGTTTCTGAGTACTTAGAAGCACATGATAAAATAGGCCAAAGTCAGCATGGTTTTGTGAAGGGGAGATATTGCCTGACAAATCTGTTGTAATCCTTTGAGAAAGTAAATAGCAAGGTAGACAAAGGAGTGTCAGTGGATGTTGATTATTTGGATTTCAGAAGTGCCGCACGTGAGGCTGCTAAACAAATTGAGAGCCCATGGTATTTGGGGGAAGATACCAGCATATATAGAAGATTGACTGAATGGCAGAAGGCAAAGTGTGAGAATAAAGGGAGGCTTTTTTGGGTGGCTGCTGGTGACTGGTGGTGTTCCGCTGGAGTCGGTGTTCGGACCACTGCTCTTCACGATGTATATTAATGATTTGGATGATGGATTTGATGGCTTTGTGGTCAAATTTGCAGATGATATGAAGATATGTGAAGGGGTAGGTAGTGTAGAGGAAGCAGGGAGTCTACAGAAGCACTTGAACAGATTGGGGGAGTTGGGAAAAAGGTGCGCACATGGAATACAATGCAGCAAAGTGTGCAGTCATGCACTTTGATAATAGGAATAAAGATGTAGACTATTTTCTAAATGAGGAGAGGATTCATAAATCAGAGGTTTAAAGGGACTTGGGAGTGCTGGTGTAGGTTTCCCAAAATGTTAATTTGCATATGACAGCATTGTGCCTGTACTCACTGGAATTTGGAAGGATGAGGAGGGGCCTCATGAAACTTACCGAATAGGGCTGGATGTGAGACTGTATTTCCACTTGTGGAGAGTCCAGGACCAGAGGGCACAGCCTCAGAATAAAATGATGTGCCTTTAGAGAGAAGACGAGGAAAAATGTATTTCCACTTGTGGAGAGTCCAGGACCAGAGGGCACAGCCTCAGAATAAAATGATGTACCTTTAGAGAGAAGATGAGGAAAAATGTATTTAATCAGAGGATGGTGGATCTGTGCAATCTATTGCCATTGACTGCTGTGGAAGCCAAATTATGTAGGTATGTTGCTAAACTTACCTTCAGCGGGGCTGCAGTTCTGTCACTGCCCGTGTGCGCGACTTTGGCGCCTTTGAGAGGGGGGCGGATTTAAAACGTTGTTTCCTCCAGGCTGTTTAAATCGATGTTGATCAGCCTGTTTAATTGCTGACGAAAAATCGCTGCGACTGCCAGTCTCTGCACTTATTTTTAAACTATGTTGGATAATTTAATTGCTATAGTAAATTAAAAATCATCTTCTAAAGCCACGAACGCCGACAACGGGATGGATCTCACGTAGGGGACAAGGCAAGGTAGGCTATTTATTTTTACATTAAAAAGTGCTTCTTAAGACCCCTTTAATCAAAATTTTAAGTTGCGAGAAGGTAACTTGGAGCCCATCCGATCCGTCAGTATTTTTCATGTCGACATGGGGCGCACTGCAACTGCAACGTTCCAAACCATCGCGTTCCAGAAAAACCCACTCGCAAGATGATTTAAATGGCCATTAATTTGCAGGTATTAAACACTAAATTCCTTCCATTTGGCCTATAAATCCATGACAATGAGATTTTAAAATCATGTTATATTGTGAATTCTTGTATGTATGTTATTTGGACACTTAGGATATTTGAAAATGTTGATCTTTTCTTAAGAAATGGATAGATGTTTAGATCTAGTAATTGAATTATGTAATTAGCTACAATTGGGTAACTAACTAATTATATGCTTTAACTTCAGGTCATCCAAGTAAGATTGTTTCATATTTGTTTCAGAATGCTTCAATCTATAATTGAAAATTTATTTCAGTTCTCTTAATTTTTAAGAAAGTTATGGGCTTTTGACTGTCCTCGATCACAGCTTTTGTGTTGTCAATGGAAAATCAATAGGGAACAAGATGCTAATTTCTGAGTATGAAAATGGCTATAACTTTTTTAATAGGAGATATGAAAGTGAATTAGGTGTCAAATTAAACTTATTTTTATGCTTTATCTGATGGGATAAATTGCACACTTGATTTTTAAAATCTCAAAATTTTGTAACTGCTAAATTATGGGTATTTTTAAGGTGGATATTGACAGGTTCTTGATTAATAAGGGTGTCAAGGGTGACGGGGACAAGGGAGGAGAGTGGGATGAGAAGGAAAGATAGATCAGCCATGATTGAATGGTAGATTAGACTCGATGGGCCCAATGGCCTAATTATGCTCCAATGACTAATGTACTTATGAACCATCTGGGAGAAAGAGAGCTTCTTGGACAAGACGTATAGCGAGATAGTAACGTCCAGATAACGGGCAGAGATAAGCTGGGTGACCACAAGGAAGGGAAATAGCCATGGATTGCAGGTGACTCCTATGACCACCCCCCCCTTTCAAAACAGGTGCACCTTTTTGAGTGCTGTTGGAGGAATGACATAACAAAGTTGAACAGTAGTTCCAGGCAGCGCTGTAGCACCGAACTCTGAGGCAGAGCAAGGAAGAGTAGCATCAGGCAGATCGATGATAGTAGGTGACACTTTAGTTAGGGGCAGCAATTGAGACTCCAGGATGGTGTGCTGCCTCCCTGATGCCAGTATCCAGGATGTTTCAGAGCATCTGCATGACATTCTCGAAGAGGAGGTTGAGCAGCCAGAAGTCATTGTGCCTGTTGGCAAAAATGACATAATAGCAAAAGGAATGAGGTACTGAAATTTGAGTATAAGGAGCTTATAAAAAGCTAAAATGCAGGACCTCCACGGTAGTGATCTCCGGATTGCTTCCAGTGCCATGTGCTAGTGAGGGTAGCAACAGAAAAGTAGGGGAGATGAATGTGTGGCTGTGTATTACAGTCAAGGAGGTGCTGAAGGTCCAGATGTGTATGAAGGTAGACAAATCTCCCGGGCCTGATCGGATATATCTAAGGATAGTGTGGGAAGCTTGAGAGGAAACTGCAACTTTCTGTTTAATAGTTTAATGAGGTCAGATAGAGAGAGAAAAGAGGCAAAAGGACAAATTAAGCTGTGAAATGCAAGTCTGACAACAATAGGAAATTGGCTTCATGGAAAGAAGAAGAAGGTCTCAGGATCCCTTAAGGTCCTATTTCCGGTTGTATTTCCGGTGGCGCTGGTGCTAGCTGCATCCACCTTCTTTTTGTTTTTTTGTTATGTTGAAGTGCATTTTTAATGTTTTTTTTAATGTCTTTATGTGGGGGAAGAGGGCACGGTAAGGGGGATACTGTCCTTCAGTCGCTTCCTGGAGAGGATGCGACTATTATCCGAGTTGCAACCTCGCCCCCCTCCCCCTCCCCCCAGAGGCCTACCTACTGGATTGGCGTGGCCTTTCCTGCTGGGACCGACCAGAGCTCCAGCAGCAGCAGCGGCGCAGCATTGGAAACATCGCGGGGCGGGCGATGCCTTACCGGGGATCACCGTTTGGAGCCCCAGAGTGCGGGGCCTGCTGCACCGACATCGCGGAGGTGTGGTTCGCGGAGCTCCCAATGCGGGCGGCGCTGATCAATAACGCTCGGCCTGTGGACTCGGGAGCCGCGGACTCCGGTGGGAGGTAGCTGATCTGGAGGTCCGGACCGCTGAGGATGTTCTCCGTCGGGGTTCGGCGTCGGTGTTCCATCATCCCAGTGTGAGGGCTTGAGCATCGGGCTGCCCGTGGCCATGGGCTGCAGGGCGAAGCTCAGCCTTGCAGATCGTGGAGTTGAGGAGGAGGGAGATGCTTGCGATGACAGACGCAAGGAATGGGCCGTTAGGGGAGGGACTGCAAACTAGTATACCAAATTTATTAAACTTAATAGAGGAATTTGGATCTTTTTCAGGTTATAGAATAAACTGGAATAAAAGTGAAATTATGACGTTAAAACCTCAAGAATGGACACATTTATTAAAATTCCCCTTTAAAATTGCAACAGAAAAATTTAAATACTTGGGTATCCAAATTACTAGAAAATATAAATCATTATTTAATGCTAATATCACACCATTAACTAAATTGAATGTGCAGATTAAATTCTGGAAAACACTGCCGTTGTCCTTAATAGGCAGAATAAACGCTATAAAAATGATTTTGTTACCACAAATATTATACCTATTCCAATCAATACCATTATACATACCAAAAAACATCTTTAAAAAACTGGACTCTAATATTACAAATTTCACTATAAATCACATAGAATCCAAAGAAAATATTTGTGTAAACCCAAAGATGCTGGGGGACTTTCACTCCCGAACTTCTTGAACTACTACTGGGCAGTGCATATAAAAAATATAATTTACTGGTTCGACAGTTCTGCCCAACAGTCAGAATGGATAAGAATGGAGAAAGAGGACTGTTCTCCTTTTAATATTGGAGCGATCCTCTTCTCCCCGACAAAATTGAACAACACAATATATAAGAAGAACCCAATCATCCATAATACAATACGAATTTGGAAACAAATAAAATCAACTTTAAAATTAAGAAACCTATCACTTTTAACTCCATTAGTTAATAATCCAGCATTTAATCCTTCTTTCACTGGCAAAACATATAGCCATTGGGAAAAATTGGGAATTAAAAGGATTGGTGATATGTATGAAATGGGAAACTTGTTATCATTTCAACAATTGCAATTAAATTACAGGCTGAAAAATAACCAATATTTTAAATACCTTCAGATCCGTGACTTCCTGAAAAAACATATACAAGGATACCAAACTTTAACTATAGAAACTTAGAAACATAGAAAATAGGTGCAGGAGTAGGCCATTCGGCCCTTCGAGCCTGCACCGCCATTCAATATGATCATGGCTGATCATCCAACTCAGTATCCCGTACCTGCCTTCTCTCCATACCCCCTGATCCCTTTAGCCACAAGGGCCACATCTAACTCCCTCTTAAATATAGCCAATGAACTGGCCTCAACTACCTTCTGTGGCAGAGAGTTCCAGAGATTCACCACTCTCTGTGTGAAAAAAGTTTTTCTCATCTCGGTCCTAAAGGATTTCCCCTCTATCCTTAAACTGTGACCCCTTGTGCTGGACTTCCCCAACATCGGGAACAAACTTCCTGCATCTAGCCTGTCCAACCCCTTAAGAATTTTGTAAGTTTCTATAAGATCCCCCCTCAATCTCCTAAATTATAGCGAGTACAAGCCAAGTCCATCCAGTCTTTCTTCATATGAAAGTCCTGACATCCCATGAATCAGTCTGGTGAACCTTCTCTGCACTCCCTCTATGGCAATATGTCCTTCCTCAGATTTGGAGACCAAAACTGTACGCAATACTCCAGGTGTGGTCCCACCAAGACCCTGTACAACTGCAGTAGAACCTGCCTGCTCCTATATTCAAATCCTTTTGCTATGAATGCTAACATACCATTCGCTTTCTTCACTGCCTGCTGCACCTGCATGCCTACTTTCAATGACTGGTGCATTATAACACCCAGGTCTTGTTGCATCTCCCCTTTTCCTAATCGGCCACCATTTAGATAATGTCTGCTTTCCTGTTTTTGCCACCGAAGTGGATAACCTCACATTTATCCACATTATACTGCATCTGCCATGCATTTGCCCACTCACCCAGCCTATCCAAGTCACCTTGCAGCCTCCTAGCATCCTCCTCACAGCTAACACTGCCCCCCAGATTAGTGTCATCCGCAAACTTGGAGATGTTGCATTCAATTCCCTCGTCCAAATCATTAATATATATTGTAAATAGCTGGGGTCCCATGAGTCTATCGACTCATTGGAAGAAGCAATGAACAATAAGGCTGACTCAAGGAAATTAATATCATATTTATATAATAGCATCTTAAATATAGAATTACCACCGACAGAGGCAGTTAGAGAAGAATGGGAATGAGAACTACTGATAAAAATCCTGAAAGAAACTTGGGAAAAATACTTGATATATATACATAAATATTCGATTAACGCAAGACATAACTTAATTTAATTTAAAATTCTACACAGATTCTATTATTCGAAAACTAGACTGCACAAATTCTACCCAAATACTTCCCCCATTTGTGACAAATGTTTATCTCAGAATGCCATTGTAACACACTCTTTTGTCTCTTGTATAAAACTTCACAAATTTTGGAGCGAAATCTTTGAAATTTTTACAAAATTACTTAAGATAAAACTTTCGGATTACTGAAAGACGAGAATAAATTGAATATCTTTCAAAAATCCTTCCTTAATTATGGTTTAATAACGGCAAAAAAACATACTGACATTTTGGAAAAATACATCGATACCAACGCTTAAAATGTGGATTTCAAACATGTTGGAAACCTTACATCTTGAAGAAATGCGATTCCTCCTAACAGACAAAGTAGACCAATTCCTAAGGATTTGGTCTCCATTTGTCGACTTCATATGGTGCAACACAAACGTAGAAATGGTCTATTTCAGGATTGGGTGAATGGTGGTCAAGAATAATAAATAGCTATCTCCTTTTTATTCTTCTACTTTCTACCTCTTCTTCTTTTCTCTCTATTTTCTTTCTTTTCTCACTTTCCGATATCACACACCTCTCTATTTCTTTTCTATTCTCTTTCTGTCTCCTTTTTACTGTTAAAATTAAAAATAAATAAATAAGAAGCTGTACATGAACTGTAACATGTCAATATATACTAGGTATCTACGGTACCATATTATTGTACTTCTAATTTAAAAACATGTTTTTTTTTAAAGGAGAGGGACACAGGTGGTCAGGCTAGGAGAGGGACTTTGGTTCATGGGCCGACGACGATAAGGAGGCCCTGCAGCAGCCTGGGGCTTACCTGGATCCGGGGCTGCTCACATAGTCAGGACTTTGGACTTTTATACATGGTGCCAAAATATGGCTACTCGTGCATGTGTGATCCATGCAAAAAGAATTTCACTGTGCAGTGCACATGTAACAATAAAGCACCATTAAACCATTAAATGATGTAAGTGGATGGTATTGTACGTAGTGAAGATGGTTGTCAAAAATTTCAGCAGGATCTTGTTCAGCAGCACAGTGGCCTGAGAACTGGTTGATGGAATTTAATATAGCGACTAGAGTAAGTGGGACCCATTGGGTCCCATGTTCACACGGGAGGGCTGTATCCCAATGAAATATTCCACCTCTCCACCAATTTTAATATTGGAGGCCAGTGGGGGTGGGGGGGGGGCGGTGTTTCTGGAGCGCTAGTATGGTTGTTGTGGGCCAAAGGGACTGGTTTCCTGAGGGCTAGCATGGACGTTGTGGGCCAAATGGATTATTGGGCTGGCAGCTCAGTCACTCAGGCCTGTTGGGCTGGCAGCTCAGTCATTCAGGGCTGGTGGGCTGGCAGCTCAGTCACTCAGGGCTGTTGGGCTGGCAGCTCAATTACTCAGGGCTGGTGGGCTGGCAGTTTACTCACTCGGCTGGTGGGCTGGCAATTCACTCACTCATGTTTTGTGTTAAATTTTATTGTGTATTGTATGTTCTTTTAAGTGTATCGCTGCTGGCAAATTCATTTCACTGCACCTTTGGGTGCATGTGACGAATAAAATTGACTTTGACTTTGAAATCCCGAAACTATGTAACCAGATCACGCTGATGGTTTGATTATTTTGATACCCTCTACCTTTTCCAGCTGCTTTGGATTATCAGTAACATTTAAAATACATGCCACTGATTTTTAATAAGCAAAAATAACAAAAATAAAAATGTTTTGAATTTTTTAGAATGTATTTAAGTTGTATGAATTAATTAAAACATTATGAATTTAAGAAAAATAGTTGCACTTATTTACAGTACGTGCAGATCAGTAAAATGCTGCAGTAACTCAGTGGGTCAGGCAGCTTCTCTGGAAAAAATAGATAGGTGACATTTTGGGTCAGGTCCCTTCTTCAGACTGATTCAGACTGAAAAAGGGTCCCAACCTAAAATGTCATCTATCCATTTTCTCCAGATATGTTGCCTGACCTGTTGAGTTACTCCATCAATTGGTGTCTTTCTAGGTGAGGTCCATCAGGCATACATGGCATAACACCAAGGAGGCAAGTATAATGTTATCCAGCCGCCTTCATTCAAGGCCTCTGTGTTCCATTCCAAATCAGTGCCACGTCCAGAGGTGGAGCAAAAGCTCAGAGGTGTTAATAGTTGATAATACTCATGTTTGCAGACTCCAGAAGCAAATAAAAAAGGACAGCTGGACTAACTCAGCAGGTTGGGCAGCATCTGTTAAAGGAATGGATATGCGATGTTTTGGGTCGAGATTTGAAGAAGGCTCCCAACCTGACAATTCACCTATTGATGCCCTCCACAGATTTTGCCTGACCTGCTGAGCTACTCCAGCACTTTGTGTTTCGCTCTAGTTCATGATCGTGGTATTACAAAAAATTTAAACAGCTAAACTCTAAGGAGGTTTGTGAGAGATTTCTGGTGTTAGTAACTGAAGGTAAAGTAATAAAGTCAAGGTTTTCTGGCCTGAACAATAATCAGTCACTGTGACTGGATCCATTCAAGCCCAGTCAGGCTCTGCAAGAATGAATGTCATGTCAAGATAGCATTGCACCAGTGACAAATGGAAATGGATTTCAGCTAAGTTTAACAAGTTTTCAGAAAGAGTGAAAAACTCAAATACATACAAACACAGTTCTTTGGATATTAAGTGGGATATTGTCCACAGATAGTTCAGGTTTTTACAAATTCTTAGGGACATCAAGGTAGGGTTTTAATCTGCAATAAAAACAGAGAATGCTGAAACCCCTCGGCAGGAAAGATAGCACCTGTGCGAAGAGAAACATAATTCATATGTTGGTTTGAAATGTCACCATCAGAACTGGTGTGAGAAAGTAGGTTTGTTTTAAATTGCAGACAGGATGCAAGAAACATGCTGGTTGGGATCAGTAGGTGAATATGAATAGCGCAGATGGAGTGAATTTAGGTTTGCGGAGATGATTTTACTATTTATGCAGCTTTCTGTTTAGATTATTGAGGACAGATAGAGAGAGAAAAGAGACAAAATGACATATTAAAGGACTATCTGGACTACACTTCTTCCCACCTTGCTTCCTGTAAGGACTCTATCCCCTACTCCCAATTCCTCCATCTACGCCGCATCTGCACCCAGGATGAGGTGTTCCAAATCAGGTCATCGGAGATGTCCTCATTCTTTAGGGAACGGGAGTTCCCCTCTTCGACCATAGATGAGTTTCTCACCAGCGTCTCCTCTATATCCCGTAGCTCCCCTCTCACTCCCCATCCCCCCACTCATGACACGGACAGAGTTCCCCTTGTCCTCACCTTCCACCCTGCCAGCCGTCACATACAACAGATAATTCTCCTACACTTTTGCCACCTCCAACGGGATCCCACCACTAACCAAATCTTCCCATCTCCTCCCCTTTCGGCTTTCCGCAGAGACCACTCCCTCCGTAACTCCCTGGTCAATTCACCCATTCCCACCCAAACCACCCCCTCCCCGGTACTTTTCCTTGCAACCGCAGGAAATGCTTCACTTGTCACTTTACCTTTCCCCTCGACTCCATCCAAGGACCCAAGCAGTCTTTCCAGGTGAGGCAGAATTTCATCTGCACCTCCTCCAACTTCATCTATTGCATCCACTGTTCTAGGTGTCAACTGCCCTACATCGGTGAGACCAAGCGCAGGCTTGGTGATTGCTTCGCCCAACACCTCCACATTAACCAATCTGATCGCCCGGTGGCTCAGCACTTCAACTCCTCCTCCCATTCCAAATCCGACCTTTTTGTCCTCCATGGCCAGAGTGGGTCCCACCACAAATTGGAGGAGCAGCACCTCATATTTCACTTGGGTAGTTTACACCCCAGAGGTATGAACATTGACTTCTCCAATTTCAGGTAGTCCTTGCTTTCTCCCTCCTTCCTCTCCCCTTCCCAGCTCTCCCACAACCCACTCAGTCTGAAGAAGGGTCTTGACCCGAAACGTCATTTATCCCTTCACTCCATAGATGCTGCCTCACCCGTTGAGTTTCACCAGCATTTTTGTCTACCAAACGAACATATTAAGCTATGAAATGCAAGTCAGACATTGCTGAGTCCTGTAAAACAAAAAGAATCAGCAAGCCAAGTAGCATGGAAACAGAACCCTCAGTGCATCCAATCTGCACCCACCTTCATGCACCCAATTACACTAATCCTACCTGAACCCTTTTTATTTTCTTCACACTTTGATCAACTCTGCCTCTCTCTCCCACTCTCCGCCACCCCAAACATTCTACTCCTCATGTACATGCAAGAGGCAACTTACAGTTTCCAATTAACCTATCAGTTTAGTTTACTAATTCATTTAGTATACCCTAATAATGACATACACATGGAAGACAATTTACAGTGGCCAATTAAGCTATCATCCTGCATGTTTCAAAATGTGAGAGGAAACTCAAGAGTCAAGATTGTTTTATTGTCATATGTCCCAGATAGGACAATAAAATTATTGCTTGCTGCAGCACAACAGAACATGTAAACATAGTACATAACGGGAGAAAATAAAAATTCAGTGTGTATATATACACATGCACACATACTCTATAAAACTATACTATTAGAGGAAGAATTTGCAAATTCCATACTGAGGTTAGGATTGAGCTTGGGACATTGGAGCTCCGACTAGCTGTGTTGCTGTGGTGCCCAATGAGAATATTGGCTATCTCCAGCATTCTTTAATTTTGAATTTCTCTTGATCTATGGTACGTGGTGAACTCAATTTGATACAAGAATACACCTTGGCAAGGAACTCCTCTGAGATGATCAAGGCCCTGGAAACAAAATCAACCAATGTTCATTAGGAAGCTGAAAAATAGCACTTCAATTAATAACCTCTTTGAGTAGCTACACGATGAACTAAAACAAATGGTTTATTGATGAGGATTGCAAGAGTTACATAAAGCCATGGTCATTTTTTTTACAGTACATTTATTTCTGATTATTAATGAGATATGAAATGCTCTGTGAAAAATGGCAGGATGTATATTTGTATTTATTAGTGGCAACACCATTGTTTGATTTTCCTTACAAAGATGGTAGTAAGCAGCTTATTGATTCATTGTGTTCAGCTGGTGGAGGTGCTCCCACAGTGTTGTTGGGTATACAGTTGTAGAGTTCAGATCCTAGGGTGCATTGAGTTGGTCTGGTGCAGATTGCTATGGTACTAGCTTAAAAGCAGTCAACAGCGCAAAAATAAAGCGGGAGAAAGTTGAAAATGGTTGCACGTGGTTGAACATGTTTCTCTATGTATTATTTATAATGACATTTATTTTAGTAGTACAATGTAAAACTGAGCTGAAACAGGTTCTGCAAATGCCCAGTACATTGTTTTAGAATGTGTAAGCAACCAACAACATATTGCTGTCAATTAGTGGTGAATGATATTTCAAATGAGAAACAACTAATTATATACATTTAGGTCCCTGTAGATTTCAGAACTTGAAATTCTAGAAACAAATCCTTGGATTTGTGCTACACAGAACTTTCTGAAACACCGTCAAAGTATTTCAAGTCCTTGCCAATCCACATCAGAATTAATTAGCAACATTAAGAAGAAGAATGAACTTTTGCTAATGATATCATTACATTGAAGAATCTGGACTACTCTTGAACTTTTGGCATATTTTGTGATCATGGATTCTCTAAACTCCTTCCCTTGGTCCTGCAGCCATTCTGAAATACTCTACTCTTTGTCAACCAGTACACATCTCCTCTTTATTGGATGTCTTGAGGCTAAAGAAACTGTTTCATGAAACCTATTTCTAATTAGTGCTTGAGTGCTAAATACATTAATGTTTGCTTTAACACCTTCAGGGTCATTTAAATCATGATAATTAACAATTAGCTCCAAAACTCTGGGATTAAAACAGATTTTTAAACAAGCACATTATAATTGGTACAACATTCGCATTGTACTTCACTTGTGTACATTTACTTGTACTTGCTTTATCTTTTACCAAAAATAAAATCCTCTGTTTCTTTACTTCAATCATGGGGCATTAACCTTTTTAATCATTTTCATTTTCATGCCTGGTTCTGAGTTTTCTGAGGTAAAGTTTATTGAAATGAACGTTTAAATGTAATATTATTATTATTATTATTTTTATTATTATTATTATTATTTTTATTATTATTATTATAATTATTATTATTATTATTATTGTTGTTGTTGTTGTTATTATTATTATTATTATTATTATTATTATTATTATTATTATTATTAAACTTTATTTCGGACTCAAGGTCCAGACAAGGGACGACATTATGTAAAATACATTGCATATAAAACACCATAAAATACATAACAAAACACCATAAATTACATATAAAATACATACATAAATTTTAAGAATAGGGAGTAAGCCATTTATAACGGAGACGAGGAAACACTTTTTCTCACAGAGAGTGGCGAGTCTGTGGAATTTTCTGCCTCAGAGAGTGGTGGAGGACGGTTCTCTAGATGCTTTCAAGAGCGAGCTAGATAGTGCTCTTAAAAATAGCGGAGTCAGGGGATATGGGGAGAAGGCAGGAACAAGCTCTCTCTTGAAAGTATCCGGAGAACCTGCCTCCACCACCCTCTGAGGCAGAGAATTCCACAGACTCACAACTCTCTGTGTGAAAAAGTGTTTCCTCATCTCCGTTCTAAATGGCTTACCCCTTATTCTTAAACTGTGGCCCCTGGTTCTGGACTCCCCCAACATCGGGACCATGTTTCCTGCCTCTAGCTTGTCCAAACCCTTAATAATCTTATATGTTTCAATAAGATACCCGCTCATCCTTCTAAACTCCAGAGTATACAAGCCCAGCCGCTCCATTCTCTCAGCATATGACAGTCCCGCCATTCCAGGAATTAACCTTGTAAACTTACACTGCACTCCCTCAATAGCAAAAATGTCCTTCCTCAAATTAGGGGGCCAAAACTGCACACAATATTCCAGGTGTGATCTCACTAGCGCCCTGTACAACTGTACAAAGGACCTCTTTGCTCCTATACTCAACTCCTCTCCTTATGAAGGCCAACATGCCATTTGCTTCCTTCACTTCCTGCTGTACCTGCATGCTTACTTTCATTAAGTCATGATCAAGGACCCCCAGATCCCGTTGTACTTCCCCTTTTCCAAATTTGACACCATTTTGATAATAATCTGCCTTCCTGGTTTTGCTACCAGAGTGGTTAACTTCACATTTATCCACATTAAACTGCATCTGCCATGCAGCTGCCCACTCACCCAACCTGTCCAAGTCACCCTGCATTCTCATAGCATCCTCCTCACAGTTCACACTGCCACCCAGCTTTATGTCATCTGCAAATTTGCTAATGTTACTTTGAGTCCCTTCATCTAAATCATTGATGTATAATGTAAATAGCTGTGGTCCCAGCACCGAGCCTTGCGGTACCCCGCTAGTCATTGCCTGCCATTCTGAAAGGGACCCGTTTAATCACTACTCTTTGTTTCCTGCCTGCCAACCAATTTTCTATCCTTGACAGCATACCATGTTCCTTAATTTTGCCCACTAATCTCCTATGTGGGAGCTTATCAAATGCTTTCTGAAAGTCCAGGTACACTACATCCACTGGCTCTCCCTTGTCCATTTTCCTAGTTACATCCTCAAAAAATTCCAGAAGATTGGTCATGCATGATTTCCCCTTTGTAAATTCATGCTGATCCTGTTACTGCTATCCAATTGTGCCGCTATTTCATCTTTTATGATTGACTCCAGCATCTTCCCCACCACCGATGCCAGGCTAACTGATCTATAATTCCCTGTTTTCCCTCTCCCGCCTTTCTTAAAAAGTGGGATTACATTAGCTACCCTCCAATCCACAGGAACTGATCCTGAATCTATAGAACATTGGAAAATGATCGGCAATGCATGCATGATTTCTAGAGCCACTTCCTTGGGATGCAAACCTGGGGATTTATCAGCTTTCAGTCCCATCAGTCCACCCAACACCATTTCCTGCATAAAGTGGATTTCCTTCAGTTCCTCCGTCACCCCAGATCTTCTGGCCACTACTACAACAGGAAGATTGTTTGTGTCCTCCTTAATGAAGACGTCATCTGAAAGTGGAAGCTGCTAAATGCAAAAGGTCTTTATTCGGGGGTGGCACAGTCGCGCAGCAGTAGGGTTGTTGCCTTGTAGTGCCAGAGACCTGGGTTCAATCATGGCTATCGGTACGGAGTTTGTACATTCTCCCAGTGACCAAATGGGGTTTCTCCGGTTGCTCCGGTTTCCTCCCACACTCCAAAGACGTGCAGGCGTATAGGTTAATTGGCTTATGTAAATTGTAAATTGTCCTTAGTGTGTAGGATAGTGCTGGTGTTTGGGGGTGATTGCTGGTCAGCGTGGACACGTTGGGCTGAAGGGCTTGTTTCCACACGATACAGTATGTCTAAAGTCTAAATCATGATAAGCAGGCAATCTCTTGGAGACCCTCTTGGTACATTAAGTTCCAGGCATACACTGGCCCTATCCTCGAACTCTACCTGCTCTACACTGACAACTGCATTGATGCTACATCTGCACCCATGCAGAACTGCATGGGTGCACCCATGCAGAACTGCATTAGACTGCACTTCTTCCCACCCTGTTTCCTGTAAAGACTCTATCCCTTACTCCTAATTCCTCTGTCTATGCAGCATCTGCGCCCGGGATTTTTCCATACCAGGTCATCGGAGATGTCCTCATTTTGTCCTCATTTTTTATAGAACAGGGGTTCCCCTCTTCCATTATAGATGAGGCTCTCACTAGGGTCTCCTTGAAATCCCGCAGCTCCGCTCTTGCTCCACCTCCCCCCATTCGTAACAAGGGCAGAGCCCCCTTTGTCCTCACCTTCCACCCAATCAGCCCTCGCATACAGCATATATTCCTCCAAAAGTTTCACCACCTCCAACGGGATCCCACTATCTTCCCATCTCCACCCCTTTCTGTTCTCCGCAGAGACAATTCCCTCCACAATGCCCTGGTCAACTCGTCCCTTCCCACCCAAACCACCCACTCCCCAGGTATTTTCCCCTGCAAACGCAGGAGATGCAACACCTCCCCCCTCGATTCCATCCAAGGATGCCGACAGTCTTTTCAGTTGAGGCAGAGGTTTACTTGCACCTCCTCCAACCTCATCTGCTGTACCCGCTGTTCCAGGTGTCAACTCATGTATATCGGCGAGAACGAGCGCAGGCTCGGCGATCATTTTGCTGAACACCTCCACTCAGTCTGCTTTAACCTACCTGATCTCCCGGTTGCTCAGCACATTAACTCCCCCTCCCATTCCAAATCTGACCTTTCTGTCCTGGGCCTCCTCCATTGACAGAGTGAGGCCCAGCGCAAATTAGAGGAACAGCACTTCATATTTCACTTGGGTAGCTTACACCCCAGCGGTATGACTTCTCTAACTTTGTAGCCCTTGCTTTCTCTCTTTCTCCATCCCCTCCCCCTTCCCAGTTCTCCCACCAGTCTTACCATCTTTGACTACGTTCTATCTCTGTACCGCCCACTCCCCTGACATCAGTCTGAAGAAGAGTGTCGACCCGAAACGTCACCCACTCCTTCTCGCCAGAGATGCTGCCTGTCCCGCTGAATTACTCCAGCAATTTGTGTCGATTTAAACTCGCATCTGCAGTTCTTTCCTACACATTAAGTTGTTATACTCTTAAGAACAAAGGTAGCAGCAGGTGATTCAATACAATTTTATCTATCAAAATAATTACATTATTTACAAATGTTCCCATTTTGTTTGAAGAAGAAATCTCCAGGAATCATAAAAGGGGAGAAAGTTTGTAATATGGTCAATCTAAGTGTCTTGCATACCTGATGACAAATTAGAATAACATAGCTCTGGAATAACTCAGCGGGTCAAACAACATCCCTGAAGAAAATGGATAGGTGATGCTTCGGATCGGTACTCCTCTTCAGACTGACTGCAGGGGGAGGGAAAGAAAGCTGGAAGGAAGGAGGGGCAGGACAAAGCATGACAGGTAACAGGTGAATATAGGCAAGTGGTGTTTTTGTTAGGCAGTTGCTTAAACAATGGCAAAAGATATTAAAAAAAACAGAAAATGTGAGAAAAAAGGATTGAATTGTTGTGAATTGTGAAGCCATTGTAAGAAATGATGGTGGATGGAGATAGGGAGGGGAGAAATAGGTGTTATTCCAATTGGGGCACAAGGGGAGGGGGGGAGGGGGAGAAACGGTATGTCTTGGATGTCCTAGAATGAAACACCTCATCTTGGGAGAAGGTGCAGTCGACATGGAGGAATTGAGATCAGGGGGTGACGTCTTTGGAAGACACAGAGTTGGTGGAAGTGTAGCCCTCTATAACTGTGGAAATCGGTAGGTTTGTAGTAGAAGTCAGTTGATAGCCCATCTCCTAAGATGGATAAAGAGATCAAGAATGGAGAAAATGGTGTCAGAGATAGTCCAGATAAATTTGAGGGCAGTGGAAGTTAGTGCCGATTTTAATGGTCCATGAGTTCTGCACAGGTGCAGGAGGTAGCCCCGATGCAGCCGTCCATGTAGGGGAAAAAGAGACGGCATATGGTGCCAGTTTACACTTGGTTCAAGGATTGTTCTATGTAACCGCCGAAAAGGCAGGCATAGTTGGAGCCCATGCGAGTGCCCATGGTTACACCTTTAACTTGGAGAAAGTGAGATGTCAAAAGAGATGTTGTTGAGAGTGCGGACCAAGTTCTGCCAGGCAGAGAGTGTTAGGAAAGGGAAGTTGATTAGGTCTCTGTTCGAGGCAAATCCGGAGGGCCTTGAGATCTTCCTTGTTGGGGAATGGAGATATAAAGGTACTGGACGTCCATGATAAAGATGAAGCAATTGGGGCCAATTAATTGAATATTATTAAAGAGTTGAAGGGTGAGTTTGCTGTCTCGGATGTAGGTGGGTATCGACCGGCCAAGGTGGGATAGGTGTTTGTAAATTAGTTTAGTGGTGAAGGAGAAGGCAGAAACAATGGGTCTTCCAGGGCACTCTTATTTGTGGATTTTGGAGGGGAGATGGAAATGGGCAGTGCTAGGCTTGGGATCTATGAGGTCGGAGGCTGTGGAGCGGATATCGTCAGAGATGCTGAGATCAGAAACAGTCTGGGAGATCATGGCCTAGTATTTGTCTGTGGGGTCAAGGTCAAGGGGCAGGTATGAGGAGGTGTCAGAGAGCTGATGTCTGGCCTCAGCATGAGAGAGATCCATATGTAACTTTTGTAAAGTGAATATTATAAAGCACTGCAAGAATTTTGGGACTGTATTTTTGACCATTCATTGACTTTATCTACACTTCACACTGCGTCAGCAAGGCCGCTAAAATTATCAAGGCCCAGTCTCACGCCGGTCACTCCTTCTTCTACCCTCCACCATCAGGCAAAAGGTACAGAAGTTTGAAAATGCATACCTCCAGATTCAGGAACCATTTCTTCGCAGATTTTATCAGGCAACTGAATGGTCCTCTCAGCAACTGGAGGGCGGTCCTGACCTCCCATCTACCTCATTGGAAACTTTTGAATTATATTTACTTTTGAACTGACTTTATCAGACTTCAATGTTATATCCTATCCTTTATCTGTGCATTGTGGATGGCTTGATTATATTTATGTACAGTCTGTTCTTTGACTGGATAGCATGCAAACAAATGCTTTTCACTGTGCCTCGGTACACGTGACAATAATAAACTAAACTAAACTAAACTATCACTTGAAAATGCTCTCTAGATTTTACTGCAATAAATCCAATCAAATAAAAGATGGGAGACTAACAATTGCTGCATGAGATTTTTTTTGTGTGCTGTCCCACTCTGCAGTAATTAAGAGTTGCCTTGCCCTGCATGAAAGCCTGATCCAAGATGCAGATCAAAAACACAAATCCCTCCAACATTGAAGGTAGACACAAAATGCTGGAGTAACTCAACAAAACAGGCAGCATCTCTAGAGAGAAGGAATGGGTGACGTTTCGGGTCAAGATCCTTCTTCAGACTGAATCTTCCAACATTGGCCATCTAAAAGCTACAGAACTAAAGTAGAAACAAGTCAGTCCCGAGGTACTGCTTAAGATAGTATTAGCACATATCGTACATTAACCTTTTGATTAGCTCAGAGTGTGATTTTGTATTGGACTTGATTGTACTACCGACTTAAGCTCTCTGCTGATGCCAATTACACCATAATAAAGCCATGTTTACTGTCTGTCTGGTTCTGATCATACAATAGCAACAGGCTCTAATCGAATCATTATCACTGCAATATAAGTAGAAGAAAATCCCCAAATTAAATTGAAACCATTTGTGACAGTGAGAAACTATTTAGCAAAGAGATTAGATGAAAGAGTAGGTTAAGGCAAAGCTCACGTGAAATATAAATCAACAAATCT
The DNA here is from genome assembly GCF_010909765.2 of Amblyraja radiata. Classification (NCBI taxonomy): domain Eukaryota; kingdom Metazoa; phylum Chordata; class Chondrichthyes; order Rajiformes; family Rajidae; genus Amblyraja; species Amblyraja radiata. The sequence continues at coordinate 60,422,323 of NC_045961.1, forward strand.
GCAGCTTTGTGGGCCTTACAACTACTGTTAATCAGCTGCTTTCTGAATTTGACAGTAAACTGAAAGGCGGTTAACAATAACTGTGGAAATGTGCCCCCCCCAAATGCATGCTGAATGACTGCTCCACTAGAGCCTGTGCTAGTTTTTATCTTAACTCCTTCAGTTCTTGGAATTGGGAGAATCTGTTCAATTCAGTTCAAATTTTCAATATGTTCTTCAAAGGGCCCATGAATGTGTCAGATATTGAAAAGCATATTTAATAAAGAATTGGCATAACCACAGATGAAAGCTTCTCTTCAGGCTTGAATTACAAACATTCTTTCATGACTAGAATTCAAGAATTACCACATGTGGCAGTATTAACAGAAGCTAAATATCATTGAGATAATTTATGTTAGATTTCTGACCTGAAAGTCAAGTTTAAGTTTGGAACAGCCTTGGTGTTGATACATTTAAGGACATTGTTTCATTTAATTCTAACTCATAAAATAGCCTTTGTTGGATATTTTGCTTTCCTGGCTATAACATTTCTGCATGGATTCAAACACTGTATCAGTTCTGTGTTATTCCCAGAAAAGGAGTTTTCCGTTAGCTTTCTGTAAGAGAAAGAAATAAATGTATATTTCAACTCTTTTCTGGAGTGCAATGTTCCAACCATATATCAAGTTAAGTCGATGTACTGAAATTTGTGATAACATTCAATACTCAAACTTTCAAGAATCCATAAGGTACATATTAATTTTGCTTTCTGCTACTTTGTCGGACTTAATGTTAAGAAAATCCTTCATTGCTTTTTAAAATATATTTTTTGGAAATAGGCAATACAACATGGGCTGCATTTATGCCCATCCTTAATTTCCCAATGAGTCTTTCTGTTTCCACTGTTGTGAATAACTATTTGGATAATGTGCCTATAGGTAGGTTGCATTTTCCTGACTGTTATTGAGGTTTACACGAGTTGTTGGAGCTAAACTCATCTAGTCAAGTGGAGAGTATTCCAACACACACCAGGCATGCTTTGCAGGTGTTGCAAAGGGATAATAGGAGCTGAGTTATTTGTGAATTATGTGCAACATGAATCAACATTTCTGGTTGATTATAGCATTATTTTCTCGCTGTACTCTATCATAACATTTGTTCAAGATTGATGACAAGGACAGGAATCCTAACGGAGATAGCTTCATATTGATGGTTTAGTTATTTTTCCCTTTTTATTCACTTCCATTGATAATCTAGATGAAGGGATAGGATGAACAGTTGCTAAATTGCCGATGACATGAAAACAGTTTGGAAAATAAGTTGTAAAGAGGACATATTAAGTTATAAAATATATTCAAATTATATAAGTGAGTGGAGAAAGATCTGGCAAAAAATCTGCCAAAAGTGGGAATATGCAAAATTCTCTATTTGGTAGGAAATGAAGAAGAGAAACATTTCTAAATGGTGAGAGATTGTAGAGCTTTGGCGTACAATGGGATTGTCCAGTTAACCTAATTCAATCTGGTGGATACTATATTTACATATCTGTTCTCATTTGATTTCTGATTATATCAAATGAGAACACAGATTTGTTACTACTACCCATTTGATGGTAGGAGATTTAACAATGGTAACAACTTTACATGTCAAGGGCTGATGTCTTGATTTTTTCTTGTAGAAAATTGTAATTACCTGGCACCAAATCAAAGCATTCTGTTAGCTTTTTTAATAGCTTGCTCTACTTACATAATAGCTTTTGCAAATCCTGGTAAGGACAATTCCACTAACTCATCCACATTTACTTGATGGAGTGCAGCACTAAACTCTGGTCACTTCCAATTCAACAATATTGAAAAAAACAGATATTACTGGTATATCATCAAGCCCCAGACCAAGCCTCCAGCTAGTGTATAGTATCCTCCGCTTTGCTCTACTTCCAATTTCTACTATTTTTTCATAGTTTTCTTTGCTTTCGCCATCTTTTTTTTCTTCTTGTAAGGAAAATCCAACATGCCTTGGGGAAAATAAAGTATGTGCAAATAAAATAACCAGTACTGCAAAATTAAGTCCGTTTTCATACAAATAAAACATGCCAAGTGTCCAGAGGGAAACCAACAACCTAACAAAATAAAATTGCTGGTACACAAAATTGCTGGAGGAACTCAGCGGGTGCAGCAGCATCTATGGAGCGAAGGAAATAGGCGACGTTTCGGCCCGAAACGTCGCCTATTTCCTTCGCTCCATAGATGCTGCTGCACCCGCTGAGTTCCTCCAGCAATTTTGTGTACCTTCGATATTCCAGCATCTGCAGTTCCCTTTTGAACAAAATAAAATTGCTGCTATTCTTTTTGGGGTGGATGAACCCTTTCAACAGCAGTTATACATTGTCCTCAACAATGCTTTAATTTGCTGAATGAGTTTATGACATGATGATACAGGGATTTAAAATGTATAAACTATAAAGGAACCTGCGTATATTTCATAATGGTTAGTTCATCTCAGAAAATATGGAGTGTCTGATCTAATGGAGTTGGGCCATAATTATGGTGCAGCATGTGGGTGTATCTACCCAAAGTTGTTTGTTTTATCGAAGGAAAGTATGGAATTCCTTGGTCCAAATTCTGAAATGTAACAGCAGTTTTTATTTCCTCCAACAAATATTAAGCATTTTGGAATATCTGTTTGTTTAAGCTGAATAATTGGGCTAAAAATATATTTTTTAACGGTCGAGTAAATGATGAATATTTCCTTTACCAATTTTGTGACATCTTTTAACATGAGGTGAAGGTACTATAATATATCTTGCATATCATGATGAACTGGACAGTCCATTGCATCACACAATCCCTAGCTCATTGCCCTACATGAAAAGATCTAGTTGCTTCAAAAAAGGAATGAATTTTCCAAGCATTTTGATGTAATGACTGATTGACCTTCACACATTTGTATACGTACAGGAAATAGAAACAGCCTTGTTGATAGATGGACTCATTTTATGTTTGGTTATCTTTCAATCATGAGTTAAATGTTAAAATTGTACAAGGCATTGGTGAGGCCAATTCTGGAGTATGGTGTACAATTTTGGTCGCCTAATTATAGGAAGGATGTCAACAAAATAGAGAGAGTACAGAGGAGATTTACTAGAATGTTGCCTGGGTTTCAGCAACTAAGTTACAGAGAAAGGTTGAACAAGTTAGGGCTTTATTCTTTGGAGCGCAGAAGGTTCAGGGGGGACTTGATAGAGGTCTTTAAAATGATGAGAGGTATAGACAGAGTTGACGTGGATAAGCTTTTCCCACTGAGAGTAGGGAAGATTCAAACAAGGGGACATGACTTGAGAATTAAGGGACAGAAGTTTAGGGGTAACATGAGGGGGAACTTCTTTACTCAGAGAGTGGTGGCTGTGTGGAATGAGCTTCCAGTGAAGGTGGTGGAGGCAGGTTCATTTTTATCATTTAAAAATAAATTGGATAGTTATATGGACGGGAAAGGAATGGAGGGTTATGGTCTGAGCACTGGTATATGGGACTAGGGGAGAATACGTGTTCGGCACGGACTAGAAGGGTCGAGATGGCCTGTTTCTGTGCTGTAATTGTTATATGGTTATATGGTTATAATCAGTCATACAATCATCACATTTATTTTGTGTTTAAACATTTGCACATTGTGCTTGTAGGAAGACTACAGAGGAAGACATGAAGCAACAAAAAGATCAGAAGAGGCCTGGAAATCAAGCGGTTAATGTATATTTTATTTCAGCACTACATGCTGTAAGAAAGATATCCATTCAAATCAAAAATCTCCTAAGCAATTTAATAATGCTCCACTAACGTGAGTACTGTTAACGTGAGTTCCGTACCGAACGATCTGGCTCGAGGCTGGAACGGTGCTCCGGTGGCTGGGACGGTGTTCTGGCGGCGGTGGCCTGAGTCCGGGGTTCGGCCGCGGGCCAGCGGCTGCGTCAGCAGGACTGGTGGGCGGCAGCTTCGACCACCCCGGGCCGCGGTGTTTGAGCCGCGGGACTGTTGTAACATCGTCCGGTGGGGTATCGCCTCAGCGCAGAGGGAGAAGAGGAGGGAAGAGACTGCAGCCCTAAGACTTTTGCCTCCATCACAGTGAGGAGATGTTGGGTGGACTCACTGTGGTGGATGTTAATATGTGTTTATTGTTGTTTTTTATTGTATTGTATTGTATGTATGACTGCTTCAATTTCGTTCAGACTTTGGTCTGAATGACAATAAAGGCTATCTAATCTAATCTAATCTAATCTAATCTAAATTAAGGGGAAACCCAATAGTTAATGGACCATTTTTGCAATCTACTGACAACATTCAAATACCAACAAAAATACCTCTCAAGGTCTATGACTGACTTGACAAAATTGAGAGAAATACTGTGGATGGCTCGATTGTAATCATATATAGTCTTTCTGCTGACTGGTTAGCACGCAACGAAAACTTTTCACTATATCTTGGTACACATGACAATAAACTAAACTAGGAATAGTATTGAAAACATAATTAGATATTCTATCTGAAATAAAATATTGCAGATGTTGGAAATTTAAAATTAAAAGGGAAAATAGCTTACTTGGCAGCATCAGTGGAGAGAGAAACCGGTTGTAAATGAAACAAGTTTTAAATTGCAGAGAAAGATGAGAGTGGTGGAAAGAATGAAAAATAATGGTCTGTGAAAGGATAGAGATAAGCAGGCATTAGATGAAATAATCGGTGATGATACTATGTCTGGAGCAGCTGAAAACAGCAGGAGATGAATGAAAGCAGAAGTATACTTGAAGAGGTGAGAAGAAAATAAGAAAGCTAAAAATGTTTGTCACTCCAAAATTGTTGAATTTGACATTGATTATTGAAGCAAGTTCGCACTCAGTGATTGCCATCACTGCATTGTTACCAGCAAGGGACAAGTAAGTATATTCCTATTTTTTCAAGAAATATTTCATAGGGAATGATCTGAAAAACTATCATTAGTTGAGTCATTTCGTTTTTGAAGTGGTTGATTATAAATTGCTACTTGATCACATTATTTACCTAAATGCATGTGTTTGGTATTTACAAATGACATTCAATATCTCAGCCATAGGATTTAAGAGCCCATTACATTAAAAAATAAATCATATTAACTTTGGAGAACTATTTGATAAGGCAACTGTTTCCAGCCACCACATTCAAAGACATCCTCCTGAGAGAAACTCAACATGCATGTCTATTATTTTGAAATAGGCTGGGCTAATCCACTGCCTCCAGCTACTGAACCAGAGAAAGCTGTATCACTCAAAATAAGTTAAGATCTCTAGTGTTGAATGCAGATCCGAGAGTTTTCTTGAAAGGTGACACTATTTTATTTTAGTCTGATTTTAATCCTATTTTGAAAACATTAATCAATATTGTGCCGATAGTCACCTTAAATCCAATGTCCAATGCACCCTATTTCCCTGTGTGAATATATTGAACCACACTCCTTGACAACCTGATGCTGTCAACCTAAATACTTTATTAAAAATAATCAGGGTAAATTAACAATTGCTGCAATCCCAGTAGAAGGCTGTTTGACGGATTCACATATTTTTACAAGCTCCATACGGGAAAAAAAGCTTGAATATTGTATTTGCCCTCAGCTTAGACTTGTGCAATAACACTTCCGGTGGCTGCTATGAAGCAGTGAAGGCAGCTGCACTGAGCTCTCCTCCAGACAAATCGTGTTTAAAGTCGACTCCCATGCCAGGATCGAGTTAAAAAATCTTATCAGGTTTGCTGAAAGTCGAGGGTACTGACTCCATCAAACGGTACCGGTGGATTTGGGATTTAAAACGATCTTATCGTAAAAACTGGATGAGAAAGAGAAGAGGTCAGAGAGGACCCACGAGACTACAATCAGTTTCCAGCTCCCAAAAGCTCTGGATGAGCTTGAAACCACCACGGAACTCACTTTTGAAAGTTTGGAAGAGGAGCTGGAACCTCAACAACCTTCAAGCGATATGGCTGCGAGAAGGGATACAAAGGAGAAAGAAATGAAAAGCTGGGAAGAAACGGCAAGAGCTAATATTCTTAAAGACATTACTAAAGATCTTCAGAAGCAATTTGCCAAAATGAATTCTACAATTCAGAACAACTTCTCCACTATGGAGGGTAATCTTTCTAAGAAAATTGATAATAGCTGCGGCGAAGTAAAAGAGCTTTATGTAGCCCTGAACCAGCAGTTTAAAGATTTGGTGTCCAGGACTGCGAAGGAATTGGAAAGTATGCAGAAAGATTATAACAATAAACATGACACCCTGCTGAAGCAATTAACAGACTCGGAAAAATTGATGGAAGAGATGGATGGTGAAATGGAACAGATGAGCCAAGAAATACAAGGTCTGAAAAAACAACACGATACGAATTGGGAGCTAACGAATAAACTGAATGAGAAATGTCAAGATTTAGAGGCCAGGCCAAGGAGGCAAAATCTAAGAATAGTAGGAGTTAAAGAGGGTGCTGAACACGGCCTTCAAATGCGTGATTTTATTACTAATCTACTTAAAGATGTTTTCAAACTTCCAGAAAAACCAAAGATAGATCTGGCTCATCGAGTGGGTCGCTTCCAAAAACATGATAATGCTAAACCAAGGCAAATTATTGTAAAGTTCCTAGATATTTCAACTTTGGAAACTCTATTAAAGAAGATAACCTATGGAGAAAATCTTACATTTGCTGATAATATCGTAAGATTCTACAGGGATTATCCTCGGGAAATTTTGGCAAAAAGACGCGAGTTTAAAAGGGCAAGCAATATTTTATATGGACATTCTGAAGTTCGTTATGGCGTGATCTATCCAGCGAAAATGCTAATTACGTTTATTGGCAAGCAACGCTCATTCACGGACCCGGACTCTGCTTGCAAATACGCCCAGGAGATTTTAAACAAAATTCAAGGAGGAACAGAATAATAGACATTTTATCTGTGGAACTTTGTTTTTTTTGTTTCAATTAAGACACTAGAACACTTCAGACGGTTACCAGACAGGCTTATCTGGCAAGAATGTGTTGTTCAATAACAGAGGCCGAATTAAACTTCTGAACTGAAAGCACAGATGGAAGCTCAAGGTCGCAAGCTCGTCACCAAACTCCTCAGCACGGAGAACTATGAGATCGTCTCCTTTTGAAATGGCCATGATATGAGGCATCTGTTCCACACTATATGACCTATTATTTATACATATAATTAACTAACTAATTAACCACTTACGCGCAATAAACTCAACTAACGTTAAAGGTGTAATGTACTATACTAACACGACTAACTATATAGCAGGAAGGATGGGGGAGGTTAGACATATATTTTCAATACTAATTATGAATTAATTAACATACAGGTAAATGAACAGTGTAATTATTGACGAGGTCCTTTAACCCATAATTTATTTTATTTTAATCCAAATCTTCTACCTTCCCTTTTATTTTATTCTATTTTAAACTGTTCAGCGATTAATTGAACTGATATGATAATTTTGGTAACAATTAGAGGGAACCAACTAACATTGGGTCAAATTCTAATAGGGGGATAAGGCCCAGTGCATAATCTCTTCGACGGAGGTCAATTTAAAAACAAACCTAGCTACCTTAGGTGGCTTTTTTGTAATTTATCGCTTTTTTGATAAATTACATTCACTTTTTTTGTTTATTCACAATTATGTGTTGTATGACTTAATAATTTTTATGTACACTTTATTTTATGTTTTTCTCTTTCCCTTAATTATGTTTAATAGTGTCAGGAGATGTAAAACTACTGTAGAAATTATGAAGGACAACTCTGGATTCGGGATTCCGAGGTACTTGGCTGCATCACATGAATCATACAGTCTGGTAATAATAGCCAATGCAAGATAATAGTCGAATAAATATCGGAGGCCTCACCTTCTGTAGTTGGAACATCAGAGGTGCGAAGTCACAAAGTACATAGAGTGCATTAATGGTCCTTTCCTGATAGAAATACAGGAATACTTATGTTGTGACTGAAGGATTTAGCAGTCCAAAAATTTACTGACAAATTCCATTCCCATCTGGGAAGTCACACGGGAATGTCTGTCTATTTTTCAGGGGGAACAACAGTACAGCTGTGAGTAAAGCTAACTGGGAAAGATCTACAAACCAGGTTAGAAGCCAGCATAGACCATATGTTTTCTATCTACTGCAGGGGCAAACATTAGCTGACACCATAGCTGTCACTTGCCACCGGGGATTGTAAATCCCTGAATGTACTAAACTAATCAATTTATGCATCTGGTTACATCCAACCGGGATTGATGCGGGCCTGTATAAACCCGAAACCTCCTAGCAAAATATTTTTATTTGGGGGTGACCTATCTAGAAGGTCAAGGAGTTGGACAATGAACCCAAACTGGAGCTCATCTAAACGTCCAAACATCAACCTCAAAGGTATCGCCCCTATGCTGGAAGATGTGTACACCCACAACACACGGCCTCGGGGATCCAGAAGAAAACAGTAAAACCAGAAGGAAGCAAGGAGGTTGGTGCGAGAAGACATCGAATAAATAACTTTTTGACACTCATATCTTAAACAGTATCCGGGGATACACAATAGAATTTTACAACACATAATCTTCTAGTCCAGCTGATATATCGAGAGAGGAATTTGGAGGAGAACACCAAGTTGGGCTATAGTATTTGCTGATGTTTCTACACGATATGGAACACCAGATGCCGATCTACTCGTATCCAGACATAATCACCAATTACCAAATATGTCATAAGGGATACAGACACTGGACATCAGCAACAGATGGGGTTTTGGCTGCATTGCAAGGGAAGAATTATTATCTACGCATTCCTAACAAAATAGGATATGGCGCTTGACGCATCAATCATAGATCAGATCTCGGCTTTTTGGCTAAGATCAAGTATAATATCTGTTCTTATCAGTTTAAATGTCTGATATGTCCCTTATCTAAGGACCATATATCATAAAATTAAATAAATAAATAAATAGATGGGAAAGTGAAAAATAAATAAAACGATATATTCATTTTAAGAACAGAAACCTTTTCTATTCATAAGTATATTCGTTTTAAGAACGAAAATGGCAAGCATTGATTCAAAGGATGCTTACAATTTCAGTACCCATAACAGGTGACCACGGACGTTATTTTTTATCTAATTGGATGGCTCAGCTCTAGCAGTATAGAGCACTACCTAATGTGTTTACATTAGCACCTAAGTTATTTTCAAAATATGACAACCAGCCACACAATGGTAATGGCTTCTTTGGATGACATACTAATTGTGTGGAAACTTAGGACGGGCTGAACAGACGGTAACAGCCACTTAACAATTATTTGGAAACTAGGATCATTATCCATCCAATTAAATCAAAATTAAAGCCTTCAAACTAAAGGGATTATTTGGGGTTCACCATTAACTCAGTTCCTCATGTCAGTAACTTTGCCAACAGAGGTTACAACCTTAATAGAGGCATACAGCAAAATCATTGACATGAGGATAAACCATCCATCAGACTGGTAACAAGAATATTGGCAACATATGGTTTCCAGCCACATAATTCAGACCCTTACATTATAAAGATTTACAGAGGGCCAAAATATGAGCTCTTAAAATTAATGGTGATCATTTCAATAGAATGATGAAGCCATACAGAAGCCATATTGGAACTAAATGGTGGAAAGATAACATTGGGCATTGCTCCAATCCTATCATTGTCAGCAACCAGTCTATGGTCCTACATATGGATACTATGCACTAGGACGGTGTGTTACCTATTCCACCTCCAGCTGTGGAGGAAGATGGAAAACACAGCAAGCATCATTATTACTAACACTGGGCATAACTACCTGGAAATGTTGGGTGTTTTTTCATGGCCTAAAGTCATGTTGCTCTGGAATATATTAAACTGGTTATTAGATTATAAATTAACAACACTACTGTGGTAGCACATATCAGCCACATGGGTGAAAGGGAATCTACATCATGTAACAATCTGGCCAACACAATTTGGCAACCTCATCAGGGGGGGGGGGGGGGGGGGGGGTACTAAGGGAAATACTACGAGACTCTGCGTCTGGTGTTTTTAACAGTACCCGACTGACCTACCCAACCATGGTTCTAGATGGTATTAGGGAATGAGATTAGAACCATGCAGCACCATCCAAAACAGACGGCCAGAGCAATGGACATGATCACAGCGGGCCACAGACAATCAACCTAAAGACAATGTCTAAAATACATAAACTAATGGGAGATGTGTTGCAACTATAATACATCATCCAGCCTGTTTGGAAGCTTTGTTAACCTACAGGGGCTTAGTATTAGTGACATCAACTGTGCCAGAAGTGGCCCATCTACTTACCTATGGCAAGAGAACGGAACAACAGCTTATGAGGGACACTTTTTATGAGAATTCCCCAAAGACCAGGTATTCCCAAATATGGGACATCAGCATCGTCTTAACGTTGTTAAAGAACTGGGCTCCAGCCACAGCGCTGTCATTACAGTTTTTGACATTTTACAAAACTGTCATGCTGATGGCTTAGGTCACGGCACTAAGGACTCAGTCCCTACCAAATTAAGGCTGGATACCTTGACCAGTTCACCTGGCAACTTACACTTCTATATTCAGGAATTAGGGAACTAAACAGACAGGGGTCAGCAGGCCTTAAAATAACTTTTTTTAGAGCCTACCCTACAGATGATTGACTGTGTTGTGAGACATCTACAAATATACATGGAACAAACCCAGACCATAAGTGGCACAGAAGAGGAACTTCTCATCAGTGACAGACAGCCTCATTAAAGAATAACAGGCCAGGCCAGCTAAATGGCTAACATAGTATTGACATAAGTTGGTGTAAACACTAACTGGGTTAAAATCTCACTCCACCAGGCTGCAGCAACGTCGGCAGCATTTAAATTGGAGGTTCCTATGGATAAAATCCTCAGGACTGCAGGATGGCCATCGGAAAGAACATTCTAAGGATTATAACTAACCGGTTATGGAAACTGGAATTTTTCAGAAACATTGTTACGTTTCTGTACCATAATTTACCCCAAAAAACAGGGGCTATCAATTATTATTAACTTTATGGTTATTTATATATATCATATTGATGTTTAATATGTTATCACTATTCTCCCCAAAACCAAGGCAGACTTGATGATGGACTCGTTCCACGGCTTGAATCACAGAGCTTTGAAATCTTCATGTAGTCACTCACGTGACTCCGAAGTAAAATAGTAAGATTAAACGAGAACTTACCAGTTCGAAGTTTGATCTCTATTTTATGAGGAGTAACGTTGAGGGAATACATGTACTCCGCTCCCACCCTTGATCATAAACACAACTGGTATATTTTCTCTAATTTTACTATGCTTAAGTCATTACACGTATCTGTGATTCACTCCGCTGCTTTGAAGAATGACACACGTGCGAAGTGGCGGGTTCTTCATGTATTCCCTCAACATTACTCCTCATAAAATACAGATCAAACTTCGAACTGGTAAGTTCTTGTTTAATCTTACTATTAGATACACATTCTGTCCTATGTGTCACCTCCTATCCATGATTTACAAAAAATGTTCTGGCTATAACGAAAGATTTGCATCAAAATTGTCATTCACAACTTCAAGACCTCAAATCTCTATGCAGTCAACAATATCCATTGAATAAGATACCAAAAAACCTGCAGATTCTGGATTCCTGAGCAAAAAAATAACATGCTGGAAAAACAGCTGGAGCAGCAAGTCAGGCAGCATTTATGGAGGTAATAGACATACTATGCGTAGAAAGGAACTATATATGCTGGTATACACATATGTCACACATGCTGGATGGTCAATGTCACTACAGTAATTGGAGATGAAAGTTCAAAAGAGGGTAGAAAGCCAGTAGAGGGAGTAGAAAGAAGGTTCCCAAACCAAATTGCCACAGACGGTGCTTTATCTCCTGATTTTCTCCAGAGGTTTGTTTTTCATTCAATCTATATAACTAAAAGTCTCATCTTGACCACTTCCTGTCTGCGCTGTATATTGATTTTAGAAAAAAACGTTACCATATATCGCTAAAATTTTTAGCCATCTTACTCAGTCCTCCTCCACTGACACAAAGTACCTTTGCCAGAAGGATTTTATCAGACTTTATCTTGCACTAAATGTAATCGAGTTTCACTGTATCTTAATTGGTACACGTGACAATAAACAGACCTTTGAAACCTTTGGAACCTTTGACCTTTGAAACCTTTTATCCTATAAATGTTCACTGTAAACAGCTTGATAGTAATCATGTATAGTCTTTACATTGACTGGATAGCATGCAACAAAAAGCTTTTCATTGTACCTCAGGACACGTGACCATAATAAACTAAACTAAACTAAACTAAACTAAACTAAACTAAACTAAACTAAACTAAACTAAACTAAACATGTAGCAATTCAAGATGGTACAATAGTTGACCACCAATTTATCAAGGATAATTGGAGATGGGTAGTAAATGCTGGCAGTGCATAAATATATAACATAAACATAAGGAACTGCTGTGTCTGGGATAAATACCAATTACATATCCACTGCAAAAACATACTGGTTTCACGTCCATTATATTTTACGTTAGTCTCGCTTCCTACCAATTGCAGAAATCTAGAACATCAAAATTCAACCCAAGATGTTAGTCATTGCAAGGTCTAAGGTTTCAAAAGACCTGAACATGGCCTTCAGGGTGACGACTGGGTGCATTTTGACGGGATGCTGCACAATTAATGAATTAGTCTCTCTGCTGTCAACAGCTCTCTCAACTGGGCAATAGGCTGGCATTGTCTTAAATTGAGCCACCTTAAAAGCACTGCCCAATGGTATCCACCTCACAGTGTGTGGAAAATGAATTACTCTGCTTATGCACTTGATTCTTTGGCAACCTAAACAAATCATTAATTTATCATTACAACTATATTTCAATGTCTACCATTGGCTCCCTGTGTGATTTATGGGGGAGTTGACACTGCAAAGGACATTATAGAAATATATACCTTCCATATTTTAATATGCCACCAAAGGGACAAGTAAGTATATTCCTATTTTTTCAAGAAATATTTCATAGGGAATGATCTGAAAAACTACCATTAGTTGAGTCATTTCGTTTTTGAAGTTGTTGATTATAAACTGCTACTTGATCACATTATTTACCTAAATGCATGTGTTTGGTATTTACAAATGACATTCAATATCTCAGCCATAGGATTTAAGAGCCCATTACATTAAAAAATAAATCATATTAACTTTGGAGAACTATTTGATAAGGCAACTGTTTCCAGCCACCACATTCAAAGACATCCTCCTGAGAGAAACTTAGCATGCATGTCTATTATTTTGAAATAGGCTGGGCTAATCCACTGCCTCCAGCTACTGAACCAGAGAAAGCTGTATCACTCAAAATAAGTTAAGATCTCTAGTGTTGAATGCAGATCCGAGAGTTTTCTTAAAAGGTGACAGTATTTTATTTTAGTCTGATTTTAATCCTATATTGAAAACATTAATCAATATTGTGCCGATAGTCACCTTAAATCCAATGTCCAATGCACCCTATTTCCCTGTGTGAATATATTGAACCACACTCCTTGACAACCTGATGCTGTCAACCTAAATACTTTATTAAAAATAATCAGGGTAAATTAACAATTGCTGCAATCCCAGTAGAAGGCTGTTTGACGGATTCACATATTTTTACAAGCTCCATACGGGGAAAAAAGCTTGAATATTGTATTTGCCCTCAGCTTAGACTTGTGCAATAAGATTTTAATGCAATTTTTTAAAAAATGTAGCTAAAGCATCAGTAAAAGCACAATGAGAAAAAAATTCCGAGGTTAGTTTTCAGGATGAGGCTTGACTGTTGGTTATACATGAACCTCGATTTTCTGATCTATTAAACTCCAAATTTAAGAACATGAAAGAAGGACTAGGCTATCTGGCCCTTTGAGGTTCCTCTCCCATTCTTTATCATGGTTGATCTCATAACTCAGCCTCATTTTAAGCTTTGATTCTCTTGAGGTTCAGAAATCTTTTGACCTGTGTTTTGAAGAATGTAGCAAATGAGACTCCATACTCCCTCGAGGTAGAGAAGTCATAATCATCATCACTCTCTGTGTGAAGGTGAAGGCCGCAGATGCCAACTGGATTAACAAGCTCATCCGGAAGACACTCCATCCTGGGTGCAGAGTTGGATTCATGGAAGGTGGTCTTGGAGGGGAGAATGCTCCTCAAACTGCAAGGCATCTTGGACCATACAGCTCACCCCCTCCATGAAACACTGGTCAACCTGAGGAGTGACTATGTTCAGCAACAGACTGGTTTCACCAAGATACAGTAAAGAACGCCACAGGAGATTATTTTCCCCTGTGGCTATCAAACTGTACAACTCCTCCCCCTTCTGCCATGGGGTAGATTACCCTAACCCCTCCCCCACCCCCACCCCACTCTCCCCAATCTTTGCACATCCCCAATCCTTTCCACTCATCACTTTAATTTAATGTATCTTGTGTTTTATGACTGTTGGCAGACTAATATCCCTCCTGGAATAAATATAGTTCTATCGTATCGTATCGTAAGTCATTTCTCACTAGCTACGTTCTAAATGGCCCACTCCTTATGTTAAAAGTTGGCGTCAACCTCAGCCCCAGACTCCTGAGCTAGGGGGAACAATCACCTTGCATCCAGCCTGTCCAGACTATCACAAATTGTTGGAATAACTCGATGACGTTCTGGATCGGGACCCTTCTACATTAAAAAAATGGGATAGGTTAATGCACAAAGTTAAAGCATCTTTAATATAACACATCTGATTCTGTTCAACATTGATTTAGATATACAGAAACACTTGTAGAATCTAATTAAAACTGTCTGATGTTCTCTTTGATTTTCCACTATTGATTTTGCCCAATGAATCAGTTAAGATCTAAAATTGTTTTTGGTCATAAATTTCATCCCTTACCATCATCAAAGTAACTTTGATCATTTTCACAATAATAATTAAAACATTATTGATAATTGCTGGTCAATTATTTAACAACTATTGGAAAATCCTACAAGGAATTGTGAAACATATGCAAAGTAAAGTTTAATTTATCATTGCCAATTTGTTGCATGATTTGGGCGTAGGTACATGAAAACATCCATCCTTTCTAGACTACCTGCCCCATTGAGTTACTCCAGCACTTTGTGTTCTATGCAAGAATCCAGCATCTGCAATTCCTTGTGTCTGCCATTTGCTACCTCATTTAATATAAAGCAAAATAACTTTTAAATATATCTATTGGAATCTAACATTGGTGGAATGTTCAACTCTAATGGCACAAGATGAACAAAGACAAATCAATTGGCATTACACATCCTATCTGACTTTCATCCACATCAGTTTGATTTTAAAAAAAGACCAATTGCCAAGAAATTAATTTGCATATAACCAGCTTTGAAAAGGCAATACAATTGAACATTAATAGTTATCTAGGGTAAGGTTATTCTAGTCATTTGGAAAATCAGCCAAGATAAAATTATATTCCACAGATGCGATGACATTATTTTGCCTTTGCATTGTGTGTGTTGACATTATCAGATGCAACGCACTTGAACTGCATTGACGAATGCCTGCCATTGGCCCTTCTCAGGACCACAAGGTGAAACCAAGAAATATATCCCGAACACACCCCACATCATTCCCTCAACCAATCACAACCTTCATCCATCTCTATAAGACCAGAAAAAAAGGTATGTTCTCCTTTCTATCCTTAATTTGTGTTACTGCTCAGGCTACTGCATTTTGATAAAGGGATTACAATTAGAATTGAATCTTGCTGGAATGTTATTCATTTGTAACCCAATTCATTTGATTCTTATTTATGAGCAAAAAATAGAGCAACCCATTTGCATCATTCTTATCTCATTCCTACCCACTATTTGATAACAGGAACAAAGGTCATATCAACAGCAGTATAAGGACATAAGATCAAATACTATTGACATTTTCTATGTTTAAAAATGATTTACATTTATGTCAAACACATTGTGAAAGAGAGCTCGAATAAATTATGGAAGTATATTCATAGGTCAAGCAGTCCAGATATTTCTTTCTCATTTTTAATAACATCTAAAATCATGTGCATAAACATTCGCCTATGTGAAGTTTTTCAATTTTTATAATAATTATCTGTCAATCACAACAGACTTCCAATAATTGTTAAAATATCTCAAGCATCTTTTTTGCTATTGAAATATTTACTTACCTGTGGACCACGCAGTTGCCAAAATCTGTGCCATTGTAAATTGTGTGTTCCAATTGAGGGAGGAATTGAGGGTTATGGGGAAGTGGTACAGAATCAGACGTAAGGTCAGCAGTGATCAGCCATGATCATATTAAATGGTAGGGCAGGCTCATAGTGATTGGTACATTTATTTTCTTGTGTTCATGCATTCATGTGCATTTTAGGCTCAATCAACACTTAGCCAGAAGCCCCTCAAGAAGTTTCACTGATTGCTATGGATAGACACTAAATTGAGCCAAAGAAGATGACACACAGTTTTAAAATTTAGTATAAATTCAGATCCAGAAATATGATTGACGAGCATCTTCCTGTTATTTACTTCATTCTCTCATGTTCTTAGCCAGGGGCAAAACCCACAAGGCAAGCAGTCCAGTGGGCAAAACCCACAAAGCAAGCAGTTCCGTGCATGATCCTCCAGGTGATACTATTTGTGCCAACAGCTCACCCTGAATCGTTGCAATGAAGCCTGAGATTTCAAGAAGGCAAGTGTAAACTGACTGCCACTTTAGGGTAAGGCTATGGGCCCTGGTGAACTGCATGTGAGAACTCATATAGGGGAAAATATGGAAGAGGATCCTGGGTCAAGGTAAAGCAGTACTGGAAAATTGATAAAAGAGGGTTATAAAATGTTTTAAGAATAAAGAATAATTGTGTTGACAAAGGCATGCAGTATACTGCCTGTATCATAGCACGTTGCCCCAGTTATCAACTACTGGGAAATGCAATGGGTTTATCATTATCATATACTACTAGTAAATAATAGAAATAATGCACCAATAAAGGTCTCTGTTTGTGGGAAGACTTTTGCTGACTCTGCAGCCTTTTTAAAGATAACCTCATGACAATGTTTTCTATTGGGGTTGGGTCTGTTTTGTGTAATGAAACTCATTCAGGCAACCACTCTCTACGTCTAGTTTTAGTGAGGTTGCTGTCCAAAAAAATATCAGGTGCATTGAAATCAGCAGAAACATTAACTGCCTTATTTTTCGAACTGAATACCAGTAACAAAATGAAAGAACAACATGATGCTGCAGAATTACTGACCTTCCTCAGTTCCTAGTGTATTTGTCCTCACATGTACAACACTGTGCCCCAAATGAGTCAAAACAGATATTGTTCACTCTATGTCCAGCAGCCTATCAGTACTGAATTCAACATGTGAGTGCTAGTTTCCCTGAAGTTATTGTGATGTTTCTATTTTAAGACAAAATATTGTTTGGACAAATAGCATTGCACAACTAACATTGCCGACACACAAGTATTTTAAATGCCTTTATTGACAGAGAGTTGGGGAGAGTTGGAGAGCAGGTAAGGATGGTTCAATTATGTACAGCTCCATTTGGTGTCCAAGAATAATTGATATACTTGTCACTTCTTTCATAATAATATCTTTGCAAGAAATCTCAGCATGCTGATCAAGATTGCAAATTAATTGCAGGTCTATAGGGTGAAAATAATGATATAAAATGATATACATCGAGCCAGCAAAAAGGCAAGGAATTCCTGTATTATTAATCAGATTCAAATTAAGTTATGAAACTTGAAAATATTGGAAACATTTGTCAAGCAGCTTCAGTGGAAATAAAGCTACCATCAGATCAGGCAGCATCAGTGGAAAGAAAACTACCATCAGGTCAGGCTATTCTCAATATATATATTGCTATCATAGGCTAAAGACCTGATATATTTTAACCAAACAATGATTATATCAATTAAAAAGGATGTATTTCATTTAATGAGTGGTTTGAATGCTAATTTGATTTGACATTGGTAGGACCTTTCTGTTCTATTTTAGGTGTGTGATCTTTAACCTACTATACTTAAAGTAATTAAGCTTGCATGAACAGTTGGTACATTGGAGCATCATATGGTGTTGCTAGTAACTCATTGACATTGTGATGTCTTTAGCCTGCCCACTCCTACATGCCTTTAGGCATCCTTTCCTCCAATGCACAAAAAAAGATGGAATGGAGTTGTTTCTCAATCGGGAAAGATTTGTAATTGTGAAGGGTGATTTAAAGTGGTACCAAAGTGCCTTGCAGAATGGAGAAGAATGGAGAGCAGGGGAGAGACAAGACTTTGCCTTCCATCACAGGGAGGAGGAGATTCACTGTAATGGATGTTTGTGTAAATTGTGTTGGTGTGTGTCTTGGTTCTTTTCTTGTATGACTGCAGAAACCAAATTTCGTTTGAACCTCATGTGAGGTTCAAATGACAAATAAATGGTATTGTATTGTATTGTATTAAAAAAACAAAAGATGAAGGGTTAGTTAAACAGGTACTCAAATAGTTTACAGGTGCAATTATCAACTAAAAAGCCGACTGCAGCTTGTCTCAGAGGAACTGCAATTGGGGAGTTATGTATCTGGGATTCTGATCACAAACAATCACGCTTTTTCTGTTATGTAATTCAGTATTATAGAGTCATAGTCATACAGCACAGAAAAGGGTCCTTCGGCCCAACTTGGCCATGCTGACCAAGATATTCCATCTCCACAAGTCGCACTTGCCTGCATTTGACCTATATCCCTCTATACCTTTCCTATCTATGAAACCTTTTTCTATCAATGAAAAATAAAACACAAACAAAGAACATTTATGCATCATATGCCAAACACTCAAGGACATGAAATTTTTTGAATATGCACAGTGACATCCCAGTGTTGTGCAACAGAAGTAAATATTTGCAGTGCTTATGAGGTTGTTTCTTCTTCCTCTTCAGCTTTATCATCCAACGCCTTGTGAACACGGTGATTTGGGATTTCCTCCTGTCTTGGCTGTTGTTTCTCCCCTGGATCAAACTCAGCAGCTAATGGTTGAACTCAGTGAGAGAGTCAAATTGCACAGTACATTATATAATCTGGCACTCTAGCTGTTAAATACTGCAGAGCATTGAAAGTGTGTTAAGTTAGTCAAGAATGTTTAATTGTTCTATGCAACGGGACCAGAAAAATTAAATTCTTCCAGGCTGCAGCTTTACAGACTTTTAATGCAGCAAAACATCAATTAAATATAGACTAAATTGTCAAATATTCCAGATAAAATATATAGTGCAATCGTAATAGTGTAAAGTCCATAGTAGTTCAATGTTGAGGCGGTTCAGTAGTAAGGGTTGTGTGGTGTGGATTAAACGCCTAATGGATGATGAGAAGCTGTTCTTGAACCAGGATTTAACTGTTCTCAGGCTCCTGTAACTTCTTCCTGTTGGCAACAGCGAAATGAGAACATGAGCAGGGTAGTGATATTAGATGCCTCCTTGAAGCAATGCTCTCTATAGATTATTTCAATGTTGTGGAAACCAATGGACTGGGCAATGTCCACCACTTTCAATACCTTCCTTCATTTTTGACCAATCAAATTGCTGAACCAGTCAGCATGCTTTACACCATACAGTTGATGAGATTCAAAAGAGCATTCGGCAACACGGCAATTCTTTTCAAAGGTAGACAAAAATGCTGAAGAAACTCAGCGGGTGAGGCAGCATCTATGGAGCGAAGGAAATAGGAAACGTTTTGGGTCGAGACCCTTCTTCAGACTGATGTGAGGGTGGGGGGGTGGGGGTGGGGGTTGGGAAGAAGAAAGGAAGAGGCAGAGAGTGGGCTGAGGGAGAGCTGAGAAGGGGGGGAGAAAGCAGGGACTATGTGAAATTAGAGAAGTCAATGTTCATACTGCTGAGATGTAAACTGCCCAAGCAAAATATGGAGTCCTTACAGGAAGCAGGATGGGAAGAAGTGTAGTTCAGATAGCCATGGGAGTCAGTGGGTTTATAGTGGATGTCGGTCAGTAGTCTATCGCCTGCGATGGAGATAGTGAGGTCAAGAAATGGCAGGGAAATGTCGGAAATGGTCCAGGTGTATTTGAGTGATGGATGCAAGTTATTGGTGAAATGGATGAAGTCAGTGAGTTGTGTGTGGGTGCAGGAGGTAGCACCAATGCAGTCGTCGATGTGGCAGAGGTAGAGTTTGG
The DNA here is from genome assembly GCF_010909765.2 of Amblyraja radiata. NCBI lineage: Eukaryota > Metazoa > Chordata > Chondrichthyes > Rajiformes > Rajidae > Amblyraja > Amblyraja radiata. The sequence continues at coordinate 60,442,602 of NC_045961.1, forward strand.
GGATAGGGCCCTGGTACGCCTTGAACAAAGATTATTCCACGTACCCTACAAAGAGGCAGGCATAGCTTGGGCCCATGCGCGTGCTCATAGCTACGCCTTGAATTTGGAGGAAATGGGAGGAGTCAAACGATAAGTTGTTAAGGGTAAGGACAAGCTCCGCTAGGCGGAGGAGAATATCAGTAGACGGTGATTGGTTGGTTCTGCGGTCGAGGAAAAAACGGAGGGCTTTAAGACCCTCCTGGTGGGGGGTGGAGGAGAGTGGCTGGACGTCCATGGTGATGATGAGGGAATGGGGGCCGGGAAAATGGAAGTCATGGAGTAGACGAATAGCGTGTGAGGTGTCTTGAACATAGGTGGGGAGGGATTTAACCAGGGTGGGATAGAATGGAATTGGGGTATGTGGAAATAGGTTTGGTGGGACATGAACAGGCAGAAACAATGGGTCTGCCAGGACAGTCAGGTTTGTGGATTTTGGGAGAAGGTAAAATCGGGCCGTGCGGGGCTGGGGAACAATGAGGTTGGAGGCTTAGGAGGGCAGGGAGCCGGAAGTGATGAAGTCAGTGATAGTGCTAGAGATAGTGGCCTGGTGCTTGTCTGTGGTGTCATGGTCCAAGGATATTGGGGGTAGGGTGTTGGGCACATGGTATTGGGGGTAGGGTGTTGACATGGATAGAAAATTGGTTGGCAGACCGGAAGCAAAGGGTAGGAGTGAACGGGTCCTTTTCAGAATGGCAGGCAGTGGCGAGTGGAGTGCCGCAAGGCTCGGTGTTGGGGCCGCAACTGTTTACCATATATATTAATGATTTGGAAGAGGGAATTAGGAGCAACACTAGCAAGTTAGCGGATGACACAAAGCTGGGTGGCAGTGTGAACTGTGAAGAGGATGTTTGGAGGTTGCAGGGTGACCTGGACAGGTTGAGTGAGTGGGCAGATGCGTGGCAGATGCAGTATAATATAGATAAATGTGAGGTTATCCACTTTGGCGGCAAAAACAAGGGGGTAGATTATTATCTCAATGGGGTTAGGTTAGGTAAGGGGGAGGTACAGCGAGACCTGGGTGTCCTTGTACACCGGTCACTGAAAGTTGGCATGCAGGTACAGCAGGCAGTGAAGAAAGCTAATGGAATCTTGGCCTTCATAACAAGAGGATTTCAGTATAGGAGTAAAGAGGTTCTTCTGCAGTTGTTTTGGGCTCTGGTGAGACCACATCTGGAGTATTGTGTACAATTTTGGTCTCCTAATTTGAGGAAGGACATCCTTGTGATTGAGGCAGTGCAGCATAGGTTCACAAGATTGATCCCTGGGATGGCGGGACTGTCATATGAGGAAAGATTGAAAAGACAATGCTTGTATTCACTGGAGTTTAGAAGGATGAGGGGGCATCTTATAGAAACATATAAAATTATAAAAGGAATGGGCAAGCTAGATGCTGGGAAAATGTTCCCAATGTTGGGCAAGTCCAGAACCAGGGGCCACAGTCTTAGAATAAAGGGGAGGTCATTTAAGCCTGAGGTGAGTAAAAACTTTTTCACCCAGAGAGTTGTGAATTTATGGAATTCCCTGCCACAGAGGGTAGTGGAGGCCAACTCACTGGATGGATTTAAGAGAGAGTTAGATAGAGCTCTAGGGGCTAGTGGAGTCAAGGGATATGGGGAGAAGGCAGGCACGGGTTATTGATAGGGGACGATCAGCCATGATCACAATGAATGGTGGTGCTGGCTCGAAGGGCCGAATGGCCTCCTCCTGCACCTATTTTCTATGTTTCTATGATAAGTAGGAGGAGGTGTCTGAGAGTTGGCGTGTGGCCTCAGCCTTGTAGAGATCAGTGCGTCAGACTACCACGGCACCTCCCTTATTGGCAGGTTTAATCACCCAGCCTGGGTTGTTGCAGAGTGAGTGGAGGGCTGTACGTTCATGGGGGGAGAGGTTAGAGTGCGAAAGGGGAGTGGAGAAGTTGAGGTGGTGATGTCCCGCCGGCAGTTTAAAATAAAAAGGTCGAAAGCAGGTAGATGGCCATGAGGGGGAGTCCAAGAGGAGGGGGTCCGTTGTAAACGGGAGAAGGTGTCATTACTAGGGGTGAGGACTCCTTCCCATCGAAAAATGCTTTGATGCAGAGGCGATGAAAGAAGAGCTCCACACCATGGAGGACGTGGAACTCATTGAGGTGGGGACGTCGGGGAACAATGGTGAGGCCTCTGCTGAGGGCAGACCGTTCGGTATCCGAGAGGGGGAAGTCAGGGGGGATGGTGAACACGTAGCAAGGATGGGGGTTGGGGCCGGAGAAGGCAGGTGAGTGGACTGAAGCTGAGGCGATGTCTGGTGGGGTGATGGTGGGTGGTGAGAGAGGAAGGGGGTATGAGGACTATAGTGTGGGTGGGGAAGAGCTGGGGTCACATGGTTTGAGGGGGAAGGGGAAGACCCAGTGGAACAACCACTGAGGTTCCTTGTGTTAGGGGGATGAACATTAGGTCCCAGCACAGTTAGGCCCCATGATGTCAGAGTCTGCAGCGTGGTGACTTCAGGCCCGGTGGTGAGCCTAGGACTCAGGTAAAGCGACGGCTGCGGCCTGCTGGAGAACGGTGGAGTGGCGAGGGTCGGTGGAGTCGATGGTGGACACCCACGGGGGGTAGAGTCCGGGTCAGCGGGCGAAGCATAGGAGGTCCCTAGGAATTATTTTCAAATATTTGAGGAAGTGGAAGCAACGGTGAGCTTTCTTTCTGACTTTATCAATATGTTAGTCCCAGGACTGAACATCTGAGATATGTGCATTCTTGTGTGTCAACAATCTTAGTTACACAATGCTATTTGTCCAAATAATATTTTGTCTGAATACTTATCATTGTTGACTTTCTCCATTGCCATCCTGCCAATGAACACAAGTCCCTCGGTTTTTCTTACCTGAAGTCAACAATCAACCAGATTATTGATCTCCCTCCTGTACTCAGACTTACCATTACCTATTATTCATCCAATGACAGTAGTATCACTGAATTTAAAGATGGTTTTGGAGTTGTATCTGTCTACAGTCACTGGTACAGGGAGAGTAGAGCAGGGAATTGAGCACACTGCCTTTAGGTGCCCCTATGTTGATGGTCAGTTTGAAGTATGTGTGGTTGCCCATCTGTACTGGTTGAAGCTTGCTGATGACAAATTTGAGGTTTCACTTGCAAATGGAGGTGAAGAGACCCATTTTTCTAAGTTCAACGATGAGTTTGGAAAGGATGATGGCATGGGTCTCCAAACTGTAGTCAATGAACAGCAGCCCAACATATATGTTCCTGTTGTCCACGACATCCACTGAAAAGTGGAGAACCAGAAGAATGCATCCAGTGTCAATCTGTTGTGGTGATAATTCAATTGAAGTGGGATCCATATCATTAGGGCTGCACAGTGTCACAGCTGATATTGCTGCTGCATCACAGTGCCAGAGACCCGACTTAATCTTGACCTTGGGTAGTGTCTGTGTGTGGTTTGCATGTTCTCCCTGTAACTGCATGGGTTTCCAACGAATGCTTTGGTTTCCTCCCACTTCCAAAGACGTGTGGGTTTATATTAATTGGCCTCTGTAAATTGCCCTGTGTGGATGAAAAAGTGAGATATATAGAACTAGTGTGAATGGGGAATCAATGGTCAACATGGACTCAGTGGGCCAAAGAGCCTTTTTCCATGCTGTATCTCTAAATTAAACTAAACTAAACTGAACATTACTAAGGCAGGAGTTGACGCGTCATAACTAACCTGTTGAACACCATGGATATGAGTGCCATCAGTTCAGGCATATTAGCTTGTCCTTCTTAGGCACCAATATTATGGATTTCCTTTTGAAGCAGTTGGGGATCTCAGACTGTAGTAATGAGAGGCTGAGGATGTCCACAAAAACTCCAACCAGTTGGGTCGCACAAGATTTAAGGATGCAACATCATGGGTGGATGCTTTATGTGGGGTCACCCTCATGAAGGAGCATCTCATATTCGTCTTGGAGCGATGTTCTCCAGAGATGCTGCTTGGCCCATGGAGCTACTCCAGCACTCTGTGACTTTGCTTGTGAAGGTACATCTTTGGTTTCCTTAGAAAGCATTGAGTTCATCTGGGAATGACGCATTGCTGTCACGTGAGCTGCTCGCTATCACCTCAAAGGAAATTATGGTATTCAAACCTTGCCACAGTTGTAGAGTATCCACCTGAACCTACAGTTCTGACTGGAAGTGTTTATTTGCATTTTCTATAGCATTCCTCAACTTTGTGAATGACCCTGGGGCAAGAGAATTGAGTGCTAACAATTTGATCCTCAGAAGATTTTGGCCGCTTGGTTCATCCAAGGCTTCTAGTAGGTGTTTTGATAGGAATAGACACCTCCATGCACTCAATTTGATCATTTGAGCATCATTATTGTGCGTCCTGGCAGCAGTGTGATTGTGATTATAATGTTGCTTATTTGGTCTGTTTGGAACTGAGCTGAGCGACCAGAATCTTAAGCAGGGGATAGATTTTGTCCCTTAAAACCTATCTTTTAAAGCAGTACAGTCCTTGAAATAGGAAACTCAAGTGTTAATTGAGAATCTCAAATCAAAACTCCCATATACATATCTCCCTGTGAAACCTTGGTGAGTAAGATGTTCAGGCCTGAATACTTATATTCCTCATGCCTCTGTTGGTGCATGTTGCATATTCATATCATCCATAAGGCTCTAGAACAAATACTCACAGTACGTTAGTTTTGACCTCAATAAACTGTTTGAAGATGCACAAGGGATTCCAGCTTCATTGTGAGCAGTGTTCAAAATGCCGTCTGAGAGCAGCAAGTATTGTACACATTCCTGATTTGAAAGTAGATTCTCAATCAAATTGAGAATAACCAATACATGGAAGATACCATCATGTCTGGAACTCACCATTTGAAAGGTCCTTTTTTCTGTCATCAAGTGCATATAGGGAGAAATATAGCTATTATGAAATATTTCTTTACTGAATGCACTAGCCATATGTTTGCAGTTCACGAATGTCTGTGCTGGAATGATGCCAATAATAGCAGCAAATCTCTATATATTACTTGCCTGCCCCTGTGGAATGAGGGAGAAATTAATGAGGTTATCATCTTGTTGGTTATAGAGCATTATCGGTCTAGTCTTCTGCAATGCTGATCAGCCAACTGAGATGAGGCAGATAGGAGTGGATGTGGACAGGAACAATCCTGAAGTCTCTTCTATGATAGTATTCGTAATATTTTATAAGGCCATAATAAAGATCACTTTTTTGAAGAATGCTCTCTGCAGGCATTGATTTCCAAAAAGTTATGAAAAGAGCCTATCTCCCTGTGAAACGTTGGTGATTACGATGTTCAGGGCTGGACACATATTCCTCTTGTGCCTCTGTTGGTGTGTGTTGCATAATCATATCATCTATAAGGCCCTAGAACAGGTACTCACAGTGCATTAATTTTGGCAGCAGTAAACTACTTGAAGTTGCGTAAGAAAATCAGACTTCATTGTCAGCAGTGTGCAGAGTGCAGTGTGAGTACAGGAAGTGCTGTACATGTTACAGCTTTGAATGAAGATATAGTGTGATTGACCTTTAAATAATGTTGTTTGAAACCATTCCAACCATTCATCTTTAGTAAAAGCTTGTTATTCTCTAAGTCAACAATGACTGTCACTTTTCAGAACAAAGTAGTTGAACTGACAACAATTTTTTGTTGTAGCAAGACTATTCATAGACTTTGAGTGACGTTCAAGCCTGAAAATGTTGTCTGTGAACACAGAAATCTTGCTGAATATTATTATTGAAGAGCATTAAAATATATGGAAGAGCATCAAAAAATTTGGGTTTGGATAATTTGGATTTGGATTTGATAATGAGCATATTTTTAAATACCTCTGACATGCATCGAGCTGTTGTGTAATAAATCAGTTGAGGGTTGAGACAGATACAGTGATATCAATAAACTTAGAGAACAGTTAAATCAAATAATAAAATTGAGGGGACTTTGGAAATTAATTGTATATTCCAGATAGAAAGAGACAGCAACATTTGCAAATGTAGGTGCACAACTTTCAAAAAGAAGTATCAACTCATTAATCACAAACATATATATATATATATATATATATATATATATATATATATATATATAATGTGTGCCTTTGGATTATAATTGGAGAAAAGTTAACAGTTCTCAACATTATATTTTAAGTATTTAGAAGTACTGCTACACAAAAAAAAAGAAAATCAAAATTGATGATTTTTTAAAACGATGACAAATTTAACATTATTAATGTGGCAAGAATTATGAAAGCAATACAAAGGGTGCTAATAAATCCAAAAACAAACCCATCATTTTTTTTCTTATGGGCCTGTCCCATTTAGGCAAATTTTCAGCAGACTGCCGGCGATTGTCAAGTCGCCGGCAGTCGCCTGAAAAACCGGCAACTGGAATGGCGACTGTTAGGGTGGAGCACACACACACACAAACACATCGCTTCCTTCACCAGCCTGTTATGCATGCGGGGGACAGGGCAAGCGGGGGAGCGCTCTCTGAGTGAAATTCACACGGTGCAAAGCCAAGGTGAAACAGACACACACTGCGATGAACAGGAAGGTTGGCACTGTAAAAAGACGGCTGAAGCACAGCGTATGGTTAGTCCTTTAAAAGAGGGGGGGAGAGGGGGAGACGGGGGGAGAAAGAGTGAGGCCAACATTTAGGAAGCCAGAGATACACGGCTGTGACCTTTAACATCTGTTATCCTTGGTTCTAAAAACTACTGCTTACCTTTTTTTTCGGAATGAGCCAATGAAATTCGCCGGTCAGTACCGGCTACAACCTACGAGAACCTCCGAGAACCTTCGACCTCCTGGCAGCCTATTAGGACCTCCTGGCGACCCATCTATGACTAGAGAATTCTCGCTACTCTCCATGGCGGCTTCATTCTAGTCTCCGCTAATTTATCAACATATTGAAAAATTCACGGCGACCATAATGAGGCCGCGACTAGTTCACAGAATGCGGGAATTCCTCACGACCATTAAGGCGACTCCCCGGCAACCACCAGCGAACATGTGGCAACCATGTGGAGATTGCACCGTCTCCTGCAGTCGCCTAAAATGTCGCCTAAGTGGGACAGGACCATTGCGCAGATTAGATTAGAGCATGAATGTCGCTACTCCTAGGGATTGTTGAAGTGAATAACGCAGATAAGTTTTAGTTCAGGGATACAGTGCGGGAACTGGCCCTTCAGCCCACCGAGTCCGTGCCAACCAGCAATCACCGTATACTAGCGCTATCCTACAAACTAGGGTCAATTTTCAATTTTTGCCTACAATTAGTCTCAATTAGTTAATGAAAACAATTAACTTACAAACCTGTGCATCTTTGGATTGCGCGATAAAACTGGAGCACCCGGAGATAACCCACGCTGTCATGGGGAGAACATACAAACTTCGTATAGACGGCATCCGTAGTCAGGATTGAACCATCTCTGTTGTCTCTGGTGCTGTAAGGCAGTAATTCTACCGCTGCACCACCATGCCATCCAGATGGAATTAAGAAGCTAAATAAGCATGTGAAACAGAAAGCAACAGAATCATATATTGAAAAGACACAAAATGTTGAAGTAACGCAGCTGGTCAGGCAAAATCCTCGTAGAACGTTGCTTGGTAACATTTTGGGTCAAGATCTTTCTTCAGACTGATTGCAGGGGTGACGGGGAAATAAAGGTAGAAGAGTGGAGGGACAGGACAAAGCATTGGCAGGTTATATGTGAACACAGGCGAGGGGGATTTTTCATAGGCAGATGAACACATACAAGGTGAGAGACAAAAAGATTAGTTATGAGGTTAGAGAATTGACGAGGTGTGAATAGTTTAGGGATGTAGATGAAAGGGGAGGGGGGGAGGGGGGGAGAGAGAGATGCCAGGTTATCCAGGGCTCAGGAGTGGGAGGGGGTGGGAAAGAAAGTGGGGGAGGTTTAATATGGGTAAAAAGGGAGGGGGAAGAGAAAGTTTTGTAGAGATTACATAAAGTTGGAGAATTTAATGATTGTACCATTGGGTTGTAAACTAGCCAAACGGAATATAAAGTTTTGTTCCTCCAGTTTGCGTGTGGCCTCACTCTGGCAATGGAGGAGCCCAGGACAAAAGATCAGTATGGGAATGGGAAGGAGTGTTAATATTATTAGCGACTGGAAGTTCCCGCAGGCCTTGGTGGACCAAGAACAAGTGTTCAGCATCCTCTAAAGTCTATTACTATACAAAGTATTCTGTATCCGGTGTTCCCAACGTAGCTTCCTGTACATCGGTGAGACTAAGCGTAGGCTCGGCGGCCTTTTCGCTGAGCACTTGCACTCGGTCCACCAAGATCTGCAGGAACTCCTGGCTGCTAACCATTTTAATTCCCCTTACTTTCTGTCCTGGGCCTCCTCCATTTCTAGAGTGAGGCCATATGCAAACTGCAGAAACAGCACCCCATATTCCGCTTAGGCAGCTTGCAACCCAATGGTATGAACATTGAATTCTCCAACTTTAGGTAGGCTCTACATAACACCCCTTCCCTTTCTCCCCATTAAACCCCCTCCCTTTCTTAACCCCCCCCCCGCCCCATCATGCCCTGACAGAACTTGCACCTATTTCTTTCCTCCTACTTCACCTGCATTCCTAAAATATTCACAGCCCACAATCCTCATGCTTCATAATTAGCAACTCTCAAATCCTGTTGTCACTCACTAGGTATGTTCATTCCTTGCCTTTGTCCAACCATCTGCTTATCAACGCCCCCCTCACTTGAGTTCACCTATTACTTGCTGTGCTTTGTCCTGCCCCTCCACTCTTCTCGCTTGTCTTGCCCCCACTCCTGCAATCAGTCTGAAGAAAGGTCCTGACTGAAATGTCACTTATCTATGTTCTGCAATGATGTTACCTGACCTGCTGAGTTATTCCAGCATGTTGTGTCTTTCCTTGGTAAATTAGCATCCACATCTCCATATTTCTAAAGAATTGTTTGCTGATAGAGTTAGCTGGAGAAAAATGGGAGAATAGTTGTATTTCCATTCTATGAATGCTACGTAATTCTTTTTTGCCTTCACTTTCTTTCACATAATTGTAAATGATTCAATCCATTAGCTTTCAGGAAATGTTACTTTGTTTATATTTATTTTCACAAAATCATTCAGACAATATTCCAAAGCCAAGGATAAATGTTAGTTTTATGGATGCCTTAACCTAAAGATATTTGCAGACTCACAAAAAAAACCCCAGAAACAATATAATAGAGCAGTTAAAACCCGTTAACAATAAACTATCAAAAATTGTAGTACTCCCATGAGTGCTCCTTTATATATAAAAATTGTTTATACCTGTGCCAGATAAATGGACTAAATTCACGTCACGAATCCACTGTCGGTAATAAGAAACCACATATGTTCAGGATTTCATTAATGCCTGATTTGGTTAAGCAATGAAATATGGTTCATTTATTTTGCTATGGGTTAACAACACAACTTTATATCAGCATGTTTAAAATTTATATCTTGTGTCATAGCTTTAAGTTTTGCATCTCTTTCTAGGTTACTTCACAACTTGTTTTATTGCTAATCACAATGTACTGGTGTTGCTGAATATTCACGTCCAAGAGAATTAAATCATAGTTGTGCCAACTGTTAAACATTGTGTAGATTAGAATACATCTAGCTAACTTGACTTGACGTCAACTGCCTACTGATTACTGACGACATGGGAAATATTGTGAAGAGAGGTAGCATTATCTTCTGTTCTGTACCTACATAAAAAAACATTATGTTTTGTAGCACCCGTGAGATGCATAAATTAATCTCCAACATCACATCCATAGCCCAAAGTATATGAAGTCCATCCTCTGATTTTATAAATACTAAGAAACAACTGATATAGACCTAAATATAACAAAATAAGCAGAATGGTATTCAGATGAGACAGGAAGGGTTTAAAAACTTCAGAAAAGTCAGGAAGGATTCAGTCTGAAGAAGGGTTTCGGCCCGAAAGGTTGCCTATTTCCTTCGCTCCATAGATGCTGCTGCACCCACTGAGTTTCTCCAGCATTTTCGTGTACCTTGGATTTAAAAGGGGGTTGATGGGAAACTTTTTTTACACAGAGGATGGTGCATAAATGGAATAAGAAATTATGTCAGAGAATTGGTAGATGTAGGCACGATTACAACATCCAATAGACTCAGCCCTTCAGCCCAAAGGTTTCTTGATCCATCGCATTCATTGAATGACGTCATCAGGAAAAAAGAAGCAGCAGTATCTGCCTCATGTTAACTTTTCCTGGTGCTCAGACATAGTTGCCTTGACCAGCTCCTGCTCCCTGAACCTGGACTACATCGCAGTGAAATACCATTCCTTCTACCTCCCATCTTCCTGATCACGGTCTACATCCTGCCCCATGCACAGGTTTGGCTCGCACTGGAACAGCTGCACGCTGTAGTCAACAAACAACATATAACGTTCTCTGAAGCCTTTCCCATCTTAGCTGAGGACTTCAACAAGGAGCAGTTTGAAGAAGTCACATCCGAGCTAACACCAGCATGTGTCCTGCAGCAAAAGAGGAGAAAATACTCTTGATCATTCCACCATCAAAGATGCCTGTCGTTCCATTCCTCACCCCAGTTTGGAAAACCAGACCATCTGGCTGTCCTCTGCCTGCCTGCATGTAGTCTATGGCTGAAGTCTGTAGCTCCAGTGATGAAGAATGCACAGAACTGGTCAGGGGTGGTGAAAGAACCTTGGCTTTGGGTGTCTGAGCAGTTCAAGGACTCGGCAACAAACTTGAATGTCATGGTTGTTACCGAATTCAAGTGGTCCCCAGACCATTCAAGTGTTCCCTAATCAGAAGCCTAGTATGCACCAGGAGGTCTTATCTACCGGAATTTAGGCATTTAATTCTGGAGATGCAGGGTCATATATGAAGTCCAGGTACAACATTGATAAGGTCATTAGGAAAGCAGATAGATACTTTCAAAACGGAAGTATGAGACAGACATTCAATAGTTGTTTGGTTTACAGATACAGCATTAAAACAGGACCTTCAGCCTACCGACCCGAAACGTCACCCATTCCTTCCCTCCAGAGATGCCGCTGAGTTACTCCAGATTTTGTGCCCATATTCTGATTAAACCAGTATCTGCAGTTCCTTCATACACAGTTTGTTTTGTGCTTCATCTATCAGCATGTCAATTATTATAAGAATGTTTATGGGCCTTTGCTATGAGCAACTTGGATGCTACATTTCTTGCATTACTTCAAATAAATATTCCTGCATCCTTCATTTCCTGTAAAGCATTTTGACACATATTGAGTTCATGTAGTAGGCTCCCCTCGGTCATGATTGACCATGGATGATGCATCCTGAACGGATGCAAGCCTGGGCGGTGTCATTTAGGAGGATAGGCTGTTGCCCATGCAGCACTTCCCCCCTCTCCACTTCGCTTATCGATCCATAGGAACAGCAGGGCCATTACAGTTTGGCACCAGCGGCGTCGCAGGAGCTGCCAGGGCAAGGTTGAAGACAACAATGAACTGCCTTATGGGCTCCGACACCGGATTTTTTTTAGGTTTACTACTGGAGACTTTTCCATGACTGGATATGGCCCCAAGGCAGTGGAGGTTTTAAATCAGAGTTTTCTCTCTCCTAGATGGACTGCCTTCCCAGGCTGATGAGCCCTATCTGCCCATTCATGTAAGGTACAATATAAATGCAAGTATCTTTTAATTCAATGCTACTTCACACTTCCAAGTTGGGTCACTCTCCTAGCAGTCCGTTGAACTTCTATTTTCCCTGAAACTAAGACTATTTTCTATTTACATGTTTGTCCGGAACTTCTTGTGACACATGTCATCATGCATTATATTTGTTCATGTGAAATATTGCTGTGGGACATGCATTTTTACTCGGAACTTAAGTACACTTCCAAAACAAACATTTTTGAGCAGAAGAATATATTATTCATCATTCCAGAGCACAAGGCAGACCAGTGATATTTTTTATTTTTCGCAAACAGGTAATTCCACTCCAATTAACACAACACTGATAATTGTTTGAGGTCCCCACCTGCTTTAAAAGCACTCCCGTAATACCAGTGCCCTAGGAGAGCAAGGTAACATGCCTCAATGACTATTACCCAGTAGGAACATATCCATTGTGCTGAAATGATTTGAAAAGTTGGTGTGGAGCATATCAACACCTGGCTCAATATTGACTAGGACCTGCTACAGCATCTACAATAAAAGATTCAAGAGATTAAAGAGAGTTTATTGTCATGTGTCCCAGATAGGACAATGACATTCTTGCTTTGCTTCAACACAACAGAATATAGTAGGCATAAATAAATACAGAACAAAACAGAACAGATCAGTGTGACCATATACCAAAGAACATATATATACACACACATAAATAAAGTGCAATGGGCTATTAATGTTCAGAGTTTTGTTTGTTGAGTTTAATAGCCTGATGGCTGTGGGGAAGAATGCTATTCCTGAACCTGGATGTTGCAGATTTCAGGCTCCCGTACCTTCTACCAGCAGGCTGCAGGGAGATGAGTGAGTGGCCAGGATGGTGTGGATCCTTGATGATGTTGGCAACCTTTTTGAGGCAGCGACTGCGATAGATCCCCTCGATGGTAGGGAGATCAGAGCCGATGATGGACTGGACAGTGTTTACAACTTTTTGCAGTCTTTTCCACTCCTGGGCACTCAAATTGCCGAACCAAGCCATGATGCAATCGGTCAGCATGCTCTCTACTGTGCACCTGTAGAATTTCGAGAGAGTCCTCCTTGACATACCAACTCTCTGCAATCTTCTCAGGAGGTAGAGGTGCTGATGAGCTTTCTTTATAATTGCATCAGTGTTCTCGGACCAGGAGAGATCTTCAGAGATATGCACGCCCATGAATTTGAAGCTCTTGACCCTCTCCACCATCGACCCGTTGATATAAAAGGGACTATGGGTCCCCATCCTACTCCTTCCAAAGTCCACAATCAGCTCCTTGGTTTTGCTGGTGTTGAGAGCCAGGTTATTGTGCTGGCACCATTTGATCAAATGGTTGATCTCACTTCTATACTCTGACTCATCTCCATCAGTGATACGTCCCACAACAGTGGTGTCATCAGCGAATTTGATGATGGAGTTCGCACTATGATCGGCTACGCAGTCATGAGTATAGAGTGAGTATAGAAGGGGGCTGAGCACGCAGCCTTGAGGTGTTCCCAGAGATGCTGATTGTTAACACATTTCCACCAACACGAACAGACTGTGGTCTGTGAATGAGGAAGTCGAGGATCCAATTGCAGAGAGATGCGCAGAGACCCAGTTCTGAGAGTTTGGTAACCAGCTTGGAGGGGATGATAGTGTTAAATGCCAAGCTGTAGTCAATGAATAACAGCTTGACATATGTGTTTTTGTTGTCCAAGTGGTCCAGAGCGGAGTGGAGAGCCAGCGAGATTGCCACCACCGTCGATCTGTTATGGCGGTAAGCGAACTGCAGTGTGTCCAGGTTTTTGTCGAGGTAGGAGTTGATTTGCGCCATGATCAACCACTCAAAGCACTTCATTACCACCGACGTTAGTGCCACTGGTAACGTCACGTCACCTTGCTCTTCTTGGGCACTGGTATAATTGATGCCCTTTTAAAGCAGGTGGGAACCTCAGACCTCAGAAGTGAGAGGTTGAAAACGTCCGTTAAAAACTCCAGCCAGTTGGTCCGCACAGGTTTTTAGAACACGACCGGGTATGCCATCAGGACCAGGCGCTTTCCGTGCGTTCATCCCTCTGAAGGATTTTCTGACGTCGACCTCAGTGACCATGACCGAAATACCATCACAGCGAATGGGGGCTCGAGAAGGCACATCAGTGTTCTCCCTATCAAAGCGTGCATAAAACGCATTGAGCTCGTCAGGGAGTGATGTTTCACTGACGTGTGCTGCCTCCTGATTTCGCCTTGTAGTAGGTGATTGCATTCAGGCCCCGCCACAGCTGCCGAACATCCGTCTCATCCTCCAGCTTGGAGCAGAATTCCCTTTTGGCCTTTTTAATGGCCTTACTTAGGTCGTATCAGGTCTTCTTGTAGTCCTCAGTATCTTCAGACATGAAAACCCGGTGTCTGGACTTCAGAAGAGTGCGGATCTCATAGTTCATCCAAGGCTTCTACTGCAGATGTACAGGATTTTGGTGAGACCACACCTGGAGTATTGCATACAGTTTTGGTCTCCAAATCTGAAGAAAGACATTCTTGCCATAGAGGGAGTACAGAAAAGGTTCACCAGACTGATTCCTGGGATGTCAGGACTTTCATATGAAGAAAGACTGGATAGACTTGGCTTTTACTCGCTAGAATTTAGGAGATTGAGGAAGGATCTTATAGAAACTTACAAAATTCTTAAGGGGTTGGACAGGCTAGATGCAGGAAGATTGTTCCCTATGTTGGGGAAGTCCAGGACAAGTGGTCACAGTTTGAGGATAGAGGGGAAATCCTTTAGGACCGAGATGCGAAAAACATTTTTCACACAGAGAGTGGTGAATCTCTGGAACTCTCTGCCACAGAAGGTAGTTGAGGCCAGTTCATTGGTTATATTTAAGAGGAAGTTAGATGTGGCCCTTGTGGCTAAAGGGATCAGGGGGTATGGAGAGAAGGCAGGTACAGGATGCTAAGTTGAATGATCAGCCATGATCATATTGAATGGCGGTGCAGGCTCGAAGGGCCGAATGGCCTACTCCTGCACCTATTTTCTATGTTTCTATGTTCATCAGAGGCTTGAAGAGATTTGACATGTTGCTCAATACTCTATTGAACGAATATGTAAGTGGAGAGTGGAGAGCACACTGACTGGTTGCATGATGGCCAGGTTTACAAATTGGAATGCTCAAGAATGAAAATGGCCACAGGAGGTGGTAAAAATTGCCAGTTCCTTCATGGATACTGATTTCCCCACCACCAAAGTAATCTATAGAAAACACTGCCTCAGCAAAGCACCTGATATCATGTAAAATGCGCACCAGCCTTCTCTTGTCTTGCTGTTAGCATTGGAAAGAAGAGTGCAGAGCAGGGAACTGAGCACACAGCCCTCAGGTGCCCCTGTGCTGATGGTTGGTAAGGAGTAAGTGTTGTTATTAATTCATACTGATTGAGATTTGTTGATGAAGAAGTTAAGGATCAAGTTGCCTCGCGAGGAGCAGAGACCCAGTTTGTTGACTTGACCAGCCTGCTCTTGTCCTGCTGTTTGCATTGGAAAGAAGATACAGAAACCCGTGAACCATTACCTCATGATTCAAGAAATGTTCCTTCTCGTCAATCATCAGATTCTTAGATCACCCTGCACTATTCTAACCACAACCCTATCTTAGCACGGAACCACTGTGACTAAACTTTGTGGTTGATCCATGTAATTTGGCTTGATCTAACATGGTCTAGATAATTTAGAATAACTGATCATTTCTAATATATTTATTGTTATTGTTACATCAAATGTGCCTGTAAAGCTGCAGCAAGTGAGAATTTCATTGTTCTGGTTCAATCAGGTGCATATGACAAATAAACCTTCTTAATGCCCGAACTGACGTGTGATGAGTGGCATGGTTATTGTATAAACTATATAGCAATATGTACTTTACAGAGGTGTGCAGGTCTTCAGAATTCTCCAAATGTGTTCAATGACAAGTTTTCTGATCCTGTGTCAGCATGAAGAAGTGTCAAGTTACGTGACAATCTTCAAGTCTCATATCAAATGGTAACGAAGGCACATCTAAACTGTTGTTTGATCATGGTACACAAAACCATGTTTTACAGATTTCCATTACATTTTCAAAGAAAGTGTGGGAGAAGAACAATGTTGTTACCCAGCTATATAATATCAGACACCTTCATGCAAACTAATAGTCTGATAATTTACATAAATCCCACAACCATTCTTACAAATTATGAGTGGATAATGTGATTGTTATGCTGCGCAACAAGTAATTATTGGCAAGGAGAATCTTTTCAATACAATTAATATTGGTTGTTTTTCTCTCATTCGACAACAATAAGTGCACAGTTGAAATGAAAAATAATATCAGTCATTAGGCAGGAACAGGGTACTGATTGGGGATGATCAGCCATGATCATATTGAATGGTGGTGCAGGCTCAAATGGCCGAATGGCCTACTCCTGCACCTATTGTCTATTGTCTATTGTCATTCATCATGTGCGGTACTAAATCTTAAGTAAATCTGTCACGGAGCAAAGTGAAACTGATTATGGAGTAATTTGTGTCCTGACTTGCAGAGGTCTGGTTTAGAGAGTGCAGAGCAGGGAACTGAGTACACAGCCCTGAGGTGCCCCTGTGCTGATGGTTGGTAAGGTGTACGTGTCGTTATTAATCCATACTTATTGAGATTTGTTGATATGGAAGTCAAGGATCAAGTTGTCTCGCTCCCAGATTGTTGAGTGTGACAGCGAGTTTATTTATATTTTTCTTATAATGATTGTTTTAGTCCTAGACTCTCCCACCAATGGAAACAACCTCTCCACATCTCCACTCTAACCAGGTCTTTCACTATTCTACCTTTCAATGAGGTCACCCCTCATCCTAAACTCCAGTATGGGCCAATATTTGCTGCAATATTGAGGAACGAGGAGGGGGGGGAGGCTCATTGAAATGTACAGAATAGTGAAAGGCTCGGATAGAGTGGATGTGGAGATGATGTTTCCTCTAGTGGGAGAGTAGGACTAAAGGTCATAGCCTCAGAATTAAAGGATGTCTTTTTTAGGAAGGAGATGAGAAGGAATTTCTTCAGTCAGAGGGTGGTGAATCTGTGGAATTCTTTGCCACAGAAGGCTGTGGAGGCAAAGTAAGTGGATATATTTGAGGCAGAGATACACTGTAGATAGATTCTTGATTAGTATGAGTGTCAGAGGTTATGGGGAGAAGGCAGGAGAATGGGGTTAGGAGGGAGAGATAGATCAGCCATGATTGAATGGTGTAGTGGAACCGATGGGCCAAATGGCCTAATTCTACTCCTATCACATAATCTTATGATTTTTTTGCAAATTGCAGGTGATCCAGATAAGACCAGGTGGTTAAAAAGATTGGTACAAATACATCTTTCAAACCACTTCATTATGGTCAATGCTGGAGCCACTATTATTTTAGATGTTATACATATGCATTAATTTTATCAGTGAAGTTTAGGTCAGAAGATCAGATCAGAATGCTTTATTGTCATTGCATGTGTCACATACAACAAGATTACTGTGTCTCTCCATTTAAAAGAACTTCAAACATTCACATACTCATACTTTTTACACTCCCTCCCTCCCCAAAGCCACCCATGGATTCACATTTACATAAATTAACACTGTCTCCCACTCCCCCCTCCTTCCCCATAACCCGCTCCCGAGACAGAGTTCAGTTCCAAGATTGCTGATGGGTAAAAGCTGTTCTTGAGTCTGGCAGTGCGTGACTTTAGCAAACTGTACCTTTTTCCTGAGGGCAGCAGTGTGAAAAGGTGGTGACAAGGATGTGTAATGTCTTTCACGATATTACAGGTCCTGCTGCGGCATCTGGAGTGGTAAATGTCCTCCAGAGGGGGCAGGGGGAATCCAATGATACCCTGGGCCGTTTTTATCACCCTCTGGAGAGCTGCTCTGTCAGCTGCTGAACAGTTCCCAAACCAGGCAGTTATGCAGTAAGTCAGTATGCTTTCTACCGAACAGCGGTAGAAAGACTCCAGCAGTTTAGCAGAGAGATGGGCCTTCCTCAGTGTTCTGAGGAAGTAAAGTCTCTGTTGCGCCTTTTTTACAACTACAGCAGAGTTCACAGACCATTTAAGATCCTCACTGATGTTGATCCTCAGAAATTTAAAACTAGGCACCCTCTCCACCTCCTCGCCCCCTATCTCCAGTGGCCTGAGCTCCGCTCTATGTCGCCTGAAATCAGTGATGATATCCTTTGTCTTTTTAGTGTTCAGAGAGAGATTGTTGTGAGCACACCACTCAGAAAGTCTGTGCACCTCCTCTCTATAGGCGACCTCGTTCCCATTTGAGATGAGCCCCACCACCACGGTTGTATCGTCCGCAAATTTTATGATCCTATTTGCGGGGTGATGGGGCAAGCAGTCATGTGTGTATAGGGTGTTTAAAGTAGAAGATTATTCTCCCTCCATTATGAAAGAAAATGTTGTGTATTTCTCATCAGATATAGAATTATATTTCACTCACAGATTTGTTATAAAAAGCTTCTTACCACGTAGATTTTTTGAGTGATGGTGGTGCTTACAATTTTAACAATAGTGCATAAAATAAAAGATAACCTTTTTCTCTTATCAGAGGTATGGGAGTAAGTATCAAAAAATCAGATGCCCATTTCATCATGGTGACCATTAGTTTCAGATATCACTTCAACATCTTGCAAAGCTTTGTTAGGGAGTGAAATAACTGTAGGCAGAAAAAGGTTTTATTCCTGTCGTTCAGCACAGACACAGAATAACCTGCTGCATATGTGTAATGCTGTCTCCACATAAAGCACATTATATGTAAGAGGAAACTGCAGATGCTGGTTTAAACCGACGATAGACACATAAAGCTGGAGTAACTCAGCGGGACAGGCAGCATCTCTGGAGAGAAGGAATGGGTGACGTTTCAGGTCGAGTCCCTTCTTCAGACTGAAGAAGAACATCACCCATTCCTTCTTTTTGAGAAGAAGGACATCACCCATTCCAGAGATGTTGCCTGTCCCGCTGAGTTATTCCAGCTTTATGTGTCTATCGTCGGTTTAAACCAGCATCTGCAGTTTCCTCTAACATATAATGTGCTTTATGTGGAGACAGCCATTACACATATGCGGCAGGTTATGTGTAACGGCTATAAAGGTTATAAAAAGACAAAGGAGATATTACAGCAGTGCTTTGGCAGGATAGATTGGAGGGCTCATCTAGGGAGGCTATTTGGGTGGAACTGAGAAGTGGGAAAGGGGTAGCAACACTTATAGGGGTGTATTATAGACCGCCAAATGGGGATCGGGAATTGGAAGAGCAAATATGTAAGGAGATAGCAGATATTAGTAGTAAGCATAAAGTAGTGATTGTGGGAGATTTCAACTTTCCACACATAGACTGGGAAACACATTCGGTAAATGGGCTGGATGGTTTGGAGTTTGTAAAATGTGTGCAGGATAGTTTTTTGCAGCAATACATAGCGGTACCTACTAGAGGAGGGGCAGTGTTGGACCTCCTGTTAGGAAATGAGACGGGACAGGTGGCGGAGGTATGCGTTGGGGAGCACTTCGGGTCCAGTGATCACAATACCATTAGTTTCAATATAATTATGGAGAGGGTCAGAACTGGACCTAGGGTTGAGATTTTTGATTGGAGAAAGGCTAACTTTGATGAGATGCGAAATGATTTAAAAGGAGTGAACTGGGACATTTTGTTTTATGGGAAGGATGTAGAAGAGAAATGGAGGACATTTAAAGGGGACATTTTAAGAGTACAGAATATTTATGTTCCTGTTCGGTTGAAAGGAAACAGTAAAAAGTGGAAAGAGCCCTGGTTTTCAAGGGAAATTGGACATCTTGTTCGGAAATAGAGGGAGATCTACAATAATTATAGGCAGCATGAAGTAAATGACGTGCTTGAGGAGTATAAGGAATGTAAAAAGAATCTTAAGAAAGAAATTAGAAAAGCTAAAAGAAGACATGAGGTTGCTTTGGCAAGTAAGGTGAAAGTAAATCCAAAGGGTTTCTACAGCTATATTAATAGCAAAAGGATAACGAGGGATAGAATTGGTCCATTGGAGAGACGGAGTGGACAGCTATCTGCAGAGCCAAAAGAGATGGGGGAGATATTGAACAATTTCTTTTCTTCGGTATTCACCAAGGAGAAGGATATTGAATTATGTGAGGTAAGGGAAACTAGTAGAGTAGCTATGGATACTATGAGTTTCAAAGTAAAAGAAGTATTGACACTTTTGAAAAATATAAAAGTGGATAAGCCTCCAGGTCCTGACAGGATATTCCCTAGGACATTGAGGGAAGTTAGTGTAGAAATAGCCGGGGCTATGACAGAAATATTTCAAATGTCATTAGAAACGGGAATAGTCCCCGAGGATTGGCATACTGCGCATGTTGTTCCATTGTTTAAAAAGGGTTCTAAGAGTAAACCTAGCAATTATAGGCCTGTTAGTTTGACCAGTGGTGGGCAAATTAATGGAAAAGATACTTAGAGATAATATATATATAAGCATCTGGATAAACAGGTTCTGATTAGGAACAGTCAGCATGGATTTGTGCCTGGAAGGTCATGTTTGACTAATCTTCTTGAATTTTATGAAGAGGTTACTAGGGAAATTGACGAGGGTAAAGCAGTGGATGTTGTCTATATGGACTTTAGTAAGGCCGTTGACAAGGTTCCTCATGGAAGGTTGGTTAAGAAGGTTCAACTGTTGGGTATAAATGCAGGAATAGCAAGATGGATTCAACAGTGGCTGAATGGGAGAAGCCAGAGGGTAATGGTGGATGGTTGTTTGTCGGGTTGGAGGCAGGTGACTAGTGGGGTGCCTCAGGGATCGGTGTTGGGTCCTTTGTTGTTTGTCATGTACATCAATGATCTGGATGAAGGTGTGGTAAATTAGATTAGTAAGTATGCAGATGATACCAAGATAGGGGGTGTTGTGGATAATGAAGAGGATTTCCAAAGTCTACAGAGTGATTTAGGCCATTTGGAAGAATGGGCTGAAAGATGGCAGATGGAGTTTAATGCTGATAAATGTGAGGTGCTACACCTTGGCAGGACAAATCAAAATAGGACGTACATGGTAAATGGTAGGGAATTGAAGAATACAGTTGAACAGAGGGATCTGGGAATAACCGTGCATAGTTCCTTGAAGGTGGAATCTCATATAGATAGGGTGGTAAAGAAAGCTTTTGGTATGCTAGCCTTTATAAATCAGAGCATTGAGTATAGAAGCTGGGATGTAATGTTAAAATTGTACAAGGCATTGGTGAGACCAAATCTGGAGTATGGTGTACAATTTTGGTCACCCAATTATAGGAAGGATGTCAACAAAATAGAGAGAGTACAGTGGAGATTTACTAGAATGTTGCCTGGGTTTCAACAACTAAGTTACAGAGAAAGGTTGAATAAGTTAGGTCTTTATTCTCTGGAGCGCAGAAGGTTAAGGGGGGACATGATAGAGGTCTTTAAAATGATGAGAGGGATAGACAGAGTTGATGTGGATCAGCTTTTCCCTTTGAGAAAAGGGAAGATTCAAACAAGAGGACATGACTTCAGAATTAAGGGACAGAAGTTTAGGGGTAACATGAGGGGGAACTTCTTTACTCAGAGAGTGGTAGCGGTGTTGAATGAGCTTCCAGTGGAAGTGGTGGAGGCAGGTTCGTTGGCATCATTTAAAAATAAATTGGATAGGCATATGGATGAGAAGGGAATGGAAGGTTATGGTATGAGTGCAGGCAGGTGGGACTAAGGGAAAAAAGTTGTTCGGCACGGACTTGTAGGGCCGAGATGGCCTGTTTCCGTGCTGTAATTGTTATATGGTTATATGGTTTTGTTTCTAGAGCACATTATACTTGGCTTGTGTCTCACATTCGCTTGGATTTGGTCGCACTTAGCTGTTGTCACTGTATATTGCTGACAGTACAATGGTTGATCTACATGGTGGAGCTGATAGTTTGTGGTGCCGTGTCTGCAGTTGCTGAAAACAAAGGCCTTGCTCACATTTAAAGTCTTTTGTACTATTTCTAAATATTGCCAGTGATCAGTTGAACTGTTGATAGTGAAATTCTGAAATAAAAACAGAGAATGCTCGGTCAGTGTGTCAGGCAGCATCTGTGGAAAGAGAAAGTGATAATATTTCAGGCTGC
Source organism: Amblyraja radiata (assembly GCF_010909765.2). Classification (NCBI taxonomy): domain Eukaryota; kingdom Metazoa; phylum Chordata; class Chondrichthyes; order Rajiformes; family Rajidae; genus Amblyraja; species Amblyraja radiata. The sequence continues at coordinate 60,464,480 of NC_045961.1, forward strand.
AGATCCTTTATCATACTCCTTCATCTTCTAATAAAGAGCCTTCAGCCAGAAATGTTAGCTCCAGAACTCTTTGTGCAGATGCTATGTGACCCACTAGGTGTTTCCAGCATCTGTAGTTGTTGACTTTCAACTAATGTCTTCATGTCAATGTTATCTGAGCTTTACCTCCACCATGAAGACAAAAGTCCTGATATATGATCACAACTTGAAATGTCGACATACACCTTTTGCCTCCCCAGTTGATGCTTGATCCTTTGCGTTCTCCCAGTGTTCTGTTCTTTATTCCTTAATTTCTCCATGCTTGAAAAAAAATCATAATCTTTTACCTTCTGGAACAAATATTGCTCAACACCATTTTCAAGAAGTTCACCAACAGCCCGAAACAATTATTAGTGAAATCTATTTTTCTCCAGTACAGAAACAGAAACCTCTCCTAATCATTGATCTTGCTTCCCACTTCCTACCTTATTTTCATGTTCTCTAGTGCCAGGCTGATTTAACATCTCAGTTGCATATTGTTGCAAAATAATATACTTGTGGTTTTAAATCCGCCAAGCAGTAACTTTCCACACAAACAAAAGTCCATGTTTCCATTTACTACCATCTGTCCTGTTATCATCCTCACAACTGTTTAGCAATAATTATTTTAACATTGGCTATCCAGAAACTATTAGAGTATTTGCCTATGTTCCCAAGATACTCCTTCTAATGACTACCATTCTAGAAATAAAAAGCTGATACCATATGAAGACAAATGAAAGTTAACATCTTGTTTCTTTTATTACTGCACTCAACTGAGTGGATTGCTTCCTCCAGCTGTGTGTTGTAAGAACAAATACATTCAGCATACTGCTGAAAGTCAAACAGACCTTGTGATAGTAGGTTAAAAAATGCTGCTAATGGCCACTGCTACCAATCAGTTCTGTCAATAATCTATCATATCAAATTATCTATTAGTTTATAACACCTTGATGAAACTTGCTGAAAAATGGGGTTTCTTAATGAAGACAAACAAATATTACAATTATCTTTTGATCATTTTAAATAGCCACCAACTCGATTTATATTATTATTTTTGCATTACTAGGCTCAGACGCTTCATTCCTTTACAGTATACAGTGTATTTTCATTCTAACTCAATCCTGTGAATGTTAAGATACTTAGTGCATTAATAACTCTTAATTACAAGTGACCATATGCTGTTCTAAGCATTGTACTACATCACTGTCGGGTTGCGTACAATCTGTTCACTGAACTTATATGAATCATAATTTCTCAACACTCCTAACGCATAAAGTACAAAGAAAGGCGCAGGGGGCCAGCAGTTAGCATTCTATAGCCGGGGAGGGGGGATGGCTTCAGGCAGGGACCGGCGGGAGCGTCCTGTAGCCGGGGACGGGGACGGCTTCATGCGGCGACCGTTCTGTATCCGGGGGAAGTGGATGGCTTCAGGCGATGTCTGGTGGGACCGTTCTGCAGCTGGCGGAGTCAGATGGCTTCGGCGGGGGCCGGCGGGGAGCGTTCTGTACAGAGGGAGGGGATGTCTTCGGGCGGGGACTGGCAGGGAGCATCCTGCAGTCAGGGGAGGGGGACGGCTTTAGGCAATGGCCGGTGATGGGGGCGGAGCATCCTGCAGCTAGGGATGTGGACAGCTTCAGGAGGACAGGGACGGCTTCAGGCGGGGGCTGGCGGGGAGCGTCCTGCAGCCTGGGGAGGGGGACAGCTTCAGGTGGGGCCTGTCAGGTGCGGGTGGAGAGGGGAGGAGCGCTGCAGTGGCCTACTGCTGTTGTGGCCTACTGCTGTTGTGGCCTCCTGCTGCTGCGGCAGCCACTGCCATGGCCTACAGCTGCTGCTCCACACCGGCTTCTGGCGGGAACCGGTGGGGTGCATCCTGCAGCTGAGGATGGGGATAGCTTCATGTGGGGGCTGGTGGGTGGAGGGGGACGGGAAGCATCCTGCAGCTGGGGAAGGGACAGCTTCATGTGGGGGCCGGTGGGGGGGGGGGGAGCATCCTGCACCTGGGGACGGGGACAGATTTTGGCGAGGGCCAGTGGGAGTGTTCTGTAGCCAGGGGATGGGGACGGCACTTTGCTTGAAATGGTGTGAAATTAATGGCCTGCACTTCTCTTGATATGGTATGAAATTGAATTTGGTGGCCTGTACTCTGCTTGGAAAGGTATGAAATTGAATTTGGTGGCCTGCACTCTGCTGGAAATGGTATGAAATTGAATTTGGTAGCCTGCACTATGCTTGCAATGGTATGAAATTGAATTTGTTGGGCTGCACTTCTCTTGATATGGTATGAAATTGAATTTGGTGGCCTGCACTCGGCTTAAAATGGTATGAAATTGAATTTGGAGGCCTGCACTCTGCTTGAAATGGTATGAAATTGAATTTGGTGGCCTGCACTCTGCATGAAATGGTATGAAATTGAATTTGGTGGCCTGCACTCTGCTTGAAATGGTATGAAATTGAATTTGATTGCCTGCACTCTGCTTGATATTGTATGAAATTGAATTTGTTGGCTTGCACTCAGCTTGAAATGGAATGAAATTGAATTTGGTGACCTGCACTCTGCTTGAAATGGTATGAAATTGAATTTGGTGGCCTACACTCTGCTTGAAATGGTAAGAAATTGAATTTAGTGGGCTGCACTCTGCATGAAATGGTATAGAATTTAATTTGTTGGCCTGCACTCTGCTTGAAATGGTATGAAATTGAATTTAGTGGCCTGCACTGTGCTTGAAATGGTATGAAATTGAAGTTGGATTTGGTGGTGTGCACTCTGCTCGAAATGAAATGAAATTGAAATTGAATTTGGTGGCAGCACACTGCTAGAAATGCTATGAAATTGAATTTGGTGGCCTGCACTGCTTGAAATGGTATGAAATTGAATTAGGTGGCCTGAACTCTGCTTGAAATGGTATGGAATTGAATTTGGTGGCCTGCACTCTGCTTGATCTGGTACGAAATTTAATTTAGTGGTCTGCACTCTGCTTGAAATGGTATGAAATTTAATGTGATGGCCAGCACTCTGCTTAAAATGATTTGAAATTGAATTTGGTGGCCTGCACTCTGCTTGAAATGGAATAAAATTGAATTTGAATTCTGTGGCCTGCACTCTGCTTGAAATGGAATGAAATTGAAATTGAATTTGGTGGCCTGCACTCTGCTTGAAATGGTATGAATTTGAATTTGGTGGCCTTCATTCTGCTTGAAATGGTATGAATTTGAATTTGGTGGCCTGCACTGCTTAAAATGATATGACATTGAATTTGGTGTCCTGAACTCTGCTTGAAATGGAATTTCATGGAATATACATGAGTGAACTGACAGCCCACCAGCTGTGAGTCAATCAACCGCCAGCCCACCAGCCGTGAGTCAATCAACTGCCAGCCCACCAATATTTAATAATCCCAATAGTTTTGAAGATTAACTTCACTCCCACAAGAAGTTTGTTGGAGTTGAGTTGCAAGAATAATCTAGAGGCAATGTGAAAGTAATGCTTGACACAAGTCTTTGCTCAGGGCTGGCACTGCTGCAAACCTTTTGATGATATCATAACTTGCATGCCATCGTGATACAAATATAAGATGGAGATCCATTTCTGTAAGCGCTTGAATTTGTGGAGTGTGTGCCACAGCTCCTCCTGACCGTTGGAGTCAAAAGATTTTAGAGAGGTTCTATGAGATCATGTAGAATGATAGATGTAATTCTCTGTATTTGTATTGTGGTTGTCACATCATGTTGATCATTTCCATTGTGCCACCAGATGGATAGAACTTACATTGTCTTTTGGAAAGCAACTCTCTGTCAATAGGACTAAGTGGTTGATATGGCTTTGGTAATGTCTTTCCCTGTGTCAGACTGCAAATCACCACTGTTGGACTTGTTTCCTTGAGTGAATGTGGACATGATTGAGACATCACTGATATCCTCGGTCTATTCTCATCTTTCCTCAAATGGAATCTGAGATGTTGTTTATTTTTAATTTGGATATGACCATTTCAAGAAAAATAAAATGATCCTAAGATGGCGCTGGAGCATGGCAACTCTTTGAATGCTGGTCCCAGAAGAGAAACTGCTATTATCCATTATAATCATCCTGATATGTTTTCACTCTCCGTATCATTCACACTCATGCTTTTACAAGATATAAAAATATACTCACTAACACTAGATTACCATTTTGCTTTAACCCTCTTTATTTTGCTAAACATAGGCCTATGAACATCACTATGTGTCGGCACAGCTCCATAATTTGTTCAACAATACATTACATCTCCACCGCCACCCCTAGATTAACAGTATATATATTTTTAATTATTTGTTTGTACTTCACCCCTGTATTAATAAATGCTCTATTGTCCCCTTATTTAACTCAAACTTACTTCCAAGTTTGCCAACTTATTAAAGTGTCTATTACAATCTGATTTTCTGGTCACCTCAGGGCACTGCTTGCATTTTTCTATGTGATCATTGATGCAGTTGTCAGGGTGGAATTCCCCTTGAATGATCTCACATTTGTACTCACTATCATCATTTTCTTTGTGATTGACTTTGTTTTGGATGGTAGGATACATGTGCTTTTCATCATCCCTGATGGTAGAAGACGATGATTCAGACTAGCGATGATGAATCTGGTCTGCGTGACGTTTCCAGATTTGTTGTGTACCATCCACAATCACGTCAGTCTCGTAAGAGACAGGACCTGTACATGCTTGAACACATGACCTGGCAACTGCTTGCTGCCAAAAGAGCAGTTTTGAACAAGAACACTGCCACACCTGGCAGTCGCATGCAGGTTGTAAATCATGGCCTGTCTCTTGTGAACTTTGAATTCACATTCCTCCAGATTTAGGAACAGTTTCTTCACAGCTGTTATCAAGAAAGACCCATTTGTATCATCAGCTAGATTGCAGTCCTGGCTTCCCAACTACCAGCATTGAAGACCTTGGAACTTTCTTTAATTCAACTTCATCAGACTTCTATGTTATATCATAGCACTAAATGTTGTATCCTTTATTCTTTATCTTTGCACTGTGTGCGGCTTGATTGTATTCATGTATAGTCTTTTATTTTAATTGGATAGCACGCAAACAAAAGCTTTTCACTGTATCTCGGTACATGTGGCAATAGTAATAAACTAAACTAAACTAAACTAAATTAAGAATTACTTACACAATAAACAGCCTGACTTGTTAATTTGTTCAGTGAAGTTGAAATGTTTCATAATTGCACAATGAATCTAATGTGGCAAAAACCAATTCCTATAAATTATTCAGGGTGCATTACATAATGTTATTGGAGCAAAATTATCTAAAACAGTGTCATATAAAGATACAACATTTTGTGCTTTGTAATTTTGTAAAGTGCTAAGTACTTAGTTATTCAGTACATAAAATTGAGTGAATGCAAAACATATTGACCAGAAAGTAATGCAATGTTTATGTGATTTGTTCAAATTAAACCACATGGAAAAAAAGTATTGACTGAACTTGGGGATGTAGCTTATTCATCACCAAGTCTGCAATTTCCTTTCTGTGTCTCCTAGGCACCAAAGTGTGAAAGCCATCAAACATGCTCTCTTACTGTATTTGACTAATTCCTCTTTATAAATGAATTTCCCAAAACATTAACATAACTACACTAAATGTTTCATTATGCAATCCATGTGCTACTCTCCTAAGAATTAGCTTTCAAAAGCCGGAACTGAGGTAGGGTTTAATAATTCATTGTCTGGATAAATGTTATGTATAGTGCATATACACATACAGAGAATGCTATAAACAATATATATATTTATATGCTTGTGTAATTTAACAGGTTTTTCGTTCTCCCTTGATCATTAAATTGTATGATTTAGGCTGCCTCAGGAAATGCCAATAAACCAAAGATTATTAATCTCTATCCAATAAAACGTTAATGATTAATAATTAAATAACTTGAATGTACTTTTAGAAGTGCTGAATGAGTGAATAGCTTTCAAAAGTGCAATGCTTGTCATAGTAAGATACATTGTACTAATGAAATAAATACAGAATATAAAAGATTAATTAAATATGTATTAACTTTAAAATTTATTCTCGTATAAAAACTGAAGGTATGATAGGAAAATGCGAAAGAGTAATATGAATTAACATAACATTGAATGTTTTTACAAAAGCAAAATCGAGATTCCATTCGGCATTATTGGTTTATTCAAGGGACAAAAAAAAGTATTTAAAAGAGTGAAGCATGAGCCACTCGAACCCCAGGCTGCTGAATGGACACCAGCGACCCCGTCGATTGACCCCTTGATCTGAGAACATTGATCCACAAATATGCCAACACTCACATCATGCAGCCACTGCTCAGCCTCCATGTATTCTTCAGGTATTCTAAGTGTAAATCCTTCCCGACCAGCACAATGCTCTCAAGATAAAACTACTTAATTCAAATTATCTGAGTGTTAAGGGCCTGTCCCACTTGGCAACTTTTTTGGCGACTGCCAGCGTCATATCAGTGTTGCCAAAAGATTTTGAACATTTCAAAATCCAGTGGCGACAAAAAAAATGTTGCGACACTTGGAAAAACACAACGAGCCAATACGTCATCACACCACGTCACGGCGCATCACGCCGCAAATTTTTCGGTGACCTAATATGACAGTCAATGATGCCAGCAGTTGCCGAAAAAGTCGCCAAGTGGGACAGGCCCTTTAGAAGCCTTAGCACTAAATTTCACTTCGCTCAGTAATTTATATTGTACAATCTAAAATTTTAGATTAGACAATTTTTTGGCACAGTCTCCAATAAATTATCAAAATTAGGTGATATGAGTCATTACATTAACAGCTTTCACTCATCGATCATTTATATCGCACCAAAAATTCACTAATCTGCTCATTTGACAAATCTACAAGATTCAGAGCCTCCCATTTGGATTCATGCAATTGGACTATCATGGTCCTTGGGATATTAATGCTGTTTAATCAAACTAAATGCATATCTATCAGGACCATTTTTTGCAACACTTGTCCCATTTTTAATTGGAAACCTAACACGGTGACTCATTAAGATCTATTTGTGACTACTGCATAGAGCCCATGCATTGAGTGTCAGTTCCAAAAGAAAATCTGGCAGATCTCAGAGATGAACTGCATATTAGAGCAGGTTTTGTTGGACTTGGAGGTTGTCTTATGGATTAATTTTAGCCAGATGGATGAATGCCTAGAGCAACTGCCAACTATGAAAATTGGGACGTTAGGGGTGGACTATTGCTATGTTATTATAGTCATTGTACATCACGTCGACAAATCAAATCTTTTTGAAGCTTCAATCAGAGATACGAGATGAAAGATAAAGAATTTTCTTTTAGATGTTGCAGTGTCTATTGTATTCACATTTCAAATGCATTTTACTTTAAGGCTTTTAGTGTTGTACAATAATCTGTCTGTTACTTCAGTTGTATCTAATCCATTGCCAAGAGCCGAGCAGAAATGTTGGGCTAAGTCGAGATATCAGGACCTTGTTATTACACTAGTCATGTGGAAAAAATCTCAGTCATATTTGGTTACAGACAACATTTCACTTTTCTGACTATCGCAGTATGGCAGAGCTTCAAAATCATATTCTTAACTGGCCCATTGATTCTTTCATGATGCTTCAGCCTTTTGGTGACAGAGTAATATAAAGTGTATTTTCCATACTCCAAGCTCTTCAACCAACTGCAGGAGTGAATAGCTGTGGTGATTTGTCACTTTATGATGGATTTAGCACAACTGTTTTGCTTTGTACATTGTCAGCATTGGTTGTAGAGTTTAACTGAACAATTTGATTGTCTGCACCACTACTATTGTTATTGAATGTAAGGTTAATAATTGCATGATAATGGACAATATGCATGAACTACTTACACATTGGATATTACATGCAGTAAAATATCTCATTATGGATGCTATTAGATTGTTAATTTGGTCCTGTACTGATCAAGCACTGCAATTTTTGAGGCATCAACTTGTTAAGATCGTGACACAATATAAATAAAGCCTGTTGTGTTCTTGGTGCCTTAGCTTGTACTTCTAACAGATTATCTTAATATTTATTTCAACACAATTGTTATGCACTAATTGCCTGCACCATTTCCCTATAATGCATCAGTCTAATGGTCATTAGACATTAAAACAAAATCCCTATATACCACAATATGAGTGAATCAGCACAATTTTGCTGTAAACGCAATTGAGTTAACAGCAAAAAAGCGAAATATGCTTTTAACAAAGTTTGAGAATTAGAAACCCCAGTGGAATTAACACTGGCAGGCAGGCAGGCAGGCAGCCACGGAACTCGCCTGGTGTGGGTTTGAGGCTCATCTGGTTCAAGACTGGGAACCGGAAGGGGGGGAGAGTTGGTGATACTGGCGGATGAGGGACAAAGGGAAGGTAGGAGGACGTCCGGGGGTTTCTAACCTCCTGCGCCTTTGGGGTTGGCTGCGGGAGATAACCCCCCACCCCCCCAGGGCTCGAAAGCTGAAGGACCAGAGTGAAGAGGGGCGGCTCGCTGGTGAACCGTATGAGGGGGAGAAGCGGTCGGGCTGAGGACGAGCCGTGGAGTGACGCTGGGCCGCCGAGAACAAAGAGGGACCCTGTGGGGGGGAGGATGTTCTGAGAACAAAGAGGGACCATCGGGAGGATAATGAGTACTTTGGAACTTTGGAACAGAGACCCTGATGATTTAATGAGGAAAACAGAGTTTGTGTGGGTATAAAAATAATATTTGAATGCATCTTTGTGGTGCTTCAGTAAGCACCATCATTGCATAGATCGAGCTACCAACTTTGAACCTGATCTTAGCCACTCTCAGAGTGGTGATTGCACATCCTCCTTGTGACCAGGTGGTTTATCTCTGAGTGCTCTGGTTTCTTAAGGGTCAAGAATCAAAAGTTTAATTGTCATATCTATCGACAACGGAACAGTGAAATTCTTACATGCAGCAGTACATCAGCCCTGTAAACAGATTACTCATAGATAACATAATAAACCAAAAATATCAATAAATTAAAAAAAACAGTACTAGTGCAAAAAGCCTGATGTCTGCAGTGCAACAAAGATTGTTCATGATTTATGATATGACATGATGCGATACGATACGATACGATCAAACTTTATTTAACACAGGAGGGAAATTGGTCTGCCACAGTCAGAAAACACAAGGGCTCTGGTGAGACCACATCTGGAGTATTGTGTACAGTTTTGGTCTCCTAATTTGAAGAAGAACATCCCTGTGATTGAGGCAGTGCACATCCACACCATTGATGGGGACAGGGGACAGGGTTGTTCCTCTCCTCTTAAAGTCCACCACTAACTCCTTAGTGAGAAGTTACACCACTTACTGAGTGTTTTGTGGTGTTCAAGAACTTGATGGTCATTGGGAAGGAGTTGTTCATGAACCTGGAGGTCATAGTTTACAGACTCCTATGCATGACTCAAGAATCAAGAGAGTCAAGAGTGTTTTATTGTAATATAGTCTGAAACAGAACAATATAATTCTTACTTGCAGCAGCATAACAGGTTTGTAGACGTTGTACCCAATAGATAATATAATACATTTTAAAAAGTTCAATTAATAAAAAAAACTAAAGAACTAAAAAAATACAATGCCCAATGTTCCTAGTGCAAGCAAGGCAATTCGTAGTTTGGAATTTAGTTGGTTTCTAGACTGCTATACATCTTTTCAGATGACAGGAATGAAATGAGAGTGTGGCCAGGGTTATGTGGGTCTTTGATGATGCTGGCTGCCTTTTTGAGGCATCAGCTTCTATGGATTCCTTTGAAGGTGAGGAGGTCAGTACTCATAATGGACCAGGCAGTGTTCACCATTTTCTTTGTAATCATCTTTGTTCCTGGGTGTTTGAGGTGTCAAACCAAGTCATGATACAACTAGTCAATATGCTCTTTACCGTACTTCATGAAATTCAAGAGGATATGTGTAGACATACTGCATCTTCTCAATCTTTTCAGGAAGTAGAATAGCTGATGGGCTTTTATTGTGATTGTATTAAGGTGCTGGGCCCAGGACAGATCTTCAGAGTTCCAGTTGCAAAGGGATGAGCTGAGACCTAGTACCCTGAGCTTGGTAACAGATTTGGAGGGGATGATGTTGTTGAATGTCAAACTGTAGTCTATGCACAACAGCCTAACATATGTGTCTTTATTGTTCAAGTGGTCCAGTGCAGAGAGGAGAGTCAGCAAGATCACATTCTACATTGATCTATTTTGGCAGTAGACAAATTGGATTATGTCCAGGTTCTTGCTGAGGTAGGTGTTGTTATGCACCACAACCAACCTCGCAAAGCACTTCATCAGATATGTTGAAAGATGTTTTTCCAGAGGGATTTTAATAATGTATTTATAATAGACATATTTTTTAACTTTTCAAAGCTTGAAGTATGCATTGTAATTTTACAGTTTGTCTCATTTATTTAGATCTCAATGAAACTGAGGTAAGGGTTTATGGTCTATCATGAGTGACAGCTCCAAGATGCAGAGTCAATGTAATGAGATAAGTCTGGGAAATGTTGATTGGACAACATAATGTTGAGTTTTAAAAACATTTATTTTGTGAGAAAGAAAAAAAACACAGAAGGAACAAAGTGTTAATAATTCTGAGGTTCTGAATTGAAGCAGATATTGATTTCCACACAATGACGATGAAGGAAAGATGTCATATGTTTTTGTCATTGCGCTGCTCTTAATATGAGAGCAAGCCCTTGAGAATACACAGACAGAGGAAGTTGTTTTCTGCCTGTACATACCCGGCGGCCTGATGGTGGCATGTTTTGAAAAACTCAGTTTAAAATTCATTAAAGTAGAATGTGAAAATCAGAGAAAGTGAGTAAGAGACTGCCAGCAGGATGATAATTATTTCTTCAATACTGTCTGGAAGTATAACTTTTAATAACCCCTCTCCCTCAATTCCCCACACACTACCCCAATGCCATTTATATAGTATTCTCAAATAAGTTTGATCTTAAGTTATAAAAGAAAAATAAACTTACTTGGCATAAAATAAGAAACACACCTCACCAAATTTGCAGGAGAAAATATGAGAAATATGAGATTGGACATCTCAGTGTGACCCAAAAGGCTGAGAAATGAAGGCAAAGTGAATAAAATAATTGCTTGTCAATACCATTCGTTATGTTTGTGAGAGTTATTTGATGATCAAAGAAAGCAATGGCATAAAGATCAAGATTCAGTGATTCAATAACTACACAAACTCATCATGTGTAATTGGGAGACAATGGATGTATGTAGGGAGGAATCAATCATAAAGGCTGTAATGATATTCCCACTAATTTCATAGGCAGAAAAAAAAGAATACCATGAGAATATTTTCATGGAAAAATACTAACGATACACAAAAGGAGGTTACTTGGCACTTTGAACACTCTTGGCAGAATAATTCATTCATTTCTCCATGGAGCAGTGAGGCAGCAGGACCTTTCTGCAATAATTTTCTGTTTGTCTTCTGTCTTCAGAGTACAGCTGCAGTGAATCAGTGAACCCGGCAAGGTCTTGGGCTGAGAGCAAAAACAGACAGGGGAATGGATCCACCCATGACCTGGAGCCACCCGGCCGTGCCGCAGTCTCAGCTCAGGAAGATGTGAATCTCTGTGGCAAGACTTGTCATCCTTCGCTCCCTTTTAAAATGAGTGCTGCATGTAAGTGAATCACTTTTACAATTAGGCCTATTATCAAAGTTTAACCATGTTTTCTCTGACATCAAAACATCATTAAAAAACCGACAATACGCCCTTCAATACCCTCCACTGCATCAACAACATTAAAACAAAGGCAGGAGAAGAAGGAGGAGGAAGTGGAGGCAGCACTGGGAGAAGCAACAGTATTGAGAGTAATAGGCTTTTACATCATTTCTGGACAACAGCCAGGCAAAACGCAAAGGAAATTAAGCATCAATGCTCATGAGATAGAAAATTGTGAAAACAATAGTGTTTGCTTGCTAGAAAATTGGCTTCATGGAAGGAAGCAGAGGATGATGGTGGAAGGTTGTTTTTTCAGACTGGAGGCCTGTAACTAGTGGTGTGCCTCAGGGTTTGGTGCTGGGCCCATTGCTATTTGTCATATATATCAATGATTTGGATGAGAATGTACATGGCATGGTGAGCAAGTTTGCAGATGACACAAATGTGGGTGGTATTGTAGAGAGTGAAGATGGTTGTCAAAAATTGCAGCAGGATCTTTGGGCAGGTGGGCTGTGGAATGGTTGATGAAATTTAACATAGAGAAATGTGAGGTGATGCATTTCGGGGGCACTAACATGGGCAGAACCTATACAGTGAAGGGTATGTCTCTGGGGAGTGTTGTAGAGCAGAGGGATCTAGGAGTACAGGTACATATTTTGTTGAAAGTGCTATCACAGGTGGTCAAAAAGGTTTTTGGCACATTGGCCTTCATCAGTCAGAGCATTGAGTATAGAAGTTGGGAGGTCATGTTGCAGTTGTATAAGACTTTGGTGGGAGTATTGTGTTCAGTTTTGGGCACCATGTTATAGGAAAAATGTTGTCAAGCTGGAAAGGGTGCAGAGAAGATTTATGAGGATGTTGCCAGGACTCGAGGGCCTGAGCTATGGGGAGAGGTTGAGCAAGCTAGGACTCTATTCCTTGGAGCACAGGAAGCTGAGGGGTGATCTTATAAAGGTGTATAAAATCATGAGAGGAATAGATTGGGTAGATGCACAGAGTCACTTGCCCAGAGTAGAGGAATCGCGAAACAAAGGACATAGGTTTAAGGTGAGGGGCAAAGATTTAATAAGAATCTAAGGGGTATCTTTTTCACGCAAAGGGTGGTAACCATATGGAATGAGCTGCCAGAGGAAGTAGTTGAGGCAGGTACTATTGCTGCGTTTAAGAAACATTTAGAGAGGTACATGGATAGAACAGGTAAAAAGATATAGGCCAAACACACGTAGGTGGGACTAGTATAGATGGGTCTTGTTGGCCGGTATGGGCAACTTGGGCAGAAGGGCCTGTTTCCATGCTGTATGACTCGAGGGAGAGTTTGCTTGTCAGTAATACCACGGATTATGAATTTTCAAGAAAAAAGCATGATATTTGGTCCAAAGATAGACACATAATGCTGGAGTAACTCAACGGGTTAGGCAGCATCTCTGGGGAAAATGGTCAGGAGACGTTTAATGTCAGGACCTTTCTTCGGTCTGAAGAATCATCCCGACCCTAAACATTAGCTATCCATTTTCTCCAGAGATGCGGCCTGACCTGTTCAGTAACTCCAACATTATGTGTCTATCTTTGGACCAAATATCATGCTTGACATTTTATGTCTACCTATGGTATAAATCAGCATCTGCAGTTCCTTTTTATTACATGATGTTTGGTCCTGCTGGCCTGACAAATTGCAAGAGATGGCAAGAAATGTGGAGTAGAAACAAGGAACTGCTGATGCTGGTTACAAAAAAAAAAAGACACAAGGTGCTAGATGGGGGAGAGGGGCTGAGCATCTTAGGTAGATGGTTGGACAAAGTACACTGTTGAAAAGAGAGATGATGTGAGACAAAAGCATAGAAAAGTTGAAAATTGTGAAGCTAAAGGAAGGAATGTAGGTGGAAGGGGAGGGGAAGGGGAGAAAATCCAGATAGGGCAGAGAGGATAGAGTGGGAAAGAGGAGGTGATGTGGAAAAATGGGAAGATGTTTGGTAGTTACCTAAAATTTGAGAATTTAATATGCATACTGTTGAGTTGTAAGCTACCTCAAATGAGTATTATGTGCTGTCCCTGAAGTTTGCACTCTGACAACAGAAGAAGCCCAGGACAGAAAGGTCAGTGTGGGGATGGGAAGAGGAGTTAAAATTGTTAACAACCAGGAGATCCCGTAGGCCTTGGCGAACTGAGCACAATTGTTGGGAGAATTGATCGTCGATTCTTCGCTTGCTCTCATTGATGTGCAGAAGGCCACAATGGGAACACCGGATGAAGTTGATGAAGTTAGAGAAGGTGCATATGAACCTCGGTCTCACATAGAAGGCGTGCTGAGGCTCTTGGATGGAGGTGAGGGAGGTACTCTAGGTATAGGTTTTACATCTCCTGTGGTTGCAGGAGAAAGTTCCTGTGGATGGGGTAGTTTGAGTGGGGAGGGATGAGTGAACCAAAGAATTGCAAAGGGAGCAATCTCTATGGAAGGTGGAAAAGAGTTGGGATGGGAAGATGTGACTGGTGATGGTATCACATTGGTGGTGATGGAATTGTTGGAGAATGCTGCATTATATGCGAAGGCTGGTGGTGTAAAAGTTGAGGACCAGGGAAGTCAAGCCTTGTTCCGTCTGGGTGGAGGGGGGAAAGGCGAGGAGGGAGGGGGAAGGTTCCATCTATGACAACAGGTGGAAACCACATTTACATAAGAAAGAGAACATCTTGGATGTTTTAGCATGGAAAGTCCATCCTCCAGTTCCTCGTGCTTGTGAGGGCAAGAACAGGGAGATAGGGGATCTGAATATGTGGCTGAGGAGCTGATGTGGGAAGCAGAGATTTAGATTCTTAGACCACTGGAATCTGTTTTGGGATAAGGGTGAATTGTACAAAAGGGACGGGTTGCATCTTAACTGGCGGGGATCAGTATTCTGGCAGGCAGGTTTGCTACAGCTACACAGGTGGGTTTAAACAAAATAGTGGGGGTGAGGAGACAAACTGGAGATATAAGGATGGAGTCAAAGGGAAAGAGAGTATAAGAAAAGTTAAGAAAGACACCAGAATTAACGAGGCAGAAAGTTCAGGAAAGGATAGAAGAGCATGGCCAAGTGAAATAGGAATCGATATGAAAGGTGAGGGGAGTAATGGATTAAACGTTTTTTATATGAATGCACAAAGTATAAGAAATAACGTGGATGTGGTTGAGGCTCAGTTAGAAATGGGAAAGTATGATGTTGTGGGAATTACAGAGACATGGCTGCAAGAGGACCAGGGCTGGGAACTGAATATTCAAGGGTATACGTCCTATCGAAAAGACAGACAGGTGGGCAGAGGGGGTAGGGTAGCTGTTGGTGAGGAATGAAATTCAGTCCCTTGCGAGGGGTGACAGGGAATCAGGAAATGTAGAGTCAATATGGATAGAACTGAGGAATTGTAAGGGTAAAAAGACCCTAACAGGCCCCCAAACAGTAGCCTGGATATAGGGTCCAAGTTGAATCAAGAGTTAAAATTGGCATGTCTCAAAGGTAATGCTACGGTTGTTACGGGAGATTTCAACATGCAGGTAGACTGGGAAAATTAGGTTGGTACTGGGCCGCAAGAAAAGGAGTTTGTGGAGTGCATCTGAGATAGAGCAGCTTGCACTGGAGCCTACCAGGGAGAAACATTTCTGGATTTAGTGTTGTATAATAAACCCAGATTTGATAAGGAACTCGAGGTAAAGGAGCCATTAGGAGGTAGTGACCATAATATGATAAGTTTTAATCTACAATTAGAGAGGGAGAGTGGAAAATTGGAAGTGACTGGTGGGGTACCACAAGGCTAGGTGTTGGGACCGCAGCTATTCACAATATACACAATGATTTAGATGAAGGGATTATGTAACATTAACACATTTGCATATGACACAAAGCTGGGTGGCAGTGTGAACTGTGAGGAGGATGCTATGAGGATGCAGGGTGACTTAGACAGGTTGGGTGAGTGGGCAGATGCATGGCAGATACAGTTTAATGAGGATAAATGTGAGGTTATCCAATTTGGTGGCAAAACAGGAAGGCAGATTATTATCTGAATGGTGTCAATTTGGGAAAAGGGGAAGTACAACGAGATCTGGGGGTTCTTGTTCATCACTCACTGAAAGTAAGCATTCAGGTAAAGCAGGCAGTGAAGAAAGCTAATGGCATGTTCGCCTTCATAACAAGAGGAGTTGAGTGTCAAAGAGTGCAGTTGTTCAGGGCCCTAGTGAGACCACACCTGGAGTATTGTGTGCAGTTTTAGTCTCCAAATTTGAGGAAGGACATTCTTGCTAGGGAATGCAGCGTAGGTTCACGAGGTTAATTCCCGAGATGGCGGGACTGACATATGTTGATAGAATGGAGTGGCTGGGCTTGTATACTCTTGAATTTAGAAGGATGAGAGGATATCATATTGAAAAATATACGATTATTAAGGGATTGGACACGCAAGGAGCAGGAAACATATTCCTGATGTTGGGGGAGTCCAGAACCAGGGGCCACAGTTTAAGAATAAGGGATAGGCCATTTAGAACGGAGATGAGGAAAAACATTTTCACGCAGAGAATTGTGAATCTGTGGAATTCTCTGCCTCAGAAGGCAGTGGAGGCCAATTCTCTGAATGCTTTCAAGAGAGAGTTAGAGTTTTTAATGATAGTGGAGTCAAGGGATATGGGGACAAGGCAAGAATGGGGTACTGATTGTGGATGATCAGCCATGATCATATAACCATATAACCATATAACCATATAACAATTACAGCACGGAAACAGGCCATCTCGACCCCTCTAGTCCGTGCCGAACACATAATCTCCCCTAGTCCCATATACCTGCGCTCAGACCATAACCCTCCATTCCTTTCCCATCCATATAACTATCCAATTTATTTTTAAATGATAAAAACGAACCTGCCTCCACCACCTTCACTGGAAGCTCATTCCACACAGCTACCACTCTCTGAGTAAAGAAGTTCCCCCTCATGTTACCCCTAAACTTCAGTCCCTTAATTCTCAAGTCATGTCCCCTTGTTTGAATCTTCCCTACTCTCAGTGGGAAAAGCTTTTCCACGTCAACTCTGTCTATCCCTCTCATCATTTTAAAAACCTCTATCAAGTCCCCCCTTAACCTTCTGCGCTCCAAAGAATAAAGCCCTAACTTGTTCAACCTTTCTCTGTAACTTAGTTGCTGAAACCCAGGCAACATTCTAGTAAATCTCCTCTGTACTCTCTCTATTTTGTTGACATCCTTCCTATAATTAGGCGACCAAAATTGTACACCATACTCCAGAATTGGCCTCACCAATGCCTTGTACAATTTTAACATTACATCCCAACTTCTATACTCAATGCTCTGATTTATAAAGGCCAGCACACCAAAAGCTTTCTTTACCACCCTATCTACATGGGATTCCACTTTCATGGAACTGTGCACAGTTATTCCCAGATCCCTCTGTTCACCTACATTCTTCAATTCCCTACCATTTACCATGTACGTCCTATTTTGATTTGTCCTGCCAAGATGTAGCACCTCACACTTATCAGCATTAAACTCCATCTGCCATCTTTCAGCCCTCTCTTCCAACTGGCATAAATCTCTCTGTAGACTTTGAAACTCTTCTTCATTACCCGCAACCCCACCTATCTTAGTATCATCTGCATACTTACTAATCCAATTTACCACACCATCGTCCAGATCATTGATGTACATGACAAACAACAGTGGACCCAACACAGATCCCTGTGGCACCCCACTCGTCACTGGCCTCCAACCTGACAAACAACCATCCACCATTACTCTCTGGCATCTCCCATTCAGCCACTGTTGAATCCATCTTGCTACTCCACCATTAATACCCAACCATTGAACCTTCTTAACCAACCTTCCATGAGGAACCTTGTCAAAGGCCTTACTGAAGTCCATATACACAACATCCACTGCTTTACCCTCATCAATTTCCCGAGTAACATCTTCAAAAAATTCAAGAAGATTAGTTAAACATGACCTTCCAGGCACAAATCCATGTTGACTGTTCCTAATCAGACCCTGTTTATCCAGATGCTTATATATATTATCTCTAAGTATTCTTTCCATTAATTTGCCCACCACTGACGTCAAACTAATAGGTCTATAATTGCTAGGTTTACTCTTAGACCCCTTTTTAAACAATGGAACAACATGCGCAGTACGCCAATCCTCCGGCACTATTCCCGTTTCTAATGACATTTGAAATATTTCTGCCATAGCCCCTGCTATTTCTACACTAACTTCCCTCAATGTCCTAGGGAATATCCTGTCCGGACCTGGAGACTTATCCACTTTTATATTTCTCAAAAGTGTCAGTACTTCCTCTTCTTTGATCCTCATAGTTTCCATAGCTACTCTACTTGTTTCCCTTACCTCACATAATTCAATATCCTTCTCCTTGGTGAATACCGAAGAAAAGAAACTGTTCAATATCTCCCCCATCTCTTTTGGCTCTGCAGATAGTTGGCCACTCTGACTCTCTAATGGACCAATTTTATCCCTCGTTATCCTTTTGCTATTAATATAGCGGTAGAAACCCTTCAGATTTACTTTTACCTTACTTGCCAAAGCAACCTCATATCTTCTTTTAGCTTTTCTAATTTCTTTCTTAAGATTCTTTTTACATTCTTTATACTCCTCAAGCACCTCATTTACTCCATGCTGCCTATAACTATTGTAGATATCCCTCTTTTTCCGAACCAAGTGTCCAATTTCCCTTGAAAACCATGGCTCTTTACAATTTTTACGATTTCCTTTCAACCGAACAGGGACATAAAGATTCTGTACTCTTAAAATTTCACCTTTAAATGTACTCCATTTCTCTTCCACATCTTTCCCATAAAACAAACTGTCCCAATTTACTCCTTTTAAATCCTTTCGCATCTCCTCAAAGTTAGCCTTTCTCCAATCAAAAATCTCAACCCTAGGTCCAGTTTTGTCCCTCTCCATAATTATATTGAAGCTAATGGTATTGTGATCACTGGACCCGAACTGTTCCCCAACGCATACCTCTGCCACCTGACCCATCTCATTTCCTAACAGGAGGTCCAGTACCGCCCCTTCTCTAGTAGGTACTTCTATGTATTGTTGCAAAAAACTATCCTGCACACATTTTACAAACTCCAACCCATCCAGCCCATTTACAGAATGTGTTTCCCAGTCTATGTGTGGAAAATTGAAATCTCCCACAATCACTACCTTGTGCTTACTACTAATATCTGCAATCTCCTTACATATTTGCTCTTCCAATTCTCGCTCCCCATTTGGCGGTCTATAATACACCCCTATAAGTGTTGCTACCCCTTTCCCATTTCTCAGTTCCACCCAAATAGCCTCCCTAGACGAGCCCTCTAATCTATCCTGCCAAAGCACTGCTGTAATATCTTCCCTGATAAGCAATGCAACACCTCCACCTCTTGCCCCTCCAATTCTATCACACCTGAAGCAACGAAATCCTGGAATATTTAGTTTCCAATCACAGCCCTCCTGCAACCATGTTTCACTGATCGCCACAACATCATACTTCCAGGTGTCAATCCAGGCTCTAAGTTCATCCACTTTTCTTACAATGCTCCTAGCATTAAAATATACACATTTAAGAAACCCACCCTCTCTTATTCTCTGATTATTTTCTTTTTCTTCTCTCTCCCCTACATTTTGGGTCAGAGTGCTACCATTCTCTGCCCCCTGCTTCACACACTGACTGCTAGCTTTCCCAATTTGAGTCCCTCCCCCCAACCATACTAGTTTAAAGTCTCCCCAGTAGCCTTTGCAAATCTCCCCGCCAGGATATTGGTCCCCCTTGAGTTCAAGTGCAACCCGTCCTTTCTGTACAGGTCGCACCTTCCCCAAAAGAGGTCCCAATGATCCAGAAACTTGAATCCATACCCACTGCACCAGTCCCTCATCCACGCATTTATCCTCCACCTCGCTCCATTCCTACTCTCATTGTCGCGTGGCACAGGCAGTAATCCTGAGATTGTTACCTTTCCAGTCCTTCTCCTTAACTCTCTACCTAACTCCCTAAATTCTTCTTTGAGGACCTCTTCTCTTTTTTTACCTATGTCGTTGGTACCTATATGTGGTGCATATTGAATGGTGGTGCTGGCTCGAAGGGCTGAATGGCCTAATCCTGCAACTATTGTCTATGGTCTATTGTCTATTGGTATGGAGAAACTGAGAGTGGGGGAAAACATTTTTGCAGGAGGCAATGTGAGAGAAGATGTAGTTCAGATAACTGTGGGTGTCAGTGGCTTTGTATTAGACATCAGTAGATTGACTGTCCCCTGTGATGGAGACAGAAAGATTAAGAAAGGGAAGAGAGAAGTCACTGATATCCAAGTTAATTTGATAGCAGGGTGGAAATTCGTGGTAATTTAATTAAATCAAAAAGTTCTGCACGGGTGCAAGGCGCAGCCCTAATGGAGAATGGAGAAATCTATCTCCACCCTGGTGCATTAGAATGTGTGGAGATAGTAGAACATAATTTCCCCTCAGCAAGTGTGAGAATCCTGGTCTCAACTGGTAGGACACCAGCAGGTTGTAACAACTGATGGATTAGGTTTCTGCTTCCTGAGCCATTTAAGGTTTAGATTTCCGCTTCTTTGGCTAGATAATATGTTGTGCCTCTGTGGAGGCTCAGAGTGGTCCCATTAGGACTTGTCACCAAGGAGATGATTGTTGTTGTATAAATCAGAGAAATACCACTGCCGAAGTTATTGCTGGGAGTTTGTAGCAGACTGCTGCTCTCAAGAATTGAGATAAAACACCCTTGCAGTTAGTCAGAAACAGATGTTACCTACGCAGGGATGAGAGAAAATACCAAGGTACACGTTGGTCAATACACAGTGGGCTGTTGCAATTAGAAACTTGCTCTTTCAGTGCAAATGTTCACTGTGAACCTCTATCATGGATGCCTGCTATTTCATGAGTGAAGGAAGCAGACGTCTTCCTGGTGGCAGTGCAAGATATCACTACCTCAGAAATACCCTGAAGAAAGGCACAGACAAAGTAAAAGCAAAAGGATAATTCACAGTAATGCCATGGGTTATTTAAATTCATTTGCATTTTACTTGTGAATTAAAATTATTTTGATCAAACTTTCAATCATCAAGAATCCTTTGCTTGCCCTTAATAAAAATGACCATCCAACCTTATCATAGATGGATGCGTCTGTTGTACAATTCATGATAACTGCTGTGTACATACCACCGGATGCTAATGCTAACTCGGCTATCGGATATTTGTATGGTAGCACTAGCAGTCAACAGAGCATATATCCTGACGGTGTTCACATCATAGCAGGGGACTTTAATCATGCGGACTTGAAGAAAATGCTCCCCAAATTCTACCAGCATGTTAAATGTGCTACAAGAGGAGCTAACACACTGGACAAGGTCTACTCCAACATCAAGCTGGGCTACAGGGCTAGACCACTACCACACCTGGGTCAGTCGGACCATATGTCCCTGTTTTTAATTCCTGCATATGCCCCCCTCAGGAAAACCGCTCCTACCATTACAAAGACCATCACAACCTGGCCTGATGGTGCATCTCAGCAGCTGCAGGACTGCTTCGACAGGACCAACTGGGATGTGTTTGAACACCGGGACCTGGAGGTGTTCACAGACAGTGTACTGTGTTACATTAAAAACTGCATGGACACGGTCACAGTGGACAAACGCATCCGGGTCTACCCCAACCAGAAGCCCTGGATGACCCGGGAGGTCCAGCAGCTGTTAAAAGAGAGGAACACCGCTTTTAGGTCTGGCGATAGGGCTTTATACAGCACGGCCCGAGCTAACCTGAAGAGAGGCATCAGAGAGGCCAAATCAGACTACAGGAGGAAGATAGAGGACCACCTGGACAGCAACAACAGCAGGCAGGTGTGGCAGGGGATCCAGTACCTCACCAACTACAAGACCAACGTTGGAGCTGCTGAAGGTGACGCCTCGTTGGCAGAGGAGCTGAACCTCTTCTTTGCTCGCTTTGAAGTGGAGCCACCCGAGACAGCCACATCACACCACATGGTCCACAGCAGCCTAACCCTCAAGATAGAGGAGCATGAGGTGAGGCGCACGCTGCGGGCCATCAATCCAAGGAAGGCTACTGGACCCGACGGCGTCTCTGGACGCGTGCTGAAGGACTGCGCTGACCAGCTGGCTGGAGTCTGTACGAGGATTTTCAACCAGTCTCTGGCCCAGTCCACTGTTCCACCCTGTCTGAAGTCCGCAACCATAGTCCCCTTGCCCAAAAAACCCCACATTTCCAGCCTCAACGACTACCGGCCAGTCGCACTCACACCAGTGGTGATGAAGTGTTTTGAAAAACTGGTCCGGGGTCACATCACATCACTCCTGCCCCGAAGCTTTGACCCCCACCAGTTTGCGTACAGAGCGAATAGATCTACAGAGGACGCTGTAGCCACAGCTCTCCATGCTGCACTGTCCCACCTGGAGCAGCGGGGGAGCTACGTGCGGATGCTCTTTGTGGACTACAGCTCTGCCTTTAATACCATCCTTCCCCACAAACTGGTGGACAAACTGGGGGACTTGGGACTTCCACACTCCACCTGCATGTGGATAAATAGCTTCCTGTCGGGTCGCAGCCAGAGAGTCAGAGTGGGCCATCACACATCCACGGCCCTCAGCCTCAGTACCGGCTCTCCACAGGGCTGCGTGCTGAGCCCCCTGCTCTACACCATCTACACACATGACTGCACCCCCGCCCACCACAGCAACACCATTGTCAAATTTGCGGATGACACTACGGTGGTGGGACTCATCTCCGGGGGGGACGAGTACGCCTACCGGGATGAGGTGGAGCAGCTGACAGTGTGGTGTGGAGAAAATAACCTGCTCCTCAACACCTTAAAGACCAAGGAGATAATAGACTTCAGGAAGAATAAAACGGACATGGTACCATTAATTATCAGAGGGGACTGTGTGGAGAGGGTGGCGGATTTCCGCTTCCTGGGAATCCATATTGAGGAGGACCTGACGTGGAGCGTGAACACCTCTGCGCTGCTGAAAAAGGTCCAGCAGAGACTGCACTTCCTGAGGGTGCTCAGGAAGAATAACATCACTCAGAGACTGCTGCTGTCCTTTTATCGGTGCTCCATTGAGAGCATCCTAACATACTGTGTATGCGTATGGTACACCAGCTGCACAGCGGCTCAGAGGAAAGCGCTCCAGAGGGCCATTGACAACGCCCAGAGGATTGTCGGCTGCCCTCTCCTTACCTTGGAGGACTTACACAGTTCCCGCTGCATCAAAAAATCCCAGAGTATTATAAAGGACATTTCCCACCCCGGACACTCCCTGTTTGAACTGTTACCGTCAGGCAGACGGTACAGATCTACAAGGACAAGGACAAACAGACTTAAAAACAGTTTTTACCCCACTGCTATAAAGGCACTAAATGTAGCCGCCAAGGAACGCAGGGGCGATACATACTAAGAGACTGTGAAATCGACAGAAGGATGTAGGGCTGGGTGTTTATGCGTGCTATTTTTATGATATTTATTTTAGTTGTTTATCTTTTTTAAATATTTTACCTTGTATGTATCGTTAGCTTTTAGAAATGTTTGTATGGTGCACTGACTGGCTGACATTTTACAATTTCGTTGTACATGGTTCATGTTACAATGACAATAAAGAAAACTATTCTATTCTACTATTCTATGTACTTTGTACATTGTACAATGTTGTACATTGTACTCTGCATCTTTCATCGTTGTTTAAGATTATTAAAAGCATAGGCAACTTCATCCTTTTTTTTCTTTTCCCAATATATTGGAGTTCAAGTTCCGAATCGCAGAATGTGAAAGCTCTTGCCAGAGTTCTCAGTAATAGAAAATTTACATTTGCACTCAAAGCTTTAGGATTAAATTCCTTAAGGGAATTCTGTATAAATATATGGTTAATTGATCCTCACCCTGGACCCGATTCATTGTGAAGAATAATTTAGAAATAACTTGTCTTGGTATGAAGATCAATTGATGAATCAAAAGCTAATTCCAGTCCCTCAATCCTCCACACTGTTCAAAAATCCAAATAATGCAATACAAAGTAACTGCAGATGTTGGTTAATGCCAAAGATGAACACAAAATGCTGGAGTAACTCAATGGGTCAGGCAATATCTCTGGGAAAAATGAATAGGTGACGTTTCAGGTCAGGACACTTCTTCAGTCAAAATAATGCAGATGCTTGACAGCTGAAACAATAGAATAAATGTCATCAGCTTACCATGTGCAATCAGTTTCTCTATCCACATATGCTGCTTAATCAGCTGAATATTTCCAGCAATAGTGTTTTCATTTCAATCCAAATTATTGTATTTTTTAAATTAATTTTCTGACAAGTTGAGGCATGTTGGACGGATCTCATTCATTTTGCAACAAGAGTTAGTGAAATGCTCATGATATGTGGCGCCCTACATCTTATGGTCCAATGCAGTCGCTTTTCAAATGTATCCTCCAACTCAAACATGAGATACTATTTGCCTGTCTATGATCAGCTTGAATAACTTCTCTGAAAGAAGTAGTTGATTTGTTTTCAACTGTATCAACAGACAATGATGTCAGTATTCCCTGTGTCACAATCAAAATTTGCACCTGCAATCCAAATGCCATGCTAGAAACTAAAAAAAAAAAATTTACCTATCCAGTTTATCATACCATCTGCTTGGAGTATCAGCTGTTGTCATTGCAGATGTTGTCCAAATAAATAGTTAAGCAGTTGCCTAATGTGATTAGAGTTTCCATATTCTGAAAATCAGGTTTCCATGGCAACATAATAAGAAAAAACAGCAACTCATTAAATAATTTCTCGCCAAATATTTTTCTATGTCAGGTTGTAACTTCAACCACAACAGCTGGTGGTTTGTGATCTTCAAATGAGACATAAGATGTCAAAATTTAAACGTATCAACACTAATCTAAATTCCACTGCAATCGACCTGGTCCTTTAAAATAAAGTGGGACATTTGAATATAAGCAGTGTGATTTTGTGCTTTGTATTTTAACCTGTGTTCCAGATTTAATCCTGTCCAGCTGGGTTTTCTGAACTTTGAAAATCTCAGAAGCTACATAAAAACTTGTTCAAGGAATAGATATTCAGCAACTTGCAGTACAAGAAGGGCAAAGTGTATCCAAATGAATCACCAAATTTATTATTTATCATGCAGATACCAAATATTTACTACCACCCAACAGCTCCCCTACTACAAAAATTGTGATGAACTTCACGGTGATAGTTATAGTCATGCAGCACAGAAACAGGCCTTCCAGCCTAACTCATTCATGCCTGCCAAACTGCTTATCTAAATTAGTCCCAATTGTCCACATCCCTCCAAACCTTCTCTACTGACATAATTATTCAAATATCTTTTAAACATTGTAATTGTACCTGCTTCAACCATTTATTCTGGCAGCTCGTTTTATATACATACCACACTCTGTGTGAAACATTTGCCTTCAAGACTCTATTAAATTCTTTCCTTCTCACCTTGTCAATTTTTTCTAGTTTTAGACTCCCCTGCATTCTGAAAAAAGAGGTGACAATCCTCCTTATCTAGTACTTTAATCTATATATAATTAAACACTCATCTTGTTATCTTCCGGTTTGCGATCTTTACATTTGCGCAACAATGGTACACGATAGCACTATGATTTTTCGCCACCTTACTCACCATTCTCATGTGCTGCAAGTGCAACAAGTTATGTTCCAATCGGTGGTATATTTTAAAAGTTATAAAGGTTTAAAATACTTTAAAACCGTGCATGTGCAGATTGATCTCCTCTCCTGTCAGTCACCGACGGGATGGCGACGCCCCTTCCTGCACCATCACTGCACTGATTGGCCATGCTTGCTGTCAGTCACCAGCACCCGCCCACCTCAGCCGGCGCTCGTCCGCATCTGCCGGCACCCGCCCGCTTCTGCCGGCGCGGCCGAAGCTGCTGGTGCTTCGGGGCTGCTCCTAGGATCCAAGGCCTGGGTGCTGAACCTGGCTCTGAGGATGCCAACGGCTGGTGCTCCTCCGAGGCATGCTAGAAGGGAGAGGAGTGGCAACCTCGAGATCCAGGGGAGGAGATGGAGAGTGGAGGGAGTGAGGGAGAGGAGGTAGAGGGGGGAAAGTGGAGGAGGTGAGGAGGGAGGCTGGGGGGATTGAGGGAGAGGAGGGTGTAGGGAGGGAGTGGGAGGGGAAAGTGGGGGAAGTGAGGAGGGAGAGTGGAGGAGGAGGGAGGTTAGAGGGGGGTAGGGAGGGGAGAAGAGTTATGGTGGGAGGGAGGGAGTGACTGAGGGTAGGGGAAAGGAGAGGTGAGGGAGAAATTGGGGGTTGTTAGGAGGAGAGGGAAAAGAAGAGGGAGGAGGTGAGGAGAGAGAGTGGGGGAGGAGGGGGCATTGAGGGAGATGAGGGGGGGGGGGGACGGGAGAGGTAGGGTGTGGGGAATAGAGGGAGAAGAGGAAACTGGGGGAGGTGAGTAGGGATAGTGGGGGATAGGAGGTGTTGAGGAGTGGGAAGGTGGGTGATAGAGGGATAGGAGGGGGGGTTAGTGTGGGGAGAGGAGTTATGGTGGGAGGGAGTGATTGATGGTATGGGAAAGGAGAGAGAGAGAGATGAGGGTGGGATTGGTGGAGGGGAGGAGGAGAGGGGAAGGAAGAGGGAGGGTGAAGAGAAAGGAGAGAGAGTGCTGGGGATATGAGCCGCGCCTGCGCAGCTGGGGGTTATGGGTGGGTGGTGGAATATTGCGTTGGGGAATGGGTTGCATTAGGGACCAGGCCTCCCATGTGACAGGGACCAAAAAGCATGGACTTGCCTTTGGAAAAGAATGGACACATTAGGGATAGTCAGCATGACTGCGTGGGAGATATCCTGTTTCAAATATCTTTTTTTTAAAGAGTGGC
Organism: Amblyraja radiata; assembly: GCF_010909765.2. Classification (NCBI taxonomy): domain Eukaryota; kingdom Metazoa; phylum Chordata; class Chondrichthyes; order Rajiformes; family Rajidae; genus Amblyraja; species Amblyraja radiata. The sequence goes on from NC_045961.1 coordinate 60,491,128, forward strand.
GTATATGATTGATAAAGTTAGGACAGTTGATATTGTTTACATGGAATTTTGTAAAGCAAAGTCCCTTATAATTGGCAGGTGCTGAAGATTAACTCACATGGGATCCACTGTGAGTTGGTAAATTGAGTTGGTCATAGGAAACAAAACTATAGCTGTAGAGGAGAGAACTGCAGATGCTGGTTTAAATCAACAGTAGACACAAAATGCTGGAGTTACTCAGCGGGACATGAAGGGTCTCAACCAGAAACGTCACCCATTCCTTCTCTCCAGAGATGCTGCCTGTCCCGTTGAGTTACTCCAGCATTTTGCGTTTACCTATAGTTGTAGAGGGGTGTTTTCCTTACTGGAGGTCAATAACTGGTGATTGGTCCCTCTGGTCCTCACCTTTCACCCCACCAGCCGGCAAATACAACACATAATCCTCCGCCATTTCCGCCACCTCCAACGTGACCCCACCACTCGCCACATCTTCCCATCTCCCCCAATGTCTGCCTTCCGCAAAGACCGCTCCCTCCGCAACTCCCTCGTCAATTCTTCCCTTCCCTCCCGCACCACCCCCTCCCCGGGCACTTTCCGTTGCAACCGCAAGAAATGCAACACCTGTCCCTTCACCTCCCCCCTCGACTCCATTCAAGGTCCCAAGCAGTCGTTCCAGGTGCGACAAAGGTTCACCTGTATCTCCTCCAACCTCATCTACTGCATCCGCTGCTCTAGATGTCAGCTCATTTACATCGGTGAGACCAAGCGTAGGTTGGGCGATCGTTTCGCCGAACACCTCCGCTCAGTCCGCAATAACCTACCTGACCTCCCGGTGGCTCAGCACTTCAACTCCCCCTCCCATTCCCAATCCGACCTCTCTGTCCTGGGTCTCCTCCATTGCCAGAGTGAGCAACAGCGGAAATTGGAGGAACAGCACCTCATATTCCATCTGGGGTCCTTGCGTCCTTACGGCATCAACATTGAATTCTCCCAATTTGGCTAGCCCGTGCTGTCTCCTCCCCTTCCTTAACCCTCTAGCTGTCTCCTCCCACCCTCCCATCCGCCCGCCCTCGGGCTCCTCCTCCTCCTCCCCTTTTCCTTCTTTCTTTCCCCACCCCCCATCTGTCTGAAGAAGGGTTTCGGCCCGAAACATCGCCTATTTCCTTCGCTGCATAGATGCTGCTGCACCTGCTGAGTTTCCCCAGCAATTGTGTGTACCTTCGATATTCCAGCATCTGCAGTTCCCTTTTGAACACTGGTGATATATAGTTTTGTTTTGTTTAAAGGCCATTTGGCCCACCGAGTCTGCACCGACCAATGATCACCCGTATATTACCTCTATCCTACACATAATTAACCGACAATCCCACATGTCTTTGGAGTGTGGGAGGAAACCGGAGCACCTGGAAAAAACCCACACAGTCACAGGGACAATGTACAAACTCCAGACAGACAGCAGCCATAGTCAGGATCAAACCGGGTTTCTGTGCTGTAAGGCAACAGCTCGACCACTGTGCCACTCTTATGTCCCATTTGGCAAGGATCACGATTGAGACCTCATTTGCTAGTAATTTATATTCATGATTAGTAAGAATATGTAACTGATCTGATCAGTAAGTTTGCAAATTACATGAAAATTGGTGAAATTATGGATAGTTAGTTTACCAAAAGATACACAGAATATAGATCAGTTGGAAATTAGGACAGAGATATGACCGATGAAGGTTAATCCAGCAAGTATGTGATGTTGCATTTTGGAAGGTTAAATGGGGCAACACAAGTGGATAGGGAGGTAATTAAATTGTACAGCACGTCTGTGTTTAATCGTCAAGGCATTGCATATCAAAATATGCAAGTCATGTTGCAGATGTATAAAACTTATTTAGGTCACATTTGGAGAATTGTTTTCATTTCTGTTCGCCACATTACAGGAAGGATGTGCAGGATATGGAGAAAAGAGTTTCACTAGGATTTTGCAAGGATTGGAATGTATTAGCTATGAGGCGAAGATGGACAATCTTGGATTATTTTCTCTGGGGAGTCGGAGATGAGAGGCGATCTGATAGAAGTATATAAAATTATGTGCGGCGTAAATAGGGTATATAATCAGAGTCCTTTTCCTAAAGTGGAAATGTCAAATTCTAATGGGCATAGATTTAAAGTGACAGGGGGCATGTTTGAAGGAGATGTGCAATGCAAGATTTTTACACCATGAGTGTTAGGTGCCTTGAATGCACTGCCAAAGGAGGTAGTGGAAGCAGATATTATAGCAATATTTAGGAGCAATTTAGATAGACACGGGGAATAGAGTGACACAATGATTGTATAAGCAAATGGAATTAGTTTTACTTTGGCATGATCACATGTTGACAAAGATATGGTGGACTGAGAGGCCTCTTCCTCTACATTTCTATGTTTCTGTGTTACTAAAACCCCTGTCCCATGGTACGAGTTCATTCCAAGAGTTCTCCCGAGATTGCCCTGAATCGAACTCGGAGATTTACGGTAATGGCCACTCGTCGGTACTCGGGGCTCTCGTGGACAATTTTCATCATGTTGAAAAATCTTCACGAGTCTTCCCGTGCTTACCTGCCGTTCGCGAGACTTCCCGAGTACCTGCCATTAGCGTTACGAGCCGCTAAGTGACGTCCCCGAGTTCCGACGTACCCGCTACGTTCATTCTCCATGCTTACCATGAGTTTGATTTTTTTTAAACTCGGGAGAGCTCTTGGAATGAACTCGGACCGTGGGACAGGGCTATAAGGCTATCCCATTATCCTCAACACATAATATCTAATTCTCCCAATCTGCTCCCGGGGCTATTGTCTCACAAGGAGGGAATCAAGCATGTCAATACAACTGATTTCCTGCAGAGAATGTCAAACTAAGAAAATCACTTTAGAGTCATAGAGTCATAGAGTGATACAGTGTGGAAACAGGGCCTTCGGCCCAACTTGCCCACACCGGCCAACATGTCCAAACTACACCAGTCTCACCTGCTAGCATTTGGTCCAAATCCCTTCAAACCTGTCCTATCCATGTACCTGACTAACTGCTTCAGAAATGTTGGGATTATCCCTGCCTCAACTACCTCCTTTGGCAACCTGTTCCATACATCCACCACCCTTTGTGTGAAAAAGTTACCCTTCAGATTCATATTAAATCTTTTCCCCTTCACCTATGTTCTCTGGTCCTTGATTCACCTACTCTGGGCAAGAGACTGTGCATCTACCCGATCTATTCCTCTCATGATTTTATACACCTCTGTCAGATCAACCCTCATTCTCCTGCTCTCCAATGAATAGAGTCCCAGCCTACTCAACCTCTGCCAATAGCTAAGACCCTCTAGTCCTTGCAACATCCTCGTAAATCTTTATCCTATCTCTTCCCTATCTCTCTTCTTTCATGAAGAAAAATCCAGACATTCTGAATAAAGTTAAAAGTTCCAATCATGTTTTACTGGAGTCAGTCTTACAGTCCCACATATAGGATATGGAATGTAAAATACGGTCAGTTGGATCAGTATGATGATTGGAGTGTTCTCTAGTCCCTCTTCACTCATCTCTTCCAATAACTTAGATGTTTCCCTTTTAAGTAAAGATTCAATTTGAATAAAGCTGTCATTAAATCTCGTTCGAGCTTTCTTTAAGGCTACATGCGCCAGCTCCAACCAACATACCGATAAAACACAAATTCTCCTGAATTCTCCACTGGTGTTTTTAACAATTACTTTAATAATTGATCCTCTTGTAACAAACTTTCATTCAAGTAGAAATAATTTCTTCCTACTTGCTCAAACAATATCTCTCATACTTTTTAACACCTCGACTAAATGTCCACGTTCATTTCTTTGGTTTAAGAAGAATAACTTGTCTTTCTCCAGGCATATACTTGGTATCTCACACCCTCATTTCAATTCCAATAAAACTTATCTTCTGTTTCTTCAACTCTGTGAATACCTTTCTGAAATATGACGATTAGAATTGGACAGAATGCTTCAACTAAAGTTTAACCAATAATATATATATATATATACTAGACTAAGTAGGACATGTTGGGTCCCAGCATCACATGGGAGGGCTGGTCACCCAACGTAATATTCCACCTCTCCACCAATTCCAATATTGCTCGCCAGTGGGGCTTTCTGTTGCGCTAGTATGGGTGTTGTGGGCCGAAGGTACTGGTTTCCAGAGGGCTAGTATTGACATTGCGGGCCGAATGGATTCTTGGGCTGGCAGCTCAGTCACTGAGGCCTGGCAGTACAGAGACTCGGACCTGTCAGGCTGTCACTCACGCCTGGTACGCTGGCAGTTCACTCAGTCACCCCTCCTCCCTTCACCCCCCCACTCTGCTCCTTGCCATTCCCCTCCCCCCACGCATTCAGTGCATCTCCCCACACCCTCCCCCCATGCACTCTTAGTGGCTCTCCAACAGAGCAGCCATTCCTGCCTATTAGGTTCCCAATGCGATGAAGAACACACAGGCATCCAAAGTGCAAAAAGGATTTATTAAAGTTTAAAATGTGAATGATTCTTAAAATATAAGAACAATTTAAATATTAAAGATGAGAATTATTAAGTTACTTCTTGTTGTGTCTTTTGTTGTGTTCTGCTGCTCACTGCCTCTTGATCACTATTTCCTGTTGATAAAAAGAGACAATTTTAATATAGAGAAATTCAGCAGTCAAATTTTAAGAAAGAAAATCTGAGAATTTATCTCAGAAGTCATCATTCAACGAAGCATGCTTTTAATGACAACATTCTTGGTCGATGTTCCATCCTACAGGAAAACTTTGACATTTCCCTTCATCTTTCCTCGGCTAAGAGCCACATATAGTTGTCCATGCTGAAATACCGGTTTGTCGAGGTAGATCAACACCTTCTGCATTATTTGTCCTTGTGCTTTATGGATCGTCATAGCAAAACTTGGTTGGGTCCGCTGAAGGGGAATGTCTTCACCTTCTGTAAAAATAAGTGCTTTCCTAGGAATGAGTACGATCAGATTATTGTGTAGCTGTTCCACAATCATCCTCGTTCCATTGTATAGCTTTGGCGGCTCCAAGTTTCTCATTAATATGATTGGAGATCCTTTTTTCAACTCAAATTTGTGTGGTGGTAATCCAGAGAGCTTGAGTGAATCGAGGAATTCTGTTGGGAAGTGAGTATCACGAGTTCCCTCAGTGACAGCATTGAAAGAAAAGTACTTATTAACGATTCCAGGGAAGCGTTGGATGCATGTAGAATTGATGCTTCTCATGGTATCGTCGTGAGGAACCAAGATACAATTATTGGAGAATAATTCTGCAGGATTGGCAAATGTGGGGTAGGTGAAATCAATATAATCCTCCAGTGTTTCTGCTGATAGAAGCATGTCTTGTGGGATTTCAATTTCATCGTCTTCATTCTTTAAAATCTTGTCCTCCAACTTTCAACAAAAATTGAGAATAGTTGCCTTCTCCCTCTGTCAATCGCATATTTGTGTGCAATTGAAACTTGGTGAAAAGTCTCCACAAGTAGGATTTCTTGACGCAGGCATTTTCAACTGATGTTGCCTGATGGGGCATAATTTCCCCATTTCACCACAACAAACTATAAGAATGCCGCCAAAAGGCTTAGTGTTGCTGCAGACATCTTGAAGAGTTCTGTCCACCGCTTCAAAGCTTTCTCGCCTAATCATTGGACATTCATCCCAAACAATGACTTTCACTTGCTTCATGAAATGTGCCATCTTAGAGTTCTTCTCGATGTTGCAGAATGTATCCTCGGCCACTTGGATGGGTATCTTGAATCGAGAATGTGCAGTTCTTCCACCAGGCATTAATGTAGCTGCAGTCCCAGAGGATGCTACAGCAATAGCCACATCACCTTGACCTCTAACTTTTCCTGACATAATGTCGAAAAAGCACCCTAAAGACAATTTCAGTTAGTAATGAACGTTGAAGAATTTGTGCAAAACATTTTTTTGAGGCGGGGCTGTCAGGGTGGGGTGGGGGGTGGAAAACGTTGTGCAGCCAAGGGAGGGGGATAGCTTCTCTTCGTGAGCTGATGAGAAAGGGGGTGGGTGTCCTCCAGCGGGGGATGTGGGCGGATTCAGTAGGGGGCAGGAGGGGGCGCATTCTATAGCCAGGCGGGAGGGCAGCGTCTTGAGGTGGGGGATATCAGTGGGGGGGGGTGGTGAGCGACTTACTCATGGCCTCTGGACTCACTCAGTGCCTTGGGATTAACTCATGGCCTTTGGACTGACTGACTGACTCGCGGCTTGTGGACTGACTGACGCCCGACTTCTGGAGTCACGTCCGACTTTTGTAAACTGAAAACTGTAACATCCGCATTGAGGAACAGCTTCTTCCTGACAGCCATCAGTCTATTAAACATAACAAATAAGCTGAACTACGAAAGACTATATTATTTGTACTATTTGTTATTTGTTGATCACACACATCCTCCACCTCACACAGACACTCACACACAGACTGACACACACACAAAGACACACAGAGACACACAGACTCATATATACACACACACAGACTCATATACACACACACACACACACACATACACACACGCACACACACACACACACATACACACACATGCACACACGCACTCATCCACACACACACACACAGACTCATTCACACATACACACAGACTCATTCGCACACACACACAGACTCATTCACACACACACACACACACACACAGATTAATTCACACACACACAGATTAATTCACACACACACACACACACACACACACACACACTCATTCACACACACACACACACACACACTCATATTCACACACACTCATACACACATACAGACACACACACACAGACTCATTCATACACACATGTACACACACACACACACACACACACACACACACACACACACACACACACACACACACACACACACACAGACTCATTCACTCACAAACACACCCAATACTAAAATGCCAAGTAACTTCAGAACGTGTTGAATATACAGTGTGTAAAACAAATCTTTAAAGCCTGCTCTACAGGCTGCTGCTGAAGCAAAATCATGCTTTAAATAACATCCAACAAACACACTCAGCATGTACAGAGCAGTCTTGAATTATTCAACAGCGCCTGCACTCGACGCCATCTTGACATCACCCTCTCGCTGCTTGCCACAAACCGGAAATGACGCACTCAGCGTCAGCATGTTGCTAACCGGAAATGGTGTCATCGGCGCCATCTTGCAACTGAGCGAAAATCACAGAATGAGCGCCAATTTTGAAATTAAACACAGTGCTGATCTAATAAAATGTTTATTCACTTTATCCATCCGAAAACTGTTGCATGGAAACCCTTTAAAAAAGCCAGGCAATTGGGGAAAAACACTGAGCAAGCCGACAAAACACATTTGTCTGCTGAAATCACTTTAAAAAAGCCAGGAAATTGGGGAAAAACACTGAGCAAGCCGACAAAACACATTCATCTGCTGAAAGCACTTAAAAAAAGCCAGGCAATTGGGGAAAAACATTGAACAAGCTGACAAAACACATTCGTCTGCTGAAAGCACTTAAAAACAGCTAGGCAATTGGGGAAAAACACTGAGCAAGCCGACAAAACACATTTGTCTGCTGAAAGCACTTAAAAAAAGCCAGGAAATTGGGGAAAAACACTGAGCAAGCTGACAAAACACATTCATCTGCTGAAAGCACTTAAAAAAAGCCAGGAAATTGGGGAAAAACATTGAACAAGCCGACAAAACACATTCGTCTGCTGAAAGCACTTAAAAACAGGTAGGCAATTGGGGAAAAACACTGAGCAAGCCGACAAAACACATTTGTCTGCTGAAAGCACTTAAAAAAAGCCAGGCAATTGAGGTAAAACACTGAGCAAGCCGACAAAACACATTCGTCTGCTGAAAGCACTTAAAAACCCAGGCAATTGGGGAAAAATACTGAGCAAGCCGACAAAACACATTCGTCTGCTGAAAGCACTTTAAAAAAGCCAGGCAATTGGGGAAAACACTGAGCAAGCCGGCAAAACTCATTTGTCTGCTGAAAGCACTTTAAAAAAGCCAGGCAATTGGGGTAAAACACTGAGCAAGCCGACAAAACACATGTGTCTGCTGAAAGCACATTAAAAAAAGCCAGGCAATTGGGAAAAAACAATGAGCAAGCCGACAAAACACATTTGTCTGCTGAAAGCACTTTAAAAAAGTCAGGCAATTGGGGAAAAACACTGTGCAATCCGACAAAACACATTCGTCTGCTGAAAGCACTTAAAAAAAGCCAGGCCATTGGGGAAAAACACTGAGCAAGCCGACAAAACACATTCGTCTGCTGAAAGCACTTAAAAAAAGCCAGGCAATTGGGGAAAACACTGAGCAAGCCGGCAAAACTAATTTGTCTGCTGAAAGCACTTTAAAAAAGCCAGGCAATTGGGGTAAAACACTGAGCAAGCCGACAAAACACATGTGTCTGCTGAAAGCACATTAAAAAAGCCAGGCAATTGGGAAAAAACAATGAGCAAGCCGACAAAACACATTTGTCTGCTGAAAGCACTTTAAAAAAGTCAGGCAATTGGGGAAAAACACTGTGCAATCCGACAAAACACATTCGTCTGCTGAAAGCACTTAAAAAAAGCCAGGCCATTGGGGAAAAACACTGAGCAAGCCGACAAAACACATTCGTTTGATGAAAGCACTTAAAAAAGCCAGGCAATTGGGGAAAAACACTGAGCAGGCCGACAAAACACATTCGTCTGCTGAAAACACTTTAAAAAAGCCAGGCAATTGGGGAAAAACACTGAGCAAGCCGACAAAACACATTTGTTTGCTTAAAGCACTTTAAATAATAGTTAATAATCCATCGTTTAAACCATCAATTATAGACAAATCATTTATACAATGGGAAAGAATGGGAATCAAAACGCTCGAAGATCTGTATGAATTGGGAAAATTATTATCATTTCAACAACTACAACAGAAATATAATTTGAAAAATAATCAATATTTTAAATACCTTCAAATTCGTGATTATCTGAAAAAATATACAAAAGACTATCATAATATGCCTATTTCATAAGAGAGCTGGGATAATCACTTACTACAGGTGCATAAATGTTCGATCAACGTACGACATACTCTCATTCAATTCAAAACATTACATAGACTATATTATTCAAAAACTAAAATAAATAAACTTTTCCCTAATGTCTCACCCATCTGTGATAAATGTCTGTGTCAAGAAGCTACCATAGCGCATTCTTTTGTTTTTTGTACAAAAATCCAAAAATTCTGGTATGAAATATTTGATATCTTTACAAAATTAATCAAAATAAAACTAGTACCAAAACCAGAATGGATCATTTTTGGAATATCGGAAGGTAACCCTGAACTAAACGTGTTTCAGAAGAATTTACTCAATTACGGGCTAATAATGGGAAAAAAGCTCATACTTAAATTCTGGAAAAATGCGCCTACACCAACAATAAAAATGTGGATATCAAATATGTTTGAAACACTACATCTGGAAGAAATGAGATTCCTCTTAGCAGGCAAAGCAGACCAATTCCAAAAGACGTGGTCTACGTTTTTGGAACTATTACAAGCATGAGGTGCAATAGTAATTTTAAAAATAAATAAATAAATAAATAAATAAATGGTGCCTGGATCTGGCAACGGGGGGTAAAACACCAAAAACAGACTTGGTTGGTAGTCCCCTTTCTGCGGAGTTTAATGTTATAATAGAGCGATTGTTTCTCCTTTATTTTTCCTTCTTTTCTAGGGTCTACTTTCTTTCTTTACTTCCTTCTCTAACTTCTTTTCTAAGGGGCTTTCTTTTCTCAACACTCTCTTGCACCTTCACGACTCTTGCGCACTTTCCTTACTTCCTTTACTTCTATCTTTTTTTTAAAGCTCAAAAAATGATGCGGTACAAAAAATGTATTAAGACATATGTGTTGTGCATTATTGTAACTTACCGTACTTCTAATAAAAATAATTTAAAAAAAATAAATAAATAAGCCAGGCAATTGGGGAAAAACACTGAGCAAGCCGACAAAACACATTCGTCTGCTGAAAACCACATCCCGGGGACTCACTGTGGAGTAGACGTGCATTCTGTGTTATTCGCAGCTCAGAGAGCCGTGACCCTCTCGCTTCCTCCGTCTGGCACAACACTTCCGGGTTTCATAGTCCCTCCCCCTGCTACCAGCTGGGGCAGCAGAGAACATCGCAAATTTTTTAAATACATTAATATTTCTCTGATTTTTCATCAATGGGAAAAATTCTCCTGTCCAGTCTGGCAGAGGGGGCTCTGAGCGAGGTGGCCAAAAAAATATATATATGTGGAAAATATGTTAAATTGACGCCTCACTATCCTTCAGAGTTGGATTAAAATGAACAATGACACCATCTGTAAAGTTACCTTGGGGCACAGGAGGCTGGGGTTGATCTTATAGTGTTTTGAATCATGAGGGGAATAGAAAGAGTGAATGCACACTTTTACTCAGGGTAGGGGATCCAACAACACTGGGACATTTGTTTAAGGTCAGAGAGGCAAGATTTAATACAAACCTGGGGTAACCTTTTCACAGTTGGTAGTGGGTATATGGAATGTGTCTTTTGGGCCACTATGCCTGCGCCAACAACAATGTCAATCTAACTAATCCCATCTGCCTGCGCATGATCTGTATCCCTCTATTCCCTGCCTGTTCATGTGTTTGCCTAAAGAACTCTTAAATGTTATTACCATATCTACTTCAACACCTTTGCAGCATGTTCCAGGCACCTGCCACTGAGTAAAATAACTTGCTTTGCACATTTCCTTTAAACTTTCCACTTCTCAGTTTAAACCTATACCCTCTAATATTTGCCATTTTGACCCTGAGAAAGGTTCTATCTACCCTATATATGCCTCTTTTAAATGTATAAACTTATATCAGATTGTTATTTAGCCTCTGATGCTCCAACAAAAACAATCCAAATTTGTATAACATCTCCTCATCTTAAACTCTCCAATCTAGGCAACATTCTGGTGAACCTCTTCTGCATCCCCTCCAAAGCCTCCACATCTTTCCTGTAAATGTGGTGACCAGAATTGCACACAAAACACAAAGTTTAATACAGCGCAACATGGGTACCCAACGTTTATACTTAGTGCTCTGACTGATGGAGGCAATTATACCATATACATTCTTTACCACCCTATCCACTGGGTTGCCACTTGCAGGGATCTATGGACGTGCATAGATTCTCTTCTTTGTACTTGAGCTGACCTACCCTTTCCCTAACTATACCCTTAATATACACATAAAATGCTAGGGTATTCTCTTAATGGTACTTTAAAAAAGCATTTTATGACCCATATTAGTTTTCTTAATTACTTTTTCAAGTTCTCTCCAGTTTCCTTTATATTCCTTAAAGGCCTTGTTCAATTTCAGCTTCTTTAGCCTTACATATGTAGTATTATTAATGAAATATGCATGGTATGTTATGTTCAAGGGCATGTGATGAAAGCTAGATGTCCAGGTCCTTTATGAGACCCCCATCTACAGTTATATATGTTGCTCCAGATATATCACGTGGTTATGTGGCCCAAGAAATGTATCCAACGGAATAAAAATTAAATAGTTCAGAGCTCTTCAGCCCAGACTAATGCTAGTAGGAATGGTCTTGTCACAAAGAGAATGAAGCAAAGGATTAATAAACTGTGATAACAATACTGATAAATAACAAGAGGTTAGATCAGTTATGCACCTGTCCCTCTTAGGGGATTTTTTAGGCGACTACAGGCAACTGGGCTGTCGCCACATGGTCTCCTCAGTCGCTCAAAGAATTGTAGCGTTTTTCTGGTCGCCGCTGGATTTTGAAATGTTGAAATTTCGGCGATAGTCGGCGACAGTGGGCTTGTCATAGCTTGACTTCCCCTGACATAGGTGCTGTCGTAGGTTGTCGCAATGATGACGTAGGTTGTCGCTGGTGCTGACTTTGGTGAATTCCATTGGGGACTACCTACGTCAACCACGTCAACCGGCAAAAGGTACCGTTGACTGAATTGTCTTACCTTGTCGTTACTTGTCACGGGTATACGTAAGTTGTCATAGGTGTGGTCGTAGGTGGACTTCCTATGGGTCGCCGGTTGTTGGCAGCTTGCTGTAGCTTGATGTCGACTAGGTGGTAGGTTGTTGTAGACATTGTTGTAGACATTGTCGTAAGGGGGTCCAGTCCCCGTTTTTTCAGCGACCTGCTACGACTATGACAGTCGCCAAAAAAATTGTCTAAGTGGGACAGGCCCATTAAGCATGTGCTCCATGGAGGAATGTGAAGTGTCTCATAGAACCTATAAAATTCTAACTGTAAACAGGAAGGGGCATAACTGATGACTAGAGACCAGAAAAAGGGTTCAAGGCCGTGGGGTATGGGGTGTGTTGTTTGGAACCAAAAATGGGAGAAAAAAAAACTTCACCCAAATCATTAAATGTATTCAAGAAGGAGACAGAAATATTTCTTACTGCTAAAGGGATCTGGGGGAATTTGGAAATATAGCATGGAAGTCAATGATCAGCCATGATTGTGTTGATAATTCAAACAGGACAGCCTGAATGCTCAAGCAGTTTTCCTATTTTTCTATGTTTCAAGGTCTAACGTAAATCAAATGTGAATAAAACAGGAATCCTGATCAGTGAATTGAGAGAATTATTATTAGAAGTGGATAGTTGTTATCTGATAGGTTTTTTCATACTTTAAAAAAATCCAACTGCAGCTAAATAGTGCTTATGAGATTCATTGAGCTGGGTACATTAACACTCTTGAGAGCAGGGCATAAACTCATTGTTGCCTCATATCAGCGGATTGTAGCAGAAGTCATTAACTAAGTACTGATTTCATTGATTAACTGGTCAAAAGATTGCAGGTTGTGGAAATAGATCACATAGTTCAATTCGTTGATGCGTCAGAGTGCCAAATTCAGTTGCATGTTTATTTGTAAATCATGAGCACAAGATCTTGGTGCCAGACATGCTAGTTGGTAAATTGTACAGTGAGATACTGCATGTATCGTGTGCACAGGCCAGATCTGAACCTTTAAAACAATTGGTGTGGTGACACCAGTCATCAGGCAATGCTAAGTTAAGGGCTTGTCCCACTTAAGTGTCCTTGGCACGCAAATTACGCGACCTCGTGGTCGCGTTGAACCGCGATGGTCCTGCGAAGGTCGGGCGCAATTACATGCATACGCACAGCCGTCTGTCATTTGAAGATGGACACAAAGCTGGAGTAACTCAGCGGGACCGGCAGCATCTCTGGAGAGAAGCAATGGGTGATGTTTTGTGTCGAGACTCTTCTTCAGTCTGAAATGAAGGGTCTTGACCCGAAACGTCACCCATTGCTTCTCTCCAGATATGCTGCCGGTCCTGCTGAGTTATTCCTGAATTTTGTGTCTATCTTCAATTTTCTTGTCCCCGCTCTGGGAGTAGAAGTGGGGGCGGATCCAGACCGCAACGGCTGTGAGCCCCAGGCCGAGTTCGGCGATCGTTTGCCTGCTTCTGCTGCTGTTGAAGGTGAGACGTTGCGTCGCGCCAGAGTCTTGGGCCTGTCCCACTTTGGCCGTCAGTTCCGCGATAGGCCGTTGGCGCGCGAAGATTTCGTTCACTACAAAAATCTCGGAACCCCGCGCGATGTCGCGCTCAACTGCATACCCCTCCGCGCTTCTAAGTGGGACCAGCCCCGCGCGGCCATACGGTGCTCGTACGCCTCAACGCGACCGCGAGGTCGCGTAATTTGCGTGCCAAGGACACGTAAGTGGGACAGGCCCTTTAATGTCAGCAATGGCAAATTAGGCCACAGGATGAAAAGTCTGTCCCTAAAAGCAAAATTGCTCAGTGCTTTGTGAATTTTGAGGATTTAAAAAATATATATTTGTAAATATAAAGCTATTCTGCTTGAATTGCATGGTTCACATTATCATTATGTATCTCCACAGTACATTAAAATGCCAAAAACATTTTACATATTTGGGAAACAGTGAGTGATACCACTTGGAAAATAATAGTAACAATAGTATCCCATGTTTCTACTACATGTGGAGAACCAGGCTTTTAATTGGACACCACTAGCTGTAGGTTGGCTATTTAAAAAGCTTCCTATCACTTGGTATTTTGGATTCTACTGCAAATATGCCCTGCTTTCAAGAGCGTTAATGTTGGAAGCTGTCTGGATGTTCGGTCCACGACTATAGGCTGACAAAGCAACTATGAATGAAGTGCACTGTCATTTAGCTTTCTGCCATGAGTGGTTCAGTGACTGGATGAGCTATTTGACTGGGAATTACAAAACAAGTGTAAGATGCAATAGAAATCTAACTGGACACCCAAAAACAAGGTTATATCAGTTATCTTTAGTCTTTACTCTCTAATTTTGTTCAGGCAGACATCCTTGTATCTTCAGATTTCCAAAGAACAAAATATCTGGACAAAAACAATTTCTTAGCTAATGGTGATAAGGAATTATGACCTTATGTGGGCAGCATATGGACATTCCCCAAGCCTGGTTGGGGATAGCATCAAGCAGGAAATCAGGTATGCGTGTAACAAAGATACAGGTGTTATCATGGGCAACTTTAATCTACATATAAAATGGGCCAACCAAATTGGTAGCAGTGCTGAGGAGGATTTCTTGGAATGTATACGGGATGGTTTTTTAAATGAATATGTAGAAGAACCGACAAAGAGGACAGGCAATCGTAGACTGGGTATTATGTAATGAGGAAGGATTAGTTAGCAATCTTGTTGTGCAAAGCCCCTTGCGCAACAGTGACCATAATATGGTATAATTCTGCATTAGGATGGAAAGTGACACAGTTAATTCAGAGACTAGGGTCCAAAACTTAAAGAAAGGAGACCTTGAAGGTATGAGACAGGGATTGGTAATGACATATTTTATTGGCAAATTATACTTAAAGGGATGACGGTGGAGATGCAATGGGAAAGATTTAAAGACCACATGGATGAATTCCTAAAATTGTTCATCCTTGTCTGGCGAAAAAATAAAACAGGGAAGGCAGCTAACTGCACGTAACGAGGGAAATCAATGATTGTGTTAAATCCAAGGAGAAGGTATTTAAATTGGCCAGAGGAAGCAGAAAACCGGAGGACTGGGAGAAATTTAGAACTCAACAGAAGAGGACAAAGGGGTTAATTAAGAGGGGGAAAAAAGAGCATTAAAGAATGTTTGCGGGGAATATAAAAACAGACTCTAAAAGCTTCTTTAGATATGTACAAAGGAAAAAGTTAGTGAAAACAAATGTAGGTCTTTACTGCACCCACCGCACCGATCAGCAACCCCATAGCGATGGTGACAATGTCTACCCCCAGGTACTGGCTGAGTTTCCGGACATTGTCACCCCCAAGTTCGGCTCGGCCAGCCTGAGGCATGGTGTCAGGCTAAACACCTTCTTTGCCCGCTCTAAACACCTTCTTTGTCCGCTCTAAACACCTTCTTTGCCCGCTTCGAAATGGGCAACACCACCAGGAGTGGAATAACCCCGGCCATGGCGGAGGGACAGGCCTTAACACTGAGCACTCAGGAGGTACAGTGCGCTCTGCAGGCCCGGATGGAGTCCAGGGAAGGGACTGTGCTGTACAGTTGGCGGAGGTATTCACGAGAATCTTCAATCTATCTCTATCTCTCGCAACTGTCCCCAAGTGCCTGAAAACAGCCACCATAGTGCCGGTGCCGAAAAAGTCTAAAGTCACCAACCTGAACGACTACCGCCCGGTTGCCCTAACTCCAATCCCAATGAAGTGCTTCGAAAGGCTGGTCCTCTCCCACATCAAATGCAGCATCCCTGCCTCACTGGACTCTCATCAATTTGCATTCAGGGCAAATAGATCAACAGAGGATGCCATCTCTCTGGCTCTTCACACTGTCCTGACTCACCTGGACAGACAGGGCACGTACGTGAGAATGCTCTTCATTGACTATAGCTCTGCATTCAATATGGTCATCCCCACCAAGCTCACCACCAAACTCCACCAGCTAGGCCTAGGCTCGCCGATATGCGATTGAATCCTGAACTTTCTGACGGAGCGACCGCAGGCAGTGAAACTGGGCCCGCACCTGTCCTCCACTATCACCCTGAGCACCGGCACACCACAGGGCTGTGTACTAAGCCCCATGCTCTACTCCCTCTTCACTCATGACTGTGTTCCTGCATTCGACACCAACACCATCGTGAAGTTTGCAGACGACACAACAGTGATTGGGCTGATCACCAACGGTGATGAAACAAAATACAGAGCGGAAGTGCAGAACCTGGCGGACTGGTGCGCACGTAACAACTTGTCATTAAACACCTCCAAGACCAAGGAGCTGATTATTGACTTCAGGAGGTCCCATAATGGAGAATACGCCCCAATCTCCATTTACGTGGAAAGTGTGGAGAGAGTGTCCATCTTTAAGTTTCTGGGCACTCACATTTCAGAGGACCTCACATGGTCCACCAACACCGCTGCGCTGGTCAAGAAGGCACAGCAACGACTGTTCTTCCTGAGGACATTAAAAAAGACTGGTCTGCCCCAACAGCTGCTGACAACGTTCTACCGCTGCACCACAGAGAGCATGTTAACGTATGGCATCTCTGAGTGGTATCTCAGCTGCACAGAGGCGGAGAGGAGAGCTCTTCAGCGCGTCGTCCACAGAGCGCAGAGGATTATTGGGGCACAGCTACCAGCCTTGGAGAGCATCTACCACACATGGTGCCTCAGGAAGGCCGTCAGCATCCATAAAGACTCCTCACACCCTTGTAACGGACTGTTCGAACAACTTCCCTCCGGCAGACGTTACAAGGCCTTCTACGCCCGAACCTCCAGACTCAGAAACAGCTTTATTCCCAGAGCTATAGCGGCTCTGAACCGGCCCTGCTGAGTGCCCCCCATCCCCCCTGGACTGTCTCCCTCGGATGGTCACGTCACACAGCTTATTTATTTATTTTACTTTTCTTTACATCAGTTGGAAGCTGCATACTAAATCTCGTTGCACTGATGTGCAATGACAATAAAAGATATTATTATTGTTATTATTATATTCTGACATCGGGTCCACCCTCCGCTCCACCCACAGGCTCACTCCTGACAAGCTGCTCATAGCAAAGGTGGAGTTTCAGAGTATGGAGGCCATGGGCATCGTTCGATGCTCCAACTGCACATGGTGCTGAAGGTGTCTGCTGGCTGGAGGCCGTGTGGGAACTACCGCTGCCTTAACGAGGCCACAACCACTGACCGTTACCCTATTCCCCACATACAGGACTTCTCAGCACATCTGGCTGTGGCTAGTTTCTTCTCCAAGATCGATCTAGTTCGGGGGTATCACCAGATCCCCGTGCGACCTGAGGATGCCCCCAAGAAGGCAAATATCACCCTGTTCGGGTTGTTCGAGTTCCTGCGGATGCCTGTCGGACTTAAGAGCGTCGCGCAGGCCTTTAGTAGAAACATTGAAACATAGAAATAGGTGCAGGAGACGGCCATTCAGCCTTTCCAGCCAGCACTGCCATTCATTATGATAATCAATAACCCGTGCCTGCCTTCTCCCATATCCCTTGATTCCACTAGCCCTTAGAGCTCTATTTAACTCTCTCTTAAATCCATCCAGTGATTTGGCCTCCACTGCCATCTGTGGCAAGGAATTACACAATACTGCAGATGTGGTCTTACCAGAGCCCTATACAACTGCAGAAGAACCTCTTTACTCTTATACTGAAGCAGGTCAGGCAGCATCTATGGAGCGAAGGAATAGGTAACGTTTCGGGTCGAGACCCTTCTACAGACTGAAAAAAGGTAGATGCTGCCTCACCCGCTCTCCAGCATATTTTGTCTACCTTTGATTTTTCCAGCATCTGCAGTTCTTTCTTAAACATTATACTAATGGTTTACCCATGAAATACAAAGCAGAAGTGTATGAAACCATACATTGAAGTAAAATACTGATTAATGAATATATTTGTGCAAAATCCTTCTATGTTCAGTTTTCCATAAAGATATTTGTTTTACTATGTAGGAAATATATTATTATTGAAATATTATTTGATGGATTTCTTGCACAACTCAAATTGTTATTGGGAAAGGGATAATAAATATTAAAATGAAATGAATTGGTAATTTGAATACATTTGAAGGCAAGTAACATTGTGTGAAAACATTAACACAATTATTAATATTATCTCAAAGTGCAATTTAAGCTCGTTTGGTTTGAGCAGTTTTAGAACTGTGAGTTTAAACCAACAGCTGGCATGCTGGAGACATAAGGAACTGAAGAGGAGCCACGACCCAAAATGTCACCTATCCATGTTCTCCGCAGATACTGCTTGACCTACTGAGTTACTCCAGGACTTTTTTTTTGCTAAACTTTTGAAGCCTGTCTCATTCTTAAATGTATGCTCAATATGTTGATGAATGAATGTCTCTGGAGTCTCAGGGCATTGTGTCAGGCAACATTCTGCAAACAAGATTTCTGCTCAAAGGATCTGCACCTGTGATGTGAAGGTCTTGACCTTCCTTAAATCATTTGCCTCGGATACTGTAGGTCTCATCTGGAAACACCTGTTTGATTTAACATTCAATAGCATTGAAATGCTTAAGACAGGTTACTGTTTGCTTTTTGCCTGAGCAAGTAATTAAATCATCGTGCTCTTGGTGAGAATAGTACAAATTAGAAGATGTTTGGGCATCTGCTTGGGTGGTCTCAAGGGCAAAGCATTGTCAACTGGAAATACACAGTATTTAAATTACCAATTTCCAAAGCAATGTAGTTATTGTGCCACCACTATAGAACAATTTTGAAGATGTGTGCAAAACTTCTGGGCAGTAGGCATGGCATGTGCCTATCTGGGGCATCCTCCCCTATATTATTGCAACTGAAAAATCTTTACTGGCTGGCTAACTGAAAACAAGGGATTCCCACTGAAAATCTTGCTATTTAAGATCCATCCACATATGGTTAAAATAGTAAATTAATACTGGGAGCATGGAGATGGGATGTTGAACACTTGATAACAAGAGGAATCGAATATAGGAGCAAAGAGGTCCTTCTGCAGTTGTACAGAGCCCTAGTGAGACCACACCTGGAGTATTATGTGCAGTTCTGGTCCCCTAATCTGAGGAAGGACATTCTTGCTATTAAGGAAGAGCAGTGTAGGTTTACAAGGTTAATTCCCGGGATGGCGTGACTGTCATATGCTGAGCGAATGGAGCGGCAGGGCTTGTACACTCTGGAGTTTAGAAGGATGAGAGGAGATCTCATTGAAACATGTAAGATTGTTAGGGGCATGGACAGGCTAGTGGCAGGAAACATGTTCCCGATGTTGGGGGAGTCCAGAACCAGGGGCCACAGTTTAAGAGTAAGGATTAAGCCATTTAAAACGGAGACGAGGAGACACTTTTTCACGCAGAGAGTTATGAGTGTGGAATTCTCTGCCTCAGAGGGCGGTGGAGGCCGGTTCTCTGGGTACTTTCAAGAGAGAGCTAGATAGGGCTCTTAAAGGTAGCGGAGTCAGGGGATATGGGGAGAAGGCAGGAATGGGGTACTGATTGGGGATGATCAGCCATGATCACATTGAATGGCGGTGCTGGCTCGAAGAGCCAAATGGCCTACTCCTGCGCCTATTGTCTATTGCCTATTGTCTATTGAGAAGTGGAACTGCTTTAAGCCAATATTTCATTTCCATGATAGACACAAAGTGCTGGAGTAACTAAATGGGTCAGGCAGCATATTTGGAGGGAAAAAAAAGATGGGTATTTTTTCAGGTTGGAACCCTTCTTCAGAGTGAAAGTAGAAGGTGGTGGGGATCTGGAGGTAAGAAAATGCCAGAACATGGGATTATAAATCCCATAGAATACAAAGAGCACACCTTAATAAATGAAAAGAGTTGGGTGGTCTAACGCTCCCTAACTTTATGTATTATAATTGGGCAGTAAATATTAAAAATATGATTCATCTGCTGGACAATTCTGCCCAGCAGGTGGACTGGATTGTAATGGAAAGAGAGGACTGCTCTCCGTGTAATATAGGAGCGACTCTCCTCTCACCAATACACCTGAATAACAAAAATTATAATAAAAACCCAATTATACATAGCACAATTAGAGCATGGAAACAAATAAAACAGAATCTAAAATTAAGAAACCTATCTCTTTTAATACCAATAGTTAATAATCCATCGTTTAAACCATCAATTATAGACAAATCATTTATACAATGGGAAAGAATGGGAATCAAAACGCTCGGAGATCTGTATGAATTGGGAAAATTACTATCATTTCAACAACTACAACTGAAATATAATTTGAAAAATAATCAATATTTTAAATATCTTCAAATTCATGATTATCTGAAAAAATACACAAAAGACTATCATAATATGCCTACAGACTTACTGGATGAAGCAATGAAGACAAAGGCAGAATCAGCGAATCTAATATCGTACTTATATAACATCATCTTAAACATAGAAATACCCACAACTGATGGAATTAGAAGAGACTGGGAACAAGAATTAGCGGGGCGCTGCTCTGGCAGCAGCCATGTCATGCAGCTCGTCAGTTTTTCAACCTTTTTTAATTTTTTTAGTATGTTTTAAAGTCTGTATTTAATGTTTCTTTGTGTGTTTTGTGTGGGGGGTGGTGTGGGGGGGGTAGGGGGGAACCGCTTCGGTCGCCTCCTCCACGAAGAGGCGAGTTTTTCCAGGTCGCCTCCCCCGTTGCCTAACATCAAGGATCGACGCGGCCTTTCCCGGAGACGCGCCCGGGGCTTCAGCGGCGGGCGCAGCATGGACTCTCGGCGTGGAGCGGGCGAGCCCTCGCTGGGGCTAACTGGAGGGGAGCGCTCCGTTTCGCTGACCCGGGGCAGCCGGCAGCCTGAAGCCGCGGTCTGCAGAGCTCCAGCTGGTGCGGCGTCTACAGCCCGGGATCTCACGTTGGGGACCCGGGGGAAGAAGAAGCCATCACTGCCGGCCCACGGCCGACTTCTACCGTGGGTCCGGCATGGACTTACCATCACCCCTGGAGGGGAGCTTCGACCGCCGGCCCTGCAGTCTACGGTGCTTCTGGCTGCGGCGGGGACTTTAAATCTCGACCGCCGGCCTGCGGCCTGCAACAACTTAAAGCCGCGGTCTCCGGTGAGGAAGAGCCGATCCTGGACTGACTCTGGACTCTGGTCCTGACCACGGGGGGGAAATGGAGGAGGACTGGCCAAATTTTGTGCCTTCCACCACAGTGATGAATGCTGTGGTGGATGTTTGTGTTACAGTTTTATTGTGGTTGTGTGTTCTTTATTATTGTATGCTGCAGGCAACCCACATTTCCACCAGCCTGGCTGTGTGGCAATAAATTATATCTAATCTAAACTAATTTATAAAAATTTCAAAAGAGAGCTGGGATAATCACTTACTACAGGTGCATAAATGTTCGATCAACGTACGACATACTCTCATCCAATTCAAAACATTACATAGACTATATTATTCACAAACTAAAATAAATAAACTCTTCCCTAATGTCTCACCCATCTGTGATAAATGTCTGTGTCAAGAAGCTACCATAGCGCATTCTTTTGTTTTTTGTACAAAAATCCAAAAATTCTGGAATGAAATATTTGACATCTTTACAAAATTAATTAAAATAAAACTGGTACCAAAACCAGAATGGATCATTTTTGGAATATCGGAAGGTAACCCTGAACTAAATGTGTTTCAGAAGAATTTACTCAATTACAGGCTAATAATGGGGAAAAAAGCTCATACTTAAATTCTGGAAAAATGCGCCTACACCAACAATAAAAATGTGGATATCAAATATGTTTGAAACACTACATCTGGAAGAGATGAGATTCCTCTTAGCAGGCAAAGCAGACCACTTCCAAAAGACGTGGTCTACGTTTTTGGAACTATTACAAGCATGAGGTGCAATAGTAATTTAATAAATAAATAAATAAATAAATAAATAAAAGGTGCCAGGATTTAAAAAAATAAACAACAAAAACAGACTTGATTGGTAGTCCCCTTTCTGCGGAGTTTAATGTTATAATAGAGCGATTGTTTCTCCTTTCTTTTTCCTTCTTTTCTAGGGTCTACCTTCTTTCTTTACTTCCTTCTCTAACTTCTTTTCTAAGGGGCTTTCTTTTCTCAACACTCTCCTGCACCTTCACGACTTGCGCACTTTCCTTACTTCCTTTACTTCTATCTTTTTTTTAAAGCTCAAAAAATGAAGCGGTACAAAAAATGTATTAAGACATATGTGTTGTGTATTATTGTAACTTACCGTACTTCTAATAAAAAAAATAAATTAAAAAAAGAAGAAAATGCCAGAACAAATCAGGGCAAGCAACAGATAACCAAGGAAGGATGAAGCCCATAATGGCCCATTGTTGGCTGGAGTCCACCTTTTTCCGGTTTTTCACAGCCAACAATGGGCCATTATGGGCTCCACCCTTCCTTGGTTCCCCATCCTTTTTCTCCAGAGATGCTGCCTGACCCTTTGAGTTACTCCAGCACTTTGTGTCTATCTTCGGTATAAACCAGCAACTGCAGTTCCTTACTACACTTTCTTTTCCATGCCTATTTTACCATCACTCCTTTCATGATCCAACTAAAATTCGCTGTTAGAATTGAGTTGGAGAAAACTTTAAAATGGTCAGACAGGTACTTGTAGCAGCAGTTGGAAATCATTCATCCTGTTAAAGCTTGTGTTTACGGCTTGATTAAATTGATTGCCCATTGGATGCTGCAAGTAGATTAGTGGAGATATTTACTAACTTCATTGTTGATAGTCACATGATGGCTTGCTAGATATGCTTGAGTTGGACTCTTCTAATCACTAATTTCTCTGTGTACAAACACACTGAGCACACTTAAACAATCTGACCGCCATTTTCCAGATATATCATGTTAGTTAATAGTCCAGAGATACATCCAATAGAACTGAACTGAACTGAACTTTATTTATAGAGCACTTTAAAAACAACCACTGTTGCAACAAAGTGCTGTACATGACTAATCATAAACATAAAACAAAACAATAAAAACATTAAAAGACAGTAAAAACAATAAAAAACAATAATAGAAACACTAAAACAAGAGCAAAGTCTCATGCAGGGGCGAAAGCCAAGGAATAGAAAAGGGTTTTAAAACTGGTTTTGAAAATGGACAGTGAAAGGGCCTGTCTAATGTGCAAAGGTAGAGTGTTTCATAATGTCGGAGCAGCAACAGAGAAGGCTCTGCTTAGACCTCGGTACCTCCAGGAGCAGCTGATCAGCTGACCTGAGGCACCGAGCAGGAGCGTAGGGATGAAGCAGCTCAGAGAGGTAAGGCGGGGTGAGACCATTTAAAGATTTAAAAACAAATAAAATAATCTTAAAATGAACTCTAAAGTACACAGGCAGCCAGTGGAGGGAGGCCAGAATAGGCGTTATGTGCTCCCTCTTACGTGTTCCAGTTAAAAGGCGAGCAGCAGCATTCTGAACCAACTGGAGACGTGCAAGGGAAGATTGGCTAACTCCAAAATAAAGTGCATTACAGTAATCCAGCCGAGACGTAATGAAGGCATGGATTACTGTTTCAAAATGCTGTCGTTCAAGAATGGGCTTCACCTTTGCCAGCTGACTTAAATGAAAGAAGCTGGACTTAACTACCGCGCCTATTTGACGATCTAATTTTAAATCACTGAATCGAATTTAAGCGGTTCAGAGTACTTCAACAAAGGCATTTCTTTTCAATAATTCCTTTCAATGCTTCAACTATCTACATAGCTATCATTCACCGGATAAAATCACATCTACATTTCCTATATGTCACACATGTGGAAATCTGAGATAGTGCAGAGTCTGCAGCGATTCTGTGAGGGGGCAACCACAAAGTTATTCCTCATTGTCATCCTTCTCCCATGCTTTGTGACTCTCTGCAGAAGACTCTATCAGAGATAAAAGGCACAAATTACAAGCATAAGAATTCTGAGCACAAGGAGGTCATTCAGCCCCACGCGTCTGCTCTGCCATTTAATCAGAACATGGCTGATCTACTTGCAACCATAACCCTGCAATCCCATCCAGGGAATATTTCACCCTCTTCCTTACAAAGTACCCATCCACTGATGTCTAGGTAGATGACCCTTTTTCAGGAAGAGTTCAAAAGATACTTGGGACTCTAAAGGAAAAATAGGCCTCATCTTTTCCTTTAATGAGTGATCCCTTTTTTTTAAACTGTGACTGTTATTTCCAAATACATTTTCTCCACATCCACATTGAAAAGAACTCTCAGGACCTTATTTGATTTAATCATGTCTTCCCGATTCCTGTAAACTCTTGCAGATATAAATTCAGCTAACTTTTCCTTAAAAGGCAATCCACCCATCATAAGCATTAATCAAATAAAGTTCTCTAATGTGTCTCTAATATTAACAAAGTACTTCAAAAATGATCTCACTCGTGTACGATATAACCAACGCACAATCTCCCAGTTTCTGTAATCAATTCTCCAAGCAATAAACATTACCATCATGTTATGTTTATTAATTACTTGCTGCACCAGCATTCCAGCCTTTAATGAATCATGGACCAGAACACATTACTACCATCATTTTTTTTCTGAAGCTCCCCAATCTATCATAATCATTCACTCCTTAAACCTTTGTGGTTTCCTTTCTTTAAATTTAGGCTGTTTTATCTTGAGTTATATTTTCACATTGAATTATTTCAATTCCATCTCAATGATAAATTCAGTCCTGTTCACTCTATCATATTATGCGCACTCTTCCCAAAAGGATTCTGCGTAACAAAATTATGAAGTGATCTAGTACTTCAACAGCCACTTGTTAATTTAGATTGTGACACAAATATCTTAAAAAACAAGTTTGTATATGAAAAAATGGCAGGTAGATTCTGGGTGCCTTGTGTTGAACTTGGGGTGGAAGATTGCAACCTTTACTTGGTCCGCCCTGTTTCGACTAATGCAATCAACTCGACGTGCACAAACAGAAGATCAAATAGAACAAGTTGTCCTACAACTTTAAGCTGTACACGCAACATGAAAGAAGAAAAAGAAATGTTGAGCTTAATTTTTATTTTGTTTGTGACCACATAAGATCTGTATATTAAAGGGAGTGACATGACCATATTGTTCACTAGAGCCCTCTGTCCCATTTGAGTCAGCCAAACACACAGTGAAACAAAAAGTCATAGTGTCATACAGCATGGAAACAGGCCCTTCAGCCCAACTTGTTCAAGCAGACCCATAAGCGCATCAAACGATTGTCAAAGAGGATTCTCTTGAACTTCTACAGGTGCACAGTAGAGAGCATACTGACTGGTTGCATCGTGGCCTGGTTCGGCAACTTGAACGTCCTGGAGCAGTAAAGACTGCAACAAGTTGTGAACACTGCCCAGTCCATCTCCGCCTCTGACCTCCGCACCATTGTAGGGATCTATTGAAGTCACTGCCTCAACAAGGCAGCCAACATCATCAAAGACCCACACCATCCTGGCCACACACTCATTGCCATCAGGTACACAAGTCTGAAAACTGTAACATCCTGGTTCAGAAACAGCTTCTTCCCTACAGCCATTAGGCTATTAAACATGACAACAAATACGCTCTGAACTACAACAGACTATTATTATTATTGCACTATATTTGTTTATTTATTGAGTATACGTGTTCATGTGTATATATACACATTGAACATTTTTTTCTCCTGGTATGTACTATGTTTACATTTGGTTGTGCTGCAGCAAGCAAGAATTTAATTGTCCTATCTGGGACATCTATATAATTAAAAGTCTCATCTTGACCACTTCCTGGAATATTGCATTGGGGGACCAGCCCTCCCATGTGAATCTGGGACCCAACGGGTCCCTCTTAGTCTAGTATGACAATAAAACACTCTTGACTCTTGACTACTCCTATCTGTCTGAAGAAGGGTCTCAACCCAAAACATCACCCATTTCTTCTCTGCAGAGATGCTGCCTGTCCGCTGAGTTACTCCAGCATTTTGTTGTCTATCCTTCCTACATTACTCCTACCTGCCTGCATTTGACCCATATCTAAATCTTTCCTATCCATGTACCTATCCAAATGTATTTTAAATGTTATTATAGTACCTGTCTTATCTACCTCCTCTGGCAACACTTTGTATATACCCACTACCCTCTGTGTGGAAAAAGGAGCCCCTTAGTATCCTATTAAATCTATTCCTTTTCACATTAAACCTATGTTCTCTGGTTCTCGATTCCCTACTTGAGAACATTCTTAAGCCCACTTGCCAAACTGATTAAGACCCTGCTGTAATCATCTTCACTACCTTCAATACCACTCGCTTTAGTGTCATCTGTAAACTTACTGGTCATCCCTTGTACATTCTCAACCGATTCATTGACATTACCCACAGATGACCATGGGCCCAGTACTGATCCCTGAAATGTCCACAATGTCAGCTAAACCAAATGCCTTCTCTATCTGATGCTCTCAGTCCAAGAATATCAGGTTGAATGTCTGTCACTTTGCATATGCAGCAAGACACTGAAAAATAGGTAATTGAATTGAAGCCTCTTCTTGCACTTGTAGGGTACTCAATCTAGTCTTCAGACTCATTTTTTCTCCCTGTTACATTTTAAGTCCAATGAATCCACTATCAGGGCATTCATTTCGTCAAAACCGCCGGTGTTTTACAATCGCCTAAGCAGCCTGTATGTCTTCACGAGGAACTATTTTGATTTATTCCCCCAGCAAACCTGCAAGTTATGGGCCAGTCCCACTTAGGCGATTTTTCAGGCGACTGCCGGTGATTATCAAGTTGCCGGCAGTCGCCTGAAAAACCAGCAACTGGAACAGCGACTGTCAGAGTGGAACACACACACACATTTCACTTCCTTCATCAGCCCATTATGCAGGCGGGGGACAGGGCAGGCGGGGGGAGCGCTGTCTGAGTGAAATTCCCGCCGTGCAAAGCCAAGGTGATACAGACACACACCGCGATGAACAGGAAGGTTGGCGCTGTAATTAAGATGGCTAACACAGTGTATGGTAAGTCCTTTAAAAGAGGGGGGAAGAGAGGGGGGGAGATGGGGAGGAGGGGGGGGGGAGAGGGGGGACAGGGGGGAGAAGGGGGAGAAGGGAGGAGAAGGAGGGAAGTCAACTTTTAAGAAGCAAGAGGTACACGGCTGTGAAGCTCGGTGGACATTAACATTACCGGTCGATAATCCTGGGTTCTAAAAACTTCTGCTTGCGTTTTTTTTCCCCAATGACCTAATGAGATTCACGGGTCAGCACCGGCTACAACCTACAAGAACCTACGAGAACCTTCGACCTCCTGGCAACCCACTAGAACCTCTTGGCGACCCACTTACGGCACAAGAATTCTCGCTACTCTCCATGGCAGCTTCATATATTGAACAAGATTTGCGGCGACCATAATGAGGCCGCAACTAGTTCCCAGAATGCGGAAACTCCCCACGATCATGAAGGCGACTCCCCGGCAACCACCCGCGAACATGTGGCAACTTCATAGTCTCCTGAGGTCACCTAAAAAATCGCCAAAGTGGGACAGGCCCATTATTGTGGATTCCAATCAATACTAATGGTGGTAATGGCGAAAGAGTAGTTGACAGTATTATTTTCTTGCTGCTAAACACTAGGCTACTTGATTGTTATTAACATGTGGCTTTAACTGGACCATTCTAAACTTACAGTGGTGTCAAATCAGCATTGCCTAAGAATCAACTGCTCACTTTGCAGCTTCCTGTCATCAGAATTTTGACCCATGCAACAGATGATCCAGCCCATTCTTAATTTATTTGACTCACAGCCCGCAAATCAAAAGGAGTAGATGTCATAGTTGTATGAGCATAAATGACAAATGTGGTAACAGTATCACGAGCGGGTGTATTGTTAACACTTATGAAATTGGCATAATGGAACAAGGAGCCACCAGGAAGCTGGAAATAATTCATACCCCATTCTGTCATAACAAAATAGAAGATAGAAGTGGATAATCCCATTTGAAAGGGGTTTAACTACCCACATCCTCTAAAATCAGTCAGTCATCAGGCCTGCAGAATTATTTTCCTCTCAAGTGACTTAAGAATTATTTAAATATTAAGGACCATCCAGTTGCATAAAGCTGAAAAACATAAGAAGATCAACACATCTATCTAGTCTGACTCATACGCAGGATCATTTCCTGATTCTAATAAGTAAGTTAAGTGACAAGCATGAACCAAAAGTATTTCCGCATTTCTGTTTAATCGGTTGCTGAGTTTTGAAATAATAAAAAGGAAAGGTTTCATTTTTTCCTATATTGTATATTGTTTGCACATAACATTATAAATTAATTCTAGAAGAGAGTTGTCTTCCGTTAAATCCTAGGTTTGACTGACGATTGCAGCTCTGTAGCCGTTATTCTCTAATTCCTAGCTATCTTCGAGAAAGACTTTCTGCTGAGCATACAAGATAAGCAAATTATATTTAATTTCTTGACGAGTTATCAGCTGCTCTGTACCATAACAATTTATTTAAATATCTTGGCTTTGAGATTTCTAACTTGCTATGTGTGCAAATAAAATTATCAGCTGAGCAGTCCATTTATTAGAGAACCCATTAAAGGAGATCTATTCATCTGTCAATGGTGTATGTGTCCCCAAGACAAAGAGATCTTCAAAGGTCCAAGGGATGGTAGCTTGATTTAATTTTAGAAGCTACATAGCCCTAGGAATATCAAGTGATGAGCAAAAATGTAAGTTACTTCCTCAAAACAGATTAAGAGCTGGAACAAAGCACAAGGACAACATGAACATTGAATATTGTACCTGATTTGCAGTCAAAAGTATATAAATTAACTATATTGGAATTGTTTCAAGATCATAGGGTAAGGTAATTAAACATAATTTGATTATTTCAAGGAAATTATTGGAAGCATGTATCAGCTTATTTTATTTTGTTGGTTACTTTAGTCTGATCATATTTCTGTTCCTTATTCACCCTTCATGCCTGTGCCTGCATTCAAAACAATCATAGGTGATTCTTTATCTCCACACCATATTCCTATCCTCCCTTCATACCCAAGAATACCTCATTTATCAGAAATCAATCTCTCTCCATTAAAAAAAAAAATCAGTGACCTTAACCTTCGTAGGTACACCACCCTCTGAATGAGACAATGTCTACTCATAGTAATCTAGTTGTCTTAACCTGTGGCCTGGAATTGTAGCCTTATGCTAGTCCTTTGCAACCTGGGGAAATATCCTCCTCTACAGTTTGTCAAAGCCCTGTTAGATGTTTGTACTTTTGAATAAGACCTATTCTTATTCTTCTAAATCATTGTGCTTCAAAGCCTCATTGCAATTTCCTCACAACCTTCAATTTCACCAAGGATTGTGTCCTTAGCAAACCTACATTCAGGTTATTCATCCTAAATATTGTTGCATGATATGAATAGGAGCCCAAACACTGATAGTTGCAGCAC
Organism: Amblyraja radiata; assembly: GCF_010909765.2. Classification (NCBI taxonomy): domain Eukaryota; kingdom Metazoa; phylum Chordata; class Chondrichthyes; order Rajiformes; family Rajidae; genus Amblyraja; species Amblyraja radiata. Next base: position 60,520,591 of record NC_045961.1, read on the forward strand.
CCCAGTATTAACAGCCAGCTCTCCATTCTGTTCATATTTTCTTTCCATTTTTTTTTTAATTTATTGATTTTATTAGGGACAGTGCATATTAATAAACATTTGCATGTAATATGCAAGATTGTAGCCAGTAGCTAATTTCCATCTTTAGTCCCAACACAAGGTAAACACATCCCAAACAAGGTAAAAACAAAAGACAAAAACAAAAACAAAACAAACAATAAAGTAAAAAAGTAGCAATAAAAGAGTATACATTTGATAACTTTTTTTTGTCTCTAAAGATTGGATTAATATTGCTCTGTGAATGCTACCTCAAGCATATTGAGATAGTAAAACAGAATTTGAAAATTCCACAGCTCAGTTGCATTTATTTGTCCTTGCTACATTCCCATCTATTCAAATCACATGACAAAGTTGGATTAATCTTCACAGTTTCAAGTGGCAAACCTTCCACACCCTTTCAGAGAAGGAATCACAGAGACACTATACTTTGTGGTATCTTTCCAGTAACCAACTTGTAACATTTATACAGCTAACTACCAGCATTGCAGTGCACATTGTTTTTGTAACCCACATGTAGGGAAATTGACCAAATTTTAAATCTCCGAGCATGTCTTGAGGAACTGAGGGCTTTGTAAAGAACAGTGAGAAGAAATAGTAAGGTCCTGAATGTATTTACTGAAGCTGAGCCATCTCTTTTCTTTACTGAACCCCTGTGGTTTGCCTTTCCACAGGGCTGAGATTTACAGGAAAGCAATGACTTCAGGTACAACAAACCTAAATTAATTCCAAATGTCCTTACAGATGTTAATTCTCTGATTGCTTTTGAGATTAAACCCATTAAACAATGTTAAACAGAACTTGCAGATAGTCCTTGTAAAACACTTTAGTGTTAAATAAATAATATTTGATCTTTCAATGAAATATCCTCAATGAAAGCATATTGGCTAATTGGGAAATACAATAAACAAACAGAATGAAGATGATGGAGGCAAAGAAAGAAAAGTATCAACATTGCAGAGTTACCAGCATTTTACCACCTGAATTTAAATGTAAACAAGACTAAGTGGGACCCGTTGGGTCCCATGATCACACGGGATGGCTAGTCCCCCAACGCAATATTCCACCTCTCCACAAATTCCAATATTGGTCGCCAGTGGTGGGGGGGGGGGGGGGGGGCTTTCTGGAGCACTAGTATGGGTGTTGTGGGCCAAAGGGACTGGATTCCAGAGGGCTAGTATGGACATTGTGGGCCAACTGGATTCTTGGACTGGATTCTTGGACTGAAAGCTGTCACTCAGGGCTGGTGAGCTGGCAGCTCAGTCACTCAGGGCTGGTGTGCTGGCAGCTCAGTCACTCAGGGCTGGTGGGCTAGCAGCTCAGTCACTCAGAGCTGGTGGGCTGACAGCTCAGTCACTCAGGACTGATGGGCTGGCAGCTCAGTTACTCAGGGCTGGTGGGTTGGCAGATCAGTCACTCAGGGCTGGAGTACTGGCTGTTCACTCATGGCTATTCCTTGAAATTCCATTTCAAGCAGAGTGCTTACTACCATATTCAATCTCATATCATTTCAAGCAGAGTGCAGGCCACCAAATTCAATCTCATAGCATTTCAAGCAGTGCAGGTCACCAAATTCAATCTCATACCATTTCAAGCAGAGTGCAGGCCACCAAATTCATTTTCATAATATTTCAAGCAGAGTGCATGCCACCAAATTCCATTTCATAGCATTTCAAGCAGAGTGCAGGCCACCTAATTCAATTTCATGGCATTTCAAGCAGAGTGCAGGCCACCAAATTCAATTTCATAGCATTTCAAGCAGAGTACAGGCCACCAAATTGCCAAACAACTAATTGCATTGTGAATAAGGGCTAACAAATCATTTATTGCAAGTACATTGCAGACTCACAGGTCAGTTGATTCACAGCTTAGAATCACAGTTGTGGACTCTCCCTCGCGATCATCCAGAGTGACTAACTCGTGTCCTGGCATCTAGGATTTTACAGCGCAGACAGGAAGTGGTCAAGATGAGACTTTTAGTCTTCTTCTTATCGAGTCCACACACAAGATTAGAAGTTGTTCAGCCAGAGCTGAACACACTTCTCGGCATCTGCCCAATGGTGTCTGTCTTGCGCTTCTTGTGCTTCTTGTGCGTGGTGGTGGAAAGATTGGTTGAAACAGGGCCGCGACGTGAACGCTCTTTCCTTGGCCCCAGACTTTTAGTTATATAGATGTATTGAATTCATATCTAAGACATATGGCGGACATAAGGCACCAAACAAACAAACGGAAGGTAATTCAGGCTGAAAGCTTCATATTCAAGGCTAAGGGACAAGATTTGTGCAAACCTTACTTGCAGATCAAAAGGGAAGCTGAGGAGAGAGCTGATAACTGTTCATAGTCTTAGCTCAAATCTACAACCTCACAGCTACAAGGTCAATGCAGAATCATTTGTGGATTATTTGATACATTTCCAAACAGGCAGCTATTGCCTGGGGTTAGGTACTGAACTTAGAGAGGGAAAGAGAAAGTATGGAGGTGTCAACCATAATATTAAGGTAGATCATCATGGAATAATGATCTATTCTATATCTATTATAATATATTATCATTTATTTAATCACCAGATAGACACAAAAAGCTGGAGTAACTCAGCAGGGCAGTTACTTCAGCTTTTTATGTCTAACTTTGGTTTAAACCAGCATCTGCAGTTCCTTCCTACATATTAAATCTCCAGATCAGTTTCTAGAATAATTTTGGGTTTGACTCTATATAAACATAGATAGAAGAAACACACACCAGAGGGTATATCAATAAGATGAGAGGGGCAAATATTAAAGGAAATGTGTAGGGTAAATTATTTAGTCAGAAGGTTGTGGATGCTTGGAAAGTACTGCCAGGAGTGGTGGTGGAGGAGATACAATAATGGTATTTAAGATGCTTATATGGGTATACAGGAATTGGAGGGACATGGATATGCAGGAATTGGAGAGATATGTCGGCAGATGTGGTTTGTTTATCTTGGCATATTGTTCGGCACGGACATTGTGGGTGGAAGGACCTATTCCTGGGCTGTATTCTTCTATTATAGTTGTACCTATGTTCTCATGCTCTGATATTAAAATATGAATGCTTTGCACAGGATATATCAACACTTTCTCCATGGTTTGTCCTTGCACTTTATGGATCGTCATAGCAAAACTTGACTGAAAGGGGAATTGGCTCTGTTGAAGGGGAATGTCTCTGCATTCTGTCAAATTGAGTGTTATCCTAGGAATGAGAACAATGTCATCTTTGAAGGTTCCCATGTTGATTCTTGCAACAATCAGATTATTGTGTAGCTCTTCCACAATCATCCTCGTTCCATTGCATAGATTTGGGGGTTCCAAGTTTCTCATTAACATGATGGGAGATCCTTTTTTCAATTACAATTTGTGCGGTGGTAATCCAGAGATGTCGAGTGAATCAAGGAATTATGTTGGGAAGTATTAGTTCCCTCAGTTACAGCATTGAAAGAAAAGTACTCCTTAATGATTCCAGGGAGGCGTCTGATACATGTAGAATCTTTGCTTCCCATCGTATTGTTGTGCGGAACTAAGATACAATTGTTGGAGAATAATTCTGCAGGTTTGTCAAATGTGGGATAGATGAAATCAATACAATCCTCCAGAGTTTTTGCTGATAGAACCATGTCTCCTGGCATTTCAATTTCATCATCTTCATTCTTTAAAATCTCGTATTCTCCAACGTTCAACAAAAATTGAGAATAGTTGCCTTCTCTCTCAATGGGTGGGTGGGTGGGTGGGTGGGTGGGTGGGTGGGTAGGTGGGTAGGTGGGTAGGTGGGTAGGTGGGTAGGTAGGTAGGTAGGTAGGTAGGTAATAGGTAGGAAAAAATGCCAGGAATGTGGGAAATAAGGTTGTTGAGCGAATGCACAATTTACCTAATAGGATCATGGTATTGTGCCAATATATAGTAGCCTGTCTCAAAACAGGGAAGAATAAAATATTTAATTATCCTGAGTACTATACTGAGGAAAGGAAATAAAACAGAAGGGACAGTGGTTGTATTGATCAAATGTACTGTTTCAGCGCCAGAAATGAATAGTGTTCATATATTGAAATGGAAAATCAATTTTGTTTGAAGGAAAAGTAAAAGAACAAATACGCTGTTGGGTATGTATTAAATACCACAATGGAGAGAACTGAAACAAAATAAATAAAAATAGCCATATTATAGAGAGATAGATGAACTTTGGTGTGGTGGTAACTTAAGGTTTCAAATGTACTAAAATATAGGTAGACTAAAAACCTTAATTCCTGAAGTGCACCGATAAATTTCTTCATCTCCTTAACAAGAATGAAAGCAGTAGTGGAATGGATGTAATTTTGGATGATGAAGTGGGATCAATTAATTAGGTTTTGTTGGGAGAATAATCTGGCAAGTCTCTTTTGATTGAGAATATTTATGGTAAAAGATAGGAAGAATCCATATATGAGTGAATAATAGATCAGTTTTAGTGATTTATAAAGACTCTGGATATGTCCAGGGTGATTTATATCAAATATTGACAAAAAAAAATAGTAACAAACCGATGTGCAGCATTAAAGGCAGACCTACATCAAATACAGATTTGGCACAATTCCATAAAAATGTAAGGACGGACGCCCGAAGAGAGAAATCAATGGATAAATAAAGATACAGAGAGAAATTTGTCATTGGTTTTCTGTCCTAAATCAGTGTGAAATCAATGGAAGGTGGTTGTAGTCCCCTCTCTAGGTTCAGTTTAGTTTAGTTTAATTTAGTTTAGTTTAGAGATACAGTACGGAAACAGGCCCTTCAGCCCACCGAGCCCGCACCGACCAGCGATCCCCGGGTACTAACACTATCCTACACAAATTAGGGACAAATCTGTACATCTTTGGAGCGTGGGAGGAAACCGAAGATCTGGGAGAAATTCCACGCAGGTCACGGGGAGAACGTACAAACGCCATGGGGAGAACGTACAAACGCCATAGAGAGAAGCACCCAGGATCGAACCCGGGTCTCAGGAGCAGTAAGGCAGCTATTCTACTGCTGCGCCACCGTGCCACCCAATTGGAGTTCAATTGAAGATCTATTGGAGTCAATGACCATGCAGCAACTTCAATTTTTTGGTTCAATAGACAATAGACAATAGGTGCAGGAGTAGGCCATTCGGTCCTTCGAGCCAGCACTGCCATTCTATGTGATCATGGCTGAGCATCTCCAATCAATACCCCGTTCCTGCCTACTCCCAATATCCCCTGACTCCACTATCTTTAAGAGCCCTATCTAGCTCTCTCTTGAAAGTATCCAGAGAACTGGCCACCACCGCCCTCTGAGGCAGAGAATTCCACAGACTCACAGCTCTCTGTGTGAAAAAGTGTTTCCTCATCTCTGTTCTAAATGGCTTACCCCTTATTCTTAAACTGTGGTACCTGCTTCTGGACTCATTAATGTCTCTGGGTTCATTAATGTTTTTTGCATGGGGCAACATATTGTTAGTGGCTGACGTTTCAGCTCTATTCACAGTGCCATGATAACTTTGGTTTGCAATGACATAACCAGTTTTTATTGGATTCTACAAATGAACTATAATTCAGTGCAATGAAACACATTGTATCAGCATCCATTTTTGTATTCATGAAATGGCATGAGTAGTAAGATTGCAAGATGATACAAAAGTAGGCGGTGTTAGAGACAAATAAGATGGTTATCCAAAATGACAGCAGGATAAGGGTTGATCGAATAGAAGTATACAAGATCATGAGAGGAATTGATCAGGCATATGCACAGAATCTTTTGCCCAGAATAGGGAAATTGAAAACAAGATGGCATAGGTTTCCAGGTGAGGGGAAAAGATTTATAGGAACCTGCGGGATACCTTTTTTACACAAAGGGTGGTGGGTATATGGAACGAGCTGCTGGAAGAGGTAGTTGAGGCAGGTACTATCATAATGTTTAAGAGACATTAAGATAGTTACATGGATAGGATAGGTTTAGAGGGATATGGGCAAATGGCGGGCTGGTGGGACTAGTTTTCATCGGCATGGACAAGTTGGGCCTAAATGCCTGTTTCCATGCTTTATGGCTCAATGACTCCATGACTCTTAAGATATAAGATTACTGAAAGAGCAAATAGATAGTTTTACTAAATATCATTCAGGTGATAATTCTCAGGAATTTCCTGATCTGGCAAACTAATGGCCCATTTAGCAGTTCTCTTAAGTCTCAGTGATAAGAATTAATTAAAGAGGAAAATTATTTTAGTCCATAAATTGTCAAATATTTGTGAAGAGTTGCACTTTGAAGTAGAAAAGGCTTACTTTATTGCACATCAATCATGATACGTAAGCAAGTATTGATTGCATTTGAGAGCAACAAAGGTAATTTATTGTCTGAAGGATTTTGGCAGTGAACAGGTCTGTGTTGCTGAAACCTGAATCCTAAAAGCTATTACTACACGTTAAATGATACATCTGTAAACTGAAGGACAAAGCTTTGCCTTGTACCTTGGAAAGCTACGGTCAATATTTATTTTATTGCACCCTTGGACTTAAATTAATCTTTTTTTAATTACAAATGAAACAAAAAACAAGAACTGACAAGAATGGAGATGACACTGACAGACTGCAGCACCTATGTTATGAAATTAATAGATTCTAAAATTGAAGATACAGTATCAATACTTTCTGCACATCTTATACTTTCATTGCCTTTTCTTTTAAAACAAGTTTGACTTGTTCTAATCCATATTTGATTGAACTCACTTTCTGGTCTATGGCTTCATTTCTCTGTTAAAAAAGTTACTCAATATGATTGGGTGAGGGCTTGAATGGTCAATTTTCAACTTAGACATTTTATTAAGAGCCTAATTATAAAGTACCGCAGCATTTTCAGGATTAGACCAGAACAAATGGTATTAATGCTCCTGTCTCATGGATGCAGCTACCTAGAATTAATATTTGCCTTGTGGCATTTCCATAACTGCTTTATCACCAGTGGATACTTAAGCTTCCCCCAATTTCTTAAATATGTGCTGGTTAGTAAGTTAACATGCTGCTGCTCTACTGTAGGTGGATGGCAGGAGGGTCAAGGGGCAGATATTGAAAGGGATGCAATTGAAAAAAATTGAGATAGCATAGATGGGTGTTTGATGGTGGTGTAGCTATGATGGGCTCCAGGGCCTGTTCTCTGCTACATGCATCTATGTATCAAACTGTCAGCACCAGAATTAGTTTAAAGAAAAATGTGCATTGTTCATGACCTCCTGTCCCAAGGTCTTGCCAGGATGTGAAAAACATCTGAAGAATAATCACTATTGCAATGTAGAAAATACAACAAATAACACACACAAAACAACAAAGAAATAATAACCAAATTGTCTGCTTTCGCTGAAGTTGGTTAAAGGGTAAAGATTTGTCAAGCCATTGGGAAAAACTCAGTCTCTTCAAAAAGGTGTCATCGGATCCTTTAAGGATCACATGAGAAAAAAAGATTGGGGTGAATGCCTCTTCTAACAATAATAATAATGGATGGGATTTATATAGCGCCTTTCTAATGCTCAAGGCGCTTTACATCGCATTATTCATTCACTCCTCAGTCACACTCGGTGGTGGTAAGCTACTTCTGTAGCCACAGCTGCCCTGGGGCAGACTGACGGAAGCGTGGCTGCCAATCTGTGCCTACGGCCTCTCCGACCACCACCAATCACTCACACACATTCACACACAGTCACACACAGGCAAAGGTGGGTGAAGTGTCTTGCCCAAGGACACAACGACAGTATGCACTCCAAGCGGGATTCGAACCGGCTACCTTCCGGTTGCCAGCCGAACACTTAGCCCATTGTGCCATCTGTCATCCCAAATTCTGAAAGGAAGAATCTCTAAAGGCCTACTGGGAAGGTACAGGTAGGTTTTCATTTTTTCCAGTTTGGTTTCTTATATCCTGTTCTTTATATTTTAAATTCACATCTCTTTGATCATTTAATTGTTGAGGGAAGGCTAAAGAGTCACGAAGTCATGCAGCACGGGTTAGGTTTAGGTTTAAGTTTATAATTATCACATCCTCTGTGGTACAATGAAAAGCTTTGTTTTACATGCTATCCAAGCAGATCAGATAATATTAGGCATAATAATCATATTAGGCATATAATAGGCATATTAGGTATATAATAATCCACATTAGGCAGAAAATGGTATTGGCTAGGCTGATAAATCCCCAGGGCCTGATGGTCTGCATCCCAGGGTACTTAAGGAAGTGGCTCTAGAAATCGTGGATGCATTAGTGATAATTTTCCAGTTCTATAGTCTCAGGATCAGTTCCTGTGGATTGGAGGGTAGCTAATGTTATCCCACTTTTTAAGAAAGGCAAGAGAGAGAAAACAGGGAATTATAGACCAGTTAGCCTGACATCGGTGGTGGGGAAGTTGCTGGAGTCAATTATAAAAGATGAGATAGCCGAAATTTGGATAGCAGTAACAGGATTGGTCTGAGTCAGCATGGATTTATGAAGGGGAAATCATGCTTGACTAATCTTCTGGAATTTTTTGAAGATGTAACTAGGTAAATGGACAAGGGAGAGCCAGTGGATGTAGCGTACCTGGACTTTCAGAAAGCATTAGATAAGGTCCTGCATAGGAGATTAGTGGGCAAAATTAGGGCACATGGTATTGGGGGTAACATAGAAACATAGAAATTAGGTGCAGGAGTAGGCCATTCGGCCCTTCGAGCCTGCACCACCATTCAATATGATCATGGCTGATCATCCAACTCAGTATCCCGTACCTGCCTTCTCTCCTTACCCTCTGATCCCCTTAGCCACAAGGGCCACATCTAACTCCCTCTTAAATATAGCCAATGAACTGGCCTCGACTACCCTCTGTGGCAGGGAGTTCCAGAGATTCACCACTCTCTGTGTGAAAAAAGTTCTTCTCATCTCGGTTTTAAAGGATTTCCCCCTTATCCTTAAGCTGTGACCCCTTGTCCTGGACTTCCCCAACATCGGGAGCAATCTTCCTGCATCTAGCCTGTCCAACCCCTTAAGAATTTTGTAAGTTTCTATAAGATCCCCTCTCAATCTCCTAAATTCTAGAGAGTATAAACCAAGTCTATCCAGTCTTTCTTCATAAGACAGTACTGACATCACAGGAATCAGTCTGGTGAACCTTCTCTGCACTCCCTCTATGGCAATAATGTCCTTCCTCAGATTTGGAGACCAAAACTGTACGCAATACTCCAGGTGTGGTCTCACCAAGACCCTGTACAACTGCAGTAGAACCTCCCTGCTCCTATACTCAAATCCTTTTGCTATGAAAGCTAACATACCATTCGCTTTCTTCACTGCCTGCTGCACCTGCATGCCCACTTTCAATGACTGGTGTACCATGACACCCAGGTCTCGCTGCATCTCCACTTTACCTAGTCGGCCACCATTTAGATAATAGTCTGCTTTCCTGTTTTTGCCACCAAAATGGATAACCTCACATTTATCCACATTATACTGCATCTGCCAAATATTTGCCCACTCACCCAGCCTATCCAAGTCACCTTGCAGTCTCCTAGCATCCTCCTCACAGCTAACACTGCCCCCCAGCTTAGTGTCATCCGCAAACTTGGAGATATTGCCTTCAATTCCCTCATCCAGATCATTAATATATATTGTAAATAGCTGGGGTCCCAGAACTGAGCCTTGCGGTACCCCACTAGTCACTGCCTGCCATTGTGAAAAGGACCCGTTTACTCCTACTCTTTGCTTCCTGTTTGCCAGCCAGTTCTCTATCCACATCAATACTGAACCCCCAATGCCGTGTGCTTTAAGTTTGTAAACTAATCTCTTATGTGGGACCTTGTCGAAAGCCTTCTGGAAGTCCAGATACACCACATCCACTGGTTCTCCCCTATCCACGCTACTAGTTACATCCTCGAAAAATTCTATAATATTCGTCAGACATGATTTACCTTTTGTAAATCCATGCTGACTTTGTCCAATGATTTCACCACTTTCCAAATGTGCTGCTATCCCATCTTTAATAACTGACTCTAGCAGTTTCCCCACTACCGATGTTAGACTAACTGGTCTGTAATGCCCCGTTTTCTCTCTCCCTCCCTTCTTAAAAAGTGGGGTTACGTTTGCTACCCGCCAATCCTCATGAATACTCCAGAATCTAAAGAGTTTTGAAAGATTATTACTAATGCATCCACTATTTCTGGAGCTACTTCCTTAAGTACTCTGGGATGCAGCCTATCTGGCCCTGGGGATTTATCGGCCTTTAATCCATTTAATTTACCCAACACCACTTCCCGGCTAACCTGGATTTCACTCAATTCCTCCAACTCCTTTGACCCGCGGTCCCCTGCTATTTCTGGCAGATTATTTATGTCTTCCTTAGTGAAGACGGAACCAAAGTAGTTATTCAATTGGTCCGCCATATCCTTGTTCCCCATGATCAACTCACCTGTTTCTGACTGCAAGGGACCTACATTTGTTTTAACTAATCTCTTTCTTTTCACATATCTATAAAAACTTTTGCAGTCAGTTTTTATGTTCCCTGCCAGTTTTCTTTCATAATCTATTTTTCCTTTCCTAATTAAGCCCTTTGTCCTCCTCTGCTGGTCTCTGAATTTCTCCCAGTCCTCCGGTATGCTGCTTTTTCTGGCTAATTTGTACGCATCATCCTTCGCTTTGATACTATCCCTGATTTCCCTTGTTATCCACGGATGCACTACCTTACCTGATTTATTCTTTTGCCAAACTGGGATGAACAATTTTTGTAGTTCATCCATGCAGTCTTTAAATGTCTTCCATTGCATATCCACCGTCAACCCTTTTAGAATTAATTGCCAGTCAATCTTGGCCAATTCACGTCTCATACCCTCAAAGTTACCTTTCTTTAAGTTCAGAACCATTGTTTCTGAATTAACAATGTCACTCTCCATCCTAATGAAGAACTCAACCATATTATGGTCACTCTTGCCCAAGGGGGCACGTACAACAAGACTGCTAACTAACCCTTCCTCATTACTCAATACCCAGTCTAAAATAGCCTGCTCTCTCGTTGGTTCCTCTACATGTTGATTTAGATAACTATCCTGCATACATTCCAAAAAATCCTCTTCCTCAGCACCCCTGCCAATTTGATTCACCCAATCTATATGTAGATTGAAGTCACCCATTATAACGGTTTTGCCTTTGTCGCACGCATTTCTAATTTCCTGTTTGATACCAGTCTCCAACTTCACTACTACTGTTAGGTGGCCTGTACACAACACCCACCAGCAGTTTTCTGCCCCTTAGTGTTTCGCAGCTCTACCCATACCGATTCCACATCCTGCAAACTAATGTCCTTCCTTTCCATTGTGTTAATCTCCTCTCTAATCAGCAACGCTACCCCACCTCCTTTTCCTTTCTCTCTATCCCTCCTGAATATTGAATATCCCTGGATGTTCAGCTCCCAGCCTTGGTCACCCTGGAGCCATGTCTCCGTGATCCCAACTATATCATAGTCATTAATAGCTATCTGCACATTCAACTCATCCACCTTATTACGAATGCTCCTTGCATTGAGACACAAAGCCTTCAGGCTTGTTTTTACAACACTCTTACCCCTTATACAATTTTGTTGAAAAGTGGCCCTTTTTGATTTTTGCCCTGGATTTTCCGGCCTGCCACATTTACTTTTCACCTTGCTACCTATTGCTTCTACCCTCATTTTACACCCCTCTGTCTCTACGCTCACACATTTAAGAAACCCTTTCCCTTTAACTCCATCCTCCACTAGCCCATTCGACACCCCTGTGCTGACACCCCCTAGAGTGCTGACATGGATAGAGAAGTGGTTGGCAGACAGGAAACAAAGAGTAGGGATTAACGGGTCCCTTTCAGAATGGCAGGCAGTGACTAGTGGGGTACCGCAAGGCTCGGTGCTGGGACCGCAGCTATTTACAATATACATCAATGATTTGGATGAAGGGGTTCAAAGTAACATTAGCAAATTTGCAGATGACACAAAGCTGGGTGGCAGTGTGAACTGTGAGGAAGATGCTATGAGAATGCAGGGTGACTTTGACAGGTTCGGGGAGTGGGCAAATGCTTGGCAGATGAAGTTTAATACGGATAAATGTGAGGTTATCCACTTTGGTAGCAAAAACAGGAAGGCAGATTACTATCTAAATGGCGCCAAATTGGGAAAAGGGGAAGTACAACGGGATCTGGAGGTCCTTGTACATCAGTCTATGAAAGTAAGCATGCAGGTAGAGCAGGCAGTGATGAAAGCAAATGACATGTTGGCCTTTATAACCAAAGGAATCAAATATACTGTAGGAGCAAAGAGGTCCTTCTGCAGTTGAACAGAGCACTAGTGAGACCACACCTGGAGTATTGTGTGCAGTTTTGGTCCCCTAATTTGAGGAAGGACATTCTTGCTATTGAGGGAGTGCAGCGTAGATTTACAAGGTTAATTCCCAGGATGGCGGGACTGTCATATGCTGAGAGAATGGAGCTACTGGGCTTGGACACTCTGGAGTTTATAAGGGTGAGAGGCTATCTCATTGAAACATATAAGATTGTTAAAGGTTTGGACACGCTAGAGGCAGGAAACATGTTCCCGATGTTGGGGGAGTCCAGAACCAGGGGTCACAGTTTAAGAATAAGGAGTAAGCCAATTAGAACGGAGACGAGGAAACACTTTTTCTCACAGAGAGTGGTGAGTCTGTGGAATTCTCTGCCTCAGAGGGTGGTGGAGGCAGGTTCTCTGGATGTCTTCAGGTGAAAGCTATATAGGGCTCTTATAAATAGCGGAGTCAGGGGATATGGGGAGAAGGCAGGAACGGGGTACTGATTGGGGATGATCAGCCAGGATCACATTGAATGGCGGTGCTGGCTCGAAAGGCCGAATGGCCTACTCTTGCACCTATTGTCTATTGTCTATAGTCTATTGTCTAATACTCCATATAAATAAAATTAAGTCAAACACTAGGACAATAGAACAAAAGAGGAGATATAGCGTGCAGAATATAGTTCAGCATTGTAGCACATCAATATCCACCATAAGGCAGAGGTGACTCAGTATCATATCTTCTGGAAAGTCTGTCCAGAAGCCTATTAACAGAGGGAAATAAGCTGTTCCTGAGTCTGGAGGTGCGCACTTTTAAACTTCTGTAACTTCTGCCAGATGGGAGCAGGGAGAAGAAGAAATAAGCAATGTGGCGTGAGTCTTTAATTATGTTAGCTGCTTTTCTGATTCAGCATGAAGTGTAAATGACGTCCATAGTGAGAGGTCTGGTCTGTGTGATGGACTGGGCTGCATTTATAACTCTCTGCAATTTCCTGTGGTCTTGGAAAAAAGCTGTTCCCAAACCAAGCTGTGATGTAACCTGACAGTATGCTTTCTATGATGCGCTTATAGAAGTGTGTATGAGTCATTGAAGACATGCTAAATTACCTCAGTTTCCTCAGTAAGTAAGGCCTTGCTATGCCTTCTTCTTGGCTGTCACATCAATGTGGCTGTTCCACGAAAGATCATTGGTAATATTAACGCTTAGAAACATGAGGATTTCAACCATTTCCACTTCAGGGTCACTGACGTTGATTGGGGCATGTACTCCACCATGTTTTTTGAAGTCGAGAACTAGCTCCATCATCTTGGTGTCTTGGTATCATGTGACCAGAACTGTTCACCGAAGATATTGGAAGCAAGGAGATAGGGGAAACATGAGTGGGGGTATGCAAGGTAGATGACGAGTGCAGTTAATTTTCTTGTAAGCATTGTCCATCTATTGTTCTTTACCATGCCTCTTCCCAAAGCATCACATCCCTCCCCAACTCTACTCACCATATACCACTTCTTACTTTACAATACGTCCCACTATACCACATATTTCTGTCATATCATATCTCATTCCCCTTCTCAGCTTTTGGATTTTATCACACTTTACTGCATGTCCAATAATTTGCACTAACTCAGTTCCACTTCCTAACCCCATCCCATCTCATTTAGTTCTCCACTGCACCTACACTACCTTTTTATGTGACTCACTTCTACCTTAGCTCACTGTATCACTCCACCACACTCATTCTAGCCCTTTAGTCCAACTACTGCCCACCCCAATGCTCTACAGCCCACCTACTCCATTACACCACATCACACACTATCACGCTGTGTTATGCCTGTCCTCTTCTTACTAATTGTCAAATCTCATCTTTGGAGCTTAAGATATACAATTTCTAATAAAATGTTGGGAGAATGAGAAAACAGATGAAATAACTGTGCCCTGTGCATTGGCATGCAATCAATTGCCCACTATTTTATTCAATTTATTTTTACGAGAGGTATTCAAATACGATTATTTTTTAATTTGGTGTAATGTTCAAATTTTATATTTGAACATATATTGCTCTTTGAATCTAATGTGAGGTTCAATGAAACTTTCAAATGCTATACTAAAAGCAGAATCATAGGTTTCTTATAAATGATGGCCAAGAATTTCTTGTTAGGAGTAAGCATTACACAATTTCCAACTACAGCCAGCACAGGCCAGTAATTGATCACTAAATCAAACAGAATGGTGCCGGTCTGAAACTGCAATCATTTGTTGATTTCCTTTCATTTCAAGACCTTGCTGATATGGGCAATTAGCTATTTGTTGAACACAGGCCTGTCAAGTTCATTTTATATAATAGCCCAAATAACTCTTTCTTGGATCTTCCAAGAAACAATACTAAGATAAGCAGAGCAACGGGGTAATCATAGAAACATAGAAAATAGGTGCAGGAGTAGGCCATTCGGCCCTTCGAGCTTGCACTGCCATTCAATATGATCATGGCTGATCATCCAACTCAGTATCTTGTACCTGCCCTCTCTCCATACCCCCTGATCCCTTTAGCCACAAGGGCCACATCTAACTCCCTCTTAAATATAGCCAATGAACTGGCCTCAACTACCTTCTGTGGAAGGGAGTTCCAGAGTTTCACCACTCTCTGTGTGAAAAATGTTTTTCTCATCTCGGTCCTAAAGGATTTCCCCTTTATCCTTAAACTGTGACCCCTTGTCCTGGACTTCCCCAACATCGGGAACAATTTTCCTGCATCTAGCCTGTGCAACCCCTTAAGAATTTTGTAAGTTTCTATAAGATCCCACCTCAAACTTCTAAATTCTAGCGAGTACAAGCCGAGTCTATCCAGTCTTTCTTCATATGAAAGTCCTGACATCCCAGGAATCAGTCTGGTGAACCTTCTCTGTACTCCTTCTATGGCAAGAATGTCTTTCCTCAGATTTGGAGACGAAAACTGTATGCAATACTCCAGGTGTGGTCTCACCAAGACCCTGTACAACTGCAGTAGAATCTCCCTGCTCCTATTCTCAAATCCTTTTGCTATGAATGCCAACACACCATTCGCTTTCTTCACTGCCTGCTGCACCTGCATGCCTACTTTCAAAATTTCAATGGATGTACCATGACACCCAGGTCTCATTGCATCTCCCCTTTTCCTAATTGGCCACCATTTAGGTTTAAAGTCTACTTTCCTGTTTTTGCCACCAAACTGGATAACCTCACATTTATCTACATTATACTGCATCTGCCATGCATTTTCCCACTAACCCAGCCAATCTAAGTCACCTTGCAGCCTCCTAGCATCCTCCTCACAGCTAACACTGCCCCCCAGCTTTGTGTCATCCGCAAACTTGGAGATGTTGCATTCAATTCCCTCATCCAAATCATTAATATATATTGTAAATAGCTGGGGTCCCAGCACTGAGCCTTGCGGTACCCCACTAGTCACTGCCTGCCAATCTGAAAAGGACCCGTTTAATGGTAAGATTAAACGAGAACTTACCAGTTCGAAGTTTGATCGTAATTTTATGAGGAGTAGCGTTGAGGGAATACATGAAGAACCCGCTAGTCTGCATGCGCGTCATTCTTCAAAGCAGCGGTGTGAATCACAGATACCTGTAATGACTTAAACATAGTAAGATTAGAGAAAAAGATACCAGTCAAGTTTATGATCCAGGGTGGGAGCGGAGGGCATGTATTCCCTCAACGCGACTCCTCATAAAATAAAGATCAAACTTCGAACTGGTAAGTTCTCGTTTAATCTTACCATTTTACTTCGGAGTCACGTGAGGGACTCCATGAAGATTTCAAAGCTCTGTGATTCTTGCCATGGACGAGTCCATGACACACATCTGCCTTGGTACAGGGGAGAAATATATTCGACATCCATACGGTATGTAGATGCAACAAACAAATGTGTTAACAAAATAAATCATAAGCCCCGTATATTCATGGGGACAAATTATATTACGGAACTTAAAATAGTTTTTGAAAAAGTTCCAGTTTCCTCCACTGGTTTATTATAAAATTTACGGAAAGTTCCTTCGGATGACCATCCTGCCGTCTTGAGGATCTGATCCAATGGAACATGCAACTTGTATGCTGCCGATGTAGCTGCAGCCCTGGTGGTGAGATTTAAAACAATTAGTATCTATACCTGCTTTAGTAAGTACTTGTTTTATCCATTTGGAAATGGTCTGTTTTGTTATTCGTTTTTGAGGCTGTCTGTGGCTAAAGAGCAGTGCCTTTTTTGTGCCTCTGATAGTTTTGGTCTGTTTAATGTATTCTTTTAGATGTGTTACCACACACAGTCGCTCATCTGCAGGGTAGTTATTGAAAATCACTTTTAGGCCTGCCGACCCCTGTCTGTTCTGTTTTACCAGTTCCTGGATGTAAAAATGTAAATTTTCCTGCGAACTGGTCATGTTATACAGCCTCAATTTGTGTAGGGAGTGCTCCCTTTGTGCTGTGACCAATGCCATCAGCATGACCGTTTTTAAGGTCAAAGTCTGTAATGACAGGTTAGTGGCTGGAGTCCAGTTCCTTAGTAGATTCAGAACTATGCCAACGTCCCATATATGGGAATATTTGGCCTTAGGAGGGTTAGCATTGAATATGCCCCTCATGAGCTTGGTTACCAAAGGGTGTGACCCCACAGGCTGTCGTTCCGTTTCTCTCCAGAGGTAGGTAGACAGGGCACTTTTGGCACAGTTGATGGCGCTGTAAGTAAGTCGTTCGTCATGGTGTAAATTTACCAGAAATTCCAATACCGGTTGAATGGTCGTAGGTCTGTGGATAATGTTGTTCTGGTTGCAATACCTGTGCCATTTTCTGATATATACTAGGTATTGATTTTTTGTTGGGCTCCAGCGATCATGTTCATAGCTCTCGTAGTTAAGCCCAGGTGTAATAAAGGAGCTTTCAGACTCTACAAACCAAAACGTTAATGTGACGATGACAAGGATGACTTGTCCTAGTTGCTGGATTTACCAGTAGATCCGGTCTGTGTTGAATGGTGATGTGAGGTTCTAATAAGCGCCTTGAGTATTAGAAAGGCGCTATATAAATCCCATCCATTATTATTATTATTATTATTAATATCATCTCCTGTACCACTGGGAACCATGGTTGGGTAGGCCAATTGGGTACTATTAAGATACCAGACGCAGAGTCTTGTCTTATCTTACTTAGTACCCGACTGATGAGGCAGAAGGGAGGGAATGCATAAAAGAACAATTTCCCCCAATGCAGCGAAACAGCATCTGTAGCTGCTGCCCCAGGGTCTGGTTCCCATGATACATATTTTGGCACTTGGTGGTTAAGCCTGGATGCGAATAGATCGACATCTGGTGTTCCGTATCGTGACGTAATTTCAGCAAATACTTTTTTGTCCAACATCCATTCGATGTTGTCATTGAATTTGCGTGACCTGGTGTCTGCCACTAAGTTTTGTCTACCTGGTAAGTAGGTAGCTGATATCCAAATTCCTCTGCGGATACACTATTGCCAGATCTTGTTTGCCAGATTGTCACATGATGTCGATTTGTTTCCACCCATGTGGTTGATGTATGCTACCACAGTGGTGTTATTAATTTGTAATCTTACATGCTGGTGAGATGACCCTAAGCAATATGACTTAAGGCCGTGAAAAGCTCCCAACATTTCTAAGTAATTTATGCCCAAAGTGTGTAGTAATGATGACTCCTGTTCATTCCATCTCCCACCACAGCTGGTGATGGAATCCGTGGCACCCCATCCGAGAGCACTAGCATCCGTTTGTAGTGTGATAGACGGATTGCTGATAATGATTGGATTGGAACAATGCCTAATGTTTTCTTTCCACCATTGTAGTTCTAATATGGTTTCTTTTGGTAGTTCCATAGGTCTATCAAAATTACCTCCATTGTTTTTTAGAACTGTTATTTTTGCCCTTTGTAAATTCTGATAATATAAAGGTCCGAATTGTGCAGCTGGAAAAGCTGCTATTATCTTGCCAATCATTCTCGCCACCTGTCTAATAGATGGTTTGCTTGTGTCAATGATTTTGCTGCAATCCTCCTCGAGGGCTATTGCTTTGTCTTGTGGCAACGTCACTGACATAAGAACTGAGTTAATGGTAAATCCCAAGAAATCCATTGTTGTTGAAGGTTTCAATTTAGATTTAATTGGATGGATAATGAATCCTAGGCTTTCAAATAATTGTATGGTGGCTGTTATTGTTAATTCTGCTTGTTTTACCCTTTTGCCCAATATAAGTATATCATCCAAATAAGCCATCACAATATGTTTATGTTCCCGTAGGAAAGCTAAGTTTTAATAATTTAGTAAATAACCTAGGTCCATTTGGTAGTGCTCTGTATTGCCAGCGTTGATCCATCCAATTAAATTTCAAATAACGTCTGTGGTCACCTGTTATGGGTACTGAATAGTAAGCATCTTTTAAATCAATGCTTGCCATATAGTAACCTTTGGAGATTAATAGTTTAGCAGTAGCAAAGGTTTCCATTTTGAAGTGAATATATTTTACAAAAACATTCAAATTACTCAAATCTATGATGACGCGGCAACCACCATCTTTCTTATGTTTAATAAAAATGTTGGACACGAATTCTAAAGGTTCGTGTTGGGTTTGTTCAATTATCCCCATTTTATGGAGTCTCTGCAGTTCAGCATGTGCTTTTGCTTTATCTTCGCCCTTAAGCCTGAACACTCTGTTCAGTACATGCTGGACTGGAGGATTACGTGGTTGTAAGAACTCTATCGTGTATCCCTGGATACTGCTTAGGATATAAGTATCTGATGTTAACTTATACCATGCATCCAGAAAAAAAGTGTAATCTGCCACCAACACCCATGCTTTCGTTAATAAGTAAGGGACCAGACCCACCTACCTCTATGGTTACCAGTGGTCTTATTTCTTCCCTTGTCCCCGAGGACGTTGAGGCCCCGGTGTCTTGATTTGTGTTGTTGTAGATGGGTGCATCTTCCACGAGGGCCGGCCTGGGCCATGTCCTAAAAAAGACCGCTGTTGGATTGGTCTTGCCCTCGACTGTTCCCCGGAGTAGTCCTTGCGACCCATGAGTGCATAGGAGTGGTACTTCTGGGGGTGGCGTTTGGTTGCTTTTATGATTCCCAGGGCTTTGGATTCTTCGTCCAAATCTTTTACCTGTTTTGGTAGGTCTCCTCCAAACAGGTAAGTCTTTTCGGTGGTCGTTTCCGTTCTGCATAATCCTGCAAATTTTGGGTCTAGTACCGGCTGTATGCTCTTCTTTCTGATATTTTTCAGTTCATATTGGGTATTGCAGAAGAGGGCCAGGGCATCTTTCTGGTGTTGATTCATATCTTCCTCCTCCAGGGTTCGTGTGAATGCTGTTATCCCTGCGGTGAGGGTTTTAAGTACTTTTTGCAGTAAGACATTGTCCTGATGCTTGCTCCTACATGCTTCCAAATACATGCGTTCACGGTTGGGACATTAAGGGATTTACCTTTTCCAGGTTGCAAGTGACGCCCCATGGTGTCATTAGGGCTTGTCCCGGTAGCTGGTTCAGGGACATGTAATTAATACTTGCCGCTAACCTGGCTGGTAAATTATGCCCTGTGAGTTCTGGTTTTGCGAACTGAGCCACCATTTCAAGTAAGTTCCCACTCACCCCTTGCACTGAGTTTTCCATCAATTCCTGTTCAGGGTCAGCCCAAATCTGCCCCGCTATGCTGTCCTGGGAGGCAATAGACACCGAATACAGCCCTGATTAAGGTACTGCAGAGGGGCTGAATGACTGCCCAGTAGAGCCATACCCCCTCTGGAGTATTGCCTCCATCAGCCGCTCCATTTTCGTCCAGTGCTCTCGGGCACCTGGCTCTTGTGGCTTGTCCTGGACCAGCTGCCGCTCCAACGCGGTACAGAGCTTTCGAGCGCTGACTGCTCGCGGTCGCTGGTCCCGCAGCTCAAACGCGTTCCAGTGATCTCGGTCACTGGTCGCTTGCTGCTCCTCCAATTCCTTCAGCCCCACAGGCCCCTGAGCGTAGGTGGCGTGGGGCTGTTCGAAATCCGAGTCGTCTGAAAGAACGGCTCTGTCGGTTTTACGTTTAGCCTTTCCACCCGCCGGTGGTGAGGCTAGCTCTGGCACAGGTGCTCCCGACAATGGAGACAGCCCTGCCGTCTGCCGCCGCTGGCTGCCCGTTCCTGCACGGCTCTCCCCCACCAGCTTTTTTGCAGCTTTGGTTCGTCTTCTGTCCATCCTAGAGCTAAGAAAAACGTAGATCTCTTACCTGTCTTCGCTGGTTGTATACACCAGCCGTTTAGGAGGAACGTCCTTCCTGCATCGAAATGACTCGTGCAATGCCTGTAGCGTAATGACGCGCATGCGGACTAGCGGGCTCTTCATGGAGTCCCTCACGTGAATCCGAAGTAAAATCCTACTCTTTGCTTCCTGTTTGCCAGTCAGTTCTCTATCCACATCAATACTGAACCCCCAATACCGTGTGCTTTAAGTTTGTATACTAATCTCTTATGTGGGACCTTGTCGAAAGCCTTCTGAAAGTCCAGATATAACACATCCACTGGTTCTCCCTTATCCACTCTACTAGTTACATCCTCGAAAAATTCTATAAGATTCATCAGACATGATTTACCTTTTGTAAATCCATGCCGACTTTGTCCAATGATTTAATCATTTTCCAAATGTGCTGCTATACCATCTTTAATAACTGACTCTAGCAGCTTCCCCACTACCGATGATAGACTAACTGGTCTGTAATTCTCTGTTTTCTCTCTCCCTCCCCTTTTAAAAAGTGGGGTTACATTAGCTACCATCCAATCCTCAGGAACTACTCCAGAATCTATAGAGTTTTGAAAAATTATCACTAATGCATCCACTATTTCTGGGGCTACTTCCTTAAATACTCTGGGATGCAGCCTATCTGGCCCTGGGGATTTATCGGCCTTTAATCCATTCAATTTACCTGTCACCACTTCCCGGCTAACCTGGATTCCACTCAGTTCCTCCATTTCATTTGCTGCTATTTCCGGCAGATTATTTATGTCTTCCTTAGTGAAGACGGAATCAAAGTAGTTATTCAATTGGTCTACCATGTCCTTGTTCCCCATGATCAATTAGAAACTAGAAAGATGTATGGTCTATTATGACATATGGGTAGTTTTTAAAAACACTGAACTTAATTTCAAGTTGTGGGCTTGTGAGCTAACAATGTCCAGAAATAGATATTATATTCCACAAGGTACCTTTGGGTTGTGTTCAGTCAGCCCTCCAAGGCACATTCACCAATATGTTTAGTTAAGTTTAAAGAAACTGCGTTGAAACAAGCCCTTCGGCCCGCCGAGACCGCACCGACCAGCAGTCCCCGCATAATAACGCTATCCCACACACACACGGGACAATTTTGCATTTTTACCAATCCAATTAACCTATAAACCTGTTGGAGTATGGGAGGAAACTGAAGATCTCAGAGAAAACACACGCAGGTTATGGGGAGAACGTACATTCTCCATACAGACAAGCACCCATCGTTAGGATC
Source organism: Amblyraja radiata (assembly GCF_010909765.2). Classification (NCBI taxonomy): domain Eukaryota; kingdom Metazoa; phylum Chordata; class Chondrichthyes; order Rajiformes; family Rajidae; genus Amblyraja; species Amblyraja radiata. The sequence goes on from NC_045961.1 coordinate 60,542,477, forward strand.
GAACTTGGGTCTCTGGCGTTGTAAGGCAGTAGTACTATCATTTCACCTCCGTGCCACCCCTGTAACTGATGATTCTGATGAAAAGATAGTGAATACAGCCAGTCAGATTTCAGCCCCATTAATTGATATGCTTCCAGGAATTATGTCGACCAGAAATAGTGAAATCCAATGACTGTTATTAGTCCCAATAAAACAACTGGAACACTTGGAGCTGATCGTTCCTAATTCACTTCAGATTAACTTAAGCTACTAGCCAGACAACATCCAGGCTGGAATGCCAAAGATCCAGCTCCAGCACTAGCCATGCTCCTCTAGTTTTCAAGAGAGAGTTAGATTTAGCTCTTTGGGCTAAGGGAATCAAGGGACATGGGGGAAAACCCAGAACAGGGTAGTACTGATTTTGGATGATCAGCCATGATCATATTGATTGGCGGTGCTGGCTCGAAGGGCCGAATGGCCTACTCCTGCACCTATTTTCTATGTTTCTATGTTTCCAAGTTACAAATCTATATAAAATTGTCCTGGTATGTCCTACTTACAAAAGTCCAATATAAATCTATTGCAGGTAATTACTACACAATCGTCCAGTCTGAGCAAAGCGATGGAAGTTCTTAATGACAGTGCTATCTTGCGGGACTTTGATCCAGACATCATCATAGCCTCAACCTGATCAAGGACAACTGCCCCGGCTGATTCCAAGAGATGAGACAAACATAGAAACATAGAAAATAGGTGCAGGAGTAGGCCATTCGGCCCTTCGAGCCTGCACCACCATTCAATATGATCATGGCTGATCATCCAACTCAGTATCCTGTACCTGCCTTCTCTCCATACCCCCTGGTCCCATTAGCCACAAGGGCCACATCTAACTCCCTCTTAAATATAGTCAATGAATTCAAAGCAGCATTTGACTGTGTGGCATTAAGGAGCATTAGTAGAAGTGAAGGCAATGGGCATCATATGGAAAATAATTCATGTTGGGAATTGTGCTTGTTGGAGAACAACTATTCGAGCCTCAGAACTCTCCTGCATAAGTTCCACAGGACAATATCCGAGGTACAGTTAACTTCAGTTGTTTAATTAGTGACCTTTTCTCTATCATAAAATCAGAAGTGGGGATGTTTGCTGATAAATGTACAATGTTTAGATCCATTTGCAACTAGAGAGCAAATTAAACAGTGTGTGACTGGATGCACCAATACCTAGACAAGACTGAGGCATGGTTGGAAAATAGAAAGTAATATACAGATGACAGAAGTGTCAGGTATTCACTATATCCAAAAAGATACAGTCCAATTACCTACTATACCTGTCATTTGTTTGTTGTCAGTTGGTCTAAATTCTGGACATGAGTATCAGACAATAATTTTGAGAAGTTCCACCTGTTAGATTGTGATTCCTCTTGAGAGGGTGACTCATCATCACCTTCCCAAAATGGAAAACTGTGTTACTTGATGTTTTATTAAACCTAAAACAAAAGGTGTGGATTAATTTTCTGATATAATCCAACATTTTCTAAAGTGTTGAATCATTTAGCTGATTTAATGTCCAGTTTTTCTGTTCTTTCAGTTTATTGGTCAAATCTGTTATATAGCAGTGACCTTAAAACTAAATGTTAATAGATTCAATGGCACTCAAAATTTTATAGGAGGCTTGAGTATAATGTGTCACTCAATTCAGCTCACAAAAGACAAGGACTGATAGATTGTTTAGCACTGATAAAGATGGCTAAGATGATCATGTAGGTATGTTACAAAACTTACCTTCAGCGGCGCTGCAGTTCTGTCACTGCCCGTGTGCGTGACTTTGGCACCTTTGCGAGGGGGGGCGGGTTTAAAATGCCGTTTTCTCCAGGCTGTTCAAATCGATGTTGGTCAGCCTGTTTAGTTGCTAAAGAAAATCGCTCCGACATTCGTTCTCTGCAGTTATTTTTAAACATTGCTGGATAATTTAATCGTTAGAGTAAATTAAAAATCATCTTCTAAAGCTGTGAACACCAACAACGAGACGGATCTCACGTAGGGGACAAGGCAAGGTACACCGTTTATTTTTACATTAAAAAGTGCTTCTTAAGATGCCTTTAATCAAAATTTTAAGTTGCGAGAAGGTGACTTGGGGCCCATCCGAACCGGAGAGTATTTGTCATGCCGACATGGGGTTCAAATTCACTGCAACCGCAACGTTCCAAACCATCGCGTTCCACAAAATCCCACTCGCAAGATGATTTAAATGGCCATTAATTTACAGCAATTAAACACTAATTTCCTTCCATTTGGCCTATAAATTAATGACAATGAGATTTTAAAATCATGTTATATTGTGAATTCTTGTGTGAATGGTATTTGGACACAGGCTGTTTAAAAATGTTAATCTTTTCTTAAGAAATGGATAGATGTTTAGATCTAGTAATTGAATTTTGTAATTAGTTACAATTGGGTGACTAACTAATTATATGCTTTAATTTCAGGTCACCCAAGTAAGATTGTTTAATATTTGTTTCAGAATGCTTCAATCTATAATAACTGAAAAATTCTTTCAGTTCTCTTAATTTTTAAGAAATTTATGGGCTTTTGACTGTCCTTTATCACAGCTTTTGTGTTAAGAATTATATGCAATAGGGAACAAGATGCTAATTTCCGAGTATGAAAATGGCCATAACTTTTTTTAATACTGAAGATATGAAAGTGAATTAGGTGTCAAATTAAACTTCTTTTTATGCTTTATCTGATGGGATAAATTGCAGACGTGATTTTTTAAATCTCAAAATTTTGTGACATTGCTAGATTATGCACAATAAATTTGAGGTAGTGTTGCCCAGACTCGAAACTTTGTTATTCCTAAGTTATAATTTATTTGCAGAATTTATTCCATGTCAACCACATTAATAATTGTGCGCTCAACAAGCACCAGCTTTACCTCTTCAAGATGAGGTGCCAGTTACATGTAAAATGGTGGATGTTACTTCCTAGGTTTGCAGTGCTTGCTGGAAATCATGGCAGAGCTTCTAGTTCTTTTAAGTTGTGCCCTGGATCAGTAAATGATGGGATGGTTACATCCATTGTGGTTCTAGTTTTATGAACATCATGCCACACATGATGTCACACATTATGTCACACACACACATACATAGCACTCTTGCCATGCTAACTTCTCCTCCACCTATTTCTCCCTTTCCTTCAAAGATATTATTGGTTGCAAAGTGCTAAAAGATGTTTAAGCATCTCCCTTTTTTCAATAATCATATGGTGTCTGATAGCTCATTCTTCACTTGCATTACAGATACCTGAATGTCCTTGGAGAAGCTCTCACGTCTGTTTCATAAGGTCAGGGTCAAATCTGCAGCTATCAATGTTGTTCAAAGGTGTTTTTAAAATGTCATGATTCTCTCACAATGTATCTTTCAACAGAGTTATTGAAGCAGCAAACCATGTGCAGCAATAGTGTTAGAATATGTGATTACTGTCATTCCACCGCTACCTATGTTGTAAAGGGCCTGTCCCACTTTCACGACCTAATTCACAACCTTTTTTCCTCGTGGTAATTTTTCATCAGGCTAGAAAAATGCCCCGACCTACTTGATGCCACGAGTACCTACAACTACCTACGACTAGCATCACGACCTACCTACGACCTCCTATGACCACCTACAACCTCCTACGACCGCGTGACGACCATGCTGCAAGTATGAGTCAAGGGCAAACTCGGCAGAGGTCGTGAATTTGGTCGTGAAAGTGGGACAGGCTCTTAACTTGTCTGCATGCTAACTCAAACTGTGGCTCTGTCTAAAACTGCTCAAAGTCATCCTTGAGTGTCATCTGCAGCCTCCCGCATTGCAAAGCAGCAGTTTTCCAACCTACTGACTACAGCTACTGTGGCCGGCACTGTGTAGGAGTAAAGCTGCAAAAGCTTGAGGGTACATAACCGGCTTGATGGTAGGTAGTTGAGGGTGATGATGGAAGATTATTTTTTAAACTGGAATCCTGAGACTGGTGCTGTGCTACAAATTTCAGTGCTGGACCCACCGTGGTTTGTCATCTATATCAATGATTTGGATGCGAATGTACAAGACATTGTTGACCCACAAACAGGTGGTATCATAGACAATGAAGATGGGTATCAAGAATTACAGAGGGATCTTGATCAGTTGGGCTGAAGAATGGCAAATGAAATTTAATTCAGATAAGAGTGAGGTGTTGCATTTTAGGGAGTGAAACCACACTTTCATAGTGTACGGTAGGGCCATAATAAGCATTGTAGAACCGAAGGACCCTGGGATACGAGTACATAGCTCCCTGAAAGTGATGTCACAAATGGACAGGGTAGTGAAGAAGGCTTTTCGCATCAGTAAGGGTATTGATTATACAATTCATTCATCATCATTGAAAACATTAGCGCCACAGTGTGCTGGTTTCCGAAGGGCATGGTGACAGTCGCACCACACATATCTGTCCTCCATGCAGCTGGCAAGTTCCTCTTTTGTCTCTACACATGTGTCTTCCATCAATGTATTCAGCATCATCTTGATTGGCCATCCCGGGTTACGTCTTCCATGGGTGGATTCCCAGGGCACAACCCTGTTTGCTGGCACTTCTGGGTGGCAGTGGCAGGGACCAGTGAGCCTCATCCTTCTCGGCCTGATCTTCTCGGTCAGAAGTGGATTTTCCCGATAGAGCAGGGCGTTGGTGATGTTGTCCCTCCAACTGACATTTTGAACTTTTCTGAATATTCGGGTGTTGGTACCATCGAGAGACTTGGACAGTGCTCGAGTGACCCTTAGACATCCGAGATGTCCAGATTTTTCCCAGGTTATTGAGGGCTTTCCATGCGAGCGCTTTCCGGACCTTGATGTCATTCTCTGAGCTCTGCATCCTTGCTCCCAGGTACTTGAAGCCCTCCACTTTCTTGAGAGATGCACCGCTACTGGCCTTAAGAAGCTCATGGTCACCAACATTCATCATCGGATATCAGGAATTAAGACATACCCTGGAAACGTAAGGTGGTGGTATAGACTGAAAATTTATGAGTTCTCCTCTGAAAGTCAATACTAATCATCTAGAAATTACTCAGTGGTTAGGAAATTAGTTATGAGAGAGAACCCCTATGGACTAAGAGCTACTAAGCCACTAAGCATACTAAGGAAGAAGTACTGGAGGAGAAGTCTATTGAATTGGAAGGAGGATTAAGGAAGTGGGTGTTGAGATATCAGTCGATGTATTTGTCCTGTGGATCTAAATTGTTTAACCCTTGATAGTAAAGCAGCTTCTATTATCAAGGTGGAAAGAAATTGTCCCTAAATTTGGCATTCTTAATTGGCTTTATGATGAAATTGACAACATATTGAAATTGATTGATTACATTTGAACAGCTGGAAATTCCACAGGAATTGGAATGGAATTGTGTTATCGGCCACAATGCTGTGGAATGAGAAGGATGAGATGAACACTGAAATTTAAAATAGTAAATTGAAGGCTGAGACTGAATTTGGTTAAATTGGAACATTCATCATGGTTTGCTTTAAATAAGTCACACCTGTAGGGAAATCTGGACTGAACCCAGCTGAAATTTATATGAGAAACCATCATCAGATATGCATATTATAACATTGTGTGAATATGGAGAGAGCTGATTAATGTTGATCCTAGGACAGTAAAGAGTATATTATAGAACAGAATAGAATTAGGAATACAATGATAGAGCAGAATATAATAGAGATAGTGATAGTGAAATGGAAAAGAGATAGTATTGCAGAATTACAGTGAATGTATGGGAAAGCATTAGTACATGAGTGGTAACTTGATTTGTCCCAAATAAATCTTTCAGGAATTATAGGTTATAGGTTTGACTATGGAAAGGGATGGAAGAATGGGCAACAAAACGGATGGAGGGAATTCGCGCCCACAAAAACTCGGGAGGGGAAGACTCATCAGACGGAAATTGTGAAGCTACACCCACGAAAACTCGGGAAGCTTGATAAGATGGGCCTCATCAGCAACAACGATGAGTCGGCCTATAGGGAGGAGGTCCAGCACATAGCAGCATGGTGCGCTAACAACAACCTGGCCCTTAACTCCAAAAAGACCAAGGAGCTCATTGTAGACTTCAGAAAGTCTAGGGGCGGCACGCACACCCCCATCCACATTAACGGGACGGAGGTGGAACGTGTTTCCAGCTTCAGGTTCCTGGGGGCCAACATCTCCGATGACCTCTCCTGGACCCACAATACCTCAACTCTGGTCAAGAAGGCTCACCAGCGTCTCTTCTTCCTGAAGAGACTAAAGAAGGTCCATCTGTCTCCTCAGATTCGGGTGAACTTCTACTGCTGCACCATCGAGAGCATCCTTACCAACTGTATCACAGTATGGTATGGCAACTGCTCTGTCTCCGACTGGAAAGCACTGCAGAGGGTGGTGACAATTGCCCAATGCATCACCGGTTCCTGACTCCCCTCCATTGAGTCTGCCCAAAGCAAACGTTGTCTGCGAAGGGCGCTCAGCATCGTCAAGGACTGCTCTCACCCCAACCACAGACTGTTCACCCTCCTACCATCCGGGAGGCGCTACAGGTCTCTACGTTGCCGGACCAGCAGGTCCAGGAACACCTACTTCCCTGCGGCTGTTACATTACTCAACACTGTACCTCGGTGACTGCCAATCACCCCCCCCCCCCCCCTCCCGGACACCAGGAAAAAATAATTGCAGTACTGTGACTGTATGCATGTAAATATATTGATTTATTGCTCATATTCTTTGTCGCTCTTCTAGGGAGATGCTAACTGCTTTTCGTTGTCTCTGTACTGTACACTGCACAATCTGATTCTGAATCTGAATCTGAATCTGAAGATTCTGGGAAGAAACATCATCGTCTTGTAGTTGTTAATAGATGGAAAATGTAATAGACACACATATGTTTTTCTGGTTATCTGATTACCTGATCATTTGGTTATCATTAATTATGATTTATCATATATGATAAAAAGGAAGGGATGTTAATTCTGGCCAAATTGGAGAGGCCAGGACACTAAAATTGAGTAAAGGCTTCTGGACTGCTACGCCAGGTTAATTTAAATGTGTCTTCTGCAGAAATGGGACAAGCTGCAGAATGGTGCCAGTTTATCTGGAGCCTAGATAAGAGCTGCAGGAAGAGAATGGAACATCTGCAGATCCTGATAATTAGTTGCAAATTGCATGGAATAGATTGAATGAATGCAAACTAGACATATACATTGTAAAGGTACACAAAATTGCTGGGGAAACTCAGCGGGTGCAGCAGCATCTATGGAGCGAAGGAAATAGGCGACGTTTCGGGCCGAAACCCTTCTTCAGACTCTGTACTGTGGAGTACTATGGAGTACCTTCGATATTCCAGCATCTGCAGTTCCCTTTTGAACATATACATTGTAAATATTGTTGCAAAGCTTTACTTTGCTAGATGTTGATTGGATTAAATATTGAGCCTTGTCTGGGTTTCTTGAATATCTGGGCAAATGTTGCTAAGTTTGCTTCCTTTCAGAAGCTTCATTTGAATACATTGTATTAGTTACCGTATTATTGGGTTAGGGAAATGTCTATCATGTACTGTGTTAATCGACATCTGTTATTGGACTGTAAAGAGACCACCCCCATGTGGTATTGCCCCTCAAGGTTCGGGGACCTATAAAGGGCCACTCCCATGAGGTCCTGTTTCGATCTTCTGGGAGAACGCTTGGAACTATATGACCTTCTGGAGTGTCTCTGCTTGAACGAGGCTAAGAGGGCTTGGCCAGGCAGATTCGAGGATCAAACCCGCGGTGGTTAGGTATAACTCTGGAACAGCTCACCCTGACAACTGTAATGCTGATGGCTTTGGTCTCAGCCCAAAGGGTCCAGTCCCTACACTATCTAGGTATAGCAGCAGATGTGACATGACACATAAGATATATAATAAAATATATATCTTACCTTGCGCTTTTCTGGTTGCCGATTGCCCTCCTCACCAAAGTGCGGTATTCACCAAAGCCTGCAGTTACCCCACCTCCTAAAAGCAGCCCTTCTCAAAACATGTTTCATTAGACCCTTCTCTCTTTTGCTCACTACTAGAGTGCTCATGGATGAAACAAACATTTTCTTAGCTGCAACCACATTTTTAAATCTCCCATGGTCCTCCTCCTCAGTCCCTAGTGAAATGAACAAAATAAACTTTTAAAAAAAACCATGAAGGAAAATGCATTGTTTCATTTAATGACTGAAACAAAATATATCATGTTGAATATATAAAATAACATATTGATGAAGGCATTAGCAAATTGTCTGAAAAATTAATGATACCAAGTTTGAGCATATTTCTGGATATCAGAATAGAGCTGGAAGCATTTTTGTTGTGTTAATGGATTCTTTCAAATAATCTTGAGAAGCTGTGCGCAAATGGTTTGTGCACAAATGTTATGTGCTTTGTCTGCAAAATTATTCACTACCAGGGTTTGTTATTTTGTTTATACTGGGAAACTTTGATTGAATGGCCTGATTTTGCTTAGTCAAGCCAGCAACCCATATTTGTTGCAGGAATCCAATTCTCGTTTTCCCCAGAACATTTTGGTGCCAACTGATGAAGCATTACATGTTGCCTGAGCTTGAAACATTGTAATCAGGTCATGTCTGTAGCTCAGAACAAATCCTATCCAATCCAAATCATATCCAAACTACTAAGAAAACCTTGCCAGGTTACAAACTATCGCACCTCCTCCATTCCTTTATGTGTGAGCATTAAGGCCCTGTCCCATGATGCGAGTTTACCCAAGAGCTTTCCCGAGTTTAAAGAAAACCCAAACTCGTGGTATTCTACGAACTCCTACGACCTTCCACAATATTCACGAGCTCCTATGAGCTCATATGAGCTCCTACGAGTAAAAAGTAACAATTTTTTTCATCACGAGTATTTTTTTACTCGTGGACCTTTTCACAGTGTTGAAAAAACAATACTCGTGATGAAAAAAATGGTTACTTTTTACTCGTAGGAGCTCGTGAACATACTCGTGGAAGGTCGTAGGAGTTCGTAGAATACCACGAGTTTGCTTTTTTTTTAAACTCGGCAGAGCTCTTGGGTAAACTCGCATCGTGGGACAGGGCCTTTAACACTCATGCCGCAGAACTTGGTTTCCAATCATCTCGCTTTTCTTGCTACTGAGCCTTGGCCATATGGTAGCTGGTGTGCAATGGTTACCACCCATTAAAGAAAAACACAGAGACAACTTACACTCCACAATTTGAAGATTGGGACTGGAATATCAGGATCCTACTGGAAAATGTAAATGGCAGCCAATCAGAATGCCTGCTATCATAACTCAGGAACTCAGATACTTTGATACAGACATTGCCAGACTGGGTTGAGACCTATTGACCTGAGATGGATGATTTAAACAACATCACTGGGAGCACCTTCTTCTGGAGGGGCAAGTTGAAAGAAAGACACTGTCTGCATGGTGTGCACTTCACCATGAAGAAGAAGCTATTCTGGTATTAGAGTGTTTCTCTCTGTGGAATAAGTGAATATACAATGCTCTTAGGCTCACTCTAAAATTGAATCTATGTTATCAGTCCCATCCCTCGAACCCTTTGATGAGACCAAAGAGGACTTCTATTCCTACCTTGAAAATATCCTGGTCTGGATCCTAATGAAAGACAAACCGATCCCCACTGGTGATTCAATGTCAAAGTGGAAGGATATAACACTCTGGCATGGACGGAGTCAGGAAGGCTAGGGACTTCACATCCTCACCCGACCAAATTTGCCTGATATCAAAGCAATGTATGATTTACTTACAACGTTCCAGCAAAATACCAGAATAAAGTGATTTGACACATTCCTTTGAATGTAGCTCGAAGAAAATTATGTGGATTTCTTTACAGTAGTTCACACAATTTTGCCTTTTTTTCCCCAGAGCCCAAGCCAGTAAGCCTGGGCACACACCCAATCTGTTTCAGTGATTTTTTTCCTTTTGATGATTTTACTTGGAGTTGTTTCACAGCTGCTTTCACCATTTGTTTATGAAAATTCCATTTTGACCTGTTATGGAAAATCAGCAAAACCATAAATCCAGATTTAAAAACCTTGAAACAATACCATCTTAATAAGGTTTGTAATTACTTTACGCATGTTGACTAATGCATTTGGAATATTACATTGCCAAATCAATAAATGTAAATTAACATTGTCTGGCTTTCAAGTTAAAACTATTAGATATGTTTCACTTTGATTTTGCCTCCTTCCAAATGGACCGATATTTTGGCATATTCCTACCACTCTATTCACTGAAAAAATATCTTCATGTTTGTGTAAGCTAATGCAATCATTCTATATTCACTCACTCAAAATAATTGCTAAATCTTTATTAATAATTAAAAATATATTCAAGTTATAAAAATTCAGCCCTAGGAGTGAACTATGGTTTCTCCATTCTTTAAGGGAAAATCCCCTGTCTCCCGTCAGCCTTTGAAACAGTGCCTTCATAACATTGATTTATGTAATAATCCAAAGAGTCTGGAATGTAATTTACAAGATTACAGGAAAGGTGTTGGAAGTGCTGTTCCCACCATACTAGTGTCTGTTCTCACTTTGCTTTGCGGCTTTTGTGTGAAGAGGATGCATGATCAAAAAGAGAGGATGCATGATCAGAAAGACCGCAGAACTGTTTGAGAACTCTACTGGAAAGACCTGGCACCACATACTATCAGTTGAAAGTTGGGTTGAAGAGTCACCAGTTTTGTTTCAATTCATTTTTGCAATTGGAGATCTTCTCTCTGTCACCTACCACGTGATTAGGGCACATAGGGACATCTGCAAGAAGAATGCTTAAAGGGGCTAGATGTGTCATGGACCAATCGCATTAATGCAATAGCCAAAAAATGCATACCAAGGCCTCTACTTCCTGAAGAGATTGAGGAAATTTGGCATGTCTCCAATGACTCTTACAAACCTCAAAAGATGCACCACAGAAAGCATACAGTCGGGTTGCATCACACTTAAGTTTGGGAACAGCTCAGCCCAACACTGAAAGAAAAGCAGACAGTGGCGGAGAGCGGTAGATGTAGCCCAGATCATCACAAGAGTAGATTTCTTGCCATTGACTCATTCCACACTTCACATTGCCTCGGAAAAGCAGCCACAACAATCAAAGATGTGTCCCACTTAAGTTGGTCATTCCTCCTTTCTGCTCCAAACACACAGAAGCTTGAAAGCACACACAGACCATACACCACCAACAGCTTCTTTCCCTCTGTTATCAGGCTTCTGAATGGTCCTTCCATAACTTAGGGTATTACCCAATTTACCTCTACCCCATTGTGGACATTGACATTTGTCTATGGATCTGTTGCATTACAATGCTGAGAACTATATTCTGCACCCTGTTTCGTCTCCTTTGCTCTATTGTACTTGAATTTGACGATTGTATTTTTGCATGGAATCTGTTTGGATAGGGAGGGAAGTGTTTGAGTTCAGTCCTAAAGTTTCCAGAAAGATTAATATGATCGACCTGTCTGTTCCCATATGGTATTTGACATCCACATAAAGATGGGTTATTTTCAACAAAAGAGAACAGCATTGAGAAGACTTTAATGAATGTTATTGTCCCTGGCTGACATGAAACCTATGAGCAGAGGGGAAGAGGGATGAATGTAGGAAGGAACTACAGATGCTGGTTTAAACCGAAGATGGACACAAAATGCTGGAGTAACTCAGCGGGACAGGCAGTATCTCTGGAGAGAACGAATGGGTGATGTTTTGGGACGAGACCCTTCTTCAGATTTTATTCTGAAGAAGGGGTTCAACCCAAAACGTCACCCATTCCTTCTCTCCAGCTGCTGAGTTAAAAACGCATGGACTGGTCAATTGAATTTATTTAAGAAAGATTTTCGCATTATATCATGCCTTTCCTTAAATCTGAACCTCTCGTTCACTCCCATTATCTTTGCAACTTAAAACCCAGTCTTGAACTAGTTCGACAAGTCTGCTTCAATTTTAAGAAAATGTAATCCATTAATTCTGAAATACCAATGTAGAAACTGGAATATAGAAAATGACAAACCAACAATTAAATTGATGGCTATTATGACAAGCTGCTCATTTACCTGATGAGATATTTAAATTGATAAATCACCTCCCCTGAGGAAGTTGGCACAACCTTACGCACTTGCAGTCTGAAGAAAGGGTCCTGACCCGAAACGTCATCTATCCTCGTTCTCCATAGTTACTCCAGTACTTTGTATCTAACACTGGTGTTAATTATGGAAGCTATCAAGGTTGGAGTCAGTTTAGAAAAACTACCACATCAACATCCCTAGCAATTCCCATGTGCATTTATGGTTGGTAATTAAATTTCCTCTTTAAATACAGAAATGTGAAGCAATAAATTAAGTTGAAGGCAGAAGTAATAGCAGTCAGGATCTGCAAATAGACTAAAACCCCATGAAGTACTTTTGAACTATACATTCAGTGCAGGAAAAGCAGCTACAGATTGCTACATTTGTGGCAATAAACAGATAATCTGTTTCTATGATGTTGATTTGAGGATAATTGTTTGTAATGTAACCAGGGATAACTCAGTGTTCCCTATCAGGTTTGTTCTATAGGATTGTTTGAAGTCACTTCAGAGATCTGATGGATGCTTAATTTAATAGTAATCTGAAAGAGGATGCCTCAAGCACTGCGGTACTCCCGCAATACTGCACGTATTAAATCTTTGGCTGTTGTGCTCAATTCCCTGGTGAAGAACTTGAAATTCTCTGAGTCACTAGGGGGCTACATCAAATGCAGCAAGTCTCTAGTTTTAAATAATAGACACAGGAGGAAGGGGTTGAGGTGAGCAGCCACATCACCTGTAACAAAAAGACAGATCGACTTAGATCCTGGATTTTAGATGTATTTTAGCCTAAATCAAAAAGTTTAATTTTTGAAATTACTGTGTTTTGAGATCTGAGTCGCTAATGGTCAAATCCTACATCAGAAGTTGAGATGTGTTGGAAAATTCATTGTCCATGTCTGCATGAACAACAGCAAGCAAATTCAGTGAATGAGACATCATTGAGAGCATCTTTATGTGGCTGTGTAATGATAGAATCATTTGTCTTGTATGTTGCCTGTACCTTTCATACTCCTCTGGGTGATGTCTTTATTGTAAATCATATCACGGACTATAATTATACGTGAGGTCTCAGCTGCCTTGGTTAAAATAAGAGGCCATGCTCCGTGGGGACTTTTAGCAGCAAGGACATACGGTTGCAATATTTCACTTTTAACTCACTTTCTAGGGTTCATGTGATCCAGGAAGAACACAAATTGAATGACATGCCCCTATCAAACATTAACTAGTGTACCCTTAAAGGAAACAATGCCATTTAGTAAAGATTGACATTGTGATGATCAAGCTGTCATCAGGATCTCAGGAGTCCCAACACTTCTATGAAATAAAAACGTCTTTCATACCTGTAAACTTGGCGTTAAATTTAGAATCATAATGCTGAATCTGCCTCGATCAAAAACACAGATGTTCAAAGGTTCAAAGGTTCTTTATTAGTCACATACACCAATTTTTGCAGTGAAATGTGTATTGCCATTGCAGCACATAAAAAGGAATACAACATAACAATAAAAAATACATTTTAAACATTAAAAAAATCCCCATACAATGGTTCCCATTATGAGGGAAGGCACAAAGTCAAGTCCCCATCCCCATGTCCACCCATAGACGGGCCTATTGAGGCCTCCACAGTCGCCTTTACGGAGGCCCGATGTTCCAGGCCATTCTCGCCGGATGATGGTGCTCCAGCATCGGGAGAATCCTCTCAGCAGCGTGGGAAACTTGGAACGGCCGCTTCCTTACCGGAGACCACGGCTTCCGAAGCCGACAGGCTGCGCTGGATGGAGCTCCACCACTGGTGATCTCGGTAAGAGATCCCAGGCTCCCGATGTTAAAGTCAGCGCCGCTGCCCGCGGCGGGCCGCTCTACAGACCGCAGCTTTGCGATGTTTCATCGGCGGTCTCAGCATACTGGAGTTACAGCGCGGTGGCCCGGGCAAGGCATCGCCCACACCGCGATAGCGCTCCAGCGCTGTGCCGCTGCCGAAGCCGAGGTTGTGGCCGGTCCCCTCAGGAAACGCCGCTCCAGGCCCGCTGGTAGGCCGCAAGGATGGATCGAAGGTGCTGCCCGGAGAAAAGCCGCCTGTCCGACCAGGTAGGGACCCTGAAAAACAGTTTCCCCCTTCCCCCCCACATAAAAAAGACTAGAGCTCCAAAAAACAAAAACTTAACTAACTAAAAATAAAAAAAAGGTGAAAAAACGGACAGCTGCAGGCTGGGTAGCTATGCCCATACAGGACGGTGCCCCCTGTACAGGGGTAAAAAGGGGCCCCCTGATGTTCAGGGGTAAATGTTCATCCATGGTTTCTTTAATAAATATGCAATTAAGTTATTTATGCATATCGTGTTCCACTTTTAAAATTTTAGAAGTGGGGCACTATGTAAATATAATATAAAATGTTGCATCAAGGATCCATCATGGAGTCTTCAATTATCTAGTTTTCTAAGGAATGATCTGTTGAAAGTTTGTCGTGTTTTTTCCCTGTTGGATTAGAATTAATCCATTTTGCCAAACTGCATTGCAAAAATCTAGAAATTTAACTTGCCCTTACATCTTTCAATGGTCAAGGGTGTTTTATTGTCTTATGTACCAAACTGGAACAATGAAATTCTTACTTGCAGGTTTGTAAACAAGGTATTCAACAGATGATACAATAAGCAAAGTTCAATAAACTAAACTAAAAACACAACATAGTGCAAAAAACGAGTCCCTAGTGTAACCAATGCAGTTCGTAGTTCGGAGTTTAGTTGGAGTGCATAGTATTCAGTACCCTGATGGTTGTTGGGAAGAAGTTGTTGCTGAATTTGGACATTCCAGTTTTCTGACTCCTATACCTTTTTTTCAATGCAGGAAGAAATGAGAGTGTGTGCGGGTCCATGATGATGTTGGTTTCTTTTTTTAAAAGCAGAGCCTCCCGCAGATCCTTTTGATGGTGGGGAGGGCAGTCCCTGTGATGGACTGGACAGAGTTCACCACTTTTTGTAATATCCTTCTTTCCTGGGATGTTCAAGTTGCGTAACCAAACTGTAATGCCAGCAATCAATATGCTCTCTACCTATGGAAGTTCAAGAGATTACTGTATTTGTCAATGTACCAAATCTCCTCAATCTTCTAAGGAAATAGAGGCATTAATGGGCTCTCTTTAATATCTTATCAATGTGCCGATCTATGTAAAAGATCTCCAGGAATATGAATGCTCAGGAACTAGAAATTGTTGTTCCTCTCCACCAACACCCGTTGATGAATACGGGTTTGTACTGGACTTCCTCTTCTTAAGTCAACAATCTGTTCCTTGGTTTTACTGATGTTGAGAGCATAGTTGTTGCTCTGGTACTGTTCAATTGGATGATCAATCTCCCTCCTTTACTCTGACTCATCACTATCCATCGTCCAACAATGAACATGTTGTCGGTGAATGTAAAGATGCAGTTGGAACTGTGCACACACTCATGAGAATAGAGTGAATAGAGTACAGGACTGAACACAGAAACTTGAGGTGCCCCTGTGCTGATGGTTATCAAGGAGGAAGTAAGCTATCAATTTCCATCAGTTGTTTTCTTGTAATGGTGAAGCCGAGAATCCCGTTGCAGAGAACCAGTTCCCTGAGCTTGGTAACCAGTTTGGAGGGTACGATGGTGTTGAATATCAAGCTGCAGTCTATGAACAACAGCATGATGTATGTGTTTATATTCTCCAAGTGGTCCAGTGCAGAAGGAGGGCTGACAAGATTTCATCTTCTGTCGATCTATTGTGGTGGTAGAGTCCAGGTTCTTGCTAAGATAGGAGTTAACATGTGCCATAACCAACTGTACATAGCTAATTTTCATATCTACAACTTATTCATCTTAATAATCGTGTCCTTCAGGGACTTGTGTGTCTGGTATTCATGATTCATTCGAAGATAAATGGGGTGAGTGCTTATTATGTGTCTGGCGGAGCTGGCGGCCTCCAACCTGCGACCGACCTCGAGGGTCCGGAGGTAGAGCCAGCCAGGACTCACCAATGCGAGGCTGGCCGTCTTCGAGCTGTGGCGACGTCCGGGTAGCGGCATGACTCGGCGCTCCGGTGAGGGCGGACGGCGCGGGGCTGAGACACTCCCGTGCGGGCGGCACGGCTACCGGCTGGAAGGTGCTCCCGTGGGGGCAGCCCGGTGCGGGGCTGAGACGCTGCCATGTGGGTGGCCTGGCTATCGGCTGGAAGGCGCTCCGGTGAGGGCGGACCGGCTCCCGGCTGGAAGGTGCTCCCGTGGGGGCAGCCCGGTGCGGGGCTGAGACGCTGCTGTGTGGGCGGCCTGGTGCGGGGCGGAGACGGTGCTCCGGTGGCTGAGGCGGTGTTCTGGCGGCGGCGACCTGGATCCGGGGCTGGGCCGCGGGCCAGTGGAGGACAATGTCGGGAGCTCGCAGGTCACAGGTTGATGCCTGTTTTCCGGAGCACCCGTTGCAACAGCTGCGTCCGCTGGACTGGAGGGCGGCAGCTTCGATCACCCCCGGGCCGCGGAGCTTGAACCGCGGGACTGACTTACCATCGCCCGGTGGGGTATCGCCTCGGCGCAGAGGGAGAAGAGGAGGGAAGAGACAGTAACTCTAAGACTTTTGCTTCCATCACAGTGAGTAGGTGTTTGGTGAACTCACTGTGGTGGATGTTAATTTGTGTTTATTGTGTGTTGTTATTATTACATGTATGGCTGCAGGCAACAGCATTTCGTTCAGACCGAAAGGTCTGAATGACAAATAAAGGATTCAATTAAGATTTAAATATTTCATTTCAAAATTGTACTATTCGCCATGTTTTTTTTTTCATAACAGCATATGCTTTTCTTTTATGGCTACCAGATAATAAATAATACAAAATTTTACGTGTCAATGTTGGATCGGTGTTGGTGGTGGCTGTGAAATTGAAAGTTAATGCAGCATATTCATATCTTTTTAACACTGATAAATTAGGCTGAGCAAATGAGCTGAATCCACGAAAGAGTTGGTTTTATACCCAATGTTTAAAGCAGTGTTGTAAGATGACATTTGATGGATGATAACATTGGGAAGTCAAAATATATATTTCAGAATATCAAAGGCCTGTCCCTCAGTTTAATGATGCCTGGCTTTATGTCATGCTGTTGGCAATAAGGGCATGTGAATTTGAGAGTCATGAAAGTATATCGCACAATAACACACCTTTAGGTCCACTGCGTCCATGCTGACAAATAGCATCCATTTACACTGTGGATGAAACTTCAGCTCGTGCTTTGCATAATAATCACCCACTACTGTCCTGTGTTTGATATAGGAGCAAGTACTGCACATGAATTTCTCACAGCTTCTAAGCTTTCAAAGATTGACCTACAAACAAAATTATTGATATGGGCTCAGGAGTATACCAAGGTGCACTGCAAGAGTGAAGAAACAGGAAAGTGCAGATGCTGGTTTACAAAAAAACAATACAACGCTCTGGCAACTCAGCAAAGGTAACTCCTCTGAAGAATATGGATAGGTAATATTTCTATTCGGGGCCCTTCTTCAGACTGATTGGGGTGTTGGGGCAGCAAAAGCTGGAAGAGAGGAAGGACAAACCTGGTGAGTGATAGGTAGAGTGTTCAAAAGGGAACTGCAGATGCTGGAATATCGAAGGTACACAAAATTGCTGGGGAAACTCAGCGGGTGCAGCAGCATTTATGGAGCGAAGGAAATAGGCGACGTTTCGGGCCGAAACCTTTCTTCAGACTGATGGGGGGTGGGGGGGGGAGAAAGAAGGAAAAGGGGAGGAGGAGGAGGAGGAGCCCGAGGGCGGGCGGATGGGAGGGTGGGAGGTGACAGCTAGAGGGTTAAGGAAGGGGAGGAGACAGCAAGGGCTAGCAAAATTGGGAGAATTCAATGTTAATGCCATACGGACGCAAGGTCCCCAGACGGAATATGAGGTGCTGTTCCTCCAATTTCCGCTGTTGCTCACTCTGGCAATGGAGGAGACCCAGGACAGAGAGGTCGGATTGGGAATGGGAGGGGGAGTTGAAGTGCTGAGCCACCGGGAGACCAAGCGTAGGTTGGGCGATCGTTTCGCCGAACACCTCCGCTCAGTCCGCAATAACCTACCTGAACTCCCGGTGGCTCAGCACTTCAACTCCCCCTCCCATTCCCAATCCGACCTCTCTGTCCTGGGTCTCCTCCATTGCCAGAGTGAGCAAATGAGCTGTTTTCGTTCCGGGTGTTGACCTTTGCCTTAGTTTTCTCAACATGCGTGGCAGATGCATGGCAGATGCGTGGCAGATGCAGCATAATATAGATAAATGTGAGGTTATCCACTTTGGCAGCAAAAACAAGTGGGCAGATTATTATCTCAAATGGCTTAGGTTAGGTGAGGGGGAGGTGCAGCGAGACCTGGGTGTCCTTATACACCAGTCACTGAATGTTGGCGTGCAAGTACAGCAGGCAGTGAAGAAAGCTAATGGAATGTTGGCCTTCATAACAAGAGGATTTCAGTGTAGGAGTAAAGAGGTTCTTCAGCAGTTGTTTTATTTATTTTTTATTTTTTTATTAAAAGCATTGTACATACATCTTAATCATGATATGCAACATAATACATTTTGTGCACAACTGCTCTTTATTTTTAAACTTTAACCTGTAATAGAAAAAGAGAAAAGAGAAAGAAGAGAAAAATGAGGATAGTAGTGAAGTGTAGTCCGCAGTAGTTGGCGTTAAATGAATGGTGATGGTTAAGTAGACTGCGTGCTAGAGAATGTGAAAAAAAAGGAAAAAAGAAAACATTCCAACATTTCTGAAGTTTTGCACAGGAAACAAATGAGTGTGCTATTGTTGCCTCTTTAGTTAGGCACTTATCACAGATGGGAGAGACATTTGGAAACATTTTATTTAGTTTTGTTTTTGAGTAATATAATCTGTGTACAATTTTAAATTAGATCAATGTGTGTCTAACATTAATCGAACATTTGTGTACATATGACACATAATCTTCCCATCTGTCCTTGGGAATTTCTATAGCCAATTCTTGTTCCCATTCTTTTCTTATATTTATCTATATTTAAAATAGTATTATAAAAATATGATGTTAAATTATCCAATTCTACCTGTCTTTTCATGCCTTGCTCTAGAAGGTCCAACTTCAAATTTTGATAATCTTGTGAGTGTTTTTTCAAATAATCTCGGGTTTGTAAATATCTAAAATATTGGTTATTTTCCAAATTGTATTTAAGCTGTAAGTCTTGGAATGGTAAAAATGTTCCCACTTCATACAAATCTTCCCAAGTCTTAATTCCTAATCGTTCCCAGAGAGTAAACGTTTTGTCAATAATCGATGGCTTAAACGCCTGGTTGTTAGCTATCGGTGAGAGAAGCAAAAGATTTCTTAATTTAAGAGAGGATTTTATTTCTCCAAATTCGTATTGTGCTGTGAATCATCAGGTTTCTCTTATATATTGTGTTCTTCAGTTTTATTGGGGAGAAAAGGATCGCTCCTATGTTAAAAGGAGTGCAATCCGCCTTCTCCATTAATGTCCATTCTGCCTGTTTTGTTGAACTGTCCAACCAGTACATTTTATATTTTTAATGTTCATTGTCCAATGGTAGTACATAAAATTAGGAAGTATTCTTTAGGTTTACATAAATGTCTTCTTGGAATTCTATGGGATTTATAGTCCCATATAAAATTTGTAATGTATGTCAATTTTTTTTTTAAAGTTTTTAGGTAAGTATGTAGGTATTAATTGGAATAAATACAGTATTTGTGGAAGAAAAATCATTTTAATGGCATTTATTCTGCCTATTAAGGACATTGGTATTGTTTTCCAAAATTGGATCGACGTTTGTAACTTAGTAAGTAAGGGCAGGTAATTTGCGTTAAATAGAAATTTATATTTTCTGGTAATTTGAATACCCAAATATTTAAATCTTTCTGTAGTAATTCTAAAGGGGGTATTTTAAAACATGTGTTGAGTCTTGAGGTTTGATTGTCATTATTTCACTTTTATTCCAATTTATTCTATATCCTGAAAAGGATATAGAATAAATTATTCTATTAGTTTAATAAATTTGGTATGCTAATTTGTGATTTTGTAATGTATAATAATACATCATCTGCATATAATGATATTTTATTATTAGAGTTTTTAATATTGTAACCTTGAATATTAGGGTGCATTCTTATATTTTCTGCTAAGGGCTCTATCGCTAGGGCAAATACAAGGGGTGATAAGGCACATCCCTGTCTATTACCCCTGGAAAGTTGAAATTTCGGGGATAATATATTATTAGTCAGTATTCTAGCCGTGGGCTTATCATATAGTAATTTTATCCATAGGATAAAATTATCTCCAATTTGAAATTTTTGTAATACTTTAAAAAGGTATTCCCATCCCACCTGATCGAATGCTTTTTCTGCATCCAATGAAATAATTGATGTCTTCCTCTTCTATCTTATATGAATACATTATGTCTCTTAGGTATAAACCCCGTTTGATTATTAATTTACTAACATATTTACTTCGTCTTCTTCCTAAGATTTTGGCTAATATTTTCTGATCTGTATTTAATAATGCTCTATATGACCCGGGGTCCTCTAGATCTTTATCGTTTTTAGGTATTAGTGCAATAGTCGACTGCTAGTGTTTCTGGTAGTTTCTGTTCTTTGAATGCATATGTGTAAAGTTTCTGTAAAGTTTCTGTAATCCATCTGATTTAGCAATGAAGGTCGTACCTTCCACTACCTGCAACCTCCAGTAACCACCTGCAACCTCCGGCAACCACCTTCAACTAGCATCACAACCGGCTTCGACTAAATAATTACCGATTTTTAAAATGGCAACATATTTTTAGTCGCGGCCAGTTTTGAATTTTTGGAAATAATCGCCGGAAAATAGAAGAAGCGGCAACCACTTTTGACCATTAGGGAAACTGACAAAAACCTCCGGGAACCACACGGAAACCTTGGGTGGGACGCAAAGTCTCCAGAGGTTTCTGTTCAGGTTTCCTAAGTGGGACAGGGGCATAACTGTGCGGACAGGATGTCAAAGGACGAGAAGCTGAAGACAAGAAGTGGAAACCAGGATACAATACAATACAATACGGTTTTATTCGTCACATTGCACATAAAGTGCAAGTGAAATGAATTTGTCAGCAGTGGTACAATGATAAAGAACACACAATACACAATAAAAATTTAACACAAACATCCACCACAGCATTCATCACTATGGTGGAAGTCACTAAATTTGGCCAGTCCTCCTCAATTTCACCCGTGGTCGGGACCTCAACCCTCCACAGCCGTCGCTGCGGGCGTCCAGATGTGCAGACAGGTAAAAGTCCAGATAAGTCCAGAGTCAGCACTTCCCCACCAGAGACCGCGGCTTTAGGTTGGTGTAGGCCGCAGGCCGGCGGTCGAGATTTAAAGTCCCCGCCGCGCCGCAGCCAGAAGCACCGCCGACCACAGGGTCGGCGGTCGAAGCTCCACTCCAGGGGTGATGGTAAGTCCATGCCGGGCCCGCGGTAGAAGTAGGCCACTGGCCAGCATTCGGAGCTTCTTCTTCCCCCCGGGTCCACCACAAGGGATCCCGGGCTGCGGACGCCGCACCAGCTGAAGCTCTGCAGACCGCGACTTCAGGCTGCCGGCTGCCGCGGGCCAGCAAAACGGAGCGCTGCCCTCCGGCGAGGGCTCGCCCGCTCCATGCCAAGAGTCCGCGCTACACCCACCGCAGAAGTCCCGGGCGCATCTCCGGGAAAGGCCGCGCCGATCCTCGTTGTTAGGCCACAGGGGAGGCGACCTGGAAAATGTCGCCTCTCTAAACAATTTACCTATTTCAAAATGTAACAAGGTACAACAATTCTTGCAGCAAATATTGATTTTGTAAAGTGTTTCATACCTATTTATCATTTCGGCTTCATGTGTGTTCACCGTCAGATTTTTTTTCGGCTTAATATCTGACGGGGAATGAACAGGATGTCGAAAAAGCCTCTGTGGCAATCGCAGCAGCTTGGTCACTGCCACCATTTTACAAACGTAAGCTCAAGCTCCCCCCCACCCCCTCCTTCCCTCCCGTCTCTTCCGGCCAGTAGTGAGATTGACGTGGGGGTCTGGCCCAATCGCTGACCTTTATCGATGA
Organism: Amblyraja radiata; assembly: GCF_010909765.2. Taxonomy (NCBI): domain Eukaryota; kingdom Metazoa; phylum Chordata; class Chondrichthyes; order Rajiformes; family Rajidae; genus Amblyraja; species Amblyraja radiata. The sequence continues at coordinate 60,564,688 of NC_045961.1, forward strand.
CTGACAAGGTGTCCGACCAATCCCGTCCCCGGAGACTTCATGTCCGTTCGGCGGCTTTTCGACGTCATGTCCATTCTGCGCCTTGTCTTTGCGGTGTGGTGTCCATTCGGGTTTGTATCCTTTCAGCGTGATGCACGTTCTGCTTCGTGTCCTTCCGGCATGATGTACTTTCCATATCTTGGCTTTTTAGCATGATATACTTTCGGTATCTGGGCTTTTCGGCGTGATGTATTTTCGGTATCTTGGCTTTTCGGCGTGATGTACTTTCGGTATCTTGGCTTCTACTTCTTGGCTTCGGCTTCTCCTCCTTCGACGTCCTGTCTGGGTACCGTCTTCCACATTCTTCTGTGGCAAAGAATTCCACAGATTTACCACCCTCTGACTAAAGATAAAATAAATAAATACGTTGTTTTCCAAGAACTATAGCAATAATGAGAACATGATAGATTAAGACTTTGCATTTATAATGGATACATTCTATAGAAGGAGAGGTTGCCTCACAGTCATTATCACTTTTGTACGCTGGAAATAGCAGCAGATTATGTTCCATCCCTAATTGCCCTTGAACTGAAGAGGCAGTTCAGAGTTAATCGCATTGCGGGTCTATAGTTGTATATAAGTATGGAAGATTGTCTTTTCTGGAGACCATTCGTGAACCAGATGTGTCTTCAAGCAATCCTGCACTTTCATTGTTATTGTGACTAATTTGGTTAGACTTTCTCCCCTATGTTTTGTTTTTTTTACCTTGTTGCTCATTCTAAATTATGAAAAGAGAGAGATGAAAGAAGTAAATAATTTTATTTTCAAAAATTATAGCAATAATTATAACACAATGGATTAAGACATTGCAATTATAATGGTTAAATTCAAGATTTATGTAATTGCTTCCATTTAAATTCCCCAGCTGCCATTGTAGATTCAAACTCATATGCCCAGATCAATCATTCAGAACTCTGACTGCTGGTCCAGTGAACTAACTGTAATGCTGCCATAGCACATTAATTAAACTGTTTCAAATCCACCAACATCCTGCTTGCTGTACTATTTTTTATTGCAGGCGGAGTGTGAGGTCACTTTTTTACATAGTTAACGACAGAGCAAGATTTTAGAAGGTTTTTTATATTTGTGTTTAAATGTGCATCTATCTATTACCTGAAGTTACTGAAACACACATGCAAAATTAATTAGAAACATTATTATTTTCGCCAAAATGTAATAACATGATGGACAGAAGATGGTGAAGGCTGTATGTTCCTGCAAGTCTGCTGTGTCACTATCAAGATTGTGGCTGAACTTTGATCTTAATTACATTTTCCTCCATTCTTCTATGTCCTTCGATTTTTATTTAAATACATAAATATATCTATCTCTAGTAGAATGAACTAAAAAACTGAGCCTCCATAGACATCCAGAGCAAAGAATTCCAAAGATTCATCAGCATTTGTGTGAATATGTGTTCCTGTATCTCAATTCTAAGGGCCTAACCCTTATTCTGAGCCCATGACATCTGGTTCTAATGCTGTAACTTAGGGAAGTATCTGTCTCACATCCTGGCGGTTGAGCTTTAAGATGCATTTTTAAGCTTCAATGAGATTCTCATTGATGTTCCTTTGTAGCTCTACTCTCAATTTTCAACTTCCCGTATTCTGTTTCATGGCTAGGTACTTCCTTATTCCTCCAGTAAACTCCTGTGACTTGGATCTTTGCAGTCGAAGGTATTTTACTTTGGGCTGAATGCTGTGCCAGATGTTGACTAGGTGAACAAAGAGGGACCCCACGTGGAGGAGCTGCTGAGAACAATGGAGGACCTGGGTTGGGGGGGGGGGGGGGGGGGGGTGATGGAGGGAGAAGGGATGAGTACTTTTTGTAATGTTGTTGGCGCCTTTGTGGAGACTCTTTTGTGCACTTTGTTTGCAAAAACAAAGAATTTCATTGTACCTAGTTACAAGTGTCAATGAAGTCTCATCATCATCATGTGGCATTACCCACCACTTAAACTTCTGAGCTATAAAATATCTAGGCAACTAAGATAATTTGAATTGCCTATGGTGAGAGGAAGGGTAATATCAGCAACCAATATCTAAAGAGTTTGCAACAGCAAGACATATTGACTAGGGTGAAATAGGATGTGAGAGGCAGTAGAGTTTTTTGAAGATGTGACCAAAAAGGTCGATGAGGCCAGTGCAGTAGATGTTGTATATATGGACTTCAGTAAAGCATTCAACAAGGTTCCTCATGGTAGGCTGCTCTGGAAGGTTAGATCACATGGGATCCAAGGAGAGATACGTAGCTGAATGAATAGAAAATTGGTTTCATGGAAAGAAGCTGAGAATGATGGAAGAAGGTTGCTTCTCAGACTGGAGGCCTGCGACTAGTGATGTGCCTCAGAGTTCAGTGCTAAAGAGAAAGTTTAAAGATTTAAAAGTTACAAAATGGATTCAGCTGTAGATTTAGAAGCAATAAAATGGATGCTTAACCTTTCTCCTGCTAACACTAACAAGAGTACAGCACAATAACAGAAATGTTTTCACCTTTCTTCTATTACACTTTACAGTTTACAACACAATAACATAAATGTTTTCGCCCTTCTTCTATAACAGTAGCGAGATTACAGCATAATAACACAAATGTTTTTGCTCTATGATATCAACAATTAGAAAAATGTTCAGACAATTCATTCCTACCCTTTAGTCCACAGATAGTAATGTACATCAACAAGGTAAAAAAACAAGTGCTTGAATCTGCAAAAAAATAGCTTCTTCAGCATAACCATATATGGGGTAACCTTTCCTCTATCGGAAGAACCTATCAATCTTAACAGGCAAGAGGTTGTACAATGCTCTGTAAGATAAAGAATTGCTGAATTGCTGATTATTGCGGTATAAATATATCTGATTGAATATTACCTCTGTGTATGGGGATAGAGTGACTCTATAGTCTGTATTTTACATACTGTGATAGTTGACTGCCATACCTACCTGGGCAAAATAACGATTTTACTGCTTTATTACTAACTTTTGTGTTGTTAACTGTTTGGTAAAAACGAACCTTAACACTGGGCCCGTTACTGTTTGTCATCTATATCAATGATTTGGATGAAAACATACACGGCAAGATTAGCAAGTTTGCAGATGATACAAAAGTGGGTGGTTTTGCAGATAGTGAAGATGGATGCAAAAAATTGCAGCAGGATCTTGATCAATTGGCAAGTGGGATGAGGAATAGTTGATGGAATTTAATGCAGAAAAATGTGAGGTGTTGCATTTTGGGAAGTCTAACATGAGCAGGACCTACACAGTGAATGGTAGGGGTCTGGGTAGTGTTGTAGAGCAGAGGGATTTAGGAGTTCAGATGCATTGCTCCCTGAAGTTGCAGGTAGATCGGGAGGTCAAAAAAGCTTTTCACACATTGGCCTTTATCAGTCAGAGTATTGGGTATAGAAGTTGGGAGGTCATGTTGCAGTTGTATAAGATGTCGGTGAGGCCACATTTAGAGTATTGTGTTCAGTTCTGGGCACGTGTTATAGGAAGGATGTTGTCAAGCTGAAAAGAGTACAGAGAAGATATGCCTCAACTTAATGACACAGGTGCCATGAACTGGAAAAAATGAAGAATAGAAATATCTCTATTTAAACTGAAAAAATGAACTGCACGATTGAGAATTGGGAATAGTCAAGACAGGAGTCAGCTTATTCTGTTCGGCAGTTGGTTAGTAAACCTAAAAAGCAAATTATTCCAGGAGCTGATAACTCAAAATAAAACAGAAAGTCACTTAGTAAATCAATGAACACTTATGGATTAAGTTTAATGTCCCCTGATCCTTTGTTGGGACTCTGGGGCAAGCTGAATTATTCCACCGTTTTTTGTTCATTCCTTACAAAAAAAATCAATATGCTGGATAAAGAAAGAAGGGAGATAATCACTTTGGAGACTATGTTAAGTCACAATGATAAATAATGACAAAGCAATTATTATTCAAATAACTCCAGATATACTGCTTTCTGGTTAACTTTGTGTTCAATCATATGAGTGACTGTTATTTATGACAAACAGCTCATATTCTTAATATTCATGTTAATGTTCAGCCATATCTTCAAAGTATGTTATTTAAAAAGTAATTTACAGATTGTTACACAAGGGTAGACAAATAGTATTGTTGAGTATTTTCAAATGTTATTATTCTTTGGTTCTCACACAACATTATATAAGCATACAGCACTAATACTTTGGGATTAGTTTTCCAAATATAATTAATTAAGGTATCACTTCCTCTCAATTGACCTCTTCTGGAGTTTCCCGCCATTGACTTTATTTTCTAAAGAAAGTAACTTGCTGGGAAATGATTGAGATCTGCTTTTAAAAGAAATGGAAATCAAAGAGGCATTTGAACTAGCTTTTAAAGTTGAAAGGAAAAGATGCTGATAACTTGACTGGCCAAGATGTCTCACTGATGTCTCGAGCATTACAATGAACTTTAGGGATAGGATGCACTGTCTTCATTATTTACCTACTTTCCTTCAACTGGCTTCCAATGATGTGTTAACTCGACCAATCACTAAGACCTAAATTTGGAGAGAAATTTATCAAAGAATTTACAGCCCCGATAGCAGTAACTTGGTGTTCAGAGCAATGTAACTCCTAACTGCAGTGGAAGTCGCAGCTTAGGGATGACATCCATATATTTCTTAGGTAGATACAAAATGCTGGAGAAACTCAGTGGGTGAGGCAGCATCTATGGAGAGAAGGAATTGCCGATGTTTCGGGTCGTGACCCTTCATCCATATATTTCTTAGTATCTGCTAGGAAGAAAACTAGAATTGCAAGATGCAAATGTAAAATAGAGAGATCAATGTGATCTTATTGTGCTTGCAAGGGTCATTGAGAAAACATTCAAAGTCCTTTTTCCAATAGCCTACCTGGGAGTCTTGTAGATTCAGTGTTGGGCATCAGACTTAAAGTTTTTCACATTGTACCTTACAAGAAAAAACCCCATAAACTACAGGTGCCATTCGAAGTAGCATTTGGAAAGAATACCATCTCATCACTTTGGGATCATAAAGTCAACCTGATCAGTGCCAAGATGTCAGTGTGAAGTGATGGTCAAGAAGGTCCATTCCACAAATTGGAACCGAATGATCTTGCACTCCAAAGATAATCAAAAAATGGTAGTTGAAATTTGGACCAAAAACAGAAAATATTGGAAACATTCAGCAGGTCAGGGAACATTTGTGAGAGGAGAACCAGATAAGATTCCTGAACTGGAACCTTTCATCAGTACTGGGAAAGAAAATACAAATTAGTTTTGAATTGGAGTGGAAGTAGGGAAGTGATGCAACTTTACTTCAGCAAATGTAAAGCTACATCATCATGCACATAACAACATTGGGCATCTCCTCTATTCTCTTCAAATATCCTTTATAACGAGATCTATATAACATACAAATAAATTAAGCTTGTTGAAGATCCAATGATTTCAGATTGGATAATGATGTCAGTTTAATACTTAAGAGTTTAGAATGTCAGTCAGTATGAAGAAAACAGATGGCACATTATCGGGTCCCAACACTTTTGCCCTCTTGGTTCAGGTATTACAAATCAAAGTATTTGTGTTACAATGGTTACAAGCGGACTTTTCATTTTAATAATAATTCACCGGTAAACCAATTTTCTTTGACGTCTTTGATACTTGTTTATCACTGTAGGAATTTTCTGACAGCTGGGAATTGGCTTCCTTTGCTTAACAGCAATTTTTCCCATCTGCTCCTGAAATTGGTGCTATAAATTATGATCAAATGTAATTGTTGTGACTCCTTTTCTCTTCTGATCAATTCTCTTCATGCAATCTGATTTATGAGCACCAAATGTTTATGTTTGCTCCAGCTAGCTATGCTTTTCAATCTAAACACTTCCATAATATAATTACTGCCACTTCTCACATGACCTTTAAATTATTTTTTCCTAACATGTAAGTTTGTGTTGTTTGTGCATTTTAGTCTTTTCATACCACTTCCAAGTACCACTGACTGAGAGTATTACATCTCTTTCTGCCTGTCCAGATTTTGGACAACTTTCAAACTTGACACTGGAGTGCACGAGAGGGCCATTTAACAACTTGCTCAGGTAACCATTTTTCATCAGTGCGTCATGGTAAGGAGGGATGCAAGGTTATTGTAAGAATATTTTCTTGTGTGAATTATGTCCGTCCCTAGGTGACATCTACACACACACAGAATGCTCAATTGCAAAGCAAAGTAGGAACTATCCCCAAAGGAGTGTTTATGCCAATTAAAACATCACCACAGTCAACCCAGCTAAGAATAAATCAACACACACTGTGCTTCAATTGTTAGATTCCCCAGTTATCATGTTTGTGCTGTTTATTGCCTACACTTGACAAAAGCTTGAGCCACATATTCATAGAAAGAACAGAGAACTATAAATATGGAAGCTGTCAACTGTTTCTAACGTTAATAAAACTGTGCACATATATTCTCAGCAGAGGATAATAACGCATTATCTGTGCAGGCTGTTCAATACATTTATAGTACTAAGGAGCAGAATGTAAAATGCAAGACCTTGGAATTGGACCTATAAATATATGAGCAATGACATCTCAGGCTGTAATGATGATGATGTCAGTTGAAGAAGTTAAAAACTGCATTAAAATCACAATGCAGACTGGTTACCCATTAGAAAGATAATATTTTATATTTATATAACAACAGATAGGTAAAAGGGCATTAAGATTTTCCAAATGTCTTATTGATTTATTTGATGGTTTTGGTAAAAAAACATGAAGCAAATTTAAAAAAAAAACATGGTTTCAACTTTATCGGTTTAATCGTTTTATAGTGATGCCTGTCTTCTGGAAATATCGTACCTTAATTTAGGTTATCAGATCAGATCAGATTGCCTTATTGTCATATACACCAGGGTGCAATGAAATTCCTTGTTCATATGAAGCTCACAGAGTAAACAGTATGCCTACAGCAATGATAAATATAACAGTAAATTTAATGAAGATTTTAAACAGCAGATTGGTGTAAGATTATAGTGCATTCTGAAGTAGTGTAAAAATAATGAAAGTACAATAATGCAATAATAGAATGAGGTTGAAATAAGAGTAAGAGTCAGAAGTGGGATATCAGTAGGGAAGAAATTGTTCCTAAGTCTGCTGTGCTTTCAAGCTCCTGTTTCTTCCTTTAGTAAGAGTTAAGGACATGTCCCACTTAGGCTATTGTTTAGGCGACTACAGGCGACTAGGCTGTCACCACATGGTCACCGGGGTGTCACCTGTATGGTCGTGATTAGTCTCCTCAGTCACCCAGAGAGTCGTAGCGTCTTTCTAGTCGCCGCTGGATTTTCAACATGTTGAAACATTTTCTGAGACAGTCGGCAACAGTGGGTTTGACGCCAAAGAGCGTAGCTTGACTTCTCCTGACATAGGTGCTGTTGTAGTTGTCGCCAGGTTAATGTAGGTTGTCGCTAGGATAACATAGGTTGTTGCCAGGTGATGTAGGTTGTCGCCGGTGCTGACTTTGGTTTGTTTTTGTTGTTAAAATGATGATTCTATTTCAAATTTTATGTCGATGTGGGGTCCAGTCGTTGGACCTGCTAAGACTATGACATTTCGGTGACCTGCTAAGACTATGACATTCGGCTAAAAATAGCCTAAGTAGGACAGGTCCTACACACAGATATTTTGGCAACTTTTTTCAGATACAATGTAGGTCTTCAGGCAGGTAACAAATATGAATGAAATTAACGTGCTTGTTCAAAACACGAATTGCTGGAGAAACTCAGAGGGTAAGACGACGTCTGTGGAGGCAGTCACGGAAATCGCTAACAAAACATGGGGGGGGACACAATTTTGTAGCGGCCGCGTGCACGCATGCTCACACATGTGAGGCTTCAGCCATGGGGCCCTGTGGACGGTAACATTGGGAGCTGACCTGGTTGGTGACCGACTCCAAGCTCCAGCAACAACAGCTTCGTTCGCCCCGAATCGTGGGTCTGGAACCGACCCATTGATGGGGCCTTTCATCGGCCGGCGGGGTCTTCAACATCGGGAGCCTCGATCACCTCGATGCAGCAGTTTGATTTTAAGCTGCACCAGGCACTGAAAGGCCCCGCGAGCAGGCCGATTCAGCCCTTAGAAAGCGTCTGATAAAGTCCGGATTACAAAACATGGAGGGGATGGTCCCCCACCTCTCAAAGCATGGGGGGATGTCCCCCCCCCCAGGATTTCCGCCCATGTGTGGAGGTAATGGACAGACAATGTTTTGGTCGGGACCCTTCTTCAGATTGCTACCTGATTTTTCCTGATCCTGCTCACTCTTCATGCCTATGGTTGCCAACCCCCAAAACATTCCTATCCCCGCATGACTCACTGTCCTTTTTAAACGACGCTGCAAAGAATGTAACACCACCAACACTAATGTAGCCTAATTGGCTTAATGTTAATTTATGCCTCTTTAAAAACTGTGGCCCAGATTGGGACAATTTGTGATAAAAGCACGAGACAAATAGAGGGGGTTGTACACAATGAACAATGGTTAATTTAAATTAAAAAAGAGAAATAATGCAATAATATATCAGAAATATCACAATGTTTTGGTGTGTGATCCAAAAGATAACCTGCTTTTTAGAATGTTTAAGAAAGAACTGCAGATGCTGGAAAAATTGAAGGTACAAAGAAATGTTAGAGAAACTCAGTGGATGAAGCAGCATCTATGGAGAGAAGGAATAGGTGATGTTTCGGGGCAAGACTCTTCTTCAGAATGATGTCGGGCGGGGGCGGGAAAAAGAAAGGATGAGGTGGAGACAGTAGGCTTGTGGGAGAGCTGGGAAGGGGGAGGAGAAAGCAAGGACTGTCTGATATTGGAGAAGTCAATATTTATACTGCTGGGGTGTAAACTACCCCTGCAAAATATGAGGTGCTGTTCCTCCAATTTGTACTGCGCCTCTCTCTGGCAATGGAGGAGACCCAGGACAGAAAGGTCAGATTTGGAATGGGAGGGGAATTGAAGTGCTGAGTCACCGGAAGATCAGGTTGGTTAGTGCGAACTGAGCGAAGGTGTTGGGTGAAGCGATCGCCAAGCCTGCGCTTGATCTCAACTGGTAGGTTGACCTGGCAGTCAGAGGTTCATCTGCTCCTCCTGCAACCTCATCTGCTGCATCCGTTGTTTCAGATGTCAGCTTCTCTACATCTGCGAGACCAAGCACAGGCTTGGTGATCGCTTCGCCCAACACCTCCGTTCAGTTCGTACTTACCAGACACGTGCCGTCAGGGTAGGCAAGGTAGGCATTGGCAACCCTGATTAAAATTATAAAATGGTAATTATTAAATATAAATAGTAAAGGCATGGGAGAATTATGCCTATCTAAGAGATCAATCTCTTAGATAGGCATAATTCTACATGCCTTTCATCCGCAATTTGTGTTAAAAGCACGAGACACATAGATGGGGTTGTACATAATAAACAATAGTTATTGTGGCTGGGGGGAGAAGTAGCTCGGGTGGCTGCGAGCGGCCGCCGGGACCAGGCAGCCCCTTCTGCCAGCCCCCGCTCCCCTCTGGCAGTGCTCTCCATCTGAAAACCTCTCTCATGCCGCTCGCTGGCCTCACTCATGTCAGCCACTTCCCGCAAATCCTTAAATTCTGACAGCGCGATCAAGGGACTAATTGAGGTTACTCGACTGTGGGAATTTAAAGGTTTGTGGGAAGTGGCTTACATGAGCAAAGCCGGCGAGCGGCAGGTGAGAGATGTTCAGACAGAGAGCAATGGCAGAGGTGAACGGGCCGGTAGAAGGCGCTGAAGTGGCGGCCAGTTCTGCTGTCCAGTCCTGGCGGCCGCTCACATCCACCCGAGTTGCTTCCCTCCCCGGCCGCAATGAAGTGGCTCCGCGCCCGGAGCGCCGCGGCAGTGATGAGTGAGTGGGTTACTGGCATGATCCACGACCCTCTCCTTCTCAACGCTCCTGCCCTCCCCGCAACTTTACCCCTGGTACAGACTCCCCACACGATGTGAAAGGAGCTCTTCCCCCCAATTAGTATTAGTATAAACTTATTCATTCATTCATTCATTCATTCATTCATTCATTCATTCATTCATTCATTCATTCATTCATTCATTATTGTCATTCAATAAGATCACAACTGATTCAACTTGTCCCAGTGTGCTCCCGTTTTTACCACCATCTATCCACCTGCCGTCACCCTCCACCCCCCACCCATTCAGTAATTCAGAATGAAGGAGATTTGAAAGCCTTGGGCAACTTGAATTGTTACTTTCTTTATTTTTATTTTTTATTTTTACGGAGAGGAGAACAATCTGCGCACGCGCGGTTTAAGATTTTTTTTTAAAGTCGACTTACTGCCTACCCTGAGTAATTACTCATGGCACGTGCCTGGTGCCAAGATCACAGGGGCACGTATTTATATTAAAATTGTAGCATTTGGTAGGTATAATGTTAAAAAAACCTTGAAACTGCTTATTTCATTTTTAATAATTCTAAATGGTTTTCAATGTCAGAGACAAAGTTACATGCAGCAGGTCCCTCAGGTTGATTGGGCTTGCATGAAGCATGTCCTTGAGTCAAGCAATAAGGTGTTGGATGGCTGCAGGGGGTGAATCAAAGAGTAGGGAGGGATGGATGGCCCAGAGCTATTACTGGGCATGAAACTAACCTGGAAACCTTTGGCAAAGCCCCATTTCCAATACTGCCATAATTTTCAGTGTTCTTGCAAGTTTTGAACTTGAAAATGTTTGCGGTATGTGCTGACTCTTCTGAGGAAAATCTGTACTATTTGTTTTCAAATTATAAATATTTCCTTAACTGAGTGCATCCTACACTGTTTTCATTTATTTGTTTACTATGACCACTTTATAACAGCATGGTAATTACCATTGCATCGCTAAAATGCTTATGGAAATAGAGAACATTGGTTTTGCCTTTCATGGTCTCAGGATTTTCCAAAGTGCTTGATAGAAACAAAGTATGACTAAATGGTAATTGCCAATGTCATTATTGAAAATGCCACAGCTATGATTCACTAACAGTTCAGGGCCAAATAATTTATTTTAGTAATGTTTGAAGGATACACAATTAAGACAATTCGCTGACACTTCTTGAAACATTTGCCTGCGATCATTAATATCCACATATGAAGGCAGGTTTCATATCTCATTTGAAGCTGATTGTTTGGTTGTTGCTCTACCCATTGTTTGGTCATGAGGGATACTGAGATTGCACATATTTTGAAGCCATGGGTTTTGTCATTCTGTCATTCAGAAAGCAGCAACTAGGCAGCAACCAGCAACAACTAAGACCTTGCCATTGTGTAGAAAGGAACTACAGAGGCTGCATTGCATCTTGCCGAAGTATTATCTTAATGATCAGGTAGCTGAATGATGCAGCTAGAAGAGCAGCTACCTCACAGCTCCAGTTATTCAGGATCAATCCTGACTTCAGGTGCTGCTAGTATAGAGTATGCAAGTTCCCCTTACGACTGGTTTCTTCCAGGTGCTCTATTTTTTTCTCCACATCCCAAAAACATGCAGAACTCACGCAGTGCTGACCATTTCTCTGCCTCCATAGATGCCACCTGACCAGCTAAATTCCTCCAGCAAATTGTTTTTATTTGCTTAGGATCACAGCATTGGCAGTCTGTTGTGTCTCCAATTAGGAGCAGTGAAATGCTCAACCCTAAAATGTCTTGTGCCAATTAGTAAAACAAGATATGTGCCGCAACTCTTCACTCTGGCCTACTGTCAGGAGCCTTTCATCTCCTTGATTATCAAGTATGTATCTGTGCCTTCAAAATATTCAAATACTGCTGTCACTGACAGTTCCTCATGACCATTAGCATCTGAAATAATAAAATATCACTTCATTTCAATCTTAAATTGATGACCTTTATTTTTATATACAATGATCTCTTGTTCTAGATTTTCACCCAAGAAGAAACATTCTCTCCACGTCCATTACATTAAGATCCCTCTGGAACTTATGTTTCAATTTTACTTCGGAGTCACGTGAGTGATTCCGTGAAGAACCCGCTCAGCACGCATGCGCGGCATTAATGCCAGCAGTGCAACAGCGGCAGGCGGGAATCAGGCGCTCCCGCTACGAGCCTGAAGGAAAGGAACGTTAGGTAAGTACTTACCTTCAGAATAAAGTCGGTCTTTGCGTTTGTTTTTGCTCCAGGGGGAGCAAAGCAGCAGAGGGAAGCGGTCCCCGTTCGACTCCAGGGAGGAGCCGACAGTTGAGGGGGGAGAGGCGGCAACGGGACCGCACACGCTGCGGTCCACAGACACGGGTGCTGCGCTGATGCCCAGTCCGCTAAAACAGCTGTCTGACCAACAGCAGCGGACTGGAGGGAAATTTAAAAACCGGCCGGCACCCCTGCAGACTCCCGACAAGGAGACTCGCCGCCCGAGACCTGCTGAAATGCCGCCCGAAAACGGCAGACAGCCTCTAACAGCAAGGTCAGGACCAACCTCAGGCTGGAGACAGACACGGAAGATGGGATCAGCACTTCAAACAAGAAACAAGAGTGTCTGTTTCTCCAAGCCAGAGGAAGGTCATGGAGCTAAAAACTCCAGCGAGACTGCCTCAGGAGCAGGGGCAAGTCCGCCAAGGGAGCTAACACTCCCACTCCAGTGCCTAACAGCACTGGCCATCTCCCTTGTCGAGGGATTGATGGGAACCAGAGCTGGGCTGGTCAAGAAGAGGGGTCACTGGCTGAACAACATCGGGAGTATGCTTGAGGTACAGGATCAGGAAGAGCTGCTGGGTGTGGCCGCTATGTGGCTCCACCACTAGCGAGATAGCTATTCAGTCTCAACTGACGGCCAGCTTACTACCTGTTCTTTTCAATAAAACCTCTCCAAGACAGGTAGTCATGAGGTGTTGGATTTCATCACGCTTCCCCTAAATTGCATTTACTCAAAGTGCCCACCGTTATTGGGGGGTACATTGAGCATCGCTTTTAAAAACCCAAATATCTTAAAATGAATTTTATATCCCTGACATCGGTTATCATTTTCGCATGCTCTTTCCAGAGGGTCAGGGTAGTATGGCAAAACACCTGACCCTACTGTTCGCAGTGTTTCGCAACTTCTCAGGGAGTTATAAAACCTGCCCTCAACTCAAAAAAATTTACAGGACTGTGAGAACGCCGACCTCACAACCACAGATCCTGCTGTCTGGCTAAGTTACCAAACCAAGCCTAAAAAAGTGGACGAAGTGTCCAAAATATCGGCGCAAGAGGGCAGGGTCTGGAATGAGCACCACACGTAAACCAGTCAGCAGTACCTCTAACGCGTCCACCAGGAGGGTCTACCTCATGGTACTGGTGAAAGCTCGGGGCCTGCATGCCAATCCCGTAAGCCTTTCAGGCCAGGGCCCAGAGCAGGCCCCATGGAAAATGCGCCACACCCCAACATCACCGCCACGTCAGACAACGTGCAAGACTCGTTGGACCGGCAGGAAACAGAAGAATACCCATAACCATGGGTGGGTCTGGTTCCTACCAATGTATAGAAAATAGGGGCTTAATACTAACAGGGGGGAGATTACACCTGTTTTAAGAAGCACGGGAGTCTATCACGAATGATCAGTATATACTCAATGGCTTTAGTGGATACAAAATACAATTCATACTAGAAAAATTGCCACCAGTTCAACATTTACCCCAGAGGGTATTTTCCCTCTCTGTTAAAGAAACGAGAGGGACAAGCTGAACTGGTGAGACTAATTACAAAGGGTATCATGGGAAACATGAACCCTTGGAATTTGTATCAAATATTCGTCACTAAACCCAAAAAGATGGTGGATGTCGCATCATCATTGACTAAACTTCACTAAATATGTTTGTTAAGTATATACATTTCAAAATGGAAACGGTTGTTACTGCCAAACAACTAATTTCCAAAGGATACTTCATGGCAAGCATTGATCTTAAAGATGTTTACTATTTAGTACCATTCACAAAGATCATCGCAGATACCTGAAATTTACCTGGATGGGGCAACTATGGCAGTTAAAGCGTTACCCAATGGGTCACATCAGCCCAAGATTATTCACCAAGATACTAAAACCAGCTCTGGCAATATTCACAAGACAAAAACATATTGTCATGGCATATCTTGATGATATCTTTAAAAAATAGGCAAGACCATGGAATTGAGTATGTTAGCTGTATCAGCTACCAAACAGTTATTCGAAACCCTGGGATTGTCTTGCATCCAGATAAATCTAAGTTGAAGCCATCCACAATCATGGACTACTTGGGCTTCACAATTAATTCAGTCTACGTGACTGTAACAATGCCAAGAGACAAAACAGTTGAATTGGCACAATCATGCAACAATTTAATGGTCCACGTACTCCCAACTATTCGACAAGTAACAGAGTAATTGGGAAAATGGTAGCAGCATTTCCGGCTACACAATTCAGACCTTTGCACTGTCAAAACTTACAAAGAGCAAAGGTACAGGCACCAAAACGACATACAGGTCATTATGATCGTGTCATGAAGTTACCCACTGAAGCAATATCATAACTACAGTGGTGGGCAAAAAACGTTTGGCATAATTTCAACCTGTTATCACTAACAAGTAGTAGATGGACTAACCCAGAGTCATCGTTACCACTTACACTGGGCATTAATTATCTACAGATGTTGGGTGACTTTTATGGTTTAAAAGCATATGCACAAATATGCATCACTTGCATGTACGGTTACAAATAGATAATACTACGGTGGTGGCCTGCATTAACCATATGGGCGGCATAAAATTGGTATCATGCGACAAGTTGGTCAACACAATTTGGCAATGGTGTGTCGAAAGACATATTTGGCTATCAGTAACTTACCTGCCAGGTAAGCTAAATACAGTGGCAGACACCAGGTCACGTAAATTTAATGACAACATCGAATGGATGTTAAACCCCCATAAATTTGCAAAAGTTATCAAGCAATATGGCACGTCAGATATCGATTTATTTGCATCAAGGCTAAATCACCAGGTACCTATGTATGTCGCTTGGGAACCAGTCCCTGAGGCAGCAGCGGTAGATGCGTTCGCGCTGGATTGGGGAAATTCTTCTTCTATCCATTTCCTCCCTTCTGCCTCATCAGTTAGGGACTACGCACAATACAAATGGACTCTGCTTCAGGTATTTTGATAGTACCCGACTGGCCTATGCAGCCATGGTTCCCAAAACTCCATGACATGGTTGTTGAAACTCCGATGGTATTCCCCAGTGACCCAGAGTTATTAACACCCAGTGTCGGGCACAAGCCACCTGTGCCATGGAAAAAAATCAATCTCCTGGGTTGCAGATTCTGCACAAACCACTGGGACTGGGATTATCAGAACAAACCGTCGACACCATATCAGCATCCCTCCGAACATCCACTAAAAAACAGCACTTGTCCACCATCAAAAAATGGGAGAAGTACTGCTTGGATACAGGGACCACCTACTCAACCGCTACAGTTACCAACGTACTGGAATTCCTGTCGAACCTTCACCACGATGAGGGACTCAGCTACAGAGCCATCAACACAGCTAGAAGTGCCCTGCCTGTCTATTTAAAACCAGCTCCAGGACAACAGGCCATGGGGTCCCACCCGCTGGTGGTCAAACTAATGAAGGGTATTTACAACTCTAACCCCCTAGACCAAGGTACACCCATACATGGGATGTCAGTGTGGTCCTGACATACCTCAGGGGATGGCCACCAGCCAGATCCCTCAACCTGGAACAATCTATGCTCAAAACACTCATGTTGATGGCACTTGTATCTGCACAGAGGGTCCAGCCACTACACATATTGCGACTGGACAACATGCTCACAGCTCCAGACCAGATCTCTGTCGTTATCCAGGGACTGATCAAACAGAGCAGTGTAGGAACACCTAATCCAGTCGTGGAATTCCGGGCTTACCCGCCAGAACCACGGTTATGTGCCATGACCCACCTGCTATCCTACATAGACACAACCAAAATATTCGAGGGAGATGAAAAGCCTTGTGGGTCAGTCATAAAAAACCTTATGGTCGGGTGACGAGTCAAACCATTGCGAGATGTTTCAAGCAGGTGCTAAAAACTGCTGGGATAAACACTAACATGTACAAATTTTATTCCCCCAGGGCAGCATCCACGTCGACGGCTAAAAGAATGGACGTGCCTATAGACCACATCCTGGCTACAGCAGGATGGTCGGGGGAAAGACCGTTCAGAAATTTTATAATAAGCCGTTGGCAAAACCTGTTTTATTTGCAGGAAAGATTTTACGGACTGCAAATATTTAATTTAAGCCCAGGGGAGCAATTTAATTTCTTTGTTGTTATTGTTAAAAAATACTATTGTGTTTTTCTACAAACAGATTCATTGGTTGATTACGTTAACACACTTCCTCCCTCAAAGACTTCGGCAGTGCATGAAGTAATAACTGTTACACGGTTTGAAATCACAGAGCTTTGAAGTCTTCACGGAATCACTCACGTGACTCCGAAGTAAAATAGTAAGATTAAACGAGAACTTACCAGTTTGAAGTTTGATCTGTATTTTATGAGGAGTTACGATGAGGGATTACGTGCCCTCCGCTCCCACCCTCAATAACATTGCTCAAACTGATAAACTGATGTCTCCTTGTCTTTACTATGTTTACTTCAATAACTGTGTCTATCTGTGATTCCACACCGCTGCTTTGAAGTATGCCGCGCATGCGTGCTGAGCGGGTTCTTCACGTAATCCCTCATCGTAACTCCTCATAAAATACAGATCAAACTTCAAACTGGTAAGTTCTCGTTTAATCTTACTATTAAATCCCCACCACTCTCTAACTTATTTATATAATGTTTACCCAGTCAAATCTTTTAACATAAGATAATTTATCTGTTTCATGTGTGAGTGTGGGTCAGAAAGATTCTCTGAACCGCTTCCAACATATTGAAATATTTTGTTAAATTAAGAGGTCAATTCCGTATGCAGTGGAAAGAAGGAATTGCAGGTGCTGATTTACCAAAAAGGACAGTGCTGGAGTAAATCAGTGGATCAGGCAGCATCCCTGGAGAACATGGATAGGTGATGTTTCGAGTCAGAGGAGAACCGAACAAAACGTGGCAGTCAATAAGTGAACATAGAAAGGAGGGGTTTGAAAGGCAGCATGTTGGAACAAAGGCCAGAGATTAAAACGGTGTGAACAAAGGGATTGAAGTGTTGTGAATTGTGAAACCAGAGAAAGGATTGTGGATGGAGTGGGAGTGGGAGGGAAGAAATAGTTGTGAGTGCAAGTGGGGTACATGGGACGGTGCAGGTGGGGGGGGGGGGGGGGGGAGAAGTGGCAGAAGTGGAGAGAGGAGGTAATACAGTACTCCAGAAGTAGTAACATCAATGTCTTCTATCATGGAAGCATAATGTTATATTTGCTTTCCTAACAGCTTACTGCACCCACACAGCTTATCATCGTTGCATCATGGCTTGGTTCGGTAACTTGAACGTCCAGGAGTGGAAAAGATTGCAGAAAGTTGTGACCACTGCCCAGTCCCAGAGTTTTGGCTCTGATCTCCCCACCATCGAAGGGATCTATCACAGTCACTGCCTCAAAAAGGCTGCCAACATCATCAAAGACCCACACCATCCTGGCCACACACTCATCTCTCCATTGCCATCGGGAAGAAGGTAAAGGAGCTTGAAATCTGGAACATCCAGGTTCAGGAACAGTTACTTCCCCGCAGCCATCAGGCTATTAAACTCGCCATCAAACAAACTCTGAACAATAACAGCCTATTGCACTTTAACTGTTTATTTATTGTGTATATATATGGTCTATTGTCCATAGACACACTGAACATTTATCCCCTGTTCCGTATTAGGTTTACATATTTTGTTGTGTTGCAGCAAGCAAGAATTTCCTTGTCCTATCTGGGACACATGACAATAAAACTCTCTTGACTCTTGACAATGCCTTTCACATCATTGCTGGGGACTTCAACCAGGCTAACGTGAAGAAGTATCTGCCAAACTACCATCAATATATCACCAACCACACCAGGGGACCTAACACACTTGACCATTGCTAAACCACTATCAGGATAATCTATCACTCCATCCCTCACCCGCACTCTGGAAAATCTGACCACCTGGCTATTTTTCTTCTTCCTGCCTACAATCAAAGATTGAAGAGCACTGATGGACAGAAAGGACTATGAAGTACCGGTCAGTGCAGATGGAGGAACAGTTATGAGAGAGCTTAGAATCGGTGGATTGGACCATGTTCAAGGATATGTCAAAAGACCTGAAATTAATATGCCACAGCCATAATATACCACACCGACTTCGTAAGGCAATGTGTGGATGAATGTGTACCTTCAAAAACATTCTGACTCTTTCCCAACCTGAAATCCTAGATGAACCAGGAGACTTGTAATCTGCTGAGAGCTAAGTCTGTGGCATTTAAGACTGCCAATCCAGTATCATACAAGAAGTTCAGGTATAGAAACATAGAAATATAGAAAATAGGTGCAGGAGTAGGCCATTCGGCCCTTCGAGCCTGCACCACCATTCAATATGATCATGGCTGATCATCCAACTCAGTATCCTGTACCTGCCTTCTCTCCATACCCCTGATCCCTTTAGCCACAAGGGCCACATCTAACTCCTTCTTAAATATAGCCAACGAACTGACCTCAACTACCTTCTGTGGCAGAGAATTCCAGTGAGTCACCACTCTCTGTGTGAAAAGGTGTGGTGGCCTTCAGGAAGTATGACTTCCTGAAGGCCACCAAGGGTGTGAAGAGACATTTTAGAGCTAAGCTTAAGTCAAAGATCATCACCTCCTACAAGGTAAATCTGGATAGCATGCAACAACAATGCATCACTTCCAGATGAATTAAATGCCTTCTATACACGTTTGAGAGGGATGCAATGACACACCTACAAGTCCCCGCAGCATTTAAAAGCCCTGTGATCTTCGTCTCAGATGCTGATGTCAGAGCATCCTTCATGAGACTGAATCCATGAAAAGTGTCCGGCTCAGATAGCGTGCCTGGACGATTATTGAAGACCTGTGCAGACCAACTGGCTGAGGTATTCAAGGACATCTTCAACCTCTCACCTCACCATCTATCATATCAATACCCAAGAAGAGCACAAGGATCTGCCTCGATAACTTGTCTGGTAGTAATTATAGCCATCATAATGAAATATACATTGTCCACATGTATCTTCTTGTGCCTTATAAATGACATGGATCAGCTTCAATCTGCTACAACAGGGCACCAGCAGATGTTATCTCACTGGTTCTCCACTGTACTCTGGCCCATCTGGATAACAAGAACACTCAAGTTAGGATGGTGTTCTTTGACTACAACTCGACATGCAGCACAATTGTCCTCTCTAAACACATCACTACCCTCGGTACAAGAACTGTTCCAGAGCCGCTGTCTGAAAAAGCTCTGAGAATAGCTAAGGACAAACTGCACCCCCTCCACACACACCTGGATCTCCTGCCATCAAGCAAGAGATACCGTAGCATCAAAGCCTGCTAAACAGCCTGCTACAAGACTGCTAAACAGCTTCCTGCCACAGGCTGTGAGGCTGCTAAACAGTCACTCTGTACTCACAGTCACCTGATTCTGTGGCTTTGCACTGACATTTTAATAACTCTGACACTGGCCACTCAAATCAGCTGCCCTGGACATTTTAATGATTGGTTTTACTGTATTTTAATGTTGCTGTTTTACCCGCTTTTAACTATTTATACTGTTTCATCAGGGACTGGATTGTTTTTCTATTGTTATTATGTGTGAAATGTTTTAAGTTTCATGTGCGATGCTCCGTATTCCCTGGGAAACGTCTTCTCATTTTGCACTGTCCAACTGTTGCTTTGCAAGATGACAATAAAGGTTGATTGATTGACTTCTTACACACACCAAGCATTTAAGATCCTGGCTTCTATACCTTCGTAGGAACTAGATCCTTGACTTCATCATTGGCTGATCTCCATCAGTGCAGGTCAATTACAGCATCTCCTACTTAATGATCATAAACATAGGTACATATCAAGGCTACATGGTCTACTCTCTTTATACCGATAACTGTGAGGCTCAGCATAGCTCCAATGCCATCTTCAAATTCACCAACAACATCACTGTGTTTAGCAGAATAACTGATGTTGAATAGTCAACATGGAAGAGAGAGATAGAACACCTGGTTTAGTGGTGCCGCAACAACGACCTCTCACTTAACGTCAACAAGACAAAGGAAGTTATTACTGACTTCAGATAGGAGAGGTCGGGAGACTACGCACCAGTAAACCAACCTGTACAAACCTAATCGCAGGTGATAGACTACTGACCGTCATCCACTATAAACCCACTGACTCCCATGGGTATAACATATAAGTAGCAATGTTACAACATTTTGAGATTATAAAAATCAAGTCTGTAATTTATCCCATCAGATAAAGCATAAAATGAAGTTTAATTTGTCACCAAATTCACTTTCATATCTTCAGTATTAAAAAGGTTATGGCCATTTTCATACTCGGAAAGTAGCATCTTGTTCCCTATTGCATTTCCATTGACTTAACACAAAAGCTGTGATCGAGGACAGTCAAATGGCCATAACTTTCTTAAAAATTAAGAGAATTAAAATACATTTTCAGTTATTATAGATTGAAGCATTCTGAAACAAATATGAAACAATCTTACTTAGATGACTTGAAATTAAAGCATAAAATTAGTTAGTTACCTAATTGTAGCTAATTACAAAATTCAATTACTAGATCTGAACATCTATCAATTTCTTAAGAATAGATTAACATTTTTAAATAGCCTAAGTGTCCAAATAACATTCACACAAGAAGAATCAAATACACAGGACAAGATGTTAAGAAGTCCCTTGTGCCAATAGGTGGGGAGCATTTCACGACATTCGTTGATTGTTGAGAGTGGTAGACGCTCAACATCGGTGGGGGGCGGGGGGGGGATACATATATCTTGGCCTGGGTAACCTTCAGGACAGTTGGGCACAGGACACATCATCAGTAGTGTACCCTTGCATCACTGGGCGTTTCGGCCTTTTAACACTATACACCCTCCACAAGGGCAGCCCGCTGCAGGATGATCAGCCCTCAGCGCATGTCAAACCGTCCCAAAGATTCAACCTGAAGTACTTGGGGCCCAGCATGGGTCTTTCCGCTTGAGCCAAATCCACCGGCTGCTTCTTTCAGCAGCCTCTGAGAGTGATCTTATGGTCTTCCGCAGAGCCTGACCGTGGATTCCAAGCTCCTTCAGCAGTCTGATGGTAGATGACGCAACAAATCCTCTGCATCCCACTTCAACTGGATAGACTTTGGTGTTCCAGCCAGGCTGCGTTGCCTCTGCTGCAGGCTCTGCGTAGCGCAGCTTCTTACGCTCATAGGCCTCCTCAACAGAGTTCTCCCATGGAACTGTGAGCTCTATGATGTAAGCAGTCTTCTGTGAAGGGGACCAGAACACCAAGTCTGGCCTGAGGTTGGTGGAAGCAAATTCATTTGGAAAAATTAGTTGTCGGCCGATGTCCGCCAGCATCCTCCAGTCGCGGGCCCTGCATAGGTTTCCTTCTTCTGATCTGGTGGAAGGATGTTTAGATGTTTTCTGTCCTTCTCGGACAAAGGTTGTTGCCCTTAGGGGGGGGGGGGGTTGCTTGCTCTCGGAGGCAAGGAGTTGGTCGCACACCGCCTGTTCTCAAGGGCTGATGCCAGGCTTTTTAGTACCTGATTATGCCGCCACGTGTATCTCCCTTGCGTGAGGCTGGTCTTGCAGCCTACCATGATGTGTTTGAGGGTCGCTGGAGTTGGGCAGAGGGCACAGGTTGGATCCTCGCCGTACCACTGATGGAGGTTCTTTGGTGATGGAAGCACGTCATAAGTCGCTCTGATGATGAAGCTGATCTTACTTGCTTCCATTTCCCATAGTTCTTTCCAGCTGATCTTCCTCCGCTCCACACCTTCCCACTGCATCCATTGCCCCTGTTTGGCAAGAGAGACCGCCTTTGCACTTCTTGCGGCCTCCTCCTGTCGCCGCACCTCCTCAACCACCAATATCCTCCGCTCTGATGTTGTGGCCTTTCGCCAAGTTGGTTTACTTGTCGTAAGGCCAAAGCCTCCTCTTCCCTGCTGGACTTGCCCCACAATGTCTTTGTGTCTCAGGGCTGATGAAGCTTGCTGTACTGCATCAGATGGTGTCCACTTCCGGCCAGTTACTGGGGGCGGCGCAACAGCACTGATGGTCTTGTCTCTAGAGTTCCTCAGTGTCATCTGGAGTCTTACTTTAGAACACTTGTATTCCTCTGTTAGACTAGTGAGAGGTAGTTCCAGGACCCCTTTGCCATATAGGCCGATGTTAGTTAGACATCGTGGGACCCCGAGGCATTTCTTCGCGTATGAAGTTATGGTTCGCTCCATCTTCTCCACAGTTGTTATTGGGGCTTCATAAACGGTCAGTGGCCACATTGTCCGAGGAAGGAGTCCAAACTGTAGGCACCAGAGCTTCAGTTTCCCAGGCAGTAGGGTCTGTTTGATGTTCTCCAGGCTTGCCTTAGTTGTTGCACCTGCTCTTTGTCCTTGAGACTTGCGTTGTACCATCTGCCCAGGCTTTTAACTGGCTGTTCAGACACTGTTGGTATTGGGTCATCACCAATACAGAACCTTGTGTCTCTAAGCACCCCCTTGACTATGGAGATGCTTCGAGATTTACTTGGTTTGATTTTCATTCGGGCCCACTTGATGTTCTTCTGCAGCTTTCCAAGTAGCCGCTTGGTGCATGCTGCAGTAGTGGTTAGTGTTGTCATGTCGTCCATGTATGCCCTGATGGGCGGCAGACGGAGCCCAGCCCTGGTTCGTTCACCGCCCACCACCCATTTTGGGGCCCTGATGATGACTTTCATGGCCATTGTAAAGGCCAAGGGTGAGACTGTGCAGCCTGCCATAATGCCTACTTCCAAGAGCTGCCATGTTGTACTGAAGTCAGCTGTTGTGAAGCACAGCTGCAGGTCTTGGAAATAGCTCTTGACCAGTGTGGTGATGAGCTCTGGTACATGGAAAAAGGCAAAAGATTCCCAAAGGAGTTCATGGGGAACTGAACCAAATGCATTGGCCAGATCGAGGAAGATCACATGTAGGTCTCTCTTCTCCTTCTTAGCTGCTGGGATCTGGTGCCAGATCATGCTTGTATGCTCCAAGCAGCCCGAAAATCCTGGAATTCCTGCTTTCTGTACAGATGTATCAATGTACTTGTTTGTTACCAGATAGGTGGACAGCCTTTGTGATACAATGCTGAAAAAGATTTTTCCCTCGACGTTGAGGAGACATATTGGCCGGAATTGGCTGATGTCTGACGCATCCTTTTGTTTAGGTATTAGCACGCCGCCGGCCCTTCATCACGCCTTAGGTATTGTTTGCTTCTTCCACACCACCCTCATCAGCTTCCATAGAAAGCGTAACACATCCGGTGCGTTCTTGTAGAGCTTGTATGGTACTCCGTTTGGCCCCAGAGCTGATGCTGCTTTTGCTCGCCGGACAGTGTTCTCTACCTCTTTCCATCTTGGAGGGCTGGTGTTCAGGTTGAATTCAGGTGGTTGAATAGGCGGGATGTCATGTGGGATGACTAACTGCTCATGCCTTTTCGTGTCTTGGTGGGCCTTTTCCAGGTGTTCCTCCAATTCCCGTTTTGATGTTTTCAAAGTTCCACTTTTTTCCTTTGCGAAGAGGTCTTTGATGAACTGGAAAGGGTCTTTGTACAACCGTGTTCTTGTGTGTTCTTTCTTCTTGCGAAGTTTCCTCAAGTTCTCTGCTTTTCGCAAGGTTGCCAATCCGTTCTTGATGTCCTCTTGGAGTAGCATGAGACCTTCTCTCTCTGCGTCAGTTTCTTTTTTCCATTGCTTTTTCAACTGTCTCCTCTCTCTGATTAGCCTCTCGATATCCTGCTGCCTCCTGGACTTGATTGGTGTTGGTAATTTCTTTCCACCTCTCCCTTTACTCACCCCAAACCGTTCTTCTCCGTAGCTGTAGATTGTGTTGCCCATCCTTTCAAGCTTTTCCACTGCTGTGCCCGCTTGTTGCTCCAAGATATGTATAAGGTCACTGTTGACCGTCTCCCACTCTTTCTTTTCAACAGCTTTGGGCCATTTCACTCCAGGTTTGTGCCCTTTGATCTTTCCCTCCAATGGAGGTCTTTGTCGTTGTTGCGTGGGCTCCTCCACCGGCATTTCTGTGCTTGTATCACCCTCTTCAGTGACATGGGTGCTGATGCTCTGCGAACTTTTGTTTGAGTCCCGTCGCTGTGCTTCACTCGACTGATTTGACTGGTTGCTTCGTAAGAAGTACTGGTCAATGCGAGGCCCATGTCTCTGCTCTCTCAAGCACTTTTTCTTCCCTTGGTGGATCTTCAAGCCCTTCACTGATGTAATTTTCTCCCAAACACAAATGCACACCTGAAGTTTGTGTCCCGCAGCTGTTGTGGATGTCTCATGTGCCATGTCGGGAGACTACGCACCAGTAAACCAACCTGTACAAACATAATCGCAGGTGATAGACTACTGACCGTCATCCACTATAAACCCACTGACTCCCATGGGTATAACATATAAGTAGCAATGTTACAAAATTTTGAGATTATAAAAATCAAGTCTGTAATTTATCCCATCAGATAAAGCATAAAAAGAAGTTTAATTTGTCACCAAATTCACTTTCATATCTTCAGTATTAAAAAGGTTAATGCCATTTTCATACTCGGAAAGTAGCATCTTGTTCCCTATTGCATTTCCATTGACTTAACACAAAAGCTGTGATCGAGGAGAGTCAAATGGCCATAACTTTCTTAAAAATTAAGAGAACTAAAATAAATTTTCAGTTATTATAGATTGAAGCATTCTGAAACAAATATGAAACAATCTTACTTAGATGACGAAATTAAAGCATAAAATTAGTTAGTTACCTAATTGTAGCTAATTACAAAATTCAATTACTAGATCTAAACATCTAACAATTTCTTAAGAATAGATTAACATTTTTAAATAGCCTAAGTGTCCAAATAACATTCACACAAGAATTCACAATATAACATAATTTTAAAATCTCATTGTCATGGATTTATAGGCCAAATGGAAGGAATTTAATGTTTAATACCTGTAAGTTAATTGCCATTTAAATCAAATTGCCAGTGGGTTTTTCTAGAACGCGATCATTTGGAACATTGCGGTTTGCGGTGATTTAGACACCCATATCGGCATGCCGGTTCGTATGGGGACTCAAACACCGTTTCGCAACTTAAATTGTGAACTAAAGGCATCTTAAGGACCACTTTTATACATAAAAAGAAACAGCTTTTTTTTACCTGTCACCTACATGTAATCCGTTCCCGTTGTCGGCGTTGACAGCTTTAGAAGTTGATTTTAAAATGACTCCAGCGCTGAACGAGTCAGAAAAAAACACAGAACGGCCGTTAGAAGGATTCTTCAGCAAAAGCTTGCACTCCAACCAAATATAATCCAGGACAAGGTAGGAAAAAAAACGCGTTTTAACCCCGCCCCCCCTCAAAGGTGCCAAAATCGCGCACATGGCCAGTGGCAGAATTGCAGCGCTGCTGAAGGTAAGTATTGTAACATACCTACTGTAAGTACTCCATCCCCAACTCCCAATTCCTCCGTCTACAACGCATCTGCACCCAGGATGAGGTATTCCACACCAGGGCATCGGAGATGTCCTCATTCTTCAGGAAATGGGGGTTCCCCTCTTCTACTATAGATGAGGCTCTCACCAGGGTCTCTTCTATACCCCGTGACTCTGCTCTCATTCCCCATCCCCCCACTCGTAACAAGGGCAGAGTCCCCCTTGTTCTCACCTTCCACCCTACCAGCCGTCACATACTACAAATAATCCTCTGACATTTTTGCCACCTACAACGTGATCCCACCACTTGCCACATCTTCCCATCTCCTTCCCTTTCTGCTTTCCACAGAGACCGCTCCCTCTGTAACTCCCTGGTCAATTTGTCCCTTCCCTCCCGAACCACCCCCTGTCCGGGCACTTTCCCTTGCAACCACAAGACATGCTACACTTGTCACTTTACCTCACCCTTGAATCCATTCAAGGACCCAAGCAGTCTTTCCAGGTGCGGCAGAGGTTCACCTGCACCTCTTCCAACGTCATCTATTGCATCCGCTGCTCTAGATGTCTGCTGCTCTACGTCGGTGAGACCAAGGATAGGCTTGGCGATCACTTCGCCGAACACCTCCACTCAGTTCGCAATAATCAACCTGATCACAGTTCGCAATAATCAACCTGCTCAGCACTTCAATTCCCCCTCCCATTCCAAATCCGACCTTTCTGTCCTGGGCCTCCTCCATGGCCAGAGTGAGGACCACCATAAATTGGAGGAGCTGCCCCTCATATTTCGCTTAGGCAGCCTGCACCCCAGCGGTTTGAACATTGACGTCTGGAATTTCGGATAGTCCCTACTTTCTCCTCCCCTTCTCAGCTCTCCCTCTGCCCACTGGCTCCTACTCCTTTCTTCTTCCTGCCCCCCGCCCCCACCCTCACATCAGTCTGAAGAAGGGTTTTGACCTGAAACTTTGCCTACTTCCTTCGCTCCATAGATGCTGCCTCACCCGCTGAGTTTCTCCAGCATTTTTGTCTAACTTCTGTACAAACCTAACCCTACCTTAACGACGGGACTCTACAGCAAACCTCTTGCACAACTATGGACATATTTTTTTTATCATTCCTAATTATGTTTACGCACAAATATATGATCACACTTTTTAAAAACAAAATGTGTAATTTATATCAAATTTTTATTCTTCCGATGCCTTGCTGTATACTTGCACATGAAAATAAATTTGAACTTGAACTAGTAGCCTTTTGCAAATTGTGGACTAGAGCACTCAGATTCCTCTGCATCATAACGATCATACCACCTAGATAAAATGCTTCTTTAAAAAAAATGATTTTGCTATGTGTCCGAGATGAATAGTTGATGTATTCCTGCTGCATTGGCTTCCTCTGAACTAAGAAATCTGCCCATTAAAGTTAAAGTGGAGGGTCGACTCAGGTAATAAGATATTGTGAGTTATTTGCTGACAATAATCTTCTTCTTCTTGTGTATGGCATGCACAGCATAAAGTTGCAGGACAACTTGTACTATTTGATCTTATTTGATTGTGCACGCCGGGTTGATTGCATTCGTCAAAACAGGGCGGACCACGTGAAGGTTGGAATCTTCCGCCCCACTGACAATAATGAAACTTGGTGATACTGTTCCTTTTTACTAGATCTTCTGGAAAACACATCTCACATCACCACAGTTTCATTTACAAGATATGTCTGCTTTTAAACACAAATGATAGATGAATCAATAAAGATTACAGTAACAAATATTAGTCAGTGTACTAAAAGTGTGCCGTATTTACATATTCTAAGTCAAAATCCCATCTACTCATTTGATGGAAGTTGTTAGGCTGAAATTAATTGAAGAAAATATTTTAACAAACATAATGTCAGAGAAATTATTCAAAGACTCGGACTTATGGAGAGCGAGACTTTATTATGTGATACGACGGAGGAACTGCTCCAGGAAACAGTTCCTCCAGAGTACAGATGGCACGGGTTTATGTACTGCCGAAACAATAAGTGTATGTGCCAACAAGCACATATCTTAGTTCCTTAAAGAGCTTTCCAGGGAGTTGCGTATTTATCGAAACAGCCTAAATTACATTACTCAGACCGTACATAGGTACTGTTGGTTTTGCAGATAACAGATAACAACATCACGCACAAAGAAACAGATATCTGTACACAATGGCTTTCCCAAGAACAATGCGGCATCTTTAGTTTCGCAATACGTGTCAACAAGCAGAACAGTTAAAGGTTAGCAAAATTCTCTCACACATAATTTTCAGGTAATTACGGTGAATGGAAACTTAATTGGTGTACAATAATATAAACTAATTGTTCTCAGCAGCCTTACAAATTGGTTTGCTCGCCACACAATACAAAGAGTTTCCACCACTTCCTTACCCATTTTCCTGCAGGCTGAATCATTGCAGGTGCTGCTTGTCAGATATGGACGATGGATTCATGCATTTTTTTTAACAAAGAGCATGGTAGGTACCAGGAACAGGTTACCGAAGAAAGTGGTGAAAGTAGATAATATAGCAAGGTTTAAGAAGTATTTGGATAAATGCCTGATGAGGTAAGAAACTGAAGGATGTGGAACATGTACAGACAAATGTGCAGTATAAAATGGTATCAAGTTCAAGTTCAAATTTATTTGTCACATGCACCATAAGGTGCAGTGAAATGTAATTTACCATGCAGCGTTATAATCAAAAAAGGACTTAACACACAACATAATTCAACACAGACATCCACCACAGCATTCTTCACTGTGGTGGAAAGCAATACAGTTCAGACAGTCCTCCGCACCCTCCTCCCTTGTTCACCCATGGTTGGGGCCCTGACCCTCAGTAATCGCCACTACGGACGGCTTGATGTTCAAGCCCTCTGGTCGGGATCGTCGGAACGCCAATGTCGGGACAGGTCGAGCACACCTCGCAGCCCGGAGCTCCCAATCGGCCACCTCCTTACCGGAGACCGCGGCTTCCATATTTTTTGGTTCGCAGGCCGGCGGTTGGAGCGCTTCTCCGGTGACCCCCGGCAAGGGGGTCGGCGATGTTAAAAGTCCCCACTGCGCCACGGCTGAAGCTCTGGGTCCGACTCCAGGAAAGGCCGACCCAAACCAGCCATAAAGCTGCGAGGAGGGGGGTGAAGAAGCGACAAGGAAGAAAGTCACATCTCCGTCGAGGTAGGCGCCTGAAAATGGTTTCCCCCTATTCCACCCCACCACCTTCCACACAAGACATTCAGAGAAACACTAAAACATACTTTTGGACACTAAAAAAAACAAAAAAAGTCGAAACAACAAACCCGCTGCAGGCAAGGCAGCCGATTCGCAGCACCACCGGAAATAATTTACTTATGCATCATGGATAGCACAGTTATCGTGAGTCATAGAATCTGTTACTGTGCTATACTTTACTCTGTTCTATGTTCTATAAAGGCTGGCTGATAACCACACTAAGGTAGACACAAAATGCTAAAGTAACTTAGTGGGACAGGCAGAATCTCTGGAGAGAAGGAATGGGTGATGTTTCGGGTCGAGACCCTTCTTCAGACAGTGATAACTACACTATCTCAGTCTGAGCTGTGGGACTCTGGTGTAACAGGCTATGGGTACATACATGTGAGAGTATTGACAATAGACCAATGGTGGGAGGAGAGACACCCTGGGAGAAGAACACTTCTTCATTCAACAATGCCTTTGGCACTCTCTTATAGAAACATAGAAAACATAGAAAACATAGAACATGTAAGACTTAGCACACAACACACTGTGTGTCTGTGTGTCTGATCTGACCACGACTGTACATCTTCCGTCAATACATGCATACACAATCCAATATGGCAGCAATCTGCTTCCTGGGTGACATTCCTGGAGATCCAGTTTTAGTTCTCTGTTAGCAACTTTGAATGAATAGGGGTCTATTTCTAGAAGGCAGCAATCTGCTCCTAAATCACATAAATAGCATTTTTCTTCCTGGTGAAAACAAGCAGAACTGCGCAAGGAATAGATAAAAAAGTCCACATCATTAAAAAGGCTTTGAATGGCTTCCATCACTGCCTCAGTAGAAGCAGAAACCCATTGGATAAGTTGCTGCATTGCCGATAATAAATGTGTGAGTGTGGCTGCTTTGTTTGTTTCAAAAATTAACTTTGTTTAGTCAGGTCATGCAGGTCTTTGGCAGCTACTTGTAACCATCTCTTCCTTTTGTGCTCGGGATCCTTCTGGCATCTCTGGTACATGCCTTTGCCTCTCAAATGAATCCATTATAATTAAATGCTCTGAGTCTGTTAAATGGAAATATTCTATCCACTAAACTACCTTCTTGCTGTGATTTCACGTGAAGCAACATATGCAGGCAGCAGTGCTGTGGCTTAGTGAAGAGGTTCCCTTCAGAGATGGACCTCTTCTGTCAGTTAATGGGGGAATCAAATGCAGACTGTGCGATACTGAACTACAAATTTTTGTGAACCTTATAGTCACAAAATAAAGACAGAACTGCAAGCTGAAGTTGGAATAGTTGCAAACCAATCTTCTCCACATGTATAGGCAAGGCTTAACCATACACCTGAGGTTAAATCACTTATTTAGCAGTAATCCAATATTTAGGTACTAGCATACTACAGATAATGCCAAAAGTTGCTTAGTCTGACTATTCAACAAAAGCTTTGCTTGGATTAAAAGATCTAACTACATTCAGCAATTAACATGAGCATAGCTTGAGGTACACAATCTTTGTGTGATTTATGTATAACTGTGAAAGCACATGTTTATTTTCATTTAACAACTATCAGCAAGATGGTATCTCTATTAAGTAGTCATTACAACAAGCGGCAATTCAGTCTAGGATTACCACAGCATGATGCTGACTGGGTTCAATTCAACATAACATAATAGATTCATAATTTAACTGCCATTGTAAATATTGCAGAATTCATTTTGATTGCAAATCTGATTATAATCATTTTTCCAGCTGAATTTTATTCTCAATGCTTCAGATTTCTACTGAGAATATTAACAGCTATACACTTCATACATTCAAAATATGTTTTGTATCAATGATGAAAAATAAATATAATTCAACTACTCACATTTGTGTTTTACAGTATATGGTAAAATACTGTCAGTATTTCAAGGTAGAAGTGATTTTCTAAAGGTATGTTCACAGCACAAAGCCGTGCCTGGTGCATGCTGGAAATCACAGTAATGGACACAGAAGCAATCTCCATTAATATGCTGAAAACTGTGCCGAGCATACCCATGACTCACATAAGCATATGCAAGTGTGTAAGAAGGAACTGCAAATGCTGGTATAAACCTAAGAAAGACACAACAAGCTGGAGTAACTCAGCAGGACAGGCAGCATCTCTGGAGAGAAGGAATGGGTGACGTTTCAGGTTGAGACCCTTCTTCAGACTCAGATTCAGTCTGAAGAAGGGTCTCGATCAGAATCATCACCCATTCCTTCTCTCCAGAAATGGTGCCTGTCCCGCTGAGTAACTCAAGCATATGTAAGTGGCAAGTTATTTTATAGCAATATTATGTTTGTTCATTCACTTCGCTACTAACAAAGCAAAAACATATCAACTTATTTGACAGCAGCAGTTTTACCTATAAAATGCATAATTTCAATTCTCAGCAGTAACAGAAGCAGCCTCTCCAAACCAGAGATAGGTAACGTTTTATATTCCAAGGTACTTGTCAGTAACAATAGCAAACTTTGGACACTTGAGCATATTATGTAATTTGAGGGATGATAGTCAAAAACTGCATTGAGTGCTTTGAGGACAAAATAGAGGTTTTGGAATGGAACTTCAAATCTTACTACCTGAAGGCCAAGAAGTCAATAAAACCACAGGTCTTCAAGAGTAAACATTGGAAGAAATTCCAGAATTAGGGAGGAAGATTTGAAAACAAGGGGGAGAGGTTTTAAAATAAGTATTTATTTTCCTGGAAGTGCAAAAATCAGTGAGCAAAGTGTTAATGGGTGAAGAGGACTTAACCACTGTCTGAAGAAGCGTCTCAACCCGAAACGTCATCTATTCCTTCGCTCCATAGATGCTGCCTTAACTGCTGAGTTTTTGAGTACCTTCGATTGTGTCTACCTTCGATTTTTCCGGCATCTGCTGTTCTTTCTTAAACTGTTGTCCTTCTGTTTTATTTTGTAGAATTCTTCCTCTATTTCTGCAAAATTAGCACAATTATTTTTTTTACCACTGCCAGATGTCAATATTATTAGGAAAGAGTAGATGGATTTTGTTTAACAAATCTTAGTATGTCAGACAATGCACATCCCTGACAAGTTTGTACCGTTTCGCCAGCACAGAAAGCTAAATGAACAGCACACCTCTAAATGGTTGCTATGCCGAGGTTGGGTTTCATTTTCAATATTTTTCCATATGATGCAGGAGATCATTCAATTTGGCTGCTTCACATAACAATCTATTTTGTCCCTTATTTTCCCTGTAATCCATTCTTGACATATTGCTGGCAAACTGCATTAGGTGGGGGTGGAAACTGGAGCACCTGGAGAAACCCACACAATCAAAGGGGAGTGTGTAGAATTTGCACAGATAGCACCAGAGGTCATGATTGAAACTAAATCTCTGGAGCTGCAAAGCAACTGCCCAACTGTGGAGCCTCTGGTGTTGGATGGTCCGAGAGATAGGGTTAGAAGGGGAAGGAATGTGATTCACATTAATCAGTTGTGACAACGGCCCGTCCCTCGGATGCCTATCACTCGCAAACAGGGCAGGAGAGGCCAATCCTTAACATCATTGGTAACAGTTGGGTCCAATTATCTGACATCGGAATGGCCCACCTGAACCTCAACAGCCGAACAGATAACAGTTCACCAGAAACAATTTTACTTGTTCTAGAGTTTGGGCATCCTGGCTGAAATTCCAATTTGCTGTTCAGGTTTGGTCGACATGCTCAGAGTTCTACCCACCAATTACATTTCAAATCTTTCCACTTGCTGTAATGTCCCCATTGTTGGGACATATTAATTAACACGAGCTGGTTTATGTACCAACAAGTATTTTAAAGAATGTAGCAGATACAAAAATATACAGTATAGTTTGGTACAAAAATAGTGAAGTGAGGAATTTTAAGCAGTATTATAGATGTCAATGTGTATTTGATAAAGTGTTTATATATTATCCTTTCCGATAACTTTCCCACCATTAATGAAAGACTTACTGACGCCACCCAGATTTCTTTGTCCATTTATTACTCGTAGCTCTCACTATATTTTCTGTCATGGGCTGTCAGCAAGGAAGGTACCCACCAAATGAAGGAAAGAGTTTAATTAACCAACTGATTACTGGGCCAAACAAATAAATTGATTAAAGGAGGATTAAATGGAGAAAATCAGCCATGCTTATATAATGGAAGATATATTGGAGAAAGTTTCCATGAGAATGCATTTCTCTGGCTTCTACATCAAATGTCAGCTTTGTGAAAATATTGATATTTTATCTCCTTTCCCTTATTTTATTAATTTCTGTTCTAATTAGTAGAATTTTGCCTCAAATTGGTTTAATAATTGCTTCTCTAAGATGAATGTGATATTTAATTAGGCGAGTTCTCAAAAACTTGAACTGTATGCATTTTGATATACTGGTCTCTTATTCCCTTGTATCAGAATATATGATTACAAAAAGACAAATATATTTTCTGCACAGTTTCTAATGTTCAGCCCATTTATTTCTTGTGTAATGCCAATGTGTGCACACACATTGATAGTGTTAGTTGTAAAAAAGATATTCTCTCATGCTACAAAATCCTACTGCAACAGCTCTGTTTAAAGAACCCACCTGGAGCAGATCCTGTTCCAGTGTTAGCGACACAACCTTATCTTTCATATTTGTAACATGCCTACCTCCACGGGATATCCCCATTGACATCAAGAGGAAAAACACTGAGAGGATCAAAATCGGTCAAGCAGCATTTGTGGAGGTAAATGGGCAGATGACATATTGGGTTGGAACCTGACTTCAAGGCTCTTCCCTTGACCCAATGAGTTCCTTCAGCAGTTTGTTTTTTGCTCCAGATTCCAGCCTCCGCAGACTGGTATGTATCCCCATTAACCTTTCTGCAAGCAATCCTTCACCTTGATCTTGTGTCCCAGGCTACAATCTCTGCCTACCATTTCCCCACTCCAGGGCAAGACAAAGGTCCCAAGCCACACGGTCGAATATACAGCCACATTTCCATACAACCAAACAGACAAAAATGTGGTCTTTAATTGCTAACTCTCCCACCCATCTAACCTCAAGCCTGTACATTGAATTATCTTTTGCACTCTCTCTAACATGCAAAGGAATCAATTTAAGTGTCAAGTTGAGGCTTGGGTATAATTGTACTTGCAATGCAACTTCAGGGCCAGAACATTCATTGTTGTACTTTGCAATTATCCCTGAACTAGTCTTTAATGCCACAGGTCAGTTTCTGTATAATGTCTTCATCTTGTCCATCATCGACAACCAGCAATATTAGTTGCAACATTGATAGGCATAGTACAAAATTCATGATTGGCTTGGTAAGATCCCAAATGATCTGTATTTCAAGTTACTATCAGAACTGAACGAGGAGGAGGACTCAAATGCAGGCTCAGACACAGGGCAGATCAGTTTTCAGAGTTTAATCGGTCCAAGTCGGTACACAGGTAAGCAAAAACGGAGGCAACAGTACAATCAAGGAGCAGGCAAAAACAGTGGTCGAAAAACAGGCAATGGTCGAGATAACAAGGTCAAAAGATTTCTAGAGGTGATACGAAGTAACATACACAACGAACTGGCAATGAGAACTAAAACACAAAGGGCTTAAATACACAGACTAACAGGGGATAACGAGACACAGGTGAAACACATCAGGGCGGGGCCAACAATCACACGAGGGGAAACGACATGACAGGAAATGGGACCTGAAACGAGAGGAGATGTGAGACACCAAAATAAAACAAGAATGCAAACAATAATAATAAAAACAATAAGAAACAGAAACTAGATCAAACGTGAGACCTGACAGTTGCTTGATTTCTATATGTCATCTTTTTCCCAATTCCATCCTACAAACCCAAAGCTACAAATGCCATTGACTGCTGTTATGAAAAATTGACAATTGGCTTGGCATGATCCTGAAGTGGCATATATTCCATGTTACATGATTTGCATATTATCGCAATCGCAAGCCTCAAGAATTGCAGTGCAGTTAATTTCATTTTCATCTTGACCTGCTCAAATGGTAGCCCTGAAATATCCCTCAATTGGCTGGTATGATTTATTGGAATGTGTCTCTGTTCTGCAGGAGCAGTGATGTGTCCTAACCCTATTTCTTCACGTGTACACCTGTCTATTTTGGACAACTTCCTGCTCAAATTGCATGAAAAGCTGACTTCAAAGGAAGGAATGAAGACAATCGGACACCAATAATTTGAGGTGTGCCGTCCAACTCAGTTCCAGATCTATAATGTTGAGACAACGATAATGTAATCTAGGTGTCAGCAGATCATTGCATCATTATCTACCTGTCCACTTGAGGGATCATGTAGTCCTAGGTTCAAGATATCAGTCTAGTTGAGTCGAGTTTACTTTCACATACACAACCACAGCATGGTACAGGAATAATGAAAATCTTGCTTGCAACATCACAGGCACATGGACTCAAAGAACATACAAAAACATAGATTCTACATAAATCCAACGAGAAACTGAAAATAAAACAATCGTCAGTAGATAAATGAAAATAAGTCATTAATGCAAAACATAATTAGAAAACGTCCATGGTAGTCGAGAAGTGTCTGTTAAATTCCATTGCTGACGTAGGATTTGGGTTGTGCAGGTCAGTTCAAGAAGCTCTTGGCTGGAGGAAAAATGATCACAATGACACTTTCTCGCAAGAGCACTAATTCACTTCACTGCAGCCTGGGGCAGCATGCTCAAGCTAACACAACAGTCAATCAGATCTGGATAACAGTTTGAAGGTTGCATTTTGGTGAGATAAATTATCGTTGGTCATCTCAGACATTTGTGTAGATTTACTGGCAAAAAGAGGAACATTTGACCATCCAGTCTGTAGCTGCACATTAAAATAGTATGAAGATATCACAGGCCACCTACATGAATTTTAAACTAAAATGCTAGGATACATAGAACTGTAGAGACAAATTCCATAAATTTATGTTTATGTTTTATTTGATGTATTGTTATCAATAATTCTCATGCAACAAAGAATATATTTCACTGTGTAGAGATAAATCATACTCTTGTGTCAACTGCTGGCATTACTGCATCCCCTGTCATGTTTGCTAATATAATGAATGTAAGGTGAACATGCTGAAGCACAACCTTATTGTGCCCACTCAATGAGTGATCCTTTGCTGTTTACATTTATAGCCTCTACAGTAGCAGATAACATGACTGAAATAAGTTGATGCCGTATTGCAATGGTCTTTTGGTCTATGATTGTATCTGGCTTCCAGAGGTAGAAGGTATTGAGAAGTGATTGCTTATTAAGAAAGCATATTGCAACATTTCAAATCAAATTTTTGTTCAAATGTTGTTACAAGCTGTGTGCAATGCAATGTTTCTCCCCATAGCACTTCATGTGATCTACCCTGATGTACGTATACTTTCAAATAGTCTATTGATGTATTAAACCTCAGTTGGAGCCTCACAAGAAATTCACCGCCGTGTGACGCCTGCAATGGCAGCCTCGTCAACAGTCTGTCTCATCCCTTCCTTCGTTGTTGTTTTTTAGTATGTGTAAAATATATGTTTTAGTGTTCTTTTGCTTGTTATACTATATGTAAGGGGTGGGGTTGGGGGAAGCTTTTTTTTAATCTCTTACTTCGACTGAGATGTGTTTTTTTTCTGTATCATATCTCCATCCGCCTACGGCCTAACATCATGGCGCTGGCGGCCTGCATTGCAGACTTCGGGAGCTCCAACCGCGGGAGCCTGCGGACTTAACAACTTGGAGCTCGCTGTCCCTGGTTGGAGAACAACTTCAGGAGCTCCAAGCCACTGGAGCTTAGACTGCCCCGACGCGGGAGCTTCAACTGCCTCAACACCGGAGCTTTGATCACCCCAACGCGGGAGCTTAGATCGACGTCTGTGGGAGCTTCTATCACCCCGACTGTGAATGGTTCGACTGCCCCGACTGTGGGGGAAGAAAGAGGAAGAAGATTGGATTTTATTGCTTTCCATCACAGTGACGAATGTGGGGAAACCACTGTGGTGGATGTTTATGTTAACTTTTATGTAGTTGTGTGTCTTGTTGCTTTTTTTTAGTATGGCTGTATGGTAAAGGGCCTGTCCCACTGCGAGGACCTAATTCGTGACTTTAGAAGAGTTTGCCCTCGACTAATACTCGCAGCATGGTCGACACGAGGTCCTAAGTGATCTTTGTAACTCTCTTTCATGCTCGAGAGTAGTCCCCACGTACTCGAGGCCTTAGTTAGGTTGCGGCGTTTTCTTCAGCAAGCTGAAAAAATGCCCGCGAGTAAAAAAGGTCGCCATGGAAAAATTCAATATTTTTTTACTCGTAGATTTAGTCCAGGTAGGTCATAGTAGGTCGTATTGCTATCGTAAGCGAAGGCAATTAAAGGTAATCGAAGGCAGTCGAAGATAAAGCTCGTTGAGAAAAAAAAGGTAAGTAAACCGACCGATAATGTTAAATGCTCACTAAACTTTATTAAACGTTGTCTGGCTTCTTAATAGTGTCTCCACTCCTTTTCCCCCTTCTCTCCCCCTTCTCTCCCCCTTCTCTCCCCATTCTCTCCCCCTTCTCTCCCCCTTCTCTCCCCCTTCTCTCCCCCTTCTCTCCCCCTTCTCTCCCCCTTTTCTCCCCTTTTCTCCCCTTTTCTCTCCCCCTCCCTCTCTGCACTCTCTAAAGAACTTACTGTAACTGTGCTAGCCGTCTTTTACCTTCCTGTTCATCGCAGGTGTGAATTTCAGACAGCGCTCCCCCACTTTCCCTGGCCCCTGTCTTTGCTGTGTGTGTATGTGTGTGTGTGTGTGTGTGTGTGTGTGTGTGTGTGTGTGTGTGTGTGTGTGGGGGTGTGTGTGTGTGTGTGTGTGTGTGTGTGTGGGTGTGTGTGGGTGTGTGTGTGTGTGTGTGTGGGTGGGGGTGTGGGTGGGGGTGTGTGTGGGTGTGTGTGTGTGTGTGTGTGTGTGTGCGCGTGGGTGTTCGTGTGTTCGATCCGGCTCGTGGTTTCATCGCTGACGGTCGATCCAGCTCGAGGTTGTCAGGCAAGTGCCCTCGAGCTTGAAGGTTGAAGACAATCGCTGAAAATTCGCGTTGGACAGGCCCTTGTCTTCATCTAGATAGAAGGAATGGGTAACGTTTCCAGTTGAGACTAGATACAGGAGGAGGGGAGGGGTTAATTGACAGATCGGTGGACAAAGACCAGAGATGTGAAGAAGCCGAAAGGCTGAGAGAAAGGAGACAAAGAGTTGAAGATGACAGTGTTGTAATCGTTGGATATATTCTGCACAGTAGTCAATAAACTATCACTGGAAACCTGATATTCTTCTTAATTTTTTAGTTAACCACAAGATTTTTTGAACATCCAGAAGATTCATTTAATATGCATGCAATTGAATTATGGTTAAAAAAAATAATCACTGGTTTGCAAAATGACGTAAAATGTTTACTTCAATTTTTGATCTTGCATGTTGTATGTTTTTTTTGGAGATTGTATATGTTCCCACTGGTCTTTCACAAATATGACATGTCCCTAATGCATAAGTGATTTAGACAGAACCCAGCTTTCCATTTCTGGATGCAAAGTGGAAGAAATATTGACAACTACCGTACAATCTCTTTATTCTGCTGTTATTTATTTTCACTAATGTAGAGTATCATCACTGAATGAAGTTTCCAGAAAGCAGAAGGACCAGGATGATCACGTAATGGCTGATCCCTCACTACACAGGAAGCCGGCATAAAGGTTTGTGCAAGTGAAAGTGTGGTTACATTTCTTAGAACTGCAGCAAAAAGGTGACAGAAAACGAATTGGCCATTAAGAAATAGGAAGGGAAAAAAAGAAAGATTGCAATGTGACAAGTTGTGATAAGTGAAAGGAAACTGTAAGATAGACTTGGGCACCACAGAAGAGAATAAATAACTATTCACCCAGAGTTCACCCCTATATTCTGTTTTGTGTATTCGAGAGAGCTGAAAGATGGGCAGGTATTGTGACATCATTTAATTTGTCATACCTGCACACTTTTCTTCAATTTTTACTATGATTCTTGAAAAACTGTGAGTGCTGAGAATTACCAGCATTTGAGATTGTGCTCTGGAATGTCACAAAAAAACATCACAGCTCCAGAAACAGTTTCCATGTACACCACAATCCCACTGCAGAGATCTACAAAGTACATTGTACGTTTCAATATGCAATACATTCACTGAAATGGCATAATTTGTGAATGGCTTAAATTCATATAATGCATATTATACAATTTATGGTTTTAATCAATATACGGTAGCATATTACTGAAATATGGCACTGTTGCTCTTGTTTATTTAAATCATTAAGATCATCCAAATCTGAATAACAGCAGACCAGCTCAATTTCTTGACACAGCAATTTTATGACCACTCCTTCTCCCTTCCTTCTCTCCCCTTCTCTCCCCTTCTCTCCCCTTCTCTCACCATCTCTCCCCTTCTCTCCCCTTCTCTCCCCCCCACTCTCCACCCTCTCTGAAGGACTTACCGTAACTGTACCTTCCTGTTCATCGCGGGTGTGAATTTCAGACAGTGCTTCCCCGCTCGCCCTGGCCCCGCCTTTCCGATGCGTTTGTGTGTGTGTGTGTGTGTGCGTGTGTGTGCAGACGGTCGAACCGGCTCGCAGTTTCATCGCTGACGGTCGATCCAGTTTGCGTTTTTTCAGGCGAGTGCCCCCGACCTTGAAGGTTGAAGACAGTCACTGTGATGACATATGACGCGTTGTGTTTTTTCAAGTGTCGCAACATTTTTTTTGTCGCCGCTGGATTTTGAAATGTTCAAATTCTTTTGGCGACACTGATATGACACCAGCAGTCGCCGAAAAAAGAGTTAAGAGGAAATTGAGGTGGTTGCTAGCTAAGTGATATTGATGTGAATGGGTAAGGTTATTAATGCCAAAGATGGGAGATGGCATTTGAAGATCCACTCATACATTTGATAATATGATTGAGACCATTGATATTTTTCTGTTGTTGCATTCAGATTCTCGGGGATCTCATGATAGTGGTCCCCACAAGTAATAGCTGTCTCTCTCCACTGCTTTTTGAATGCAAGGCATCCTGACAAACTATGGATATAGGTCATATCCCCTCTTTGTCACCTACGCTCCTGAAGCCAACTCTGCTGAAACAAAAAAAAAGATAAAGCTTGTACGCTCCTATATTGTTTTCAACTGGCAAATCACAAGCACGTACACAGTGACTTATACCTCCTGCCACAGCCGTGAAACATGTCCTAATTAAGCTCTGCTGGATTGTTCGAAGTGTTGAAAAATATTTACAAAATTATGTGCCCTGCTCATGCGATAAGGCAAACAACAATCTGATTAGGACAGGCAGGATGCAGAATTTATAATAAACAGGCAGCATACATTTGGTGAGAAGCCTGCATCAGATCAAGACAATAGACAATAGGTGCAGGAGTAGGGCATTCGGCCCTTCGAGCCAGCACCACCATTCACTGTGATCATGACTGGTGAACCACATTCAGTGCCCCGTTCCTGCTTTCTCGCCATATCCCCTGACCGCTATCTTTAAGAGCTCTATCTAACTCTCTCTTGAAAGCATCAAGATAATTCACCTCCAATGCCTTCTGAGGCAGCGAATTCCACAGATTTACAACTCTCTGGGTGAAAAGGTTTTTCCTCATCTCCATTCTAAATGGCCTACCCCTTATCCTTAAACTGTGGTCCCTGATTCTGGACTCCCCCAACATCGGGAACATGTTTCCTGTCTCTAGTGTGTCCAATCCCATAAAAATCTTAATATATGTTTCAATAAGATCCTCTCTCATCCTTCTAAATTCCAGAGTATACAAGCCCAGCCACTACATTCTATACACATATGACAGTCCCGCCATCCTGGGAATTTACCTCGTGAACCTACGCTGCACTCCCTCAATAGCAAGAATGCCCTTCCTCAAATTTGGAGACCAAAACTACACACAATACTCCAGATGTGGTCTCACTCGGGCCCTGTACAACTGCAGAAGGACCTCTTTGCTCCTATACTCAACTCCTCTTGTTATGAAGGTCAACATGCCATTTGCTTTCTTCACTGTCTGCTGTACCTGTATGGTTACTTTCAGTGAGTCATGAACAAGGACCCCCAGATCTCGTTGTACTTCCCCTTTTCCCAACTTGACACCATTCAGATAATAATCTGCCTTCCTGTTTTTGTCACAAAAGTGGGGGCAGAGCAATAATAATAATAATAATAATACATTTTATTTGTGGGCGCCTTTCAAAAGTCTCAAGGACACCTTACAGAAATTAACAAGAGTAAAAAAACATATAATCGGAGTAAAATAAATAATAAAGACATCACCAATACACAAATTAAAGACAGAATTCGATCCAAAGACAAAAAATCAAAAACACAACGTGAAGAGAGAGCAAAGGCAGCTAAACCACGCCAGCGTACACTCTCCCTTCCGACAGCCATCTTGGACACAAACTAAAGTATTCACTTACACACAAAAAATCATCCCCCCACAATGGTTACCACTGTGGGGGAAGGCACAATGTCCAGTCCCCATCCCCAGTTCTCCCAAAGTCAGGCCTATTGAGGCCTCCGCTATTGCCTCTATGGAGGCCCGATGTTCCTGGCCGTGCAGGCCGGGTGCTGTTGCCCCGACGTCGGGAGAGTCCTCTCAGCGGCTGGGCCACCTGGAACGGCCGCTTCCTTACCGGAGACCGTGGCTTCCGAAGCCGACAAGGCCGCGCCGGTTTGGAGCTCCCTGGCTCCCGATGTTGGAGTCGGCGCCGCCCGCTCCGCTCCGCAGACCCGCAGCCCGGAGGTGATGAACTCGGCGGTCACAGCTCACCAGAGCTCCAGCGCGTCGATCCAGCGCGGCGACCCAGGCAAGGCATCGCCCGCTCCGCTCCGCTCCGCTCCGCGATAGCGCTCCAGCGCTGTGCCACCACCGAAGCCAAGGTGCTGGGCGGTCCCCGCCAGGAAACGGCGCTCCACGCCCGCTGGTAGGCCACGAGGATGGGTCGATGGAGTGTATAGTGTATAGTTATCTTTGAGCCCATTTTAGATTCTATCCTTTTCAATCTAATGCGCTCTCTGCAAGTTCATTATTACATTGGTTTTAATAGGTTGCCATTGGAGTAAACAGTTCTGAGCTAATACAATTCATATAAAATAGCAATGCTACTCCACAAAAGCAACCATTCTGGTGCTTGTCTATTATTAGCTTTGATCATATTTTCCTTTTAAAATGTATGACTGAATTACTTGAAATTGCCCCTGGCTTTTTTGGCATAACGCACCCTTTTCCCTTTGCCATATTCTGGCAGCTAACATCTATCACTGTTTAGTATATTAAGGCCAGTATTTATTTTCAAGTTATTTGTCACAGTCAGAGGGACTGACCGATTATTTGTTCCAATGCTATTTGTGCTTTGCCAGTCAATAGCAAAGCAATCAAACGTTGGCAAGAGAATGAAACAATGTTCATTGTGTGAATGGCCCCGTAATCCTGCCAGCATTGAAAATATAACAACAGTTAAAAATAATGTAGAAATAAAGAGCTTTGAATACTGATTATCAATAGGGTTTAGCTTGCATTTTATCAAAGGTGACCTTTCTTATAATTACGTTATTGAGCCTGCTGTAAAAATAATAGATTTTCAGTCTTCAATTTTTTGATGACATTTATTTTTATTTTCTTATCTAATCCTTACAGCTAATGGGAGGGTGAACAATTTCAAATCAGCTATCAGGGATAAACCTTCACATTAAATACTGGAATTTTGTTTTTTTCCCTGGATTCCAAAGCCCTGTTTTCTGAAATGGCATCAGATACAATCTGCTAATATTTTCCAAATGAGTCCCAACCCTTAAAATGACTATGGTGTTGATTAGAAATGTCAACATTTTACAAATGCTCTTTTTTTCTTTCAGCCTCTGGGTATTAAAGTAGTGAACTGGCCTACTACGTCAGTTATGTCAGCACATATTCATTGTCCCTTATAACGTGGTTTCATGTATTGAATTGAATTGAAATATACAGCATACAAACAGGCACTTTGGCCCACTGAGTCCATGCCAACCATCGTTCAGAAGTTCACACTATGTTTTCCCACCTTCACACCCACTCCATACACACGAGGGGCAATTTCACAGAGGCCAATTAACTTACAGACCACACACCTTCATGATGTGAGGAACCCAGAGGAAATTTGCATAGTTACTTGACAGCACCTGAGGTCAGCTTCAAATCCGGGTCTCTTGTGCAGCTCTACCAGCTGTGTCACTGTGCTGCCCTCATAATTAATCTCCCCAAAAAATTGCAAAATGCGGAAGTCTGTAAGAAAGAAGAAAATGCTGAACAAATTGCAGGTCAGATGGCTTTGTAAAGGGATTTCAGATCGATGTCTTTTGATTGAAACTGTGAAGTTTGGAGATAAAGTAAGATTTAAGGACAGAGAAAATGAGGAGAGGAGATATGACAAATGGGGTATTGGGGCAGGCTGGAAGGAGGAGGTTAAGACCAATGAATCACAATGTTGTCTGAAGGAGACAAATTGAATAACATTTGAAACTATCAGAATAAGTAAAGAAACATTGAGAGGGGATTTGCTGTACCTTCCTCACGCCAGCTCATGAGGCAAAAGTACGTATAAAGTCCTCTAAAAAGCCAGTCTGTACTGATTAATTTGATTCATAACATAAATGGTAAGCATGAGAATGAGGACAGGACAATTAGTCAATAAGCATGGTGGCCAATAGAAGAGGCTGCAACAACAGCATCACTGGCGAGAGGGTGAGACACATAGGGAAAGGATAGTTTGTTGTTTAATTTATTTGAGTTGGGCATCAATGACAAAACCAATATTTATTCTCAACTTTAATTGCCTTCTAACACCTCGGTTTTCCAGCGAAAGTATTCTCAGTGTGCTTTTGGGAAAAACATTTGAAATCCATATGTACTACAACAGAAATCAGTCTTGAATACAGGTCCCTGTAGCTGTGAAGCAGCTGCACAAGCTGCTGCACCACAGTGCTGCTCTGTATAGCAACCACCAATCATCACGGCCTGCAATATTCATGCTATGTCTTTTAATCTATTGGCATGACATTTCCATGTTCGCGCTAAATAGGAAAACTTCTAAACATTTTGTTCACCTGATGAGCGCCTGATGTTCTTTAATATTATATATATATATTGTTAGAATACAGGTTAAAATGTTGGCATACATTTATATTTATTTATTCTCTCATTTCAGAGACCTAATCCATTCTGTACCAATTTATGTTTATGTAATTTCAATTTCACTATTACAGTACCAGGCATGAAGGATTAAAATGGCTGAGTTCACCAAATGCACAGCGCCAAATTAATCCATTTGGCAGGATTTTTATTGTGGTGAGCATCCACAGGGATAAGATTCTTGCTGCAGGCAGATGGAAGCCTAATTGATAGAATTTTGCTGGAAGTTATAAAAACTGCCATCGATGTTGAAGTGGAACCCAAGTTTGAGGACTTTCCTGCAGTGCATCAGTGTTTCAGCTCACGTATATAGAAACATAGAAAGTAGGCGCAGGAGAAGGCCATTTGGCCCTTCGAGCCAGCACAGCCATTCATTGTGATCATGGCTGATCGGCCCCTATCAATAACCCGTGCCTGCCTTCTCCCCATATCCCTTGACT
This sequence comes from Amblyraja radiata, assembly GCF_010909765.2. Taxonomy (NCBI): domain Eukaryota; kingdom Metazoa; phylum Chordata; class Chondrichthyes; order Rajiformes; family Rajidae; genus Amblyraja; species Amblyraja radiata. Next base: position 60,609,264 of record NC_045961.1, read on the forward strand.
CCACTATCCACTAGAGCTCTATCTAACTCTCTCTTAAATCCATCCAGTGAATTGGCCTCCACTGCCCTCTGCGGCAGGGAATTCCATAAATTCACAACTCTCAGGGTGAAAACGTTTTTTCTCACCTCAGTCTTAAATGACCTCCCCTTTATTCTAAGACTGGTTCTGGACTCGCCCTACATTGGGAACATTTTTCCTACATCTAGCTTGTCCAGTCCTTTTATAATTTTATATGTTTCTATAAGATATCCCCTCATCCAAGCCTAATCTTTTCAATCTTTCCTCATATGACAGTCCCGCCATCCCAGGGATCAATCTCGTGAACCTACGCTTCACTGCCTCAATCACAAGGATGTCCTTCCTCAAATTAGGAGACCAAAACTGTACACAATACTCCAGATGTGATCTCACCAGAGCCCAAAACAACTGCAGAAGAACCTCTTTACTCCTATACTGAAATCCTCTTGTTATGAAGGCCAACATTCCATTAGCTTTCTTCAATGCCTGCTGTACCTGCATGCCAACTCTCAGTGACCGGTGTACAAGGACACCCAGGTCTCGCTGTACCTCCCCCTTACTTAACCTAACCCCATTGAGATAATAATCTTCCCCCTTGTTTTTGCTGCCAAAGTGGATAATCTCACATTTATCTATATTATACTGCATCTGCCATGCATCTGCCCATCCACTCAACCTGTCCAGGTCACCCTGCAACCTCCTAACATCCTCTTCACAATTCACACTGCCACCCAGCTTTGTGTCATCTGCAAACTTGCTAGTGTTGCTCCTAATTCCCTCTTCCAAATCATTAATATATATGGTAAAAAGTTGCGGCCCCAACACCGACCCTTGCGGCACTCCACTCGCCACTGCCTGCCATTCTGATAAGGACCCGTTCACTCCTACTCTTTGCTTCCGGTCTGCCAACCAATTTTCTATCCATGTCAACACCCTACTCCCAATACTATGTGCTCTGATTTTAGTTACCAGTCTCCCGTGCGGAACTTTATCAAAGGCTTTCTGAAAGTCTAGATACACTACATCCACTGGCACCCCTTCATCCATTTTATTTGTCACAGCCTCAAAAAATTCTAGAAGATTAGTCAAGCATGATTTCCTTTTCATAAATCCATGTTGACTTGGACTAATCCTTTTACTGCTATCCAAATGCCCCATTATTACCTCTTTAATAATTGACTCCAGCATCTTTCCCACCATCGAAGTCAGGTTAACTGGTCTGTAATTCCCCGTTTTCTCTCTTGCTCCGTTCGTGAAAAGTGAGATAACATTAGCTATCCTCCAATCCACAGGAACTGATCCTGAATCTATTGAACATTGGAAAATGATCACCAATGCGTCCACTATCTCTAGAGCCACCTCCCTGAGGACCCTGGGCTGCAGACCATCAGGCCCAGGGGATTTATCATCCTTCAGTCCCATTAGACTACCCAATACTATTTCTCGCCTAATGAAAATTTATTTCAGTTCCTCTACCCCCTTAGATCCTCTGTCCTCTGGGAGATTGTTTGTGTCTTCCTTAAGCGGCTTTTTCACGGGGCGACTTGACGCAAGATGTAACCAGAGTGAAGTGGTCGTGGTCTAGCACGATATCACACGATATAACGGGGGGTAGATAAAGATTTCCCACAGTACTCGGCATTTCTGTTATTTGTGCGAGTGACTTGTCCGTCTCCCGAGCTTTCCCGTTAAATCTTGAATGAACATTGTGAAGTGTTGTTAAATCATCACGTGGCACAAATGATGTCACTTTTTTTTCACACATTATAAATATCCTCCCTTGGTTGAATTGGCTCATTTGGAGACATGTTTTACTGTGTATGTGGGAGACACAGATGGACTGAGCACAGTACCTCGGTCTTACTGTGTGTGGGAGAGGGGGAGAAAGAGACGTACACTCACAGAGGCAGAATCTCTCAGCCTGTGTAAGAGGGAGGTAGGGAGAGAGAGAGAGAGGCACACACAAGGTGGATGTGAAATCTCACCTGCCTGTTTCAGTGACAGACACCCGCCGCCAGTAAATGAAGACACCCTCATCTGTCTCCCCCTCCTCTCCCTCGACTCCCCCACCTTTCCCTCCCAACTCCAGTCCCGTCCCGACCCCCTGGGAAACTGAATAGAGCAACAATCAACTGCTGCCTGTGCGCTGATATGACAATAAAGGCTACTTTACTTTACTGAGTTAAAGAGTTCCCACGGTAGACTGTAAAACTGGGACCCTGGTTCTGGACTCCCCCAACATCGGGAACATTCTTCCTGCATCTAGCCTGTCCAATCCCGTAGATACTGATTAGACCGGTATCTATTTATTTACTTTATTAATGATTTCAATTAAATATTGGGAACATCAGGCCGCAAACATTATTTCTTGAGTGTTAGTGCTGGACTTTGACTCGACCTTCCTAGTTAGCCGGCGCCTGAGACTGAGCCAAGCAATGTCCAGACCTGACTTCAACACAAAGTGATGGAGGAACTCAAAGGGTCAGGCTCGTCCAACGCTCTGTGTTTTGCTCGTGATTCCTGCATCTGCAGTTCCTCGTGTCTACAGACCAGAGTTGCCACTTGACTCCGAGATGACCATCACAGAGCATACGGAAGATAGACACGAAATGTGGGAGTAACACAGCGGGACGGGCAGCATCTCTGAAGAGAAGGAATGTGTGACGTTTCGGTTCGAGACCCTTCTTCAGAGTCTCGTCCCAAAACGTCACCCATTCCTTTTATCCAGATGCTGCCCGTCCAGTATTTTATGTCTGTCTCCAGTATTACTGTGTCTATCATCGGCGCAAACCAACATCTACAGTTCTTTCCGACACATTAGAGGATACCGTCTCGCCATCACTCGGATTACCCGCCTCATTTCCATAACGTTGCCACCTCTCTTTACTTTGCTTACTGAAGCCTGATGCTTGTCACACCCAGTGCTCTATCGCCCAGCCTCTCATCTTTCAATCGGGTTCGGCCAGGAAGGAACTGCAGATGCTGGATTAAAACGAAGATAGACACAACATGTAGCTCAGCGGGACAGGAAGCATATCAGAAGGGTCTCGACCCGAAATGTAACCCATTCCTTCTCCCCAGAGATGCTGCCTGTTGCGCTGAGTTCCTCCATTTTGTGGATACCTTGGGTTTATCCAGGATCTCCCCGTTGATGTCCTAACTCGCTTTGGTTTGTTATTATTGTCTCATATCGAGAACCAGCAGATACAGGTTTAGGTTCGAGGGGAATGATTTAATGAGAGCCTAAGGGGTAACTATTTTACGCAAAGGGTGGTGGGTGTATGGAATGAGCTATCCGTTAAGGTAGTTGAGGCAGGTACTGTCGCAATATTTAAGACGCATTAGACTAAAGCATGGATAGGATAGGTTTAGATGGTTATGGGCCAAACGCGGGCAAGTGGGACTAGTGTAGATGGGACATATTGGTCGGTGTGGGCAAGTTGGGTCGAAGGGCCTGTTTCTACGCTGTATGATTCTATGCAGGGAATAAACTTTTGTTTGCGTGCTATACAATCATATCAGATAATGCTATACATGAATATAACCAAGCCACGTACAGTCTGAAGAAGGGCCTCGACCCGAAACGTCACCCGTTCCTTCTCTTTAGAGATGCTGCATGTCCCGTTGAGTTACTCCAGCATTTTGAACCGTCGAGTTACTCCAGCATTCTCTTTAAACCGGCATCTGCTGTTCCTTCCGACACATGCACAAGAACACCAGGTAGAGCGAAGAGGAAAATACCAGAGTTCAGAATATATGTTTTCAGGACAGTTCCAGGGGGAAAAAGTCCAATGTCCGCATTGAGGTAGGTTGGTAGGTCGGGTCAGTGCCCAAACAAATGGAAGGAAGAACCGTTCTGAAGCCGGATAAGAATAGGTGGTCGGCGCGGACTCGGTGGGCCGAAGGGCCTGTTTCCGCGCTATATCTCTAAAATCTGAAGTTAGGTAATGTCTAAAGGAACTGCAGATGCTGGTTAATACGCACAAAAGGACACAAAATGTTGGTGTAACTCAGCAGGTAAGTCAGATCTGGGAAGAAAAACATAAAAAGCTGGAGTAAGTCAGCGGGTCAGGCAGCATCTCTGGAGAAGAAGAATAGGTGGCGATTCGAATCGGAACCCTTCTTCAGACATCCTAATCGGAATTGAGTCTGAAGATGTGTCTCGTCCCGAAACCTCAGCTATTTTTCTCCAGAGATGCTGCTTGACTCGCTGAGTTATTCCAGCTTTTTGTGTCTGTCTTCGGTTTAAACCAGCATGTGCAGTTCACTCCTTACACGGGTCTCTGGAGAACATTGATTGGTAGCGTTCCGGACCCTGCTTCGGAAAGGCATCGATCGCTAGTCGGCGAGGACTCCGAGCTGTATCTCTCAAAGAAGTACATGTGAAAAATTTCTCACGGATCATAAAAATGCGGGACCTTTCAGTAAAGTCCCTTTTAAAGTCCCTTTTAAAGATTATAGTTATTTTCTTGAATCTCATTAACATAACTCATGAATAAGTTGATGTCCATATGCGGATGCAAATCTTTATTTTTTAAATTCAATCCCACAGAAGACTATTTTTACTCACCTTCTGTCCCCTCTGTCCAGCTTCCGGGTTCACCGTTCGCAGGAGTTCCCACGGTAACCGCAAGAGTTATTACGGATATCTCACGGATATCGCACTGGCCACTACGTTCATATAATGTTGCAATGCTCAACCACAAGTGTACAAGTCACTCTTGGAGAAATTCAAACTTGCTTGAATTTTCTCCCGAGTCACCAAGTTACATGATTACCTGCCGTTAGCGCCACGATGGTCCACGAATGCCGTACTGTTATCGCACGAGGTTCCCACGATGTTAAACTCTGGTTAACTCTTGCGTCAAGTTGCCCCGTGAAAAAGTCCCATTAGTGAAGACAGATCCGAAGTACCTATTCAACTCTTCTGCCATTTCCTTGTTGCCCATAATAATTTCACCTGTGTCTAACTTCAAGGGACCCACGTTTGACTTTGCTACTCTTTTTCCCTTAACATATCTAAAGAAGCTTTTACTGTCCTTCTTTATATTCCCTGCCAGCTTCCCCTCGTACTTCATCTTTTCAGCCTGTATTGCCCGTTTTGTTTCCTTCTGTTGTCCTATGAATGTTTCCCAATCCACTGGCTTCCGGCTACTCTTTGCTGTGTTATACATCTTTTTTTTTAGTTTTATTCTATCCCTAACTTCTCTTGTCAGCCACGGTTGCCTCCTACTCCCCTTAGAATCTTTCTTCCTTTTTGGAATGAAATGATCCTGCATCTCCCGGATTATGCCCAGAAATTCCTGCCATTGCTGTTCCACCGTCATTCCTGCTAGGATCCCTTTCCAGTCTACTTTGGCCAGCTCCCCTCTCAAGCCTTCATAGTCCCCTTTGTTCAACTGCATCACTGCCACTTCTGATTTAACATTCTCCTTCTCAAATTGCAGATTAAAACTAACCGTATTATGATCACTACCTCCAAGCGGTTCCTTTACCATGAATTCTCTTATATCTGGTTGGTTGGACAACACTAAATCCAGAAATGCCTTTTCTCTGGCCGGCTCCATTACAAGCTGCTCTAAGAATCCATCTCGGAGGCATTCTACAAACTCTCTTTCTTGGGGTCCTGAACCAACCTGATTTTCCCAGTCTACCTGCATATTGAAATCCCCCATCACCACAGTGGCATTACCTTTGTTACATGCCAGTTTTAACTCCTGCTGCAACTTACACCCTACATCCGGGCTACTATTTGGGAGTATGTAGATAACACCAATTAGTGTCTTCTTGCCTTTTCAATTCCTCAACTCAATCCACTTGCACTGCACTTGGCTCTCTGGGTGTGGACCTTCCATTTTGTTATCACAAGCATAAATAATATCACACCATGGGATTGATTCTCACACACTGACTGTAGCAAAAATCCAACATTGTGCATCTGTTCATTCTTGTGAATTGTGTAGGCATCTACCACTGTTCATTGTCAACACATACTAATAGAGTCAAGTCAACAGTGTTTAATTGTCATATACACTGGAAATGGAACAATTACATTCTTAGTTACTGCTACTTTGCAGGCACATTAATGCCATTAAATGAGAATGAATATAGAATAAACAATAATACAATAAAGTATCAGTAATGCTAGGTAACCAGACCTCAATACTACAAGCTGACGTATATAGTGCAACCAATACAAAGTCTGTAGTAGTTTAGTGCCGGGGTAAGGTTGTGGTGAGGATTGTACAGTGTGATGCTGATGATTGAAGGAAGAAGCTGTTCTTGAAACTAGAGGTAACGGTTTTCAGTCTTCTTTACCTTCTGCCGATGATAGCAGTGAGATGAGAGCGTGGCCACGATGATGTGGTCTTATCCTAGAAGAGAGAGGGTAGTAGTGGAATGGTGTTATTCTGGCTGGAGGTCTGTGACCAGTGTTGTTCCACGGGGATCTGTGCTAGGACCGTGTTGTTTATGAAATCTAACAGGTTTAGTTTAGTTTAGTTTAGTTTAGTTCAGTTTAGAGATACAGCATGGAAACAGGCATTTTGGCCCACCGATTCCACACAATCCAGCGATCCCCACCTGTACCATTTTCAGACCAGACCAACTGGGAGACAGGCTGTCCATGTTTTTAGCGCTGTTATGTGATTAGTTGATGTGTCAGATTGTAATTCTGCTCCTATTCTCATCCCGTTAGTCTGGTTCAGGAAAACACTGAGTCAAGCACTGGATCAACTAACTTTATTTCCAAACACAAAATCAATGCCCTATGCGATACCTAACCAACACCATGGGTCTGATCCTTGTCTCTACTCGCCAAGCCCTTCAGCCTCGTTGCGAATAGACATCTCCAGCAGGTCAGCACGGTCCCAAGTGTTCTCCCAGAAGATCGACACAGACTCATGTGCTCTCCCCTCTTATATACTATATTTGACCCATGGCATAAAATACATGAGGGGGGTGTGGGGGGGGCGCAACCCCTACAAACCAATCATAAATAAAGATCATACAATACATTAATTGACAGTTCCGTAATCCAATCACAAAATATCCCATTTCATTGTTTCTACATATAGTTCCTAATGGAAGACAGTTCCCCTAAGTAAAGAAACATGTTACCAGGTAGTATAAATAATTTGGGCAAGGCTGCTTGCCTGACCAATCACAAATAGCAGTGCAAAGACCATGCAACATAGTTAACAGTGGTATTATAACATACCTTTCCCCAACCAATCCTGATCATGCATTTGCAGCAGGACTCGGCTCCTTCTGCAAATCCCTCATACATATTAACAATTAAGGGAACATCTGGACATCACCCTGTACCTAACTTCCTTCCAGGACCCAGACATTATGGAGCCATGAACCTCATGGTCTTTGCAGCCTTTGCAAAAAGATGCCAAGCAGGTTTTGCAAAGGCAGAAATCCTCCATTTTGTCCGACACTAAAATGTACAATATTATCATTCCCCTCTTTAATCATACTATGATAACCAATAATACATAAACACAAAGATGACACAGTTGCATGCAGCAAGATAACCTAACATGATGGTGATGTAACTTATCAGAACTCTAAAGAACTTCCCGAGTTTGCATGGACGTAGCTCAATGACTTCCGACTGATGAGTCCTCACCTCCCGAGTTTGATGGGCATGAATCCTCTTCGTCCATCTTGTTAGTTGTAACTGTTCTTGACACTCGACGGGTATGATGTTACCTACGAGATTTCTGGATAAAATGGGTTAGCAGCCTGCTCTTCCACTGATACTCTTGCAGTAGTGAAGATGCATCCATGCATTTCTCCTTTCTACCTTCACTGCTGTTGGAGTTGTCAAAAGAACCTGGTAAGGTCCTTCCCAACGAACCTCCAACCCTTTCCTTACCCAATTCTTTTCAAGGACATACTTCCTAGGGATCACCTTAGTAGAAAATCTCTTAGTGCCCGAGTCGAGGCCAGAATGTAGTCGGTCATCTCCACAGTCATATAATAGAAACTTATAACTTTCATTGCATTTTGGTTCCAAGTGGTCTTTAAGGGTCTACCATAATTTATTTCAGCTGGGCTCAGTCTAGATTTCCCTGCAGGCGTAACACACATTTGAAATAAAACAATGGGGAGTAATTTGATCCAACCAATTCCTGTCTCCGCCTTTAATTTAGCCAATTTAGTTTTCAGGGTCTGATTTTACCTTTCTACAAGTCCAGCAGCCTGTGGTCGATAAGTACAGTGTAGTTCACACAATTCTTTATTAATTTGCTCGTCTTCTTTCCTCCTCGTCTTCTTTCCTCCTCCTCCTCCTCCTCCTCCTCCTCCTCCTCCTCCTCCTCCTCCTCCTCCTCCTCCTCCTCCTCCTCCTCCTCCTCCTCCTCCTCCTCCTCCTCCTCCTCCTCCTCCTCCTCCTCCTCCTCCTCCTCCTCCTCCTCCTCCTCCTCCTCCTCCTCCTCCTCCTCCTCCTCCTCCTCCTCCTCCTCCTCCTCCTCCTCCTCCTCCTCCTCCTCCTCCTCCTCCTCCTCCTCCTCCTCCTCCTCCTCCTCCTCCTCCTCCTCCTCCTCCTCCTCCTCCTCCTCCTCCTCCTCCTCCTCCTCCTCCTCCTCCTCCTCCTCCTCCTCCTCCTCCTCCTCCTCCTCCTCCTCCTCCTCCTCCTCCTCCTCCTCCTCCTCCTCCTCCTCCTCCTCCTCCTCCTCCTCCTCCTCCTCCTCCTCCTCCTCCTCCTCCTCCTCCTCCTCCTCCTCCTCCTCCTCCTCCTCCTCCTCCTCCTCCTCCTCCTCCTCCTCCTCCTCCTCCTCCTCCTCCTCCTCGAGTCGCAAAATGCATACACTACAAGCTTCCTCCTGCAACTGAATCATTTTCTGGATGGTTGGCATTGGCTTCTCCGAGGGAGACTTATTACCTAAACCTTTAGTCTGCCTCATCATTTTTGGCACCACCATCTTACGTTCCCGGGATACTTCCTTTGCTGCCTGATCAGCACAATGATTACCAATGTCTGTCGGGGTCTGTCCTTTTGTGTATGCTCTACACTTCATCACTGAAATTTGTCTAGGTAGCATCAGGGCCTTTAATAAATCTGTCACCAATTGCTTATGAGATATTTCAGTTCCTGCCGAGGTTAGGAATCCTCTATTCCTCCATAGTTGTCCAAAATCATGTACTACTCTGAATGCATATCTAGAATCTGCATATATGTTCACCCTTACATTTTTACCAATGATACAAGCCCTAATTAAAGCAAATAATTCAGCCTGCTGTGCTGAATAAGGTGACTCAAAGGCAGCTGCTTCTACACTATTCCCATCCTGGTCTATAATAGCATACCCAGAAAATGTCTCTCCCCGGGGCCCTCCGATCTACGTACAATATTATGTCAGGGTCCTCTATAGGAGCGTCTTTTAAATCCTCCCTCACGGATGTTTCCTCCTCAATTGTGAGCAAACAGTCATGTCCTGCCTCTGACTGTTCCTCTGATGGTGAAATAAGGAAAGATGCCAGATTAATTGTGGTACAATGTTTAAATTGGAGTTTTGGAAAGTTCAATTAGTGAATTTCATATTTATTTTGACGAGCCATTGTCAGATGCTGAGTTTGGAGTTGTCCTAACAAGGCTGTCACTGAATGGGAACTGTATACTACTATCTCCTGCTGTAGGGTTTGCAGCAGACTGTAAACTATTATAAATCATTGTCAGGATTTGGGCACATAATGGGTGTCCCCTTGCTACTGGGTCGAGTTTGGATGAATAGTAAGCCACTGCTCTATGCTTCTCCCTGTGTTTTTGGGTGAGGACTGCAGTCGAGCACTCAGAAGGAATGGTGCAATAAAGTTGGAAGGGTCTTTCATAGAGTGGTCTTCCCAGTGCTAGGGCTTGCATCAAGGATTTCTTTCGATTTTCAAAAGCCTCCTGAGCTTCTTTGGACAATTGGAATTCCCCCTCTTGGCTAGTATATGGTGTTAATTCTTTAGTTTCTAGTGCTATATTAAGGATTCAGGGTCTACAATAATTCACCATACCGAGCCACTGTCTCATTTGTTTTGCCTCTTTAGGAATCGTAAATTCAAAAATTGGTTTGAGTCTGCTCTTTTCTAAACTTCTTTCTGTAGCCGAAATTATCACTCATAAAAATGTCACTCTTTGTTGAGCCATCAATACTTTGGACTGAGAGACCACATATCCTACATTTGCCAGATAATTCAATAATTGAGCAGTGTCCTCACGATTACTTTGTTCATCTATACTAGCTACTAACAAGTCATCCACATATTGTACTAAAACCTCTGTCTCACGGTGCGAGTCGACCCACGATTGACCCCGAGTTTAAAACAAATTAAACTCATGGTTATCACTTACGATTAACGTAGCGGGAACGTCAGAACTCGTGGACTCAACTTGGCGACTCGTGGCGCTAACGGCAGGTACCCGTGAAAATTGTTAACTCTTGAAAAATTTCAAACATGTTTAAAGTTTTCTACGGGTCAAATTTACTGTTGAAGTTAAAAATTGAAACATTTAAACTCGTTGTAAGAACTTGGTGGCCCGTGAGTTTACCTTAGTGACTCTTGAGTCTACCGTGTTAACTCGTGGGCACTCTGAACTCGGCAGCTGGACAGAGAACAGTGACCTGGGACATTAGTTCCGTTATCCCTCTGATGTTAATTCTTATCTGTATGTTTATGTTGTTTTTTGCCTGTTTGAGCATGTTTTAGTTTCTTTTGGATACTCCCACTTTTTCTAATAGCTTAAAGTGTTGAAAAGCTTTTTACTAATCCGTTTGATTCTCACTGTTTGTTTACTTCATTGCACAATAAAAAATAGTTATTTGTTATCAAGATCAAATTGATGTCTGGAAGTCTTCATTTTAATATCACTACAAAGTCCCATGACTTGAATGTAATATTCCTTTCATCATACAACACAAAATTGAGGAAGTGGCACAATATATTCACATCTTGATTCTCACAACCATTTGTGAGAGTTAAGGACTCAGGTGCCTCATATGCTGTGCTTTTTAAATGTTAAAAATTGTCCCCTCTCAGTAGATCAGAAAATAAGACAAACAGCACGGTGAATGTGAAACAAAGTCTTTATTCATCTTGTTCAATATAAAAAAATGCTTTGTAATCTATATCTGACTCTCCCTCAATGTCCCCAGAGGCTACTTCACCCTCCGATGTATCATCCTCATCACTAGGGGAATTACGGTACTTCTTAAGGGTACATCTCTGATCTCTAGGTGGTCGTCTTATCCTTCTAGGTTTAGGCTCATAAACTGGTTCTGGTGATCGTACTTCAACTCTAGTACTATCTCTTTCTTTAAACACGGGAGCTATCTTCTTTGTCTTACTCCTGGTACCGTGCGCTACTGGACTACATGCCAGTAGTGGAGTGGCTGGAGTCAAAGAAATTTGGACTGGTGTTGCTGCTGTTTGAAAAGCAGGCTTTACTATGGGATCTGCAGGAGGCCTGGGTGGTGCTGCACTCTCAAGTCTGTGATGCACACATGATGTGCAAGGTGCTGGATTTGAAGGTGGAGTCTGGGGAACGCAAGATGAATAAGGAGAAGGTTGCAAAATTTTCCTAATTTTAATGCTTTCCCAATCTTCTAAATATTCATCGTCTCCCCCTTCAAAGCGAAAGCAAACCAACGGGTCCCTGAACTCCAAATCTACAAATGCCGGTTTTCCTTCAGGATTGTTCTTTTTCTCCCGTTCCTTAATATCCTTAATACATCCACATTCCTTCCTCAAGGTACCTGGAGGTCCGTCTCCTTCATTATTGTTTAACTCTATTCCAAGCTTCAAAGCTGCCTCCTTCCAATTAGCCATTGTCGCAGAAGTGCTTTTACTTCTTCATAATAATTTCTCCATAATCCAATCAGTTCCTTTGCTGCATCACTGTTACTGCATTGCCAAATAATCTTCTCTATATATCTCACTCCCTTCAATGTTCCAATTCCTCCTTCGGGCCACAAATCACCTCCTAATTTCTTATTTAATGCTCCTGAAAAATACTTTAATCTCTCTGCTTTCTGCGGGAACTCGCTGCATACCAATTGTAGTGGACTCTCTGCATCCTCCATCGTATCTTGTTCAATTTGGTTCCCCATTGTTACCAACAATGACACAATATCTCAAATGATTCACACTCCACTTTCAACTTCCTGAGACTTAACAGGTTCGCTCCCAAACAATGGCCAAAAGTGTTTCAACGTGCCAGCAAGTCTCTCACACAATCAGCACACAATCAATCTAACCTTTCAATACAATCAGTCTCTCCTTTCAACCTGGGTACCCCGAAAATTTCTTCACATAATCTCATGCACAAAAATTCACACAAGCTTTCAATCCTGTAAACTATTTCAAGCCTGTAAACAATCTTAAATTGGCAAACGATCTAAGGTGCTTTAATCTAAGGTGCAAGGGAACAAGCTGTTACGACTCCCGAATGCATGTACTTCAGAGCCGCGTAACATAATTCAAAAACCAGGTTCAAGTTCAAAAATAGTTTTAATTATTCAATGGAACACAAAACCCAAACCTGATTCAAATAACCCAGTCAGGGATATGGATGGACTGACAAACAATTTAATAGCGCTCCAGCCAGCCCTGATGGACCGTCGAACCGGAGACTCTAAAACCTGCCTAAAGAGATATAACCCTGAAACAAAATACACAAAAATACTAAGGTCAGCCCTTATCCGTCCCAGTTCAATATTCGTTAACAAGTAATGGTGAAAGTACAGAAAGTTCTATGCCATGTGGCCAGGCCAGTGCCCTCAATGTGAAAGCATATTGAATAGATCAATGAAGGATCTCTATACAATAGCCAGTCCTTAAATATGAAGCTCTGAATTTGGTAAAATTTGGATCGCAGAATTTAGACCTTTACACCCCTGTAAATACCTTTCCCACTATTTTAATTCCTTCCCACTAATCCAAATAATAATAATAGAAGCGTCTCCCAATTCACTTCTCAGTGTTGCTTTGAAGTATTTTCAGCCAATTATACTCCAACACTGTTCCCAGTACTGTTCCGAAGTCTTCAAACTTATCCAAAGCTCTTATAAAACTCACACAGGCGGGGACTCCAACCCTCTAGGCTTTTCCTTCCAAACTGCTAAGTACTGGGCTTCAGCACGTCTCCACTTCGCGCTGGCTTTCGATGCCGATTTAAAAATTGTCCTTCCAATGGCACCCTCAGCACCGACGCAGTACTTACTCTCTTAGCACTGTCTCCTACTCAGCCATGTCTCTTAAGATACCCCGTACCCAATTCTGGTATCCCAGTCTGAGCGAGGACTCCAACCCCTGAAATCTCTCTTTGGTGTTAGGCCAACTCAATGGTATCCGACCGCAACAGCTGTTGACTAACTAAGGTGTGGGGACTTTAACCCACCAGAGAAAAGCCTTGTGAACCTAACCTCCACCATACACCCTAGGCAAGGACTTTAACTCTCACCCTCAGTGCTTGCCAGACTACTAATGCTTCTGATCTCATCGTAAATCCAAACACAAGCACGCGAATGATGGATTTGTCCCGATCAGCGAAGCGGAATAAACCAATGTGAAAACCGCACCAATTTCTCCTCTCGCAATCTGGAACGACATAACTCCCTGACAGCAAATTTATGTTTTGCACTCCGTTGAGATCCTGGACGAGCCCCAATGTAATTCTGCTCCTATTCTCACCCCGTTAGTCTGTTTCAGTAAAACACTGAGTCAATCATAGACGCATTGGTGATAATTTTCCAATGTTCTGTAGATTTAGGATCTGTTCCTGTGGATTGGAGGGTAGCTAATGTTATCCCACTTTTTTAGAAAGGCGGGAGAGAAAACATGGAATTATAGACCAGTTAGCCTGACATTGGTGGTGGTGAAGCTGCTGGAGTCAATTATAAAAGATGAAATAGCGGCACATTTGGATAGCAGTAACAGGATCGGTCCAGGTCAGCATGGATTTACGAAGGGGAAATCATGTTTGACTAATCTTCTGGAATTTTTTGAGGATGTAACTAGAAAAATGGACAAGGAAGAGCCACTGGATGTAGTGTACCTGGACTTTCAGAAAGCATTTGATAAGGTCCCACATAGGAGATTAGTGGGCAAAATTAGGGCACATGGTATTGGGGGTAGAGTGCTGACACGGATAGAGAAGTGGTTGGCAGACAGGAAACAAAGAGTAGGGATTAACGGGTCCCTTTCAGAATGGCAGGTAGTCATTAGTGGGGTACCACAAGGCTCGGTGCTGGGAACGCAGCTATTTACAATATACATCAATAATTTAGGTGAAGGGATTCAAAGTAACATTAGCAAATTTGCAGATGACATGAAGCTGGGTGGCAGTGTGAACTGTGAGGAGGATGCTATGAGAATGCAGGATGACTTGGACAGGTTGGGTAAGTGGGCAGATGCATGGCAGATGCAGTTTAATGTGGATAAATGTGAGGTTATCCACTTTTGTAGCATATACTGGAAGGCAGATCACTATCTAAATGGTGTAATTGGGAAAAGGGGAAGTACAATGGGATCTGGGGGTCATTGGTCATCAGTCAATGAAAATAAGCATGCAGGTACAGCAGGCAGTGAAGAAAGTGAATGGCATGTTGGCCTTTACAATAAGAGGAGTTGAGTATAGGAGCAAAGAGGTCCTTCTGCAGTTGTATATTGCCCTAGTGAAACCATACCTAGAGTTTGCAGTTTTTGTCCCCTAATTTGTGGAAGGACATTCTTGGGGGGGGGGGGGGGGGGGGAGGGAGGGGGGCAACCCTACAAACCAATCCTAAATAAAGATCATAAAAACCAATCATAAATAAAGATCATACAATGCATTGACAGTTCCCTAACCCAATCAGAAAATATCCCATTACATTGTTTCTACATAAAGTTCCTAATGGAAGGCAGTTCCTCTAAGTAAAGAAACATTTTACCAGGTAGTATAAACAATTTGGGCAAGGCCCTTTGCCTTGACCAATCACAAATAACAGTGCAACGACCATGCAACATAGTTAACAGTGGTATTATAACATACCATTCCCCAACCGATCCTGATCATGCATTTGCAGCAGGACTCAGCTTCTTCTGCAAAACCCTCATACATATTAACAATTAAGGGGACATCTGGACATCACCCTGTACTTAACTTCCTCTCAGGACCCAGACATTCTGGAGCCATGAACCTCATGGTGTTTGCAGCCTTTGCAAAAAGATGCCAAGCAGGTTTTGCAAAGGCAGAAATCCTCCATTTTGTCAGACACTAAAATGGACAAAATTATCAAGGTCATTTGGCAAGCTTTGTTCTATAAAGTTGATATGGAATATTTATCACGCAATGGTTTTAAACTTGCAATATGGCATTGAAAGAAGCTCTAATGCCTGGAGTGAAGGTGGTTTGCTCAGTGCACAGTGAATAGATTTTCAACTTTAAAGTCCAGAAAGCACCGAACACTTGTAAAACGTTAGCAATAGCCAGTACAAATCAATCAGCAACCAAATTGTCACTATTGGATAAACCTTTCAAGTCATACGCCTGCAGTATTTTTCCTATAGCTGAATATCTGTTCAGCCATGCATGTTTCTGGCAGGGTGTTTGTTGAAGTGCTTAGTTCTGAAATTGCAGTGTTATCGTTAATCCATCATTGAACTTTGATCACACATTGATCAGTCTTCTTTGTTGTTTCACGTTGGTGTCAGCATGTATTACACAAATGTCTTTGATAACACTATGACTGGCATTAGTGCACCTCACATAACAAATGATCAAGCATCCCAAAAACAGACTCTCAAAGTATAAAGTTAATTTCTCATGCAACAGCAAGAATTGGGTAAATGGAAATAAATATAGCAGTGAATTTTATATCTGTAGAATAAGAAATAGACAGCCAACATCTTTCCCCATATGCTTGTTGGCCAGCTGAGTGCTTCCAGCAGGGTTTGTTTTTATTTCAGATTTCCCATATCTGGTGTGTTTTAATTTTCATTGTATTATCTGTTTTCTAGTTTTCTTACAAATATCTTCAACAGGTAGGATAAATACTAGAAAATACTAGAAATATTCAGCAGACCAGGCAGCATCTATGTTGAGAGAAGCAGAGATAACATTTCACTAAATTATCCTTCATCAGTTCTGATGTAAGGACATTGACCAGAAATTTTACTCTGACTCTCAATAGATTTGCTGAACCTGATAAATATTCCCAGCATTTTCTGATTTTTTTAAACCACCACATGGATTTTTCTTTTGCACGGTGAAGTAAGAACTGCTGAGAACAGACACAGGACCTGTATGACAGGTAATGCATTAGATGTGTGAACATAGTTTGCAGATATCACAATTTGTTCTGCGACTTGTTGCACACATCTGAGTGTTTCTCATACCACAATAGACAATAGACAATAGGTGCAGGAGTAGGCCATTTGACCCTTCGAGCCAGCACCGCCATTCAATGTGATCATGGCTGATTATCCTCAATCAGTACCCGTTCCTGCCTTCTCCCCATATCCCCTAACTCCGCTATCTTTAAGAGCCCTGTCAAGCTCTCTCTTGAAATTACCCAGAGAACCAGTCTCCATCGCCCTCTGAGGCAGATAATTCCACAGACTCACAACTCTCTGTGAGAAAAAGTGTTTCCTCGTCTCCGTTCTAAATGGCTTACCCCTTATTCTTAAACTGTGGCCCCTGGATTGGGACTCCCCCAAAATCGGGAACATGTTTCCTGCCTCTAACGTGTCCAAACCCTTAATAATCTTATATGTCTCAATAAGATCCTCTCTCCTCCTTCTAAACTCCAGAGTATACAAGTCCAGCCGCTCCATTCTCTCAGCATATGACAGTTCTGCCATCTCAGGAATTAACCTTGCAAAACCTATGCTGCACTCTCTCAATAGCAAGAATGTCCTTCCTCAAATTAGGGGACCAAAACTGCACACAATACTCCAGGTGTGGTCTCACTAGGGCCCTATACAACTGCAGAATGACCACTTTGCTCCTATGCTCATCTCCTCTTATTATAAAGGCCAACATGCCATTAGCTTTTTTCACTGCCTGCTGTACCTGCATGCTTACTTTCATTGACTGATGAACAAAGACCCCCAGATCACGTCGCACTTCCCCATTTCCCAAATTGACACCATTTAGATAGTAATCTGCCTTCCTGTTTTTGATACAAAAGAGGATAACCTCACATTTATCCACATTAAACCGCATCTGCCATGCATCTGCCCACTCATCCAACCTGTCCAAGTCTCCCTGCATTCTCATAGCATCCTCCTCACAGTTCACACTGCCACCCAGCTTTGTGTCATCTGCAAATTTGCAAATGTTACTTTGAACCCCTTCATCCAAATCATTGATGTATATTGTAAATAGCTGCGGTCCCAGCACCGAGCCTTGCGGTACCCCACTAGTCACTGCCTGCCATTTTGAAAGGGACCCGTTAATCCCTACTCTTTGTTTCCTGTCTGCCAACCACTTCTCTATCCGTGGCAGCACTCTACCCCCAATACCATGTGCCCTAATTTTGCCCACTAATCTCCTATGCAGGTCCTTATCAAATGCTTTCTGAAAGTCCAGGTACACTACATCCACTGGCTCTCCCTTGTCAATTTCCTAGTTACATCCTCCAAAAATTCCAGAAGATTAGTCCAGCATGATTTCCCCTTCGTAAATCTATGCTGACTCGGACCGATCCTGTTACTGCTATCCAAATGTGCCGCTATTTCATCTTTTATAATTGACTCCAGCATCTTACCCACCACCGATTTCAGGCTAACTGGTCTATAATTCACTGTTTTCTCTCCCCCTCCTTTTTTATCCCTGTTTTCTCTCTCCCGCCTAGTAGAATTAGGCCATTCAGCCCATAAACTCTACGCCATTCAATCATGGCAGATCTATCTCACCCTCCTAACACCATTCTCATGCCTTCTCCCCATAACCTCTGTCACCTGTACTAATCAAGAATCTATCGATCTCTGCTTTAAAAATATCCACTGACGGCCTTCACAGCCTTCTGTGGCAAAACATTCCACAGTTTCACCACATTCTGACTAAAGAGTTGTAGGGGACATGCCAAAGTTCTGAAGCCTTCTAAGGAAGTAGAAGAAGAACCCTTCCAGGATCTGCATCATCTCCTTTAAGTTAAGTGAGTTGGACAATGTTCCCACCGTCTCCTTTGTTCCCACTTCTCTGCATTAGCTTTGTCATGAAAACATCCCAATCATGGTCCTCATCAGAGAACTCTGTGGCCAAATGTATGTATGATTATCCTTCTGGTGAGCCATTGCAACAGATTCCTAATGCCTGGTGCCAGACAGCAACATGGTCCTGAGGCCTTTTTTTGTACTTGTGTCATTACTTTGCGACGTGGATCACTCTAACCTAATCATGCTAATTCCTGTGATGCAATTTCTAAAGTGTTGCCATGGATTTATTTTCTAAATGGGGAGAGAATCCAGAAATTGGAGGTGCAAAGGGACGGGATGCTGGTGCATGATCCCCCAAAAGTTAATCTGCAAGTCAAATCGGTAGTAATGAAAGCAACCTCAGTTTGGCATGTCCCCTACAACTCTCACCAACTTCTCCAATTACCTGGAAGCTCGCAGAGGAGCAGCAGCCAGGCCAACGAGTGAGTGGGTGGCTGAAGGAAGGCTTTCTCCTAGGTGAGTAAAGTTCGGGAGGTTTAAAAAGAGCGCCAAGAGTCAGCCCGGGGCAATTAGCTGGAAGATAGACAATAGACAATAGACAATAGGTGCAGGGATAGGCCATTTGGCCCTTCGAGCCGGCACCACCATTCACTGTGATCATGGCTGATCATCCACAATCAGTAACCTGTGCATGCCTTCTCCCCATATCCCATGACTCCACTATATTTAAAAGCTCTATCTAGCTCTCTCTTGAATGTATCCAGAGAATTGGCCTCCACTGCCTTCTGAGGCGGAGAATTCCACAGATTCACAACCCTCTTTGTGAAAAGGATTTTCCTCATCTCCGTTCTAAATGGCTTACCCCTTATTCTTAAACTGTGGCACCTGGTTCTGGACTCCCCCAACATCGGAAAATATGGTTCCTGCCTCTAGCGTGTCCAAACCCATAACAATCTTATATAGAAACATAGAAACATAGAAATTAGGTGCAGGAGTAGGCCATTCGGCCCTTCGAGCCTGCACCGCCATTCAATATGATCATGGCTGATCATCCAACTCAGTATCCCGTACCTGCCTTCTCTCCATACCCTCTGATCCCCTTAGCCACAAGGGCCACATCTAACTCCCTCTTAAATATAGCCAATGAACTGGCCTCGACTACCTTCTGTGGCAGGGAGTTCCAGAGATTCACCACTCTCTGTGTGAAAAAAGTTCTCCTCATCTCGGTTTTAAAGGATTTCCCCCTTATCCTTAAGCTGTGACCCCTTGTCCTGGACTTCCCCAACATCGGGAACAATCTTCCTGCATCTAGCCTGTCCAACCCCTAAAGAATTTTGTAAGTTTCTATAAGATCCCCTCTCAATCTCCTAAATTCTAGAGAGTATAAACCAAGTCTATCCAGTCTTTCTTCATAAGACAGTCCTGACATCCCAGGAATCAGTCTGGTGAACCTTCTCTGCACTCCCTCTATGGCAATAATGTCCTTCCTCAGATTTGGAGACCAAAACTGTACGCAATACTCCAGGTGTGGTCTCACCAAGACCCTGTACAACTGCAGTAGAACCTCCCTGCTCCTATACTCAAATCCTTTTGCTATGAAAGCTAACATACCATTCGCTTTCTTCACTGCCTGCTGCACCTGCATGCCCACTTTCAATGACTGGTGTACCATGACACCCAGGTCTCGCTGCATCTCCCCTTTTCCTAGTCGGCCACCATTTAGATAATAGTCTGTTTCAATAAGAAGCATCCCTCTAATCCTTCTAAACTCCAGAGTGTACAAGCCCAGCCACTCCATTCTCTCAGCATATGACAGTCCCGCCATCCCGGGATTTAACCTTGTAAACCTACGCTGCACTCCCTCAATAGCAAAAATGTCCTTCCTCAAATTAGGGACCAAAACTGCAAACAATACTCCAGGTGTGGTCTCACTAGGGCCCTGTACAACTGCAGAAGGACATATTTGACGGCAACTTGACGGCATTTAGATAGTAATCTGCCTTCCTGTTTTTGATACCAAAGTGGATAACCTCACATTTATCCTCATTAAACTTCATCTGCCATGCATCTTCCCACTCCCCCAACCTGTCCAAGTTACCCTGCATTCTCATAGCATCCTCCTCGCAGTTTACACTGCCACCAAGCTTTGTGTCATCTGCAAATTTGCTAATGTTACTTTGAATTCCTTCATCCAATCATTGATGTATATTGTAAATAGCTGCGGTCCCAGCACCAAGCCTTGGTACCCCACTAGTCACTGCCTGCCATTCTGAAAGGGACCCGTTAACCCCTACACTTTGTTTCCTGTCTGCCACCAATTTTCTAGCCATGTCAGCACTCTACCCCCAATACCATGTGCCCTAATTTTGCCCACTAATCTCCTATGTGGGACCTTATCAAATGCTTTCTGAAAGTCCAGGTACTACATTCACTGGCTCTCCCTTGTCCATTTTCCAAGTTACATCCTCAAAAACCTCCAGAAAATTAGTCATGCAAGATTTCCCCTTCGTAAATCCAGGCTGACTTGGACCGATCCTGTTACTGCTATCCAAATGTGCAGCTATTTCATCTTTTATAATTGGCTCCAGCATCTTCCCCACCACCGATGTCAGGCTAACCGGTCTATAATTCCAATTTTTCTCTCTCCAACCTTTCTTAAAAAGTGGGATAACATTAGCTACCCTCCAATCCACAGGAACTGATCCTGAGACTATAGAACATTGGAAAATTATCACCAATGCATCCATGATTTCTAGAGCCACTTCCTTAAGTACCCTAAGATGCAGACCATCAGGCCCTATGGATTTACCAACCTTCAGTCCCATCAGTGTACCCAACACCATTTCCTGCCTAAAGGGCCTGACCCACGTTCACGACCTAATTCACGACCTCTGCCGAGTTTGCCCTTGACTCATACTCGTAGCATGGTCTTCACAAAGTCGTAGGAGGTCATAGGAGGTCGTAGGAAGGTCGTAGTAGGCCGTTATGCTACTCGTAGGTACTCGAGACATCAAGTAATTCGGGGCTTTTTTCTAGAATTATGAAAAATGTCCACGTGTAAAAAAAGGTCGTGAATTAGGTCGTGAATGTGGGACAGGCCCTTAATGTGGATTTCATTCAGTTCCTCCGTCACCCCAGATCCTCTGGCCACTACTATATCAGGAAGATTGTTTGTGTCCTCCTTAGTGAAGACGGATCCAAAGTACCTGTTCAACTCATCTGCCATTTCTTTGTTCCCTCTAATTAACTCACCTTTTTCGGTCTTCAAGGGTCCAACTTTGGTCTTAAAACATTTTTTCTTCTTCACATACCTAAAGAAGCTTTTACTATCCTCCTTTATATTCTTGGCTAGCTTTCCTTCGTACCTCATCTTTTCTCCCCGTTTGTCTTTTTAGTTATCTTCTGTTGCTCTTTAAACATTACCCAATCCTCTTGCTTCCCGCTCATCTTTGCTACATTATACTTAGTCTCTTTTATTTTTATACGGTCCCTGACATCCCTTGTCAGCCACGGTCGCCCCTTACTCCCCTTGGAATCTTTCTTCCTCCTAGGAATTAACTGATCCTGCACCTTCTGTATTATTCCTAGAAATACCTGCTATTGTTGTTCCACTGTCATCCCTGCTAGGGTATCTATCCAGTCAACTTTGGCCAGCTCCTCCCTCATGGCCCCATAGTCCCCTTTATTCAATTGTAACACTGACACCTCCGATCTACCCTTTTCCCTCTCCAATTGTAGATGAAACCTGACCTGGTCACTAACTCCTAATGGCTCATTAAACTCAAGTTCCTTTATCAAATCCGGTTCATTACATAACATGAAATCTAGAATTGCCTTCTCCCTGGCCGGCTCCAATACAAGCTGCTCTAAGAATACATCACAAAGTCACTCTACGAAGTCCCTTTCTTGGGGTCCAGTACCAACCTGATTTTCCCAGTCTACCTGCATGTTGAAATCTCCCATAACAATCACAGCATTACCTTTGCTGCATGCCAATTTTAGCTCCTGATTCAACTTGCACCCAATGTCCAGGCTACTGTTTGGGGGCCTGTAGGTAAGCGCCCAGGGCCAGATAGGCTGCATCCCAGAGTACTTAAGGAAGTAGCCCCAGAAATAGTGGATGCATTAGTGATAAATTTTCAAACCTCTTTAGATTCTGGAGTAGTTCCTGAGGATTGGAGGGTAGCTAATGTAACCCCACTTTTTAAAAAAAGGAGGGAGAGAGAAAACGGGGAATTACAGACCAGTTAGTCTAACATCAGTAGAGGGGAAACTGCTAGAATCAGTTGTTAAAGATGGGATAGCAGCACATTTGGAAAGTGGTGAAATCATTGGACAAAGTCAGCACGGATTTATGAAAGGTAAATCATGACTGATGAATCTTATAGAATTTTTCGAGGATGTAACTAGTCGAGTGGATAAGGGAGAACCAGTGGATGTGTTATATCTGGACTTTCAGAAGGCTTTCGACAAGGTCCCACATAAGAGATTAGTATACAAACTTAAAGCACATGGTATTGGGGGTTCAGTATTGATGTGGATAGAGAACTGGCTGGCAGACAGGAAGCAAAGTGTAGGAGTAAACGGGTCCTTTTCACAATGGCACGCAGTGACTGGTGGGGTACCGCAAGACTCAGTGCTGGGACCCCAGCTATTTACAATATATATTAATGATTTGGACGAGGGAATTGAATGCAACATCTCCAGGTTTGCGGATGAGACAAAACTGGGGGGCAGTGTTAGCTGTGAGGAGGATGTTAGGAGGCTGAAAGGTGACTTGGATAGGCTGGGTGAGTGGGCAAATGCATGGCAGATGCAGTATAATGTGGATAAATGTGAGGTTATCCACTTTGGTGGCAAAAACAGGAAAGTAGACTATTATCTGAATATGGGAAAAGGGGAGATGCAACGAAACCTGGGTGTCATGGTACACCAGTCATTGAAAGTAGGCATGCAGGTGCAGCAGGCAGTGAAGAAAGCGCATGGTAGTCAAGTGTCAAGTCAAGTGTCAAGTGAGTTTATTGTCATGTGTCCCTGTATAGGACAATGAAATTCTTGCTTTGCTTAAGCACACAGAAAATAGTAGGCATTTACTACAAAACAGATAAATGTGTCCACATACCATGATATAAATATATACACACATGAATAAATAAACTGATAGTGCAAATAACAGAAAGTGGTTGGTAATAATCAGAGTTTTGTCCGAGCCAGGTTTAATAGCCTGATGGCTGAGGGGAAGTAACTATTCCTGAACCTGGTTGTTGCAGTCTTCAGGCTCCTGTACCTTCTACCTGAAGGTAGCAGGGAGATGAGTGTGTGGCCAGGATGGTGTGGGTCTTTGATGAGGCAGCGACTGCGATAAATCCCCTCGATGGAAGGAAGGTCAGAGCCGATGATGGACTGGGCAGTGTTTACTACTTTTTGTAGTCCTTTCCTTTCCAGGGCGCTCAAATTGCCGAACCAAGCCACGATGCAACCGGTCAGCATGCTCTCGACTGTGCACCTGTAGAAGTTAGAGAGAGTCTTCCTTGACAATCCGACTCTCCGTAATCTTCTCAGGAAGTAGAGGCGCTGATGTGCTTTTTTGATGATTGCATTAGTGTTCTCGGACCAGGAAAGATCTTCAGAGACCAGCATATGTATGTTAGCATTCATAGCAAAAGGATTTAAGTATAGGAGCAGGGAGGTTCTACTGCAGTTGTACAGGGTCTTGGTGAGACCACACCTGGAGTATTGCGTACTGTTTTGGTCTCCTAATCTGAGGAAAGACATTCTTGCCATAGAGGGAGTACAGAGAAGGTTCACCAGACTGATTCCTGGGATGTCAGGACTTTCATATGAAGAAAGGCTGGATAGACTCGGCATGTACTCGCTAGAATTTAGAAGATTGAGTGGGGATCTTATAGAAACGTACAAAGTTCTTAAGGGGTTGGACAGGCTAGATGTTGGAAGATTGTTCCCGATGTTGGGGAAGTCCAGAACAAGGGCTCACAGTTTAAGGATAAGGGGGAAATCTTTTTGGACCGAGATGAGGAAAACATTTTTCACACAGAGAGTGGTGACTCTCTGGAATTCTCTGCCACAGAAGGTAGTTGAGGCCAGTTCATTGGCTATATTTAAGAGGGAGTTAGATGCGGCCCTTGTGGCTAAAGGGATCGGGGGTATGGAGAGAAGGCAGGTACAGGATACTGAGTTGGATGATCAGCCATGATCATATTGAATGGCGGTGCATGGTCGAAGGCCTACTCCTGCTTCTATTTTCTATGTTTCTATGTTTCTATAAGTGCCATTAGGGTATTGCTACCCTTACAAATCCTCAGTTCTATCCATACTGACTCTACTTCTCCTGATTCTATGTCACCCCACGCAAGGGCCTGAATTTCATTAGTTCACGAACAGAGCTATCCCACCCGCTATGCCCACCTCGATAGGACGTATAACCTTGAATATTCAGTTCCCAGCCCTGGTTCCCTTGCAGCCATGTCTCTAATTCCCACAACATCATACTTGCCAATTTCTAACTGAACCTCAAGCTCCTCCACTTCAAGATCACAGAGGAGCTGCAACAGCCAGACCAGCAAGTGAGTGGATTGGCTGAGACATCTTAATTAGTTGTGTGGAGAGTTGACTTGATTGGATAAACTTAAATTCAGTACAGGTGAGTGGCCTGTTGGGAGCGGCCTTGTTGAGGGGAAGAGCCATGGTGAGGTAAATTGCGAGCCTTTGGCTCAAGACTCTTCGGCAAGGAGGCTACACTTTAATCGGTTGTGAGTATAATTTAATTTAAATATTCATACTTGTGATGGCAGGAATGTTATTGCAGTGCATTTGTTGCAGGATGTGGGAAGTCAGGGGCACTGCTGGTGTCACTGACCACTACACCTGTGGGAACTGTGTCCAGATGCAGCTCCTCAAGGACCGAGTTTTGGAACTGGAGCAGCAGCTGGATCACCTGCGGTCCATCCAGACAACAAAAGCTTCCTGGACAGTTCATTTACAGTCAGTTCGTCATTCCAAGTGTGCAGGAGGTGCGACGGGTAGAGACAGAAAGAAAGGGGATGAAACTAGTGCAGGAAACCTCGGTGGAAGTACCTCTTGAAGGCAGGTACACCCTCTTGGGAGCTGTCGGGTCAGACAACGCTTGCAGTCCGCGTGGTGGACAGATCTGTGGCTCGAATCCTAACGCTGAGACTCGACCGGCGAGACCGACGTCAGGCAGAACCATAGTGATGGGTGACTTCATTGTCCGAGGTGCGGACAGGAGATTCGGTGGCAACAGGCGAGACTCAAGGATGGTGTGTTGCCTCCCTGGTGGCAGGGTCCAAGATGTGTCAGACCGACTTCAGAACATCCTCGAGAAGGAAGGCGAACAGCTGCAAGTAGTTGTGCATGTAGGCACAAATGACGTGGGTAAGAAGAGGAAGGAAATTCTGCATCGTGAGTATAGAGAACTAGGTAGGAGGCTGAAAAGCAGGACTTCTAGCATGGTTATCTCTGGGTGCTTCCAATACCTCATGCTAATGAGGGTAGGAACAGGGAGATAGGGGATCTGAATGTGTGGCTGAGAAGTTGATGTAGTGGGCAGGGATTTAGATTTCTAGATCACCCCTTCTGGGGCAGGGGTGTCCTGTACAAAAGGGATGTGTTGCACCTTAACTGGAAGGGGACTAACCTTCTGGCAGGCAGGTTTGCAAGTGCTACACGGGTAGGTTTAAACTAAAAAGTGGGCGGGTGGAGTCAACAACATGGACTGCATCCATGCAGCTAAAGGGAAAGAGAGTATCGGAAAGGTCACGTTTAAACTAACAGGGCAGGGGGACGGGACCCAATGCAAGGAGACAAAGGAGGACAGAAGCAAAAGGTAGAAGGGAGGTAAGAAAAACTGCAACTAACACTAGTTGTAAAAGGGTTCTGTGGAAAAATGAAATAATATCCACCACTCTGTTTATGAACTTGACTTAGACACAGATGAAAGCTTTTGGAAAATTAATTATAGTTCATCAATCAATGTCTGGGGACAGGTTGTCATTGAGAAGAAAATAAATTACGGTGACAGCAAGCGAGTAAGCACTAGATTTATGCAAAGTGCTCTTGGTGAATTGAATTATTGTTAAACTGTAGTAAGATAATTCTTAACCAAAAATGGTTGTTTGATTGCAAGTGTTGCAATCTCTACTATACTGAATAGGTTCTTGGCAAAATTCATGAGGGAAATCAGAAATTAATGAAACACCAGAAAGGCCAAACATATCCATGTGTTGGTCAGACATCAACTAGGATATTAGAAAAAAATTCACCATGTGTGTTTTTCAAAGTTAATAAATCAATACAAAGAAAATAACCTTTGATGACAATGTAATTACAAAAGTAACCCTTAAAGAAGATAACAATGGGGTGGGTGTATGTGTTTTTGAACCCAAAGGTAAGTACTTTTCAGATTTTACTACACTTTCAAGGTATTGCAATTGTCAGAAATAAAAAGGAAATCACCATGGTACCACAACATTTGATAACATACTATATATATGAGATATTACTGCATATTGTTGACTCATGGAACATTTTGTAAATTAATAATAAGTGTGTAAAACAAAAGTCCTACTATTTGATTGAAGAAGTGTTTTTCTTCTTGACATTTCAAATGTATGGAAAATTAGGTACAAATCTAAACAATATTTTAAAATCTAACATTAAAAAATATATCTCTTTACATATTCCTGAGTGATGATTTGGTAAACGTGATTAATAGAGCTGAGAATGGGTCTCTTACATTAGAAATAAGCACTTCCAATCATAATATTAATCCCTCACATAAGTAACTGAATAGCTACAAATGGATTTAAAAATTTACCAAAATACATAATTTCTTATGTTTTTCAGTATAGTTATCAGTTCCATAGTAAATTAAAAGAAAAAGCATACTTAAACTTTAAAAGTGATCTATTAGTCTGTTTTGTTTAGTTTAGTTTAGAGATACAGCATGGAAACAGGCCCTTCGGCCCACTGAGTCCACGCCGACCAGCGATCACCGCACATTAACACTATCTTACACACACTAGCGACAATTTACACATACACCAAGCCAATTAACCTACATACCTGTACATCTTTGGAGTGTGGGAGGAAACCGAAGATCTTGGAGAAAACCCACACGATCACGGGGAGAATGTGAGTTACTAGAAGACCCGAGGGGGACAAATAATATTGTCTTTATTTAAGAAGGTGATGGGTGGGGAGGGATGCGAGGCAGGAATATCAGCACCTTTTTTTTTCTGTCTGTTTTTGTCTTTTTATTTCTCTACGTCTTTCTAATTTATTTTACTTATTTACTCTTTGGCTACACCAATTTGGTAGTCTAGCGGTTCTATCCTTGCACATCCACTTTTTCCTCTCTCTTGCTTTTTCTCTCTTCTTTTCTCTTAATTTTAGCTAAACCTTAAAATTGAAGCTGTACAATAACTGTCTTATGTCATATGCTGCTGGTTATATTTTTGTACACTGCTTCTAATAAATAAAAATTAAAAATTAAATACAAAATAAAATTAAAAATTAAAAAAAAGTCATGGTAAAGGTCAACACAATATATTTGATGACTTGACAACTTACTTCTAATCAAATGTGATTTGGAAAGACAAACAAGTTAACATTTCAGATCAATGATTTTATCAGACAAAGGGTCTTTGATCTGAAGCATTAACTCTTTTTCATTTCAGTGATGCTACCTGATCTGCTGAGTGTTTTCATCAATTTCTGTTCTTGGTTCAGATTTATGGCATCTACAATTTGTTTGATGTTTTTATACATATAATTGGCCAGATATGGATGTCAATATTTGCCCTTCAAGTATATTTCTTATTCAGAGGGTAATTAAAGAGTCAACCTGCAAATCTGCAATGAGACGAGGTGAGAAAAGTAATTTATCCTTTCCTGAAAGACAGTGATGAACTCAATGTTTTTAATTGCAATCCAGTAATTTAATCGTCATGATTACAACCAAATGTATCCTTGTGACTGAATCCAATCACAGATTTAGGGGCTGTAAATATAATTAATATCCATTAATTTACTTTTTTCATTCTTAACTATGATCAGCAGTGGTTATTATTGTTCATTATTTTTTGTGTTCTCCTTAATCTACCATCGTAAACTGATTTAGTGCCTTAATGTCAAATTACACAGTGCGAAATAGCATTTATTGATAATCTAGTTTAACAATATACCCACAATTACAAGAATCATTTAAGTGCTCACGTTAATTCCTTCATACAAATGTGTTAGAAAGATTTCTTGAAGATTGGTTGTTTGGACCATTCATAATTACCTCCTCAAGTAAGTGGCAATTTGTATTGTTAATCATCAAACATATCTCACTTCTTTTACCAATTGAATAACAGCTAATTAGATATTTATTAAAGACATTCAGACATTCATTTGACCTATTATATTTTAATGATTAAGACAACACATGACACTTTTTTTATAAGCAATTCAATAAAACAGTGTTAGTTTGACGAATAGGGCTACAATTCAGTCCAAAAGCATACAGTATGGAGTAATGCATTAACAATTGATGGTGCGGTGTATACATTGGAAGACGCTTGGTAGCGATGGTCTTTATGGAGCCCTCCATAGCCTGTCCTGCGCCCCCGCTCGCCTTCCACATTTCTGCTTTCTTTCCCGGCGCTTGCTCCGTCTCCTACACTCCGGAGTGGTGATCCAAGGGGCTGTTCTGCCCAGCTCCATCGAGATTTTGGTGAGGGTACTGTAGTACTCACAAGCCAGTTTCTCGCAGCCACGTCCGATGTTGATCAGTTCCGTTTGGCTCCATGAGCGACCAGTCGGGATTTCGGTGCGGGTACTGGATTTCCCCGTTCTGGTGGTGAGTCCCTTACTGAGTTTTCTGGGGGTACTGGGGTTTCTAGGGGTTCTAGGGGTTCTCGAGGTTCTGTGGTTTTTAAGTACCTTATTTCCTCAGCCGCGTTCGGTACTGGGCTGCTCTGAATTGACTCGGACTGGGGAGCGCAAAGCCGCTGCGTGTGAACGCACCGCCATCTCGACGATTTTCCCTTTCTCGTCTTTTCTCGTCTTTCTAGCAAATGTCCGTTCATTCACCAACAACAAGGATGCATACAGAGCTCTCCCCTGCCCTTCCCTGGGACAATCCAATCACCTCTCACTGTTTCTACTGCCTGCATACAAACCCCTCATCCGCAAGACCAAACCTGCAATAAGGACGGTCAAAATATGGCCCAAGGACGCCACCCTACAACTCCAGTACTGCTTTGATCGCGCCGACTGGGACCTGTTTGCACAATAGGCAACCTGTGGTACAGAGGTAGACTTGGAGGAGTACACATCCACTGTGCTCTCCTACATCAACTGCTGTGTGGAGTCTGTCACAGTGGACAAGAAAACAAAGATGTTCCCAAACCGGAAACCGTGGATGAACAAGGAGGTTCAGAATCTGCTAAGGCCATGCAACATTGCCTTTAAATCCAGTGACACTTCAGCATACAGTGCTGCCTGGTCAAACCTGAACAAAGGTATAAAAAAGGCCAAAGACATCCACAGGCAAAGGGTGGAAGACCACTTCAATACCGCGGACACCAGAAGCATGTGGCAGGGTGTCAGGGACATTACTGACTATAAGAGCAGCCCCGCCTGCCCCCACAGTGATATCACACTGGCCAACGAGCTAAACACCTTCTTTGCCCACTTCAAAACTGGCAACACCACCAAGAGTGGAATAACCCTGGCCACGGCGGAGAGGCTTAACATTGAGCACTCAGGAGGTACAGTGCGCTCTGCGTAGGATCAATTCACGCAAGGCTGCAATCCCGAACGGAGTCCAAGGAAGGGTACTAAAGGACTGTGCTGTACAGCTGGCGGAGGTATTCACGAGAATCTTTAATCTGTCTCTATCTCTGACAACAGTCACCAAGTGCCTGAAGACAGCTACCATAGTGCCGGTGCCAAAAAAGTCAAAAGTCACCAACCTGAACGACTACCGTCCGGTTGCCCTAACTCCAATACCCATGAAGTGCTTTGAAAGGCTAGTCCTCTCCCACATCAAATCCAGCATCCCTGCCTCACTGGACTCTTATCAATTTGCATACAGGGCAAATAGATCCAGAGGATGCCATCTCTCTGGCTCTTCACACTGTCCTGACTCACCTGGGAGGACAGGGCACGAACGTGAGGATGCTCTTCATAGACTATAGCTCTGCATTCAATACGGTCATCCCCACAAAGCTCACCACCAAATTCCACCAGCTAGGCCTCAGCTCGCTGATATGCGACTAGATCCTGAATTTTCTGACGGAGCGACCGCAGGCAGTGAGACTGGGCCCGCACCTGTCCTCCACTATCACCCTGAGCACCGGCACACCACAGGGCTGTGTACTGAGCCACATGCTCTACTCCCTCTTCACACACGACTGTGTCCCTGCATTCAACACCAACACCATCGCCAAGTTTGCAGATGGCACAACGGTGATCGAGCTGATCACCAACGGTGATGAAACAAAATACAGAGCGGAGGTGCAGAACCTGGTGGACTGGTGCGCATGTAACAACTTGTCACTGAACACCTCCAAGACCAAGGAGCTGATTATTGAATTCAGGAGGACACATAATGGGGAATACGGCCCAACCTCCATGTGTGGAGAGTGTGTCCAGCTTTAGGGCACACACATCTCAGAGGACCTTATATGGTCCACCAACACCACTGCGATGGTCAAGAAGGCACAGCAATGACTGTTCTTCCTGAGAACATTGGAAAAGGCTGGTCTGACCCAACAGCTGCTGACAACCTTCTACCACTGCACCACAGAGAGCATACTAACATATGGCATCTCTGTGTGGTATCTCAGCTGCATGGAGGCAGAGAGGAGAGCTCTTCAGCGCATCATCCACAGAGCGCAGAAGATTATTGGGACACAGCTACCTGCCTTGGAGGGCATCTACTACACACAGTGCCTTAGGAAGGCCTTCAGCATCCACAAAGACTCCTCACACCCTTGTAATGGACTGTTCGAACTCCTACCTTCCGGCAGACGTTACAAGGCCTTCTACGCCCGCACCTCCAGACTCAGGAACAGCTTCATCCCCAGAGCTTTAGCTGAGTGCCCCCCACCCCCATGAACTGTCTCCCTTGGATGGTCACGTCGCACATCTACCTGGCACAGACACATTTGCACTTTAGACTGTTTTACTGTTCTATTTGTAAATCATGTTTCTCAGGGTATCTAAATCTAAATTTTATCTAAATATTATTAGTTGTTTAGGTTATGACATTGGATGGAAGCTGCATACCAAATCTCATTGCACATATGTGCAATGACAATAAAAGATATTATTATTATTATTATGGAATAGATTCCAAAATTCAGGATAAGAATTTGAATAAGCAATCCACGATTAGTACATTTTTCCAAATGCTTTGAATTGGGATTGAAAACACATTGTGTCACAGGAATATTTAATGAAAAATAAAGAGTGCCGTTCAGATGACTATGACTGATTTTTCCCTTTCTCTTTTATTTATTTGGTAATTTCAATCATTAGTAAACCTTTCAGGGATATTCAGCAAACGCTACATTTCTGAGGGAGTTCAACTAACTAATCCAGAGCAGAACAGCAAATTATTCTGTCCAGTTGGCACTGTATGATCTAAGCTCCATGCAAGCCTATCCTTGCCCTTTTATATCAACTTGTAATTTTCCCCTATCATTTTTACTTTTAGGTTCCCTTAAGCACAAATTGATTAAACTATTCTCTTTGGTAACACAATCACATTTTTACTTCCCTGTGTGGGCAGACATTGGTCCCTAATTCCTTTTGAATTTATTAATGACCATTTTAAATTAATGGCCTCAAATTTGAAACACTCCTACTGGTATCTTTTTAACCATTATCAGTCAGATCCATAAATAATATTAAAGGTCTTTGATAGGGCATTACAGAACTTTCTCACATCTGGGGAAAAAAAAGTGTTTTCTGTCTTTCATAATAGTTAGATTCTTAGTTGCAGTGAGGTTTTTGTCGTTTTGTTTCTCTCATGAGCACAAGAAAATAGTAGCAGGGGAGGGCTATCGAGTCCCTTAGGCCTGCCCTGCCATTCAGTATGCTATTTTTAAGGCAGAGATTTACAAATTCTTGATTAGTAAGGGTGTCAGGAGTTATGGGGAGAAGACAGAGGAATGAGGTTGAGAGGGAAAGATAGATCAGCCAAGATTGAATGGCTGAGTAGACAATGGCCTGAATGGCCTAATTATGCTCCTATAACGTATGTGCTTATGATCATGGCTGATCTATGCTGGCGTCAACACAACATCTGTGCCAACAACTCTTCTATGTCATCTACACCTTTATTTATTTTTAATTAAGAGACCATAATGATACACTGTTCTCAAAACATTAGCTAAATATGGTATTCACTATCCCATTATCAATTATTTTATTTTCAATTATATTTGCTGATATCGCTCAGATCACAACCACACAGAAAGAATACTCCACCTGTTTCTCAGATTTTTTTTCTCAGTGCTGAAACTTAAAACATCCAGAAAGCTACAGAATTAACAAGATAAAATAAAACAAATTAAACAAAAGAAGTTAAATATGATTACATGTAACTATTTTTTTAAAGAAAAATGGTTAAAGCTATCATTTTTATAGAATACAAAGCTCTCTCAGTTTGTGCCAAGATATGTGATGTTATTTGATTTGACTTATCACTCGACTAATGTGTCATTTGATGCAACGTAGTGTTGGGAACACATTGTTTTAAAATACCGGTCCATGAAAACCAAGAAGATTTAGCAATCTCAAGATTTAGAATACCTGTGCTTTCTCTTCTGGCCATTACTGTTGAATGAGTTATATGTTTCAGCTTGACAAAACAAGCACAGTTTGATTAACTGTGTCTTGAATAGGCAACCATGATTAGTATTTTTTTCCAAATGCTTTGAATGCGACTGAAAATACATTATATCACAGGGATGTTTATGAAAAATATAAAGTAACATTCAGATGATAAAGAAATTTACCATTTTCTGTTTTTTTAAATTCTGGCTATTCATGGCCACTGTACCCAATACAGGTTAAGAATTTACTGTACCACCTTTTCTATGATTTTATTTGCATAATGAAGTTTGTTTTTTTGGAGCCGGGTCCCTTTGTTACCTGATTGAGAGCTGTGCAATACTGTGGTTAAAGTGAGATTTTTGATAAACAATAGCATTAACTTCTCTCTCTCTCTAAATAAAAACATCTATCATCCTTCACCCCTCTTCTGTCCACCAATTATCAGAGGCAACACAATAGACCACAGATGCTGGAATCTCAAGCAAAATAAACAAAAGGCTGGTGGAACTCGGAGACACAAGAAATTGCAGGTGCTGGAATCTCTAGCAAAATTCCCTTGACATATTCTTCACTTCAAGGCACAATCTATTCTAAAACCAAATAAATCTACTTTAGATTTTTTGGCCGATAACCATGGTTTTAAAATTTGCCGCTTGAAACATGAGTTTTTTCAAAGTTCTACCAAAAAGTTGGGAGCAATGTTTTTTGCGATGCCGTAACAGTATGATTGGACATTCTCCTATGGAATCTTGAGCAAAACACAAAGTGTTGGAGGAACTAAGTGGGCCAGGCAGCATCTGTGATGAGAATGGACAGATATTGTTTTGGATCAGGACCCTTCTTCAGACTGATTGTCTCTGGCTCCTGACTCATCACTTCCCCGCTCTTCATCATACTGGCTCTCTCCCTTCTCCACTCTCAGTCCTGATGCTAGGTTTTGACCAGAAATGTTGACCTTTTTTTCTCCCATGCTGTAGTTCCTCCCGCACGTTGTTTGTTGTTTCAGATGCCAGCATCTGTAGTCTGTTGTATCTCCAAACTTAATATTAAAATTGATATATAAACTAATTCATTGAAATTGATTTTCATCGCAATGATTTTCTGAGATAATGTAAATTAAAGTAGAGGAAAAAGTGAGCTTTGAGTGAAATGTCACATGCCTGCTGGCTGCACTGAGGACAACAGAATGCAATAAACATACCGTAGGAGAATGCCAATCAGACAGTTAGGGTACTGGAAAAATATTACTCCCAACATTCTAGTAGAACTTTGAAAAAACTTATGTTGCAAGCATCAGATTTTAAAACCAGGGTTGTCAGACATAAAATCTAGGTATATTTGTTTGTTTTTTTATAATAGATTGTGCCTTTAAGTAAAGAACATGTCAAGGGAATTCTGTGACCTAGCTTTATTGTTATTGGCCACTTCATAGACTGTATTCTGGGAAATGTCAATCACTTTACCTCCAGAGCATATCATATGGCAGACTACTGAGTAAATCGCTCTAGCTTGGGAGTTCAATTATGTTAATTAAAGTTATTTTCTGCCCTTACATGTGTGCTTTTTCTTTTGGTGTGTTTATTCAAAATAAATGGCAATGGAGGATCTAAGTGCCCGTGTTAATTGCCCCACTTTGTAAATATTGACCCACATTTTGTAATAAATTATCAAACCCACTCACGGAAAACAAGAAAAATGAACTGAATATGTTACTTTGACTTAATCTGCAATTACCACGTACAACAATTACCAAATTCTTTCTACGTGAAGGAAAGTTATTAGGTTATATATTTTTTTAAATGTGGCAAGTTTTGCTTCCATCAAAAGTGGGAACTGGAAGAATTTGATTTTCTAAACACAAAATGCAGTTTCTGTGTATGACATGGTATAGCAAATTGTAATCCTTCAGGATCAAACCACAACATAAAACCACAATTAGATAATGAAATGCTGCTAAGAGAAGATTACATTTCTCTTTATGAATGTAAAATATATGAAAGTCCATAAACTTAAAATAAAGGCAGCAGTGTGATGCAGTTGGTTGAGTTGTTGCCTCACAGGTCCAGCGAATAAGGATAAATCCTACCCTCTGGTGCTGTCTGCCTTGAGTTGGTATGCTGTCCACGTGACTGGATTGGTTTCCTCCATGTGCTCCAGTTTCCTCCCTCATCCAAAAGAAAGTTGTGAATTAACCAGATTGGAAGTGTTCAGAAAAAACAACATTTTAAAGACATTTCAACCAGTACATGGATAGGAAAGATTTAGAGGAATAGGGGCTAAACAAAAACAGGGACTAACTTAAATAAAGCACCTTAAGTTTTAATGGACAAGGTGGGTCAAAGGGCCTGTTTCTATTCTCTCTAACTGTATGTATGACCCTTGAAAGTTGGTTGGCCACAATAAATTGTCTCTGGTATGCAAGTGAGTGTGGAATCAGGAAGGAGTTGAATGGAATGTCAGGAGAATAAAAAGTGGATTTTGGTAGGATTAATGTGAATGATATTTGATTGTCCATGCAGATGCGGTGGGGCAAAAGGCAAGTTTCTGTGCAGTGTCACTCTATGGCTCTGTGACCCAAACACAAGAAAGTAAGTGCAGAAGTAGCCACCTGTTCCCTCAGGTCTGCACCTTTGTTCAAGGTGATCATGGCTGATC
This sequence comes from Amblyraja radiata, assembly GCF_010909765.2. Lineage (NCBI taxonomy): Eukaryota > Metazoa > Chordata > Chondrichthyes > Rajiformes > Rajidae > Amblyraja > Amblyraja radiata. The sequence continues at coordinate 60,644,943 of NC_045961.1, forward strand.
TGCAGGCCTCTTCTGTGCCAGTTCTCCACAGTATCAACTCCCTGAGTTTTCAAAAATATATCAACCTCCTCTTTGACGGTTTCCTTTAATTTATCCTCAATGATGTTCCAGAATAGAGATTTACAATGATTCATTATCCTCTGTTGGACACTGCAGTGAAATCAGGGGAAGAAATCAGGCCTGTTCCTTCTCTGAAAGTGTTTCTGAAGTATATCATTTTCTGGGTAACTATCAGTGGGGTTTTTTGGTACACATATCAATCCTTACTGTTGGTGTCTATGGTGGACAATCATCCTATAAGATGCTTAAGCTGTTTAACAGCCCAACTGCCAAATTTAATCAATACATTTTATTTTTTAAACATTAGTTAGCCTTTTTTCAATGTTAAAACTCTGGCTGGAATATTTGGGTTTTGTAAGGAATAGGCTGTTAAGAGTCAAAGTCAAAGTCAAAGTCAACTTTATTCGTCACATGCACCCGAAGGTGCAGTGAAATTAATTTGCCAGCAGCGATACACCTAAAGAGAACACACAATACACAATAAAATGTAACACAAACATCCACCACACCATTCTTCACTGTGGTGGAAGGCAACAAAGTTCAGCCAGTCCTCCTCCTTTTTCAGGTAGGCTAATCCGATGTTAAATACTCCTGAAATCACTCCAAACCTGTAAAGGGAGAAATCGTCCCCTATCAATAACCCGTGCCTGCCTTCTCCCCATATCCCTTGACTCTACTAGCCCCTAAAGCTCTATCTAACTCTTTCTTAAATCCATCCATCCGTTATGTGACTTGGCCTCCACTGCCCTCTGTGGCAGGTAATTCCATAAACTCACAACTCTCTGGGTGAAATTTTTTTTTTCTAACCTTAATGTTAAATGACCTCCCCTTTATTCTAAGACTGTGGTCCCTGGTTCTGGACTTGCCCAACATTGGGAACATTTTTCCTGCATCTAGCTTGTCCAGTCCTTTTATAATTTTATATGTTTCTATAAGATGCCCCCTCATCCTTCTAAACTCCAGTGAATAAAAGCCTAGTCTTTTCAATCTTTCCTCATATGACAGTCCCGCCATCCCACGGATCAATCTCGTGAACCTACGCTGCACTGCCTCAATCACAAGGATGTCCTTCCACAAATTAGGAGACCAAAACTGTACACAATACTCCAGATGTGGTCTCATCAGAGCCCTATACAACTGCAGAAGAACCTCTTTATTCCTATACTAAAATCACCTTGTTATGAAGGCCAACATTCCATTAGCTTTCTTCACTGCCTGCTGTACCTGCACGCCAAATTTCCGTGACCGGTGTACAAGGACACCCAGGTCTCACTGTACCTCCCCCTTACCTAACCTAACCCCATTGAGATAATAAGCTGCCCCCTTGTTTTCGCCGCCAAAGTGGATAACGTCACATTTATCTATATTATACTGCATCTGCCATGCATCTGCCCACTCACTCAACCTGTCCAGGTCACCCTGCAACCTCAAGTTCAAGTTCAAGTGAGTTTATTGTCATGTGTCCCTGTATAGGAAAATGAAATTCTTGCTTTGCTTAAGCACACAGAAAATAGTAGGCATTTACTACAAAACAGATAAATGTGTCCATATACCATGATATAAATATATACACACATGAATAAATAAACTGGTAAAGTGCAAATAACAGAAAGTGGTTATTAATAATCAGAGTTTTGTCCGAGCCAGGTTTAATAGCCTGATGGCTGTGGGGAAGTCGTTATTCCTGAACCTGGTTGTTGCAGTCTTCAGGCTCCTGTACCTTCCACCTGAAGGTAGCAGGGAGATGAGTGTGTGGCCAGGATGGTGTGGGTCTTTGATGATACTGCCAGCCTTTTTGAGGCAGCGACTGCGATAAATACCTAACATCCTCTTCACAGTTCACACTGCCACCCAGCATTGTTTCATCCGCAAACTTGCTAGTGTTGCTCCTAATGCCCTCTTCCAAATCATTAATATATTTGGTAAACAGTTGTGGCCCCAACACCGAGTCTTGCGGCACTCCACTCGCCACTGCCTGCCATTCTGAAAAGGACCCGTTCACTCCTACTCTTTGCTTCCGGTCTGCCAACCAATTTTCTATCCATGTCAACACCCTACCCCCATAACCATGTGCTCTAATTTTAGTCACCAGTCTCCCGTGCGTGACTTTAACAAAGGCTTTCTGAAAGTCTCAATACACTACATCCACTGGCACCCCTTCATCCATTTTACTTGTCACATCCTCAAAAAATTCCAGAAGGTTAGTCAAGCATAATTTCCCTTTCATAAATCCATGTTGACTTGGACTAATCCTTTTACTGCTATCCAAATGCCCCATTATTACCTCTTTAATAATTGACTCCAGCATCTTTCCCACTACAGAAGTCAGGCTAACTGGTCTGTAATCCCCGTTTTCTCTCTCGCTCCTTTCTTGAAAAGTGGGATAACATTAGCTATCCTCCAATCCACAGGAACTGATCCTGAATCTAATGAGCATTGGAAAATGATCACCAAATGCATCCACTATTTCTAGAGCCACCTCTCTGAGGACCCTGGGATGCAGACCATCAGGCTCAGGGGATTTATCATCCTTCAGTCCGCTTAGCCTACCCAATACTATTTCTCACCTAATGAAAATTTCTTTCAGTTCTTCTATCCCCTTAGATCCTCTGTCCTCCAGTACATCTGGGAGATTGTGTGTGTCTTCCTTAGTGAAGACTGATCTGAAGTACCTATTCAACTGTTCTGCCATTTCATTGTTGCCCATAATAATTTCACCCGTGTCTGCCTTCAAGGGACCCACATTTGACTTTACTACTCTTTTTCCCTTAACATATATAAAGAAGCTTTTACTGTCCTTCTTTATATTCCTGGCCAGCTTCCCTTCGTACTTCATCTTTTCAGCCCGTATTGCCCGTTTTGTTTCCTTCTGTTGTCCTATGAATGTATCCCAATCCTCTGGCTTCCGGCTGTGCAATTGGATTTCAAATGCTGTGAATTTGAGTTTTGTGGCCAGCACTCTGCCTGAAATACTGTAAAATTGTGTTTGGTGGCCTGCACTCTGCCTGAAATGCTGTGAAATTGAGTTGGTGGCCTGCACTCTGCTTGAAATGGAATATCAAGAAATAAACGATAGGAACTGCCAGCCCACCAGCCCTGATTGACTGATCTGCCAGCCCACCAGTCCTGAGTGACTGAGCTGCCAGCCCACCAGCCCTGAGTGACTGAGCTGCTAGCCAACCAGTCCTGAGTGGCTGAGCTGCAATCCCACCAGCCCTGAGTGACTGAGCTGCCAGCCCACCAGGCCTGAGTGACTGAGCTGCCAGCCCAAAAATCCATCCAGCCCACAATGTCCATATTAGCCCTCTGGAAACCAGTCCCTTCGATGCACAACACCCAAACTAGCGCTCCAGAAAGCCCCCCCACCACTGGCCACCAATATTGGATTTGGTGGAGAAGTGGAATATTGCATTGGGGGACCAGCCCTCCCATGTGACCATGGGACCCAACGGGTCCCACTTAGTCTAGTAATATTTATTTGTTGTAAAATTCATCTGTACTGTACTGTATTTATTTTTAAATTATATCAATATTGAAATCTGAATCAAATTCCATTTCTGCAGATTATTAACAGATGTGTACATCATGCTGTTAGAAGTGCGCATCTGGTTGATAACAGATACCATTCATTTGCAATCATATCTGATTTACTCAGGTGGGTACAAGCCGAAATTTAGCTGAATGTCAAGATAGTTAATCATTTGTGCAGGAGACAAGCTCAAAGATTCAGTTTACATTGAGGCGAGTCAGCAGTCACAGGATCTTATAAAGACTGTTAAGAGAGGAGAAAAAAAACGTCAAGGTGATAGTTATAGGTAAAGGTCAAGATGATTATCGTTAGTAGCACAAATGCCATTTCAAATGAGTGAACGGAAAGGGTAGGTTTAAGCTATCTTCCCTGTTAAGTTTAGTTAAGGCCAGTGAGGATGTCGATTAATTATTATGACTGAACTCGGAGGAGGCAGGTGCTATTTCAGTACCTGTCATTTGTCCACATCACAACCTACCATCTCATTACGAGGTATAAATCTATGTGAGATAAATTAAATTGTTTCAGTTTCATTTTACATGCTTTAATGGAAAAAATATATATTTATATCAAACTTCACTGTTTTATTTCCTTACAATCCTTAAGTTTATGTTATTTTATTCAAAATAAAGATTATGAAATCAATACTGCACAGTATCTTCACAATCCTGCTTGTAGTTGTGTAATATATATTTGTAAAGTTTGCATCCTATAATAATTGCTCTTACCTTTGCAAATTGACTTTTCCTTTCTTCTAAATGGTGACATTTAATTATGCATCAAAACCTCAAAGAATATTTAGAGCTTCATAGTTAAAGAGTGGAAAACAGATGCAACTAATTGTGTTGGAATAGATGAAGTATAACCTGCAGCAGACTTTTTCCACGCAAGGGAAGGGTATATTAGCATTTTCTTAAAACTGAACATACTAAATTATACATACTTTATGGTAATCTGTAATTTTTTTTCAGAATTCTCCTTTAACCATGATTGCCTGATACCCTGCGTGCATTGCATAGTGTCTGGAAACTATTACAGTTTAATGTTTGTGTCTCTAATTTGGAATGATAATTCACAATCCCATGCCCAAGTCCATGGATAACAATAATAAGTGAAATATTGTTATTTAGAAACATAGAAACATATAAAATAGGTGCAGGAGTAGGCCATTCAGCCCTTCGAGCCAGCACCGCCAGTCAATATGATCATGGCTGATTATCCAACTCAGTATCCTATACCTGTCTTCTCTCCATACCCCCTGATCCCTTTAGCCACAAGGGCCACATCTAACTCCCTCTTAAATATAGCCAATGGGCTCTAGGGGAGCTGCACTGGCAGCAGCCTCTGCCCAGAGCCTGTCTGTCATTTCTATCTTTTTTTTAAATTTTCAGTTAGTCCAAAGTCTGTTTTAGGGGGAAACTTTTACTTTTCTATGTGGGGGGGGGGGGGGGGAGGGGACAGGGTAAGGGGGAAAACCGTCTCCCAGTCTCTTCCTGGCGGGGACGCGACTATTTCTCCGAGTCCCGTCCTCGCCCCCCACCTCGCGGCCTACCAGCTGGATCGGAGCGGCCATTCCTGCCGGGGACCGAGTACCGGACCAGGGCTGCTACAGCGGCGGCGCAGCGCTGTAGTCACCGCGGAGCGGGCGATGCCTACCTGGGTTGCCGTTTGGAGCTCCGGAGCGTTGGGCCACTGCTCCAACATCGTGGAGCTCTGGTGCGGAGAGCTTCCAACGCGGGCAGCGCTGACCATCATCGTGGAGTCCTGGGGCGCCTTGCAGAGGGTCTGCAGCAGCAGTCTCCACCCGGCGCGGGCTAAGGACTTTGGAAGCCGCCCACTCCGGTAGGAGGGGGCCGACTCTGGTGTCCACGCCGCTGAGGACGTCCCGCAGCCCCGACGTCGGACTTGTATCACCCCGGCGAGCGGTCCTGGACATTGGGCCGCCCATAGCTGCAACTGCGGAGGGCTTGGGGAGGCCCCGACCACAAGGAACAGTGGAGGAAGAGACTGACTTTGGTGCCTTCCCACACAGTGGGAAACTTTGATTCTGCTGTGTGGGGATGTTTTATGTCAAATTCTATAGTGTGTGTTCTTTATACCCTTTCTGGTTCCCTCCCTTCACCACCTCCAGTTTAAATTCCAGTTGGAATATTTTGGTGGACCCAAGAACCAAGAACCAAGAACTGGCCTCAACTACCTTCTGTGGCATAGAATTCCACAGATTCACCACTCTGTGTAAAAAATGTTTTTCTCATCTCGGTCCTAAAAGACTTCCCCCTTATCCTTAAACTGTGACCCCTTGCTCTGGACTTCCCCAACATCGGGAATAATCTTCCTGCATCTAGCCTGTCCAACCCCTTAAGAATTTTGTAAGTTTCTATAAGATCCCCCCTCAATCTTCTAAATTCTAGCGAGTACAAGCCGGTCTATCCATCTTTCTTCATATGAAAGTCCTGCCATCCCAGGAATCAGTACTCCCTCTATGCCAAGAATGTCGTTCCTCATATTAGGAGACCAAAACTGTACGCAATACTCCAGGTGGGGTCTCACCAAGACCCTGTACAATTGCAGTAGAACATCCCTGCTCTTATACTCAAATCCTTTTGCGATGAATGCTAACATACCATTGGCTTTCTTCACTGCCTGCTGCAATTGCATGCCTACTTTCAATGACTGGTGTACCCTGACACCCAGGTCTCGTTGCATCTCCACTTTTCCTAATCGGCCACCATTCAGATAATAATCTACTTTGCTGTTTTTGCCACCAAAGTAGATAACCTCACATTTATCCACATTATACTGCATCTGCCATGCATTTGCCCACTCACCCAACCTATCCAAGTCACCTTGCAGCCTCCTAGCATCCTCCTCACAGCTAACACTGCCCCCCCAGCTGTGTATCATTCGCAAACTTGGAGATGTTGCATTCAATTCCCTCATCCAGATCATTAATATATATTGTAAATAGCTGGGGTCCCAGCACTGACCCTTGCCGTACCCCACTAGTCACTGCCTGCCATTGTGAAAAGGACCCGTTTACTCCTACTCTTTGCTTCCAGTCTGCCAGCCAATTCTCTATCCACATCAATACTGAACCCCCAATACCATGTGCTTTAAGTTTGCATACTAATCTCTTATGTGGGACCTTGTCGAAAGCCTTCTGAAAGTCCAGATATAATACATCCACTGGTTCTCCCTTATCCACTCTACTAGTTTCATCCTCGAAAATTTTTATAAGATTCGTCAGACATGATTTACCTTTCATAAATCCATGCTGACTTTGTCCAATGATTTCACCACTTTCCAAATGTGCTGCTATCCCATCTTTAATAACTGACCCTAGCATTTTCCCCACTACCGATGTTACACTAACTGGTCTGTAATTCCCCGTTTTCTCTCTCCCATCCTTTTAAAAAGTGGAGTTACTTTAGCTACCCTCCAATCCTCAGGAACTACTCCAGAATCAGAAGATTTTGAAAAATTATCACTAATGCATCCAATATTTCTGGGGCTACTTCCTTAAGTACTCTGGGATGCAACTTATCTGACCCTGGGGATTTATCGGCCTTTAATCCATTCAATTTACCTAACACCAACTCCCAGCTAACCTGGATTTCACTCAGTTCCTCTATCTCTTTTGACCCCTGGTCCCCTGCTATTTCCGGCAGATTATTTATGTCTTCCTTAGTGAAGACAGAACCAAAGTAGTTATTCAATTGGTCTGCCATGTCCTTGTTCCCCATGATCAATTCGCCTGTTTCTGACTGCAAGGGACCCACATTTGTTTTACCTAATCTTTTTCTCTTCACATATCTATAAAAACATTTGCAGTCAGTTTTTATGTTCCCTGCCAGTTTTCTTTCATAATCTATTTTCCCTTTCCTAATTAAGCCCTTTGTCCTCCTCTGCTGAACTGAATTTCTCCCAGTCCCCTGGTAGGCTGCTTTTTCTGGCTAATTTGTATGCTTCATCTTTTGTTTTGATACTATCCCTGATTTCCCTTGTTATCCACGGATGCACTACCTTCCCTGATTTATTCTTTTGCCAAACTGGGATGAACAATTGTTGTAGTTCATCAATGCAGTCTTTAAATGCCTTCCATTGCATATCCACCGTCAACCCTTTAAGAACCAATTGCCAGTCTATCTTGGCCAATTCACGTCTCATACCCTCAAAGTTACCGTTCAGGACCCTTGTTTCTGAATTAACAATGTCACTCTCCATCCTAATGAAGAACTCAACCATATTATGGTCACTCTTGCACAGGATTAGATTACTCCTATTGCAAATCTTTCGTTTATGTGGAAGTTTCAGTTTTTCTTTTGATTGTCTTGGTGAATCACACAGTAAGTCTCCAAATTTTTGTTTATAGGTTCAGATATTATTTTTAGAGAATCTGGATTACATTATCTGATCTAATTTTGAGACGCCTTCATTTGTCTCCAAATTCAACTACCACGACAAACAGGTGCAATGTATCCTGCAGTCAGACAAAATATAATGTGGTGAACAGCCCAGAATCCAAGAGGAGGCTTTAGATATTCCTAGAATAAAATCTAGTACTGTTTTCAGAAAAGCATCCTATTTAATTGCAGAGAGCTTGCAGAGAGTTTGCAAAAAAGTGGCGCCATTGAGTGTGGCAGCCTTGCAAGCAGCTGTTTGTCCTTTCACCCTTTTTAAATTATTTTTATTATGTCAAAAAGTATGTTTTAAAGGTTTCTTAGTCTTTTTTTATGTGGTGCATGGGGGGGGGGGGGAAATAGGTGGAATCCGTTTCTCAGTCACTTACCTGGACGGAGATGCATCTTTTCTCTGCGTCGCCTCTTCATCCCCCCCTCGCGGCTTACCAACTGGATTGGCGCGGCCTTTCCTACATGAGAACAGCCAGATCTTCAGCGGCGGCGCAGCACTGAATTTCCATCGCGGAGCGGGACGATGCCTTACGTCAGGCGGGGATCGCCTGCCGAAGCTCCGGAGTGTTGGGCCTACTGACTTTAATACCGTGGAGCTGTGGTTTGTAGAGCCTCTAGCCACAGGCTGCGCTGACTTTAACATCGCGGAGTCCTGGGATCTTTTGCTGGAGGTCGCGCGTGTTGGAGCTCCACCCAGCTCGGACAGTGGACTTCGGGAGCCGCGGTCTCCGGTAGGAAGCGGCCAATTCGGAAACTCCAAGCAGTTGAGTGTGTTCTTCCCTTCCAAGGCCGGAGCTCCGATCATCCCGGCAAGAGGGCCTGAACATCAGACCGCCCGTAGCGGCGACTGCGGAGGGCTCAAAAAACCACGAGTGAACAAAGACTGAACTTTATTGCCTTCCCTCACAGTGGGAAACGTTGATTCCACTGTGTGGGGATGTCCATGTTAAATTCTATCGTGTATTGTGTTCTTTTTATTCGTATGGCTGTATGGTAACTCAAATCTCACTGTACCAGTTGGCGCATGTGACAATAAATGTAACTTGAACTTGAAAAATGCCTTCCTATTAAGAGCATAAGAACAGGAGTGGGTCACTCAGCTCCTCAAGAGTGTCCCTCTATTCAATGTGATAAACATCACATTAACTACCCCAGCCCCCCTTCTGTTTCTCTCCATTGTTTTCTATTTCCCCAAGCTTTCAAAAATATTGCCCCTTGAAATACCTTCAATGATCAGGCTTCCATAATTCTCTGCGTTAGATAATTCCAGAGATTCAGTACCCACTGTACCCCACCTCAATTTTAAATCTTGTAATTGCATCTTAGTTTTGAGATTCTCCTAATAGTGGAAACTAAGTTTAAGATACCATTTCATATGGCTTTCATTTCTGTGTCAACCTGGCAACTAGAAAACAAGAAAATAAAAAGTAGCGGCAAATATATGTCAATTCATTTTTCATATTTATTTAACCAGTCACAGCTGATATTCTACCCTAGCTTTAGGGAGACACAGTGGCACAGTGAAAGAGCTACTGCCTTACAGTACTATGGACCCAATTTTGATCCTGACTATGGGTGCAGTCTGTACCGAGTTTGTGTGTTCTCCCAGTGACCATGTGGGTTTTCTCCTGGTGTTCTTGTTTCCTCCCACCTTTCAAAGATATACAGGTATGTAGGTTAATTGGGTTCTGTAAATTGTAAATTTACCCTAGTGTGTAGGATAGTGCTAGGGTATGGTGTAATTGCTGGTTGACGCTGACTTAGTGCGCTGAAGGGCCTGTTTCCACGTTGTATCTCTAAAGTCTAAATTCTAGTCCAAAGTTCACTTTCTTGCACTCATTCCATATCCTTCAATATCCAAAAGTCCATTAATATGTGTCTTCAACATACTCAGTGACTGAACCTCCTGAGCCCTGTGGGTTAGAAAATTCCAACTTTAGAAATTTCTTCAGCAAGACTCGATGCTGGCACCGCCGCTATTTACAATATATATGAATGATTTAGATTAAGCAATTAAAAGTAACATGAGCAAATTTGCAGATGGCCAAAAGCTGGGTGGCAGTGTGAAATGTGAAGAGGATGCTATGAGGATGCAGGGTGACTTGGATAGGTTGGGTGAGGGGGCAGATGCATGGCAGATGCAGTATAATGTGGATAAATGTGAGGTTATCCACATTGGTGGCAAGAACAAGAAACATAGAAACATAGAAAGTAGGTGCGAGAGTAGACCACCAGGTCCGTCGAGCCCGCACCGCCATTCGCTCATGGCTGAACACTAAACAGACACACTTACCCACAAACAGTAGACACAAGACACAGAACACAAGACACTACCCTCCCCTTTATACCGCTATCACCCCTCTCCACCCCAAGAACCTCGTGATCTCCCGGGGGAGGCAAAAAAACGGATAAAAACCCAGGTCCAATTCGGGAAATAAATCCGGGAAATTCCTCTCCGACCCCAATCCAGGCGATCGACACTTGTCCAGGAGATCACTCAGGTCTTACTATACTAACCATACCTAGGTCCATATCCCTGCCCTCTCCCCGTAGCCCCTTATCCCCTTGGCAGCTAAAAAAACATCTATTTTAGTCTTAAAATAGGCAGATTATTATCTGAATGGTGTCAGATTAGGAAAAGAGGAAGTGCAACGAGACCTGGATGTCCTTGTACATCAGTTACTGAAAGTAAGCATGCAGGTACAGCAGGCAGTGAAAAAGGCTAATGGCATGTTGGCCTTCATAACAAGAGGATTTGAGTAAATGATCAAAGAGGTCCTTCTTCAGTTGTACAGAGCCCCGGTGATACACCTGGAGTATTGTGTGCAGTTTTGGTCTCTGAATTTGAGGAAATACATTATTGCTATTGAGGGAGTGAAGAGTAGGTTCATGAGGTTAATTCCCAGGATGGTGGGACTGTCATATGATGAAAGAATGGAATGACTGCTCTTCTATTCACTGGAATTTAGAAGGATGAGAGGAGATCTTCTAGAAACATATAAAATTATAAGGGGATTGGACACGCTAGACGTCGGAAACATGTTTCCGATGTTGGGGGAGTGCAGAACTAGGGGTCACCATTTAAGAATAAGGGGTCGGCTATGTAGAACTGAGATGAGGAAAAACATTTTCACCCAGAGAGTTGTGAATTTGTGTAATTCTCTGCCTCAGAAGGCAGTGGAGGCCGATTCACTGGATGCATTCAAAAGAGAGTTGGATAGAGCTCTTAGGGCTAGCGGAATCAAAAGATATGGGGAGAAGGCAGGAACGGGGTACTGTTGTGGATGATCATCCATGATAACATTGAATGGCGGTGCTGGCTCGAAGTGCCAAATGGACTACTACTGCACCTATTTTCTATGTATCTATATAACAAGGAAATGAAGGCGAATCATTGACCAGTTTTGGAAACTGACTGAGCAATAGAACATTACTAACACACATATTCCTTGGCTTTTGCTTTCAAAGGCTAAGGCTGAACAAATTCAATAATAGATTGTTGGACAGTTAAGGAATCAAGGGATACAGCATTCGCATTGGAAAGTGGTATTGGTGGAGAAGATTAGCCACGAATGCCAGAGTCTGGACGAGGTGATTGACTATCCTAATGGGCCTGTCGCACATTTCAGGCGATTTTTCAGGCAACTGCTGGCGACTGTTAAGTTGCCGGCATTCACCTGAAAAACCGGCAACTGGAACAGCGACTGTCAGAGTGGAACACACACACACAAACACATCGCAGGCAGGGTACAGGGCAAGCGGGGGCAGTGTTGTCTGAAATTCACACAGCGCAAAGCCAAGGTGATACAGACACACACCGAGATGAACAGAAAGGTTGGCACTGTAATTAAAAGCCCTGTCCCATGGTACGAGTTCATTCCAAGAGTTCTCCCAAGTTTAAAAAAAATCAAACTCGTGGTAAGCACGGAGAATGAACGTAGCGGGTACGTCAGAGCTCAGGGATGTCTCTTAGTGGCTCGTAACGCTAACGGCAGGTACTCGGGAAGACTCGCTAATGGCACGTAAGCACGGGAAGACTCGTGAAGATTTTTCAACATGTTGAAAAATGTCCACGAGAGCCCCGAGTACCGACGAGTGGCCATTACCATAAATCTCCGAGTTCGAATCAGGGCAAACTCGGGAGAGCTCTTGGAATGAACGCGTACTGTGGGACAGGGCTTTAAAATTGCTAAAAGCACAGTGTACGGTAAGTCCTTTAAAAGAGGGGAGGGAGGGGGGGTGGGGAAGGAGGGAGAAGGAGGGAGAAGGAGTGGAGACAACTTTTAAGAAGCCAGACAACTTTTAAGAAGCCAGAGATATACGGCTGTGAAGCTCGGCGTACATTTAACATTACCGGTTGGTTATCCTTGGTTCTGAAAACTACTGGTTATGTTTTTTTCCCCAATGAGCCAATGAAATTCACCTACAAGCTACGAGAACCTTCAACTTCCTGGCAACCCACTAGGACCTCCTGGCGACTCACCTATGGCATGAGAATTCTCACTCTTCTCCATGGCGGCTTCAATCTAGTCGCAGCTAATTTTTCAACGTTGAAAAATTAGCGGCGACCATAATGAGGCCGCGACTAGTACCCAGAATGCGTGAACTCCTCACGACCATGAAGGGGACTCCCCGGCAACCACCCACGAACATGTGGCGACTGCATAGTCTCCTGCAGTCGCCTAAAAGTCGCCTAAGTGGGACAGGCCCCATAACCCTTCTATTTCTTCTGTACTTATGTTCTTGGGTTCTTAGCTAAGTATGGCTTATCACTCAGTACTAAATATATTATGATCTGATACTTTGTTAACTCTAGGGCATACTGTTGCATTATTCTATCCTATTCTTTCTCCAGAATGTACTGCCCTTCAGGCATGAGCTGGTTTGCTTATATTTATCCATGTTATGGTTAAAATTCACATTAAAACTACTCTGCTTTAACTGCATGATCTGTTCAATTTCTGTAGTTATGTATTGTCCTAATTTAGTGGTTCTTAACCTTTTTAGCACCAGTACGCACATACGCGAACAAAATACTGTATGTGGTATGTACCTTTGTTAGGTTCCTAAACATGGGCTCAACAAATTGATGACCCTCTTCATGACCCCTGGCAAAGCCCCCAAACGACCCCCATAGGGGTCATGACCCCCAGGTTAAGAACCACTGTCCTAATTCATAGCTGTTATCAGGAGAGCTATATATAACACCCACTAGACACTATAATCCTTTACTATTTCTTAATTCTACATAGAATGTTTCTACTGCTTGCTTGCCTGTCATTAAATCCCCTCACATCAATGTTGTAAATGTATCCTTAATTATCAAAGCTTCTTGCCCATTCACCTCTTTCCTACAAATGTAAACTGGAATATTTTATGTCAGATCCTAATTGTCTTGCAATCATATTTCAGCTATGACTATTATGACATGCCCCCAATTTAAATTGGAACACTCAACTCATTGTATAATCAATTCATTTGTAAAATCGGTTCATTCAATTTGTTTCTTGTACACCATGTGTTTGTACAGGGTAATGGCCACAGTCACTAACTTGACCCATACTATGATTTATTTGCATATTTCTTGGGATACTTGCCTTCATCGGTCATAACATTGACTATATGAGTCAGGAAGTCATGTTGCAGCTTTAATGGACTTTGGTTAGGCTGCATTCGGAGTATTGTGTGCAGTTCTGGTTGTTCCATTACAGGAAGGATGTGGGCCCTTTGGAAAGGGCGCAGAAGAGGCTTATCAGAATACTTCCAGAATTAGAGGGTATTAGCTATAAGGAGAGGTTGGATTGTTTTCTTTGGAACTTTGAAGGTTGAGACTGAATTGATTTATACAAAATTATGAAAGGCATAGATGAGGTTGACAGAACCTTTTATCTAGGGTAGAAATTTTATAAACCCCCCCCATAAGGATTGCTTTAAGCTGAGAGGGCAAAATTTAAAGGAGACGTGCGAGGCATATATTTTAAATGGAGAGACAGATCCATCATTTATTTATTTGCCTATGCACTCCACAATTTAAGATTTGTAATAGAAAAAAAAAAATCACATGTGGTTAAAGTGCACATTGTCAGATTTTATTAAAGGCCATTTTTAAACATTTTGGTTTCACCATGTAGAAATTACAGCAGTGTTTATTCATAGTCCCCACATTTCAGGGCACCATAATTTTTGGGACACAACAATGTCATGTAAATGAAAGTAGTCATGTTTCCATATTTTGTTGCATATCAAGTTCAAGTTCAAGTGAGTTTATTGTCATGTGTCCCTGTATAGGACAATGACATTCTTGCTTTGCTTCAGCACACAGAACATAGTAGGCATTTACTACAAAACAGATAAGTGTGTCCATATACCATAATATAAATATATACACACATGAATAAATAAACTGATTAAGTGCAAATAACAGAAAATGGGTTATTAATAATCAGAGTTTTGTCCGAGCCAGGTTTAATAGCCTGATGGCTGTGGGGAAGTAGCTATTCCTGAACCTGGTTGTTGCAGTCTTCAGGCTCCTGTACATTCTACCTGAAGGTAGCAGGGAGATGAGTGTGTGGCCAGGATGGTGTGGGTCTTTGATGGTGCTGCCAGCCTTTTTGAGGCAGCGACTGCGATAAATCCCCTCGATGGAAGGAATGTCAGAGCCGATGATGGACTGGGCAGTGTTTACTACTTTTTGTAGTCTTTTCATCTCCAGGGCGCTCAAATTGCCGAACCAAGCCACGATGCAACCGGTCAGCATGCTCTCTACTGTGCACCTGTAGAAGTTAGAGAAAGTCCTCCTTGACAAACCGACTCTCCGTAATCTTCTCAGGAAGTAGAGGCGCTGATGAGCTTTCTTGATAATTGCATTAGTGTTCTCGGACCAGGAGAGATCTTCAGAGATGTGCACGCCCAGGAATTTGAAGCTCTTGACCCTTTCAACCATCGACCCATTGATATAGATGAGGCTGTGGGTCCCCATCCTACTCCTTCCAAAGTCCATAATCTGTTCCTTGGTTTTGCTTGTGTTGAGGGCCAGGTTATTGTGCTGGCACCATTTGGACAGTTGCTCGATCTCTCTTCTGTACTCTGACTTATCCCCATCAGTGATACGTCCCACAACAGTGGTGTCGTCGGCGAACTTGATGATGGAGTTCGCACTGTGACTGGCTACGCAGTCATGAGTATAGAGTGAGTACAGCAGGGGGCTGAGCACGCAGCCTTGAGGTGCTCCCATGTTGAACACAATTTACACAAACATCCATCACAGCGCATCTCCTCCTCGCTGTGATGAAAGGCAAAAACTTATCTCTCCCCTGCACTTCCCATTCCCCTCCCGATGTCAGAGTCAAAGTCAAAGCCCCTGGTGGGCGATGGCAATTGTCCCGCGGCCATTAACGCCGCGCCGGGTGATGCAAGGCCGCGCTCCAGGAACTCTTCAACCCCGCAACTCGGGCGGGTGAAGTCGCCGTTGGGGAAGCCCCGAAAAGTGGTCTCCCAGCAGGGATCCGCGGGCTCCCGGTGTTACTGTCTACCAGACCTGCGGTAAGCCTCCGAATCCCCGGGGCCGGGTCGCAGCAGCGCGCCATCACCGCTCCTCCCGCTCCGGACTCGGCCAGCTCCGCGATGGTGAGTAGGTCCGCCGGCTACATTATGGCTACTTTGACTTTCATTGGCACAACTTTGGTCCACGTGTTGATAAATAGCAATAAAAGTTTCCAAAGGTGATGGAAAGACTGGGTGCTAAGAGCTCTTATACCTGCATTAAGGAGGCAATTAAACACACCTGAGCAATTACAAACACCTGTGAAGCCATGTGTCCCAAACATTATGGTGCGCTGAAATGGGGGGGACTATATATAAACACTGCTATAATTTCCACATGGTGAAACCAAAATGTATAAAAATGGCCTTTATTAAAATCTGACGTGCTCTTTAACCACATGTGATTTTTTTAATATTACAAATCTCAAATTGTGGAGTACAGAGGCAAATAAATAAATGATGGGTCTTTGTCCCAAACATTATGGAGGGCATTGTATGTTCTTTGGTCCATTTGCTATGTTTTATATTCTGTTCTTATCTCTGTTGTTTTAGTTTAATTACTTTACATCTTCTTCATCCTTCAGCTACAATGTCAAACATTGTATTGTTGTTGATTAACATTTGTTCTCATCTTTCTATTTTTTTTAGAGCTATTACTGCTGCTAACGTTTTACCAAAGTTCCAGCATCAATTTACAGATTTTGAATCTTTGTGGACACTCCTTCCCCCCCCCCCCCCACCCTGCACGGAATGTGATCCTGTGATCCAGGTCAGTTCAAATTGAACCTATCTGAATATATACATTTCTACTCGATTCCCACCATCTATTGAAGCTCCTCTTTCCCACATTACTTTTTCATCTATATGTTCACTTCCTGACCGACTTATCACTATGCCACGACTCTGGCAATAATCCAGAGATATTAAATCCTGCAGTCATATTCTTTCAATTAGTTCCCAGTACCAATTACTCTCCAACCAAACCCTTTACCCACACTGTTGGATCATAATAACTGGATACCATTCTTAATTATTTTTTATTTTGTTCATTTATCAAGTTAGCTAACAATATCCACCATTATGACACCAATTAGACAACATATTTTATGGAACGGTCAATCTTGCCTAAAAACAAAGCTATTTATCTTTGCAATAAGTCAATCTTACGCTTCTCCTCTTTGTCACCATTCTCGACAGTACTCCTCCAAGGTATCATAGTCAATATTCTGTTTGTCCTGAAAATAGTCACAAAATGCTAGATTAACTCAGCGGGACAGACAGCGTCACTGGAGAGAAGGAATGGGTGATGTTTCAGGTCAAGACCCTTCTTCTGACTCTAGTCTGTTTGTCCTTCCTGCTACCTTCATCCCTCGAGCCTTGGTGGAAGCCGATTAAATATGGTAAGGAAGTAACCTAATGGGCCTGTCCCACTTAGGCGACATTTTAGGTGACTGCAGGAGACTATGCAGTCGCCACATGGTCGCCACATGTTCGTGGGTGGTTGCCGGGGAGTCGCCGTCATGGTCGTGAGGAGTTCCCGCATTCTGGGCACTGGTCATGACCTCATTATGATCGCCGTGAATTTTTCAACATGTTGAAAAATTAGCGGCGACTAGAATGAAGCCGCCATGGAGATTAGCGAGAACTCTCGAGCCGTAGATGGGTCGGCAGGAGGTACTAGTGGGTTGCCAGGAGGTTGAAGGTTCTCGGAGGTTCTCGTAGGTTGGAGCCGGTGCTGACCGGTGAATTTCATTGGATCATTGGGAAAAAAAAAGGTAAGCAGTAGTTTTCAGAATTAAGGATAACCGACCGGTAATGTTAAATGTCCACCGAGCTTCACAGCCGTGTATCTCAGGCTTCTTAAAAGTTGTCTCCACTGCTTCTTCCCCATTCTCC
This sequence comes from Amblyraja radiata, assembly GCF_010909765.2. Lineage (NCBI taxonomy): Eukaryota > Metazoa > Chordata > Chondrichthyes > Rajiformes > Rajidae > Amblyraja > Amblyraja radiata. Next base: position 60,662,382 of record NC_045961.1, read on the forward strand.
CCTCTCTTTTAAAGGACTTACTGTACATTGTGCTTTAGCCGTATTTTTACAGCGCCAACCTTCCTGTTGATCATGGTGTGTGCCTGTATCACCTTGGCTTTGCACCGTGTGAATTATTTAGACAGGGCAAGCGGGGAGAACGTTGTCTAAAAAATTCACACGGGCTGGTGAAGGAAGCGATGTGTTTGTGTGTGTGTGTGTGTGTGTGTGTGTGTGTGTGTGTGTGTGTGTGTGTGTGTGTGTGTGTGTGTGTGTGTGTGTGTGTGTGTGTGTGTGTGTTCCTCTCTGTCATTCGCCGTTCCAGTTTCCGGTTTTTCAGGCTAATGTCCGCTGAAAAATCACCTAAGTTGGACAGGTCCATAAAGGATAGATATCGGAGGCAAGGTTTGTAACAATAATTTCCAAACTTTCACTAAAGTTTGCCACAGAAGGAATCCTTTACAAAGTTAGTCAGGTGAAAGGTTTAGTTTAAGATTTATAATAGTCACGCGTAACGAGGCACTGGGACAAACGTTGTTTTGCATGCTATCCATTCAAATTAGATAATAATATATATAAATTCAATCATGTCAAACTCAAGAACAATAGGGCAAACGGGTAGATAGGCAGAATCTCAGCATAGTAGTGCACCAGTTTCGTAGACAAAGTTTAATGTCCACAATGGGGTAGGAGTGAATCAGACTGCACCCTAGCTTATAGTAGATCCATTCAGAAGCCTGATAACAGAGGGGAATAAGCTGTTCCTGAATCTGGTTATGTGCATTTTCAAGTGTCTCTATCTTTTATCTGATGGGAGGGGGGAGAAAGGAAGTGAAACTTCAGTATTTCAAAACTTCAGAACAGAGAAATATAGAAACCAGGAACTGCAGAAGCTGATTTACAAGAAACTGACACAAAGTGCTGAAGTAACTCAGTGAGTCATGGAGCATTTATTGTAAGAATGCATTGGTAGCATTCAATCCCCATCTAATGTTGTTTGGCTCAAACTAGGATTTCATTTGTGAGTTTCAGACTTTCTGTGAAACCATCCACTTTAACCTCAATGCTAAAACTGCAGAAAAAGTATAAACAATTATACTGTACATTTAAATTACTAATCTACCTCTTGAGCTGCATGTCCTAATTACTGACTGACATACTACAGTTACCACGAAAAAATAATGTGCTGGAGGAACTCAATAGGTCAGGCAGCATCTGTGGAGCGACTGAACAGACGTCATTTTGCATTGGATTGCTTCTTCAGGCATATTTTATAAGGGGGTGAATGCTGGAAAAGAGGGGTGGTGACAGGGCAAACACCAGCAAGTAATAGGAGGATTGAGGTCGGGGGCAAAGATCTTAGAGCCGAGCAAGATGGGTTACTCTCACGCAAACGCGTAGTACGCTCATGGGCAGATTCATGGGTGATTATAGGACCCATTTTAGCAACCAGTCCCCGCCATCTTGTTCCGCCATCTTGCTCCGCCATCTTGTTCCGCTATCTTGCTGCCGGCCAAAGATCGGTTCTTTGTTTCCGCAGCGGTGAGAGGGAGTGTGGGGCCCGGAGCAGCGGGGAGAGGGAGTGAGCGGCCCGGGGCAGCAGGGAGAGGGAGTGTGCGGCCCGGGGCAGCGGCGAGAGGGAGTGTGCGGCCCGGGGAGAGGGGGTGCACGGCCCCGGGAGAGGGGGTGCACGGCCCGGGGAGAGGGGGTGCGCAGCCCGGGGCAGCGGGGAGAGGAAGTGTGTGGCCCGGGGAGAGGGAGTGTGCGGATCTGGGCAACGGGGAAAGAAGCATAGGAGGGGGGGAGACATTGTAGTGTGGGGGCAGGCGAGGGAGTGCCGGGGGGGGGGGGAGAGTTGAGGGGTGGGATAAGGCCTAGTGTGTGTGAAGTTGCGGGGAGGTTTACAATGTTTCTTATCTAATGTCCCTTGTCTAGTCTGAAATAAAGTTCATCATTGGATCAGAAGAAATATAATTGTGTGTGCTATATGATTATATACATTTATATCACATTCATGTATGTGTGTTCATAAACATTCTATTCTTTAACAAGAATTAACAGAATTATGAACTAACAGAATTATGAATCTAACCCTATATCACACACAAAAACTTCCCCCGCAATGTCAATTACCCTGCGAGTCGGGTCGGGTCGGTTCCAGTTACTACAAAATCAACTCAAACACTGCTTGTAAGCCATTTAAAAAGAAATGATTTAAAAAACATTAAAAAAGACAATTACCAGAGTCAAATTTTATTCTTGACAAGAAGTATGAACTGACAGAATTATGAATCTAACCCTATATCACACACACAAACTATTGCCTCGCAACATTGATTACACTGCGAGTCGGGTCGGGTCAGGTAGGCTCCGGTTACTAAAATGGGCGGGGAAAAATGCCCAGGATCCCCTCCGTAGCGTACTACACGTCAGCCCATTGTATTTCGCAGGAGTGGCCTATCTTGCTCTGCTCTAAGATCTTTGGTCCTGGGAGGGGAGGTGAATAGCAGATGGTGGAGTTAATGAAAAAGGTTAGAGGTGACAAGGAGACAAAAGACTGTTAGATAATGAATAGGAGTGAAATCAGAGGGAGGGATATGCATAGACGGGGGCAGAGGTGAGGGGAAACATGGGGCATAAAAGGAAAATTGGAAGCTTGGGGCCTGGAGGGATGATCTTAATGAGATGGGGAAATTAATAATGACTGGAGTAGTGGTAGATAGTGGAAAAATTGTGTGCTTTGTGGGGTGGTGGCCAGGGAGTGAGGGGAAAGAGACAAGTTAATACTGGTGGACAAAAATGCTGGAGAAACTGAGCGGTGAGGCAGCATCTATGGAGCGAAGGAATAGTTGACATTTCGAGTCGAAACCCTTCTTCACTCTGAAGGGTCTCGACCCAAAACATCACGTATTCCTTCGCTCCATAGATGTTGTCTCACCCACTGAGTTTCGACAGCATTTTTGTCTACCTTCGATTTTTCCAGCATCTGGAGCTCTTTCTTAAACCGTTAATACTGGTGGGTTTGCACCATGCATCCTAGACACAAATTATGTTAATGGATTTCACCCCATCCTAACCTTCCCCAATATAGTATTATGGTTCTCAAGGGTCAACACTTGTCACCAACACCAGCACTTTTCACGTTAATGACCTTCAATTTGAACAAAACACATTATGCAAGAGTACAAAGTGTTATACCAGTTCTTGAAATGACACCAATCCAACTGCAAGTTGCTGAGTTTAATAACATTTGGCAAGGCATCTTAATTAATGATGATGTTTTAAAAGCACCCCTGTGGCATATAAACATAAATGGGATACATTGAGGGTTTGAAACATATGGGCACAGCATTGCTTTCTTCAAAATTATGCATTTGCAATCAGTTATTTTCAGAATAGAACATGATTGCATCAATTTCAGCCAGGCCCTTCTGGCTGGGAATCATTCTTAAGCCAAGACACAATTTACACATCAGATATGCATGCCATAATATTACACAATGGTAGAATGTTACCTGTCAATTTTAGTCATGTTGCTGTGAGATTAATCCGTGGTTGCTCATTCTTAGAACAATCATATATTAATTGCTCCTAGAGCATATCTCGGCTAATCTAATTTTGCTTCATTTATCTTCTTTCCATCGAGCTCTAGCCTCCTGTGAAATTAGCTGCTCTGTCAACACTTTAAAATCCCCTCTACACTTGACTGATTTTGGCCCTGATCTTCCAATCATCTACAGTCCTGATTACTTCTAATTCTTTCTTTCAGATCTAATACTGAAAAACAACCCCAAACTCAATCTAGCAAACTAAGGTCCTAACTCCTGACCCAATCCTGGACCAAGAACTTGATGATTCCTTCACCAACATGGGCCCTGTCTTCCCATTATCCCCAGACCTGCCCCCAAACCCTGACCGACCTGCTCCACAATATGTCATTATCCTTGTGCATTGTGTTTTGCCAAATGTCATTAAACTCTGCAGCAATAAATTGTTATGCCATATTCTACTGTAATCATTAAGCTACTCTGATCCACCTTACCCTGGTCAGTGCTTGTGGATTTCGAGGCTGAAGTGGAAATAAACTGACTGCTCATGTTATTACCACCAATCCGCCAGTTCTCCTTTTTTGTAGATCTTGCTCAAGGGCATGAATTCTGCAGGTTAAAGACAGCAGAGAAGGTGTTGCAGAGTCAAGCCTTTTTGATTAAAAAAAAAGTTTTATCTTTCACACTGGGAGTCATGATGTCATGGACTATTAATAGACAATAGACAATAGGTGCAGGAGTAGGCCATTCTGAGTTGAAAAGGAGAGGCAAAGCACAGGCAGACTTTACTCAGAGCTGCTGTGGATTTGGAAGCAACAGCAACAAAGATAAGCAGGAGAAAACACTGATTGGCTCTAGCCCAAGTGGGAGGAGAGAAGTGAGTCAGAGGGGGGAAAACAGTTGAAAACTGAGGAATTTGGTTTGTAAATTGGTAAATTAGGCAATTTATCAGTCAATATAAGCAAGGCTCTTAGCGAGCGGCCTTGTGAGGGCAGTGCGAGGCTTTGGCTCCTGTGAGAAAAGTGCGAGTCTTTGGCTCCTGTGAGAAAAGTGCGAGTCTTTGGCTCGAGAGTCTTCGGCGAGGAGAGGAGGCTACGCAAAACGCTGAAGAGGGATAGACGATAGAAGGAGATGTCAAGCAAGCTGATTCAGTGTGATGCTTGCAGTATGTGGGAGGTCAAGGACACTGCTGGTGTCTCTGGATGCTACAAATGTGAGAAGTGCATCCAGGTACAGCTCCTGAAGGACCGTGTTGGGGAACTGGACAAGTAAGTGGATGACTTCAGGTTCGTCCGAGAAACGGAGTCATTCCTCGACAAGTCATACATTGAGATAGTTACACCTAAGGTACTGGAAGAGAGAAAGTGGGTGACGGTGAACAAGGGAGGGAAGCATGGAATGCAAATGTCCCCGGGTGTTGTACCTCTTCACCCACTTAGAAGCTGTCAGGTCAGAAGACGTTATTACACAGAGCGGCGGACTGGATTGCGAAGCAAAAAGGGCTGTTGAGCCAAAACCAAAGAAGCCAACGTCAGGCAACGCCATTGTAGTGGGAGACTCCATTGTGAGAGGTACGGACAGGGGTTTCTGTGGCAACAGACGGGATTCGAGGATGGTGTGCTGCCTTCCTGGTGCCAGGATCCAGGATGTCACGGACAGAGTGCAGAAAATCCTCAAGGGCGAAGGTGAACAGCCGGAAGTGGTAGTGCATGTAGGCACAAACGATGTTGGAAAGAAGGGGATGAATATTCCGCAGTGTGACCAGAGAGCTCGGAAAAATGCTGAAAAGCAGGACCTCCAGGATTGTTATCTCCGGTTTGCTTCCAGTTCCTCGTGCTGGCGAGAGCGGGAACAGGGAGATACGGGACCTGAATGTGTGGCTGAGGAACTGGTGCACGGGGCAGGGATTTACATTCTTAGATCACTGGGAACTGTTTTGGAGTAAGGGGGAACTGTACAAAAGGGACGGATTGCATCTTAACAGGTGGGGGACCAGCATTCTGGCAGGCAGGTTTGCCACTGCTACACGGGTGGTTTTAAACTGAATAAGGGGGGTGGGGTGTCAAATGGGATAGTCGAGGATGGAGTTAAAGGGAAAGGGTTTCTTAAATGTGTGAGCGTAGAGACAGAGGGGTGTAAAATGAGGGTAGAAGCAATAGGTAGCAAGGTGAAAAGTAAAAGTGGCAGGCAGACAAATCCAGGGCAAAAATCAAAAAGGGCTACTTTTCAACATAATTGTATAAGGGGTAGGAGTGTTGTAAAAACAAGCCTGAAGGCTTTGTGTCTCAATTCAAGGAGCATTCGTAATAAGGTGGATGAGTTGAATGTGCAGATAGCTATTAATGACTATGATATAGTTGGGATCACGGAGACATGGCTCCAGGGTGACCAAGGCTGGGAGTGAACATCCAGGGATATTCAATATTCAGGAGGTATAGACAGAAAGGAAAAGGAGGCGGCGTAGCGTTGCTGGTTAGAGAGGAGATTAACGCAATAGAAAAGAAGGACATTAGCTTGGAGGATGTGGAATCGATATGGGTAGAGCTGCGAAACACTAAGGGGCAGAAAACGCTAGTGAGAGTTGTGTACAGTCCACCTAACAGCAGTAGTGGAGTTGGGGATGGCATCAGGAAATTAGAAATGCGTGCAACAAAGGTAAAACAGTTATAATGGGTGACTTCACTCTAAATATAGATTGGGTGAATCAAATTGGCAAGGGTGCTGAGGAAGAGGATTTCTTGGAATGTATGCGGGATAGTTTTCTAAACCAACATGTAGAGGAACCAACGAAAGAGCAGGCTATTCTAGACTGGGTATTGAGTAATGAGGAAGGGTTAGTTAGCAGTCTTGTTGTGCGTGGCCCCTTGGGCAAGAGTGACCATAATATGATTGCGTTCTTAATTAGGATTGAGAGTGACATTGCTAATTCAGGAACAAGGGTCCTGAACTTGAAGAAAGGTAACTTTGAGGGTATGAGACGTGAATTGGCCAAGATAGACTGGCAATTGATTCTTCAAGGGTTGACGGTGGATATGCAATGGAAGGCATTTAAAGACTGCATGGATGAGCTACAACAATTGTTCATCCCAGTTTGGCAAAAGAATAAATCAGGGAAGGTAGTGCATCCGTGGATAACAAGGGAAATCAGGGATAGTATCAAAACAAAAGATGAAGCTTACAAATTAGCCAGAAAAAGCAGCCTACCAGAGGACTGGGATAAATTCAGAGTCCAGCAGAGGAGGACAAAGGGCTTAATTAGGAAAGGGAAAATAGGTTATGAAAGAAAACTGTCTGGGAACATAAAAACTGACTGCAAAAGTTTTTATAGATATGTGAAGAGAAAAAGATTAGTTAAAACAAATGTGGGTCCCTTGCAGTCAGAAACAGGTGAATTGATCATGGGGAACAAGGACATGGCAGACCAATTGAATACTTACTTTGGTTCTGTCTTCACTAAGGAAGACATAAATAATCTGCCGGAAATAGCAGGGGACCGGGGGTCAAATGAGATGGAGGAACTGAGTGAAATCCAGGTTAGCCGGGAAGTGGTGTTAGGTAAATTGAATGGATTAAAGGCCGATAAATCCCCAGGGCCAGATAGGCTGCATCCCAGAGTACTTAACGAAGTAGCCCCAGAAATAGTGGATGCATTAGTGATAATTTTTCAAAACTCTTTAGATTCTGGAGTAGTTCCTGAGGGTTGGAGGGTAGCTAATGTAACCCCACTTTTTCAAAAGGGAGGGAGAGAGAAAACAGGGAATTACAGACCAGTTAGTCTAACATCGGTAGTGGGGACACTGCTAGAATCAGTTATAAAAGATAGGATAGCAACACATTTGGAAAGTGGTGAAATCATTGGACAAAGTCAGCATGGATTTATGAAAGGTAAATCATGTCTGACAAATCTTATAGAATTTTTCGAGGATGTAACTAATAGAGTGGATAAGGGAGAACCAGTGGATGTGTTATATCTGGACTTTCAGAAGGCTTTCGACAAGGTCCCACATAAGAGATTAGTATACAAACGTAGATCACATGGTATTGGGGGTTCAGTATTGATGTGGATAGAGAACTGGCTGACAGACAGGAAGCAAAGAGTAGGAGTAAATGGTCCTTTTCACAATGGCAGGCAGTGACTAGTAGGGTACCTCAAGGCTCAGTGCTGGGTCCCCAGCTATTTACAATATATATATTAATGATTTGGATGAGGGAATTGAATGCAACATCACCAAGTTTGCGGATGACACGAAGCTGGGGGGGCAGTGTTAGCTTTGAGGAGGATGCTAGGAGGCTGCAAGGTGACTTGGATAGGTTGGGTGAGTGGGCAAATGCATGGAAGATGCAGTATAATGTGGATAAATGTAAGGTTATCCACTTTGGTGGCAAAAACAGGAAAGTAGACTATTATCTGAATGGTGGCAGATTAGGAAAGGGGACGATGCAATGAGACCTGGGTGTCATGGTACACCAGTCATTGAAAGTAGGCATGCAGGTGCAGCAGGCAGTGAAGAAAGCGAATGGTATGTTAGCATTCATAGCAAAAGGATTTGAGTATAGGAGCAGGGAGGTTGTACTGTAGTTGTACAGGGTCTTGGTGAGACCACACCTGGAGTATTGCGTACAATTTTGGTCTCCTAATCTGAGGAAAGACATTCTTGCCAGAGAAGGTTCACCAGACTGATTTCTGGGATGTCAGGACTTTCATATGAAGAAAGACTGGATAGACTCGGCTTGTACTCGGTAGAATTTAGAAGATTCAGGGGGGATCTTATAGAAACTTACAAAGTTCTTAAGTGGTTAGACAGGCTAGATGCAGGAAGATTGTTCCCGATGTTGGGGAAGTCCAGAACAAGGGGTCACAGTTTAAGGATAAGGGGGAAATCTTTTAGGACCGAGATGAGGAAAACATTTTTCACACAGAGAGTGGTGAATCTCTGGAATTCTCTGCCACAGAAGGTATTTGAGGCCAGTTCATTGGCTATATTTAAGAGGGAGTTAGATGTGGCCCTTGTGGCTCAAGGGATCAGGGGATATGGAGAGAAGGCAGGTACAGGATACTGAGTTGGATGATCCGCCATGATCATATTGAATGGCGGTGCAGGCTCGAAGGGCCGAATGGCCTACTCCTGCCCCTATTTTCTATGTTTCTATTCGGCCCTTCGAGCCCGCATCGCCATTCAATGTGATCATGGCTGATCATCCTCAATCAGTACCCCGTTCCTGCCTTCTCCCCATATCCCCTGACTCTGCTATTTTTAAGAGCCCTATCTAGCTCTCTCTTGAAAGTATCCAGAGAACCGGCCTCCACCACCCTCTGAGGCAGAGAATTCCACAGACTCACAATTCTCTGTGAGAAAAAGTTTTTCCTCATCTCCGTTCTAAATGGCTTACTCCTTATTCTTAAACTGTGGCCCCTGGTTCTGGACTACCCCAACATTGAGAACATGTTTCCTGCCTCTAGCGTGTCCAAGCCCTTAACAATCTTATATGTATTAAAGTCAATCACTTCCCCCAACTGATAAATCTACATTTAATTCTTCCAAAAGAGTGGCTTGTAGCAAATGTACTGTCCTCAATGTACCAAGGAAGTAATTGTGGCTTCAGCGAATACCAATAGAAGCCCACTTTTAGTACATGATAAGATTTCACTGAGGTGGAGATCAACGGTATTCACATGGGTGTCTTGGCAAAAGACATTTGCTCCTTCCATATCACTACATAGTAACATATTTAAAATGTAGATACTTTGATTAATCACTAGGAATTGTGTATTTTAATACTACAGTGAAGACATTGTGATCTTAAAATTCCCTACAAAGATCTAATAATGTCAGAATTTCCCTTTTTAACAAACAAATTTAAAAAAGTGAAATATTTTCTTAAGGGTGCGACAAGGCTGAGAGACTTCAATTAAAAAAAAACCTTTCAAAAATCAAATTTCATTATTCAATGGAATATTTATGTGAAGGAAATAAAATGTACAAATACATAATTAAAACATTAAGATGAGAAAGTTAATGAATTACTAATTACAGTTGGTAAGTCATTAAACACTCAATGTAAACACTCAATTTGGTGGGCGGCATGACTCACGTCGCAGCGGCCTCTGCAGTCCGTCTGTATTTTTATTATTTTTTGTCTCGTTTGAATGTAGTTTTTATTATTTTTTTTGTGTATGTGTGTGGGTATGTGTGCGGGGGGTGGGGGAAACATTTAAAAATCTATCCCCTGCACGGAGAACCCGACCTTTTCTCTGTCGGGTCTCCATTGTCGTTGGGGCCTAGCACCGTGGAGCGGCCTCCAGCAGGAACGACCTAGGGCTCCAGTCGCGGAGGCTGCGGACCTACTCACCATCGTGGAGCTGGCCGAGTTCGGAGCGGGAGGAGCGGTGGTGGCGCGCTGCTGTGACCTGACCCCGGAGATTCGGAGGCTTACCGCAGGTCTGGCAGACAGGAACACCGGGAGCCCGCAGGTCCCTGCTGGGAGACCGCTTTTCCGGTCTTCCGCAACGCGACTTCACCCGCCCGAGTTGCGGGGTTGAAGAGTACCTGGAGCGGGGTCTTACATCATCGCCCGGCACGGTTTGGAATGGCTGCGGGACTTTGCTAGCGCCCGCAGGGGGCTCCAACAACAGGACCCGGAGTGTGGCCTTGCATCACCCGGTGCGGCGTAAATGGCCGCGGGACAATTACCATCGCCCGCCGGGGGCTTTGACTTTGACTCTGACATCGGGAGGGGAATGGGATGTGCAGGTGAGAGATAAGTCTTTGCCTTCCATCACAGCGAGGAGGAGATGCGCTGTGATGGATGTTTGTGTAAATTGTGTTGTGTCTTGGTTCTTTTTTGTGTGTATGACTGCAGAAACAACATTTCGTTTGAACCGCAATGGGGTTCAAATAACAAATAAATTGTATTGTATTGTATTGTATTGTATGTAACATTAAAACAAAACATATGTGGGATATTTTGCTGTAACACAAATTCATAAATACCATGAATTCATGTCAATACAAGTAATTCTTCTTGATTCTATTGGGGAGAGCAGCTTATGGCAGAGAAGAGTCATTGATGGCATCATTGGGTTTCTACACTGAATGTTGCTGTAACAGTAATTACTGCTGCAAATTCTGAACCATGAGAATTTGCTATACTATCGATCAAAAATTTCAGATCATTGTATCCTCGCTGAAGTATTAATGTACAGAATTCCTGGGGTATTATCCACAGCAGGATATTAATTTAATTGAAAGGAAACATAGAGGTGGTAACATACCCATGACATTGCTGCTTTTGTTCCTGTTGATGGTGACAGATATTATAGAGTTAGGAATTGCTGGTTCATTGAACCTGATGCATTGCTATGATCCTGGTCTTGCTCACAACTTTGATACATTATTCTCAGCCCACCAGTCCCTACTACTCTAACTCCAATTGCCTCTGGCCAAAACATAATGATGCCCTTGGCAATCCTTGGACATTCTTTCTGCACCACACACTCCTGATCGCCTTCTCAATCAAAATATTAACCAACGGCTTGATCACAGGACTTGATCACAGGCTATGACAACAGGACTTCTCCCCCATTCCATTTCCTAGGTATACTCCCAGACAGCATTTTTTTTGCAAACATATACAATGTCCCATCAGTATTTCTAACACCAGGTCAGTACACCACTGTAACCATCTGGCATCATGACAGATTGGAATTGCTCGGTAAACATCAAAATTCTGATAGTACAAAATAGATGCGCCACAAAGTTCTACTCACTCTGGGAAGGTATTTTCTTCCTTTAAGATATTTTCCAATGAATAGTTTCTTTTTCTTTTTGGTAGTTACCACACCCAGGCTAAAGAGAAATAAAAGTTCCACACATATAAATATAAATAGCCTGAGTAACAATGAACTCAATATTCCGGTCTCACATGCTAAGAAATGCATTACCTTCAGTTTAAAAAGGTGAAATGAGACCATCAAACATGGTGCATTGAGGGGCTGGAGAATTGGAGTTGAAAACATGATGCTGCATTCCATTAACTGGTATTTACTTAATTCACGGATCAATTTTAGCTTATTTTGTTGTGGTGTGATGAAGAGAGGGCATTTATTGAGCTGCTAATCTTTTTCTCATCTTGTCTCAACAATAAACAGTTTTTTTAGCATTCCAATTGATCACTTACATCAAACCATCTGCTACTATAAACTGATGAATGAAGAAAAGAGGAAAGATGCCAACTAATAGCACTGTCTGAATCTGTGCAGATTTAATGAAAATCGCAATGTTTTTTTAATATATTACTATACACAAAAGCTTTTTAGGATTTAAATACATCTTCTGTACAACCTCAATTCCTCTCTTCCTAGTGTACAGTTAAATGTTAATATCTTTCTCCTATATTGGTAGACTGGCTGAGGTTTAGTTTGTGATGAAACACAAAATATGAAGCCTGCCATATAGAGATCATACTGCTGAGAACCGACCAGGCGTTGATTTTCCTTTCCATCAACAGTGCCTTTACAGGCCAGGTCTGTTTTCCTTGGAGTGGTGGAGGTTAAAAGGGGAAATGCTTGATTTATATAAAATCATGAGGGATACTGATAAGGTATGGGGAATCTTTTCCCACATAAGAGTTAGATAAAACTAAAATAAATAGAATTTGGGTTAAGATATAAATGATCTCAGGGACATTTTCTTTCAGTTATGGAGTGTAGAGAATATGGAATAGACTGCCCGAGAAAGTGGTGAAAGCAGTCACTGACACCATTTAAAACGTCTGCAAATGAGCACTTGAATCCTTTGGACAGACAAAGCTACGGACCAACTGTTTAAAGATGGGATAAATATAGATAGCACTCACTGTTCAGCGTGGATCCGGTGGGTCAAGTGGACTGTTTCCATACTGTATAACTGTATGACTCTTTGTGTAAATCCTCAATAAGCAGATTTTGGAAAAATTCTAAATCTTCATGAAAATCAAGGTATATGAGTAGACAATTAGCTCATTGAGGTCCATAATAATGAAGTCAAAGAGCCAACATTAATTAATGTGCAAAGTTCCAGGCTCCATTGATTTAGTTTATGCTTGTGAAAGCATTATTCCCAGCAGGAGTCATCCACTTCCCCTACGGAAACACATCTTATTTGATGCAGTGGCTGTGTACTCAATAGTACTTTCTGCACCTCTGTTATTCTGTCAATCCAAAACATTTTAGCTTGTAAAGATTGTGGTAAGCTATGTTGTTGAATTGCTTTAGTCATATGATGAACATGCATCCACGTTGCTGTTCAGTGTCATTCAACTTCCTATTATATCACCTACCCCAGCTTTTAACTGGCTTATCTATGATAGATGGTGTTTCTTCCTCATCAACGTAAAACCTTTTCTCTGTTCCCTTCCTATAGCCAAAGAACTACTCCGTGACTTATTAGGCTTAATATTCAATATTTAATAGTTGTATCAAGTCTTCATTCAGCACAAAGAGGCAGGAGCAATCTGGTAGAAGAATCTCCCCAAACCCAAAACACATTAAGTTTATACATTTAGGTACAAAAATAACAACAATTTCAATTGTCAGTGTGCTTAGTTTACCTCAATATTTTCAGTATGGGCAAATGGTTCAATTGAATTATGCTTTTACAAATGTGAGAACCTCTTCAGTTTCAAGACCAACATTGAATACTCAAACAAGATCATTTGTGTCAATATTGTAAGAGCTTCTGAGGATAAAAGAGAATCTTAGACATCCAAAACATCCTTTCTCACTACCATGTTTTGAGAGATGGTTCTCTGTTGCCATAAACATTTGGCATTGATTAAGAGAATAAATATATCTATGACTTTGTTTGAGATGCAAAGTGGTAAAAACGTTGGAATCTCCCATGATTTTATACTAGGCTTGGAGACATAGCGTTCCCTCATTTATTCTCCATTGCAATATTACAAAGTAGGCACAGACAAACAGGTTGTCTAACTTCTTGTGGGTACACAGAAATGCTGGAGGAACTCAGCGGGTGCAGCAGCATCTATGGAGCGAAGGAAATAGGTGACATTTCGGGCCGAAACCCTTCTTCAGACTCACTTCTTCTTCTGTCTAACTTCTTGTGCCTGGTTCTAATGCCTTGAAAATCTACTGTTTCTTAGCACACTTCCCTCTCATTGTAGCTGTGGTTGAGGCTTAGATTAAGTCATTTAACCTAGCCCTGCTCTCTGAACATTTAGTTAATGGATATAAGAATTTGCTTTGCTACAATATTTATCAGCTACTCTTATTACAGGAGGTCTGTGGGACCATGTATTATTCAGTCAGTTTCGAACATGTACCTCTCTTTGTGGTTTGTTTCCTTCATGGACACTGGCAAACCCCCCATCCACTCTTAGCGGCTCTCCGGCTGTGCAGCCATTCCCGCCCATTGGGTTCCCATTGTAACGTAGAACACACTGGTTTTACTGCGGAGGCACAGCTGATGGGAATGGCAAGTGGAAAAGGGATTTATTAAAGCGTGAATAACTCTTAAAATATATCAACAATTTAAACGTTAAAGATGAGATTTATTCAGTCCATTCTTTCTTGTTGCGTCTCTTGTTGCATTCTGCAACCTCAGGAGGGGGACGGCTTCAAGCAGTGCTGTCGGGGGCCGGTGGGGGGAGCATTTGCAGCCGGCGGAGGGGGACGGCTTCAGGCGGGGGCTGTCGAAGGCCAGTGGGGGGGGGGAGGAGGGGGAGGGGGCAGCGTCCTGCAGCCGGGGGAGGGGGACGGGGACGGATTCAGGTGGGGGCTGTCGGGGGCCGGTGAGAGGAGGGGAGGAGTGTCTTGCAGCTGGGGACGGCTTCAGACGGGTCCTGTTGGGGGCCGGTGGGGAGAGGGGGGGGGGTACTGCCGTGGCCCACCGCTGCCGTGGCCTACTACTGCCATAGCCTACCATTGCCTACCCCTGCCGCTGCCTACCCCTGCCGCAGCTGCCACTGTCTATCGCTGTTGTGGCATGCCGCTGCCTACCGCTGCCATTGCCATGGCCTATCGCTGTCGTGGCCTACCACTGCCGTTCTCCACTGGCTTCAGGTGTGGGCCGATGGGTGGGGAGCATCCTGCTGTCGGTTGAGGGGGACGGCTTCACGTGGGGGCTGTCAGTGGCAGGTGGGCGATCGAGAGCGTCCTGCAGCCGGCGGAGGGGACGGCTTCAGGAAGGGGCTGTCGAGGGCTGGTGGGGGGTGACGTCCTGCAGCCGGCAGAGGGCGGCGGCTTCATGCGATGGCCGGGGGAGTTTTCTGTAGTGGTAGTACAGTTGTTGTGGGCCGAAGGGACTAGTTTCCAGAGGGCTAGTAGGACATTATAAGCCAAATGGACTTTTCTTGGGCTAGTATGGGTTGTGGGCCGATGGACTGCAGCTGGAGTCGGGGATGGCTTCAGGCGGGGGCCGGCGGGGAGTGTTCTGTAGCCGGGAGAGGGGGACGGCTTCAGGCGGGGGCCAGCGGGGAGTGTTCTGCAGCCGGGGGATGGTGACGGTTTCAGGCAGCGTCTGGCGTGGAACATCCTGCAGCTAGGGGAGGGGGACGGCTTCGGCTTCAGGCGGGGCCTGCCGGGGACTGCTGCCATGGTCTGTCGCTGCCGTGGCATGTCGCTGTCATGGCCGACCACCGCCCTGGCCTATCATTGCCACTGCCAACCACTGTCTACCCCTGCCATGCCCTGCCACTGCTGCTACCGTGGCCTATCGCTATAGTGGCTTATCGCTGTTGAGGCCACTGCCATGGACTACCGCTGTCATGGCCTACTGTTGCCGTGGCCTGTCGCTGCCACTGCCTACTGCTGTTGTGGCCTACCGATGCTGCTGACAACCGCTGCTGCTGACGTGGCCTATCTCTTTTGTGGCATACCGCTGCCACCCCCCCCATCACTTTCAGTCGGGGACCAGTGGGGGTGAGGGTGGGGGTGGGGGTAGCGTCCTGCAGCTGGGGACGAGACGGCTTCAGGTGGGGGCCGGTGGGGGGGGCGGGAATATTCTGTAGCCGGGGGACGGGGACGGCTTCAGGCAGGGCCTAGCAGGGAGCGTTCTGCAGCCAGGGGAGGGGGACGTGTGGGTGGTGGTGTGGGGGAGGGAGGATGTGGGGGAGGGAGGGTGTGGGTGTGTTGGTTGGAGGCATGTGGGGGGAAGGGGATTTTGTGGGCAGAAGGTGTGTGGGGGGGAGGGGAGGTTGTGGGGGTAGGGGAGGGGTGTATGTGGGAGGGGGTATTGTGCGGTGGGAGGGAGGGGGTGTGTGGGAGGGAGTGTTGGCGGGGGGCATGTGGGGGGAGGGGGGTTTTTTGGGTGTGTGTGTGGTGGGAATGTAGGGATGGGGGGGGGGGGTTGTGGGGATGGGGAGGAGTGTGTGGGAGGGGGGTTTGTGTGGACAGGGGAGCGATGGGGAGGGGGGTGTGGGGGAGGGGGGGGATGGGCAGAAGACATGTGGGGGGAGTGGAATGGGAGGGGGTGTGTGTAGGAGGAGAAGTAGTATGTGCGGGGGGGAGGGGTGTGGTTGGGGGAGGGGTATGTGTGTGGGAGGGGGGGAGGGGTATGTGTGTGGGAGGGGGGGAGGGGTATGTGTGTGGGAGGGGTGTGTGTGTGGGAGGGGAGGGGAGGGGAGGGGGTGTCGGCGGGTGTGGGGGGGTACGGCCTCACGGGTTCTGGCATCACTCAACAGCTCCCAGCACCGGCTCCCGACCGCACCCACTCCCCAGCTCCTGGCCGCAATCACTCCACGGCTCGCGGCTGCACTCACTGCATGGTTCCTGGCCACACTCAATCACCGGCTGCCTGCCGGCCGCACTCACTCACTCCCCGGTTGCCTGCCAGCCACATTCACTCGCTCGCTGCCTGCCAGCTGCACTCACTGACCGTCTGCCTGCCGGCCGCACTCACTCACTCGGTAGCTCCCGGCTCTTCGTGATGGCCGACGCAGCTCACTTTCCACACACTGCTCACTCCGCTCCTTCGCTTTATTCTCCTCGCCCCCAGTGATTGACAGCGGGTGCCAGAAGGGCCGTTTTTTACGATATTTAAACCTTCATACCTTTTGTAATATTCCACCAATCGGAACAAAACTTGGTGCACTTGCAGCACAGGAGAACGATGAGTAAGGTGGCGAAAAATCGTAGCGTATTACGTACCATTTTTGCGCAAATTTAAAAAAAACGCGCAAACCGGAAGAGGACAAGATGAGAGTTTTAGTTAAGTACAGACAGACATACAGGCAGAACATTATACCCTCTAACTATAGCCTCAATACTCCATAATAACACTTCCATTCCTCCACTTATTTTCCTGTACCCCGTTCTCTCACATCTGCCCCTTTGCTACCTTTTGATTCTCCTGCCACGTACAAATAATTTATTGTGGCCAATTAAATTCCAGCAACATGTCTTGGGGATGTGGGAGGTCACCACTGCGCCCAGGCAAAACCCATCCATTCACAGAGACGACATACAAACGCTGCAGCACTGGGGTCGGAATCAAACATTGGTGAAAAATCTAACATTAGGGTAAAAGTGAGAAGTTGCACAAAGGCCTAATGTCTTACTAGGCTCTTTGTGTGTCTGATAGCTAAATAGTGATGTGCTAGATGTGCTCAGTTGCATCCAATTTTGTGTGCTAGGATGCTTCTATTGTGATTTTCACCAATTTATTCACACCTCATAAAGAAACATTGGACATTATTATGGAGGCTTATTTTGACATTATTTAATGGTGTGTTGTCATGCCTTCAGCTGGGACTCTTTATCACTATATATCATGCTCACCTTTAGGGCACAACCATGGACTGTGACCTGCATGCAGAAAAGCTTGTAGCTTTCACTCAAAACCCTGCTCCACCTTTGATCTTCAATCTGTTAATTATCAACCACTTACTGCCAATCTGCCAATCAACCTCCAGCTGGTCACAGACTGCAGATCACAGACCTCCAAGCACTGATCATTGCAAAACCCCATGGGTTCACAGTTCTCCAGCCAGAATTACTCCATTCCACCACAACCCTCTGCTTTCAATGAGTAAGACAGTATTAAATCCAAACAACCAAGTCATTGAGGATCCTGTGCATCTTAAATGTCTGGGTCAGCCTACCATGATGGACTTTGTCAATTGCCTTACTAAAACAGATGGACAACATCCACTGCCATGCTTTCATTGATCACATTCATCACCTCCTCAAAAAACTCAATCAAGTTATAAAGGCATGAACTGCCACAATCATGCTGTCACTAATTAGCCTATTCTCTTCCAGATGTGAGTAAATGCTGCAATAGCTTCTCTACCACTGACGTGAGGCTCATCAGCCTATAATTTCCTGGATTATCTCCACTTCCCTTACATTGGGAGCTGGAGAAGATCATATCCATCATAAAAATTGTAATAATTCTGTGTTGGCCATATTGACACTTTAACCTTATGGCATCTGATGGAGGAGTTTGCCGTATCCATGAGGAGCAGGCCATTTATACTCCTGTCAGACCTCATACTGAACTAATTGGAATTCTGCTCACTCTCACATGAAAGCAGAGAGATGCTTCCCAAGAACAGATCGTTGTTAAAGAGGAGCAGATTGCTCCTTTCCAGGGAGAGATAAATGTCACAAAGGAACAAATTCAAAATACAGGGTGGCATGATGGAGTAGCAGTAGAGCTACTGCCTATTAGCCCTGTCTCACGGTGCGAGTCCACCCACGAGTGATCCCGAGTGAAAGAAAAAATCAAACTCGTGGTTTTCTACGAGATTCCAAGTTTATGTTCACGAGTTTAAACGAGTACCCATGTGTATGTCTAAGTTTGCCGTTTACTTCTCATTTCTGCGATGTACCAAGTTCCTCTCCCGAGTTACTCTTGAGCCAACAACGACTACCGACGTGTGGAAAAATTATCACATGGTAAAAATGATGTCATGCAGTTTTTTTTCACTATAAAAAGCCTCCCATGTTTAAATTTCTTAGGGTTACAAAATCAAGGGATATGGGAAGAAAGCAGAAACGGGGTACTGATTTTGGATGATCAGCCATGATCATATTGAATGGCAATGCTAGCTCGAAGAGCCGAATGTGATCACTTCCATTATGTAGGGTGTCTCAGAATGTTAATAGAGATTCCATTCCGTTTACATTGCGTTTTGTGCAGGGATTAAATCTTAGCCCAAATTGTGCATTTGGCTGCGAGGATTAATGTCAAAACTTCAAATTATTTCAAGCAGTGTTTTATCCGAACAACGGATCAGGGCAGATGCCAGACCCTTTAAACATCACAGACAGCTCAGTGTGAAGTGGTGCTGGAATTATATATGTAAAATAGTCTTGGGAATTTTATTATCGAACCTAAATGCTCTATTTAAATTATAGGTTGTTTAGTTTGTTGTGAAGTGGCACTGGATTTATCACCTCAGTCTATTAAAATTGAATTTTCTCACTGAACGAAAACATGCAATATGTTTCCAGGCAAATATCCAGTGGTTGAGAATTAAAGATCAGTCATTTTAAACGGTGGGGTTGTAGTCAATAATACGGTAACCGAATGATATTTATTAATTGCTAGAGAGGACGATGTAAACATAGTGAGGTTAGTGAACAGCCTCTAACATTAACCGCTCCTCGTACTGTTCTGTTGTGTAGGAAGGAACTCCAGATGCTGGTTTACCTCGACGATAGACACCAAAAGCAGGAGTAACTCAGAGGGTCAGACAGCATCTTTGGAAAGAAGGAATGGGTGATGTTTCGGATCGCGACTCCCCCGGTTGCTACCTGGACCTACCTGATCTCCTGGTTGCCAAATACTTCCCATTCCCACACCTTTCTGTCTGAGGCCTCCTCCAGTCAGAGTGAGGCTAAATGCAAATTGGAGGAACAGCAGCTTGGGCAGCTTACAGCCCAGTGGTATGAATATTGATTTCTCTCACTTCAAGTAACCCCAGCATTCCCTTTGTCTATCCCTCCTCCACCCAAGTCGCACCAGCTGCTCGTTTTCACCCAACGAACAGCGAACAATGTGTTTAAGAAGGAACTGCAGATGCTGGAATATCGAAGGTACACAAAATGCTGGAGAAACTCAGCGGGTGCATCAGCATCTATGGAGCGAAGTAAATAGGCAACGTTTTGGGCCGAAATCCTTCTTCAGACTGAGAGCGAATAATGGTCTGTTTCCTTTATCATCGTAACTTTTTTGCATTCATTGTTCTTTATCTCTCTACAATACATCATCATCTATATCTTTTGTTTCCCTTACCTGTCTGTCGAAGAGTCTCGACCCAAAACACCACCTATTCCTTCTCTCCAGAGATGCTGCCTGTCCCGCTGAGTTACACCAGCTTTTTGTGTCTATCGTCGCCCTTCTTCAGACTGTTCCGTTGTATTGACTGAAAATGAACGATGTGACAATACCGGCGACTTAATGAATGAAATTGAGACAAGCGGAATTAAATGGACTTGGAATAACTGGGGCGGTGGGGTTTTATCGAAAAGTGACTACATGAAATCAGTGGAAGGAAACGGGCAGGCGAGGTTTTGGGTCAGGGTCCATCTTCAGACTCCATGACCCGCTGAGCTCTTCCAGCTGTCAAATGGAGACATGGGGAACCACAGATGCTGGCATGTTGAGCGAAACACAAAGTGTTGGAGCAACTCGATGGGCCGAATGGCCTAATTCTGCTCCTATAACATGAACTCACGAAGTGTCAAAGTAAGCCAGCGGGTCAGGCAGCATCTGTGGAGGGAATGGATAGGCAACGTTTCGGATCGGGTTCCTTCTTTTCGAGCCGATTCAACGTCTGTCGATTCCCTCTGCTGATGCTGCCTGTCCCGCTGAGTTATTCCAGTGCTGTGTGAGTTCCTCCAACACTTTGTTTGTATTTTATGATCATGATTCCAGCATCTGCAGTTTCTTGTCTCTACATAAACTAGGCCTCAGCAACACTGTGTGTACTAACCGGGAGATTATGTTGCTGCTGCCAAAACAACAGTTGGCAATGTATGCACGGTAGATGTCACATTGCGTGGGAAACAAACATAAAATGCTGGAGTAACTCCGTGGGACAGGCAGCATCTCTGGAGATTTATAAAGCATTACATTTTGGAACACAAGGAACTACAGAAGCTGGTTTATGGAAAAAAAAAAAAGTGCTGGAGTAACTCAATGTGTCAGGCAGTATCTGTGGAGAACATGGACAGGTGATGTTTCGGGTGAAAGAAGGGTCTAAAGTTTGAAGAAAGGTCCCGACCCGAAACGTCACCTATCCAAGTTCTCCGGAGATGACTAATCTTCAACATTTCACTTCTGGCACTCAAGCCATACCCACGGTAGACTCACGAGTCCCTACGGTAAACTCACGGGCTACTACGTTCTTACAACGTTTAAAAGTTTAAATTTTTCACTTCAAGAGTAAATTTGACTCGTAGAAATCTTTCAGATTTTCACGAGTCAACAAGTTTCCCGTGTACCTGCCGATAGCGTTACGAGTCGCTAAGATACGTCCACGTTCCCGCTACATTAATTCTAAGTGATTACCACAAGTTTCATTTGTTTTATGAGCACTAGTATGGGTGTTGTGGGCTGAAGGGACTGGTTTCTAGAGGGCTAGTATGGACATTGTGGGACATAGAAACATAGAAACATAGAAATTAGGTGCAGGAGTAGGCCATTCGGCCCTTCGAGCCTGCACCGCCATTCAATATGATCATGGCTGATCATCCAACTCAGTATCCCGTACCTGCCTTCTCTCCATACCCTCTGATCCCCTTAGCCACAAGGGCCACATCTAACTCCCTCTTAAATATAGCCAATGAACTGGCCTCGACTACCCTCTGTGGCAGGGAGTTCCAGAGATTCACCACTCTCTGTGTGAAAAAAGTTCTTCTCATCTCGGTTTTAAAGGATTTCCCCCTTATCCTTAAGCTGTGACCCCTTGTCCTGGACTTCCCCAACATCGGGAGCAATCTTCCTGCATCTAGCCTGTCCAACCCCTTAAGAATTTTGTAAGTTTCTATAAGATCCCCTCTCAATCTCCTAAATTCTAGAGAGTATAAACCAAGTCTATCCAGTCTTTCTTCATAAGACAGTCCTGACATCCCAGGAATCAGTCTGGTGAACCTTCTCTGCACTCCCTCTATGGCAATAATGTCCTTCCTCAGATTTGGAGACCAAAACTGTACGCAATACTCCAGGTGTGGTCTCACCAAGACCCTGTACAACTGCAGTAGAACCTCCCTGCTCCTATACTCAAATCCTTTTGCTATGAAAGCTAACATACCATTCGCTTTCTTCACTGCCTGCTGCACCTGCATGCCCACTTTCAATGACTGGTGTACCATGACACCCAGGTCTCGCTGCATCTCCCCTTTTCCTAGTCGGCCACCATTTAGATAATAGTCTGTTTTCCTGTTTTTGCCACCAAAATGGATAACCTCACATTTATCCACATTATACTGCAGGGACGAATGGATTCTTGAGCTGGCGGTTCAGTCACTCAAGCCTGTTGTGCTGGCAGCTCGCTCACTCACGACTGGTGGGCTGGCAGTTGACTCACGACTATTCCTTGAAATTCCACGTTAAGCAGGGTGCAAGGCCACCAAATTCAAGTGTAGTTTCATACCACTTCAAGCAGGGTGCAATGCCACCAAATTCAAGTGCAGTTTCATACCATTTCAAGCAGGGTGCAAGGCCACTAAAGACAGTGTGTCGTGACCTTTCCATCCTCCATCTTGCAGAGACTGAACCATGCCATGTTTCTGGGTTTTATAGTCCCTTCCCCCCCCCCCTCCCCCCAGAAGGGGCGTGGCTTTCATGGCATGATTGACAGGAGAGAGAATCTCAACATTTTTTAAACACTAATAACTATTATTTTTCATCGATGTGAAAATTCCTTGGCACCTGATGAGCGGAGGAGGACTCTGAGTAAGATGGCCAAAAATCACAGCCGTACGTGGTAGCGTTTTTTCTAAAATCAATATAAAGCGCAAACAGGAAGTGGTCAAGATTAGACATTTACTTATATAGAAGGCAAGGCAATTTTAATTAGGCAATGCAATTTTAATTAGGCAAGGTAACTTTAATTAGGCAAGGCAAGTTTAATTAGACAAGGCATTTTTAATTAGGCAACACAGCTTTAGCATTTCTAAACCAAAGGCAAAAGAGCTTTAGCATTTCCAAACCAAAGGCAACACAGCTTTAGCATTTCCAAACCAAAGGCAACACAGCTTTAGCATTTCCAAATCAAAAGCAACACAGCTTTAGCTTTTCCAAACCAAAGGCAACACAGCTTTAGCATTTCCAAACCAAAGACAACACAGCTTTAGCATTTCCAAACTATATTTTCAAACCACATTATGGGCACTGACAGGTCAGTAAAACTACTCAGTTTAGTAGACAGGTGTTCAGTGTTATTCACAGCTCAGACTGAGAATTGCGACCTCTCGCTCCCCCCATCTTGCAGAGAACTAAGGCACCTCCACACGTCAATGGGAAAAATCCTCTTGTCCTGCACAGTGGAGGGGGACTGAGTAAGATGGCCAAAAATCACAGCCGTAAGTGGCAGCGTTTTTTCTAAAATCAATATACAGAACAACAGGAAGTGGTCAAGATCAGACTTTTAGTAATAGAGATATACACACATCATTACCACTTCCTTTTTTGACTAAAATGCATGTTATTGAACACTATTGCATAGTTGTATTCTTGAATCTGTTATGAAAAATAACATGCATAATTATATGTAAAACATGTAACAAACTCGATTCAAAGTATTCATTCCTTTCAATGAAATTGTAAAAATGAACTTGAAAATGTTAATACAAAAATGTTAACAAAGCCGATGCTTAATGCTCACAAGGAAAATTAAGTATTATCCAGTCGACACACACCCTTGAGTCCAGGTGTATGCTGCAATCATCCTTTCAAAAGTCAAATGCATCATTAGTCTGTGGAATTTTAATTTACAGACAAGGATCTGAACATCTTTTATCTCCTGACATTCCACATGTCGCAATTATGATTTAAAGCTGCATTACACTATGCCTTCCATTCCTCTCTACAAATATCACACTGCGTCCCTTCACTTCCGTCCAATCATCCACTTCCTCTTCTGCTTTCTCCTGTTGGGTTGCCCTTGTGGTCTTTTCTTCAGCTTTCATGTTCCATAGTCTGTCCTGTTTTACTTGCTTCTGTATCTTGATGACACTGTACTATGCTGTTTTTATTAACATATAAGCATAGGCATATCGGCTAAGAAAATATATCACATTGTTAACCAAGGCTATTTGGTATAGCACCTCAATGGTCCAGCTACCGCAACTCTGGGTTAGAGAATTCCAATTATTCAAGGAGAGAAATTCCTCTTTATTGCTATCATACATCAGGTCCCTTAATTCTTAAACAATCCACTTTAGCTCTAGATTACACTCAGAACCCACGAGGGGAAGCTGTTTTAATTGTGCTTATGTGTCTATGTGTTTTGAACTGGAGGACTTAAGCACTTAATGGACAGCTCGTTACGGTGCAAACATCCTTCTATTTTCTATGATGGTCTAGGTGCAACTAGCACATCTGAATCCCACAGAACGGAAGCATCTTCCTGCAATAAAAAAAAATCACAGAGACCTCCATGACTTGCTGACAGCATTTATTCATCATCTGGCAATTGAGAGAACAGATTGTTTTTATATCCAGTTTTGGGTGATATCGTGATATATCACCTATGAAGTGATTTTAATTTTTCTGAGGCAATCTACATCATGAGTAAGCATGCAACCATTATATATCTGTGTGCTCTCTGAGACAGCATGTCTCTGGGAGGAGAGACTAGAATGCTGCCAGATTTATTTAAATTCAGGATGTTTCATTGATGGTTGAAAAGCAGCCAAATGCATAAAACTTCACGGCAGCAGTCATTTTAAGGGTCATTAGCAGTCTGGTACTTTACCAGTCTCAATGTGTAGCTGAGACTGCCCTTAGGAAAGTGCACACGGCTCATACATTGTTCATCACCGAGATGCAGATGGCCGAATCATCTGCAGCCATCAACATCCTGCCTCCTTCCTTTTCCATTATCTTGTCTTGTCTGCATGAGGTTACCTTAGCTCAAATCATAAAATTCCACTTGACATCTCTTGTTACTTTGTATTTTTTAAAACATACATCTCATGTTGTGCGCCAGAATTAGTTCTCTTTTTTTGTGATTGTGCTTACAAGAAATTTGTCTTTGCATGCCAATGTTTAATCTGTGCGAGACCAATACTGGACATGCTAACCATGCATGTAGTTGCATTTACATTCATCAAACCAAATAGTCAGGAATGAGCATAGCTGATGGCCAATCCCATTGACATGTCAGCCCATAATTATATTGAAAGATTTTTTTTAGAAGAACACTCAATATGCATTGCCTTTTCTCCAGACATACAGCTAAACACAGTAAAGGTAAAATTACTCAGGTTTGTAATATGGACTTGTGTCACTGTAAAATCCGATTATCATTGAGTGAGAATGCAAAGAACAATTTCCATTATTTACGCAGGAGCAAATGTGATATTGAATATGAATCACAAATCAAGGATAAAAGGGAAGAATTCTGGCATTGGGTCGGAGATGTCATTGTTTTACAGCCCCAGTACCATGAAAAAAATTAAGCACTCATGCTGGAGACAGGATGGATGTGAAAGATTTAACAATATTATTCTTCAACGATTAATCCTTTAAGTGTATGTTCCTTATCAGAAATTATGAAAGGGTAATTTCAATGTGCAAGGGAACTTTGAAGCTTGAAAATAGTGTTAAATAGAATACTTGAGAAAAAGTTGAAGCCTGATAGGAAGGCAGATATTGTCTGATATTTATTGTCTCAAAAAAATGTTGCAGAAACAGTCTTACTATTGGCGTTTTTAAAATTATCTTTAAGTTATTTATTAATCTACTGAAAATACATTAAAAAATTCAATATGATTGAAAAAAATGAACAAGAACATTGAGTTCAAGCACAAAGGAACTAACTATATTGAGGTAGTTCAACATCAAGAAAGAATATATGATGGAAAGAGATGATGACAATAGTGTTGAAGTGCTTTTTCAAACATAAAAAGACTGCCCTTATCTCTAAGGTTCCATCTTCCTGGGAATTTTAAAGGACGTGTTTTATTTTTATGCAATCTCAATTAAATACAACTACGTGGAGAGCTGTGGGTATTCCACAACATGCTCTTAGCCTGCTCTGAATTCCTACATGTTTGTGACCATATACGTTGCAACAACATGTTCTCCCCATCACGGGCAGACAGGCCAGGAGAAACCAATGAGTGACCAGCATCACAAACAGGAAAAAACAGAGGACTTTAAGGCTTCCTCGTGGGGGTGGAGGTGTGGAGTGACTGAACATCCAATCGAGTAAGAAAAGGAGGGCTTTAAGGTCTTACACATTTATACCCCACCCGAAAGGCACAGAACCAGCCAATTTCCCTGTTCTACCACTCTCCTCTGCCTAGCGTAGCAGGTCCTAACTCTCAACAACCTCTCTTTCAACTCCTCCCAATTTCTCAAATTTCAAGGCATAGCCATGACATGTATGGGACCCAGCTATGCCTGGCTCTTTATAGGGTACATCGAACAATACCTGTTCCAGGCGTACACTGGCCCTATCCTCGAACTCTTTCTCTGCTACATTGACAATTGCATCGGAGCTACTTCCTGCACCCATGCAGAACTCACAGACTTCATTAACTTCATGACTGATTGCCATTCTGCACTCAAATTCACTTGGACCATCTCCGACATCTTCCATCCATTTCTTGATCTCAACGTCTCCATCACAGTAGAT
Organism: Amblyraja radiata; assembly: GCF_010909765.2. Taxonomy (NCBI): domain Eukaryota; kingdom Metazoa; phylum Chordata; class Chondrichthyes; order Rajiformes; family Rajidae; genus Amblyraja; species Amblyraja radiata. The sequence continues at coordinate 60,688,721 of NC_045961.1, forward strand.
GGACTATTGATGGACATCTATTATAAACCTACTGACTCCCACTGATATCTAGACTACTCTACTTTCCACCCTGCCTCCTGCAAAGACTTTATCCCCTATTCCCAATTCCTCTGTCTACGCAGCATCTGCACCCAAGATGAGGTGTTCTATACCAGAACATCAGAGATGTCCTCATTCTTTAGAGAATGGGGATTCGCCTCTTCCATCATAGATGAGGCCCTCACACATCTCCTTTGTACCCCACAGCTTTGCTCTAGCTCTGCCTTCCCCTAGCCACAACCGAGACAGAGTCACCCTAGCACTCACTTTCACCCCATCAGCCATTGCTTACAACACATAATCCTCTGACATTTTCGCCACCTCCAATGGGATTCACCACTAGCCACATCTTCCCATCTCCACCCCTTTTCGCTTTCCACAGAGACCATTCTCTTCGAACACCCTGTTTAACTCATCACTTCCCACCCAAACCACCCCCTTCCCAGGTACTTTTCCCTGCAACTGCAGGAGGTGCAACACCTGACCCTATACCTCCTCCCTCGACTCCGTCCAAGGACCCAGAGATCCTTTTAGGTGATGTAGATGTTCACTTGCACGTCATCCCATCTCATCTACTGTATCCTCTGTCCCAGTTGTATATATCGGCGAGACCAAGCACAAGCTCGGCGATCTTTTTGCTGAACATGCCGCTCAGCTCTCCTAGGCCTACAGGATCTCCCAGTTGCGAAACACTTTTCTTCCCATTCCCACATTGAACTTTCTCTCCTGGTCCTCCTCCATTGTCAAAGTGAGGCCCAATGCAAATTGGAGGAACAGCACTTCATATTTCACTTGAGCAACTTACAACCCAACGGAATGAATATTGATTTCTCTAACTTCAAGTAACCCTTGTTTTCCCTCTCTCTCTGTTCCTCCCCCCACCCTAGTTCTCTGTAGTTTCACTGTCCTTCTGATTAATATTACTGATTGTATGCTTGCTTCTCACCTTCCCCTCAGCTAACAATGAACCATTCTACATTTCCTTTAACATTGTCTGCTTAGGTCTGTCATTTTTGAAATCTTACCCTTCCAAATCTCTAGACGCTCTCTTCCCTGACTCTCAGTCTGAAGAAGGCTCTCGACGCAAATCATCACAATTCTTTCTAACCAGAGATGTTGCCTGTCCCGCTGAGTTACTCCAGCATTTTGTGTCTATCTTCTGATGCTAAATTTGTTGGGGCAAAAGGGGAGACTCACAAAAGATACGTGGCTGCATTTTCAACTTTTCTTGACTTGATCCGGAAATCATAATAAAACATAATGTAGATTGGTTATTGCATGCAAACCAATCACAGTAGAATAGCATCACTAATCCCACCTTACTGTATGATTCATACTAACATCCACTTCCTACACTAGTCAGTCTTGGAAGCGGTAACAGTTGCTGCAGATTGTGTAGTTTACTTATTTACATGGTGTCAGAAAGATTGGAGCAACCCACCGCTTCGGTTTACTGGTTTTTATTCCTGTTTATCAGCTTATCTTTGATTCCGACATCGGCGAGCGATGGCAGCTCTTTGAGATTGATTACGGACACTACATCAATATCGTCCACCGAAATGAACCAGACACTGTCAAGGCTTCCCTTCTACTTAACCTTGCGGGACCCAAGCCATGATAAGAGCTTGGACTTTTGAATATGCATCAGCCGTCCAAGACGACAACGATCAGGTAGTTGTGCCTGCCGAGTCTATGCATGACCCTAGTGTTTTACTGCGTAAATTTCGTCAGATATGCGACCTACCATCGAACCGCATTTTAGAAAGAGCCAAATTATTTGAGAGACACCAGCTTCCTGACGAGCCGACAGAGAGATTTAATTGTGATTAAAGATACATGGCTCAGAGGTGCTGATTCGAAACCATGCCGAATGAGCTGATAAGAGATAAACTAATTTCTGGGATGATTGATCAGAAGCTAAGGACTGAGTAACTACGGAATCCTGATTTAACCCTTGAGCAAGCAACACATGCCTGTCGTATGTCTGAGTTTGTTGCTCCATTAAGCGAACAACTTGACGTTGAGAAGAAAACCATAAACCTGACGGGTTTCAACAGACTACAAACACTGACCGATAACTGAAAATTTATGACTGAGCCCCCTCAACCGGCTAATCGGGGATTCGACAACGAGCCCCCTCAGAGATGTCCTAATTGTAACTACTTCCACAACAAGGGACGAGCTACCTGTCCTGCTTACGGAAAGTCCTGCATTTACTGCAAGAGGATGAACCATTTTGCCATCGTTTGCAGAGCCCGTGGGAAAAGACCCTCCAGTTCAGCATCTAATCTGCACCTGCTGCAACAAGACCAAACAACTCCTGCTTCTCAAGACCAGCTCAACTCTGCCCCCGAGGACAGTCCAATTAACTCTTATGGGGAGTCAACTGTGCATTCACTCCTTCACACAGCTGGTAAGATTCTCGATCCGTCAGTTCTGATGTCAATTAATAATAAACTTGTGAAGGCCAAGCGAGATACTAGTGCAAGAGTTAATGTAATGTCTGTGCACATCTACCACAAGATAACAAATAATGAGGCCTTGACTAAAGTCAAGTCCACTCTACATGCTTACGGGGGAGAAGTTTTGTATCCCCTGGGAAGAACCACTTTTAAATGTGTGCGGAAAACACTACAAGGAATATGACCTTCTATGTTTTGAATTCTGACTCTGTGACTCTACTGGGCATCCATGCATGCCAAGACTAAGTGCTGGTTTTCTTTGACCGATCAGTTCACAAGCTGCTGATATCTGTGGACCCGGTAAAAGAATACCCTGATCTATTCGATGGCAAACTAGGCAAGCTGCCTGTGACCTACAAGATATCCATTGACCCCAATGTTGACCCAGTTGTCCATGCACCTCACCGTGTGCCACACGCTATGTGAGACAGGATTGAGTCTGAACTAAAGAACATTAGTCCTTAGGCGTACTAGAAGAGATCAGTGAACCCACTGAATTGGTTTCCACTATGGTTGCCACCCTTAAGAAGGATAAAAACGAGCTCCGCATGTGCATCAATCTAAAGGATTTGAACGCTGCCATCAGGGATCCACGTTATCCTATGAGGACTGTCGAGGACGTTGCTGCGCAGATCGGACGAGCCATCGTATTTTCAGTCCTCGACGCAAAAAGCTTATTTTGGCAGATACCGCTAGATGACGAGTCGTCAAACCTGACCACATTTGCCACTCCATTTGGCAGATTTAAATTTCTAAGAATGCCATTCAGCATCAACTCAGCCAGTGAAGTCTTCCAGAGGAACATGGAACTGCTGTTCCAGGGCCTCCCGTGTGCCATCATCGTAAACGATATCCTGGTTTATGGCAAGAACACAGCGGAGCATGACAACAAGCTAAAGGTTATCATGGACCGGGCACGTCAGATCAACCTGAAATTCAACCCTAACAAGTGCAAGTTCAGGATTCCAGAGGTATGGTATCGCAGAGATGCCAGCCCCCACCGACATGTTCAGCCTGCAGCGATTCCTGGGTATGGTGAACTTTCTGGGGAAGTTCATACCGAACCTCAGTGAACTGAGTTCGCCTCTGAGACAACTAACTCAAAAGGATACTGCCTGGTTCTGGTTCCAGCAACACCAAAAAGCATTTGATGCTTTAAAATCGAGACTGACCAGCGCTCCCACCTTGACATTTTTCAACCTGAAGCGCCCTGTGACAGTTGCCTGCGATGCCTCATGATACAGACTCGGTGCCGCCTGCCTACAATCATCTGCCGATGAGACTTTATGTCCAGTCTCCTATGCCTCCCGCACCATGACCGACTCTGAACAGCGCTACGCGCAAATTGAGAAAGAGCTGTTGGCTGTGGTCTTCGCTTGTTCTAAATTCAAGTACTTTGTCCTTGGGAATGTTTTCATGGTCAAGACAGACCACCAACCTCCGGTAACCATCCTCAACAAACCTATCCTCACAGCACCACGCACCACGGGCATCCAACGAACGACAGCCCTATGAACGGGACGAGTTTACGGTTCTCAGCATTGACTTTGTTCCCACAAAACAATTGCGCCGCCTAGCCGAACACACAGCCGCTGATGCCACCCTCCAGCTACTCTCATCCATAATCAAGAGAGGCTGGCCAGAAAGACAGTCCAGCACCATTGGAGGTGCAGTCGTTCTTCTTAGTCTGTGATGAACTGGTAATACAAGACGGTGTCATAGTTAAGGGCCACAAAGTTGTGATCCCTTCATCACTACATAACAAACACTACAAAGAGGCACACAGCGGTCACCCCGGCACCGATGCCACGCTGGCCCACGAACAGAATATGTTTTACTGGCCCGGCATGGCCAAGTACATACGGGACAAGACAGCCTCTTGCCCCTGCTGCAACAACCTCCACCAGCACTGCCCTGGACGTCGCTGGCGGTATACATTTTTGAGGGGCACGGTAAACATTATCTAGTCCTAGTTGACTCCTATTCTAACTGGTTTGAACTTGATTTACTGCCTTCTATAACATCAGAGATGGTCATTCAAAAGCTACAGAAACACTTCTCAACATTCGGCACACCTGTCCGCTTGCAGACCGACAACGGAAGACAGTTTACCAGTCACGCCTTCAAACACTTTGCTAACCGATGGAATTTCCACCACGTCACAAGCAGCCCCGAATATCCACAAAGTAACGGACTTGCTGAACGAGCCGTCAGAAGCGCTAAACAGCGAATGGAACACACCCACATAGCCAGGTCAGATGTGTATCTCGACCTCTTAAACCTCAGGAACATTGCTTGAGACGGGATCCTGGGCTCACCAGCCCGACGACTGATGTCCAGGACAACGAGACCTCCGATACCGATTGCCCAGCAGAAGCTGATGCCACAGGTGCTGAAGCCAGCTACGATCCAGTAGCGCATCCAGGAGAAACACGACATCCAGAAACGATCTCATGACAAGTCCAGCAAACCACTTAAACCACTACTACCGGGCCAAGTCGTCTGTTTGCAAACTACTGTGGGACATTCCCATTTAGGTTGCGTTGTTGGCCCATCTGAAGAACCCCGATCTTACCTTGTTGACATCGATGGTGCCTTGTACCGTTGGAGCCGCCAACACTTGCTGGCTGTGAAGGAGCCATGTCCTCCACCAGCTGATCCTTTCGCTCCATCTCTACTGTTCCAGCCGTCTGCAGCTGCGTCCACAACCAGTTCCAGCATGTCCCTTACTCCAGCACGACCGGCGGCTATGACTAACAACAATACTACCTCTAACGCATGCTCCCCCTGTCGGTCACCACGGGTGTCCCCTGCTGCTTTCTCATTTCCGGGTTCACCGCCTCCCTCTAATTTTTCTGGCGAAGGGGGAGAGGGCTTGGTCCGTACGCGTTCGGGCCGTATTAGTAGAGAGCCTGACAGATATGGTGAGTATGTTTGAATTCTAGCTGCATGTGTGTTTAACTATATTCACTCTTTACGGGGAAGGCTGTAGATTGGTTATTGCATGTGAACCAATCACAGTAGAATAGCATCACTAACCCCACCTTACTGTATGATTCATACTAACACCCACTTTCTACACAAGTCAGTCTTGGAAGCGATAATGATGAACTAACAACTACCAACCTGCTGTACCGTTATAATATGGGTACTGATTAAAGATGATCTTGAACTACAGATTGTGTAGATTACTTATTTACACATAATAAAACAATTTTAAATTGCATAGTGTCAAGAAGATTGTGCTATATAATCAGATTTCTAGCAAAGCATGCCATAAATTATGAAACTTGAAAGTCAATTTTTTTTCTGGAATTCTCTGAAGTTGTGCAGCTAGCATTTACGAGTGTGGCTGTTGAAAGCTGATGATGACTCATGCAGAGGATATGCAAACACATGAACACCACACTTGCTTACAGGTTATTTCCGTTAATTTTGTGACACAGCGTCAACATTTGATTCCCAGGAGACTGGTTGTGGAGCTAGTATCCTGCAGTTTCCAAGCAGTTTCATAGCAAAATTTACCCTATGAATCTGCTCCTTGTTTATTAGCTTACAGCCCAGTGGTATGAATATTGATTTCTCTCACTTCAGGTTGCCTCGCCATTCCCTCTCTCTCTATCCCTCCCCCAACCAAGTCGCACTAGCTTCTTGTTTTCACCCTACAAACAGCTTGTAATGGCTTGTTTCCTTTATCATCATTACTTTTTTGCATATCTTCTATTCATTGTTCCTTATCTCTCCACATCATTGTCTACATCTCTCATTTCCCTTATCCCTAACCAGTCTGAAGAAGGGTCTTGACCAGAAACGTCACCATTCCTTCTTTCCAGAGATGCTGCCTGCCCGGCTGTTACGACAGCATTTTGTGTCTATCCTAGCTTTAAAAAAATATATATATATATATATTTTTTTTTAAATTATTTTTATTAGAAGCAATTGTACAAGGATAAAACAATCGACATCTAAAATTATACAATTATTGTACAGCTCGTTTTTAACCTTATAACCTGAAAATAAGAGAAAAGAAGAGAGAAAGAATAAGAGGGGGAAAAAGTGAGAGGTGAAAAGGTAGCTCGAAAAAGCAGATAGTAAAGACCCCCAGACTACCAAAGTAGTGTGGCCGAAAAGTGAGTAGAGATATAAGAGAGGACAAAAAAAAGGAAAGTGGAGATATACCTGCCCATCGTCACCCCCCCTCCCCCCTCCCCCCTCCTCCCCTCCCCTCCCTCCTCCCCCCCTCCCCCCCCCCTCCCCCCCCCCCCCCCACCCACCTCACCCAACCCAGAATCAGATTTAAAATTAGATCTGTGTTTGGCCATACTATCCTTGTAAGAATACAATTTAAGGGTGTCCATGTCTTGAAAGATTGATCTGGTTTTTCTTCCAAGACAAGTCTAATATTTTCCAAATGTAGTGTCTCTGACATGTTTGTCATCCACATCTTCACTGTAGGGACTGATGTGTGTTTCCAAAATTTAAGTATACATTTTTTCGCCGTTATCAGGCCATAGTTAAGGAAACGTCTTTGAAATAGTGTTAGCTCAGAACAGGCTTCTGACGTACCTAGTGTGATCAATTCTATGTCGGGGTCCAATTTTATTTAAAGTATTTTAGAAAAAAATCAAAAATTCCCCTCCAGAAATTATGTAACTTTATACATGAGGCAAAAGAATGGGTTATGGTTGCTTCCTGAAGGAGACATTTATCACAAATAGGGAATACATTTGGGAAGATCTTATTCAGTTTAGACTTTGAGTAATAATGTCTATGCAGTATTTTAAATTGTATTAGCGAGTGCCTAGCATTAAGAGAACAGTGTATATATAGAAGGCTTTCCTCCCAACTATCTTTTAAAATTGTTTGGCCCAGTTCATCTTCCCAAGCTCGCCTAATTATTTCCGATGATGGAGTTTGTAAATTTAAAAGGGTATTGTAAAGGTATGATATTAACTTATTTGAATCAGACTTTCTATTCATGCATTCATCTAGTATGTCTGGAACCATATGTGTGTTGCCTTTGGTGTTGAAAGTGCTAAAGCAAGCTGTGTTGCCTTTGGTTTTGAAAGTGCTAAAGCAAGCTATGTTGCCTTTGGTTTTGAAAATGCTAAAGCAAGCTACGTTGCCTTTGGTTTTGAAAGTGCTAAAGCAAGCTGCATTGCCTTTGGTTTTGAAAGTGCTAAATCAAGCTGCCTTGCCTTTGGGTTTGAAAGTGCTAAATCAAGCTGCCTTGCCTTTGGGTTTGAAAGTGCTAAAGCAAGCTGCCTTGACTTTGGTTTTGAAAGTGCTAAAGCAAGCTGGCTTGCCTTTGGTTTTGAAATTGCCAAAGCGATCTGCCTTGTCTTTGGTTTTGAAAGTGCTAAAGCAAGCTGACTTGCCTTTGGTTTTGAAAGTGATCAAGCGAGCTGACTTGCCTTTGGTTTTGAAAGTGATCAAGCGAGCTGGCTTGCCTACTTAGAGCTGCCTTGCCTAATTAGAGCTGTCTTGCCTAATTAGAGGTGCCTTCTATATAATAAAAAATCTAATCTTGACCACTTCCTGTTTGCGCTTTATATTGATTTTAGAAAAAAATTCTACCACATACGGCTGTGATTTTTGGCCATCTTACTGAGTCGCCCAACGCTCATCAGGTGCTGAGGATTTTTCCCATCGATGAGAAATAAAAGAGTTATTAGTGTTTAAAAAATGTTGAGATTGCCTCTCCTGTCAATCACGCCATGAAGGCCACGACCCTTCTGATGGGAGGGGGGGAGGGACTAAAACACCCAGAAGTGTGGGTGTGGCTCAGTCTCTGCAAGATGGGGGAGGGAGAGGTCATGACTCGCTGTCTTTAGTGGCCTTGCACCCTGCTTGAAATGGTATGAAACTGCACTTGAATTTGGTGCCCTTGCACTCTGCTTGAAATGGAATTTCAAGGAATAGCCGTGAGTCAACTGCCAGACCACCAGCCGTGAGTGAGTGAACTGCCAGCACAACAGGCTTGAGTGACTGAGCCGCCAGCCCAAGAATCCATTCGGCCCACAATGTCCATACTAGCACTCTGGAAACCAGTCCCTTCAGCGCACAACACCCATACTAGCGCTCCAGAAAGTCCCCCCCACTGGCCACCAATATTGGAATTGGTGGAGAGGTGGAATATTGCATTGGGAGACCAGCCCTCCTGTGTGATGCTGGGACCCAACGGGTCCCACTTAGTCTAGTAATTTTATATAATTCCATCAGGTCTCCACACAAACTCTGATTCTCCTGAGAAAATAATGCGGGTTGTCCAAACTCTCCTTATATCCAATACTCTATAATCCAGGCAGCCTTCTGGTTAAGAAAAATGCTGCTGGAGCTCGGTGAGTCAAGTGGCATATGTGGAGGGAATGGATAGGTGGCATTTTGCGTTGGGCCACTTCTTCAGATTGATGAAGTGGTGGGAAGAAAGCTGGAAAAGAAAGGTGGTGGTAGGAAAAACCTGTCAGGTGATTAGTGAATATAAGTGAGGGATGGAGATTGACAGATGGGTAGGTGTAGTGACAAAGCATAGAGGTGAAAAGGAGACCAAAGGGAAACATATAGAAAGGAGAGGAGGAGTGAAATGTAAAGAGGGAGATATATTTGGGGAAGGGGTTGGGGTGAAATGGGAAAGAGGATGGAAAAAAGGTAAATGGAGAACTCAGAGATGGAAGGGGTGCATTGTATGTCCGCTGTGAAAAGAAGAATGATGGTGGAAAACGCCAGTCTCAGATGCGTCTGTACCAAAGGTTGATGAGGCAGACGCAAGTTCAACTTTCCTGATAGTGAATCTGCGGAGTCCATGGCCACATCCTCAAGACCTGTGCAGAGCAGCTGGCATAGGTAGTCACAGACATGTTTAACCCCGCACTACCCCTTTCTGTAGTCCGCACCTGCTTCAAAAAGAGCAGTATCATTTCGGTGCCGAAGAAAAGTAAGGTAATGTGCTTTATTCTACCTTCATGAAGAGCTTTGAGAGACTGGTGATGCCACACATTAACTCCAGCCTCCCAGCCAGCCAGCCTTTATCCACTAAAATTTGCTTATCATCACAACAGATCCACAGCAGACACTATCTCCCTGGTCCTGAACTCACCTCTTGGATGCCGAGACAACAAAGATTTCTATGTTAGACTCCTATTCATCAACAATAGCTCTGCCTTCAACCAATTTCTGGAACTGATCTAAATCCCACTGTATCGTTTGACAATCTTCCTCACCATCCATAACACCATTTGCTGTCTCTGCAGAATTACTAACCGACCCATTTACATTTAAGTATAACTTGTTTATATATTTTGCAAACGACTGGGCTCCCAGCACTGATCCCTACAGCTCCATTGGTCACTTATCTCCAGCCAGAATAATAGCCTTCCAACACTACCCTCTGACCTCTATGGGTAAGCCATTTCTGAATCCAAATGACCATTTCACTCTGGATCCCATGCATCTGCATTTTCTGAATTAGCCTGCCATGAAGGACTTCATCAAATACCTTACTAAAATCCACGGGGGCAACACCCATTGCCTTAAGTTCATCAATCGTTCTTGTCACCTCCTCAAAGAAAGATTAAAGTTCATAAGACATTATCTGCAAAGCCACGATGACTATCCCTAATTATCCCTTTCTCTTTCAAATGAAAGACAATCCTATGCTGAAGAAACCTCTCCAAAAGGTTCCCTAGCACGAACGTGAGGCTCACCTGCCTATAATTTCCTGGATTTTTTCAACTTCCCAATCTAATCAAAGAAACAACATTGACTACTCTCCAGTTCTCTGGTACCTCGCATGTGGTTAGAGTGGATATAACATCTTCATGAAGGCCCTTTTAATCTCCTTTCTTGCCACCCAATAATCTGGAAAAAATCCCATCAGGTCCTTGGGATTTATCGCCCTGAATGCATTTCAAGAGACTTTCAATTTCTGGCCATTATTTCGTGGATGGAAATGTTACCTTTATTTTTTTTGAGACAGATTTGCCTCCTGAATGCAAACTTGATACCTCATTCTATTGGAACTGAATCTTAAAATAATAAATTAATCAGATTTATAAAAAACTGTAAATACAATTTAATACGAGAAATTAAATTTATATTTGTTTTAGCTACAAAGTCTGACCCAGAGACAGGAATAGTACTGAAGGGTCTCGTGGGTTATTTTTAATAAATGTTCAGCTGTGTAGATAGCAGACCAAAGCCCAATCACAACTTGCTCCTGGGAAATATGAATTGGTATTACTTACCTTGACTGTATGCAGTTACCTGAATGATTTCCAGGGTTGCATTCCTTTAGCTCTCTCATGGTATTTAGTGACATTTAGAGCAAGTTAGCTGTAAAGATTGAAAAATATTTATTGTAAGTTTGAAAATGGGTGACTTTGTCTGCAACATTGTATTTGCCATTCAAACCACAAAATGAGGATAGAAAAAAAGAAAATATCGGAAATCCGCAATGTTAGATGGTGCCTTCAGGTGGATGATTTTTCAATTAGACTAAAAACAAGTATAAGTATGTATGTAAAAAAAAGCTCATACAAATTATGAAAGCCAGAACAAAGCTGGAAGAGAGGAAGGGCAGGACAAAAACCTGCCAGTGATAGGTATACAGGTGATTGGGATTTTTGATAGGCAGATGGTTGAAAAAAGGCAAGAGATGGAAAGACAGAAAGTGGGAGACAAAAGGATTGAATAATTGTGAATTGTGATGCTAGAGGAAATAATGTAGATGGAAGGGTTGGGGTGTTGGAGTAAAATGAGTGAGTCCAGGTAAGGCACTGGGAAGAGGGTGGTGGGAGTCGGGGCAGGGGGGGGGGGGGGGGTGGGGGGGAGGGGGGAGAAATGTAAAGGAGGGGGAAAATGAATAGAAGTGAATTTGTTTAGTTACCAAAAATTAGAAAATGTATTATTTATACCGTTTGGGTTATACATTACCAATGTGGAAAGAGCTTCAAGATGGCGGATGTGCGGGAGTGGGCGCCGTCTGTGTATGGCAGCCTGCCCGCAGTCCGCCTCTACTCCTTTCTTTATTTTATTTTATGTTAGTGGAGGTCTTCTATGTGGGGGGTGGGGGTGGGGAAGGGGGAAACTTTATTCTTAGTCCCCTACCTGGTCGGAGAGGCAGCATCCCTCCGTGCTGTTTCTTCGCCCCGTCCTCGCGGCCTACCACCGAAAGGGGAGCGGCGTTTTCCTGTCGGGACCGGCTGGGACTACAGCTTCGGCGGCGGTGGCACAGCGCTGGGATACCAACAAGGAGCGGGCGATGCCTACCGGGTCGCCGTGCGGTAAGCTCCGGAGCGCTTTGGTCGCCGACTTCCAACATCGCGGAGCTGTGGCTGCGGGCGTTCGGCCGCGGGCGGCGCTGGATTTGGATTTGGAGCGCCGCAGAGCCAGAGATCGAGTTCGCCGGGGTCGGAGCTCCAGCCGGCGCGGCCGGAGGACTACGAGTGCCGCGGTCTCCGCTCTCCGGGGAGGGGACAGCCGCTCCAGACTTTTCCAAGCCGCTGAGGAATGTTTCACCCGACGCCGATGTTTCATCTTTACAGCAAGAGGGCCCTGAAAATCATCGGACTGGCTGCACGGCCACAGATGGGCCCTGACCTCGGGATGTTTCACAGAGGAAGAGGACTTGACTTTCTGGTGCCTTTCCCCCGCAGTGGAAATTTTTGATTCTGCTGTGGGGGGATGTTTGTGTTGTACTCTGTAATATGTTGTGTCCATTTTTATTCATTTTTTTAAAAACCTTTTTCTATGGTTTGCAATGGAACTTATTATTATTTAAATTATGTAAAGCGCTTTGGGGTCAATGCAAATTGGCTTACAATGCGCTATATAAATAAAGTTTACTTACTTACTTACTTACTAGTAGTGACAATATGAGTATAGAAGTTGGGATGTCATGTTAAAATTGTACAAGGCATTGGTGAGGCCAATTCTGGAGTATGGCGTACAATTTTGGTCGCCAAATTAAAGGAAAGATGTCAACAAAATAGAGAGAGTACAGAGGAGATTTACTAGAATGTTGCCTGGGTTTTAGCAACTAAGTTACAGGGAAAGGTTAAACAAGTTAGGTCTTTATTCTTTGGAGCGCAGAAGGTTAAGGGGAGACTTGATAGAGGTTTTTAAAACGATGAGAGGGATAGACAGAGTTGACGTGGATAAGCTTTTTCCATTGAGAGTAGGGAAGATTCAAACAAGAGGACATGATTTGAGAATTAAGGGACAGAAGTTTAGGGGTAACATGAGGGGGAACTTGATCCGGAAGTGGCGGCGCTGTGATACGGCTGCGGCTCGCCTGCAGTCTGTCTGTTTTACTTTTTTGTGTTGTTTTTTTTGTCTAGTTTAGTAAATTTTTTGGTTATTAGTTGGTGTTATGTGTGTGGGGGGGGGGGGGTGAAACAGGGCTTTCTGTCACTCCCTTCGGGGGAATGCGATTTTTTGTCGTATCCCCCTTCTCTTCCCCCGTCTGCGCTGAGGCCTAATGGCGGAGCTGGCGGCCTCCAACCTGCGACCGACCTCGAGGGTCCGGAGGTAGAGCCAGCCAGGACTCACCAATGCGAGGCTGGCCGTCTTCGAGCTGTGGCGACGTCCGGGCAGTGGCACGACTCGGTGCTCCAGTGAGGGCGGATGGCGCGGGGCTGAGACACTCCCGTGCGGGCGGCACGGCTACCGTCTGGAAGGCGCTCCCGTGTGAGCGGCCTGGTTCACGGCTGGAAGGCGCTCCCGTGGGGGCAGCCCGGTGCGGGGCTGAGACGCTGCCGTGTGGGTGGCCTGGCTACCGGCTGGAAGGCGCTCCGGTGAGGGCGGACCGGCTCCCGGCTGGAAGGCGCTCCCATGTGAGCGGCCTGGTTCCCGGCTGGAAGGCACTCCCGTGGGGGCAGCCCGGTGCGGGGCTGAGACGCTGCCATGTGGGCGGCCCGGTGCAGGGCTGAGACGGTGCTCCGGCGGCTGAGGCGGCGTTCTGGCGGCAGCGACCGGGATCCGGGGCTCGGCCGTGGGCCAGTGGATGACAATGTCGGGAGCTCGCAGGTCACAGGCTGGTGCCTGTTTTCCGGAGCTCCCGTTGCAACAGCAGCGTCTGCTGGACTGGAGGGCGGCAGCTTCGACCACCCCCGGGCCGCGGAGCTTGAACCGTGGGACTGATACCATCGCCCGGTGGGGTATCGCCTCGGCTCAGAGGGAGAAGAGGAGGGAAGAGACAGTAACTCTAAGACTTTTGCCTCCATCACAGTGAGGAGGTGTTTGGTGAACTCACTGTGGTGGATGTTAATTTGTGTTTATTGTGTGTTGTTATTATTACATGTATGGCTGCAGGCAACAGCATTTCGTTCAGACCGAAAGGTCTGAATGACAATAAAGGAAATCTAATCTAATCTAACTTCTTTACTCAGAGAGTGGTAGCTGTGTGAAATGAGCTTCCAGTGGAAGTGGTGGAGGCAGGTTGGATTTTATCATTTGAACATAAATTGGATAGGTATATGGACGGGAAAGAAATGGACGGTTATGGTCTGAGTGCAGGTAGATGGGACTAGGGGAGAATAAGTGTTTGGCACGGACTAGAAGGGCCGAGATGGCCTGTTTCCATGCTGTAATTGTTATATGGTTATATGGTTAATATGGGGATATATTTCTCCACCTTGCATGTGGTCTCATTCTGGCACAGGAGGAGGTCCAGAACAGAATGGTCAGTATTGGAATAGTCAGAATGGTTATCAACTGGAGATCCTATAGGCTTTGGCATACTGAGTGCCGAGTCTATGCTTGGTCTTGCCGATGTAATGGAGGCCACATTGGGAACACCCGATGCAGCAGATAAAATAAAAGGTGGTGCATATAAACATTTGTTTCACTGAAAGAACTGCTGGTATCCCTGCATTGAGATAAGGGAGAAGTTTAAGGAACAGGTTTTACATCTATTACGGCTGCTGTGGGAATGGGGGAAGTATCTGGAGCGGGAGTAGTTTGTATATGAAGGGATGAGTGAATCAATGAGTTGCAGTGGTCTTTGCGGAAGGCAGAAAGGGGTGGGGATGGGAAAAATGTGACTGGTGGTGAGATCCCATTGGAGCAAAAATGTATGAGATTGACATGTTGGATGTGAAGGCTGATAGGGTGAAAGGTGAGGGCCAGGGGAATTCTATGTTCTGCTTGGGGTGAGGGGGAGCAAGAGCAGAACTATGGGACACAGAAGAGGCACAGGTGACTGACCCAAAATAGAGAAGATTATGGCATGATCAATGAATTTAGTACATGATTGATGGACACAGGTGTTTTGAGGTTTTAACCTACAATGAACATTACAGGCCAAGAGAGTAGGATGGAAAGAGGCAAAAGTTCATGTAATCCATCACTTATTGTACGTGAAGGTGCTGTTGAATTGAAAATCGGTGCAGGGTAACTGAGGAAGAGAATGTGAGTTTTACAAAAAGAACAATCCCTTTGGAATGCTGAAGAGAAAAGGGGACAATGTTTGGTGCCATCATGCTGGAGGTGCCAGAATCAGCTAAGGATGACCTCTTGAATATTGAGGTAGTAGGAAAGAAAGGTGGAGTCAAGGCAACCTAAGCTATGTTTCTGTGAAGGAGGAATAGGTGTAAACACATAAGTGGAGGAAATGGAGGATGGGTAGTTGAGGACTATCAACTATGGTGGCTTAGGAAAATGAGAATGATCCCAGGGGTGATTGGGTTAACACATGACGAGTGTTTGATAGCACTGGGCCTACACTCGCTGGAGTTTAGAAGGATGAGAGGGTATATCATTGAAACTTAATGAATAGCAAAATGACTGGATTGAGTGGATGTGGAGAGGATTTTCCACTAATGGAAGAAGCCAGAACCAAAGGGCATAGCCTCCGAATAAAAGGACATACCTTTAGAAAGGAGATAGGGAGGCATTTATTTAGAGGGTGGTGACTTTGTGAAATTCATTGCCACAGGCGACTGTGGAGGCCTAGTCAATGGATATTTTTAAGACAGAGATTGACATATTCTTGGTTAGTAAAGGTGTCAAGGGGTATGGAGAGAAGGCAGGAGAATGGAATTAAGAGTGTAAGATAGACCAGCTAAATGACTTATTTCTGCTCCTATGAGTTATGAACTTATGAACATTGGAAATGCAGATATGGGTGACATCACCAAAACAGATGAATACTGTGAAATTGAGATATAGAATCTGTAAACGTTACAGGTTAGAAGGAAGAGACAGCATTTCCTTCTTCCTGCATTGTCTAGCACATGCTTTAGAGGTGAAGCAGCTATTTCTGTAAACTTTCAATTTAATGCTCATCAGGTGGTTGCCTTTAGAATGTAGAGAAAATACAGAATAGGTTAAGTGTTGTCGGATATTTTAATTCACACTTTTTAAAATTCCAGTCACACAGCATTTTAATTCTCTGCTCCACTGCTACTCTGGCTCCCCATCATTGACATACTGTGCTGTTCCAATAAAGCGTGTAAACACAAAGAACTACAGCTCATCTCCAGACTACACACATTAGAGTGCTCTGGAATATAAGGTGTGTTCGCTTGCAGGTATTTTATTTATGGTGTAATCCCATTTTTGTTTCTTTTCATCCTATTTCGATCCATCCCATATTAGATTTCCATATTAATCACTTTTAACCTTTGATATCCCCTGCTTCACAGCTTAATTTATTCTATTTCTGACACCTCTCTTCTTTTTCTTGATCTCAGCTTCCACCACTGAGGATAGACTATTGACTGACATCTACTACAAACACACCCCCAGCCAGTTATTTAAATAACATCTGCTCCTATTCTGCCTCTTTCAAAGGTGCTATACCCCTACCTCAATTCCTCCATCTCCACCCCATTTACTCTCAAGATGAGGTGTTCCATTTTCGGACAATCAAGATGTCCTCTTCTTTTGTAAACATCATTTCCCCCTGCCGTCACATTCTAATATTGCTGACCCTGGTCCTCTACACTAGTCACACTGAATCTCAATATATGCTTGAGGACAGAAGCTGATAGGCAGCATGGTGGCGTGATAGGCGGTATGGTGGCGTAGTTGTAGAGCTACAGCCTTATAGCACCAGAGACCCAGGATCGATCCTGACTACAGGTGCTGTCTGTACAGAGTTTGTATGTTCTCCTCGTGACCTGTGTGGGTTTTTTCCGAGATCTTCAGTTTACTCCCACAGACTCTGTGGACCGAAGGGCCTGTTTCAGCGTTGTATCTATATCTCTAAAATAAAATAAAATAATCTATTTTTACTGCTGTTTTTCTTAGAGCCATTCAAATATAATATTGAATTAAAAATTCTCACATATGATTCAGCTATTTTTACTCTTATTGCTTCTAAAATGGCATTTACTTTTTCATTTATTTATTTACTTGTTTCTTTATTCATATGTCTGTCCTTCTGTTTGTGTGTCTGTTTGTTGTTTTTAATACATGTTCTATTAACACTCACTTACCATTATCTTTTTTGTTACATGATCTCTCATCACTCCATCATATCGCAGACCCTGAACATGGATTGAATGTTTTGCCTGTTGGCTCTGGGCATTGCAGAACAAGCAAAAATGAGCTAGGCTGCAGACTGTGAGCGATGGGAACAGAATGAATAGAGAGAATTGGTGAGAATAGATATAACAAGCAATAGCATAAAGAGGCGGAGGGAGGTGGGGGGGATAATTGTGGGTGGGTAGGACTGTGATTTGTCTGATAGGGGATTAAACCAGGATTATTCAGAAAGTCAGAAACGGAGAACTGCAGATGTTGGTTTCCAAAAAACCCCACAAATTGCCACACAACCACACAGAGTAACCACAAGTTACTCTGGGTCAGGCATCATCTCTGAAGAACATGGATAGGTGATGTTTCCGGTCGAGACGTCTGAGAACGGGTCGGTAACCTGAAGCATCATCTAATGTTCTCTAGAGAAGCTGCATGACCCATTGGGTTACAACAGCGCTTTGTGTATTTCTTTATTCAGAAAGGGTATGACAATGGGTTAGATAATGTTAAAGTGGTCAGAAATGAAGTTCAGAGGTCTGTCAACTGCTGAACTTCCATGCATGCAATTATCAATTTCCTCTCTTGCAGTTCTGCTTTTTCCCTTAATGCTGTTCTTTGATTCATCGAATTGCTAATCATCTCTCCTCGCAATTGCTTGAGACTATGATTAAAGGTCAGCTTCATGACCAACAGCTATTGGTGTTTTCATGTGCCAGTCAGGCTGCCATTTTGGTATCAGTCTGGTGGAACATGGAACATCATATGTTTGTAATGTTTGTAATGTATGGCTGCAGAAACGGCATTTCATTTGGACCTCAAGGGGTCCAAATGACAATAAATTGAATTGAATCATATAGTGAATGCTATTCTGCCTTTAAGAACAGCAGGTTCTCTATCCCCTTTTCTGAATGAAACTGAATTGAAAATGCTGAAAATTATTAGCTGGCAAGGCAGAGTGCATGGAAAGGAATATAGTTAAACACTTCAAATCAATAATCTTTGATCTGACCCATAATGAATGGTACTTTTTTTTCTTCTTCAACCTCCTGTACCCTCTGCAAAAACTGGGGTCCAGTACTCCATGATGAGATTGTTTAGAGAATGAGCATTTTATAAAATTAAATCGCTGCATTACAAAATCAGAAAACATTATAACAGTGAATAAGGCTGTATAGATTTGCATTAGTTCTCTGAATTATCTACTGAGTTCCATGTTCTTGTCCAATTAATTTGCACACTGCCATATTTTTATTATTCCATTATTAATCCAGTTAATCTATGAAATTTGTTATAGAAGGTATTTCTCCCATTGTTACTTGTATTGTCTTCCATATCCCAAGAGTATTTATTTGATTTTTTTTCTCTTACTTTTGACAACATTCTTGTACATTCCCCTAACTGTTAATTTACTGACCTGCATGAAATAGCTTTATTCTTTTGTTGTCTGTGAAAATAACTATTTTCCCAGTAGTCCCTATTCATAAATCAAGCCTCCCAGTCATGATAGATTTTTGTGAATTGGTTCTTTTGTTTCTCTTTGGCCTTGACATCCTTTTACAAAGTAGGGCATATCTCCTGTTCTATATTCTGTTCCGATGCTATTTATAAATGTAAAAACATGATTTATTTTCTTCTTCCTCTCTATGCTATTCATACAATGTCAATCATACAAAATGTTGGCATGATTAACTCTGGTGAACTAAATTGCATTTGAAATTCCTGTCATTGTGCATTTGTAATGAATGGTACGTTTGTAATAATAAAGTTTAATAATTGGCTGCTGCATCAAAATTGTTACTGAGTAGCATTAGGTACAGGAAATGATGCATGGGCAAATCCTTAAACAGTTTTGAAAAATAATTTGCCCCATTTTTCACTACATTAAACGACACTAAGATGTTCTCCAGGCATATCAATGCTCTATCAGCATAATATAAAAAAAAATTTCCATGCAGGCATCAAAGGCAATTTGACTGATTCAGCAGCAGATTTTGTAGTTTTAATTGTTATCAGAATAATTTGTAATAATGTGAAGTATAATTCTATGAGCAATTACATCACGCTTGCTTTTTTACCACATTGCTGGTGCATCAAAATTGTTAGCTTTCAGAGTTGCTCGCAGATTTATTTATTTATGGAAAGGGAAGTGCAGCATTATTTCTTCATGTATATAGGTTCTTTCCTCAGGTTCCTTTTTATCTAAAATTTTAATGCATTTTAGTTTCAGAAGGGCACAGGTCACAGCATTTAAAATAAAGATTTTTAGAAATGTTTCAGTGTGGTTCACTTACAATAGGCTAGATAGTTGTGCAACCTAAGTTGGATGGATGCAGAAACCATTATGTTGAAGGCAAATTGCTGCAAACAGCAGAGAATGAATGACCTGCTTTGACTGTAGACCAACTATAAGTTGTTGGACAGGAGCAAAAACATTCTGGTCAAAACGCTGGAGGAACTCAACGAGCCAGGGAGCATCTGGAGAGGTGACATTTTGGATTGTGACCTTTCTTCAGACTGAAATTCTGGTTTTATTTTCATGA
The DNA here is from genome assembly GCF_010909765.2 of Amblyraja radiata. Taxonomy (NCBI): domain Eukaryota; kingdom Metazoa; phylum Chordata; class Chondrichthyes; order Rajiformes; family Rajidae; genus Amblyraja; species Amblyraja radiata. The sequence goes on from NC_045961.1 coordinate 60,708,243, forward strand.
AGGCCTCTGGAATCTTGACCATTCCCCAAACCATTGCAACAGTTTTGAAAACTGACCACCACCTCAGCTCTGCTCTGAGCAGTCTTGCTAGCCTGAACAGATGTTCCAATGTTCAGTTTTGAATGCCACCAATGGAATCATGTTGCAAAGATATCAACTGAACAATGTGGAAAGTATTGAATATCCAAAGGCAATAAACTAAAAAAGGCTAGGCAAGAATTATGTTCGCCAGTACAGAAAAATCAGACCTCATAAAATATTTTAGTGTCAGCAGAGTTGAATAACATTGGTAGGACAAGTGTTGGAATCCTGGCCACATTCCCTGCTCTGTCGACACACCCACACCACATCCCTAACCCTGTTTTTTGCCATGCGTCCAGCTCATGTTTCCATCCTCTCACTCAGTCCTATCACACATCCCCAATCTGATATTCTAGCAACATACCTGGGGCATGACCCAAACCTCCCAACTGCATACCATACCAATACTTTGACAGTCAATGCCCTGTTCTTGACTCTTGCCTCTGGCCAACCAACGTTCCAATGTTCAGACGCTGGTTCCTGTCTTACACTTGGGCCACAATCTTGACCCTCCCCACACACACCCCTCCCTCACCTTGAGCCACACACCCAACCCATGTTCCCATCCCCTTGCTCCAACTGCACACCAAGTCCCCATCTCTAACTCTTGGCACAAGCCACACGTATATGTACACCTGACACAAGTTTCCATCCCTCCCATTCTGGCAGCACACCTGGCCAATGTTCCCAAACCCCAGCACCCATTCTTCGTCTTTGCACCACGATTGACTATTGTATATGGTGCAAACCCATTCACTTCTTCTTATCGAGTCCACATCACAAGATTAGAAATTGTTCAGCCAGAGCTGAACACACTTCTCGGCATCTTCGTGCAATGGTGTCCTGCGCTTCTTGTGCTTCTTGTGCCTAGTGGTTGATAGATTGGTGGAAACAGCGCCATGCGTGAATTATATTTCCTTGACCCCACCCATTCACTCATACAGAGGGAAACTTGATTAGAATGTTAAGTCGATGTCAGTGCTATTTTACTTAATCTTTATGTTTTTAATTAATTTTTAGCACTTATGCAGGTTTTAAGTAATTATATTTTAAATTTCATTTTAAAAGAAACTAGTTAAATTCTTTGGACTATTTCCAGATATCCGGTTATTAGAGATATTTAAAAGCCTCTGACTAGTGCAAACAATCATAATATGATCAGGGCAGTTTGCGAGCTGAGCATTTGGATCCACTGCCTAAGGCACAGTGCGCACAGGCTGCTCCTCTTTTGGTGAAGGCTACAACAGCAAGGCCTCAAGGACAAATTACATTGTTATGAACAAAGACGGTGGATTTGATCAAGCACAATCTGGCCCACTATGATAAAATATGAGGTGGTTAATTTCAGTGGGTGACATAAGCGGATCACCTCAGATAGACACAAACATTTGGAGTAACTCAGTAGGTCAGGCAGCATCTCTGGAGAAAAGGAATAGGTGACATTTCGGGTCAAGACCCTTCTTCATTTTCAAATAGAAAATTAAGTGGGGACTATAAACTGCGAATATATAAATTGACAAATTTATCAATTTAAATTATATCATACAAATTGTAAAGTATCCGGGTTCATTTCTTGAAGTATTGAATGAAGGAAAATAATATTAATTATCACACATTATGCAGAAACCTGGTTGGAGAACATTTGGACTTTTATACTCAGTTTTTATCTCAATGCAACAAACCAAATCCTGAATAATTTGAGATAATTAAAGTTTTACGGGGGCTTTGCCTGAATTAAGAGGATTTAGCTAAAACAAAGGCTGAACTATGTCAAAGCACTACAAAAAAATGTGGTGAAAGCTGGCTATTAGAAGAATATAAGATATCAAATAAATAATCATCTAAATTATTCATGGTGAATTTATTGACACAGAAAGTAATGAGAATAATTGAAACAATTGATTCTGCAATCCAAACAATTGAATTTGTGAAAAAAGATTGATTACATGAAATAGAAGGACAAAGATGGATACAGGAGGTGGGTGAGTAGGGGTAATCATTGTGAGAGGTTGTTCATGTGGTGCTTTGACAAGGGCATAGGTCAATTGGGCTGCAATCACAGATTTTAACTGTCCTCCCACTTCCTCATCATTTATGCAAATCATTCTTTTTTCAATGCAGTTGATTCTGTTTAACTATGTAATTTGCGGAAACCCTTTTTTTCACCGCATTAGACTGAGAAGAGTACCTTTGGATAATTTCTACTTCTACTCAGCCGAACTAAAATTCTTCTATCTATACACAAAGACGGAAGGGAGGCGAGGGGGTGGTTGGAAAAATGTAATGGTGGGGGGTGGGGGGGGGGGGGGGGGGGGGTGGTGTGTGGAGGCTGCGCTCAGGGCAATTGTTATTTATTGGAGAACAAATTTCACTCATTTTTGCATGTGCTACATTGTTGCATGCACTACATTGTGCAAATACATGCAACTGTACAGCACAATTCAATTGTAACACTGAATTATCCCCTACTTCGGTAAAACTAAATCTCACTTGAATATAATATGTAGGCAGTACAATATTACATATCCAACACGTGACCAAGGACCATTATGTACGCCAAAAACTTCAAGAGTGCCAACAAAGTTCCATTTGAGACTAGCCTGTTATTATTGTCTCTGTTTAGACTTTGTTCTGCATCTGCCTTTATCTTGTTTCCATTTATCTTGTTTCAACTTATCATTTACTGTGTCCTATTGCCTTGCTCTATTCTCATGACCTCCCCTATTAAACACTGTTCCATGCCTTGCTCTCATTCTCAATTACTTATTTCATTACCACTAATGGACAGAAGGAGTCAGTCACAAATTTGTCATGCTACTACTTCCTCTGAATTTTCATATTATGATTATTGCTTAAAGTAGAACATTTTCTGGGAGTGGCTGGTGGAGGAGAGAGATTGTGAGAAGATGGAATTATCTTGGTATCAGCCCACTTTTAATGAAGAGGACTGATTCCTCCAAATAACTATTAAAAAACTTTATTCAAATATTATAGGTAGACAAAAATGCTGGAGAAACTCAGCAGGCGAGGCAGCATCTATGGAGTGAAGGAATAGGCGACGTTTTGGGTCGAGGCCCTTCTTCAGACTGATGTGGGGGGGGGGGGGTGGCGGGAAAAAAGAAGAGGCAGAGAGAGTAGGCTTTGGGAGAGCTGGGAAGGGGAGGGGAAGAAGGGAGAAACCACCTAAAATTGGAGAAGTCAATGTTCATACCGCTGGTGTGTAAACTACCCAAGCGAAATATGAGGTGCTGCTCCTCCAATTTGCGGTGGGACTTCCTCTGGCCATGGAGGAGGCCCAGGACAGAAAGGTCGGATTCGGAATGGGAGGGGGAGTTGAAGTGCTGAGCCACCGGGAGATCAGGTTGGTTATTGCGAACTGAGCGAAGGTGTTGGGCGAAGCAATCACCAAGCCTGCGCTTGGTCTCACAGATGTAGAGCAGGCCTCTCGATTAGTATCTTTGCCTGCAGGTGCAGAGTACGCAGTGCTACGTTAGAAATGCCAGCACCACACATTAATGTTATTATTTTAAGGCACATTAATGGGAGGCCCCATTGGTTTGCAGCCGTGATTACGCGATTCGAGTCAGCTTGCACCATAGCAACAGCGTTCCTAGCTCCATGTACTTACCGCATTATCTCAGAGGAAGTAATCTCTCCCATGTTTGGACCATGCAATTAATTTATTGTGCAAACTTTTTTGAATGGGATTGCAGTGAAAAATGTACACATTCTGTGAATTATAATCTAGAGATGATTGTCACTGTTATGATCTAGAAATGAGTGGCTCAATTTTTGTGAAATAACTTCAGGATTAATTTGATTACTGTTGCATCTTTCAACCACAAGTCTTCAGTTGTATTTTAAAGTATTAGGTATAAATAATTATTTAAATGGGTGATATAACTACATAGGTTAGAAATTATGATATCAATAGATTACTTCGTTGTCAGATCATTTTCTTTATCTTCTTATCTGTTTTTCAATTTTGAACTCCAGCCGACACCTTATTTGATAAGTTGCTTCTTTAAGTTACCGTTTCTGATTTAACTGCATGCACTGTAGCCCAGAGATTATCGCTAGTTTTACTGTAATTTTGTAAAACTTGGAATATTACACAAACTATCAGGAGTATTTTGCTATTTAGTCATAAAATATCAAAAATATTAATTTCCAGTTCCCATCCTGTAAAATAAAATAAAAAGCAACTTGCAAATACATCAGAAGGAGTAATCTCTATCTCTATCTCTATCTCTATCTCTCTCTTGTATTTATGTAGCTTGAAAACAAATTGCATCTGTTAACATATGGTGAACTTGGGACAATGTTAAATGTGCAACATAAATTAAAATGTATTAAGTAACATACATTAAGCAGGGAAGTGCTAGTCCAGAAAGTAATCATGTTGGCTTCTACTTCCTCTGGTTCACAGGGAGGCTAAAGAACAAAGAAGGTACATTTTTGTGTACCTTCCATTTTCCAGCATCTGCAGTTCCTTCTTGAACAAAGAAATAAACATGTTGGAGCTCTTCCACAGTTGCAGTAACCTGATGGGGAACTATCACTTCCCTATCTGTGTAAGCCTCACATTAAATTTTCAGATCTTGCCCAGATTATGCCATTCAAACGTGAGCTACATCTGCCATTTTGGAGAGGATGTTTTCCTGTTGTAATTTTAACCTGAATTCAACCAGAATAAGGCAAAAAAGTAAATTTCAAAGTAAAACTCACTCCAATTACAATTAGGCGTTATCATGATACTTTCAGGATATAGTTGCCAATTCACTTCTAATTTATTACACAAATCATGTTTTTTTATTGTGACCAGGTGTCCATTTATTGCTGTAATGTATGCATATGCCCCACACTCTTGACGTATGCCGAGTTGGCGGACTAAGACATTAATCTTCATAAAATGCTGACGTGATATTAGTTGCCTCATGTTTAGCTGCAGGAAGAATTGTCCCCCCATGCCCTCCAAGGACTCCTTCATTTACCACAGAATGAGTGCAGTCGCTGCATTAATGATCAATAAGGCAAACCTAAAGAAATCACTCCCTAACTTCCACCAACATGTCTCCTGCTGCACCAGAGGACCAAACACCCACGACCACTGCTACACCACCATCAAGGATGCCTATCGCTCTATCGTTCACCCTCACTTCGGTAAATCCGACCATACCGCGGTGCTGCTTCTTCCTGCCTACAGGCAGCAATTAAAGAAACGTTGGATGAACTTGGAAAAACCTTCCGCATGTTTCCCAATCAGAAATCTTGGATGAACTTTGAGATCAGCACTCTTCTGAAGTCCAGACACCGGGCATTCACGTCTGATGATACATACAGTGGCCTAAAATCAATCAATCAATCAATCAAGCACTTTATTCATCCCCGAGGGGCAATTTAAAGGGCGCATTACAGTAGCTTTTAAAAAAAGAAAGGGACACAATCAACGAAGAGACAAACATTCAAAGCTACTCTCTGCACCAACCGGTCGACCGCACGAGCAGTGACCCGGCAAGGATTGGGTTGTCAGCAGCGATACAATAATAAAGAACACACAAAATGTAACACAAACATCCACCACAGCATTCATCACTGTGGTGGAAGGCACAAAAATTTGGCCAGTCCTCCTCCATTTCCCCCCCGTGGACAGGACCAGAGTCCAGAGTCAGTCCAGGATCGGCTCTTCCTCACCGGAGACCGCGGCTTTAAGTTGTTGTAGGCCGCAGGCCGGCGGTCAAGATTTAAAGTCCCCGCCGCAGCCAAAAGCACCGTAGACTGCAGGGCCGGCGGTTGAAGCTCCCCTCCAGGGGTGATGGTAAGTCCATGCCGGCCCCGCGGTAGAAGTTGGCCGTGGGCCGGCAGTGATGGCTTCTTCTTCCCCCGGGTCCCCCACGAGGGATCCCGGGCTGTAGACGCAGCACCAGCTGGAGCTCTGCAGACCACGGCTTCAGGCTGCGACTTCAGGCTGCCGGCTGCCCCAGGCCAGCGAAACGGAGCGCTCCCCTCCAGCGAGCCCCAGCGAGGGTTCAACCGCTCCACGCCGAATGTCCACGCTGCGCCCGCTGCTGAAGCCCCGGGCGCGTATCCGGGAAAGGCCGCGCCGATCCTTGATGTTAGGCCACGGGGGAGGCGACCTGGAAAAAGTCGCCTCTCCATGGAGGAGGCGACCGAAGCGGTTTCCCCCTCACCCCCCCACACCACCCCCCACACAAAACACACAAAGGAACATTAAATACATACTTTAAAACAAACTAAAAAATAAAAAAAAGTTGAAAAAACTGACGCGCTGCTGACATGGCTGCTGCCAGAACAGCGCCCCCGGAGTGACTAAAATAAGTCCACATACGACCTTGGTAAGGCCATCAAAAAGGCCAAATGGGATTTCTGCTCCAAATTGAGGATAACAGATGTTCGGCAGCTTGGCGGGGCCTGAATGCAATCATCTCCCACAAGGCGACACCAGGTGGCAGCTCGAATGTCGGCAAAACATCACTCCCTGACGAGCTCAATGCGTTTTATGCTCGCTTTGATAGGGAGAACATTGATGTGCGTTCCCGGTCCCCCATTCGCTGTGATGGTGTTTCAGTCTCAGTCACAGAGGCCGACGTTAGGAAATCCTTCAGAAGGGTGAACCCTTGAAAAGCGCCTGGACCAGATGGTATATCCGGTCGTGTTCTAAAAACCTGTGTGGACCAACTGGCTGGAGTTTTTACGGACATTTTCAACCTCTCACTTCTGAGGTCTGAGGTCCCCAACTGCTTTAAAAGGGCATCAATTATACCAGTGCCCAAGAAGAGTAAGGTGACGTGCCTCAATGACTATCGGCCAGTGGCACTAATGCCTGTGGTGATGAAGTGCTTTGAGAGGTTGATCATGGTGCAAATCAACTCCTACCTCGACAAAAACCTGGACCCACTGCAGTTCGCATACCGCCACAACAGATCAACGGTGGATACGATCTCACTGGCCCTCCACTCCGCTCTGGACCACTTGGACAACAAAAATTCATATGTCAGGCTGTTACTCATTGATTATAGCTCGGCATTTAACACAATCATTCTCTCCAAGCTGCTTATCAAACTTGCAGAACCGGGTCTCTGCGCATCCCTCTGCAATTGGATCCTCGACTTCCTCATTCACAGACCACAGTCTGTTCGTATTGATGGAAATGTGTCAGCCTCGATAACAATCAGCACGGGAGCACCTCAAGGCTGCGTGCTCAGCCCCCTGCTGTACTCACTCTATACTCATGACTGCATAGCCGGTCACAGTAGGATCTCCATCATCAAGTTCGCTGATAACACCACTGTTGTGGGACGTTTCACTAATGGGGATGAGTCAGATTATAGAAGAGAGATTGAGCAACTGTCCATATGGTGCCAGCACAATAATCTGGCTCTCAACACCAGCAAAACCAAGGAACTGATTGTGGACTTTGGAAGGAGTAGGATGAGGACCCACAGTCCCACTTATATCAACGGGTCGATGGTTGAAAGGGTCAAGAGCTTCAAATTTCAGGGGGTGCACATCTCTGAAGATCTTTCCTGGTCCGAGAACACTAATGCAATTATCAAGAAAGCACATCAGCGCCTCTACTTCCTGAGAAGATTACGAAGAGTCGGTTTGTCAAGGAGGACTCTCTCTAACTTCTACAGGTGCACAGTAGAGAGCATGCTGACTGGTTGCATCGTGGCTTGGTTCAGGAACTTGAGCGCCCTGGAGAGGAAAAGACTACAAAAAGTAGTAAACACTGCCCAGTCCATCATCGGCTCTGACATTCCTTCCATCGAGGGGATTTATCGCAGTCGCTGCCTCAAAAAGGCTGGCAGTATCATCAAAGACCCACACTATCCTGGCCACACACTCATCTCCCTGCTACCTTCAGGTAGAAGGTACAGGAGCCTGAAGACTGCAACAACCAGGTTCAGGAATAGCTACTTCCCTACAGCCATCAGGCTATTAAACCTGGCTGGGACAAAACTCTGATCATTAATAACCCATTATCTGTTATTTGCACTTCATCAGTTTATTTATTCATGTGTTTATATTTATATAATGGTATATGGACACGCTGATCAGTTTTTAGTAAATGCCTACTATGTTCTGTGTGCTGAAGCAAAGCAAGAATTTCGTTGTCCTATCAGGGACACATGACAATAAACTCACTTGAACACTTCTCTTCCCTCCAATGCGAGTGCTATAGCAGCCATGTGTACCTCCTTTGAGTTTAGTGCAGTTGGGGCTAAGTACATATTATCTTTTCCTGAGAGACATGGAAGTATGCTAGTTAATATCACACAATGTGTTTGCTTGATATCCTTTCTATGATTAAATCTCTGACTGGAGAGAAGCAGTGAAGTTTGGACATGTTGGAGAGTATTGCACATATTTGGATGTGGTAAGGCATATGAACATGATGACATACCAAATAACAAAAACTATTGATAGATATTAATAGGAATGAATTGAATGAAGAAGAATATGATGCTGGTGAAGCAATGCTGGGAGATGGATTTGATACCTGGAGTATTGCGTACAGTTTTGGTCTCCTAATCTGAGGAAAGACATTCTTGCCATAGAGGGAGTACAGAGAAGGTTCACCAGACTGATTCCTGGGATGTCAGGACTTTCATATGAAGAAAGACTGGATAGACTCGGTTTGTACTCGCTAGAATTTAGAAGATTGAGGAGGGATCTTATAGAAACGTACAAAATTCTTAAGGGGTTGGACAGGCTAGATGCAGGAAGATTGTTCCCGATGTTGGGGAAGTCCAGAACAAGGGGTCACAGTTTAAGGATAAAGGGGAAATCTTTTAGGACCGAGATGAGGAAAACATTTTTCACACACAGTGGTGAATCTGTGGAATTCTCTCCCGCAGAAGGTAGTTGAGGCCAGTTCATTGGCTATATTTAAGAGGGAGTTAGATGTGGCCCTTGTGGCTAAAGGGATCAGGGGGTATGGAGAGAAGGCAGGTACAGGATACTGAGTTGGTTGATCAGCCATGATCATATTGAATGGCGGTGCAGGCTCGAAGGGCCGAATGTCCTACTCCTGCACCTATTTTCTATGTTTCTATGTTTCTATGATAGTCTTCACCAACATAACCAAACAAGTGAAGCCATTAGAATTTCTGCAGGACTTCTATACCTGTCCTTTCCTTATGTTTTCCCTCCTACTGATAACTACTTATTTGTTCTTCTTTCACTCCTATTCGACTTCTTCATGTCCTGTGCAAAGAGGAGCTCTCTTCCCCCATTTAATTGAGTAGGAAAATGGGAATGAGAGGGAACATTAATCTTGGTTGTTCTGAATAATATAGCAGGTTTGAAGACCCAAATGGCCTGTTCTTGTTTATATTTTCTAAATTTCTATGTTTCTGTGTCTCTATAGCTACACTGTTGCCTAGTATCCCCATACAAATATTCTGAAATGTCAATGAAAGCTTAATAAACCTGTACAATAATTTCTACCACTTGTTGCAAACACAAAGCTTCTCCACTGTAAGAAGTGAGGCACAACTGTAATCCATAGAAGCAAATTTCAGTTGATCCTGGATATTCATAAAAGAGGCAACCACATGTGTGGTTGGTATATTTAACATTAATATGAATTATGCAGAGTTCTGCATAGTGTAACAAAGGTTTGTTTTATTTCTCAGAATGCATTAGCCATGTAAGTTAGTTCAAAACCAGCATTGAACCAGCATTTTTATAAAGGAACCCTTGAATTTTAAACAAAGAAAATGTCAGTATCATGTTATATATATGATAAATATTTTTGTTACAATTACACAGATAAATCATGGAAACTAATAATGAATGTGTAGCGACACCATACGTGGCGAATAAAGATGAGTCGTCAGGCCGGTTTAAAGAATTATTTATTCGGTGGTAGTTGGTGCGCTAACTATAATACAATGTTGTTGCAGCTGAGCGAGGTTGTTCCCTCATGCTCAGCTGCCAGTTGTCTCCTAGGTCTAGTGGTGAGAGAGCTTTTTTATCAGGACACTCCCTCTAGCCCATGACGTCACGTGCCCGCCCTCGTATCTCCTGACGAGGGTTCGAGCATGAGTGGCCCTGTTTAGACTGCCGCCACAGGACCTCCCCCAGAACCGGAGGAAGGAATAGAATGGTCGAGGGCGGCTCCTGCATGTGTGTCGGGGACATCCCGGGCGAGTGTCGGGACGGAGGCTCCACGGGTGCAGTCGACGCTCTGCGTGGGCGATCCCGAGGTACCGAGGGGTGCGAGAGGACCGATGCAGAAGCTGCCGGTCGGAAGAGACACAGCCGTATCTCCTTGACCAGCGAAGGGAGAATGTCCTGAGAAAACGTCCCCCAGCAACGGCTGGGAGATGTCGGCAACAAGGAAGGAAAATAACGTTCGAGTGCAGCTCCTACACGTGGGTCGGGGACACCCCGGGCGAGAGTCGGGACGGAGGCTCCACGGGCGCAGTGACGCTCTGCGTGGGCGATCCCGAGGTACCGAGGGGTGCGAGGGGACCCGTGCAGAAGCCGCCGAAGATAAAATAAACAAAACAATTCCTGAACCGGGCATGGAAAAACAGTTAACACAAAATGAACAGCAACAAGAAAAATTACAGTGCCATCAGCGTCCAAAGTTCAAATTGTCCATAGTGCAGAATAGTGTTGCAGTGATGGCATCCAACTGGAAGATGGCGCTGTGGCCGGTTAGTCAGGCTGCAGTGATGGCATCCGGCTGGAAGGTGGCACTGTGACGGCGGTGAGGCTGCAGCTACGGCGGCTGACCTGCCGGTGGCTCTGTTGCCGGTGGTCATGCTGCAGTGATGGCATCCGGCCGGAAGGTGGCGCTGTGGACGGTAAGTTTGTGTTTCTCTTCCGGCCGGCCGCGGCGGCCATGTTTGTAGTCATGCGGCCGCCTGTTTCAGGCAGCCGCGGTGGCCATTTTGCCGGCCGGCTGAAGCAGACTTCGCCAGTGATTGAATGCCTGGGCCGGACAGGCAGCCAGCGCCCAGGGATCTTCATTGTCCATGCCGGTGAGGTGAAGAAAGGGCTTCTTCGGCAGGCGCCCCAGGTAAGCCCGAGCTATCGGGTGGCTAGGCCCTGGGCAGCGGCCGGCCTGTTGCGGTGCCGGGTCTGCCGGTGAGGTGCATGGCGTGGAGCCGTTGCCGCGACGAAGCCTGTTGCGGTGACGGGTCTGCAGCCGTGACCGCGGTGAGGCCCGGTGCGGTGCAGGTGAGGTGAGGTGAGGTCGGGGCAGGGCCTGGAGCCATGTCTGCGGGGAGGCCCGGTGCGGTGCAGGATGTGGGCCTAGCCTGTTGTCGGGAGCGGGAGAGCGGCAGGTACTCTCTCTCTCTGCCCCCAGGGCCGTCGGACGTGTTGGCGTTGCTGTGGGGCAGGAGGCTGCTAAGCTCGCAGCTCCTGCAGCAGCTGGTGGAGCAGCGGCGGCTGATAAGGCCTCTCCGCTCCAGTGGTCGGCTCCGGGCAGGTCATGCGGGGGAGCACGGCGGCCGTCGCACAAGGCGGCCTGCCTAGTTGCTGGGATCGGGAGAGCAGCAGCAGGGACGGCTTCTCAGCTCCGTTGAGCAGCAGCTTGTGGGGAAGTGGCGGCATACCTCACTGCAGGGCCGGTTTGGCTGCAGCATCGTTCTGCAGGGCTGGGCAGCCGGCTGCAGACATCACGTCTCCCGAGGCTGCGTGCTTCAGCAGTCCAAATTTCAATTCGGACAGTCGGGCGTCACCAGTGTAGCAGCACCATATGTGGCGAATAAAGATGAGTCGTCAGGCTGGTTTAAAGAATCATTTATTCGGTGGTAGTTGGTGCGCTAACTATAATACAATGTTGTTGCAGCTGAGTGAGGTTGTTCCCTCGTGCTCAGCTGCCAGTTGTCTCCTATGTCTCGTGGTGAGAGAGCTTTTTTATCAGGACACTCCCTCTAGCCCATGACGTCATGTGCCCGCCCTCGTATCTCCTGACGAGGGTTCGAGCATGAGTGGCCCTGTTTAGGCTGCTGCCACAAATGCATTAAAATAATACATGTCTTCATTGTTCATCCCAAATTATTATCTGTTCACTTCAGTGAAACCTAAAAAGTAAATAAAATCATCAACTTGTTCCTAAACTTCATTGTATTAATTCACTGACAGAAAGACCATTGTTAAGGTGATTGTATAAACAGATACTATATTATTTACAACTCATTTTTTAATTTGTTGGACTAAGTGTGTCATTAAGTTTATTTTTTCTAACAGACTACAGATTATACCATCATGAAGTCTAGACAATACATTAATCTAAATAAATAAATTGTCAAAGTTTAAAACGTTAATTGTTGGATTAAAATATATTTCTGATTCATTGACATTTAATAATAATTGATGGATATTAATTTAGAATTATAACCTGCATTTTCAAATTTTCCTGGTATGTGGTAGCATTTACATATTTTAATCCCATGATGAGATGTTGCTGCAGTCCAAATATTCAATACAATAGAACATTTAGCTGTACATTTCTTCATACATTTCCCAACCAGTTATTTGTTTAACATCTTTTTCAACCAGACTGATCAACATACATGTTGCTCTTCTATCCAAAATAGATCTGGTAGTTCAAAACTGGGCAGCCGCGAGGTACTTTTCCCCACTGCTCTCATCAGCAACAATAGAAATGTACACTGTTATTGCCATATGGTTTGGCACACCTGTATTTCACTGAATTATTCTAATCAAACCCGAGGATCAATTTTGATAGTGTATTGAACAGCATGCACTACACCAAGTGATCTCATAAACATATCAATGCACTGTTAGTTTTCTGAGATTTATCTATGTAATTGTAACAAAATATTTATCATATAAATAACATAATATAGAAGGCACTGCAGCTCATTTTATTTCCAATTCAAATCATTGTACAGATACATCCTTTGTTCCTTTAAAAAATGAACTAGTTCTGAGTTGTTATTGAACAAAAATAGTTAGCTGAAATCATTCTGGAAGGTGATTCGGCAAATATTCAAGAGTTCTGCTACATCCAGTCATGGATGGTGCTGAACAATTAAACAGCTAATGGGTGGAGGGGTAGCCAAGCAAGACACAATTTTCAATGATGATGAGGTTTGCATGTTACTGTTAAACACCAGGTTGAAGCACATACAACCTTGTTTGGGGAAAAAAAATTCTGAATAAATGATCCATTCTGGTTTCCTCCTGTGATTCCTACCACCACAGAAAACAATATAGGCCAATTCAATTCAATTAAAATTATATGAAAAAATAGCTGAGGGCAATGCATACAGCATAGGCAATTAAACTAAATAACAGCCTGGCTGTGGTGTCTGAACTCTAGAGCTGTCTGCACATCTCATCAACACTGGAATCAATGAATCAATGTGCAAAACTACTCGGGTATGTCTGGTTCACAAAAAACAGGAAATATCTTATCCAGTGCTACCAAAACACTGTGGGACCCACCTTTCCTGAGTCATCAATGCAGACTCTGCTTTGTTCTGTACCACGCAATATCTCTATTTTCCCCTTCTGATGAAGGGTCTCGACCCGAAACATCTCCCATTCCTTTTTTCCAGAGATGCTGCCTGACCCGCTGAGTAATTCCAGCATTTTGTGTCTATCTTCCATGTCATCAGTCCATAGTCCATATCCCTCATGGGTCCTGTCTAAACCATTGTGATCCTCCAGTATTCTGTGCTTTGTTTAAAATTTCGGCATCTGCTGTTTCTTGTGCCTCCTGAGTAGATGCAAGATTGTCATTGGTCACCTACAAATGAATTAGATAGGGTGGAGGTGTGGCTCTATCTGGCAGATGAGCAGGCCATTGGCATCATTGTAAATCTGGGGAACAGAGACGGGTGAAGGGGCAATCAGAAAGACAGAGTGAGAAATTGTAAGGCCAGGTTTGATGGCTGATTCTGAATTAGGGGTGGTAATGATCAATCAAATAAAATAAATCAGCTGTATTTCTGGGTTCATGAGAAGTATCCTTCCCATCCCTATTCCTGGTCAAAAGTGGAAATGCAAAGAATTTCCATTCTTCTAGTTTCATTTTCAAACGACTGCAAATTGGGTCAAACAAGATGAAATTTAAAAAGGAATCAAATCTGGAGCGTACAGCCTCATTAAGTTCCGTGCCTCCTACAATTGTCTGTCTGCTGCTTGATCTTAACACTGTTAACACTGCGGTGGTTGATTTCAGGTGTGTTGAGTTTGAGTGTGCAATATTTAACCTTTTACTATTCCAGATAGCTCTTAAGATGCAGATTAACAATATATTCCACACATTTTGTTACACAGATATGTAGAATTATTAGAATCAAAGATATTCACAAAATTATATTTTCCCGCTAATAATTGAATGTCATCAAAGGTGCTTCATGGAACTTCATTTCCATGAAGCATCTTTGTTTCACGTGATCATGTCAATTTACAAATAACTCTGTTCATACATGACATTAACCAAAATCTACGAGGCTGCTGTGCATTGCAAGATCATTGTTTGTGTAACCAAGGTAATCTGTTGATCATCACAAGAAAAAGTAAAAGAATAAAAGCTTCTGTTTTTGGGTGAAATATTTCACTTGAAGATGTAGTGAAGAAATATTTTTGTTCTAATGAGTACAGTAGAGTACTTTGGTTTGAAGATTGATACCACCAAGTACTGCAGAACTGATGGAGGACATAACAAGCACACCAATGCCAGACAATGTAGCCAGTGTGACAGAACCTCCTACCTCAGATCTGATATCCATCACGGGCAGACAGGCCAAGAGAGGCCAAACCTCAGTGCCATTGGCAATAGCTGTGTCCAATTAGCTAATATTTGATTAAGCCACCTGAAACTTGTCAGCTTACTCCTTATAAACCCAGGTGTTCCAGCCAGATGGAAAAAGAAGAGAGAGTACGAAAGAGAGAGTACGAAAGAGAGAGTACGAAAGAGAGAGTACGAAAGAGAGAGTACAAAAGAGAGAGTAGACAAGAGAGAGTAGACAAGAGAGAGTAGACAAGAGAGAGTAGACTCCCTGCCAGCTGTGTTCTCTTGTTACATAGGTGGAAAATAAAATTGAGCCCACTGAACCAAGTCCGAGACTGCCAGTGCCTGCACTGAGGCCATGACTGATTGGGCAGAGCATGCCTGATACCACCGGTGCCTCTTACCTGCACACTGACGACAAGGGACTTTGCCCACACACAGAGGCAAAGACTGAGCTGCCAGGATAAGCCTGAGATCACCAGCACCTTTTCTCGTGGCAAGGATTAACTGTTGGGATAAGCCTGAGATCGCCATACCTTCTCCTTTGAGACCAGAACTGAGCTGCTGGGCCAAGCTATAAATTGCCAGTGTCTCCTCACATGCTCACTGACAACAGGGGATAGCACCTTCATGTGGTCCTGGATTTTCTGTTCAACATAAATAAACCATATTACCTAAATATTTGTTAATGATCCACTACGACATACATGGTAAAACATAGGTCTTTATTCCATTCAGAAAGACAGAGCATTTTAGTTGCACAGCCGTGCTCATGAAGCTCAGCATACGTTCTGCCAGCTGGCCGTCAGCGTTAGTGTAGTACCATAATACCATGTAATGGGTGGCATGTATTATATGTGTAGTGGAGATTATAAATGGCATGGATTAATAAAGGTTAATCTATATCCTTCCTCTTAAAGAAGCAATGCATATAAAGAGTGGTTAGTGGAGTATATTGCAAACCACCAGTAGAGGGTGTGTGCATTTTTTATTTGTACATTGTGTGAGCACATAAAACAAAGCGGGTCATGCACAGTTCAAATATAGCTGGTGAACTTTCCAATCAGGGGGTTTGGCTTACAGACACGACCTACACGTGTACGGTAGTGCCCCTCGTGCGCCTCATCTTTCTCTGTAGAAGCGAGTACCTCATTGGGTGGAAGCGGAGAGTAGACACCGGTGGAGATGGGAGCACTGGGGAAGGCAGGGAAGGTGCTGGCACCAGTAGAGGAGTTGCTGGAGTGACATTCGCGAAACGTGGGGGAAAACCGACCGGATGGTCAGTGCAAGGATGGGAAGGTGCCGGTTCATATACAGTGAGGAGGTGATGGCGGGTGCGTCGGTAGATGCTGTTGTCAATACTGACCAGGTATGAGCGTGGCTCCACAGTTGCCCCAAGAATGACACAGAGGCGGTCATAGCCTCCGAGCGACTGTAACCGGACAACCTGTCCCTTGTTAAGCTGTTGAAGCGGAGAGCTGGTTTTGTCATAGTATTTTCTTTGTGGTTCTAACAGTTGCTTGGCTATAGGCAGGGTGGTGCGGTTTCACCGTGACATGAGTCGTTCGGCCGAAGATCCTAGGAGAGGGTCGCGGACGACGTTTCGTAGGTTGAGTAGGTTGATGTAGACATTGAAGCCGGCCCTGTGTAAGTGTTCCATCAGTTGTTTTGCGCTTCTTAGCGCGCGTTCGGCCAGGCCGTTGGACTGCGGGTACTCGGGGCTGCTGGTGGTGTGGTGAAAGTCACAGCATGTCGCAAAAGCCTTGAAGAGCTGACTAGAGAATTGAGTTCCATTGTCTGAAAGTAGCTAGAGGGGTGCTCCGTGGACAGTGAAGTGGCGAGTGACTTTCTGAATGACCATGGCTGAGGTCGGGCTACTGAGCAGGTCGATTTCGAACCATCCTGAGTAGGAATCGACTAGAACTAGGTATTGTTTGCCATGCCACTCAAAGATGTCAGCTGTGGACCAGGGTACGTCTGGTGTGGGGTGCGGGAGAAGTGGTTGTTTAGGTTGGTGCGGGGTCAGGTTGTTGCAAATCAGGCAGTCAGTGACTTTTTCGCGAATGTAGTCAGCCATGTCAGGCCAGAAGAAATTACCTTTTGCATGTTGGAGGGTTATTTCTGCAGCGGGATGGCCCCAATGGACAATATCAAAGTACTTGTTGCAAAGAAATGTCGGGATAACTTTCTAATGGCATTATAATGCCATCTTTTTCTTCTTCTTCTTTTGTGTGGCGTGCACAGCCTAAAGTTGTAGGACAACTTGTTCTATTTGATCTTCTGTGTGTGCACGTTGAGTTGATTGCATTAGTCGAAACAGGGCGGACCACGTGAAGGTTGTAATCTTCCACCCCAATGACATCTTGAATGACCAGTTCGTCGTGGACAGGGTAGAACGGGCGGATAGGGGGTGGCAGTTGGTGCTGTTTGTCTGTCCAGCCGCGGTGGATGACAGTGGTAAGCGATTGTAGCGTTTCGTCTGCAGCTGTTTGGGCCACTAGGTTGTCTAAGCCCGCGGGTGGATGGCAGGAGACCATCATAACCGAATACCCCTCGTCATCTGACAGGTGTTTTTTGCAGGTGGGGCAAGGTGCCCGTGAGAGGGTGTCAGCTAAGTACATGTCCTTGCCGCATTTGTAGGTTTGTTTGATGTCATACCACTGTAGTTCCGTCATCATGCGTTGTAAACGCGCTGGTGCTATGTGGATTGGTTTGTTGAGGATACTGACCAGGGGCTGATAGTTGGTTTCAATCGTGATCGGGTTGCCTAAGATGAAGTCCTTGAATTTCCGGCAAATAGCTCCTTCTCGATTTGAGCGTAGCGCTGTTCAGTCGGTCATGATATGGGAGGCATAGGCGACCAGTCTGGACCCTTCCTGTCATCTTGTAGGCAGACGGCAGTCCAGCATCCAGTCCATATTGGGAGGCACCACAGGTTAGGGTGATGGGTAGCCCGACACTGAAGTATGTGAGGGTTGGGGCACAAGACATTAGTTGTTTGAGGGTTTCAAATGCCCTCTGTTGGTGCTGGTGCTGGTGCCAGGACCAGTGCGTATCCTTGTGAGTCAGTTGTCGCAGTGGGGCTGACAGCTCGTTGAAGTTTGGGATGAATATTCCCAGGTAGTTCACCATGCCTAAAAATCGCTGTAGTGCTGTCACATCGGTGGGTGCTGGCATTTCATTGATGGCAATAGTTTTAGAAGGGTCTGGCCTGAGGCCATTGTTGGTGAATACATGGCCCACGTAAGTCACTTCGTCGACTTGAAACCTGCCCTTGAGGGGGTTGTGTTTGAGGTTTGCCTCCCTGGCACGATCCATGACCCGCTTCAGGTTTGAGTCATGTTCTTGGATGTTGCACCCTGCGATCAGGATGTCATCCATGATTATGTCGCATGGGTAGTCAGTAAAGAGTTGTTCCATAGTACGTTGGAAAACCTCACTGGCCGAATTGATGCCAAATGACATACGTAAGAATCGGTAGCGTCCAAAGAATGTCGCGAATGTGGTTAGCATGGTCTAGCGGTATTTGCCAAAATTAGTTCTTTGCATCTAGGACATAGAAGACTGTGGCTTTACCCAGGTTGGCTGCGATCTCTTCCACCGTCTGCATCGGGTGGTGTGGTCGTTTGATGGCAGTGATTAAGTCTTTAGGGTTGACGCAAATCCTTATTTTGTCTTTGTTTTTCTTGATTGCTGCGAACATGGTGGAGATCCAGGAGGAGGGGTCATTGACAGGGGCTATCATGCCCAGTGTTTCCATTCTGTCTAGTTCAATTTTGACGTGGTCCTTCATTGCGGGCTTCGGTGTGGAGAGCGAACGACAGGTGTGACCTCCGGGTCAGTTACAATAATGTATTCTGTGGGAAACCTGCCCAGCTGGTTGTCACAAAGGACTTTGTATTGTGCAAATAGTTGTTGGGTGGGACTTTGATAGGTGGATAGTTGGTACACATTTTTGCCGAATATGACTATCATGGCATGCATCGATGCCCAGGAGGACGGGCACTTCCCCTCTAACAATGAAAAATCCAGATGTAAACTTAGGACGCTAGGTGGCATTTTAGTGTGACTTTACCAACTTGTTGCACCTCCCCCACACCAAATGGGTATAACTTGGAGTTTGTTTTCATAATGGTTTCATTGTTGTGAATTCATTGGAAGTCCGATAAGGATAGTACGTTGCACCGTGCACCAGTATCTATCTTTTTAGCGACTTTGGTATTGTTGATACTAAGCGTTGTCATGGGATCATTTTGTTCGATGTGTGATGTTTCATGTCAAGTCACTTCCTCAGACCGAGGAAGTCTTCATCTCTCTACATCATAGTCTATATCTCTCGTTTCCCTTATCCATAACCAGTCTGAGGAACAGTCTTGACCCAAAACGTAACCCATTCCTTCTCTCCAGAGAAGCTGCCTGTCCCACTGAGTTACTCCAGCTTTTTGTGCCTATCTTCGTATAAAAAACAGCATCTGCATTTCCTTCCCACACAACCATATTACCTGAGTACACCCTACTGTGAGTGTCGGTTTAATCGTTGTTTACCCGGCGTTGGCCTGACACCACACCAGGCTTGTTTTACGTGTTATATGAGATTTTTTTCCAGGTCACGCGACAGTGCATCACTTGTGGAAAAAAGGTGAGAAATGGATGTGGAGCAAAGAGCAACAGTGTGCATAGGTTGAATGTAAGAAAAGCTTCTCTCGAACCGAAGCGTCACCAGTTACCATCTTCAAGATGGTGGATGTGCAGGGGTGGGCACCGTCTGTGTATGGCAGCCTGCCCGCAGTCCGTCTCTTCACCTTTTATTTATTTTAAGTCCTGTCATAAAATGTCATAAAATGTTAGTTGGAGGTCTTTTATGTGGTGGGGGGGGGGGGGGGGGGGGAAGGGGAAAACTTTATTTCTTAGTCCCCTACCTGGTCGGAGAGGCAGCATTCCTCCAAGCTGCTTCTCCGCCCCGTCCTCGCGGCCTACCATCGAGAATGGAGTGGCGTTTCCTGTCGGGACCGGCCGGGACTACAGTTTCGGTGGCGGCGCAGCGCTGGGACACCATCATGGAGCGGGTGATGCCTTACCAGGTCGCCGTGCGGTAAGCTCCGGATCGCTGTGGCTGCCGACTCCCAACATCGCGGAGCTGTGGCTGCGGGCGTCCGGCAGCGGGCGGCGCTGGATTTGGAGCGCTGCGGAGCCTGGGATCGAGTTCACTGGGGTCGGAGCTCCAACCGGCGCGGCCTGAGGGCTACGAGTGCCCCGGTCTCCTGTCTCCGGGGAGGAGGCAGCTGCTCCAGACTTTCCAAGCCGCTGAGGAATGTTCCACCCGACGCCGGTGTTCCATCTTCACGGCAAGAGGGCCCTGAAAATTATCGGACTGGCTGCAAGGCCACAAATGGGCCCCGACCTCGAGTGTTTCACAGAGGAAGAGGACTTAACTTTCTGGTGCCTTTCCCCACAGTGAAAATTTTTGATTCTGCTGTGGGGGGACGTTTGTGTTGAACTCTATAATGTGTTGTGTCCATTTTCTTAATTTTTTTAACCTTTTTCTATGGTTTGTATGGAAACTTATTATCTATTTTATTTAAAGCACTTTGGTGTCAATGCGAGTTGACTTAAAACGTGCTATATAAATAAAACTTACTTACTTACTTACTTACAGTCTGAGGAAGGATCTCAACCCAAAATGTCACTCCATCCTTCTCTCCAGAAATGCTGCCTGTCTGACAGAGCTACTCCAGCATTTTGTGTCCATCTTTTGTGTAAACCAGCGTCTGCAGTTCCTTCCTATTCACTTCTATCATTTCTGGCCTGCTTCACCAGGCCAACACACAACTGCCAAAGCCATTCCCAGCTCTTCAGGTCCCACCTGATGTCAGACCCAGATCACAATTGTGTCTGGCACCAGTCCCAAATGAGCCCTGGACCTCACTGAGCGCATGACCTATTGACCACTAGGGCATAAGATGGTATCAAGTTTAATTATGTCGTGTGTCCAAGTCAAGACCCACACCCAAATCCACGTCTAGGTGCAAATGTACTGTACTCATGGCTACAGGTTCAGAAATAGGGTTGACATAGTTCTGTCACCTCATAATACTGGAGAACTGTGCTGGTATGCCCAGTCCATCATAGGTATTGACCTCCCCCTATCAAATTGGTCCACAGGAAGCACTGCCTTAAGAAGGCAGCTAATATCATCAAAGACCCACACCTCACTTGCCACATATCATGTCACTGCTACCATCTGGAAGAAAGTAAAGGAGCCTGAAAACTTCAGCTCAAGAACAGCTTCTTTCTTGCAACCATCAGAACCATACCACATACTGTACCCCTAAGGTGGAGTACAATGATTGTAGAATGGAGCCAGAGAGGAAAGATGTCTTGGAGAATTAGGAAATGTTGGCACTCTCAGAAGGTGTGAATAGGTTTCAATATTTGTCAACACCACAGGAACATGTCACCAAATGCTCCTTTGCAGTTATGATGTTGTCCAACTGGAGTTTGCTGAAGTTGATGCAGACTTCTTGTGTAAAATGGTTTCTTCACTGGTAATCAGTCAAAACAGATTGAAGTGAAATAAATGTTTTACTGTTGAATGCACAATAGAAAGATTGAAGTGTTTTTATGCATGGAAATCTAAGCTGTGAAAAATATGTCAATTTCAATCTAGTGTTTTCACAAAATTTCAGAAACAGAATGGTATTGAACATAGTCATAATATTTAATTTCATATGTTGTAGCCAAGAGGTCAATGAGAACAGTTCTCAAGAAGCAAGTATTGCACAGATATTCAGAATTTACCATGAAACATTTCTTAACCAATTTCTTGCTGAAATGCAGAACAAGCTTTCACATAGCTGCAGGGTATATACCTGCTGAATTGATGAAGAGAAGATTGAAAACATGTTTCAGCCCTGTTCAAAGGAATTTGGCTTCCAAAATTGATGAGTACAGTAAAGTCAAAAATATAATTGTGATATCAATCAGATTCAACTGAATTTCAAGAAAAATAGAATAGAATAGAATAGAATATGTTTATTGTCATTGCACAAAACTGAGCAACGAAATTCCATTTGCTTCTCCTCCGTTAAAAGAAATACAACACGACAACCAATACACATATGTACAGTTAATAGTAAAATAATAGATACATTTTTTAAAAAGTTTAAAAGAATTTAGCGGTATTCCTCGAAGTTACTTCTTGCTTCCCAGTGTTCACTGTTGGAGTTAAGCTCTTTTACCGCACATGGGTAGAAACTATTTTTTAGTCTACCGGTGCGAGCCTGCAGAGACCTGAGTCGCCTCCCCGAGGGTAGCAGAGTAAAAAGGTGGTTGGCAGGGTGGGATGTGTCCTTCTTGATATTTATGGCCCTGCGCAAGCATCGGGCCTTGTATATGTCATCCAAGGAGGGCAGGTTAGCGTTTGTAATGCGCTGCGCAGTTTTTATAATTCCCTGCAGCGCCCTCCTCTCAGCCACAGTACAGCTGGCAAACCACACCAGGATTCCATAGGTGAGGATACTTTCCACGGCGCATCGATAGAAGGACAGCAGCAGCGGCTGTGAGACGTTAGCTCTCCGTAGAGACCTCAGGAAATACAGCCGCTGATGAGACTTCTTCAAGAGAGTGACGGTGTTCATTTGCCATTTGAGGTCCTGGGAGATGTTTATTCCCAGGAACCTAAAGTCATTGACTCTCTCCACCATGTCTCCTTTGATGTATAAGGGAGCAGGTTCCTCTCTCCTCTTCCTCCTGAAGTCAACGACAAGTTATTTTGTCTTTGATGGGTTTAGTACCAGGTTGTTTTTGGTACACCAGACGGTCAGTTTTTGGACTTCATCCCTGTAGGCAGACTCGTCATCGTTGTTTATCAGTCCCACCACAGTCGTGTCGTCCGCAAACTTGATGATCCTGTTTGTACTGTGTGTTGGTATACAGTCGTAAGTGTATATTGTATACAAGATTGGACTCAGCACACATCCTTGTGGCGCACCTGTGCTAAGCGTCAGGACTGGGGAGTAATTGGACCCCATCCTGACAGTAATTGGACCCCATCCTCATGCATGTCGATGTGTCATCAACATTCTTTCTTCATCCCCACCCACATCCACCAGCCTAAACGAGTCATGACTATACAAAATGGCAGATTAGAAGCCAAATGGGTTTGTCAAAAACAAGAGCTGTTTGGCTTAAATTGCTGATAATATCCAAAGTATTCATGTATGTCAAATGTGTAGGAAGGAACTGCAGATGCTGGTTTAAACTGAAGATAGACACAATAATTTCTGGATTAACTCAGTGGGACAGGCAACATTTCTGAAAAGAAGGAATGGGTGACGTTCTGGGTCACTTCCTTCTCTCCAGGGATGCTGCCTGTCCCGCTGATTTAATCCAGCTCTTTGTGCCTATCTTCCATGGAAGTCAAATAATCTCTTGCAGACAGGACTGTGAATCACTAGTAAAGGGCCTGTCCCACTTGGGCATCATTTGTGCATTATTTACGCGACATCATTTACGTGTCACGATGCACGACGCGTGCATGTGATGCCCGCATGGTGCGCATTACGCGCGCATGGTACGTGGTACGTGCATGGTACACAGGCAGTGAAGCGCGGTCGCGCGCGTCACCCCAGGATTTTGGGATGTACAAAATCTTTGCACGCCATCTGCGTGATGCGAAAATGACGCCAAAGTGGGACAGGGCTTTTACTCGTTCATTTAAGAGAATAATTCAGTTACAAATATGTAAAAAGCATACAGTATATTGTTAAGATACCCACTGATGAAATGTTAAATTACTTCTGACAAAAGTATCTCCTGTATTTTGTTTCTGACACCAACTTCCTGACAGACAGGAAGCAGCATGTGAGGCTGGGAAAGCACCTCGGACCCGCAAACACTCAGCATAGGAGCACCGCAAGGCTGCATACTCTCTCCTCTCCTCTACACCAACGTCTGCACCTCCACAGACACCTCTGTCAAGCTTCTCAAGTTTGCGGAGGATACAACCCTGATTGGACTGATCCAGGATGGGGAGGAATCTGCCTACAGACAGGAAGTGTCACAGCTGGCATCCTGGTGCCATCGCAACAACCTAGAGCTCAATGCTCTTAAGACAGTGGAACTGATTGAAGACTTTAGGAGAGCCCCCCCTCCCCTCACCCCACTCACCATCAACAACACCACAGTCACATCTGTGGAGTCTTTTAAGTTCCTGGGAACCATCATCTCCAAGGACCTTAAGTGGGGGGCTACCATCGACTCCACAGCAGTTTGATTTTTCCTCAGATTCCAGCATTTTCATCTCCTGGCTCCATGAATCAAAATTGTATATGTGGCCCAAGTCAATGCTCATGTAACTCGCTCAAAGCACATCTCACCTTTCACATCGATCCTTATTACACTTGGCCATACTCTCCTATCCCTTTGTGTGCTTCCTTTCCCGTTAATTCTGGGGTCATTAACCATCCCTTTACTCTTTTTCCCTTTAACTCCATCCTCGACTATCCCATTTGACACCACACCTCCCTTATTCAGTTTAAAACCACCCATGTAGAAGTGGCAAACCTGCCTGCCAGAATGCTGGTCCCCCACCTGTTAAGATGCAATCCATCCCTTTTGTACAGTTCCCCCTTACTCCAAAACAGATCCCAGTGATCTAAGAATCTAAGTCCCTGCCCCCTGCACCAGTTTATATAAAGAATTAAGTTCATAAATTCATTTATTGTTACATACACCAATTGGTGTAGTGAAATTTACTGGCCAGGTCAGTCATACAATTTAAAAAAGCAACAGACTCAAAAAACACATTTTAACATAAACATCCATTACAGTGACTCCTACTACACATTCCTCACTGTGATGGAAGGCGAAAATAAAATTCCAAGTCCTTCCCTTGTTGTTCTTCCTTGGTCGGAGGCCTCGAGCCCCCCGTTGACGGGACGGCCTTGAGTCCCGTAGCCGGCAGCGTTCGGGCCCTCTGCATCGAGGCGTTCAGCTCCTGCATCGGGGGGTTGTCAGCTCCCCCGCGCCGGGCGATCGAACCTCGCGTCGGGGCTGGACGAACCTTCTGCGGCATTGGAGCTCCCGACTTGCCTCTCCTGAGACTGTGAGCCCTTGATGGTAAGTCCGCAGTGGGAGCGATCCCAGGCAAGGGATCCACTCTGATGGTAAGTCCGCGCCCCGTGGTGGGGCTCACGACAGTCAGAGGCGGCTTCCAGCTCCAGCGATGGTAGGCCGCGGAGCCCGGAGAATGTGATCCGAAAATTGATCACCTCTCCGGGAAGGTAAGAACCTGAAAAAAAAAGTTTTCCCCTCCCCCCCACATAAAACAAACAGAAGAACATGAAAACAAACTTTAAACAAACGCTAAAAATAAAAAGGATGAAAAAAACAAACAGACTTATAGAAAGAATTATATAAAGAATTATAGTGATATCAAGTATAGCAGTTCATTTATGCATTTGTTAACAGTAATCAATAATCCTATCCAAGGCAATCAAATGTAAATTATTTTGGCATATCACTCTTCCATCATTAATGTTTACTTATGTGTTATATTTCTCAACCAGGTAATTTTTAGATATACTGTAACTAGACTGTATTTCTAGTCTAGACTAGACATGTTCACACGGGAGGGCTGGCCCCCCGACGCAATATTCCACCTCTCCACCAATTCCAATATTGGTGGCCAGTGGGGGGGTGGGGGGGGGGGCTTTCTGGAGCACTGGTATGGGTTCTTTGGGTGGCAGCTCAGTCCCTCAAGCCTGATCTGCTGGCAGCTCACTCACGGCTGGTGGGCTGGCAGTTGACTCATGACTATTCCTTGAAATTCCATTTCAAGCAGGGTGCAAGGCCGCCAAATTCAAATCCATTTTCCTACCATTTCAAGCAGGGTACAAGGCCACCAAATTCTAGTGCAGTTTCTTACCACTTTGAGCAGGATGCAAGCCACCAAATTCAAGTGCAGTTTCATTCCACTTGCAGCAGGGTGCAAGGCCACCAAATTCAGTGCA
This sequence comes from Amblyraja radiata, assembly GCF_010909765.2. Classification (NCBI taxonomy): domain Eukaryota; kingdom Metazoa; phylum Chordata; class Chondrichthyes; order Rajiformes; family Rajidae; genus Amblyraja; species Amblyraja radiata. Next base: position 60,734,088 of record NC_045961.1, read on the forward strand.
GTTTCATACCACTTCAAGCAGGATGCAAGGCCGCCAAATTCAAGTGCAGTTTCATTCCACCAAGCATATAACCATATAACAATCACAGCACAGAACCAGGCCATCTCGGCCCTACAAGTCCGTGTCGAACACTTATTTTCCCTTAGTCCCATCTACCTGCACTCAGACCATAACCCTCCATCCCTTTCCCATCCATATACCTATCCAATTTATTTTTAAATGATAAAATCGAACCTGCCTCCACCACTTCCACTAGTAGCTCATTCCACACAGCTACCACTCTCTGAGTAAAGAAGTTCCCCCTCATGTTACCCCTAAACTTCTGTCCCTTAATTCTGAAGTCATGTCCTCTTGTTTGAATCTTCCCTACTCTCAATGGGAAAAGCTTATCCATGTCAACTCTGTCAAAGTAAAAAAAAAGTCATAGTCAAAGTAGCCTTTATTGTCATTCAGACCTTGTGGTCTGAACAAAATTTTGTTGCCTTGCAGTCCTACATATAGTAAAAATGACAAAAACACACAATAAACACAAATTAACATCCACCACACATCCACCACAGTTCACCAGGCACCTCCTCACTGTGATAAAAGGCAAAAGTCTTAAGTCTTTGTCTCATCCTTTCTTATTCTCCCTCTGCGCCGAAGCGATCCAGGCTTCGGATGTTGTGACCCCGCCGGGCGATGGTAAGTAATGTCAGTCTCGCGGCTGAATCCGAGCTCCGCGAATGGGCCGGTTCAACTCCGCGGCCCGGGGTGGTCGAAGCTGCCAAAGCTGCGGCCCTCCAGCCCAGTGGACGCAGCTGTTGTTGCGGGAGCTCCAGAGAACAGGTCATCAACCTGTGACCTGCGAGCTCCCGATGATGTCGTCCACTGGGCCCGCGGTCTGGTTGGGTGACCGCTGCCACTGGAACACTGCCCCAGCTCCGAGGCCGGGTCGCCGCTGCCGCTGCTCCAGCTCCGAGGCCGGGTCGCCGCTGCCGCTGCCCCAGCTCTGAGGCCAGGTCGCCGCTGCCCAGCTCCGAGGCTTGGTCGCCGCTGCCGCTGCCCCAGCTCCGAGACTGTGTCGCCGCTGCCGCTACCCCAGCACCGAGGCCAGGTCGCCGCTGCCGCTGCCCCAGCTCCGAGGCCGGGTCGCCGCTGCTGTCGGAGGCGGCTTCCAGCTCCAGCGATGGTAGGCCGCGGAGCCTGGAGAATGTGATCCGAAAATTGATCACCTCTCCGGGAAGGTAAGAACCTGAAAAAAAAAGTTTTCCCCTCCCCCCCACATAAAACAAACAGAAGAACATGAAAACAAACTTTAAACAAACGCTAAAAATAAAAAGGATGAAAAAAACAAACAGACTTATAGAAAGAATTATATAAAGAATTATAGTGATATCAAGTATAGCAGTTCATTTATGCATTTGTTAACTGTAATCAATAATCCTATCCAAGGCAATCAAATGTAAATTATTTTGGCATATCACTCTTCCATCATTAATGTTTACTTATGTGTTATATTTCTCAACCAGGTAATCTTTAGATATACTGTAACTAGACTAAGTGGGACCCGTTGGGTCCCATGTTCACACGGGAGGGCTGGCCCCCCGACGCAATATTCCACCTCTCCACCAATTCCAATATTGGTGGCCAGTGGGGGGGTGGGGGGCTTTCTGGAGCACTGGTATGGGTTCTTTGGGTGGCAGCTCAGTCCCTCAAGCCTGATCTGCTGGCAGCTCACTCACGGCTGGTGGGCTGGCAGTTGACTCATGACTATTCCTTGAAATTCCATTTCAAGCAGGTTGCAAGGCCGCCAAATTCAAATCCATTTTCCTACCATTTCAAGCAGGGTACAAGGCCACCAAATTCTAGTGCAGTTTCTTACCACTTTGAGCAGGATGCAAGCCACCAAATTCAAGTGCAGTTTCATTCCACTTGCAGCAGGGTGCAAGGCCACCAAATTCAGTGCAGTTTAATACCACTTCAAGCAGGATGCAAGGCCGCCAAATTCAAGTGCAGTTTCATTCCACTTCAAGCATATAACCATATAACAATCACAGCACAGAACCAGGCCATCTCGGCCCTACAAGTCCGTGCCGAACACTTATTTTCCCTTAGTCCCATCTACCTGCACTCAGACCATAACCCTCCATCCCTTTCCCATCCATATACCTATCCAATTTATTTTTAAATGATAAAATCGAACCTGCCTCCACCACTTCCACTAGAAGCTCATTCCACACAGCTACCACTCTCTGAGTAAAGAAGTTCCCCCTCATGTTACCCCTAAACTTCTGTCCCTTAATTCTGAAGTCATGTCCTCTTGTTTGAGTCTTCCCTACTCTCAATGGGAAAAGCTTATCCATGTCAACTCTGTCAAAGTTAAAAAAAAGTCATAGTCAAAGTAGCCTTTATTGTCATTCAGACCTTGTGGTCTGAACGAAATTTTGTTGCCTTGCAGTCCTACATATAGTAAAAATGACAAAAACACACAATAAACACAAATTAACATCCACCACACATCCACCACAGTTCACCAGGCACCTCCTCACTGTGATAAAAGGCAAAAGTCTTAAGTCTTTGTCTCATCCCTTCTTATTCTCCCTCTGCGCCGAAGCGATCCAGGCTTCGGATGTTGTGACCCCGCCGGGCGATGGTAAGTAATGTCAGTCTCGCGGCTGAATCCGAGCTCCGCGAATGGGCCGGTTCAACTGCGCGGCCCGGGGTGGTCGAAGCTGCCAAAGCTGCGGCCCTCCAGCCCAGTGGACGCAGCTGTTATTGCGGGAGCTCCAGAGAACAGGTCATCAACCTGTGACCTGCGAGCTCCCGATGATGTCGTCCACTGGGCCCGCGGTCTGGTTGGGTGACCGCTGCCACTGGAACACTGCCCCAGCTCCGAGGCCGGGTCGCCGCTGCCGCTGCTCCAGCTCCGAGGCCGGGTCGCCGCTGCCGCTGCCCCAGCTCTGAGGCCAGGTCGCCGCTGCCCAGCTCCGAGGCTTGGTCGCCGCTGCCGCTGCCCCAGCTCCGAGACTGTGTCGCCGCTACCGCTACCCCAGCACCGAGGCCAGGTCGCCGCTGCTGTCGGAACACCACAGCTACGGAGTCGGACTGCTGCCACTGGAACGCTGCCGCAGCTCCGAGGCCGCCAGCTCCGCTATTAGGCCTCGGCGCAGGCGGAGACGGAGACGGGGGATACGACAAGAGAAGTCGCATCCCCCCGAGAAGTCTATACCTCTCATCATTTTAAAGACCTCTATCAAGTCCCCCCTTAACCTTCTGCGCTCCAAAGAATAAAGACCTAACTTGTTTAACCTTTCTCTGTAACTTAGTTGCTGAAACCCAGGCAACATTCTAGTAAATCTCCTCTGTACTCTCTCTATTTTGTTGACATCCTTCCTATAATTGGGTGACCAAAATTGTACACCATACTCCAGAATTGGTCTCACCAATGCCTTGTACAATTTTAACATTACATCCCAACTTCTATACTCAATGCTCTGTTTTATAAAGGCTAGCACACCAAACGCTTTCTTTACCACCCTATCTACATGAGATTCCACCTTCAGGGAACTATGCACAGTTATTCCTAGATCCCTCTGTTCAACTGCATTCCTCAATTCGCTACCATTTACCATGTACGTCCTATTTTGATTTGTCCTGCCAAGATGTAGCACCTCACACTTATCAGCATTAAACTCCATCTGCCATCTTTCAGCCCATTCTTCCAAATGGCCTAAATCTCTCTGTAGACTTTGGAAATCTACTTCATTATCCACAACACCACCTATCTTAGTATCATCTGCATACTTACTAATCCAATTTACCACACCATCATCCAGATCATTGATGTACATGACAAACAACAGTGGACACAACACAGATCCCTGAGGCACCCCACTAGTCACCGGCCTCCAAACTGACAAACAGCCACCCACCATTACTCTCTGGCGTCTCCCATTCAGCCACTGTTGAATCCATCTTGCTACTCCTGCATTAATACCCAACAATTGAACCTTCTTAACCAACCTTCCATGAGGAACCTTGTCAGAGGCCTTACTAAAGTCCATACAGACAACATCCACTGCTTTACCCTCATCAATTTCCCTAGTAACCTCTTCAAAAAATTCAAGAAGATTAGTCAAACATGACCTTCCAGGCACAAATCCATGTAGACTGTTCCTAATCAGACCCTGTTTATCCAGATGCTTATAAAATGTTATCCCTCGTTATCCTTTTGCTATTAATATAGCTGTGGAAACCCTTTGGATTAACTTTCACCTTACTTGCCAAAGCAACCTCATATCTTCTTTTAGCTTTTCTAATTTCTTTCTTAAGATTATTTTTACATTCTTTATACTCCTCAAGCACCTCATTTACTCCATGCTGCCTATAATTATTGTAGATCTCTCTCTTTTTCCAATCCAAGTGTCCAATTTCCCTTGAAAACCATGGCTCTTTCCAATTTTTACTATTTCCTTTCAACCGAACAGGGACATAAAGATTCTGTACTCTTAAAATGTCCCCTTTAAATGTCCTCCATTTCTCTTCTACATCCTTCCCATAACACAAAATGTCCCAATTCACTCTTTTTAAATCCTTTCACATCTCATCAAAGTTAGCCTTTCTCCAATCAAAAATCTCAACCCTAGGTCCAGTTCTGACCTTCTCCATAATTATATTGAAACTAATGGTATTGTGATCACTGGACCCGAGGTGCTCCCCATCGCATACGTCCGTCACCTGACCTGTCTCATTTCCTAACAGGAGGTCCAGCACTGCCCCTTCTCTAGTAGGTACCTCTATGTATTGCAGTAAGTAGTGCCTTTCAACTTCAAGCCAAAGCAGCCAAGCCGCCATTTGTAGTAAATAGTGCCTTTCAACTTCAAGCCAAAGCAGCCAAGCCGCCATTTGCAGTAAGTAGTGCCTTTCAACATCAAGCCAAAGCACCATTTGCAGGCAGTGCCTTTTTACTTCAAACAAACCATATTTTCATTTTCAAACCACATTAAGGGGACTCACAGTTGAGTAGACATTTGTTCAGTGTTATTCAGAGCTAAGAGAGATGTGACCCTTTTGGCTTCATCCATCTTGCAGAGACTGAGTGAGGCACACCACTGCCTGGTTTTATAGTCTCTCCCCCTCCCTCCAGCAGGGGCAGCAGAGAGAATGGTGAATTTCTTTTAAACATTAATATCTCTCTGATTTGTCATCGATGGGAAAAACCCTCCGGTCCCGGAAGGCGGAGAGGGGCTCTGAGCGAGATGGCCAAAAATGACGGCCGTAGGTGGCGGCGTTCTCTCGGAAATCGCAGCACAGCGGGCCATAAGTGGTCAAGATCAGACTTTTAGTAATATAAATGAGTTGTTCTACCTCCACCACTCTTTCAGGTAGCTGCCTCCATTCGACTTAGTGGTCCAGAACTATACTACTCTTTGAATAATTAAAAATCTGATTTCATCAGTACTCCTCTAACCCTTTTAACAATTATGTTAAATCATCCCCCAGCTGTCCTGGTTAATGAGTTGTGCAATAATATTGGCCATTCCAGATCACTATCTCTTAATTAAATCTCTCCTCAGCCTTTGCTATTTCAAGGAATTAACCTCAATCCAACCTGTGTTTAGTACTGTCATTTACTTCCAGTAAAGCGATGACCAGAACTGTAAACTGTTCTCCCGCTGTGGCCTAAATCATGTTCATGGTTCTCGCATGGCCTTCATTCTGTTACATTCTGCATCTCAACTAATAAAGGCTGTCTAAAAGTTAAATTACATTTTTTTTATAAATGAATTAAAAAGTGATTAACCAACATCTGCAGCAATTAGAACAAGCAACCGACAATAATGAAATGACTTCCAATAAAAAATGTCCCACATTGTTCTGTAATTTAATAAAAGGGCAACAATGGACAGTAATACTTAAACAGTTACATTTGTTAATCCCTTTTGAACATCTGTAGAACACCTAGAAGCAAAAATAAAAAGCTTTCAAAACAGATGGCACATCCCCTCTTCCATTTATTTTATTTTTCCTTTTGTGGGAATCAATTTATTCCTTAAACTTCTCTATTAATTTGTTCTTCTCATGTTCGGCATAACATTTGCAGAAATTTTTGTTATTACATAGATTTACTTTGAATTTGTATCCTTAAATTAACTCAACCTAAACATGAAAATACACATAATTGAGGAATTTGCATAAACACTTGTAACAGATGCAAAGATATTCTTATATCTCATGTGCTCCTGAACTGTACTGTTTTTCACCCCAATAAAATGCAGTTTGCCAAATGCTCAGTTAATTTATGCAATTGACTCTGTACTTAGATGAGAGTTCTACAGATTGGAAAATTGTTAAGTTTGATTGGCAGTCAGATTACACCATTAGTTCCTGTTAAATCTCTTTCAATTTCTGTTTGATAATTATAATTACCAGAGAAACCAAGAGGCCCTCTATCAGTCACATGACCACTGAGACTAATTTTCCAATTCAACCTCCTGTGGATCAAATCTTCATGCCTGGAGCCGTTATTCATGAAATGTTACAATTATTAATGATTGCTTATGCTAGTTATGAATTTTTTGCAGCAACATCAACAAAAAAAACCTTAAATTTCTAAGTTGATGTTGCAGCATGCTTCACAGTTTGCATTAAGCTTCTATGCTCAAAGGACAAGGCAAGCCATTTTCAATTAATAGGCTGCTCAGAAAAAAAGTATGTAAGAAAAAGTAGAAAATGAATAAAGTGCCCAGAGAAGCCATAATACATGCTCTGGATAACTGTTTATTTGAACCTTTGAACCTTTATAACGTTCACAAATATTGCAATTGGAAAAGACATTAGCAAAAATCTTCTACAGGGGTTTACTGGCTCATAGAATCGTGCAAAGGCAAATCTGCCCAATGAAAGAGTGAGTTAATTATCTCAATCCCCATCCGTCTGCTGGAAAGATTGACAGAAAACCCTTGGAATTTCTCAACAAATACAAATACTTTCCAGAAACAGTCTTTTCTGTTTGGTTTGTAGTGGTGAGATTTGTCATCAGCAAATGCGGTCTCAAGCAACTAAACTAATGCCATTTTCTGAACTGATAATTTAATGCATCGTTTCAAAACTTCTTAAAAATACAGAATCTTGCAACTCACGTAGTCTGTATTATTGAGTATTCTTGCACTATTTCACCAAAGCTTGATTGTGTTTTTGTAACATAAGATTTTACTGAGTTGTATAAAAAAATAATTTCACTGTACCTGGGTAAAGTTATGAACACTGTCCAGTCCTTCACTGGCTCTGACCTCTCCACCATCGAATGGATTTATCGGAGTCGCTACCTCAAAAAGGTCAACCAGCATCATCAGAGACACACACCATCCTGGCCACACACGCATTTAACCCCTGCCATCGGGAAGAAGGTACAGGAGCCAGAAAACAGTATTGTCCAGGAGCAGGAGCAGCATCTTCCCTACAGCAATCAGGCTATTAAACACTACAACCTCAAATAAGCTCTGAACTAAAATGGACTACTATTATTATTATTATTATTATTATTATTATTATAATTATTATTATTATTATAATTATTATTATTATTATTATTATTATTATTATTATTATTATTATTATTGCACTATTATTGTTTGTTTTATGAGTTTGTGTGCGTGCGTGTGTGTATGTATATATATATGTGTGTATGTATATATGTATTTATATATGTATATATATATGTGTATATATATGTGTATATATATATGTGTATATATATATATGTATATATATATGTATGTATATATATGTATGTATATATATAAGTGTGTATATATATATGTATGTATATATATATATATATATATATATATATATGTATATATGTATATAGATATGTGTATATATATATATATGTATGTATGTATGTATAGATGTATAGATATATATAGATATAGATATATATATATATATATATATAGATATATGTATAGATATACGTGTGTATGTGTACTTGTGAGTAGTTTGTGTATATATACACACTGAACTTTTTTCTCTCTCTCATATTGTTTATCATATTGTTTACAGTGTACTATGTTTACATATTATGTTGTGCTGCCGCAAGTAAGAATTTCATTGTTCTATCTGGGACGTATGACAATAAAACACTGTTGACTTGATGTGGGAATAAAGTACAATTAAACCACTGAACCATTCCCTTTGTACCATTTGCTGGCTGCCAAAGTTGCAGATGCAATGTTATCACCCACAGCATTCTCAATATTTTATGCCATTCTCCTGTGATAGTAACATTGACCTAATAAACTCAAGTAATCATCAGTGCTCGGTCCTTTCCAGATATACTTTTAATTACAGTGGAGCATTCTAGTAACTGTTCAAATAACTCAGACCTTCAAGAAGATCTCAGATTGGGCTGATTTTAGAGACTGGTTGATGAAAGGTCATAATGAAAGATTGGATCGACTGGGCTTATATTCATTGGAATTTAGAAGGATGAGATGGGATCTTATAGAAACATATAACATTATTCCACTGACTCTCCCCCATCCCCCTCCAACTATGTCACCCCCGCTCTTCCCCACCCACATTACAGCCCTCTCACCCCCCCACCCCCTGACCACCCACCACCCCTCCAACACCCACAACCCCCTCCCCCCCCTACACATCGCCCTGTCCCCAGTCCACCCACCTGCCTTCCTCTGGCCCCAACTCCCATCCCTGCTGGGTGTTCACCATTCCCCCAGAACTCCCCCTCTCCCACACCGAACGGTCTGTCCTCAGCAGAGGTCTTACCTTTGTCCCCCTCCATCCCCCTCCGTCCCCATCTCAATGAGTTCCGCGCCCACCATGACTTGGAGCGCTTCTACCGTCGCCTCCGCATCACAGCACACTTCCATGGGAAGGAGTCCTCGCCCCCCAATGATGACCCTTTTTCTCGTCTCCAACGCACCCCCTCCTCGTGGAACCTCTCTCGTAATGTCCCGGCTCTGGAACTCTTTATCCAGAACTGTCGCCGCGATGTCAACCGCCTCAACATCTTCACTCCCCTGTCTCACTCCAATCTCTCCCCCCCTGAACGCACTGCCATTGAATCACTCCGCAAAAACCCAGATTGGGTTATCAAACCAGCCGACAAGGGAGGTGCCGTGGTAGTCTGGCGCGTCGATCTCTACAAAGCTGAGGCCACGCGCCAACTCTCGGACACCTCCTCCTACTTACCCTTGGACCATGACCCCACTGACGAGCACCAGGCCACCATATCTAGCACCATCACCGACTTCATCAATTCCCATGCCCTGCCCGACCAAGCTTCCAACCTCATCGTTCCCCAGCCCCGTACGGCCCGTTTTTATCTTCTCCCCAAGATCCACAAACCCGGCTCTCCCGGTAGACCCATTGTCTCTGCTTGTTCGTGCCCCACCGAACTCATCTCCACATACCTTGACTCCATACTATCCCCCTTGGTCAAATCCCTTCCCACCTATGTTCTAGACACCTCAGACACTCTCCGCCGCCTCCGCACATTCCACTCTCTAGGCCCTCACCCCCTCATCTTCACCATGGATGTCCAGTCACTATACACCTCCATCCCCCACCAGGATGGCCTCAAAGCCCTCCGGTTCTTCCTCGACCAGAGGAGCAACCTATACCCAGCCACTGACACTCTCCTCCGCCTAGCGGAGTTGGTCCTCACCCTCAACAACTTGACTCCTCCCATTTCCTCCAAACACAAGGCGTAGCTATGGGCACACGCATGGGCCCCAGCTACGCCTGCCTCTTTGTCGGGTAGGTTGAACAATCCTTGTTCAATACGTACCAGGGCCCCATCCCCGACCTCTACCTCCGTTACATTGACGACTGCTTTGTGGTCACCTCCTGCACCCACACACAACTGACTGACTTCATCCACTTCACCACCAACTTCCATCCGGCACTCCAATACACCTGGACCATTTCCGACACTTCCCTACCATTCCTTGACCTCACCATCTCCATCGCAGGGGACAGACTTCTGACCGACATACACTACAAACCCACTGACTCACATGGCTATCTGGACTACACGTCTTCCCACCCTGCCCCCTGTAAAGACTCCATCCCCTACTCCCAATTCCTCCGCCTACGCCGCATATGTTCCCAGGTGAGATGTTCCACACCAGGGCATCGGAAATGTCCTCGTTCTTCAGTGAACGGGGATTCCCCTCCGTCACCATAGATGAGGCTCGCACCAGGGTCTCATCCATACCCCGCAACACTGCCCTCTCTCCCCATCCCCGCACTCGCAACAAGGGCAGAGTCCCCCTAGTCCTCACCTTTCATCCCACCAGCCGGCAAATACAACAAATAATCCTCCGCCATTTCCGCCACCTCCAACGTGACCCCACCACTCGCCACATCTTCCCATCTACCCCTATGTCTGCCATCCGCAAAGACCGCTCCCTCTGCAACTCCCTTGTCAATTCTTCCCTTCCCTCCCGTACCACCCCCTCCCCAGGCACTTTCCGTTGCAACCGCAAGAAATGCAACACCTGTCCCTTCACCTCCCCTCTCGACTCCATTCAAGGACCCAAGCAGTCGTTCCAGGTGCGACAAAGGTTCACCTGTATCTCCTCCAACCTCATCTACTGCATCCGCTGCTCTAGATGTCAGCTGATTTACATCGGGGAGACTATTCGGAGGTTGGGCGATCGTTTCGCCGAACACCTCCGCTCAGTCCGCAATAACCTACCTGAACTCCCGGTGGCTCAGCACTTCAACTCCCCCTCCCATTCCCAATCTGACCTCTCTGTCCTGGGTCTCCTCCATTGCCAGAGTGAGCAACACCGGAAATTGGAGGTACAGCACCTCATATTCCGCCTGGGTTGCTTGCGTCTGGATGGCATGAATATTGAATTCTCCCAATTTTGCTAGCCCTTGCTGTCTCCTCCCCTTCCTTAACCCTCGAGCTGTCTCCTCCCATCCCCCCGCCCTCGGGCTCCTCCTCCTCCCTTTTTCCTTCCTTCTCCCCCCCACCCCCCATCAGTCTGAAGAAGGGTTTCGGCCCGAAACGTCGCCTATTTCCTTCACTCCATAGATGCTGCTGCACCCGCTGAGTTTCTCCAGCATTTTTGTGTACCTTTTAACATTATTCAGGGATTGGACAGGCTAGATGCAGGAAAAAATGTTCCCGATGTTGGGGGATTCCTGAACCAGAGGTCACAGTTTAAGAATAAGGGGTGAGATGAGGAAAAACTTTTTCACCCAGAGTTGTGAATCTGTGGAATTCTCTGCCAGAGAAGGCAGTGGAGTCCAATTCACTGGATGCATTCGAGAGAGAGGTAGATATAGCTCTCAGGGCTAATAGAATCAAGGGATATGGGGAGAAAGCAGGAACGGGGTACTGATTTTGGATGATCAGCCATGATCATATTTAATGGTGGCGCTGGCTCGAAGGGCCAAATGGCCCACTCCTGCACCAGTTTTCTCTTTCAATATTTCTATAATCAGCAAACCTGGGGTATCAACAACATTTAGCTGGATAGGTCTAAAGCACTAGATTTTCAACCCTGAACTCTTCCATATGTAGACCTATTTTGCCTCCTTTAATAAGCTTCTGCAGAATGTGTTGCAGGATATTAATACTTTTTTTACCTCCAAGACACTTCAAAAATGCAATTAATTCTATTTTTTTTTCAATTTGTATGACTAGCAGCATAGTCACGTATGAGCATTTGGCAGAGATTTACTGCATATTCCTAGTATATAGAGTTTCATCTGATGAGTAGAGATTTAATGCCATTATATTCCAAAATAAAGGGAATTTTTTTTACACAGTGCAGTCTTCTGGTGGAATTTTAATTTCTCTGCAATTCCAAGACATTGTTTGTAGGATTTCAAGCACTTTGCCAATTGAAAAACTCACTAGACTAAGTGGGACCCGTTGGGTCCCATTCTCACACAGGAGGCCTGGTCCCCAACGCAATATTCCACCACTCACCCATATCCCCCAACTGCGCAGGCGCGGCTGATGGGTTCCCGTTATGATGCTCCTGATCCCCCCTCCTCCCCTCACCTCCCACCCACTCCGCCCCTTGCGACCCCCCCCCCAATGGGCACTCACCCCCCTCAACCCCTCCCCATTCACTCTTCGCTGGCGGCGCAGCCATTCCCGCCCATTGGGTTCCCATTGTGCCGTAGAACACGCAACGATTACTGCGTAGACATAGCTTAAAATGTGAATAGCTCTTATAGTATAACAACAATGTAAATGTTAAAGATGAGATTTAATCAGTTCAGTTCTTTCTTGTTGTATCTCTTGTTGCATTCTGCAGCCAGGGGAGGGGGACGGCTTCAGGCGGGGTGAGCGTCCTGCAGCCTGGGGAGGTGCACGGCTTCAGGCGGGGGAGTCAGGACCGGTGGAGGAGGGGGGAGCGTCCTGCAGCCAGGGGAGGAGGATAGCTTCAGGCAGAGCCTGTCAAGGCCTGGTGGGGTGGGAGCACTGCAGTGGCCTACCGCTGCCATGGCCTACCCCTGCCTACCTCTGCTGCTGCCGTGGCCTCCACTGTGGCACCCCACCGGCTTCAGGCGGGGACCAGTGGGGAGCATCCTGCAGCTGGGGACAGGAACGGCTTCAGGCGGGGACCGGTGGGGGGGGGGGGGGGGGTGTACTGCAGCTGGGGATGGGACGTGTTCAGGTGGGGACTGTCAGGGGCCGGTGGAGGTAGGGGGCAGCGTCCTGCACTCACTTCATCCCTGCTTAAGCCCCCCACATCCACTCCGCTATTTCCGGCAATTGGGTTTCCATTGGTACGTAGAACACGCAAGTATTACTGCGCAGGCGCAGCTAACGGGCACAGCCAGTGGAAAAGGGATTTATTAAAGCTTAAAATGTGAATAAAATATAACAACAATTTAAACGTTAAAGATGAGATTTATTCAGTTCATTCTTTCTTGTTGTGCCTCTGCAGCTGTGGGAGGGGGGCGGTTTCAGGCGGGGCCTGTTGGGGGCCGATGATGAGAGGGGCGAGCGCTGCCTTGGCCTACCGCTGCCATGGCCTACCACTGCCCACCCCTGCTGCTGCCTTGGCCTATCACTGTCATGGTAACCGCTGCTGCCCTCACCAGCTTCAGGTGTGGACCGGTGAGCAACATCATGCAGCTGCGCACGGGGACGGCTTCAGGCGGGGCCGGTGGGGGTGGGGTACCATGCAGCCAAGGGAGGCGGACGGTTTCAGGTGGGGGCTGTCGGGGGTCGCTGGGCAAGGGGGGCAGAGCGTCCTGCAGCTGGGGAAGGGGGACGGCTTCAGGCGGCAGCTGTCGGGGGCCGATGGGGGGGAGCATCCTGCAGCTGGGGGAGGGGGACGGCTTCAGGTGGGGGCTGTTGAGGTCCGGTGGTGGGGGGGAGCATCCTGCATCCTGAGGAAGGGGATGTTTTCAGGCGGGGGCGTCGAGGGCCGGTTGGCGATGGGGAGGCAGAGCATCCTGCAGCCGGGGAAGGGGGACGACTTCAGGGGAGGTCAAGTAGGGGTGCGCATCATGCAGCCGGAGGAGGTGGACTGTCGGGGGCCGGTGGGGGTGGGGGGCAGCGCACTGCACTCACTTCATCCCCCCCCCCAATCCACGCCGCCATTTCCGCCAATTGGGTTCCCATTGGTACGTAGAACACGCAAGTATTACTGCGCAGGCGCAACTAACGGGCACAGCAAGTGGAAAAGGGATTTATTAAAGCTTGAAATGTGAATAAAATATAACAACAATTTAAACATTAAAGATGAGATTTATTCAGTCCATTCTTTCTTGTTGCTTTTCTGTTGCTGGGGGAGGGGGAGGGGCACGGCTTCAGGCGGGGGCTGTCGGGGGCCGGTGGGGAGGGTGGAGCGTCCTGCAGCTGTGGGAGGGGGACGGTTTCAGGCGGGGCCTGTTGGGGGCCGATGATGAGAGGGGCGAGCGCTGCCATGGCCTACCGCTGACATGGCCTACCACTGCCCACGAGGTGAGAGGGGCACAGCGTCCTGTAGCTGGGGAAGGGGTATGGCTTCAGGCAGGGGCTGTCGGGTGCCGATGGGGGGGGGAGCATCCTGCAGCTGGGGGAGGGGGACAGTTTCAGATGGGGCTGTCGAGGGCCGGTGGTGGGGGGGGGAAGCATCCTACATCCTGGGGAATGGGGTGGTTTCAGGCGGGGGCCATCGAGAGCCGGTTCGGGATGGGGGGCAGAGCATCCTGGAGCCGGGGAAGGGGGACGGTTTCAGGAAGGGGCTTGCGGGGGCCGGTGGACGGGGAAACCATCCTGCAGCCGGGGGAGGAGGACGGGGTGGGCTTCAGGCAGTGGCCAGTGGGTGGAGCTTTCTGCAGGGCTAGTACGGGTTATGTGGGCCAAAGGGACTGGTTTCCAGAGGGCTAGTATGGATATTGTAGGCCGATGGGACTTTTCTTGGGCTTGTATGGGTGTTTTGGGCCGAACGGACTGCAGCTGGGGACGGGGACGGCTTCAGGTGGGAGCCGGCAGGTGCGTTCTATAGTCGAGGGAGGGGGACTGCGTCAGGTGGAGCCGGCGGGAGTGTCCAGTATCCGGGGACAGGGATGGCTTCAGGCAGGGACCGTTCCGTATCCGGGGGAGGATGATGGCTTTAGGCGGAGGCTGGCTGTGAGCATCCTGCAGCCAGGGGAGGGGAGAGCTTTATTCAGGGGCCAGAGGGGGGTGAGGAAGCATCCTGCAGCTGGGGACGTGGATGGCTTCAAGTGGGGGACGGCGTGGAGCATTCCATAGCCAGGGATATGGATGGCTTCAAGCAGAGGCTGGTGGAGAGCATCCTGCAACCTGGGGAGGGGGACGACTACAGGCGGGGTCCGTCGGGGGCCGGTTGGGCAGAGCGTCCTGTAGCCAGGGCAGGGGGGGCGGCTTCAGGCGGGGCCTGTTGGGAGAGAGGGGTGCTGCCGTGGCCTACCGCTGCCATGGCCTACCCCTGCCGCAGCCTTCCACTGGCGTGGCCTACCTACCCCTGCCGCTGGTGTGGCCTACCGCTGCCGCTGGTGGGGTGGGAGTTTGGCCGGGGGGGGGGGGGGGGGAGGGCGGGGGGGGGGGGGGGGGAAGCATCCTACATCTGGGGACGGGGCAGCTTCAGGTGGGTACTTCGATACACTTCCAAGTCACAATGAACTGTGACATGAATTCTGTAAAAATGAAACTCTTTCATTTGCCCTTCTTGGTGGTGGAGGTTTGGGAGATGTTGCTGAAGTTTGCTTGGTGTGCAACTGCACGGCATTTTGTACCTGTTGTAAAAGACAACCAAGGTGCACTAGTGGTAGGATGTTTAATATGATATTAATGAAGGTAAAATAAAGAAGGTGGATTTTTGCTCGATGATATTGTTTTTTTCAAGTGTTGTTAGAGCTGAATTTAGCCAGCCAAGCAGTGAATGTTCCATCATACACTGCTGATTGGCAGACAGTGAAAATCCTTGGGAATCATTCATTGCAGGGCACCGAGTCTCTTTACAAATTAAGCTACTGGTCAATGATGATTGTAATGATATTGAGAGTAGAATACTCAACAATGATATTGCTACTGAATCTCAGTGGCTAGGAACCCCCTAATTGAGAAGTGAGGATTGGGCCTGATATACCTTCCGTGGCATTGTGGCACATCTGGCCACCTTTTGATCCCAGTTAATGGGGAATTGTCCACTTGATTCCTATTGACTCAATGTAATTGATCAAATGTTGATATGATACAAAGGATGGGACTCACACAATGCCAGTGTCATTCATCTCTCTTTGTTTTATTCATTCAAATAAGAATGCAATAATCTCTGGAGTCAAGCATATTATTACTGATTAAGTGCTTCCGATATATATTTTTTTGTTGCTGAAACATCTTGGATCGCTTTAGTTAAGATGAAGCATAGTTGAATTAGCCACATAACAAACCTTTCTGAAGATAGGTATAAATTCAACCTTGTCATTATCACATTGAATAATCACCATTAAGGACTAGAGTGTTCTTGGAGCATTCTCCTCTTCTTGTTAGCTATTTTAATTCTCCTTCATGACTGCATATGTGAGGACTGACAGATTTGATCTAATCCATTGTTCTAAGGTTACATAGCTCTGTCCACTGTATTAAGCTTTTGCAATATATATTACAGCTTTTCCAGGTTGGCACTTCATTTATTCGTTCATCTTGTGCTGCTTCTGGCATTTCCTTTAAATTTTCAACAAATCAATGCTGATTAATACTAACTTCAAGTAGACCTTGCTCTCCTTCTCTCTGCATCCCCTCTCCTTTCCCGGTTCTCCTACCAGTTTAACGGTCTCTGACTACATTTTATCTCTGTACCGCCCACTCCCCTGACATCAGGCTAAAGAAGGGTCTTGACCCGAAACGTCACCCATACCTTCTCTTCAGAGATGCTACCTGTCCCGTTGAGTTACTCCAGCATTTTATGTCTACCTTCGATTTAAACCAGCATCTGCAGTTCACTCAATGCTAATCCCCTCAGTTGATTGTGATTGCACAGTAACGGATATTCTGGCCTATGAGGCTACAACATATATTGGACTTTATTTATTTTTCCTCTGATCACAGAACATCTTGCTTGCCCAGATTTGAAATGCCACATCTGTTCAAGATCCATTCCATTTATAACATTGTTCTCACCACACAGTGTAGTGTCGAATGTCCTTGTCATAATGATGGCAATTGTCTCCACAAGCAGTGTATGTGGTCACGCCTGCCAATATTGCCGTAGATGTTAGTTATATGATTCTAGAAATATGATGAGGTCAAGCTTTGGTTAACTGATCTCCCAATGATTAATACAGGTAGTTCTGATATATGGTATGTTTTATGACATGCGTTAAATATAATGTATGTAATGGATCAGGGAGAATTATTTGCATTATATGGGCCAAAATGGTTATAACATGATTTTGATCAAGAACTAAAGAATCGCATATAAATTATTTTGGAAAAGCAGGAAAAAAGCTGCCTTCAATTTAAACAGTAGTGCATGGAGTGGGGAGGCTGTAACTTCCTCACAGTAATCAGACACCATTATTTCCTTTGCCCCTGTCCCACTTAGGCGACTACAGGCGACTAGGCTGTCACCACATGGTCGCCGGTGTGCAGCCTGTATGGTCCTGAGTAGTCTCCGCAGTCACCTAAAGAATCGTAGTGTTTTTCTGGTCGCCGCTGGATTTTTAAATGTTCAAAAATTTTCTGCAACAGTTGGCTTGACGCCAATGAGCGTAGCTTGACTTCTCCTGACATAGGTGTTGTCATGGATGAAATAGGTTGTTACCAGGATGATGTAGGTTGTCGCCAGGATGACATAGGTTGTTGCCAGTGCAGACCTCATTTTTTTTTGTTAAAGTATGATTCTATCTCAAATTTTGTGACGAAGGGGTATCCAGTCGGCGGTTTTTCGGCGACCTGCTATGACTATGACATTTGCCGGCAGCCGCCTAAAAATAGCATAAGTGGGAAAGGCCCATTAGGAACACAGCGTTAACTATCGGGAGGATAAAATGAGTAATTAACATAAGATTTGGTAACCTTACCTGCAGTTAAACTTGACTGATTCAGTTACAGAACCGATAACCATGCTACTATGTCCATTTATTCCATTCTGCAATTTAGATTGATTTACAGTAATCCCACCTCTGTGTTTCTCTTGAAAAGATCATCCACGCATTTATCTCCTCCCGCCTTGATTACTGCAACTCCCTTAACGCTGGCATCAGCCAATCATCCCTGTCCCGCCTGCAATTGGTCCAAAACGCCGCAGCGAGACTTCGGACGGGCACCCGAAAAAGGGACCTCATCAACCTGATTCTGGCCTCTCTCCACTGGCTCCCAGTACGGTTCACAATCAATTTCAAGCTCCTCCTTTATGTATACAAAGCCCTTAATGGGCTTGCACCCACCTACATCCAAAATCTGCTAACCCACCATTCTACCTCCAGGTGCCTCAGGTCGGCCGACTTGGGGCTACTGACTATCCCGCGGTCCAGGTATAAGCTCAGGGGCGACCGCGCTTTTGCAGTTGCAGTACCAAGACTGTGGAACAGCATCCCTCTTCTCATCAGAAATGCCCTCTCCATCGATTCCCTTAAGTCTAGACTTAAAATTTCTTTCTACTCACAAACGTTTCTTGAGGTCCTCTGAGGGCGCGCTGTATGTATGTATTAATGTATGTATTGTTAGATCTATGTACCACTGTTAGTACCTGCACTGATGTACAGCACTTCGGTCAATGAGAGTTGTTTTTAAATGTGCTATAGAAATAAAATTGACTTGACTTGACTTGATTATGCCCTAAAACTCAAAGGTACTATGAAATGAGGTTTGGCAGTATCTTAAATATTTTGATATAAGGATTGTTTTGGACCTTTGTCAAGTATTAATTTGCAAAATCTGAAATATTCCCATTGGGCATTGTAAAATCAACTTAGAATTCTAGATGAGGAAATTTCGGGCCAAATACGCTGCAGGAAGTTTGATTAAAATGATCTCATGAATTCTTCAAACTAAAGGAATTTGGCAGAGAGTCTAACTGGGCAGAGATCAAAAATGATGTGGGATTCATAATGGATAATTAATACATATCACTTCAATCTGATAATATTTGCTCAAAAAATCTGCCCTGCCTTCTCATTATAATTATTTTGGCAAAATCAACAGCAGATTTCTTCTATCCTTTCAGATATTAAAAAGCAAAATCTTCGGTAGTGTTAGAATCACAATACCCTTCTGCATTTTTCCAACAATTAATATCCCTCTGACCTCACCTCTCTCACTTGTTCCATCTTCTGCATCTATCTCTTCTGATCTTCTGTTCTTTGAACCAGAAAAATCAGTCTTCTGATAAACTCTTCTTTCACTGTCCTGCCTCTGCCTTGCCCAATAATTTTCACCCCCGAGAGTGGACTGTTTCTCCCATCTCCAAATTCCCTGCTTCATCGGGACTTTCCCTTTGGCTTCTATTCATTGCCAGTTTCTAAAGTGACTTTGACCAAACCAATATTGCTATTCCCCTCATTCTAACTGAAATTGGCAAACAACACCCCACCCATCTCCCCCTCTCTTTCCTGTACTCCACCTAGATTCACACCCATTACTCCCCTACCCTCAGGCCTTTGTCCATCCATCTACCCATCAGAAACTGTGGAAAAGAGGTGGATACAAGTGAGGGGGGGATTTGCTAGGTGGATGTGTGGACAAAAGACAGGGGGACGGGAAAACATCTGTGTGAATCCAAGCAAGGTACAGAGAGGGAGGGAGAAGGGTGTTGTTAGTAGGTTAGTTATCTGAAATTGGAGAACCCATTTTTCCCTTTCCTCTACCACATTCCCCTGCCACCAACTTGCTTCCACTGGCTTCACAATTCTTATCTCTTCTATCCTTACCTCACATTTTTTAACTTCATCTCTGGCCTTTGTCCAACCATCTACCTATCAACCACTATCCACCCCCCTCCCCACACCTCTCTTGCAGGTTTCTCTCTCTCCACTGCTATTAGGCTGAAGAAGTTCCGAACATGAAATTACCTATCCATATTTTCCAGAGATGCTGCCTGACCCGTTGAGTTACTCCAGCACTTTCTCTGTCTCCAATGCACCTGCTTTAATGATAAGATATTCTACTCAAGTGCTATGAAGGGTCTTCCTTCTTCCTTAACTGTGGCTGTCCCTCCACAATGGAACTCAACCACATCTCATTTATTTCCTGTATCTCTGCTTTCACCTCCTTTCGTATTGGATAGCGGTCCTCTGGTCCTCTCCTTCTACCCCACCAGACTCTGCAATCAAAGGATCATCCTTGCCATTTTCTGTCAGCTTCAAGAAGGCTCCAGAAGCAAGCATGTTTACTTTTCCCCTCTCATTTCATCAATTTGAAACGAGCATTGGCTTTGCAACTCACTTATTTGTTCTTCCATCTCCACCAACTACTTACTTTCTTACAGCAGCTTCCCATGCAGCTGCATGAGTTGGAACATCAATTAAATGCAGCCTGCCATCAGCCATCCCAGCAGCTCTACGCAGCAACAGTTAGATGGTGTGGAAAGTTTGGTTGATCTGTCACAATACATGGTGTTGACCATCAAATGAGCAGCCAATCTAATCCTTCAACCAGTACGGTGAACAAAACCATGGAGCACAATGCCATGGATCTCTTAATAGGCAAGGACTATAGCCTGCAAGATGGAAAGGTGAGCAAGGATGAAATCATATAATTTGGTTTAATATTCCAAATCACAAATGACCTAGCACAAAATGTGAGGTCAGCTTCAAGGTGAAACCCACATGTCATGACTCATTAGACAGAAGATCCTTACAATATGGAGAAGGATAGAGCAGATGTCAGCTCCCCAAAAGGTTAGGTCATTCAGAGCTCCTGCTGCATTGATTCAGGTGAAAACTTCAAATAAGGTAGCTGGGAATAGTATGGACATAAACAAGTCTTGGTATATTGACAGGCTGCTCAGAAAGCCCATGTGTAATGTTAAAGGGCATGAAGCAGGTCGGCATCAATCACAAGGTTTTAAGTAGAGCTTAGAGTTTGTCATTTGAAGCATGAAAGTGGTGGGTAATCATTCTTCGTTTTCTCAGTGAGTAACACACACTGGAAGATGATTTGCTTCCCATTCTAGTTTGATATGAGCCACCTCAGAACCTGAGGTCAATTTAGCAGCTGCAGACATTGCCATGTGGTTCAGGCTATGCTTAATGAGTAGACGGGAAGGTAAATATAGAGTTGTGGCACTACTTGTGCCATTTATAGTTGACTTCTGACAGCTTCTGATCCACACAATCAATTCTCTCAATGCTTTTCTGAATGTTCTTTATCTAATTTTAGTTGTAGGGGCCAGGGAATATGCTGCACTTTTCAAGGAGGCTTTAGTCATTTCCCAAGTCAAATCCCCAAGTCATTTCCAGTGTCTCCCTGGTAATCCTGTGCCCTATAGAACTTGAAATGGAGTGTCTGCTGGGGAGGCTGGACCTGAACTTGCTCATTTCAGGTGACTGAGATTGTTTAACATTCACTACTGGGAGAGAATGTAAATATTCACTTATCCTACCAGTAACTTTGGAGATTTTTGGAATGATAGCAATGGTGATATCAATCCACTATAGCGAGATGGCTGCTGTAAGGAGTCCATATCTCAAAGCACATAAGAAGACAGGCATCACTGCTGCCTCGTAGAATATAACCTTTATGCTGGGTTCGAGGTGTTGCTCATGAAACAATCTTGTCCTCAGATGGCCAAAGACTGCACTGGAGTCCATAGAACGATAGTGAATTTCACCATCAGTCTACCTTCACTTCAAGGTGGATGCCAAGATATAAGAAGCTGTTCTTGTTTTCCAGGCCTTCACCATAACTTTTATTGTTGGAGGGTAGTGTTATGTGGCCAGGGCAGATTAGAAGAAGCCTTAGTTTTGTGAATGATACAAATTAGATGCATTTAATTGTGTTCTTCAATGAAAGTTCAGTGATGATTTGGATTGCAGATACACACTGAACATACACACATACAAATGCCATTTGTCTTCAGCAGCTTGTTGGCATGACCTTGAATTGGAGTGTAAGTAGTGTAAGCTGAACAATTTTTTACATGACTTTTACATTAGTTCCAGTCCACTCTGAGGTCCTTTCGTGGTGTGGGGTGCTGCATTGCAGTGGGAAAAGTTGAGGAAAATGCTAAAGTAATGATGCAACCTTGCTCAAGACCACCTGCACTAAGGTTGGGTCTGTTGTGCTCTTATTGGTCAAGATCATGACTTATATGCCATCTCATGGCAGATATAACTTGGAAATTACTTTCTGTGGGTAGCCAAACTTGAGAATAATACCGCATTCCATCTAGATTGACTGAGCCAAACACTTCTTTTGAGGTCAACAAAGGCCAAGTGTAGTGATGGATGCCACTCCCTACATTCTCTTAAAGTTAACGTATGGTGACAATTATACCCATTGTATCTTTAAATGGACAGAATTCACACAACAATTTTATCCGAGTTATATTTTTAAAATAAACTTAACATACTTGTAGCATGAAAACAGTAATAAATTTAAGCTCTTTAGAGTCATAGAGCCATATAACATGGAAACAGGCTCTTCAGCCCAACTTGCCCACATGACCAAAATTTCCCATCTACACTAGTCCCACCTGCCTATGTTTGGCACATATCCCTCTAAACCTGTCCTATCGAAATATCTGCCTAATTGTTTCTTAAAAGTTGCAATGGTCCCTGAATCAACTACCTCCTGTGGCAGTTTGTTCCATACACCCACCATCCTTTGTGTAAAAAAGATACCTCTCAGGTTCCTATTAAATATTTTCCCCCTCACCTTAAACCTATGTCCTCTGGTTCTCGATTCCCCCACTCTGGTCAAAAGACTCCGTGCATTTACCTGATCTATTCATCTCATGATTTTGTACACTCTATAAAATCACCCCTCATCTGCCTGTGCTCCAAAGAATAGAGTCCTAGCCTGCTCAACCTCTCCCTCTAGCTCAGGTGCTCGAGTCCTGAGAACATCCTTGTAATTCTTCTCTGTACCCTTTCCAACTTGACAACATCTTTTCTATAACATGGTGGCCACAACTGAACACAATACTCTAAATGTGGCCTCACCAACATCTTATAACTGCAATATGACCTCCTTACTTCTATAGTCAATGCTCTGACTGATGAAGCTATGGTGCCAAAAGCCTTTTTGACCACCCTATCTACCTGTGATGCACCTTCAAGGATATCAAAAACAGATACTATTTTCTCCCCCTCTCTTCCTACCCTCTGCCATCACTCCATTTTCTCAGTTGTTTCAATCTCCCTGAAATGTCTTGATTGTTCATATTTGTTTTCTGGTCACCATAATTGTGAATTACAAAAATAATATGTACCCTCATAATCAGTTCCACAACGCAATCAAATAATGCATTGAAGAAACTAACATGGAGACTTAGTTCAGCAAATGATGCAGAGAGCATTTCATTTTGTGATGCCTTGCTGTATCCTTTTCCATATATGGACCTAATTCTTGCCTAAATTTATACTGAAGGATGAAGAAAACAAAAAAAAAGAGGAAGAAAAAGAGAAGTAGGAGAAAGAGAATAGGGCACTTTAGGAGGACCTCAACATCTACAGTGCAGGACCCCTTAGTTTTGGACAATAAATCTGAATAGAAATACAAAGGTTCAGGTAATGGCCAGAACTATCCCCGAGTATGGCAAGATCTGTTCAATATTCAAACTTGTGTTGATAAGTGAAAATTAAATTGACCATACAAGTAACACATAATGACCATCTCCTATAAACCACTGCCTTTGATCTTAATTCACAATCACAACAATACAGCCTGAGGAGTATCAATAATCAGATATTTACCTGGACCGGATGTATTATTTGGCCTGCAAGGGCATATCAGATATTGAGTGTTCTGCTGCAAGGAAGTCAATTCCTGAATGTATGATTTTATTTAAGCACCTAGAACTATTCTCTCAAGTTAGAGACAATTCTAACTTGGAAACAATGCATTCCCTCTCCTTTGTGGCTTGCATAAACCCCAATCTAATTAATCACTCCCTCTTCCTTACAGCTGGTCAAATTCATTACCAAATATCATTGTTTAGCTTCACCTCATTCAGCTCTCAGTGTCCACTGTTCCATTCTAATAAATAAATCAAAGCCTGGAAGATTTTGTCAGGGGAATCTCCATAGATGCTGCTGCACCCGCTGAGTTTCTCCAGCAATTTTGTGTACCTTCATTTCATTACTACTTCTTAGGATGCCATCAGAGGAGGCAATTTTTGATTTTGTGGAAGAGATAAATAGAGATCCTTCAGGAACAATCAGCAATTTGCTTGGGAAGAGCCAAAGAGCTATCGGAGATCAAACAGT
Source organism: Amblyraja radiata (assembly GCF_010909765.2). Taxonomy (NCBI): domain Eukaryota; kingdom Metazoa; phylum Chordata; class Chondrichthyes; order Rajiformes; family Rajidae; genus Amblyraja; species Amblyraja radiata. The sequence goes on from NC_045961.1 coordinate 60,757,956, forward strand.
TCGAAGAGTCTGTGAGAAATTATTTAGTATAAGTTCATTGTGTAACAATTAGTGTTAACAGTGTTTGAATAATAACCTTACATTTGGACAACAGACTCAAGATTGAACTGAGCAGACTCTGAAGCAGACTCAAAACACCACTTTGCTTCCCCACTCCCTCCCCCCAGAAGTGGCATCATGGCTGTTCTAACATCCCTTCCACCAGCATGTCTGTCACATGCCTTCTACTCAGCATGTTGGGTTATCATCTTCTTGTTTCTTTTTTTGCTTAATTACCACAATTTGATCAGGTGGGAGATCATGATTATCTGAAAGAATTAAGAAACAGTTATAGTTAACAAAGGGACAAATAAGTGGTAGCTATAACAACACCCACAACTTGTAAACTGGAAGTGGGTATGGAATGAAAAGTAAATGAAATGTGGGGGGACAGAATAGATAGCCAATTGTCATGAATTGCCACTGCAATCAGCTGCTGAATTGGATGGGCCTGGATGTGTTTGACTCTCCATTATGTTTACCATGGCATTCAGAATTTAATTAGATGGTAAAATAGCAGCAATATATGGTTGATTTGACAGGGTTTATAGTTACTTGAACATATTTTAAATATCTACTTACAACTTCTAATTTGTAATATCCACCTTGTATTAATGCTACTGTTACTTCATCTCAATAAAATGTATTTGAACTATTCTAATTTGTGAGTATTGGTATGGTTTACTGCACCAGGATGGATTCAGGGCTAAACACAGATTAAAGGGACCAAGGACAGCTACGGTAGGTCTAAGCAATTTGGACTGGTTCCATATTTGCAATATTTTTAAACTATCTCTTGCTACCATGAAGATAGTCAAATACCAGACAAATGAAAAAATGTGTGAGAAATGGTTTAACTGAAGCTTCTTTTGGAATAGCCTCTTTTATCATTTGACTGGTATTTGATCATCCTCGCTGTAGTCTCAGCCATCTATTTTTACACTAGATTAAGTGGAACCCATTGGGTACCATGTTCACATGGGAGGGCTGGTCCCCCAGCTCAATATTCCATCTCTCCACCAATTCCAATATTGGTGGCCAGTGGGGGAGGGGGCTTTCTGGAGCGCTAGTATGGGTGTTGTGGGCTAAGGGACTACTTTCCGGAGGGCTAGTATGGACATTGTGGGCCAAATTGATTCTTGAATTGGCAGCTCAGTCAATCAGGCCTGGTAGACTGGCAGCTCAGTCACACAGGCCTGGTGGGCTGGCAGCTCAGTCACTTAGGCCTGGTGGGCTGGCAGCTCAGTCACTCAGGGCTGGTGGGCTGACAGCTCAGTCACTCAGCGCCGGTGGGCTGGCAGCTCACTCAGGGCTGGTGGGCTGGCAGAGTACAGGCCACCAAATTCAGTTTCATAGCATTTCAGGCAGAGTGCAGGCCACCAAATTCAATTTCATAGCATTTCTAGCAGATTGCAGGCCATCAAATTGCCAAACTCATTACATTGTCATTAAGGGCTAACAAATCATTTATTGCAACCAAAATTCATTTTGTGAACACAAACTTGTTAAAAAGGTGAGGCAAACAATTGGGCAGCAGCCACCTGACAACCAAAATTCATTTTGTGAACACAAACTTTTAAAAAAGGCGAGGCAAACAATTGGGCAGCAGTCACCTGACAACCAAAATTCATTTTGTGAACACAAACATTTTAAAAAGGCGAGGCAAACAATTGGGCTGCAGCCACCTGACAACCAAAATTCATTTTGTGAACACAAACTTTTTAAAACGGCGAGGCAAACAATTGGGCAACAGCCACTTTACAGCCGCATCGAGGGGACTCACCGTGGAGTAGACGTGCGTTCAGTGTTATTCGCAGCTCAGAGAGTCGTGACCCTCTTGCTTCCTGGGTCTGGCAGAGACTGAGGGACTACACTTCCGGGTTTTATAGTCCCTCCCCCATGCCGCCAGTGGGGGCAGCAGAGAGAATGGCGATAAAAAAATAAACATTAATATATCTCTGATTTTTCATCAATGGGAAAAATCCTCTGGTCCTGGAAGGCGGAGGGGGGCTCTGAGCGAGGTGGCCAAAAATGACGGCCGTAGGTGGTGGCGTTCTCTCAGAAATCGCAGCACAGTGAGCCAAAAGCGGTCAAGATCAGATTTTTAGTAATATAGATGGGACAATGGGACAAGCCGCAAAACTGGATAGAAGGAATGGGTGACATTATATAGAGGGCGGCTGGTGGGCTTTTAGTATGTGGACAGCACAAAGAAAAGGTATATTATAGGAGGACCAAGGAGACAGAATGTTACTGGTGTTATGGTATCAACTAAGGGAGAGTGACAAAGGTCTGTTAATCAACCTGGTGGATATGCACTTTGAAGAAGATGACTGAAAAGAGAGTGGACAGAAAGTATCAATGAAGGAACTGACAGATAGAAATCACTACAGTAGCTGAAAATTTGAAATGAAAGAAAATACTGGAAATAGCCAGACGGGTAACATTTCTGGAGAAAAATACATTCAATATTACAGACTGGAGACTTCTTATCAATGCTGGATAATTCTGATAGAAATAGTAGGGCTGCTTACTTAAAATCTTTGAATTCAATCTCAAATCCTGGAGCTGTAAGGTGCTTAGAGGGAAGATGAAGTATTATTCCTCAATTGTTCCTTAGTGGAAATATTGGCTTTTGTGTGGGGGGGTGGGGGGGGGGGGGGAGGAAGCTGCTTCCTTGTGCTCAAGTGGACACTTTGATGGTCAGCAAGAGCAGAGTGGAAAACTGGGTAATGTCGTTCTATGGACTATTGGGTTTCTTCCTGCATTTTGAAACTACTTTCCTGTGCTTAGTTAATCTATTTGTTATGTTAGATACAAATCAGTTAATTTGACAGAGTCGGTAGCAAATGTGCATTGCATTGCATCACCAGTGCATCATCTGCAAATTTTGTGTGCATGCATGAGATTCATTTCGAACCATGTAATAAAAATTTTCAATATCCCAATGGTAGTTTGCCTCCCTGGTGCCAGGGTCTGGGATGTGTCTGAACGTGTCCAAGATATCCTGAAATGGAAGGGAGAGGAGCCTGAGGTCATGGCACATATAGGTACCAATGACATAGGTAGAAAAAGAGAAGAGGTTCTGAAAGGAGAATTTAGGGAGTTAGGAAGAGAGTTAAGGGGAAGGACCGCAAAAGTAACAATCTCAGGATTACTGCCCGTGCCACGCGACAGTAAGGGTAGGAATGGACTGAGGTGGAGGATAAATGCATGGCTGAGGGACTGCAGGGATTCAAGTTTCTGGATCATTGAGACCTCTTTTGGAGAAGGTGTGACCTGTACAAAAATGAGGTGTTGTTCCTCCAATTTGAAAGGTCAGTATGGGAATGGGAAGAGGAGTTAAAATGGCTAGCAACCGAAAGTTCCAGTTGGCCTTGGTGGACCGAATAAGGCTTACTAATCACCATGTCTATGTTTTGCCTTGCCAATGTTCAGGAGTCCACATTGGAAACACCTGATGCAATAAATGAGGATAGAGGGGGTGCATGTGATCCTCTGTCTCACCCGGAAGAATGGTCCTTGGATGGAGTTGAGAGAGGAATTATAATTACAGGTGTTGCATCTCATGCGGTTGCAGGGAGAAAATACCTGTGGAATGGGTGGTTTGAGTGAGAAGGCATGAGTGAAGCATGTAGTTGTGGAGGGAGCAGACTCTGTGGATGGCAGAAAGGGGTGGAGATGGAAATATGTGATTAGTGGTGGGATCACGTTGAAGGTGACGAAAATGTTGGAGAATAATGTGTTGGATGTGGAGGTTGGTGGGGTGAAAGATGACGACCAGGGGAACTCTGTCCTTGTGTCTGGGGGAGGGTGAGCGAGAGCAGTATTACAGGACACAGAGGAGATGCGTGCAAGGGACCCATCTATGATAGAAGGGGGGAGGAAACCATGTTTACTGAAGAATGAGGACAAGGATGTCCTGGTATGGAAAATTTCATCTTGGGAGCAGATGTGGTAAAGACAGAGGAATTGCGAGGAAAGGATAACATCTTTGCAAGAGGCAGGATGGGAAGGAGTGTAGTCCAGATAACTGAAAATCACTAGGCTTGTAGTAGATAGTCTGTTTCCAATGATGGAGACAGAGCGAGATCTCAGAGATAGTCCAGGTGAATTTGAGTGCAGGGTTGAAGTTAATGTGAAGTTAATAAAGTCCATGAGTTCTGCACGGGCGCAGGAGGCAGCCTCGATGCAGTCATCAATGTTGTGGAGAAAAAAATTGGGGAAGAGGGCCAATGTAGGCCTGGAACAAGAACTGTCCGATGTGACCAAACAAAGGTAGATACACCCGGGGCCCATGCGAGTACCCATGGCACCAAGTTGCAGAAAGTGAAAGGAGTCAAAGGAGAGGTTGTTGAGAATGAAGACAAGGAGAGTGTTAGTAGATGAAAAATAGTTGGGCCTTTGTTCAAGGAAGAAACTGAGGGCCTTCAGACCTTCCTGGTGGCAGGATAGGATATAATTGAGGTATGAGTTTAGTGGGCCAAGAGTCGCCTCAAGTCGCCTAAAGAGTCGTAACATTTTTCTGGTCGCCGCTGGATTTTGAAATGTTCAAAACGTTTTGGTGACTGTGGGCTTGACATAACTTGTCTTCTCCTGTTGTAGGTTGTCACCAGGATGATGAAGGCTGTTGCCAGGTGACGCTAGTTGTCGCCAAGTGCTGACCTCGGTGAATTCCATTGGCGACTCCCTACGTCAACCTACTTCAACCTGCGACAGGTACCGGTAGCTGAATTGCCTTCAGTTGTCTTCAGTTGTCGCCGACAGGGTCGTTGCTTATCGTAGCTTGTCGCGGGTGGACGTACGTTGACATTGGTTGTCGTAGGTTGTCGCCTGTGTGGTTGTAGGTTGTCGTAGGTGTGGTCGTAGGTGGATGTCCTAATGGGTCGCCAGTTGTCGGTTGCTTGCCATAGCTTGTCGTCGACTAGGTAGTAGTTTGTCATAGCTTGTTGTAGACATTGTCGTATGGGAGGGTCCAGTCGCCGCTTTTTGGGCGACATGCTATGATTGTGACAGTCACCGGCAGTCGCCGAAAAATCGCCCAGGTGGGTCAGGCCCTTTAGCATTGTGGTTCTGACTGTTTTACACCGGTGATTATGGCTGAGGCATTTAGAATAGACAATAGACAATAGACAATAGGTGCAGGAGTAGGCCATTCGGCCCTTCCAGCCTGCATCGCCATTCAATGTGATCATGGCTAATCATCCCCAATCAGTACCCCGTTCCTGCCTTCTCCCCATATCCCCTGACTCCACTATCTTTAAGAGCCCGAGCTAGCTCTCTCTTGAAAGAATCCAGAGAACCAGCCTCCACTGCCCTCTGAGGCAGAGAATTCCACATTCTCAACTCTGTGTGAGAAAATGTGTTTCCTCATCACCGTTCTAAATGGCTTGCCCCTTATTCTTAAACTGTGCCCCCTGGACTCCCCCAACATTGGGAACATGTTTCCTGCCTCTAGCGTGTCCAAACCCTTAACAATCTTATATGTTTCAAAAAGAAACCCTCTCATCCTTCTAAACTCCAGAGTGTACAAGCCCAGCTGCTCCATTCTCTCAGCATATGAGAGCCCCGCCATCCCGGGAATTAACCTTGTAAACCTACGCTCCACTCCCTCAATAGCAAGAATGTCCTTCCTCAAATTAGGGGACCAAAACTGCACACAATACTCCAGGTGTGGTCTCACTTGGGGCCTGGACAACTGCAGAAGGACCTCTTTGCTCCTATACTCGACTCCTCTTGTTATAAAGGCCAACATGCCATTCGCTTTCTTCACTGCCTGCTGTACCTGCATGCTTACTTTCATAGACTGAGGAAACAAGAACCCCCAGATCCCGTTGTACTTCCCCTTTTCCCAATTTGACGCCATTTAGACAGTAATCTGCCTTACTCTTTTTGATACCAAAGTGGATAACCTCACATTTATCCACATTAAACTTCATCTGCCATGCATCTGCCCACTCCCCCAACCTGTCCAAGTCACCCTGCATTCTCATAGCATCCTCCTCACAGTTCACACTGCCAACCAGCTTTGTGGCATCTGCAAATATGCTAATGTTACTTTGAATCCCTTCATCCAAATCTTTGATGTATATTGTAAATAGCTGTGGTCCCAGCACCGAGCCTTGCGGTACTCCACTAGTCACTGCCTGCCAATCTGAAAAGGACCCGTTAATCCCTACCCTTTGTTTCCTGTCTGCCAACCAATTTTCTATCCATGTCAGCACTGCACCCCCAATATCGTGTGCTCTAATTTTGCCCACCAATCTCCTATGTAGGACCTTATCAAATGCTTTCTGAAAGTCCAGGTACACTACATCCACTGGCTCCCCCTGTCCATGTTCCCAGTAACATCTTCAAAAAATTCCAGAAGATTAGTCCAACATGATTTTCCCTTCCTAAATCCATGCTAACTCGGACCGATCTTGTTACTGCAATCCAATTGTGCGGCTATTTCATCTTTTATAATTGACTCCAGCATCTTTCCCACCACCTATGTCAGGCTAACTGGTCTATAATTCCCTGTTTTCTCTCTCCCGTCTTTCTTAAAAAGTGGGATAACATTAGCTACCCTCCCATCCACAGGAACTGATCCTGAGTCTATAGAACATTGGAAAATTATCACCAATGCATCCACGATTTCTAGAGCCACTTCCTTAAGTACCCTGGGATGCAGACCATCAGGCGCTGGGGATTTATCAGCCTACAGTCCCATCTGTCTACCCAACACTATTTCCTGCCTAATGTGGATTTCCTTCAGTTCCGCCGTCACCTCAGATCCTCTGGCCACTACTATATCATGAAGATTGTTTGTGTCTTCCTTAGTGAAGACGGATCCAAAGTACCTGTTCAACTCATCTGCCATTTCCTTGTTCCCCATTATAAATTCACCTTTTTCGGTCTTCAATGGTCCAATTAGTCTTAACTAATTTTTTCCTCTTCACCTAAAGAAGCTTTTACTATCCTCCTTTATATTCTTGGCTAGCCTACTTTCGTACCTCATCTTTTCTCCCCGTATTGTCTTATTAGTTATCTTCTGTTGCTCTTTAAACATTTCCCAATCCTCTTGCTTCCCGCTCATCTTTGCTACGTTGTACTTCTTCTCTTTTATTTTTATACTGTTCCTGACATCTCGTGTCAGCCACGGTCGCCCCTTATTCCCCTTGGCATCTTTCTTCCTCCTAGGAATGAACTGATCCTTCACCTTCTGTATTATTCCTAGAAATACTTGCCATTGTTTTTCCACTGTCATCCCTGCTAGTATATCTTTCCAGTCAACTTTGGCCAGCTCCTCCATCATGGCCCCATAGTCCCCTTTATTCAACTGTAACACTGATCTCTGATCTACCCTTCTTGCTCTCCAATTGTAGATTAAACCTGACCATATTATGGTCACTACCTCCTAATGGCTCATTAACCTCAAGTTCCTTTATCAAATCCAGTTCATTATTTTATTAAGACATCTCACATTTGGATGACGTTGTTGAATACTGCTTTCGACTGACCTCTTTTACCTTTAATGTAATAGAAACACAAAATGCTGGAGTAACTCAGCTTTTCCCTTCTGTCTGTTCAAACAGGTTACATTAATATGGAAGCACTCTTAATCTACCTATTCTCATAGAAACTTACAACATTCTTAAGGGGTTGGACAGGCTAGATGCAGGAAGATTGTTCCCGATGTTGGGGAAGTCCAGAACAAGGGGTCACAGTTTAAGGATAAGGGGGAAATCTTTTAGGACCGAAATGAGGAAAACATTTTTAGGGGGAACTTAGGGGGAACTTCTTTACTCAGAGAGTGGTAGTGGTGTGGAATGAGCTTCCAGTGGAAGTGGTGGCGGCAGGTTCGTTGGTATCATTTAAAAATAAATTGGATAGGCATATGGATGAGAAGGGAATGGAGGGTTATGGTATGAGTGCAGGCAGGTGGGACTAAGGGAAAAAAGCTGTTCGGCACGGACTTGTAGGGCCGAGATGGCCTGTTTCCATGCTGTAATTGTTATATGGTTATATATGGTTATGTTTCACAAAGAGAGTGGTGAATCTCTGGAATTCTCTGCCACAGAAGGTAGTTGAGGCCAGTTCATGGCTATATTTAAGAGGGAGTTAGATGTGGCCCTTGTGGCTAAAGGGATCAGGGGGTATGGAGAGAAGGCAGGTACAGGATACTGAGTTGGATGATCAGCCATGATCATATTGAATGGCGGTGCAGGCTCGAAGGGCCGAATGGCCTACTCCTGCACCTATTTTCTATGTCTATGTTTCTATGTTTTCCATACTTTGAATAAAATAATAGCTACTGTAAGTTGATCATCCATGTTGCAGCTTAAACTGAAGGCAATATACTTGAGGTAGTAGGTATAAATATGAAAGATGCATTTATTGCGCAGTTGGATGTATATGGGGATTGAAAAACAAGTGTTAGGTGTAGCATAATGTGTGGTAGCACGTGTGGAAGCACATGTGGAGCATATAAATTTGATGTGGGTACATGCTGAATGACCCATTTCTAGGCTAGTCATTTTATATAGGAGAGCTGAGTTTATATAAGACCTCAGCTTTGCATAGTCCAATATGTATTTTAAATCGGTGTGCTCTCTTAATGAGAGAGTATTGTTGCTGTCAAGATGGTGAAGGTAAGTTATTGCTCAAGACCAGAATCTCCTTTCCTGTTTGAAATGTTCTTAGAATGTAGAAAGTAGAACATTATAGCAGAGCGATAGGTCCTTCAGCCCATATTGTTTGTGTCGAATACTATGCCAAGTTAAACTGATTTCATCTGTCTGTACCAGATCCATATCCCTCTATTTCTTGCACTTCCATTGCCTATCTAAAAACCTCATGAGCACCATTTCCACATCTGCCTCTCCCACCACCCTTGGGAATGCGTTCTAGGTTCCCAACACTATCTGTGTAAAAAAAAATTACCCTGCATATCTCCATTAAACTTTCCCCCTCTCACCTTATAGCTATGCCCTCTAGTCTCGGACATCTGCACCCTGGGAGAAAGGATCTGACTGTCTACCCTCGCTTCTGACTTCAGTATTCATTTCATCGGATGGATATTGTACATTTTGCCCAAAGAAGCAATTGAATGCAAAGAGAAAAACCAATAAAGAACATAATTTTAAATATTGAGAACAAGATTTTCAAGTGAATTGTTGGGAACATAGAAGGCAACACTCATTGAGAAGGATGTTTAAGAAAAAATGCTGGCTGTTCATGAATCATGCAGTTCCATTAATAGCATCCTGGTTTCAAGCATTATACTGAACATCTTCCTTAAATGGTATTGATTTCTGTCATTTCTGTAATATAATGTAATGAGGAAGAAAGTTAGTGAGCTTCATAGTAACAGCTAATCTTTTTTCATTCGAAAACTGATAGAATTGTCTGATTAATGGGTTGATATGACACTGCAATATGTAGATGCTTAAATATTAATTAATAGTGTTTTCCTATTAACTGCAACTATAACTTAGTTAAAAACAAAGTACTCTCCTTTGCTCTTTATAGCTAAGTGCCTAATAGAAACCTATTTAATTTGGACAAATTGGATTAGCTAAGTTTTCCTAAGCAAAATTTAATTAGCCAATCTTGTGATCATACAAGTCAGATCCATGGCGGTTTCCCTGGAATGGCTGGTTCATCCACCAGCATTCAATTTCAGTCTATCTTACAGTACTCGAGCATCACTCTACCTGCACAAAATCCCCAGGCCAGCACACATAGAGTCACAAGTCGTGTAGTTATATTATCACTGGGATTGGAACATTATTTTGGTTACCCATCCATGTTAACTTCCCATTCCATTCCTATACTGACTACGTAGTCCTCACTCCGTACAGTGAGGCTACGTGTAAACTGGAAAAAACACCGTCACATATTCCTCTTAGACAGCCCACAACCCAATGGCATGAATATTGAATTCTCCAGTCTCGGGTAAATCCTTGACCTCATCCACCCGATTTTGTCTTCCACTCCCCTATGTCCCCTCAATGCACACACTTTTGTCCCACTGTCTCCTTCATCCAATTCCACTGCCCTCCTCTTTCACCTCATCTCCCACCCATCCCTACTATCAGAACCCATTTTCTTTTTATCCCTTCCACGCTCTCATGGAGTTCCACCAACGTTACCTCCCTTCTGGCTTTACATTTAATTCCTCGTCTTCCTTCCTTATCTAGTGCCCCTTTGTCTCAATTTCTCACCAACAGACCACAATCGGTACAAATTGGCAGCCATCAGCATAGGAGCCCTATCAAGACTGCGTGCTCAGCCCACTGTTCTTTTCACTCTATACTCAGGACTGTGCAGCTGGACACAATTCTAACTTCATCTTCAAATTCGCCAACCCTACCATTGTCGGATGAATTACAGATGATGATGAGTCAGAGTGTAAGAGGGAGATCAATCGACTGACCAAATGGTGCCAAAACAACAATCATGCTCTCAACACCAGAATGCATGATATCTTATCCAGATACAATAAAAATAATTTATTTGAACCTATAATCTCCAAACTCTGGAGAGAAAGTGGAAGTGACAATGGCAAATGAAAGAATGATGATCTGTGGAAGGTAGACAAAAATGCTCGAGAAACTCAGCGGGTGAGGCAGCGTCTATGGAGTGAAGGAATAAGTGACTTTTTGGGTCTCGACCCGAAACGTCACCTATTCCTTTGCTCCATAGACCCTGCCTCATCCGCTGAGTTTTTTCCAGCATTTTTGTCTACCTTCAATTTTTCCAACATCTGCATTACTCACAGTATTTTTCCCAGGGTAGATGGTGCTAAAACTAGAGGGCACAGATTTAGGAGGGACCTCAGGAGTAATCTTTTTTCACTCAGGGCAGGGGAGGTGTGGGGTGGGGGGGGGGGGGGGAAGTAGATACAATCATGAATTTTAATAGACAAATTTTGGACAAATATATGGATAGGATAGGGTTAGAGGGCTATGGGCTAAATATAGGCAAATGGTTATTGCCTAATATGCCAGTTGGCAAGGACAAGGTGAGCTGAAGAACTTGTTTCTGTGCTGTACAGCTCTATGACTCTGTGACACCTTATTAAAAAACAGCCAGATCGACATCCTGAAAAATCTGCCATATAATTTTTGTCTTGTTCGATGTTCCAAAATAACTTATAATTGATTACAGACCTATATTCAACAGTGATAACATCAGGAAGTTTGCAATTTAAATTTTGCATATTTCAAAATTGCACCATGGTTAATGCAAGTCACGCTGCGATTTATCCCTATGATAATGAAAATCATCTGCACTGTCCATGTTACACGGTGTTCACAGAAGCAAAAATTCTATTGTTTCTCATGAGCCTACAAAACCACTGTCACAATTACTGGCAATCACACAAATTTTTCGCAACCCATGCATACACATCTTTCAGAGATACTTGTCAGATAGATGATCAGCATCAATGTGAATGTGACAAAGCAAAGAGAAAAGCCATGAAAATAAATCCAGATCAAAAACAAAGTTTGGATCAAGTTTATTAATATCTGCATAGGCAATTTGATATGCTGTGTAATCATTTGAAGAGACTGGTGCAAAATAATCTATGATCACAACATCGTAGATGAAACATCCGAAACACTTGGTGAATTCAAAGTGGATAAAGTGAAAATTGAAGAATAAATCAAATAATCCGAGTTGTCACTTTGGCTAAGTATTCGCTCATTAAATATTATCCAATTTGCTAGAAGAAACCTCCCACATATCTGAAAGATTTTAACAAAATTAATAACGACAAGGAAAATATTAAGATTTAAGTAAAATGTGGAGGGCTGTGTTGCATTGTGTTTTGTTATTATTACTTGTGGTTGATCTAGATTTTTATAAGACTGCTGTTTAAGACGGTGTATATTTCTGAGCTTATCCCATATTTCAGATGTGGCAGTAAACAACAACTATTGTTTTATTTATGCTCATGCAATGAGTCTGCTTATTATTCATGAGCATGGTACATGGGCTAACGGTTGCAGTTTATTGTTTACATTGGTAAAGTGGCCCACATTGGTTTGGTGGAGCTTAGATGAATGTACAGCTCTTCCTGGAATATCACACAGGAAAATACATTTTCCTTTGGGTTATCGACTCAACATAGACTTCACTCAGAGCAAAAGGAGTATAATGGAACTTGCTTGACAATTTAACTTAACTTTCTATGCACGACATCACAACCAGGCAGGCAGCATGCCAGTCGTTTATTTTCCCTTTCCTTGCTCCCTTTCCCTACCCACATACCCTGGATGCCTGATATTTCAACCCATGGGACCTTACTTACTATTTATTTTTAAATGATAATCGTTTTCTTCCACTTCAGTAACACTGGACTGTTAAGGATGACTCTACAATACTTTGTCCTTTTAACGTCCAGTCTATGTAATAAATGCATTCCAGTCTGCTGTCGACAGCTTGCTAATAATTGCGACCTAATGAGTAATCACCTTGTTATTATAAGACATTATTGAATTCAAACATAGAAAGTCATAGATCAGAATGTATTTCAGGTTATTTTTTCAACCGATAAAAGCATCGGATTTTCAACTCATGAACAAAACATTATCTTCCCTAAATACCCTTGAACAATGTCTTGAAAATTTATTTGGAATTAAAATACATTATATTAATTAACTTTGTTTTAATAAAAAATGTTAGGGAAGCAGTAGAGAGGTAGGTTGGGTGGGCTGCTGTTATTTAAAAAACATGTTGATCTGATGTGGAGAAAGCACCAGGCCTTTTAATATCTTTGTTCAATCACTGGGCTTCATCAACACATAGGCCGTACTTTCATTTCTGAAATGGGCAGGAAGAGGCAGCAAGTTCATTGCTATTCAGTCAAGATGCAGTAGCTCAAATATATTTTTAGCTGGTTTGTAACAGAAAATTTAGCTGGGGAATACAAGTAGAAAGCAATTCTGGAATAGCAGTGACCTAGAACATTTTGAACTTATTTCTGTTTTTTTTTTGTCCTGGCCCCATAAAAGCACGATTCACCTGATTGGTATCCAGCTTGTATCCTCCAAAAGTGTTCGTACTTGTTAACAGCCATATTGCTCCACCCACATTGAAAAATGTTGCCTGGACTCAATCATTGATAACTCTCAGCCACAATAACGATTTAAAAAATGTACTTCCTATTTTCAAACCCTATCAGCTTGTCACTATGTTAAAACCATCCTACAACCTTCCACTAACACTGTTCTCTTCACATTCTGACCTTTTCTGAATCCCTTAAAAGCTATATTTATGCAAGTTGTTGGTCCTGTGACATTAAGGTGCACATTTTAATCTGATATTTCTTGTCTACCTAAAACAAAAGAGGCCTATTAAGATGGAAATAATATATCTGCAGAGTATTTGTAGATAATTATGGTGCGACTCACTGAAACAAATGATAAACCCACAGAGATACAAAAAAAAACATTCCTAACTCTCAACTGACAGCAATGATTGGTGCAAAAATGTATCATGAGGCACTTGGTACACTTTGTAACTGATTATATGGTGGATTAAGATATTATCCAATTAATATACTCATGTTAAAAAGTAAGTAAGAAAGAATACTACTAATGTTGGAAATCTGAAATAAAAGCAGAGAATAATGCAAATACTCAAGAGGTCTCACGTCTCATGTAACCCAGAACCAATCTTAACCTCTGGTTCTTTGTGTGTGGAGTTTGCATGTTCTTCCTGTGACTCCATGAGTTTCCTTCCGGTGCTCAAGTCTATTGCCACATTCTAAAAATGTGTTGGTCGTTACATTAAGTGAATAATGTAAATTGCTCCCTAGTGTGTAGAAGTAGGGTAGAATCTAAGGAGGGAGGGGGTATAGAAACATAGAAATTAGGTACAGGAGTAGGCCATTCGGCCCTTCGAGCCTGCACCGCCATTCAATATGATCATGGCTGATCATCCAACTCAGTATCCCGTACCTGCCTTCTCTCCAAACCCTCTGATCCCCTTAGCCACAAGGGCCATATCTAACTCCCTCTTAAATATAGCCAATGAACTGGCCTCGACTACCCTCTGTGGCAGAGAGTTCCAGAGATTCACCACTCTCTGTGTGAAAAAAGCTCTTCTCATCTCGGTTTTAAAGGATTTCCCCCTTATCTTTAAGCTGTGCCCCTTGTCCTGGACTTCCCCAACATCGGGAGCAATCTTCCTGCATCTAGCCTGTCCAACCCCTTAAGAATTTTGTAAGTTTCTATAAGATCCCATCTCAATCTCCTAAATTCTAGAGAGTATAAACCAAGTCCATCCAGTCTTTCTTCAAAAGACAGTCCTGACATCCCAGGAATCAGTCTGGTGAACCTTCTCTGCACTCCCTCTATGACAATAATGTCCTTCCTCAGATTTGGAGACCAAAACTGTACGCAATACTCCAGGTGTGGTCTCACCAAGACCCTGTACAACTGCAGTAGAACCTCCCTGCTCCTTTACTCAAATCCTTTTGCTATGAAAGCTAACATACCATTCGCTTTCTTCACTGCCTGCTGCACCTGCATGCCTACTTTCAATGACTGGTGTACCATGACACCCAGGTCTTGCTGCATCTCCCCTTTTCCTAGTCGGCCACCATTTAGATAATAGTCTGCTTTCCTGTTTTTGCCACCAAAATGGATAACCTCACATTTATCCACATTATACTGCATCAGCCAAACATTTGCCCACTCACCCAGCCTATCCAAGTCACCTTGCAGTCTCCTAGCATCCTCCTCACAGCTAACACTGCCCCCCTGCTTAGTGTCATCCGCAAACTTGGAGATATTGCCTTCAATTCCCTCATCCAGATCATTAATATATATTGTAAATAGCTGGGGTCCCAGCACTGAGCCTTGCGGTACCCCACTAGTCACTGCCTGCCATTGTGAAAAGGACCCGTTTACTCCTACTCTTTGCTTCCTGTTTGCCAGCCAGTTCTCTATCCACATCAATACTGAACCCCCAATGCCGTGTGCTTTAAGTTTGTATACTAATCTCTTATGTGGGACCTTGTCAAAAGCCTTCTGGAAGTCCAGATATAACACATCCACTGGTTCTCCCCTATCCACGCTACCAGTTACATCCTCGAAGAATTCTATAAGATTCGTCAGACATGATTTACCTTTTGTAAATCCATGCTGACTTTGTCCAATGACTTCACCACTTTCCAAATGTGCTGCTATCCCATCTTTAATAACTGACTCTAGCAGTTTCCCCACTACCGATGTTAGACTAACTGGTCTGTAATTCCCCGTTTTCTCTCTCCCTCCCTTCTTAAAAAGTGGGGTTACGTTTGCTACCCGCCAATCCTCAGGGACTACTCCAGAATCTAAAGAGTTTTGAAAGATTATTACTAATGCATCCACTATTTCTGGAGCTACTTCCTTAAGTACTCTGGGATGCAGCCTATCTGGCCCTGGGGATTTATCGGCCTTTAATCCATTCAATTTACCCAACACCACTTCCCGGCTAACCTGGATTTCACTCAATTCTTCCAACTCCTTTGACCACGGTCCCCTGCTATTTCCGGCAGATTATTTATGTCTTCCTTAGTGAAGACGGAACCAAAGTAGTTATTCAATTGGTCCGCCATATCCTTGTTCCCCATGATCAACTCACCTGTTTCTGACTGCAAGGGACCTACATTTGTTTTAACTAATCTCTTTCTTTTCACATATCTATAAAAACTTTTGCAGTCAGTTTTTATGTTCCCTGCCAGTTTTCTTTTATAATCTATTTTTCCTTTCCTAATTAAGCCCTTTGTCCTCCTCTGCTGGTCTCTGAATTTCTCCCAGTCCTCCGGTATGCTGCTTTTTCTGGCTAATTTGTAGGCATCATCCTTTGCTTTGATACTATCCCTGATTTCCCTTGTTATCCACGGATGCACTACCTTCCCTGATTTATTCTTTTGCCAAACTGGGATGAACAATTTTTGTAGTTCATCCATGCAGTCTTTAAATGCCTTCCATTGCATATCCACCGTCAACCCTTTTAGAATTAATTGCCAGTCAATCTTGGCCAATTCACGTCTCATACCCTCAAAGTTACCTTTCTTTAAGTTCAGAACCATTGTTTCTGAATTAACAATGTCACTCTCCATCCCAATGAAGAACTCAACCATATTATGGTCACTCTTGCCCAAGGGGGCACGTACAACAAGACTGCTAACTAACCCTTCCTCATTACTCAATACCCAGTCTAAAATAGCCTGCTCTCTCGTTGGTTCCTCTACGTTGATTTAGATAACTATCCCGCATACATTCCAACAAATCCTCTTCCTCAGCACCCCTGCCAATTTGATTCACCCAATCTATATGTAGATTGAAGTCACCCATTATAACTGTTTTGCCTTTGTCGCACGCATTACTAATTTCCTGTTTGATACCATCTCTTACTTCACTACTACTGTTAGGTGGCCTGTACACAACACCCACCAGCGTTCTCTGCCCCTTAGTGTTTCGCAGCTCTACCCATACCGATTCCACATCCTCCAAACTAATGTCCTTCCTTTCCATTGCGTTAATCTCCTCTCTAACCAGCAACGCTACCCCACCTCCTTTTCCTTTCTCTCTATCCCTCCTGAATATTGAATACCCATGTATTGTGGACATGTGGGGAGAATAAAATAGGTGAGGGCAGAATTTGTGAAAAATTGGGTGCATGATGGCTGGCAGGGTTTTGGTGTGTCAATGGACCTATTTTCAATGTTGCTTTTTTCTGTGAGTCTATGACTAGCTCAGGGATCTCTGTGGAGCAAGAAGCTAAATTAATATCACAGATCAATGATCTTTCATCATAACTAGCTAGTACAAATAGGAGGACTGAAATCAACAATTTAAATAACCAATATGAGAGTTTGGCGATATATATTATGCACATTCAGAAGATAAGATGCTATTCCTTTAAGTTCATTAAAAATGTGTAAGAGGTCAAAGCCAGAGAGGTAGGTGTAGGTATTTGAAAGATGACTCAAGAACAAAAGCCCCCTGCAGATTGAAATGAGGCGTTTGGCAAAGTCGTCACCCAAACTACTTTTGATTTCTCCAAACTAGAATACACCAAACTGGATGAATACACGGCGTAATTTGCTTTGAATGATCATGAGACTAAAGGGGCTGTCCCACTTGGGCGACCTAATTGGCGAGTTTAGAAGAGTTTGAAAAAATGACATGTTGAAGACCCCCTTTGACTATGTAGAAGACCTCCTTCGACCTCCTTCGACTATGTTGAAGACCAGCTTCGATTAGCTAAGACTAGCTATGACTAACTTCGGGAAAATTGGACCGAATAGTGGAGAGTGAAGACGACCTCCTTCGACCTCCCTTCAACCTCCCTTCGACTATGGTGAAGACTATTTACGACTACATTCGACTACCTTCGACCACCCTCGATTACCTACGACTAATGTGCCGACCAACTACGACCTACTACAACCTACTACGACTAAACCTACGAGTAAAAAAAGTATTGATTTTTACCATGGTGACCTTTTTTTACGCGCGGGCATTTTTTAACATATTGAAAAAACCGCCGCGACCTAGCTGAGGCTTCGAGTATGCAGAGACCACTCTCGAGCATGAAGGAGAGTTATGAAGGCCTCCGACGACCTCGTGTCAACCATGCTGTGAGTATGAGTCAAGGGCAAACTCGCCAGAACTCGCGGATTAGGTCGCCCAAGTGGGACAGGCCTTTTAAAGTTCCTCAATTTTAAGAAAAGTGCAGAC
Organism: Amblyraja radiata; assembly: GCF_010909765.2. Lineage (NCBI taxonomy): Eukaryota > Metazoa > Chordata > Chondrichthyes > Rajiformes > Rajidae > Amblyraja > Amblyraja radiata. Next base: position 60,775,721 of record NC_045961.1, read on the forward strand.
TGTTGATATACCCTTCTCCTACCACAAAACTGAGACATTTTCAGCAAAGAGCAGACCAAGGAATATAAAGTGTTTTCAGGGGATGGAACTAGAATTATTATTGTTTAGCTTATCGCACAGGAGAAAGAATGAGTCTGTTTTGGAGCCGTTTGGGGGAATTGAGTTGAGAACCGTAACAATAACCCTAACCCTAACCCTAATGCATGATCAGAGGGAGCAGCTCATAATTTAGATGATACAGCTCCTTCAGAAGCATACAAATGAGAAAAGAGAAACAAAGATGAATGAAATAAATGGAAGCAGAGGATGGAGAAGAGAGAAAATGTATCATCCGGGATAGATCGGAAACTAACCATAATCTCTTACTTACCTACAAGTTGACAAATTTTGTAGTAAGAAAAATCTTACATCAGTCCAGATTTTTGTTCACTTCCTGTTATCTATATGTTGTTAAAGGTCGAACAGACTTCCAACAATTACAAGAGGAAATAAAGGAAGCAGGCTGCATCCAAAAGCTAACTTTGTTTGAATTGTTGAGGAAAAACTTGTGCAAAATACTTATGTTATAGTCATTATATATCATAACAAGCACTTTAATTTGTATACATACAGAGACCATCGAGATGTCTACTGTAGGCTCCGAATCGTAAGTTAAAAACTAAAAAGCATCATGGTTACCCGAATGCCACAAGGTGGTGGTGTGGAAAACCTGACATGGAATATGGATCAGGTCATCAGCGGAAAAACAAGACACTGATCAAATCAGCAATACTGTTTGATCCACATCCCCCTTCTTGGGCTTCTCCCCAAGGAGCAAACAAAAAGCATGCAGGAGTAATATGTATATAAATTATAAAAATTAACTATCATCTACATTAAAGCAATGGAGGATATACTGCAAGTAATATAAGTAACGTTGGTTATAGATAATTAGAGTCCAAGATCTGCATTTAGACATAATCCCTGTATCTAGCCACAGGCTTGCTTGCATACGGTACAGGCCTTCAGCCGTGCCCCTCACAGGAGATGTTGCCACATGCACGGCCTCCATCAGGAGTCTCTTGACAGGCGATGTTTCAACCAGCACAGGTTTCGCAGGGGATTTGTCGACAGACTTTACAGGGGTCTTCGTCATTGGCACCAGCCCCATTGGCAGTCCTTTTGCAGGTACAGAAACAAAGTTCTGATCGCAGAACTGCTCACCGTCTGCTGTCACATGTCCCTCATTCAGATAGTCCTCTGTCCATAACACATCATCTGGGTCATCTGCATAATCATACTGAACCTGCCTCAATGGCACCGGCTCGTTAACTGGCAGAATATGTCGTCGGTTTTGTCTGTATAGACCTCTGCCAGATTGAATCAAATAAGACCTTGGGTCCAGCCACACCATGCCTATACGGTCATACCCCTTCTGGGTTTGAAGATGGACCACCTGGCCCTCCGACAACGGTTGGAGAGGACAACTAGAACGGTGGTAGTACGCCTTCTGCATCAGTTTTTTACACTGCAGGCACGCCCGTACCACCTCGGGCTTGCAGACCTGTGGCTGGAGCAGCTGCTTCAAGACTGGAAGAGTCGCCTTGGTCTGTCTGGACATGAGTCGCAGAACGGGCGAACTAAGTGTAGGATCACCATATAACCACATAACCATATAACAATTACAGCACGGAAACAGGCCATCTCAGCCCTTCTAGTCCGTGCCGAACACGTATTCTCCCCTAGTCCCATCTACCTGCACTCAGACCATAACCCTACATTCCTTTCCCGTCCATATAACTATTCAATTTATTTTTAAATGATAAAATCGAACCTGCCTCCACCACCTTCACTGGAAGCTCATTCCACACAGCTACCACTCTCTGAGTAAAGAAGTTCCCCCTCATGTTACCCCAAAACTTCTGTCCCTTAATTCTCAAGTCATGTCCTCTTGTTTGAATCTTCCCTACTCTCAGTGGGAAAAGCTTATCCACGTCAACTCTGTCTATCCCTCTCATCATTTTAAAGACCTCTATCAAGTCCCCCCTTAACCTTCTGCGCTCCAAAGAATAAAGACCTAACTTGTTCAACCTTTCTCTGTAACTTAGTTGCTGAAACCCAGGCAACATTCTAGTAAATCTCCTCTGTACTCTCTCTATTTTGTTGACATCCTTCCTATAATTAGGCAACCAAAATTGTACACCATACTCCAGAATTGGCCTCACCAATGCCTTGTACAATTTTAACATTACATCCCAACTTCTATACTCAATCCTCTGATTTATAAAGGCCAGCACACCAACAGCTTTCTTTACCACCCTATCTACATGAGATTCCACCTTCAGGGAACTGTGCACAGTTATTCCCAGATCCCTCTGTTCAACTGCATTCTTCCATTCCCTACCATTTACCATGTACGTTCTATTTTGATTTGTCCTGCCAAGATGTAGCACCTCACACTTATCAGCATTAAACTCCATCTGCCATCTTTCAGCTCACCCTTCCAACTGGCATAAATCTCCAGGTCTATACAGATAATCTACTTCATTATCCACAACACCACCTATCTTAGTATCATCTGCATACTTACTAATCCAATTTACCACACCATCATCCAGATCATTGATGTACATGACAAACAACAGTGGACCCAACACAGATCCCTGTGGCACCCCACTAGTCACTGGCCTCCAACCTGACAAACAGCCATCCACCATTACTCTCTGGCATCTCCCATTCAGCCACTGTTGAATCCATCTTGCTACTCCACCATTAATACCCAACAATTGAACCTTCTTAACCAACCTTCCATGAGGAACCTTGTCAAAGGCCTTACTGAAATCCATATATACAACATCCACTGATTTACCCTCATCAATTTTCCGAGGAACCTCTTCAAAAAATTCAAGAAGGTTAGTCAATCATGACCTTCCAGGCACAAATCCATGTTGACTGTTCCTAATCAGACCCCTGTTTATCCAGATGCTTATATATATTATCTCTAAGTATCCTTTCCATTAATTTGCCCACCACTGACGTCAAACTAACAGGTCTATAATTGCTAGGTTTACTCTTAGAACCCTTTTTAAACAATGGAACAACATGCGCAGTACACCAATCCTCCGGCACTATTCCCGTTTCTAATGACATTTGAAATATTTCTGTCATAGCCCCTGCTATTTCTTCACTAACTTCCCTCAATGTCCTAGGGAATATCCTGTCCGGACCTGGAGACTTATCCACTTTTATATTTCTCAAAAGAGTCAGTACTTCCTCTTCTTTGAATCTCATAGTTTCCATAGCTACTCTACTTGTTTCCCTTACCTCACATAATTCAATATCCTTCTCCTTGGTGAATACCGAAGAAAATAAATTGTTCAATATCTCCCCCATCTCTTTTGGCTCTGCAGATAGCTGTCCACTCTGACTCCCTAATGAACCAATTTTATCCCTCGTTATCCTTTTGCTATTAATATAGCTGTAGAAACCCTTTGGATTTACTTTCACCTTACTTGCCAAAGCAACCTCATATCTTCTTTTAGCTTTTCTAATTTGATTCTTAAGATTCTTTTTACATTCTTTATACTCCTCAAGCACCTCATTTACTCCATGCTGCCTATAATTATTGTAGATCTCTCTCTTTTTCCGAACCGTCCAATTTCCCTTGAAAACCATGGCTCTTTCCAATTTTTACTATTTCCTTTCAACCGAACAGGGACATAAAGATTCTGTACTCTTAAAATGTCACCTTTAAATGTCCTCCATTTCTCTTCCACATCTTTCCCATAAAACAAAATGTCCAAATTTACTCCTTTTAAATCCTTTCGCATCTCCTCAAAGTTAGCCTTTCTCCAATCAAAAATCTCAACCCTAGGTCCAGTGCTGACCCTCTCCATAATTATATTGAAACTAATGGTATTGTGATCACTGGACCCGAACTGTTCCCCAATGCATACCTCTGCCACCTGACGCGTCTCATTTCCTAACAGGAGGTCCAGCACCGCCCCTTCTCTAGTAGGTACCTCTATGTATTGCTGCAAAAAGCTATCCTGCACACATTTTACAAACTCCAAACCATCCAGCCCATTTACAGAATGTGTTTCCCAGTCTATGTGTGGAAAATTGAAATCTCCCACAATCACTACCTTGTGCTTACTACTAATATCTGCGATCTCCTTACATATTTGCTCTTCCAATTCTCGCTCCCCATTTTGCGGTCTATAATACACCCCTATAAGTGTTGCTACCCCTTTCCCATTTCTCAGTTCCACCCAAATAGCCTCCCTAGACGAGCCCTCTAATCTATCCTGCCAAAGCACTGCTGTAATATCTTCCCTGATAAGCAATACAACACCTCCACCTCTTGCCCCTCCAATTCTATCGCACCTGAAGCAACAAAATCCTGGAATATTTAGTTTCCAATCACAGCCCTCCTGCAACCATGTTTCACTGATCGCCACAACATCATACTTCCAGTTGCTAATCCAGGCTCTAAGTTCATCCACCTTTCTTACAATGCTCCTAGCATTAAAATATACACATTTAAGAAACCAACCCTCTCTTATTCTCTGAAGAAGGGTTTCGGCCCGAAACGTCGCCTATTTCCTTCACTCCATAGATGCTGCTGCACCCGCTGAGTTACCCCAGCAATTTGTGTACCCTCTCTTATTCTCTGTTTATTGTCTTTTTCTTCTTTCTCCCCTACATTTTGGGTCAGAGTGCTACCCTTCTCTGCCTCCTGCCTCACACACTGACTGCTAGCTTCCCAATTTGAGTCCCTCCCCCCAACCGTTCTAGTTTAAAGTCTCCCCAGTAGCCTTTGCAAATCTCCCCGCCAGGATATTGGTCCCCCTCGAGTTCAAGTGCAACCCGTCCTTTCTGTACAGGTCGCACCTTCCCTAAAAGAGGTCCCAATGATCCAGAAACTTGAATCCATACCCACTGCACCAGTCCCTCATCACGTGGAATGTTGCGGAGATTGAGAAGATCCAAAAGCATGTCAGACCGGCCTTGCTGGACTTCTCCATGAGCTCCTTGCCCTGTTTATCTCCTTTAAACTTCCCCCCTCTCACCTGAAAGAAATCCCCTCAGTCTTTGACACTGCAGGGAAAATAATCCAAATCCATCCAAAATCTCCTTATAACTAATACCCTCTGATGCAAGGAGTACTCTTGTAAACCTCTTCTGCACCGTCTCCAAAGCCTTACTGTAATTGGATGACCATTCTCCACACAATACTCAATACACAATTCTCCACACAACACACAATACGGACTAAAGTAATATACAGATTCAATATGATTTCCCGCTCTTATACTACTTGCTCTGACTGATAAAGGGCAGCAAACCCTATGAATTATTTACCACTCTTCCTACTTGTGTTGCTACCTTCAGGGAGCTGTGGACATTGACCCCAAGATCCCTCTGGGCATCCATGCTGTTAAGAAATGTCCCATTAACTATATGCTTTCCGCTTACATTTGAGTGCTCAAGGGCCAAACTTAAGATTTGTTGAGATTAAATTTGATCTGCTATTTCTCCACTCATATACATAATTGATCTATATCTTGAATTTAATTGAATACATTTATATTCGCCAAGTATGTATACGTACAAGTAATTTGCCTTGGTGCTTTGCTCGCAAGTAACAACACGATATACAGTAGACAATTAAAAATAAAACATTATAATTTAAACATGTAAAGATTGAAATAAAATACCAGAGCACAAGGAGGCTAGACACTTTTGGCTGTTGAGTAGAGCTACTGCTTGTGGGGAAAAAAGCTGATTTTATGTCTGGCTGTGTTGGCTTTGACAGTCCGGAGTCACCTTCCAGAGGGAAGTGCTTCAAATAGTTTGTGGCCAGGGTGAGAGGGGTCAGAGATGATCTTACCCACTCTCTTCCTGGACCTTGCAGTGTACAGTTTGTCGATGGGGTGAAGGTTGCAGCTAACAATCTTCTCGGCTGATCGAACGATGCGCTGCAGCCTCCGGATGTCATGCTTGGTGGCTGAGCCAAACCAGACCATGATGGAGAAGATGAGGACAGACTCTACGATGGCAGTATAAAATTGGACCATCATTGCCTGTGACAGTTTGTGTTTTCTCAGCTGCTGCTGTAAATACGCTTTTCTAAAGCTTACCCCCCTAGTCTAGTTCGGTAAATAACACTGACTCAAGCACTGGACCAACTAAACTTTATTTTTAGAATGAACAGCAAATTCCCCTGTACGATACGTAAAACAACCATGGGTTCGTTCCGTGTCTCTGCCTGGCCAAGCCCTTCAGCCTCGTGCAATCAGACACTGCCCAAAAGGTCACACAGTCCCAAGTGCCCTTCCAGAATATCGACACCGATCTAAAATGGGGCTACCTTTTATAGGTGAACGAACCTTGAGGGGCCAAACTACATAGGGGTGGTCCCCTTACAATCCAATCAAACATATTAATGACAGCAATACATTATTGACAGTTCCCCAATCCAATTACAGAGCATCTAAAACAATGTTTATTGCAGAAGCTTCTGGAAGGAAACTAATTCACTGAATAATGCAACATTCACCCTGGAACTCAAAACAATTCTGCCAGGGCTTAACACTTTGGTCAATCGACAAACAGCAAGGTAACTGTCTTGCAACATTATTCACATTATTTACAATTATTTTGCAGCAATCCAATCAAACTCATGCATTTACAATACTTTGGAGGTCCTCAGCAAGAATCTCATACATACTGACAATTGAAGAGATACTTATACATTTCTTATCTGAAACACTGATCTGGGACCTCTTATATTGAAATACAGACTTGGCCAAAAATGCCTTGTAATGCATGAATCCTCTACTTTATTTTGGTTCTATTCCGGCTCCATTTTGGCCAGGATTTACATTCCACCCTTTTATCATATGATAACCTATCATTGATAATAACTTGTGTACAATGGTGACTGTTCCATTCTAACAAACATTTTAATAACATGATGCTGATGGATTTTCCCAGAATTTCATCAAGCTTCTCGAGTTTTCATGAGCATAGCTTCATAGAAACATAGAAACATAGAAAATAGGTGCAGGAGTAGGCCATTCGGCCCTTCGAGCCTGCACCGCCATTCAGTATGATCATGGCTGATCATCCAACTCAGTATCCTGTACCTGCTTTCTCTCCATACCCCCTGATCCCTTTAGCCACAAGGGCCACATCTAACTCCCTCTTAAATATAGCCAATGAACTGGCCTCAACTACATTCTGTGGCAGAGAATTCCAGTGATTCACCACTCTGTGTAAAAAATGTTTTTCTCATCTCAGTCCTAAAAGATTTCCCCTTTATCCTTTAACTGTGACCCCTTGTTCTGGAAGCCCTGACATCCCAGGAATTAGTCTGGTGAACCTTCTCTGTACTCCCTCTATGGCAAGAATGCCCTTCCTCAGATTAGGAGACCAAAACTGTACGCAATACTCCAGGTGTGGTCTCACCAAGACCCTGTACCACTGTAGTAGAACCTCCCTGCTCCTATACTCAAATCCTTTTGCTATGAATGCTAACATACCATTCGCCTTCTTCACTGCCTGCTGCACCTGCATGCCTACTTTTAATGACTGGTGTACCATGACACCCAGGTCTTGTTGCATCTCCCCTTTTCCTAATCAGCCACCATTCAGGTAAAAGTCTACTTGCCTGTTTTTGCCACCAAGGTGGATAACCTCACATTTATCCACATTATACTGCATCTGCCATGCATTTGCCCACTCACCCAGCCTATCCAAGTCATCTTGCAGCCACCTAGCATCCTCCTCACAGCTAATACTGCCCCCCAGCTTCGTGTCATCTGCATATTAGGATATTCAATTCCCTCGTCCAAATCATTAATATATATTGTAAATAGCTGGGGTCTTAGCACTGAGCTTTGCGGAACCCCACTAGTCACTGCCTGCCAATCTGAAAAGGACCCGTTAACTCCTACTCTTTGCTTCCTGTCTGCCAGCCAGTTCTCTATCCACATCAATACTGAACCCCAATACCATGCGCATTAAGTTTGTATACTAATCTCTTATGTGGGACCTTGTCGAAAGCCTTCTGAAAGTCCAGATATAACACACCCACTGGTTCTCCCTTATCCAAAGTCCCAAAGACAATGACTTTGGGACTTTAAACTGTGTTGAGTATTTGTTATTTATTCTATGTTATGACTGCAAGCTAAACCATTTTGTTGCACTGAAAAGTGCAATGATAATAAATTGAATCCAATCCAATCCAAACCAATCCAATCCACTATACTAATTACATCCTCGAAAAATTCTATAAGATTCGTCAGACATTATTTACCTTTCATAAATCCATGCTTACTTTGTCTAATGATTTCACCACTTTCCAAATGTGCTGCTATCACATCTTTAACAACTGATTAGCAGTTTACCCACTACCGATGTTAGACTAACTGGTATGTAATTCCCCGTTTTCTCTCTCCCTCCCTTTTTAAAAAGTGGGGTTACATTAGCTACCCTCCAATCCTCAGGAAGTACTCTAGAATCTAAAGAGTTTTGAAAAATTATCACTAATGCATCCACTATTTCTGGGGCTACTTCCTTAAGTACTCTGGGATGCAGCCTATCTGGCCCTGGGGATTTATCGGCCTTTAATCCATTCAATTTACCTAACACCGCTTCCCGGCTAACCTGGATTTCACTCAGTTCTTCCATCTCTTTTGACCCCCGGTCCCCTGCTATTTCCGGCAGATTAATGAAGTCTTCGTTAGTGAAGACAGAACCAAAGTAGTTATTCAATTGGTCTGCCATGTCCTTGTTCCCCATGATCAATTCACCTGTTTCTGACTGCAAGGGACCTACATTTGTTTTAACTAATCTTTTTCTCTTCACATATCTATAAACACAGTTGCAGTTAGTTTTTATGTTTCCTGCCAGTTTTCTTTCATAATCTATTTTCCCTTTCCTAATTAAGCCCTTTGTCCTCCTCTGCTGGACTCTGAATTTCTCCCAGTCCTCTGGTAGGCTGCTTTTTCTGGCTAATTTGTATGCTTCATCTTTTGTTTTGATACTATCCCTGATTTCCCTTGTTATCCACGGATGCACTACCTTCCCTAATTTATTATTTTGCCAAACTGGGATGAACAATTGTTGTAGTTCATCCATGCAGCCTTTAAATGCCTTCCATTGCACCGTCAACCCTTTAAGAATCAATTGCCAGTCTATCTTGGCCAATTCACGTCTCATACCCTCAAAGTTACCTTTGTTTAAGTTCAGAACCCTTGTTTCTGAATTAACTATGTCACTCTCCATCCTAACGAAGAACTCAACCATATGGTCACTCTTGCCCAAGGGGCCACGCACAACAATACTGCTAACTAACCCTTCCTCATTACTCAATACCCAGTTTAGGATAGCCTGCTCTCTCGTTGGTTCCTCTACATGTTGGTTTAGAAACTATCTCGCTTACATTCCAAGAAATCCTCTTCCTCAGCACCCCTGCCAATTTGATTCACCCAATCTATATGTAGATTGAAGTCACCCATTATAACTGTTTTACCTTTGTTGCACGCATTTCTAATTTCCTGTTTGATGCTATCCCCAACTCCACTACTACTGTTAGGTGGCCTGTACACAACTCCCACTAGCGTTTTCTGCCCCTTAGTGTTTCGCAGCTCTACCCATATTGATTCCACATCCTCCAAGCTAATGTCCTTCCTTTCTATTGCGTTAATCTCCTCTCTAACCAGCAATGCTACCCAACCTCCTTTTCCTTTCTGTCTATCCCTCCTGAATATTGAATATCCCTGGATATTCAGCTCCCAGCCTTGGTCACCCTGGAGCCATGTCTCCGTGATCCCTGCTATATAATAGTCATTAATAGCTATCTGCACATTCAACTCATTCACTTTATTACGAATGCTCCTTGCATTGAGACACAAAGCCTTCAGGCTTGTTTTTACAACACTCTTACCCCTTATACAATCATGTTGAAAAATGGCCCTTTTTGATTTTTACACTGGATTTGTCTGCCTACCACAATTACTTTTCACCTTGCTACCTATTGCTTCTACCCTAATTTTACACTCCTCTCTCTCCCTGCTCACACATTTAAGAAACCCACCACCTCTTATTCTCTGTTTATTATCTTTTTCTTCTTTCCCCCCTCCATGCTAGGTCTGAGTGCTTCCCTTCTCTGACTCCTGCCTCACACACTGTCTACTAGCTTTCGCTATTTGAGTCCCTCCCCCCAAACGTTCTAGTTTAAAGCCTCCCCAGTAGCCTTTGCAAATCTCCCCGCCAGGATATTGGTCCCCCTCGGGTTCAAGTGCAACCCATCCTTTTTGTACAGGTCACACCTTCCCCAAAAGAGGTTCCAATGATCCTGAAACTTGAATCCCTGCCCACTGCACCAGTCCTTCAGCCACGCATTTATCCTCCACCTCGCTCCATTCCTACTCTCACTGTCGTGTGACACAGGCAGTAATCCTGAGATTGTTACCTTTGCGGTCCTTTTCTTTAACTCTCTTCCTAACTCCCAAAATTCTCCTTTCAGGACCTCTTCCCTATTTCTACCTATGTCATTGGTACCTATATGTACCATGACCTCGGGCTCCTCTCCCTCCCATTTCAGGATATCTTGGACACGTTCAGACACATCCCAGACCCTGGCACCAGGGAGGCAAACTACCATCCGGGTCTCCAGACTGCGTCCACAGAATCGCCTGTCTGACCCCCTAACTATAGAGTCCCCTATTACTACTGCCTTCCTCTTCTTTTCCTTTCCCCTCCGAGCAACAGGGCCTGTCTCTGTACCGGAGGCCCGGCCGCTGTCGCTACCCACAGGTAGGCTGTCTCCCCCAACAGTACTCAAACAGGAGTACTTATTGCCAAGGTGTACAGCCACTGGGGTACTCTCTAGTCCCTGCCTCTGCCCCTTGCCCCTCCCAACTGTGACCCACTTGTCTGTCTCCCGTGGTCTTGGAGTGACCACCTCTCTGTAACTCCTCTCTATGACCTCCTCACTCTCCCTGACCACACGGAGGTCATCGAGCTGCTGCTCCAGGTTGCTAATATGGTGCCTTAGGCGCCTCATCTCGACACACCTGGCGCAGATGTGGACGTCTGGACGGCTATCAGACTCCATGACCTCCCACATCTGACATCCAGAACAGTAAACTGCCCTGGCCCTCATTCTCCCCCCTTATCCTGGCTACAATACAAAGTACAATACAATATAAAGTACAATACAATACAATACAATACAAACTGCTGGAAGAAATCAGCAGGGATCTGACTCCCAATCAGCTGCTTCCTCTAGTCCGCTTCCACCAATCAGCGGCTTCCTCAAGCCCACTTGTTTTGAACTGTGAAATGCGAATGGAACGTTACAGATTTGGGTACTCCTCCCTCACCAATGGTTCCTGGGCCTCTGTGGAAACAAGCCCCGTGATTGGGTATTATACTCACTGCCCGGACGCCGCTCCTCCCTCACCAACAGTTCCTGGGCCTTCATGATTCCTGTCTGATGAGTCTTCACCTCCCGAATATCGTGGGCACAAATCTCCTCCATCCGTGTTGCTAATTCATCTGGGCTTGATCCGTAGTAGAGTATGAAGTTCCTAAAAGAACCCGGTATAATGCAAGTTAGCAGTCCATACTTCCACTGATACTCCTACAGTGGTGATGTACCCACATTTTTTTTCTTTCTACACTCATAATAAGGCCTCTCTCTATACACTTCTCCTACTCTATAATATAATTATTTTAACACTACGATCAAAGCTAGAATGTGGTCAGTTATCTCTGCGTGAAAATGCTTTATTTCCAATGTACTTTTAATGAAGGTTTCTCATGAATTTCAGCTGGGTTCAGTCCAGATTTCCCTACAAGTGTGACTTATTTAAAATACCATGGGAAATAGTTTAATCCAGCCAAATTCAGTCAGCCTTTAATTTAACTACTTTAGGTTTCAGGGTATGATTACCCCCTTTACAAATCCAACAGCTTGCGGTCGATAAGCACAATCAATTGCTGTGGAATTCCCAGCTGTTTTTATAATTTTCATCAATTTGTTATAATATTTTGTGGATAATTGTTCAAACTAAATCAGATAGGGACGCCAAATCTTGGGACAATTTCCTTTAACTCCTTGATAATATTAGCCGCTTTATTATCAAGGGTTGGATACATTTTGATCCACCGGTCAAATGCATCGACTCTGACAACAAGTACACACTCCCCTGGTACTTCCTTTAACTCAAAATAACTCTCTTTCTAGTATGTTGAACAGACTCACAGACAATAGGGGTTCTTTCTTATTATTAGTTTCCTCCTGCCACTGAGTAACTTTCTGGATTAATTAATGATTTGGACAAGGGAATTGAATGCAACATCAAGTTTGCAGATGACACGAAGCTGGGGGCAGTGTTAGCTGTGAGGAGGATGCTAGGAGGCTGCAAGGTGACTTGGATAGGCTGGGTGAGTGGGCAAATGCATGGCAGATGCAGTATAATGTGGATAAATGTGAGGTTAGACTATTATCTGAATGGTGGCCGATTAGGAAAAGGGGAGGTGTAACTAGACCAGGGTGTCATGGTACACCAGTCATTGAAAGTAGGCATGCAGGTGCAGCAGGCAGTGAAGAAAGCGAATGGTATGTTAGCATTCATAGCAAACGGATTTGAGTATAGGAGCAGGGAGGTTCTACTGCAGTTGTACTGGGTCTTGGTGAGACCACACCTGGAGTATTGCGCACAGTTTTGGTCTCCTAATCAGAGGAAAGACATTCTTGCCGTAGAGGGAGTACAGAGAGGGTTCACCAGGCTGATTCCTGGGATGTCAGGACTTTCATATGAAGAAAGACTGGATAGACTCGGTTTGTACTCGCTAGAATTTAGAGGATTGAGGGGGAATCTTATAGAAACTTACAAAATTCTTAAGGGGTTGGACAGGCTAGATGCAGGAAGATTGTTCAGGACTGAGATGAAAAAAAAAATTTCACTCAGAGAGTGGTGAATCTCTGGAATTCTCTGCCACAGAAGGTGGTTGAGGCCAGTTCATTGGCTATATTTAAGAGGGAGTTAGATGTGGCCCTTGTGGCTAAAGGGATCAGTGGGTATGGAGAGAAGGCAGGTACAGGATACTGAGCTGGATGATCAGCCATGATCATATTGAATGGTGGTACAGGCTCGAAGGGCCGAATGGCCTACTCCTGCACCTATTTTCTATGTTTCTATGTTTCTATGGATGGTTAGTATGTACCTCTCCGAGGGGAACTCGTCATTTACACTTTCAGTCTACCTCATCATTTTACACCACCACCTTACGTTCCCAGGGCATTTTATTCACTGTTAAATCCACACCGTAATTTCTGATATCTGCTTGGGTCTGTCCTTTCCTTGATGGTCTCTAAAAGTCCCGTTCCATCTCCAACTGTTTTTCTAAGGGTGAGACAAGAAAAGATACCGGGTCAATAATCAAATTTCCAATTCTTTTTTAACCAAATCCCATAAGCTATTTTCAAATACCATATTTTAATTCTTCTTATACACTACTGTGGTCATGGATCACATCCCACACTTTAAAGGATCTAATTTATAACTGGTCAAATTATTCATAGTAGCTAGCATTTTAGGCGCAAAGTGGGTGTCACCGAGTCACAGAGTAATATTCATTCTTAGGTTCCTATATCTTAATTTTCTAATTGCCCATTCAGACAAAGTATTTCAGTGATGGTTTTCTTTCAAGTTGGAGCTTGCCTCAATGGTCTTTAAAGGCTTTCTGTTCTTCTTCTAGTTCCTTGAGACTTAGTTCTTTTTTTTTCTTTACTGTTGTCAAATATTGGGTTCTTGTGTTTATAGGGTTGGGCACTTGGGTGTGTGTAGATAGATTTTCTTCTTCTTCTTGATGTTAAATTTGCAAGAGGAGGAATACTACTGTGAAGAGCAACCTTTCCTGTCGTTTGGCATTTCCCAGATGGTAACTGTTGTTGGTGGCCTCTGATCTTAGATATTGAAGGGACAGGACAGTGCTACTTCTTTCTGGGGAGCTACTTTGTATGGAATTGATGGTTAAGGGGCTGTCCCGCTAACGCAACTTTGCAGCGACTGTCTTCAACCTTCAAGCTCGAGGGCACTCGCCTGAAAAACCTCGAGCTGGATCGACCGTCAGCAATGAAACCGCAAGCTGGATCGATCGTCTGCACACACACACACACACAAACACACAAACACATCGCAAAGGCGGGGGCCAGGGAAAGCAGGGGAGTGCAGTCTGAAATTCACACCCGCGATGAACAGGAAGCTAAAAGACTGCTGGCACAGTTACGGTAAGTCCTTTAGAGAGCACGGGGGAGAGAAGGGGAGAGAGGGGGAAAGAAGGGGAGAGAAGGGGGGAGAAGGGAGAGAAGGAGTGGGGACACTTTTAAAAAGCCAGACAACTTTTAATAAATTTTAGCGGGCATTTAACATTACCGGTCGGTTAACTTACCTTTTTTTCTCAACGAGCTTTACCTTCGACTACCTTAGATTATCTTTGATTGCCTTCGATTACCTATGATAGCATTACAACCTACTACGACCTACCTCGACTAAGCCTACGAGTAAAAAAATATTGATTTTTTCCATGGCAACCTTTTTTTACTCGCGGGCATTTTTCAGCTTGTTGAAACGCCGCGACTTAGCTGAGGCCACAAGTATGCAAGGACTACTCTCGAGCATGAAGGAGAGTTACAAAGACCTCCTAGGGCCACTTGTCGACCATGCTGCGAGCATGAGTCGAGAGCAAACTCTTCTAAACTCGCGAATTAGGTCGCCGCAGTGGGACAGGCACTTTACATATACTACCTGAGCTGTGTCTTCTGCCTGTTCTTGAGGGTTCACATGCTCTTTTACCTCACTCCCCAGATGATGGCATATTTAGGTAACACCGTCCTGAAGGCGCAACAACTCAACAATAATTTATTATTCACATTTGTTTGGGTCTGCCACAATAACGGCTCCTGTTTCTCATTCCTATACCTCCTGCCCTCGCCGATTTCTTCTCATCCTTCCCTCGTTTCAATCTAATTCCCTTTAAGTTCTTCTTCTTCTAACACCAGCTACTTTGTCTCCTTTCTTACTTTCTTTATTGCTCCTTGAATTCTCCTCCACCCTGCTATATTCTGTCGTCTGGATGGGCACTCTTTATTCTAATTACCTAATTGTTTACAATTATTACAAGCTCCCGAGATTAGTGTTCTTTGCTTTCAGGTGTTTCTCTGGGCAGTTATAGAATTGCTTACGGTTTTCCCCTACATGATCTTCAGTTTTCACTATAATGGTACACCCAATTCTTTCATTTTGGTAAATTACTTGAGTGGGTCCAACTGTAGGGGTCATGTTACTATGTCCATAAATTCTGGACTGGTTGGTGTGTCATGATTGTGAGATTGGGTTTATTTGCGAAAAAGGTGTTTGTCTTCTTGGTTCCTGACATTCTGGCCAGCTCTCTCATTGTTCTCTTGGACCCCAGAAGTCTCCTGAATTTATAGACCTCCTATAATCCCTGGGATCTTGAATGTTTCTATATCCTCTAGGATCCCGAATGTCCCCATGATCCTGCAAGTTCCTTTCTTGACCCCTTCTTTCCACTCGCTCCCTTGTTGGACAGGCTCGGCTCCGATGTCCCATTCCCCCACAAATATAACATTGATTGGGTAATGTTGTTGGAATTCTTTTACCACTTGGTTCCAGTGGAATTGGTTCTAAAATAGGAGTATAATTGTAATAATGATCTGGGTAGTCTGGGACTAATTTCTCCCATTCCATTCTTTGCTAACATTTGAGGACTCCATGGTCCTGAACCAGAGCTTGGTCCCTCCTTCTTAACCATATATTCAGTTCTTCCAGTTACAGGATGATCTTCCTGTTTTCTACCATCCTTCCAGTGATATGTCACAGCTCTGGCCATTTGACTGGCGTGGTTCTCAGACCAGTCTATGTTATTGGTTCTAATTGATTCTGCTACCGTAGTGGGGAGGCAATTCAATAAGATGGCACAGTACTGTGGGCAATTTACTCCATTTTGATAATTTAAGTCACCTGATTGATCCATATATAATCTTGAGAATCGTTCAAAAATTAATCTGCTCCCTCTCCCTTTTTTGGTTTTATCTCCAGGATTTTTGTTAAATCACTTGGCCTCTGAAGGATGTTTGCAAGGGCTGTTAAAACAGCCTTTTCTCTTGCACTATTATCCACTATTATGTTTGCCAATGCTTCATGTGTCGGGTGTCCCAAGGATGCTAAAAATCTGGTGTATTCTGTTGGAGTAATTATTTGTTGTATTGTTGCCCATAGGTCTTGGGAGTCTGCATGATATACACGCATTGTAGTTCTTAAGTAATCTACAAAGGAAGCAGGTGACTTCTTTCTATCAGGGATTTTGTTTAACACTGCTAATATTTCATGGGGCTTCCAGGGAGTATGGACATCTACGGTGCGGGGATTATTTACACCCACTGCACTGGTCGAATCAAAAGCAGGATTAAGCACTTTCCTTACTCGAAATTGTTTATGGGATATTTGTTTTGATTTTGTACTTTCTGTCACATCAAAATCTATTTCGGTATCTCCAATTATTGTCTCACCCTCAGATGAATCTTCCACCTCACTAGGGGGTTCATGGTACCTTCTGAATGATTCATTCCTCTTTCTCACTACTCATCTAATTTGTCTAGGTCGAGGCTCGCAGAAATATATTGGGGGCTGCACTATGTCTTTCATACCTTCCTTCTCTTTAAATACCAGGGCTAACCTCTTCGTTCTACTCCTGGTCTATCTATTAATAGTGGAGTGGATAAGGTTAAAGAATTTGGTGCCCTAGTTGCTGCTATTTGTAGAGCATGCTCTAACGTGGAGTCTGCAGGTGGTGTTATAGGTTCTGCTGGCTCTGGATATTTATTATGGGCACAAGTCATACGAGGTGTAAGCGAAGCCTGGCGAACGCAAGAGGAACATGGTAGGAGCTGCAAATTTCTATTAGTTTTAACATTTATCCAATCTTCCAAATATTCGTCTTCTTCCCCCTCGAAGTCAATAATTAGAGATCATCGGTTCTCTAAACTTTAAATTTACAGGGACGAGTTTCCTTTCTGGAGATCTACCTCTTCCCTTTTACTTGTGCTTTCTTACACATCTACCCATGTCCTCCCTGCTGCCTGGAGGTCGGTTTACTTCACCTTCTTACATTTTAATTGTGGGGGTTGTAGGGCCTTTTCAAAATTTTAATATTAATTTTTTTCCGGTTATTATACTGTAATTGAGGAAGTTTCTTTGGTTTGTTGTGAGTGTTAAGCTTTGTTCTGATATTCCAAGTATTATTAATTTTGTGTCTGGGTCCAGTTTTGTATTAATAACTTCTGAAGTTATTTCAAAAATATCTGTCCAGAAATGTTTAAGTTTTATACAGTTTGCAAACGTATGTGTTAAATTAGCCTCTAAATGTAGACATTTATCACAAATAGGAGAGATTTGTGGGAAGATTCTATTTAGTTTTATTTTAGAGAAGTGTAGTCTATGTAAGACCTTGAATTGTATTAAAATATGTCTGGCATTTAATGAACATTGATGTATTTGTTGTAAACTTTCGTCCCACATATCTTTCGTGATAGGATGACCTATTTCATTTTCCCATTTGTATCTATATGGTTCGGTCGGTGGTACCTCGTTATTTAGTAGGGTGTTATAAATATAAGCTATTAGTTTTTCAGTATTAGGATGCTTGTTCAGACATTCATCAAGAATTTCTGATTCCCTATTCCTGTAAACTTGTGTATTAGATTTAACATAATCTCTAATTTGTAGATATCTGAAGAAATTATTTGAGTGCAGTATAATATTTCCTCCATAATCCTGTCAATTCCTTCGCTACCTCACTTTTGCAATATTGCCAAATGATTTGTTCGATATACTTTATTTCTTTTACTGTACTAAGGCCTCCCGTCGGCCATAATTGGCCCCCTAATTTATTATTTAGTGCTCCCGAAGAGTCTCTTAATTTATCTGCTTTTTGTGGGAATTCATTGCATTTTAATAGTAAGATTAAACGAGAACTTACTGTAAAAGGACTTGTTCCAACACACAAAGTCTCTTACCAAGTATCTTTATTTAGTCACTACACACATTATGCTCTAGCTGTCCGTGGTCATCACTGGGACTAGAGAGCGAGCTAGAGGCGGGGAAGCTACAATTATACAGGAGACAATGGGGCGTGGTTAGTAGTGGTGAGGTCACTATGTTAAAGGAGCATGCACTGATCTACATCCTTTCTCTTGGAAACAAAGCGACCACGGCTCATACGCTAGAGGCAAACCAGAAACAGTTGGAAAACATTATGAAGCAGACTACTCGCCCACTCCGTACCGGACAGGCGGCTTGACCAAACGCCCAGAGCGGGTGCGCAACCCGCCTTCCCCTTCCACCGCAGGAGCAACAGGAACGGGGGCAGGGACAGAGATAGGGAAACCGGGAGACGAAAGCCCAGGGGGAGGAGGAGAACAAGGCGAAGGAACGGGATCCACAGCAGGTGAAGGAGGAGAAGGGGGACCGTGTGGGCTGGGCACCATGAGCTGAGAGGGAAGGGTCCGTGGCATGCGAGGAGTGACAGGGGCAGGAGTAGTCGCAGGCGGCGGTGAATGGACTGGCGGCGGGGGCTGGACAGGTGGCGGGGAATGAACAGGCGGCGAAAACGGGACCGCGGGAGGCGGAGAAGGCTCGTTGACTAGTAGCAGGTGCTGGCGTGTCCGACGGTACACGGTGCCCTCGTAATTAACCAGGTAGGACCGGGGAGAGTCGGCATTGCCAACGACAACGGCCAGCCGGTGATGACCGGAGGTGGACATCATCCGAACAACCTGGCCTGGGAACAGACGGGGAAGTAGTCGGGAAGATTTATCAAAGGAGCGCTTTTGGATGACCTGTTTCTCGATGATGCGCTCCTTGACAGCGGCAGGGCTGCGGACAGCGGGCGTTAGAGATTGCTGAGAAACCGGGAGAGGGGGTCTAGTGGTGCGGGACATGAGGCGCTGGGCAGGCGAACCAAGTGCGGGGTCCCGGGAAATGTTGCGGAGGTTGAGGAGGGCAAGATAGAAGTCCGAATGGGACAGACGGCAATGTTCCAGCAGCTCCTTGGCACTGCGGACAGCGCGCTCCGCAAGGCCGTTGCTTTGCGGGTACTCGGGGCTGCTGGTGATGTGGCGAAAGTTCCATAGGGCGGCGAAAGCGGCGAACTCTGCGCTGGAAAACTGTCCGCCGTTGTCGGATTGGAGAGTCACCGGGGAACCAAAGGTAGAAAAAGTGGCGGCGAAGCTTCCCGATGACGGCAACAGACGTGAGGGAAGGCAGCTGGTCCACCTCGAACCAGCTGGAGTAGGAGTCCACCAGGACCAGGAAGTGTTTGCCACGCCATTCGAAAATGTCAGTGGCGACAGCCATCCACGGCAGCTCGGGAGCCGGCTGCTGCATGAGAGGTTGGCGTCGTTGATGAGGCAGTAGGCTGTTGCAGGCAGCACAGGCGGAGACCCTGTCACGAATCTCCGGAATCATGCCAGGCCAGAAAAACTGAGCTTGGGCCCGGGACAAAGTGGCCTCCACCCCGGGGTGACCGCTGTGTGCAGTTTGGTAGTAGTGGTCACGCAGAGCGTCCGGCACCACGACCTTGTGACCCTTCACCACCACGCCGCTGTGCAGCACCAATTCGTCCCGAACCAGGAAGTAGGGCACGGCACCGGCCGGTAGGGAAGAGCGTCGGTCAGGCCAGCCACGGCGGATGACGCCCGCAAGCTGTTGTAGGGCAGGATCAGCGGCAGTGTGTTCGACCAGGGACTGCATCTGCCAAGAGGGAACAATGTTAACGTTCAGTACCATCAGGTCAGGCGATTCGTATGGATGGCGGGCAACGGAAGGGAGCGGCGCACGGGACAATGTGTCGGCCACGAACATTTCCTTGCCCTTGCGGTACACAATGTTGAATGTGAATCGTTGGAGCTGCAGCATCATTCGCTGCAACCGCGAGGAGGCCGCATGGATAGGCTTGTTCAAGATAGAGACCAGCGGCTGGTGGTCCGTTTCAATGGTGAAAGTGTTGCCCAGAATGTAGTCTTTGAATTTGGAGCATGCGAAAACCACGGCAAGGAGCTCCTTCTCGATCTGAGCGTAGCGCTGCTCAGCAGGGGTCATGGTGCGAGAGGCATAGGAAACAGGCAGCTGCCGATCGTCCTCCAGCTGCAGGCAGGCAGCACCGAGTCCGAACCGAGATGCATCGCAGGTGAGGACGATAGGCCTGTTCAGGTCAAAATACGTTAAAGTCGGGGTGCGAGCGAGCCTGGACTTCAGGGCTACGAATGCCGACTGGTGATGCGGTAGCCAGACCCAGGCATTGTCCTTTTTGATTAGCTCCCTCAGAGGGGCACTCAGTTCGCTGAGGTCGGGTATGAACTTACCCAGGTAGTTGACCATGCTCAGAAAGCGCTGCAGGCCGGGCACGTCGGTGGGAGCAGGCATTTTGGTGACCGCAGCAGTCTTCTGGGGGTCTGGCTTTAGTCCCCTGGCCGTGAAAACGTGGCCCACGTACGTGACCTCCTGAACGCGGAACCGACACTTCTTCGGGTTGAGCTTGAGATTGATCTCACGAGCCCGGTCCAGGACTTGGCGTAGGTGCAGGTCGTGCTCAGCGACGTCCTTCCCGTATACCAAAATGTCATCAACAATAATAGCACATGGCAACCCGGCAAACAGCTGTTCCATGGTCCGCTGGAAAACCTCACTTGCTGAGTTGATCCCGAAGGGCATGCGAAGAAAACGAAACCTGCCGAAAGGTGTGCTGAAGGTGGTTAAAAAAGACGAACGTTCATCCAGAGGGATCTGCCAAAAGGAGCTCTTGGCATCTAAGACCGAGAAGACAGTGGCAGGACCAACCTGTGCAGCGACGTCCTCCACCGTCCGCATGGGGTAGTGCGGGCGTTGGATAGCAAGGTTCAGGTCCTTCGGGTTGATGCAGATCCTGATCTCGCTGGCGTCTTTCTTGGCAGCAACGACCATGGTGGAGACCCACAGGGTGGGTGCGCTCACCTCCTTAAGGATGCCAGTGGAAACCATATCACGAAGTGTGGACTCCACGCGGCCCTTCATGGCAAAAGACACACGGTGGGCCGGTCTAACGACCGGGTCGACCCCCGGGTCAACAACGATTTTATAGGCACAGGGCAGTTTGCCCAGAATGTCATCGAAACGGTCAGGATACTCTATCAGGGGGTCCATGGGGGCCTGCACCAGGTGGACATCGCGGTGAAAAGAGACCAAACCCAAGTCCTGGCATGCACGGGCGCCCAGCAGGGTGACGTTATCAGAGTCCAACAGGAGAAAAGTGAGGGGCCGAGAGGTCTTGAGAACAGTGCAGATAACAGTGGCCTTCCCCACTGCGACCAGAACACCTCCCCCATAGGCATGAAGGCGGGAGCTATCGGGAAGCACTCTCTCACCCAACCTTATCTGTTTGAAGAGGCGAACAGACATAATGTTTGCAAACGCACCAGTATCGACCTTGGCCGAGAAGGAGTGTCCATTCACAGTAACATGTATGGAGGGATCCGTTATTGGGGCAGGTGCACCCAGGAGCGAAAACACAGTCGGATCACCATGGGAGGAAATCGTATCTGAATCAAGGAGTTCGCGCTGGTACTGGGAACCAGGCGCGCTATCAGTGTCCGCAAGAATGTTTAGACTCCTTCTAGGAGCAGGGACCGGTTTCCCACGAGAACGGCAGACTGAAGAAAAATGGTTAAGTTTCCCGCAGGAGTTGCAAGTTTTACCCAGCACCGGGCAAACGTTGTTCTGGTGCGAGGAGAAATTACAATTTGGGCAACGACGAGGGGTGACCTTAGCGGGAGAGGAGGGGGTGAACGGGCGAGGCGGGCTATTGATCCGCCGGCGGCCAACGGTACCGGTGAAGTTGATGTCCTGGGACTGTGGGTGAGAAACGGAGCCGACAGCAGAGGCCATACGAGCAGAATGCATGGCATCCTTTAGCGTGAGGTCGGGTTTCATTAGGAGATCTTCGCGCAGCTTTGAGTTTAGGAGACCGTAGACCAGGACGTCCCTGATCAATTCGTCAGTTGTAATAGCTTCGAGGCGGCACCTCCGAGCCAAATGTCGCAAAGAGGCAATGTAAGCGTCAATGTGCTCACCGGGAACCTGACGTCTTGAGAAAAACTTGAAGCGCTCAATGATGTTATTTGTGGGAATGTCACATAGGGCAGTAAATTTGGCCATGAGACATACCGGGTCATGGCGGTCTTCCGGAGGGACGAATTCGAACGCCGCATAATGTTCCATAGCCTCCGGACCAGCCAGGTTGAGGAGTAGGTGAGCCTGTACCACAGGAGATACACCAGGATGAGCGATAGCGATGTAATGTTCATAGTCGCGCTGGAAGACAGTCCAGCGGTGCACGATGTCCGCGTCAAAAACGAGCTTGTCAGGACGACGGCACGAGTTAGCCATAGTAAAATGTAAAGGTGGGGAAACAACTGGGAGAAACAAATAATAAAATAAAACCGATAAACAGGAGCCGCAAGTCTACCGCGCTGACACCATGTAAAAGGACTTGTTCCAACACACAAAGTCTCTTACCAAGTATCTTTATTTAGTCACTACACACATTATGCTCTAGCTGTCCGTGGTCATCACTGGGACTAGAGAGCTAGCTAGAGGCGGGGAAGCTACAATTATACAGGAGACAATGGGGCGTGGTTAGTAGTGGTGAGGTCACTATGTTAAAGGAGCATGCACTGATCTACACTTACCAGTTTGAAGTTTGATCTGTATTTTATGAGGAGTTACGATGAGGGATTACGTGAAGAACCCCGCCACAACGCATGCGTGTCATTCTTCAAAGCAGCGGTGTGAAATCACAGATAACTGTAATGACTAAACATAGTAAGATTAGAGAAGAGATACCAGTTAAGTATATGATCAAGGGTGGGAGCGGAGGGCACGTAATCCCGTCATCGTAACTCCTCATAAAATACAGATCAAACTTCAAACTGGTAAGTTCTCGTTTAATCTTACTATTTTACTTCGGAGTCACGTGAGTGACTACGTGAAGATTTTAAAGCTCTGTGATTTCATGCCGTGGAAACGAGTCCATGCATCACGTCTGCCTTGATGACTGTAGGAGGAATTGTGTTAACATAATTTGGACATGAATTCGACATTGAAATCATAAAATTTATTAACACAAATTTATAACCCCTTTTTATGGGTTTAAATTAATTTACAGAACTTAAATTTGTTTCTGCAAACGTTCCAGGTTTCATTACTGGTTTATTGTAAAATAATTGGAATGTTTTTTCCCCCAGACTATCCTGCTGCCTTGAGGATTTGGTCCATTGGTACATCCAACTGTATCGCTGCCGATGTAGCTGCAGCCCTGGTGGAAGGAGATTTAAAAATATTAGTATCCACCCCAGCCTGTGTTAGCACCTGTTTCAGCCATCTTGAGATGGTCTGGACCGTCACTCTTTTGTGTGGTTGCTAGTGGCTGACCAAAAAGTGCCTTCTCATTGCCTCTTAGGATTTTCGTTTTCTCCATGTATAACGACAGATGTCTTACTATACACAGACGGTCATCTGTTGGGTATGACCTAAATTGTATATTGAGGCCTGCTGATCCCTGTCTGTTCTGCTTACTAATTCATAGATGTGAAACGTAATATTTTCTGTTGAGGAAGTCATGTTGTCCAGTCTTAGTTTATGCAGTGACTGTACCCTCTGTGCCGTGACCAATGCCATTAGTATGACTGTTTTTAATGTCAGTCTGTGTAGGGACAGAGCTGTTGCTGGAGACCAATTCCTGAGCATCTTCAGGATAATACTTACATCCCATATTTGGGAGTACCTGGTTCTTGGGGGATTAGTATTAAAAATTCCCCTCATAAGTTTTGTTACCAGTGGGTGAGTCCCAACAGAGCAATGCTCTGTCCCCTGCCATAGGTAAGTCGATAGGGCACTTCTGGCGCAGTTGATGGCATTGTAACTGAGCCCCTCATCATAGTGGAGGCCTGCCAGATATTCCAGAACAGACTGGATGTTCATGTCTCTGTAGGTGATGTTGTTTTTATGGCAGTGCATCGCCCACTTCCTGATATAGACCAGATACTGTTTTTTGGTTGACTGTCTTTGAGCCGCCGAGATCATGTTCACTGTTCGGTCCGTCAGTCCCAGTTGTAGTAGAGGTGTTTTTAAAACTCTACAAATTAATAAGTTCAAATGTTTATGGCATGGGTGGCTAGCCCTTGTTACGGGATGTAGCAATAAATCTGGTCTATGTGGGATGGTGATACATGGTTCTAATACCATGTTTAATACCACTGGGAACCATGGTTGAGTAGGCCAATCGGGTACTACCAATACCAGACGCAGAGTCTTGTTGTATTTTCCTTAATACCCAACTGATGAGGCAAGAAGGAGGGAATGCGTGAATAAACAAGCCCCCCCCCCCCCCCCCCAATGCAGCGAAAATGCATCTGTCGCCGCTGCCCCAAGGTCTGGTTCCCATGAAACATAATTTGATAACTGGTGGTTAAGTCTGGATGCGAATAGATCGATATCTGGTGTTCCATATTTTGCTGTAATATCAGCAAATACTTTTTTATTCAACATCCATTCGGTGTTTTCATTAAATTTGCGTGACCTGGTGTCTGCCACTAAATTTAGTCTTCCTGGAAGGTAAGTGGCTGATATCCAAATATCTCTCTGCATACACCATTGCCAAATTGTATTAGCCAGATTATCACATGATGTCGATTTGTTTCCACCCATGTGGTTAATGTATGCTACCACGGTGGTATTGTCTATCTGTAGTCTAACATGCTGGTGATATGATCCAGTACAATATGACTTTAGGCCATGGAATGCACCCAATATTTCCAGGTAGTTTATGCCCAGTGTGAGTAATAATGATGCCTCCTGAGCAGTCCATTTATCTCCACAGCTGGTGATGGTATTGGTGGCTCCCCACCCAAGTGCACTGGCATCAGTTTGTAGTACCATGGAAGGGTTACTGACAATGATTGGATTGGAACAAAGCCAGATGTTATCTATCCACCATTTTATTCCATTTTAGCTTGATTGGTAGTTTCATAGGTCTGTCAAAGTGACCTGCATTAATTTAGAGTGCTTGTATTTTTGCTCTCTGTAAGTTTTGGTAATGTAGAGGTCTAAATTGTGTGGCTGGAAAGGCAGCCACCATTTGCCAATTACTTTTGCTACCAATCTGATGGATGGTTTGCTGATGTCAATGAGGTTATGCAAGCCTAAATTAATTCTCTAGCTTTCCCTTAGGCAGAGTCACCGACATGTGAACTGAGTCAATGGTGAAACCCCCAAATAGTCCATAGTAGTGGAAGGCGTTAGTTTAGATTTAACTGGATGGATAATAAATCCCAGTTTTTCAAATAACTGTTTTGTGGCTGTTACAGTTTGTTTGGCCAATTCCAAAGTTTTGCCCACAATGAGTATGTCATCTAAATATGCCATGACCATGTGTTTACGTTTCCGTAGAAACGCTAGGGCTGGTTTCAAATTTTTTGTGAACAGCCTGGGGCTGATGACCCATTTGGCAGTGCTTTATACTGCCAGAGTTGCCCATCCAGTTGAATTTTAAGTAACATCTGTGGTCACCTCGTATAGGCACTGAATAGTAAGCATCTTTTAACTCGATGCTGGCCATGAAGTAACCTTTGGAAATTAATTGTTCAGCAGTAACAAAGATATCCATTTTGTCAGATCTATGGTGATGCGACAACCACCATCTTTTTTGTTTTTGATAAATATATTGGACACGAATTCTAATGGTTCGTGTTGAGTTTTCTCAATTACACCTTTTATGTAAAGCCGCTCCAGTTCAGCATGCGCTTCTGATTTTTCTTTACCGGAAAGTGCGAACATTCGGTTCGGTATATGTTGAGCTGGAGGGCTGTACTTGTGTATAAACTCTATTGTATATCCCTGGATACTGCTTAAGATGTAAGTATCGGTTGTTAACATGCTCCATGCATTCAGAAAAGAGTGTAGTCTCCTCCCAACCTCCATGCTCCCTGTATTTTGTAGGGAACCAGACCCACCTACCTCCATAGTTGCCAGTGGCAGGTTTACTTCTTTTTGTAGGTTCTTCGCTGCTGTTGTTGCGCTGGTGTCTGCATTTTTGGTTTGGTTGGCGTTGGAGGTCCCCACATCTTCCAAGAAGGCCGGCCTGGGCCATGGCCTAAAAAGACTCATGTTTTGAATACCGGGCCTTCGAGCTTTCACCAGTTCTGCTGGTGGGTGCGTAGGGGTGCTGTCTTTGGCTGTAGTGTTTGTTGGAGTCCATTTTATTAGTCCAGTAGGTTCTCTTGTTCCTGCACCCCTTGCACACTTGTCTTTCCTTCTGCGGACCCCTCTTCCAGGTCAGCCCAGAACTGACCTGCAGTGCTCCCCTCTGATGAGGTAGAAGCACTGTGCAGCCCTTCAAGAGGTACTGCTGTGGGTTTATCATAGGGCCCACAGTGACCCGACTCCATCTCCCGGAGCCTGTCACATTGGAGCAAATGCTCCACACGCCGCTCCATCCGGCTCCAGCGCTCTCTGAGTCCACGACCTTGTTTGTTTTTGTGTCTAGCCTTTCCGCTCGGCTGCGTGGATCTGGCCGGTACGGAGGCGACATCGGGCACAGCTGATCCCACTATCGGTGATCCGAGTGCCGCTGGCTGCTGCTGGCTGCCCGCTGCTCTGCGGTCCTCCCTCACCAGCTTTGTCCTTACTGCCCTGCCGTGGAGTGGATCTGGCCGGTGCGGAGGCGACATCGGGCACAGCTGATCCCATCTAGTCCACCAGCTTTGTCGCAGCCCGTTGGTTTCTCCACCTGTAATTAGCATGGTAAAAACACAAAAAAGACCGCAGCTCTTACCTGCAGGTCCAGGTTAAAATTGTCGCTACGGGGGAACGTCGTTCCACATCGTCTCCTGCCGTTTTCGACTTGTCCAAAAAGTCTACGGCCCCATTTGAATAGTCTCCCGCCCGGCCGTGGTGTTCTGGCCGGCGCAGGACCAAAAGTCGGCACAGCTGATCCCTTACGGTGCTTGTGCCTTCAGCTGCTGCTGGCTCCCGCAACTTCGCGGTCCTCCCCAGCCAGCTTTACTCGCAGCACTTGTGGACACTATTTTGTCCAGCTTCCCCCCCTGTGTAAAAACAGCGTGGGGACAAAAACTACCGCAGAGTAATTCACTTACCTGCAGGTCGCGGTTTCAAACTTACCGCTGTGGGGGACGCTCCAGCCCGCCTGTCATTTCGCAAGCGTGAAAGCGATATGACACGCATGCGTCGTGGCGGGGTTCTTCACGTAGTCACTCACGTGACTCCGAAGTAAAATTGCAATGGGCTCCCAGCGTCCTCCGTCATATCCTGCTCCAGGCTATTTCCCATATTTAAGAACAATGGAAACAAAACTCCTAAGCCACTCACACCTCTTCACAATTCACACTTCCCTCTCAATCTCCAAGCCGATCAAGCTTGCACCCGAACAATGGCTAACAGCTCCGAAGCGCTAGCAGTCTCGCACCTCTTTCAATAAAATCGCACAATCACTCCATTCAATCTACTATCCAAGTTCTTCTCCTGTTTCGCACAAGTCCACACAATTTCAACTTTACAATTTCCACAATCCTCAGTCATCTAAGGATCAAGGTGCTCCAGGGAATAATCAAACACAGTCAATCACAATCAAATACGTTCCCACAGCCTTTCCTATACCCCGAGCAACCTCAATCTAAACACATGCAAATTAGCTCCAAACTCGCAATCAAAATCGTACACAGAC
Organism: Amblyraja radiata; assembly: GCF_010909765.2. Taxonomy (NCBI): domain Eukaryota; kingdom Metazoa; phylum Chordata; class Chondrichthyes; order Rajiformes; family Rajidae; genus Amblyraja; species Amblyraja radiata. The sequence goes on from NC_045961.1 coordinate 60,803,576, forward strand.
AAGAAACCACACAGCTTATTATTATCATCCACAAACACATTCCTATATAAATCACAAGCATTTGTCTAATATCGCATCCGTTAACTGTGCAGTTCCAAAAGCAAATCACAGTATTTTTTTAAACCCTCCTCATGGTGTTCTCGGTCAACGGAACAATCCCCTTGATACAGAAACCACCGCAGGTTTGATGCTTGTCTCTGCCTGGCCAAGCCCTTCAGCCTCATGCAATCAGACACTGCCCAAAAGGTCATGCAGTCCCAAGCGCCCTTCCAGAAGATCGACACCTATCTAAAATGGGTCTACATTTCATAGGTCCACAAACCTTGAGGAGCCGAACTACATAGGGGTGGTCCCCTTACAATCCAATCAAACATATTAATTACATCAATACATTATTGACAGTTCCCCAATCCAATTACAGAGCATCTAAAACAATGTTTCTTGCAGAAGCTCCTGGAAGGAAACAAATTCACTGAATATTGCAACATTTACCCTGGAACTCAAAACAATTTTGTCAGGGCTTTACACTTTGGCCAATCAACTAACTGTCTTGCAACATTATTTATATTATTTACAATTATTTTGCAGCAATCCAATCAAACTTGTGCATTTACAATACTTTGGAGGCCCTCTGCAAGAATCTCATACATACTGACAATTGAAGAGATACTTATACATTTCTTCTCTGAAACACTGATCTGGGACCTAGACTTCCTGGCACCAGCCAGCAACCTGTAGCTTCTTATACTGAAATACAGACTTGGCCAAAAAGGCTCTGCTTTATTTTGGTTCTATTCTGGCTCCATTTTGGCCAAGATTTACACCACAGGAAGTACATCCTCTGTTGGGCGTTTTTGACTGCGGAGTCAATGGTGGCCTCCCATTTAAGCTCCCTGGAAATGATGGGTCCAAGGAACTTAAATGACTCCACAGATGTGACTGTGGTGTTGTTGATGGTGCGTGGGGAGAGGGGAGGGTGAGCTCTCCTAAAGTCTACAATCAATTCCACCATCTTAAGGGCATTGAGCTCCAGGTTGTTGTGATGGCACCAGGACACCAGCTGTGTCACTTCCTGTCTGTAGGCAAATTCCTTCCCATCCTGGATCAGTTCAATCAGGGTTGTGTCATCCACCAACTTGAGAAGCTTGACAGAGAAGTCTGTGGAGGTGCAGTCATTGGTGTAGATAGAGTAATGGAGAGGGGAGAGTACACAGCCTGGCGTTGCTCCTATTCTGAGGGTCTGCAGGTCCGATAAGAGCTTTGCCAGCCTCACATGCTGCTTCCTGTCCGTCAGGAAGTTGATGATCTACTGACAGAGGGGTTCAGGCACAGGGAACTGGGATAGCTTGGAGTGCAGTATCTCTGGTACAATGGTGTTGGATGCAGAGCTAAAATCCACAAACAAAATCCTTGCATCCCTGGCAGTCTAGGTGCTGGAAGATGAAGTGCAGGCCTAGGTAAACTGAATCAAACACTGATCTATTTGACCGGTATGCAAACTGCAGGGGGTCCAGCAGTTTGTGATATTTTTCAGGTGGGCCAACACAAGTCTTTCAAGGGTGCATCCTTTGTCAACCTTTCTCACTGTCTCCAACTCGACCAATTTTTGGTTCACCTGCAAACTTACTAATTAAATCTATCTATGTTTTCATCAACGTCATTGATATATATCACAAAGAACAGACGTCCCAATACCAATTCCTGCAGAACATCACTGGTCAAAGAACTCTAGCCAGAATCATACCCTTCCCATCAACAAATTTCCTGCCTCCCTTTTGAAGCGCTATCTGTCTCAGCTACTTGTGGTGATATTATTGGAAGCAGAATGTTGCCCATTCTTTTCTCTCCTCTGATTACACTTTGTGTGGTCCAAAACAGATTGTCTTTTCTTAATGTTTTTTCTCACATTTAAAAAGAAAATCATCACGTTTTTTATGTTTAATGCTCCCAGCCATGTGCCACAGCAAATAACTAATCATAGTGCCAGTGCATTCTGCTCCCTGCTGTGGTGGACTGCGCCTGTGAGTCAATGATGTTGCCATATAAACTTCTAGCACTTTTAATCAGTGCAAACGGTATCTGGTGGCAAAAATCATACTGCATTGGAATTACTCGATGTGTAATTACACCTTTTTGACTGACACTTCTTAGGCACTTGATCAAATATCTATTTCGGTCAGCTTGCAACAAACACTCAGCTTTGTTGCAAGATGAAAAAAAGAGAATTAGCTCGAAGGCCAAGCATTTTACAACTGTCCAATCTTTCTTTCTATTGCTTTCCATGAAATAGAAAATTGGGTGGTGTGTAAGTGATAGGTGATTTGTTGATATCTGTTCTTTCATCAGATGAAAACACCTTCCTCTCTTGTCCTCATGGGGGATTTATTTTCCTATTACCCGCATTTAATATTTTCAGCATCTTTTATTATTAATTGACCCACAATTTCTCAGGTTTGGTTAAGAATCCTAAATTTTGCCATAGAGTTGTAAGTAGTACAGTTAAAATATATTCAGTTATATATTGTCTTATATTTGTGGTGACACAGAATAAGGCTGTTCAGCCCATTGGGACTCTGGTGGGGTTCATTATAGCAGCCCACAGTGAGAGCAGGACTGCACTCAAGATAAGCAGCTGGAGGACATTCGCTTCTACAGGTATTCCTTCTGTTATACATCGATGAAACATCTCAAGCGTGCCAACTCTGTTCCCTTATAAGATACCAATCTGTTCATGCAAGATAACAACCCATAAAGGTTCAGTATCTCCCTCTCCGTGAAGAACAGAAAGTTGCTCACATACAGCATCGCCTTGTTCCAGGAGCTGCCGATAATATAATTCGTGTCACCTGTGAAGGCAGCAATCTATTCACATATGGCTTCATCTGAGATCTACTGGGACATTATATACAATTCACAAAATTGGTACTGACAATCAACCACCTATTTACACTAATTCTAAGTGAAGCACATTTTTATTTTCTGCATATTCTCGACCTGAAGTGTCACCGATTCATTCTCTCCAGAGATGCTGCCTTTCCTCCTGAGTTACTCCCGCATTTTGTGTCTATATTCTAATAATTTCCACTCATTAGATTTAAAGCATACCTCCACATTTAGCAGCAATTTTTGATCCCACGCATCATAGAAAAACAGCGGTACAGTTGAACATAATGACATAGAACTCCCTGTTAAGTGACACATTTTCTGTTCTCTTCTGTGATAATTCAACATGCAATTAAGATTGAAGATAGACACAAAAAGCTGTAGAAACTCAGCAGGACAGGCAGCATCTCTGGAGAGAAGGAATGGGTGACATTTCGAGTCGAGACCCTTCTTCAGACGTTTCTTCGGGTCTTGATCTGAAATGTCACCCATGCCTTCTCTTCAGAGATGCTGCCTGTCCCGCTGAGTAACTCCAGCTGTTTGTGTCTATCTTTGGTTTAAACCAGCATCTGCAATTCCTTCCTATACAAATAGGATCAATCACTGCTCATGAAATCATAAGGTCATAAAACAACTGGTACATGTCCATGATGCTGATAAAAAGGGCAGATATAATACATAAATTAGACTTCTTCTGAATGGGAAGAATAACCTTTGCTTTATGAATACCAAATGTACAACATAATCATTTGAAATACAATTAACATTAGTTTAAATCAGTTAAATTGTGTTTCATGAAATAAAAAAAAACAATAAATTTCAGCAAATGCAATTAAAGTGGTTAATTCATTGAAAGTTGTTTAATTATGTAGGAAAGAACAGCAGATGCTAGTTTAAATCGAAGGTAGACACAAAATACAGGCAGCATCTCTGGAGATAAGGAATGGGTGACGTTTTGGATCGAGACCCATCTTCAGACTGATGTCAGGGGAGGAGGTGGGACAAAGAAGAATGTAGTCAGAGAGTAAAACTAGTAGGAGAACTGGGAAGGGAGAGGGGATGGAGAGAAGTCTGAAGTTAGAGAAGTCAATGATCATACCACTGGGGTGTAAACTACAGAAGCGAAATATAAGGTGCTGTTCCTCCAAATTGCACTGGGCCTCACTCATACAATGGAGACAGGTGTTGCATATCCTGCGGTTGCAGGGGAAAGTACCTGGGGAGAGGGTGGTTTCGGTGGGAAGGGATGAGTTGACCAGGGAGTTTTGGAGGGAACGGTCTTTGCGGAAAGCAAAAAGTGGTGGAGATGGGAAGATGAGGCCTATAGTGGGATCCCGTTGGAGGTGACGAAAATGTTGGTGGATTATATGTTGTATGCGATGGTTGATGGGGTGGAAGATGAGGACAAGGGGGACTCTGTCCTTGTTACGAATAGGGGCAGGGGGAGCAAGAGCGGAGCTGCGGGTTATCGAGGAGACCCTAGTGAGAGCCTCATCTATAATGGAAGAGGGGAACCCCCGTTTTGTAAAAAATGAGGACATCTCCGATGCCCTAGTATGGAACATCTCATCCTGGGGGCAAATGCGCCATAGAAGGAGGAATTGGGAGTTGGGGATAGAGTATTTACAGGAAGCAGGACGGGAAGAAGTGCAGTCAAGATAGCTATGGGAGTCAGTAGGTTTGTAGTAGATGTTGGTCAAAAGTCTGTTCCCTGTGATAGAGACGGTGAGATCTAGAAATGTTAGGGAGATGTCGGAGATGGTCCAAGTGAATTTGAGTGCAGGATGGAAATCGATGAAATTAGTGAGTTCTGCATGGATGCAGGAGGCAGTACCGATGCGGTCGTCAATGTAGCGGCGGTAGAATTCGGGGATAGGGCCAGTGTATGCCTGGAACAGGGATTGTTCGACGTACCCTGCAATGAGCCAGGCATAGCTAGGGCATATGCGAGTGCCATAGCTACGCCTTGGTTTTGGAGGAAGTGGGAGGTGTCAGAAGGAGAAGTTGTTGAGGGTAAGGACCAACTCTGCTAGGCCGAGGAGAGTATTGGTAGACAGAAATTGGCTGGTTCTGCGGATGAGTAAGAAACGGAGGGCTTTAAGACCCTCCTGGTGGGGGATGGAGGTGTTGAGTGACTGGCCATCCATAGTAAAGATGAGGGAATGGGGGCCTGGAAAACAGGTAATTGAGGAGACGAAGAGCATGTGAGGTGTCTTGGACATAGGTAGGGAGGGATTGGACCAGGGGGATAGGATGGAGTCGAGATCTGTGGAAATTAATTTGGATGGACAAGCAGAAACAATGGGCCTGCCAGGACAGTTCTGTTTATGGATGTTGGTTTGTTATTTTATTATTTGTAATTATTTTATTATGTTCATTTATCTAAACCAATTTACCATTGTCTTTTTAAGAATAATTGTTATTTCAATATAATTGCATTTAAATTGATTTAGAATGTAAATTTTGTATCAAATGGTATTTAAAATGTTGATGCTTTTTTGTAAGATTAATAATAAATATATTGTTTATCAAAAGTAATGCAGACTTTCTTCATAGAAGAATAACATGTTGTGATGTAATGAATCTTTATTCTGCGCTAGCAGGCACAAGGTGGGAGCATCTGGTGTTATATTCTTTTCAAACACAAAGTAGAGTTTTTAAACCATTTCATTACAAAGATAACATCAGGTAATTAAATACAATTTCAATAATTATAATAACAATTCAGTGGTTTAATTTAATATTTTAGGTGTAGATACATGATTCAATGGAATTACATTTTAACCCATAAGACTAACCAAATATTCAAATATCTCTGTTGATACATAATAGCTCACGTGGATGATAGGACATCCTTTGAGACAAAAGTCTCAGTCATTTAGATATCCTTTGTTTAACACAATATTGTTCGGGGTGGTTTTCAATACACCAACACTCTAAGTATTGATTGATAGAATAAACATGACCACATAAAATGGCAAAATAGCTATCTAGAGGCTTCCCTGATCTCTTATCCGTATGCTCGGGATGCATTTTACAAGAATGTATCATGGTCATGCTAGTTTCCAAAGTTAGACACAAAAAGCAAGAGTAACTCAGTGAGACAGGCAGCATCTCTGGAGAGAAGGAATGGGTGACGGTTCGGGCCGAGACCCTTCTTCGTCACCCATTCCTTCTCCTCAGAGATGCTGCTTGTCCCGTTGAGTTACTCCAGCTTTTTGTGCCTATCTTTGGTTTAAACCAGCATCTGCAGTTCCTTCCTACACATTCATTTCCAAAGTATATAGCTTATATGGTAGTCAGCTCCCCTCACAGGCACTTATGTTTATTCATGGAGCCTTGGAATTTCAAAACCAATTACTGCTGGTAAATTACATTTTAAAGCCATTTGAAGGCTAGCTCTTGTCTGTATTAATAGCCACTGCACCAAACAATCATGGTTGATATTCTCCAACATAACAGATACATATTGCTAGTTACCTTCATGCAACTTAAAGCAAACTTGATAAGTATGTAACTGTTTAATAATGAGCTTATACCCTAAAATTATATATATGAGACACTTTGTTAGACTTTTGATCTCACATGGCCATAAACTGTTGATGGTTTCGTGGTCCACTAATTGGTAACACTTGTAGGATGATATTTATAGTGGACAAAGAAAAAACCACTGATCGATGTAAGAAGGATGTAGGGATGGAGAGTATTTGGCTACGTTTTTAACCAATAAAGCAACAAAAAAAACTCCAAATGCAAAAACCTGAAATCAAAACAAAAAGTACAGGAAATATCCAGCAATTGTTGCAGCACCTGTGGAAAGATTAGATTAGATTAGATTAGATTAGATTCCTTTATTGTCATTCAGACATTTCGGTCTGAGAAACAGAGAAACAGAGTTAACATTTCAGGTCTAAATGTTTTGGTCTTAGAGGGTTGTTTAATATTAAATATCCATTATAAGCCCACACATCACAGGTACCTCAACTACATCTTCACTCTTCTTACTATACAAACTGCATTCCATTCTTATAGCTCCTCTGATTGTTGAGTCTGAGTGTCTCAGAGATGTCTTTCTTCTGTGGTTTAAACTGTGGCTTCCCCTCTAACATGTCATATGTTCTAGATTCTACTTTTCATAGAACATAGAACAGTACAGCATAGGAACAGGCCCTTTGGCCTTAATGTCTGTGCTGAACATGATGACAATATCTCTTTCCTGCCTGCAAATGATCCATATCCCTTCGAAGCCTGCATTTGCATGTGCCTATACAAACGTTTCTTAAAATTCACTATTGTATCTGTTTCTACCACCAGCCTGGCAGTATGTTCTAGGCAATTATCATGTAAACTTGCCCCACATATCTCAATTAAACTTTGCCCCTGTCACATATCTATGGCCTCTAATATTTGATATTGCCATCATGGGGAAGAAATTTTGATTATGCCTCTCATAATTTTTATATACTGTACTTACGGTATATACTTTTAGCAGGTCTCACTACAACCTCCAGCGTTCCAGAGAAAACAATCCATCACACCAAGCACAACATATGCCTTCTTTACCACTCTATCAACTTGTGTTTTTAAATATTTCTCATACCTCTGCTTTCAAACCAAGTCTCCCGGACAGAGCAACGATAGTTGCTGAAGAAGCTCCTCAACCGTGACATAGCCGCTCTTTCTGAAACCCCGTGGGCAGACAAAGCTGCTGATGAGCCCAGGATCCATGGTGTTGTGTTTGCTATCAGGAACCAGCTCATCAGCCACCTCTCTGAATTTCCTGTGGGAATCAGTTAGTGTCTCATGACCATCCGTCTAGTGCATGCCAACAACCAGATGGCAACAGATGTGAGTGCCTATGCCCCTACTTTAGACTCTGAAGAGGAAGTAAAAGAGACCTTCTTTGCCTGCTTGGATGAGACACTATCTAAAATCCCCAGGGAGGATAAGATTATTCTCCTAGGAGAATAATCAGACTTCAATGCCAGGGTTGGCCGGGACCAACACCTCTGGAAGGGTACCATAGGAAAGGAAGGCATCGGGAACATCAACTTCAATGGATCTCTGCTTCTCAGCAAATGTGCAAAACACGATCTCATCATCACTAACACCCTATTTCGCCAGAAAAACAAACTAAAGGCATCTTGGAGACACCCATGTTCCAAAAAGTGGCATCTCATTGACTATGTCATTGTACGAACCAGCGACCGCCGTGACGTGAACATCACAAGGGCCATGATCGATGCAGATGCTGGACAGATCATCGCCTCATCCGCTCCATAATGTCCATCAAGCTCAAGAGGAAGAGGAGGATTCAAACTAAGCAGATCCGGCCAAGGCTGAACCTTGAAAGCCTGGGGGAAACTGCCACCCAGCAGCGATTGGGGAAAGCTTCCAACAGGTATATCCTGATGATATTGAAGGGCACGGGAGCTGGCTCAAATCCACCATCTTTGATACCTGTAAAAACATCCTTGGGTGCAAATCCAGAAAACACCAGAAATGGTTTGACTAGAACGACAGAGATAGAACAGCTCATCTCCAAGAAAAGGACAGCCTTTCGTGCCTGGCAAAATGATGTAACCTGCAAGGCTAAAAGAGCGACTCACTCCAGAGCCAAGGCGGATGTCCAGAGCCGGGTAAGGGAGCTTAAGAACTCTTGGTGGACAGATAAGGCTCTGGAAATCCAGAGACTGGCAGACTCGGATGACACGAGCGGCTTCTTCAGCGCTACTTAGACGATCCATAGTCCAAGCTATCGCGGCTTAACCCCCCTGCGCTCAAAAGACAGACAAGAACTGCTGAAGGACAATGAGTCCATTAATGCCCAATGGAAAGAGCCCTTCCAAGAACTCCTCAACTGTGACAGCACAACTGAACCAGACATTACCCACCACATCCCCCAGAGTCCCATCAGAGAAGACATGGAAGAACCTCCAACTATGACAGAGGTTCAAGATGCCATCAAGAGCCTTAAGAACAACAAGGCCACCGGTCCAGATGGGATCCCAGCTGAGATCTTAAAGGAAGGTGGACCGGAGCTCCTGTACCACATCCACGCCCTACTTGATGACAAGGTCTGGGAAAAAGAAGAACTTCCCTCAGAACTCAGGGATGCTCTAATATTGACCATTTTCAAGAAGGGGGACAAGGCTGAATGTGGAAACTACAGGTGCATCTCACTCCTGTCAACAACAGGAAAAGTCCTTGCTCGTTTCCTCGCAGTGTGGCTTCAGCCCATCTAGAGGAACAGCAGACATGATATTCACAGCATGCCAACTCCAGGAAAATGCCTTGAACAAAGGCAGCCTTTGTACATGGCCTTCATAGATCGGACAAATGCTTTTGACTCAGTAGACCGCCAGGCTCTTTGGAGCATACTATCAAGGTACGGTTGTCACGACAAGTACATCAGAATATTGAGGCTTCTACATGATGGCATGTCGGTCACAGTGCTCAGCAACTGCGGCTCAGAGTCCGAGCCCTTCACTGTGGAAACGGGAATCAAACAGGGATGCATCATTGCACCCACCCTGTTTGTCGTCTTTAATGTTGCCATACTTCACCTCATTGGTGAAGAGCTGCCACAGGGGATCCCAATCCTCCACAGAACTGATGGTGGGCTCTTCGACCTTACTAGGTTGAAGGCCAAGAGCAAAGTCAGTAACACTGACGACGACTGCGGACGACTGCACCATTGCAGCACACTCTGCAGAAGACCTCCAGGGCATCCTGAATGCCTTTGGCAAGTCATACAGAGCCATGGGCCTAGCCATAAATATCAAGAAGACCCTGGTCCTACATCAATCTCCACCCAACCAGCCCTCTATTCAGCCCACTATAAAAGTGGATGACACCATACTTGAAAATGTTGACCACTTCCCCTATCTTGGCAGCATTCTTTCCTCAAAAGCTGACATCGACTCTGGTCGACCATCACCTGAGATGTGCCAGCAGAGCCTACGCCAGACTCATGAAAATAATATTTGAAGACCGAGATCTAAAGGCCCAAACAAAACTGCTGGTCTACAGAGCCGTTGTCCTCTCCACCGTGTTGTATGGAGCCAAGTCCAGGACCACCTACAGCAGGCACCTGAGAGCACTGGAACAATACCATCAAAGATCCTTACGAAAGATTCTGAGGATCAGCTGGGAGGCCAAATGGACTAACATCAGCGTTTTGGAGGAAGCCAACATGACCAGCATCACCACCACAATAATGCAGAACCAACATAAAATGGAATGGCCATGTCATCCGCATGTCCAACACATGTCTCCATAAACAAATCCTGTACCCTTAATTGAAGGAAGGTCGGCGAGTCCCCGGCGGGCCAAAGAAATGCTTCAAGGACAACATCAAGAACAGTCTGAAGAAATTCAACATTACAGCCAGTGCATCGGCACCAAGTATGGATGGTACCTTCTCACGTACAACGTAAAAATCCAGGATGTGGTCAAGTGCATTGAGATGGCAACATAACTTTACTTGGCCGATAGGGCGTATTAAAAGAGATAAGTGAAGCAGTTGTCTGAGTTATAGCCTTTGTGTTTTGTAGCTGTTGGAAGACAGCCAAGGAGATAGCGTTACAACGAGCTCCGCTATCAACCTTAAGATAGAGAGTTTTGCCGTTAATTAACTGTTTGACCTTGGGATCGAGCTTGGACAGACAGACAGAGCATGCATATTAATCTCTGTGCTGTCATCATCTGTTTGTGTGAACTGGGAGCTAGGATATTCATTCTGGTTTAACAAGCTGACATACTGTCTCGTTTGAAATCTGTTGTTTCCCGATTTGCAGCATTTCACGAAATGGTTTATTTTATTACAGAGCCTGCAGAGTTTTCCAAATGCCGGACACCGGTCACAAATTGTAGTGTGTGAAGCTCCGCAATTAAAGTAATTAGTAATCCATCTTGGTCTCTTAACTGGCCCGACAGCGACAGCGGTTTTCAACAGCTTGTAATGTCAGGCCCACTTCACGTAATAATTCATCGCATAGTTTATCATTCAATATGCCATGTATTAATCGATCTCTTATCAAACTAGCTTCGATTTCTCTAAAATCGCATCGACTATCAACATGCTTCAGTGCACTGACATAGAACTCGACCGGTTCTCCTTGTTTTTGACACAATGAGAAAAAGTTATGTCGTTCAATGCTCACATTAATTTGTAACTCACATAGTTGTCGGAATTTACGTAGGAGGCACTCAGGATCACGGAGGGACTCTGCAGGAATTTGTGCATTATTATCATCCACACCAGCCGGTGCATAGTGAAATCTTCTGGCATGTCGTGCAGCTTCAGTGCCTGCTAGGTTAAGGAGAATCAAGGCACGAAGAGCGAGTGCTGCATTCGGATAAGCAGCATCAATGTAGATTCAGAAATCTTCCTCGAACACACGTCATCGGTCTGCAAGATCAGCATCAAACACCAAGATATCAGGCTTTCTGAGAGCAGCAGCCAGAATCGTAGTTAAAAAAATAAACTAAGATAAAAACAATATAATCAATCGGAGGGTGAGATCGAAAACTTTGACACCATGTTGGTTTGGAGTCTTTGTAATAAAAATACCTCACACCATGTCAGTTATACACTGTTTATTTAGAATAACCAACTACAAGCTCTCACTTGAGAGTTCACTTCAGACTGCGGAATGCAGTAGACCGCGATGCTAATAAGCTAGTGTGCATAACTACAAAAGCATGAATCATAACATGAGCCACTAAACTACATCAAGCAACTGGGAGCACATTGCACTGGACAGGTGCTCCTGGAAGAAATCCGTGCAGGAAGGAGCTGCATTTCACGAAATGGAACTACGCCATGTCGCAGAGACAAAGCAACAGCGCCGTAAGGAGAGAGAGAAGGGGGCTCGACCACTACCAATCACCGCCAGTCTCCACTGCCCACATTGCTCAAAGGTGTGTGGATTGTGGATCAGCCGACCCTATGGAGAGGACAGTCATATTCGTTCCGAGTGTCTGCCGATGATGAGTGGCTGAAGAAAGGCGACCCGAAAAGTCACCCATTTCTTCTCTCCAGAGATGCTGCCTGCATTTATGTCTATCTTTAAAAATATACTTTCACAGTTTCTCACTTTCCAGCATGCCATCCTCTGTATTTATTGAACCATTCTTGACAAGTTCTGCCAGTTTGCACAAGATTCTACCATTAAACACATCTTTCATTTTCCTTTCCTTCCACCAGCATTAGGAATGTTGCATTCCATTTGCAACTCCCTAGTCTAATCTTCGACACCTGCTAACTATTCCCAGTCTAACAGTACTTTACAATAGAATCCCATGAGATCAGTTCAGTTCAGTTCCGTTCAGTTTTTATTTGTCATATGTATTTTCTATGTTTCTATGTTTCAGGTCACCGTGAGCTGACAGAAAACTATTAATGTGGTTCATGGGTTGAGGCTCAATTTGTGTTCAGGGGCCTACCTACTGGTCTGCACCATCTACTGGGATGGTCACAATGGCAATGGATAAAGGTTGTTGAAAGCTATGCAGTCAGCAAAGTTAATTATAGCTACAGGAATCGTGAGACAAGCCCACACAAGTCCCAAGCCAGGTCGAGAAATCTTCTACCTGAGTTCACCTCTTCAGTTTTAATAAAATAGTACATTTGTTTGAAAGCGCTTAATGTCTTTGTTTAATATTGAAGGGAGTATGGAAAAGTAACATTAAACTATTACTGCACTCTACAATTTCAATCCATAGCTTTGCACACCAGGGATATTTATAGCATGAATTGAGCTTGACAAATATATGTGTTAGGATTTAGGCATCTTTATATGAGTTCCATTTCTAAATTAGTTTTCCACTGTTTGTGATCCAGCTCATTTAACATAAGCACCTCTGAACAGTAAAATGTTCCAAGATTGAGTGTCTGTCATGCGCCTTATAATAGGTTCTCCCAATCAAAATCACCCTTCAGGCTTGCCCAGGAACTAATTTAGAGAATATTCTGCTGAGCAGTCTATACATTAATATACTTTTTTATTCACATATAGATTATACTTCATAATGTGCACCTCAGCAAATAAGCAAATGGTCTAAAATGCAGAATATTGACTAAGAAATGTTGCGCGCTCTATATCACCATATTGTTTGTAGTATCAGATGGAATTGCACACCATCGTCAAATTTTCACAATAATAAACAAAAAGGTCAAAGTTGTGGATCAAGTAGTTCACTTGGAATCAAATGTCAATTGAAACCATCTTAAATACCTTTTGAAGAGCTTAAGAAGGTTCCTTCCATGCTCCTTGACATTTCCTGCATTCAGTTTGACAAACCTGAAAACACACTTAACATCCTAAAGTTTTTCAGCACGATGTTTGTCATGGAACCATTCCATGCATGACATCTATTTATCTATCTATCTATCTATCTATCTATCTATCTATCTATCTGTCTCTATCTATCTATCTATCTATCTATCTATCTATCTATCTATCTATCTATCTATCTATCTATCTATCTATCTATCTATCTATCTATCTATCTATCTATCTATCTATCTAACCATCTCATATCTATTAACTATTAAAACTCTGATCTTGGATGTTATTGTGTGTGTGTGTGTGTTTATTTGTTTGTGTGTTGTCACTTCTCGAAAAAACGACGTGCAAACAGTAAATTTTTTACATATTCCGGTAGAGATTTACCCCCTGGAATCTCCTTATCTGAAGATTTTGTCATTTATTTATCCAGTTATTAATGAAATTCTTCACAAATCCGATAAAACATTGAAATCAAAAAGCCTGTCTTTCATTGATGACGTCACAATGGAACTGACTGCCTGCTGTCTGCCCACCACACCTGTCCCTCCTCCCCCCCCCCCCCATTATTCAAAAGACGGCCCGTCGACTGAAGGTCAAAGATCATAGCTGAAAGCTGCAGCTGCCCAACGACGCTCGCTCGCACGTCTGCCCTCTCTCCCTCTCTCCCTCACTCCCTGCCCCCACCCTCTCTCCCTGTCTCTGCCCTCTCTCCCTGCATTCTCCCCCTGCCTTCTCCCCCTGCCATCTTCCCTTTCCCCCTGCCTTCTCTCCCTGCCCCCTGCCCTCTCTCCCTTTCCCCTGCCCTTTCTCCCTCTCTCCCTGCTCCCTGTGCTCTCTGCACTCTCTCCCTGCCCCTGCCCTCTCTCCCTGCCCCCTGCCATATCTCCCTGCCCCTGCCCTCTCTCTGCCCCCTCTCCGTCTCTAGCTCTCTCTCTTCACTCCCCCCTCTCCCTCTCTAGCTGCGCCTGCGAGTTGGGGGCTATGCGTGAGTGGATAGGGATGGGGATGGGGTAAAAGGAGCGAATGAATAATATTAATATAATATTAAAAGGGGTTGTTTGTGTGTGTGTGTATGTTGAGGGGCCCAACGGTCTAGTAACTATTAAAAGTCTGATCTTGGATGTGTATTTGTGTGTGTGTGTGTGTGTGTGTGTGTGTGTGTGTGTGTGTGTGTGTGTGTGTGTGTGTGTGTGTGTGTGTGTGTGTGTGTGTGTGTGTGTGTGTGCGTGTGTGCGTGCGTGCGTGTGTGTGTGTGTGTGTGTGTGTGTGCGTGCGTGCGCGTGTGTATAATCACATCTTCATGAAAAATCTACGTGGTAACGATAAAATATTTACATATTTCAGTAAACATTTTTCCCGAGGAGTCCAATATCTACTTATCTGAAATTTTCATGTTTTATTTCTCGACATAACTGGAAATGTTTAAAAATATGACAAAACTTTAAATTTAAAAACGACTGCCTTTCACTGATGACGTCACAATGGGTTAGCACCGCGCGCAGTTCTTCCACGCGCTGCGAGTGACGTCACCCCCCGACCCCTCCCCCCCTCCTGGTTATTCAAAACACGCAGAAAGAACGAGCAAGTCGGGTCCTTTACTGGAGCGGCCGAGCTGTCGGGTCCTCGGGTTGGGTCCTCGTGTCGGGCCCTCGGCTCGGGCCCTCGGGTTGGGTCGGGTCCTCGGGTCATGTCCTCGGGACGGGTCCTCTCACTCTGCCCTCCCTATCTCTGCCCTCCCTCTCTCTGCCCTCCCTCTCTCTGCCCTCCCTCTCTCAGCCCTCCCTCTCTCTCTGCCGTCTCTCTCTCTCTCTGCCCTCTCTCTCACCATGCCCTCTCTCTCTGCCCTCTCTATCTCTCTGCCCTCTCTCTCTGCGCCTCTCCCTCTCTACACGTGCCTGCGAGTTGGGGATATGCGTGAGTGGTTAGGGCGGGGAATGGGGTAAGAGGAGCAAATGAATAATATTAATATAACTGGACTAAGTGGGACCCGTTGGGTCCCATTCTCACATGGGAGGCTTGGTTCTCCAATGCAATATTCCACCACTGACACCATAGCCCCCAACTGCTCAGGCCCTCCTGACTGGTCCCCGTTGTGATGCTCCTGATTCCCCTTCTTCCCCTCACCCCCCCCCCCACTCTGCCCTGTACCATTCCCCCCCACGCACTCAATCCATCCCCCCCTCAACCCCCCCTCCCCCCCATCCACTCTTTTTGGCTATCCAGCGGTGCAGACAATCCCGCCCTTGGAGTTCCCATTAGGACGTAGAACATGCTGGTATTACTGCGCAGGCACAGCTGATGGGCACGGCAAGTGGAAAAGGTATTTATTAAAGCTTAAAATGTGAATAACAAAATATAACAACAATTTAAACATCAAGGATGAAATTTATTCAGTCTATTGTTTCTTGTTATGTCTCTTGTTGCATTCTGCAGCCAGGGGAGGGGGACAGCTTCAGGCGGGTGCTGGCAGGGGCCGGTGAGGGGAGCGTCCTGCAGCCGGCAGAGGGACACGGCTTCTGGCGGGGGCTAGTGGGGGAAGGAGGTAGGTCCTGCCGCCGAGGGAGGTGGATGGATTAAGGCGGGGCCTGTTGGGGGCTGGGGGGGAGAGGGGCGTGCGCTGCCATGACCTACTGCTGCCGTGGCCTACAGTTGCTCTGGCCTACCACTGCCCTAGCTGTCGTAGCCTATCACTGTCATGGGAACCACTGCTGCTCCCCACCAGCTTCAGGCGGGGACTGGTGGTGGGTTCCTGCAGGTGGGTCGGGGACGGCTTCAGGTGGGGGGTTGGAGGAGCGACCTGCAGATTTGGATGGGATGGCTTCAGACAGGGGCCGGTGGGGTGGGGATCCTACTGCAGCCGGCGGAGAGGGAGGGCTTCATGGCCGGGGCTTTCGAGGGCCGGTGGGGGGAAAGCGTCCTGCAGCCGGGGGAGCAGGATGGCTTCAGACGGGGTCTGTCGGGGGCCGGTGGGGGGGAATATCCTGCAGCCGGGGGAGGAGAACAGCTTCAGGCAGGGGCTGTCGGGTGCCGATGGGGGACCACCCTTCAGCCGGGGGAGGGGGATGGCTACTGGTGGGTGCTGGTGGTGGGGGGCAGAGTCCTGCAGCCAGGGGAGGAAGAGGGGGAGGACTTCAGTTGGTGGCCAGTGGGGGGATGCTTTCTGCAAGGCTAGTATAGTTGTGGGCCGAAGGGACTGGTTTCCAGAGGGCTAGTTTGGATATTATGAGCTGAAGATACTTGGGCTAGTATGTTTTGTGGGCCAGAGGGTCTGGTTTCCGGTGGGCTAGTAGGAATGTGGGCAGAGTGGACATTTCTTGGGCAAGTACAGAGGATGTGGGCCGAATGTACTGCACCTGGGAAAGGGGACGGCTTCAGCCGGGGAGCGTTCTATAACCGGGGAGGGGGACGACCAAAGGCATACCTCCTATCGAAAAGACAGATAGGTGGGCAGAGGGGGTGCGGTAGCTCTGTTGGTGAGGAATGAAATCCAGTCCCTTGCAAGGGGTGACATTGAAACAGGAGATGTGGATTCAGTATGGATAGAACTAAGAAATGTTAAGGGTAAAAACACCCTAATGGGACTTATCTACAGGCCCCCAAACAATAGCCTGGACATAGGGTGCAAGTTGAAATCAGGAGTTAAAATTGGCATGTAGCAAAGGTAATGCTGTGGTTGTTATGGGAGATTTCAACATGCAGGTAGACTGGAATAATCAGGTTGGTACTGGACCCCAAGAAAGGGACTTTGTAGAGTGCCTTTGTGATGGATTCTTAGAGCAGCTTGTATTGGAGCCTACCAGGGACAAGGCAATTCTGGATTTAGTGTAATGTAATGAACCGGATTTGATAAAGGAACTTGAAGTTAATGAGCCATTAGGAGGTAGTGACCATAATATGGTCAGGTTTAATCTACAATTGGAGAGGGAGAAGAGTAGATCGGAGGTGTCAGTGTTACAGTTGAAAAAAGGGGACTATGGGTCCATGAGGGAGGAGTTGGCCAAAGTTGACTGGAAAGATACCCTAGCAGGGATGACAGTGGAACAACAATGGCAGGTATTTCTAGGAATAATACACGAGGTGCAGGATCAGTTCATTCCTAGGAGGAAGAAAGATTCCAAGCGGAGTAAGGGGAAACTGTGGCTGACAAGGGACGTCAGGGACAGTATAAAAATGAAAGAGAAGAAGTACAACGTAGCAAAGATGAGCGGGAAGCAAGAGGATTGGGTAATGTTTAAAGAGCAACAGAAGATAACTAATAAGATAATACAGGGAGAAAAGATGAGGTACGAAGGTAAGCTAGCCAAAATATAAAGGAGGATAGTAAAAGCTTCTTTAGGTATGTGAAGAGGAAAAAATTAGTTAAGACCAAAGTTGGACCCTTGAAGACCGAAAAAAGTGAATTTATTATGGGGAACAAGGAAATAGCAGATGAGTTGAACAGGTACTTTGGATCCGTCTTCACTAAGAAGGACACAAACAATCACAAACGATGGGGACGGCTTTAGGCGGGTCCGGCGGGAGCGTTCTGTAGCCAGGGGACGGGGACGGCTTCAGGCGGGGCCTAATGGGGGCCGGAAGGGTGGGGGGGGGAGCGCAGCTGTAACCTACCACTGCCATGGTCTACCCCTGCCGCTGCCTACCCGTGCCGATGCCTACTGCTGTCGTAGCCTACCGCTGCCGTTGGTGTGGCCTACCAGCAGCCGGGGATGGGACAGCTTCAGGTGCGGGCCAGTTTGGTAGGGGGGGAGGGGGAGCATCCTGCACCTGGGGACGGGGACGGCTTTAGGCGGGGTCGGCGGGGGCCGGCGGGAGCATTCTGTAGCCAGGGTATGGGGACGGCTTCAGGCGGGGAGCATCCTGTAGCCAGGGGAGGGGGACATCTTCAGATAGGGCCTGTAAGGAGCCAGTGGGGGGGGGGGGCGCGCTGCCGTGGCCTACCACTGCCATGGCCTACATTTGCCGTGGACTGGCGCTGCTGCGGCCTACCGCTGCCTGCCGCTGCCATGGCATATCACTCTCGTGGCCTACCGCTGCAGTGGCCTGTCGCTACCGATCCCCCACGGCTTCAGGAAGGGACCGGTGAGGAGTATCCTGCAGCTGAGGACGGGGATTGCTGCAGGCGGAGGCCACGGAGGGGGGAGAAGAAGCGTTGTGCAGCTGGGAACGGTACAGTTTCAGGTGGGGGCCGCTGGGGGGAGGGGATGAGCAACCTGCACTTTGGGACAGGGACGGTTTTAGGCGGGGTGCGGCGGGAGCGTTCTGCACACAGGGGATGGGGTTGGCTTCAGACGGGGAGCGTCCTATAGCCAGGGCCTGTCAGGGGCCGGTAGAGGGGTGAGAATGCTGCCGCTGCCATGGCCTACCCCTGCCGCTGCCTACCTCTGGCATGGCCTACCGCTGTGTGGCGGGGTGGGTGTTTGACGGGGAGGAGTGAGGTGGGATGGTTATTGGGGTGGGTGGGTATGGTTGGTGTGGGGGAGCGGGTTGTGGGGGGAGCGGTGTGTGGGGGCAGTGGTGTGTGGGGGGAGTGGTGTGTGGGGGGAGGTTTGTGTGGGCAGCAGGCATGTGGGGGAGAGGGGGTGAGTGGGGGTGAGTGGGGGTGAGGGGGTAGTGGGGGGAGGGGAAGGGTTCTGTGCGGGAGGGGAAAGGGTGTGTGTGGGATGGGGTGAGGAATGTGTGTGGGAGGGAGATTGGTGTGTGTGGGAAGGGGTGTGTATGCAGGGGGGAGGGGTACGGCCTCACTCAGTGGCTCCAGCTCCGGCATCACAATGGCTCCCAGCCGCACTCACTCACGGCTCCCGGCGGCACTCGCTCAGCGGCTCCCAGCCGCACTCACTCCGTGGCTTCTATGGAGTACTCCAGCTTCTAACGTCAATATCTCTACTTTGTATCTTTGCATTTGACAGATAAAGATAATTGCGTTTTCTGCTCTGAGAAGATCCTCAAGTTGTAATCCCTGTACGTGGTATGATGCCTTAAAGACGCATCTTCTTTTCAACCTTTTCCTTTAGTTTTTCAGGATCCTTTTCAAAGATATCTTCAGCAATCTGTTTCCTTTTCCGAGCAAACAGCAATAACCTTGTTTTGGCTTCAAGAAACCAAGCTGGCCGCACTCGCTCATCGGCTCCCGACCACACTCATTCACCGGCTGCCTGACTGCCGGCCGCGTTAACTCACCGGCTGCCAGCCGGCCACACTCATTCACCGGCTGCCTGCCAGCTGCACTCACTCACACACCGGCTGCCTGGTGGCCACACTCGCTAACTCACCGGCTGCCTGCCTGCCTGCCTGCCTGCCTGCCTGCCGCACTCACTCACTCACTGGCTGCCTGTCAGCCGCACTCACTCACTGGCTACCTACCGGCTGCACTCACTTACCGGCTGCCTACCGGCTGCACTCACCCACTCACCGGCTGCCTGCTGACCGCACTCACTCACTCACCGGCTGCCTGCCAGCCGCATTTACTCTGTGGCTCCCGGCTCGTCGTGATGGCTGATACAGCTTGCTCTCCACACTCTGCTCACTCCACTCCTTCAGCTTTATTCTCCTCGTCGCTGGTGATTGACAGCTGGTGCCGGAAGGGGTGGTTTTTACGATATTTAAACCTTCATAACTTTTGTAATATTCCACCGATCGGAACAAAACTTGGTGCACTTGCAGCGCAGAATAATGGCGAGTAGGGTGGCGAAAAATCGTCATGCTATCACCTACCGTTTTTGCGCAAATTTAAAAACAACACAAACCGGAAGAGGACAACATGAGTTTTAGTTAAGTAAATAGAAGATAGATAGATAGATAGATAGATAGATAGATAGATAGATAGATAGATAGATAGATAGATAGATAGATAGATAGATAGATAGATAATATAGATATCAAGGGGGGTGGTTAATGTGGGTGTGGGGGGTATCAGAAAGGCATATTGACTATTTGCGATTCCTATGGTGGTCTGATGGTGATGTACAACAAGATCTCGTTGAATATCGGATGAAGGTACATCTCTTTGGAGCGGTGTCATCACCAAGTTGTGCAAACTTTGAATTAAGGAAGACCGTTAAGGACAATAAAGCTCACTTCCCAGGAGAAGTGACAAACACAGTAAAGAATAATTTCTATGTTTAACATTTCTATGTTTAAAATGAATAATTTATGTTTAAAATACATCAGATGATTGTTTAAAATCAATGTATTCGGAAGAGGAAGCAATTCAAATGGTTAAACATCTGACTTCCCTCTGCAATAAGGGAGATTCATGTTATCCAAGTGGATATGCAATAGCTGTGTTGTATTGGAAACCATTCCACCAGATAACAGAGCTAAGGATACCAGGGAGTTGAATTTGGACAAAATAATCTGACAATGGAAAGAGTACTATGATTACACTGGTACGTTGAAACAGATGTGTTCAAATTCAGAATCTCAATTCAAACGCGACCATGTACAAGAAGAGATATCTTACTCATGAGTGGTACTGTTTACAACCCTTTGGGATTTCTTGCACCATTTACACTGCCAGCCAAGTTAATTTTGTAGGATCTTTGTAAGATAAAACTTGAATGGGATGAGAGTATAATGCAAACCTTCTCTCAGTGATGGACAGAATGGTTAGCAGATCTCAACAAGATCTCAGAATTCAAAATGGACGGTGCATGAAGCCTACAAACTTTGGTTGAATCAGATATGCACAGCTGCATCACTTTTCAGACACAAGTGAAAGTGGCCATGGTACTGTTTCACGTCTAAGACTGGAAAATGATATCAATTAAGTATATGTTGCATCCTTAATGGGAAAGGCCAGAGTGGCACCAATGAAGCAAATGGTGATTGGAACTTTCTGCTACAGTCTTAGCTGTTAAAATTGGCATAATGCTACGGAAAGAACTACAGCTTCAACTGGAAGAATCTATCTCCTGGATTGATAGTACTACAGTGCTTAAGTACTTCAACAACGAATACAAACGTTTTCTAACATTTGTAACAAACACAATCTCATGTAAGGAGAGCTACTAATGTATCACAGTGGAAATATGTTAATACAAAGGTAAATTCTGCTGAAGATGCTTCTAGACGACTAACAGCAGACTGCTTCTTAAGCAATAAGAGATGGATCAATGGTTCAGAGTTTCACTCAAAGCCAGACAGAGAATGGCCAAAGCTTGAACTGGGATTTGAAATCTCTGCTAATGATCTGGATATCAAGCAAAACATCACAATGAATGTTATTGTTAAAGGTTCGTCGAACCCAACGAATGATTTAATTACCCATTTCTCATCATGGAATAAGTTCATGACTGTGGTGGCTTGGTTTCTTAAAGCCAAAACAAGGTTATTGCTGTTTGCTCGGAAAAGGAAACAGATTGCTGAAGATATCTTTGAAAAGGATCATGAAAAACTAAAGGAAAAGGTTGAAAAGAAGATGCAAGTCTTTAAGGCATCATACCACATACAGGGATTACAACTTGAGGATCTTCTCAGAGCAGAAAAAGCAATTATCTTTATATGTCAAAGTCAAAGATACAAAGAAGAGATATTGACATTAGAAGCTGGAGTACATGGTGTCAAAAGAGACAGCAAATTGTACAAGCTTGATCCGGTATTGGAAGAAGGTATTGATACGGTATTGGTGCACGCCTGAATAGACCAGCAATGCCTGAAGAGGCTAAGAATCCTATTATTTTCTCAAAAGACTTTCATATCTCAACATTATTGTTACGACATATTCATGAACGGATTGGACATGGAGGAAAAAATTATATGCTGTTGCAACTTCGTAGGAAATATTGGATTATCAGAGCTAATTCTGCTGCAAGAAAGATAATACAAAATTGTGTTGTGTGCAGACGACAGCAGGGAAAAGTTGGAGGACTTACCTTTGGAGAGAATTCAGCCTAATAATCCTCCATTTACAGATGTAGGAGTAGATTACTTTGGTCCTATGGAGGTTAAGAGAGGGCAAAGTTTTGTGAAAAGGTACGGTGTAATGTTCACTTGCATGGCAAGCAGATCAGTACATCTTGAAGTTGCATCTACACTTGACACACTCCTGTATTCATGCATTATGGAGATTTATCTGTCGACGAGATCAAGTTTTATCGTTAAGATCAGATAATGGTACAAATTTTGTTGGAACGGAAAGAGAATTGTGTGAAGCACTTAAAAGCTTAAATCAGAAGAAAATCCAGTGTGTTGCATCAGGATGGGATAGAATGGAATTTTAATCCTCCTGCATGATAGAAACATAGAAACATAGAAATTAGGTGCAGGAGTAGGCCATTCGGCCCTTCGAGCCTGCACCGCCATTCAATATGATCATGGCTGATCATCCAACTCAGTATCCCATACCTGCCTTCTCTCCATACCCTCTGGTCCCCTTAGCCACAAGGGCCACATCTAACTCCCTCTTAAATATAGCCAATGAACTGGCCTCGACTACCCTCTGCGGCAGGGAGTTCCAGAGATTCACCACTCTCTGTGTGAAAAAAGTTCTTCTCATCTCGGTTTTAAAGGATTTCCCCCTTATCCTTAAGCTGTGACTCCTTGTCCTGGAATTCCCCAACATCGGGAGCAATCTTCCTGCATCTAGCCTGTCCAACCCCTTAAGAATTTTGTAAGTTTCTATAAGATCCCCTCTCAATCTCCTAAATTCTAGAGAGTATAAACCAAGTCTATCCAGTCTTTCTTCATAAGACAGTCCTGACATCCCAGGAATCAGTCTGGTGAACCTTCTCTGCACTCCCTCTATGGCAATAATGTCCTTCCTCAGATTTGGAGACCAAAACTGTACGCAATACTCCAGGTGTGGTCTCACCAAGACCCTGTACAACTGCAGTAGAACCTCCCTGCTCCTATACTCAAATCCCTTTGCTATGAAAGCTAACATACCATTCGCTTTCTTCACTGCCTGCTGCACCTGCATGCCCACTTTCAATGACTGGTGTACCATGACACCCAGGTCTCGCTGCATCTCCCCTTTTCCTAGTCGGCCACCATTTAGATAATAGTCTGCTTTCCTGTTTTTGCCACCAAAATGGATAACCTCACATTTATCCACATTATACTGCATCTGCCAAACATTTGCCCACTCACCCAGCCTATCCAAGTCACCTTGCAGTCTCCTAGCATCCTCCTCACAGCTAACACTGCCCCCCAGCTTAGTGTCATCCGCAAACTTGGAGATATTGCCTTCAATTCCCTCATCCAGATCATTAATATATATTGTAAATAGCTGGGGTCCCAGCACTGAGCCTTGCGGTACCCCACTAGTCACTGCCTGCCATTGTGAAAAGGACCCGTTTACTCCTACTCTTTGCTTCCTGTTTGCCAGCCAGTTCTCTATCCACATCAATACTGAACCCCCAATGCCGTGTGCTTTAAGTTTGTAAACTAATCTCTTATGTGGGACCTTGTCGAAAGCCTTCTGGAAGTCCAGATACACCACATCCACTGGTTCTCCCCTATCCATGCTACTAGTTACATCCTCGAAAAATTCTATAAGATTCGTCAGACATGATTTACCTTTTGTAAATCCATGCTGACTTTGTCCAATGACTTCACCACTTTCCAAATGTGCTGCTATCCCATCTTTAATAACTGACTCTAGCAGTTTCCCCACTACCGATGTTAGACTAACTGTAATTCCCCGTTTTCTTTCTCCCTCCCTTCTTAAAAAGTGGGTTTACGTTTGCTACCCGCCAATCCTCAGGAACTACTCCAGAATCTAAAGAGTTTTGAAAGATTATTACTAATGCATCCACTATTTCTGGAGCTACTTCCTTAAGTACTCTGGGATGCAGCCTATCTGGCCCTGGGGATTTATCGGCCTTTAATCCATTTAATTTACCCAACACCACTTCCCGGCTAACCTGGATTTCACTCAATTCCTCCAACTCCTTTGACCCGCGGTCCCCTGCTATTTCCGGCAGATTATTTATGTCTTCCTTAGTGAAGACGGAACCAAAGTAGTTATTCAATTGGTCCGCCATATCCTTGTTCCCCATGATCAACTCACCCGTTTCTGACTGCAAGGGACCTACATTTGTTTTAACTAATCTCTTTCTTTTCACATATCTATAAAAACTTTTGCAGTCAGTTTTTATGTTCCCTGACAGTTTTCTTTCATAATCTATTTTTCCTTTCCTAATTAAGCCCTTTGTCCTCCTCTGCTGGTCTCTGAATTTCTCCCAGTCCTCCGGTATGCTGCTTTTTCTGGCTAATTTGTACGCATCATCCTTCGCTTTGATACTATCCCTGATTTCCCTTGTTATCCACGGATGCACTACCTTCCCTGATTTATTCTTTTGCCAAACTGGGATGAACAATTTCTGTAGTTCATCCATGCAGTCTTTAAATGTCTTCCATTGCATATCCACCGTCAACCCTTTTAGAATTAATTGCCAGTCAATCTTGGCCAATTCACGTCTCATACCCTCAAAGTTACCTTTCTTTAAGTTCAGAACCATTGTTTCTGAATTAACAATGTCACTCTCCATCCTAATGAAGAACTCAACCATATTATGGTCACTCTTGCCCAAGGGGGCACGTACAACAAGACTGCTAACTAACCCTTCCTCATTACGCAATACCCAGTCTAAAATAGCCTGCTCTCTCGTTGGTTCCTCTACATGTTGATTTAGATAACTATCCCGCATACATTCCAAAAAATCCTCTTCCTCAGCACCCCTGCCAATTTGATTCACCCAATCTATATGTAGATTGAAGTCACCCATTATAACGGTTTTGCCTTTGTCGCACGCATTTCTAATTTCCTGTTTGATACCATCTCCAACTTCACTACTACTGTTAGGAGGCCTGTACACAACACCCACCAGCGTTTTCTGCCCCTTAGTGTTTCGCAGCTCTACCCATACCGATTCCACATCCTGCAAACTAATGTCCTTCCTTTCCATTGCGATAATCTCCTCTCTAATCAGCAACGCTACCCCACCTCCTTTTCCTTTCTCTCTATCCCTCCTGAATATTGAATATCCCTGGATGTTCAGCTCCCAGCCTTGGTCACCCTGGAGCCATGTCTCCGTGATCCCAACTATATCATAGTCATTAATAGCTATCTGCACATTCAACTCATCCACCTTATTACGAATGCTCCTTGCATTGAGACACAAAGCCTTCAGGCTTGTTTTTACAACACTCTTACCCCTTATACAATTTTGTTGAAAAGTGGCCCTTTTTGATTTTTGCCCTGGATTTTCCGGCCTGCCACTTTTACTTTTCACCTTGCTACCTATTGCTTCTACCCTCATTTTACACCCCTCTGTCTCTACGCTCACACATTTAAGAAACCCTTTCCCTTTAACTCCATCCTCCACTAGCCCATTCGACACCCCACCCCCCTTATTCAGTTTAAAACCACCCGTGTAGCAGTGGCAAACCTGCCTGCCAGAATGCTGGTCCCACACCTGTTAAGATGCAAACCGTCCCTTTTGTACAGTTCCCCCTTACCCCAAAATAGATCCCAGTGATCTAAGAATCTAAATCCCTGCCCCGTGCACCAGTTCCTCAGCCACACGTTCAGGTCCCGTATCTCCCTGTTCCTGCTCTCGCCAGCACGAGGAACTGGAAGCAAACCGGAGATAACAACCCTGGAGGTCCTGCTTTTCAGCATTTTTCCGAGCTCTCTAAAGTCACGCTGCAGAATATTCATCCCCTTCTTTCCGACATCGTTTGTGCCGACATGCACTACCACTTCCGGATGTTCACCTTCGCCCTTGAGGATTTTCTGCACTCTGTCCGTGACATCCTGGATCCTGGCACCAGGAAGGCAGCACACCATCCTCGCATCCCGTCTGTTGCCGCAGAAACCCCTGTCCGTACCTCTCACAATGGAGTCTCCTACTACAATGGCGTTGCCTGCCTTAGGCCTTTTTGGTTTTGGCTCAACAGCCCTATTCGCATCACAAGCCAGTCCGCCGCCCAGTGTAAACACCTCTTCTGTCCCGACAGCTTCTAAGTGGGTGAACCTGTTCACAAGAGGTACAACACCCGGGGAAGTTGGCATTCCATGGTTCCCTCCCGTTCTCACTGTCTCCCACCTTCTCTCTTCTAGTACCTTAGGTGTAACAATCGTACTGTAAGACTTGTCGAGGAACGACTCCGTTTCTCGGACGAACCGGAGGTCATCCACTTGCTTCTCCAGTTCCCCAACACGGCCCTTCAGGAGCTCTACCTGGATGCACTTTTCGCATTTGTAGCAGCCAGAGGCACCAGCGGTGTCCTTGACCTCCCACATACTGCAAGCATCACACTGAATCAGCTTGCCTGACATCTCCTTCTTTCGTCTCTCCCTCTGCAGTGTTCTGCGTAGTCTCCTCTCCGAAGACTCTCGAGCCAAAGACGGGCACTTCCCTCTCAGGGCACTTCCCTCTCAGGGCACTTCCCTCTCAGGGCACTTCCCTCTCAGGGCACTTCCCTCTCAGAGCAGTCTTACTTAAATTGACAGATAAATTGCCTGATTTACCAATTTACAAACCAAATTCCTCAGTTTTCAGCTGTTTTCCCAGCCCTGACTCACTTCTCTCCTCCCACTTGGGCTAGAGCCAATCAGTCGTATCTCTTGCTAATCTCCTCCTGCTGCTGCTGTTGTTGCTCCCAAATCTCATCATGGCGGTGTTTGAGAACGGTTGATCCGCATGGTTAGAAATGTGCTACGTTCTGTTCTTAAACAACAAGTTCTGGATGATGAAGAATCGCAAACTTTATTTTGTGAAGTTGAAGCAATATTAAATAATCGACCCATTACTGAGTTCTGATGATCCAAATGACCTGGAAGCACTTATACCAAATCATATTCTTCTGTTGAAGACCAATCCAATGCTAACACCTGGGCTCTTTGTGAAGGAAGATTTGTATATAAGACGCAAATGGAGACAAGTACAATATATGGCAGATCTCTTTTGGAAATATATGGCTGTCCAAGAATGACAACGATGGTTGAAAGTATAAGACATTTTATTTCAGGTTATATCATTTTGGTGGTTGATTCTACTGCACCACGAGGTTCTTGGTTGATGGGAAAGATACTGGAGATCATGCCAGACGTTAAATGTTTGGTGCGTACCGTACGACTTCAGACTAACAACAATGTCTTGGCAAGACCAATAACCAAGGTATGTCTGCTTCTAGAAGGTGGAGGTGTTGATGGAAGAATAACTAAAGAAGTCTGAATGCTAATGTATAATGCTTATTACTTTTGTTCTTTGATATATGTTAAGCTTTCATAGCTCCTTTTCTTAATGTTTATTGGTAATTGCTTTGTTATATACGTAGAACAAATCGGGGCCAGTATGTAGGAGCCATTAAGCTTAAGTCAGTATTATTATCATGTCTGATATTTTTAGTTTTAGCCATAACTGCCTGTACTTTGGTAGGTGGGATTTGATACATAGTGGGGGTGTGTTCTTTTGTTAGATGAGTCTGGCGCAGACTTGCAGATTAGAAGTTTCAGTTTTGTGTCGGAGTATGAGGGGATATAGTTTTCTACCATGATCATAACACACACATGTTACGAGGTGACATACCTTCATAAGAAGATGCTTTTATGTGATTTATGTGACGTGAATGGAACCGTGATTAAGAATGGAAAGTTATGAGTTATTTCTTTGTTTTGTATTAGTTCAATAAAAGGCAATTAATCAAGAAACGATGTCTGGAGGATTCATCTTTGCTGTCTTTTGTGTGTCGTGAGTGCGTTAGGCTACACCTTTAAATCATCTCTGATAATTAATGGCTATCGTTGGACTTTGAGAACATCGTAAGAACTGCCATTATACTGATCTTGCTTCATTTGGCAATTTGGCCTTCCCCCTGTATCCTAATTGATTCTTCTCGATCATACTAGAGGCCATGGTGATTATCTCCAAAATTTTCATTGTACAATGCAGAAATAATCCTCTGGCAACAGCACATTCAGGTACCAAAATGTTTTCTTATCTCCACTACCTATGCAAGGGCAGGTGGATGTGGAATCACTTCTTCCTGCTGAGATGTGTCAGGTCTCTTGTATTTGGTTAAAACATGCTGGTGTTTGGCAGGGAAAATCAGCATTGCATAGGCATTAACATTACCAGCTATTTCCCTTGCTTATTACCATGATTTGTGCTGTTTATGTTATCAAATTTGCTAAACTGTGCAAGTACAGACATTCCCTGACTTACACAATAGCTGACTTACCGAAACTCACACCTACTGTACGTAAACAATTCTGTACTCAGTCCCAAGTACAATCAAGGCAGTTCATCATTTCCACAACACTGTATGATCACTAAGATTTACATTAGAAACAAGCCGGAAATGGTGGTGGTGATTACCCAGAATGCTGCACGCCGCAGAAAGTGCCCCAACGGCGAGACGGAACTCAAAGCTGGCACTGGCGGCAGTGCTTACCTAGATGGCCGCCTGCTGCAGAAAGTGCCCTGGATGCAGCCAGGCACCACTGAGATAGTTAATTGCGTCAGTGAGTTATTTTGGGCAGGAGACGGTGATGTTGATTCTGACATGTAAAATCTTACATGGAATGTAAAATCATGGAACGTAACCCTTACATAACTCGGGAAGTGTCTATTTAGGTATAAATATAGCTTATGTTGTACTGTCATGTGTACTGATATTTCCTAGGATAACCTCTTCATCCAAGGAATTTAATTTATACTGCACCAACTCCATCACCGGTATAGATACACTCAAATAGAATAATCAAAGTTGTGAACACAATGAAAAATGTACTTTCAGCGAACAATGACTAATCTCAGCAAGACAATTTTTATTTGTATACACATGGTCAGATTTGCTCATAATTGCTTATTTTACCAGCTTATTTAAATTCTGCAACTCGTGAATCAGCATACCAATATCACTCTATATACAAACATTTAATAATTTCTCACTATTTAAACCATAAACTAATTATTATACTTCCATCAATATGCATGACATCATAATTTATATTATTTTTTGCCTCTCATCGTCTTTCTCTTAGGTTTCAAAGCTGTTTTCTGCTGCCTATGGCACCACTTAAAAGCAAAAGTAGACCAATCAATGGAACATTTTTTATTGAAGGCAGTAATTTTCAATTTAGTAGCATTGTCTGCTATTATGATGTGTCAAGGTCATTTCATGTGGTAAGCTCAGTTTCTAAACATACCTTTACACTTACATGCACGACACTACTTTGCCTTCAGCTCTTCAGCTATGGCTGCATTGCACAAAGCATATTATCATCGTGTGTATGTAAATACTGATCCGCTTCTGTCATCTATCTTCAGCACCTATTTTCACAATTCATCCAAACAATTATCCATAATGTGATGGTGTCACACTCTCACTGTGTCTCCCACTTGAAATCTCTCCCCTTGTGGCCCCTCTTCTGTTTACCACGTGGCCTCCATGTTTGGTTGCTCAACCATTTCTACAAATATTAGAATATCAGACATGGGATGCCCTGTGGTGGCGTGGAAGCTGGTTCTGTACATAAGCAAAACTCATGTTGGCAAATGAACGATCGACAGTTTTGACTCCCTTGTCCAATAAATGCCACTTCATTTTATTTCCTTCATCAGGTCCATCAGTGTCCCCATTAGACACAGATTGGTGTGGGGTCAATAAGCCATGCCAAGTTCCATTAGACTGGAAGAATGTAGTAAATTATACCGACCTGAACTGTGAACCATTGTTGAGAATCAATTCTTCAGGGTTAACGAGCTACAAAAAGTAATCTCAGAGCTTCAATGATCAACACTGCAAAGATGCACAATCCAAACAGCAACAGTTCCAATCACTTTGGCTGATTATCTACCAGCAGGAGAAAATAATCTTTTACTGAATCAAACGCGAAACAAAAATCAACATCCACCAGATGGAAGAGATGTCCCAATCCCCATTGTATTTGCATTGAGGTGGTGGGCAGTGTCTTGTTTCTGAACAGGATGTCACAGATGTTCAATGCCTTGATCAATCCCAGGCTGGTACAATAGTCCTTGGTCATTGCTTTCATGAGGACAATTCCTATAGGCTGACATGGAATTCTGCAGTAAGTGCACAATATAACTCTGTGGTTGCTGAAAATCTCAATTACTTGCAGTTCACGTTACCTTCTAAGAATGGACCAATCTTCCCTCTTACTCCCACCGGCTACGGAGTCAAGATCGTCCCATCGACGGAAGGCTCGAGGCCCCTGATCACGGGAGAGCAGAGAAGGGAAGAGATTTGAACGTTTTTTCACCTTCCATCACAGTGAGGAATGTGGAGGAGTCACTGTGGTGGATGTTTATGTTAAAATGTATTTTGTGTGCTCCATTGCTTTTTATTTGTATGACTGACTTCTCAAATGAAATTCCTCGTATGTTGCAAAACATACTTGCCTAACAAAGTATTATTGTGATTGTGATTGTGATTGTGATCTTGTAATTGCTTCATCTTAACTAGGCATATTTGCACATTTGCAGCAAAGGGGTTTTTGGCCTAACATGCCTGCCTCCTGTACATGATCCTTTTATTCCCGTCTGCCATTCTGAAGAAGGGTTTCGGCCCGAAACGTTGCCTATTTCCTTCGCTCCATCGATGCTGCATCATCCGCTGGGTTTCTCCAGCACTTTTGTCATCCTTTTATTCCCTACCTGTTCACGTGTTTCCCTAAAAGCCTCTAACAGTAAATGGTGCTTTTACCAGCTTTCCCGGCAGATCAGTCCAGGCATTTACTGCTCTCTGTGTAAAAAGATGTGCCTTTAACATCTTCATCAAACGTTTTCTCTCACCAGAAGATAACAATTGCTGGAGCCAGCAGGCAAAGATTACTGCCCACCACATCACTCTGGCACCATTTTGAAATCTATGCCTTAAACAAAGTGGACAAATACTGTCCAATTGATTTGTTATTGGGGCCAAGGCTTTTTACCATTTAAATGAATAATTTGTAAGACGGCACCATATTTCTTGATGATGGAGCTTCACTGTGGGAGCACAGTGGAACAGCAGTAGAGTTGTTGCCTTACAGTGCCAGAGACCCTGGTTCAATCCCATTTACAGGTGCTGTCTGTGCAAAGTTTATACGTTATCCCTGTGACCACTTAGGTTTTCCAGTTTCATCCCACATTCCACAGGTTTTAAGGTTAATTATTTTCTGTGAAATGTCTCTGTGTTTAGGATCGAACTAGTGTATGGGTGATCATTGGTCGGCATGGACTAGGTGGGCTAAAAATAAACATATACGGAAGTGCAATGAGTCGACTTGAACACACATCAAGATACAACACATATTTATTAATTCTACATACAGTAAGGATCTGCAGTCATAACATCTCCGAGCTGCTATTCATTCCAACTAGCGTAAGCAGGCTCTTGATAATATGAAGTACATAGTAGGCAGAGTCACTACTAACAAACACTACAATTGGCTAGTATGAAATAGCCAATCTACATCCTTCCTTGTAGAAACAAAAGAAGCATCGGTGCTAAGCAGTATAGGAGGGATGTTAATAATACATTTGCAGAATTACACAAAATCGCCATATCTAACGGGTGGCCTGCAAACCCTTCCGGCCCGTGTGCGGTACAAGTCCGCCTCACCTCCTTTCATTGGAGAAGAAACCGGGGAGGGAAATGGGGAAATGACCGGCGGCCCGACAGGCAGGGAGGGTGATGAGATAGGCAAGCTAGACGCCAAACGCCGCGGGGAGACCAGTGTGGAAACAAAAGGCAGCAGTGGGGATGCGGGACCGACTGTGGGAGGGTATACGAAACGCGAGACATCAGGATACGGAGTCGCAGGACGTGGTTCCTTCACTGGAAGGATATGTTGATGGTTGCATCTGTAGATGGCTCCATCCGCTTCAATCAGATAAGAGAGCGGCTCTTTGGCAGGGCCGTAGATGTGTCCCAGACATGCTTATCCCTTGTTTGTCTGGAGATGGACCACTTGTCCATGAGCGAGAGGTTTAAGTGGCTTGCTGGACTTGTTAAAGAAGCGTTTCTGCATCTCACGTTTGGATTGTACTTGCTTCTGAACTGCAGTCGGGGAACGAACTTGTGGCTGCAAAAGCTGTTGGGACACAGGCAGAGGAGCACGGGTTTGGCGAGGCATCAGTCGTTGGGCTGGGGAACCCAGTATGGGATCCCGTGCAATGTTTCTTAGGTTGAGCCGTTGTTGGACTAGATACATGCAAGGGAGCCATGCACGGAGAGGTGGCGCTGCAACTTTTCGATTACTGTATCAGAAGTAGTGGTTTGAAGTAAGTCGATTTCAAACCAGCCAGTGTAATAGTCTATAAGGACCAGATAGTGTTTCCCATGCCATTCGAAGATGTCGGTGGCTAACGTGGACCACGGGAGATAGGGTACTGGGTGCGACAGTAGAGGCTGGTTTTGCTGATGTGGCATCAGGCTTTTGCAGACAGCGCAAACATTGTTTTTTTCTTGTATGTATTTGGTCATTCCGGGCCAGTAAAAAATGCGTTGCGCCCTTTGGAGGGTTTCCTCCACGCCAGGATGGCACCTGTGGATGTCGTCAGAGTATTTGTCTTGGAGGGCTGCTGGGACCACTGCCTTGTGGCCCTTGACAATTATTCCATCCTGTCATACTAGTTCATCACGAACCGGGAAGTATGGGCGTATCTCAAGCGGGGTGGTGTGTTGCTAATCCGACCAGCAGCATCGGATGACAGCAGACAGCAATTGTAAGGTCTTATCAGTAGCCGTGTGTTATGCTAGGCTGCTCAAACAGTCAGTTGGCACAAACAAAACATTCATTAATGAGAATTGGTCCTGTTCGGAGAGTTGTTCGTTGGTTTTACGCGAGGCTCTAGATAGCATGTCTGCTATGTGCATGTCTTTGCCTTTCTTGTAGACAATGTTGAAATCAAATCACTGCAGTTGTGCTGGGGCAGCGTGGATGGGTTTGTTCAGGATGGTGACCAGTGGCTGGTGATCAGTCTCGATAGTCACAGACTTTCCAAAGAAAATGTCCTTGAATTTGGTGCAGATGAAAACCACAGCGAGCAGTTCCTTTTCGATCTGGGTGTAACGCTGTTCAGTGTCAGTCAGCGTACGGGAGGCGTATGAAACGGGCTTGAAGTTGCCATCGGTAGTGGTCTGTAGACAAGCTGCACCTAGCCCATACTGGGACGCATCGCAGGTGAGCGCGACTGGTAATTCCAAAGCAAAGTAGGCAAGAGTAAGTGCGCTAGCCAGTTGCAATTTGAGAGCGTCAAAAGCTGTTTGGTGCTGTGGGTACCAGGACCACTCTGCGTCCTTGTGTGTCAGTTCTCGTTGGGGGGCAGATATGCCGCTGAGGATTGAAATAAATTTACCCAGGTAGTTGACCATTCCGAGGAACCTTTGTAAGCTCACGACGTCAGTAGGAACAGACATTTCGCTGATAGCTGCAGCTTTCGATGGATCTAGTCTGAGACCATCACTTGTGAAAACATGTCCAACGTAAGTAACCTCTGGAACTCGAAACCTGCACTTCAGGGGATTGAGTTTGAGATGAATGTCTTTGGCACGGTCAAGTACTTTCTTCAGATTGGCGTCATGTTCAGCCAGATCGCGTCCGTAGACGAGAATATCATCAACAATAATAGCGCATGGGTACTCTGCAAACAATTGTTCCATAGTGCACTGGAAAACTTCGCTAGCGGAGTTGATGCCAAAGGGCATTCTCAGAAATTTGTATCGGCCAAAACGGGTGCCGAACGTAGTGAGATTGGACGAGTCTGGGTCCAGTGAAATCTGCCAAAACGAGCTTTTGGCATCCAGAACTGAGAACACTGCTGCATTGCCTATCTGGGCAGCAACTTCTTCAGTCATTCGCATTGGGTAATGCGGGCGTTTGATGGCAGTGTTAAGATCTCTGGGGTTTATGCAGATATGGACCTCCTCCTTGTTTTTCTTTGTTGCAATGACCATGGTGGAAACCCAGTCAGATGGGTCAGTAAATTCAGCAATAACACCCATGGAAACCATGCGCTTGGGTTCATTGTGTATTCGGTCACGCATGACATACGGAACACGATGTGGCGCTCTGACCACAGGAGTAACTTTGGGATCAACAGCAATGTGATATTTGATAGGCAACTTGACACGCTCATTGTTAAACAGTTCTTTATATTGACAGAGAAGATGTTACAAAACCATACAATACAATATTTATTGTCATTTGAGCCTCAGTGAGGCTCAAACGAAATTCCGTTTCCACAGCCATACAAACAAAGACAATTTCCTACAGACACACACAATTTAATTCACACAAACATCCATCACAGTGAACCCACTGTGATGGAAGGCAAAGTCTTTTCTCTCCCCTGTTCTCCATTTCTCTCCCGATGTCCAAGCCCCAGGCGGGCGATGATAAGTCCCACGGTCATTTTAGGACGTGCCGGGCGATTTACGGCCCCGCTCCCGGTCTAAAAGTCACAATGTTGGAGACCCCGGCGGGCGCTGTAATGCTAGGAAGCCGCGCCTGGCGATGTACGGCCCCGCTCCGGGTCGTTCCAACCCCGCGACACGGGCTGGAGAAGTCGTGTTGCGGGAGCTCCGGGAAGCGGTCTCTCCACCCGGACCCACGAGCTCCCGATGTCCCAGTCCACCGGACCTGCGGCTGCGTTGCTGGAGTCTCTGAGCCCCAGGTGTCGAGTCGCAGCAGCGAGTCACCACCGCTCCCCACGCTCCGAGGCCGGCCAGCCCCACGATGGTGAGCAGTCCTCAGCTCCGCAGTCTCCTGAGCCCCTGGGTCGTTCCGGCTGGAGGCCGCTCCACGGTGCTAGGCCCCAACGACAACGGAGACCTGACAGGGTAAAGGTCGGGTCTCCCGGACAGGGAAGAGATTTTAAACAGTCCCCCCCCGCACCTCACATATACATATTTAAAACCAGTATTAAAAAACACCAACACTACATTTAACTAGACAAAAAATAAAAAAGAATAAAAAGACAGACAGGCTGTAGGGGCCGCTGCAACGGGTGAGTCGCGCCACCAGTGTTGTGTGGGCCCATCAGCGAGACAGAGTTTATGGACTGTGCAGCCAAAGTAAACCAGGCCTAGATCGTGGCATGCATTGATACCGAGCAAAGCCTCTGAATCCCCCTTAACAATATAAAACATTAAGGTATGGGTCTGTTTGTCGATGGTGCACTTTAAATCAGCTTGTCCAAGTGGGTGTAGTACTACTTCTCCGAAGGCCCGAAGCATTGCGGAGGCCTTATCAATATGTTCAGCGTTACGGATTTTTTTAAACTCTCTTAATGAGATGACATTGGATTTGGCGCCAGTATCTATCTTTGCAATCAAAGGCCTGTTATTCACAAACATGGTTACCTCAGGGTCAAGTTGCTTGTTAGACGAGGGGAGGAGAGGTTAGATGGCAGAACTGATATCTGTGCTCTCTGAGAGCAGTGCGGGGGATTGTGAGTCAGGCTCTTGGAAGTCATTATCAGTAAACTCATGTTGAAGCAGGTGCAGGCACATCCTTGAAGCTACAGGAGTCACATGGGAATGGCAGCACCGAGCAAAGTGGTTTAATTTCTTGCAGAAATTATAGGTTTTCCCATAGGCAGCACAGAATTAACAATCCGTAGCATGGAAATAGTTGCAATTTTGACAACGAACTGCAGACCCAGCATGAGGGTTGCGAAGGGAGAGGTCTGTAAGATTAACACTATGCTGCAAACGTTGACTGAAGGGCACAGAGTCAGTATAAGGAGACATTATCTCAGAAATACGACAGGCATGTTCTGCTTGTTCTAGGGTTAAATCAATGTTGCGAAGGAGCTCACCTCGTAGCTCGCTGTCAAGCATTCCTCTCCTCGGTGAGGGGGGGGGATCATTTCGATGAACGATGCGAGCATAATGAGTGTAGTCACGCTCGAAAAGATGCCAGCTTTCAGCAATGTCAGACTCAAAGATCAGAGGACTTGAATGGCGACATGAGTTTGCCATGATTGAGATAAAACACACACAAAATAATCAGAAGAAAATAAAACCTGATAAACATGAGTGGAGTGGGCAAGATTCACTCTCTGACACCGTAATGAGTCGACTCGAACACACATCAAGATACAACACATATTTATTAAATCTACTTACAGCAAGGATCTGCAGTCATCACATCTCGGAGCTGCTATTCATTCCAACTAGCGTAAGCTCTTGATAATATGAAGTACATATATGCGGAGTCACTACTAACAAACACTATAATTGGCTAGTATGAAATAGCCAATCTACAGATAATTTACAGAAAGTATATAAGAAGATTTCGTGGGTTAGACTGAGTATGAGTGAATGGGCAAGAAAAAAAGCATATGGAACATAATATTGTGAAATTGTGAATCAATTTATCAAGAAAAGTACAAAATGTGTATTATCTAAACGTTGAGGGATTGCAGAGATCCAAGGTGCAAAGGGATTTGGGTGTCCGAGTTCATGATCTATAAAAGGCCAGTAGAGAAAGTGATTAGGAAAGTTAACAGAATATTACATTTTATTGCTGAGGGAATTGAAATAAAAATAGGGAGCTTATGGTTCAGTGCATAGGTTGGGCAGCATGTGCAATACTCCAAGGAGTGCTGGTCTCTTATTTAAGAAATAATTTAAAAAAATTGGAAAGCAGTCAAAGGCAATTTAGTAGAACAAAATCTGGGTGGGTTGAGTTGCCTTAGAACATTGCATGTACGGCACAGTATGGGAACTGGCCCTTAAGCAGCATCATCAGAGACTCACACCACATTTGCCATACTCTCATTTCACTTCTGCCATCAGGAAGAAGCTTTTTGTCTTTGCACTAATATAGTTTTTTTTTATATGCTAAATGATGTCATTGTTTATTATAGCATGTACAGAGTACTATATTTACATATCTGTTGTGCTGCTGCAAGTAAGAATTTCATCATTCCGATTCTGGACATATGAGCATGAAACACCCTTGACTCTTGACTTGACGACTTGAGATGTGGAGAAATTTCTTTCTTCAGAGTGTTGTCAAAACCACCGAGGATGCTAAGAAAATTTTCAGGAGCAAGCTGGAGCTGTTGTGCTGCTGCAAGTAAGAATTTAATTGCTCCGATTCTATACCTGCATTGAACAGAGGGTTGGTGGAATTATGTAATTTGGTCCGATACCTTGGGTGTGCCTGTACCCATGGTCACTGTTGCAGATGTAAGGTCTGCCTTCTTGAGAGTGAACCCACAGAAAGAAACTGACCTGGATGGAACCCCCAATCACATCCTTAGGATCTGGCAGACTAACCAAAAGAAGCATTCCCATACATCTTTAACCTCTCTCTAATCTATTGTGAGGTTCTCGTCCTCTTCAAGAGGTGGGTGCTATCATCCCTGTATCAAATAAAAGGCGGAGTGCCTTAATAACTACTGTCCAGTGGCTCTGATTTCCCATTTCATGAAATGCTTTGAGAGGTTGGTCATGGCATACATATCTCCAGCCACTCAGACAACCTTGATGCAATGCAGTTCATCTACCATCATAACAGGTCCACAGCAGATGTCATCTCCCTGGCCATAAATCTATCGCTGGAACATCTTGGTAACAAGGACACTTATTGATTGACATCTGCCATCAACATCATAATCCCACAAAAGATCATCTGCAATCTCCTGGACCTCAGAGCCAGCTTCAAATTGATCTCCAATGTCAGGAAGACAAAATTATTGACAAGAAATGAGACCAGGTCAGCATTAATGGCGCTGAAGTGGTGATGGTCGAGAACCTTGAGTTCCTTGGCGTGAATATCACCAACAATTTGTTCTGGACTAGAAAGGCCAAGAAAGGACACCAACATCTCTATTCCTTTGGAAGACCAACATTTGGCATTTCTCCAACTAATTTTGCTAAATTCTACAGATGCATTGTCGAATGCATCCTAATAGGATACTTCACAACTGCTCACAACGTTTGGTCACAACTTTGCCCAAGATAGAAAGAAACTGCAGAGAGTTGTGGATGTAGCCCAGTCCATCACATAAACCAGTCCCCAAACTCTCCCTCATTGACTCCTTCCACACTTCATGCAGCCAACATAACAAGAATAATTTTCACCAAAGTCTTCCCCTCTTCTCCACTTCACTCCTTCTGGCAGAAGTTACAAAAGCTTGAAAATTCACATGACTTGAGTCAGCAACAGCTTCATTGCCACTATCATCTAAGGAATGGTCATCTCATAGACTGGGATGAAGTCCCAATCTCCCAACCTACCCCATTGTGGACCGTGCACTTTTTTAAAATCTGCATTTTTTCTGCCATGCTATAACACTGTAACAGTGCACTCTGGGATTGTTCTCTTTGCACTACCTGCTGTACTTGCACATGGCTTAAGTGTACTCATATACAGTATGATTTGACAGGGTAGCACTCAAACAAGGTGATTTCAATGTATCTCGGTACACATGACAATAATAAAAACAACACCAATACCAATACCAATCTTTGCAATACCAATGTTCTGCACAACAATAACCTTTAGAGGCTGAAGGATTGAGTTTGGCAAACCTTTGATTGATTGAGGAGTCAGGGATTATGGGCGCTATGCAGAACAATGAAGCTGAGGCTATGATTTTGATCAGCTGTGATCACAGTGAAATTAGAATTTTAGAGCAGGCTTAAAGGTTTGCATGACCTGCTGCTACTATATCTAATGTTTTGACATCCTTTTCCGAATAACATAGTTACCACAAAAATATTTATTTCAACTTGCTTGGGAACCTTACCAATTGGCTTAACTAATCACAGGTAATGGAACTTTACCTGGTACCTTACTCTATTCAAGCATATGCAGCTCCTTCCATTCCTGTGAATTAACGGTGTAAACAGCCAGTCTCGGCACATGGTGAATGGGCATGTTTTGCAGATGAATGAGAATGTGGACCTAATGCACAAAATTCATCTTATATATTCATCTTATATCAAAAATGTCTGCATCCTCCTAACTGTTAGGAACATTATGAGTCATCTCCCAGTTGGACTGTGATGCCTGTAGTCAGTCCTTCCCCATTCGTATTGTCCATTTTGTGCAATTAATCACAAATGTTGGCACTGTTAGCATGTATGAAGTGGTAAATAACATTTCCCAGGAATTTACAAAACCTGCCCAGTGAACATCTCCCGAGCTCACTGAACACTCCATGAGTGTCATGAACCATTGATGAGTGATCAGCAACAAATCAATTGTCATAGTCACTTGACAATAATTTGCATCATCACCTCTAAGCCCCCAAGCCCCATCCGTGGGCATCATACACCATGGCTGTGTTCATGTCTCCTGCCGTTCAAGCCATTGTGTAACATAATTTCCTGTCAACTTCACTTCCTGGACAAAATAAAAGGCCCAGGCACTCCAGAATCACTGTTCTTCGATACAAGTTCTTAAACAACATTTCATTTGTTAATCTGTGCACTAAATGAGTCCGCAACATGCAATCTAAAAAATATTGGAATGTGCACCATTTTGCCAAAGTGTTCAGGCTGACCATGTTACGGTTTCCTCCAGTTGCTGGGTGCCTGTCACACGTGTAGCCCTATCAAATGTCGAATGTCACCTGACAAAATGTATCTTTATAGTTTTCACCATAGGACCTCATGCACACCTCAACATTTTCTGGTTTATTAACGTATTAGTTACATCACATGCAATACTCAGATCATGAGGTTATCCTTCACTTATGTACACTGCACATACACATTTTCTTTAATGCTTCTTTTCGCAGACTCCTGGTATTATAAGATTGCTTCCATTTGCACCAGTTTTATTATGATTAAATTATCCCAAAAGCTGACGGTGGATGTTTATAATATTTCTATCTATTTCCTGTGATAGTCCAGCACCTCAGGAAATCGATTCAGCATTTCTGGTTATGATTCACCCAGATGCAAGTCTAAATTTCCCTTCATATTTCATGCACGTGATTTTATCATCATCATGCATGGCATCTAACATGTACCAGCAGAAGTTGAATCAATTTGTTTTATGAATCAATACCTAAGACCTAGGATTTTTACTCCCAATAAAACAAGCAGTATTTTACACTAAAACCAATGTGTGATATAAAGTGGGACATATTTTTTATATTTTATAGGACCACCCCATCTTATTTCTGTATTAAAAATTGGACTTCTGGCAAGGCTGAGCATGATTCAAAGTGTTTGTTTGCTAATATCTTCAGCTCATGGATACCTTGATCTGTCGACATGGTAAATTATGAATTCCAATGGCACGGGCTCTGCTCACTC
The DNA here is from genome assembly GCF_010909765.2 of Amblyraja radiata. Classification (NCBI taxonomy): domain Eukaryota; kingdom Metazoa; phylum Chordata; class Chondrichthyes; order Rajiformes; family Rajidae; genus Amblyraja; species Amblyraja radiata. The sequence continues at coordinate 60,843,994 of NC_045961.1, forward strand.
CACTCTGTTAGGATGAAATGTCATCTAAAGATCAAGGTACCATTATCCCTTTGTAACATGACCCCCCCCCCCCCCCCCCCCACACACACACACACACCCCTCACCCCGCTTCCATCTCCCACCACTGACACTCTCCCTCATCTCCAGGGTAACCTGAGGTTTTCCATGAATCAGCATGCACAATTGGGACAGCTTTCAGTCTTAATCAAACAAACTAGATTTTAACGTTGAAATGGTGCAAAACTAATAGCTTTTATTAATGCAAAGATGTTTCATCTTTATGTGAATTATGTGGATTGTTTATTGCCTTCTAAATCATAGCACATATTACAGCAGTAAAAATTGGGAAATCAAATTTAATATTTTAAATTCTCACGGTTTGCTTTCACCAGCTCTGTATCATTAGCAGAGTTAGATATAGTCTTTTGTCTTTTCATCTAAACACCTGTCGAGAGATACAGCGCGGAAACAGGCCCTTCGACCCACTGAGTCTGCATCGACCAAAGATCCCTGCACATTAACACTATCCTACACATACTATGGACAATTTACACTTATACCAAGCCAATTCACCTACTAACCTGTACGTCTTTGGAATGTGGGAGGAAACCAAAGGTCTTGGAGAAAACCCACGCAGTCACGGGGAGAACGTACAAACTCCGTACAGACAAACACCCATAGCCAGGATTGAACATGAGTCTCTAGCGCTGTAAGGCAGCAACTCTACCGCTGCGCCACCGTGCCGCTCTGTTATATGATATGGATCTGACCCACTGGGTCCTGCTGCAGTTTGTTTGCTTACCTAATATGAATCCTGGTGAAATCTGCACCAGAGTGGACTGCCAATCTGAACAAGACCCTTCAGTTTGTACTTGGTTTTCTTTTAGTCAATCCTCTATCTATAGTAATGAAAGTCTATAAACAATCATTGACAGCACAAAGCAGTCCACTTCCACGGCAATCAAGACAAAGCAGTCCACTTGATGTGTAACCATTAATCACCCTAAACACTCATGCCCTCCAACACCCACATTGAGTGGCCACAGTGTGTGGTATCTAGAAAATGCATTGCAGGTATTCACCAAACCTGTGACTTCTGCCATAAGACGCATGAACTGCAAGTGTGTAGAAAGAAACTGCAGTTGCTGGTTTACACCCAAGATAGATACAAAATGCTGGAGTTACTCAGTGGGACAGGTAACATCTCTGGAGAGAAGGGATGGGTAATGTTTTGGATGGAGACCCTTCTTCAGACTGAGCCTCGATACTGCAATTGAATGGGAACAACAACATCTGCTGGTCTTATCAAAGTTGCATACAACCTTGAAACAGCCGGATTATGCATGCTAGATGATGAGCAGTGGGCAATTGCCACAAATTCAGAAATTAAAAAAATTGAATGAATTAAAATATTTTTTAAAATTGCATCGTTATCCCTCCCGGTATCCAACCCTTCATTGCCATTCCCTCCACTGCTCCTACTTATCTGTGACATAAAATGGACTTGATTCCAAACTAACATTATTTCTGATGAAATGTCAGCTTGTAAAAATAAAACATCTCAGTATCTCTTTCCACAAATGTTGCCGTGTCTGCTGAATAATTGCTCTTTTTATTTCTGGTTTTATTAATTCCATCTCCTGGACACTGCCTCAGCCAGAATGCAAAACACATGTGGTTATTTGAAAATACATTAAACATCTGCCCATCATCTTTTATGAAAAGAGTTCAGCAATATCTGAGTTCCTGTTACAGATTGATTATTAGTGTTTGCATGTTCACTATTTTAAAATAACATAGCAGGTCAATCAAATTGTTTCCTATGCTGATGCTTCATATTCAAATATAACACCATCTGCATTTTAAAACGCCCGCCCACTTCAGCACCTAAAATAAGTTTGTTATAGTCTCAGTACTTTCATCTGTGTTTGAAATTAAATTTGAGATTGAAATCTCAGCACAAATAATGACTACGGGGAAATAACATTATTATTTGACTTTGATGGATATACTAAATCTGAATTGTATGTTTGCAGATGGAAGCTTAGAAGATACATTCTGTTATATGTAAATGGACTAAATTGAAACTGGAGCAAATAAAATCACATCGGTAAACTGGCATTCTTTTGGATCTTTTTTGTACCTAACTTGCAGATTATGCTCAAAATAGAAACTCTAACTCTCGCACTTTGTTATTAGGAAAGGCTATTGCTGATCTGATGGTGTTATATGATTTTCTCCATTAGATGCCAAATCTTGAAATACACCATTTTGATGAAAGATTGAATGAACTTCACTTGTATTATTCTGAAATTAAAAGGGTGATAGGTGATGGAATGAAGGTTTGTAAGATCTTAAATTAATTGTATTTTGAAAGTGATGTGTAATAAACATGTGCTACTTATTAATAAATGAATTAATTGACAAACATTAATATTGTGTAGGAAGGGACTGCAGATGCAGTTTAAATTGAAAAACGCAAAAAGCTGGGGTATCTCAGCGGGACAGGCAGCATCTCTGGAGACAAGGAATGGGTGACGTTTCAGGTTGAGACCCTCCTTCAGACATATTGTAATTGGATTTTTGGTAATATGGTCAAGGGGGCTCCTTTAGTGAAATAAACTCAGCATCCAAGAGTGAAACCCCGTCATAATCTCATTTTAAGGTGGGTAATTGGCTAAAAATATTAATTGTTTTTCTCTCTCCTGAGATGCTGTCTGAACATTACCAGCTGAACATTACCAGCTGAACATTACCAGCACTTTCCATTTTTATGACAAACTCTAGTATAATGGTAATGCCTCAGATTTAGACCTGTTCTTTGGGAAATACTTTTCTTAGTTCAATTGAACCATATAATTCTGCTTAAATAGTCTCCATCCAAACTTACTTTGCGCAAGGTTCATCAGGACCTCTATAAGTTCATACAAATGGATTTTATGTACAGCTTTTTCTTCCTCCAAAATCAATTTAACCCTATCCCCTATAGGGTTCTCTTTCCACATTCATGTCTTACACTCATCCACTTAAGCCAGACATGAAAACACTATAAGTCTTTCATAACATACTTATACCCCAATTCCGTTAGCCCTTGCTGTCTCCTCCCCTTCCTAACTCTCCCTCAGCCCTCGGGCTCCTCCTCCTCCTTTTTCCTTTCTTCTCCATGCTCCCCCCCCCCCCCCCCCCCCCCCCCCACCCTCCATCAGCCTGAGGAAGGGTTTCGGCCCGAAACGTTGCCTATTTCCTTCGCTCCATAGCTGCACCCGCTGAGTTTCTCCAGCACTTTTGTCTATCTTCCATTTTCCAGCATCTGCAGTTCCTTCTTAAACAATATGCATTGTATTATTGTTCTCTCATGCATTGTTTTGTTGTAAATATTCCTCAGTCAGCAAACCAAATAATATATACTGTGATGAAAAGTCCATTAAAAGAATTGCCTCTCAGTCGTCATTAGAGGAAAAGATCAGAAGTTTGTGAAAATAATTTAGCGAAACACTTTCCACATTACTATTGGTCACTATTAAACCAAACCTTCTGTAAAGATATTTCAATATATGTACAAATTGGATTTAGGGTCGAAGTGTTCAACTAAAAACATTAGCTTATAGTCTTGAAGTTAATTTTGCATCTGGGTGTTCAACAATTGGAATCAAAGTTAAGATGCAAACAACAATGGCATCTGAGAGATCTGATCATATTTATATAAAAACCATTTCTGATGTTTTGATAATTTGATAATAAAATAACAAAGTTATGCTCGCCAAAAAGCAAATAGGGAGGCCAGCAGGTTTTATTATCAAGACTATTAGGATATGGTGCATGCAACCAGATACACTGGTGGAATATTTTTTGGAACATATTGTCACATAACTAACAAAAAAAGCAATGGGATTAGCAATCTGTCCGCATCGTTCTGTTGGTAATGAATTAAAATTAGCAATCTCTTTAAAAGCGTTTTGAAATGCTGTTTTTCAGAAATCCTGAAAACTCAGAAGTGCTTTTCATAAACAGTGCTGTCATGCGCCCTCATGCAATGCTTCTCCATTTCAGGGTTGACTGGATTAAATTCTAGTCCAATTTTGTGTTTTGTTTTTTCCTCATTTTGCAACAGGATGAACCTGTAGAGTTATAACATAAACAATGAGCGCTGTTTCAATTACTGAGTTGGGAACAATCACATGTGAGGAAATATTTGCTCCTTTGATCGGAAGGAAGGTGGCACAGTTCTGCAAACCACATGAATCCTATCATGTTTCCGAAAAGCATTGTGTACAGGAGGAAGCCTACTTGAGTAAAATGTACTCACAATGACAAGTTGCTAAACAGACAAGTTTATGTTCATGAATTCCTGCACTTTTGGGAAACTATAGGGAAGCCAAACTCTCCCTGCCCAGTTGAGTACAAAACCTACATCTATTCAAATGGAAGAATTCCCATCTTGTTGGCTGAACTGTTTTAAACTGTTATAATACAGCCTGCAATGTTGTTGAAGCTAAGAAAGTGAGGCTGACCCTAATTTTGAGAGGCATGTAGACATGTGTGTGAGCTGATATTTCCAGACTTCAGTGAACTCAAGCAGCAAGCCAAGCCTCAACTGACTCCAGATGGAATCGCAACGAGCAATGTGTTCATAAGAATACACAAGAACTAGTAGTCATAAATGCCAAAGTAAATTGTGCAAAAACAAAGGGTACAAACATATAGAAGAATACTAGACTAAGTGAGACCCGTTGGGTCCCAGCATCACACGGGAGGGCTGGTCCCCAAGGCAATATTCCACCTATCCACCAATTCCAATATTGGTGGCCAGTGGGGGGGGGGGGGGGGGGGGGGGGGCTTTCTGGAGCGCTAGTATGGGTGTTGTGCGCTGAAGGGACTGGTTTCCAGAGGGCTAGTATGGACATTGTGGGCTGAATGGATTCTTGGACTGGCGGCTCAGTCACTCAAGCCTGTTGTGCTGGCAGCTCACTCAATCATGGCTGGTGGGCTTGCAGTTGACTCATGGCTATTCCTAGAAATTCCATTTCAAGTAGGGTGCAAGGGCACCAAATTCAAGTGCAGTTTCATACCATTTCAAGCGGGGTGCAAGGCCACTAAAGACGGCGAGTCATGATCTCTCCCTCCCCCATCTTGCAGAGATGGAGCCACGCCCACATTTCCAGGTTTTATAGTCCCTCCCCCCTCCCATCAGAAGGGGTGTGGCCTTCATGACATGCTTGACAGGAGAGGGAATCTCAACATGTTTTAAACACTAATAACTCTTTTATTTTTCATAGATGGGAAATATCCTCGGCACCCGATGAGCCGAGGGGAACTCTGAGTAAGATGGCCAAAAATCACAGCCGTACGTGGTAGCGTTTTGTTCTAAAATCAATATAAAGCGCAAACAGGAAGTGGTCAAGATTAGACTTTTAATTATATAGAAGGCAAGGCAGCTCTAATAAGGCAAGGCAGCTCTAATTAAGCAAGGCAGCTCTAATTAGGCAAGGCAGCTCTAATTTGGCAAGGCAGCTCGCTTTAGCACTTTCAAAACCAAAGGCAAGGCAGCTCGTTTTAGCACTTCCAAAACCAAAGGCAAGGCAGCTCGCTTTATCACTTACAAAATCAAAGATAAGGCAGCTCGCTCTAGCACTTTCAAAACCAAAGGCAAGGCAGCTCGCTTTAGCACTTTCAAAACCAAAGGCAAGGCAGCTCGCTTTAGCACTTTCAAAACCAAAGGCAAGGCAGCTCGCTTTAGCACTTTCAAAACCAAAGGCAAGGCGGCTTCCTTTAGCACTTTCAAAACCAAAGGCAACGCAGCTTACGTTAGCACTTTCAAAACTAAAGTCAACACAGCTTGCTTTTGCACTTTCAAAACAAATGGCAACACAGTTTTAGCACTTTCAAACCAAAACACACTTTTGCATTTCAAAATTACATTTTCAAACCACATTAAGGGCACTGACAGGTCAGTAAAACCAATCACAGTTTAGTAGACATGTGTTCAGTGTTATTCACAGCTCAGACTGAGAATTGCGACCTCTCGCTCCCCCCATCTTGCAGAGAATTAAGGCACCTCCACACTTTTGGGTTTTATAGTCCCTCAGGAAGGGGCATGGCCTTTGGGATAGAGAATCTCAACATTCTTTAAACAATAATAATCCTTTTATTTTTCATCGATGGGAAAAATCCTCTTGTCCTGCGCAGCAGAGGGGTTTCTGAGTAAGATGGCCAAAAATCACAGCCATAAGTGGCAGCGTTGTTTCTAAAATCAATAGACAGAACAACAGGAAATGGTCAAGATCAGACTTTTAGTAATATAGATGGCACAATGACCCTTTAGCACAGGTTTTATAGGGAGATCCTCTAATCAGCAGTCCCTGTGGAACCAGTGTGTTGATGCATACTATTCTTTCACAAGCTCACCGTCATCTGTGACCAAGAGTGAAAGGTCACACAAGTCCTGCACGCCTCTCAAAGACAAAGTCAGGGCTTCACTCAATTTCAGAAATCTTGTCTTGTGAGTCTTGCAAGCTGTCCTTCCACATATATGTGACATGCCACACTTTCCTCTTCACTGATGCATTATGTATTAAACAAAAACTTAACTGTCAGGCTAGGAAACATTCCATTTCTAACAGATATAATTTCTGCATTTACTGCCAGAGTAGGCATGTGATCCATGACAGGTATCTCAAAATGGAGAGTTATTTATGAAAGGCATATATGTCCTGACAACCACCTAGCATGTTGGGTCCTGCCAAGTGTGCACGATGCACAATGAGGCTTTCGTTCAGGCTTACTCATTTACAGATACTCATCTGGATGTAATAAACCAACAGCAAAAAACAAACCGCTGGAGGAACTCAGTAGGTTAGAGAGCAACAATGGAGTGAAATGATTGGGCATTGTTTTTTTTAGACAAGACCCTCCATCTAGACTGAGAGAGTAGAAGGAAGATAGACAGTATATTGAGGAGGAGGGGTGGAGGATTGGGTCAACAGAAGGCATGTGATAGGTAGGTCTAGGTGAAATGTTTAAGAAAGAACTGCAGATGCTGGAGAAATTGAAGGTAGACAAAAATGCTGGAGAAACTCAGCGGGTGAGGCAGCATCTATGAAGCGAAGGAATAAGTGACATTTTGGGTTGAGACCCTTCTTCAGACTAATGTGGGGGTGGGGGGGAGGCGGTAAGAAGAAAGGAAGAGGCAGAGACGGTAGTCTGTGGGAGAGCTGGGAAGGGGAGGGAAAGGTAGGAGAAAGCAAGGACTACCTGAAATTGGAGAGGTCAATGTTCATACCACTGGGGTGTAAACTACCCAAATGATATATGAGGTGCTGCTCCTCCAATTTGCAGTGGGACTCACTCTGGCCATGGAGGAGGCCTAGGACAGAAAGATAGGATTCGTAATGGGAGGGGGAGTTGAAATGCTGTCGCTGCCACCCCGGGACTGCCAACGCCTCACCGTGACTGCCGACCATCGCCGCCTCACCAGCCATCTGCTGACCTGGACTTCTGATGCTTCACTCGGAATCCACTCCCCGCGGGCCTTCACCAGTGGCTCTATCGGTCCTCGCCACTCCACCACCCACCAGCAGACCGCAGCCGTCACCTTACCTGAGTCCCAGGCTCAGCACCGGGCCTGAAGTCTCCACGTTGCAGACTCTCACAACACAGAGTCTGACTGTGCCGGGTCTCAGTGCTCCACCCCCAACACAGGGAACCTCAGTGTGGTTTCCACTGGGTCGTCCCCTTCCCCTTTGTACCATGTGACCCCAGCTCCTCCCCACCCACACTATCGTCTTCATACCCCCTTCCTTCCTAACCACCCACCATCCCCCTACCAGACAGCGCCTCAGCCTCCGTCCACTCACCTGCCTTGCTCCGGCTCCAACCCCCATCCTTGCCATGTGTTCACCACCCCCCTGACCTCCTCCTCTCTGATACCGAATGGTCAGTCCTCAGCAGAGGCCTCACCTTTGTTCCCATCCGCCCCACCTCAATGAGTTCCACGTCCACCACGATGTGGAGCTCTTCCTCCGTCCACGCCGCATCTGCACCCAGGATGAGGTGTTCCAAACTAGGGCATCGGTGATATCCTCATTCTTTAGGGAACATGGGTTCCCCTCTTCAACTATAGTTGAGGCTCTCACCAGGGTCTCCTCTATATCCCATAGCTCCGCTCTCACTCCCCATTCCCCCCACTCATACCAAGGACCGAACCTCCCTTATCCTCACCTTCCACCCTACCAGCCATCACATACAACAGATAATCCTCCGACATTTTCGCCACCTCCAACGGGATCACTTTACTGGTCACACTTTCCCATCTCCTCCCCTTTTGGCTTTCCGCAGAGACCGCTCCCTCCGTAACTTCCTGGTCAATTTGTCCCTTCCCACCCAAACCACCCCTTCTTCTGGTACTTTCCCTTGCAACCGCATGAAATGCTACACTTGTCACTTTACCTCCCCCCTCGACTCCATCCAAGGACCCAAGCAGTCTTTCCAGGTGAGGCAGAGGTTCACCTGCACCTCCTCCAACCTCATCTATTGCATCCACTGTTCTAGGTGTCAACTGCTCTACACCGGTGAGACCAAGCGCAGGTTCAGTTCGCATTAACCAACCTGATCTCCCGGTGGCTCAGCACTTCAACTCCCCTTCCCATTCCGAATCCGACATTTCTGTCCTGGGCCTCCTCCATGGCTAGAGTGAGTCCCACCGCAAATTGGAGGGGCAGCACTTCATATTTCTCTAGGGTAGTTTACACCCCAGTGGTATGAACATTGACTTCTCCAATTTCAGGTAGTCCATGCTTTCTCCCTCCTTCCCCTCCCCTTCCCAGCTCTCCCACAGCCTACTCTCTCCGCCTCTTCCTTTCTTCTCCTCCCCCTCCCACCCCCACATCAGTCTGACGAAGGTATAGGCGTCTCGACACGAAACGTCGCCTATACCTTCGTTCCATAGATGCTGCCTCACCTGCTGAGTTTCTCCAGCATTTTTGTCTACCGTATGTCTAGGTGAAATGGGGTTGATTAGCAGGGGGATTCAAGAGGAAGGGAGGAGTGGAAATAGCAACAGGTGATAAATTGATGAAACAAAGGACAGCTGATTATGGAATCTGATACGAAAGGAACTAAGTATGGGAGGGCTGTTGGGCACTTGGAAACAGCATCTAATCCATACACTACTATGATTAATATAGTAAACATCAACCAAACATCAACCAAAATCAAGAAATACAACCAATCCATTAACCAATGCTAAGGATTTCTGTGGCAATTAAACATGTTATATATCTTCAATTCCCAAAGAATTCCTTTTTATTTTTGGACTAATAATTCAGATCATGACAGAATATGTTCACGCACTTCTGTTTACATCCTTATACGGATCTATCTCAATAATGTGCCAACACCTCAACAAAACATGTTACTTGTTTATTTCCTTGTTTTTGTTGCGTTCTGCAAAATCAGGCCCAACTTTTTTTCCCTTAATGAGCTATCCCCTTGTACCCTTGACAGCTTGTGTTTTTTCCCTGCTATGGAATAAATTACTTGCATAAGGTTTCATGTCTTAATTAACATTGCACACTGTTTTTCAAGCAGTCAATCTAACTCCTGCCTCCACTTTGAGAATATGTTAAGATATGTATATTGACATTTTTCCCACAATTACATTGTGGGAAAGAAGAGTATGAGAAAGTAGACAGCTCACAATTCATGTAAAGTCCATAACATTTATCCAGCATCTTTTCTTCATGCTGAATGCTCCAAACAACTAGTTTGTCCTTTTAAATCGAGCTGTGCTCGTGGGTCAAGCAAGAACAACTGGTTGGTTAAGTCTTACGTGGTGATACAAACCACAGCATCATGAGCGCTGTAAACATTTCCACTATCTTGAGTATCCACTGCCTCTGGGAATATCTACAATATTTGTGAGTCAATTATCTGTCAGATAGATTACAAATGAGCATTTGTTCATATATTGTTCCAATACCTATTCTAAAATGTATTATGCTTCTGCAACAGAACATGATTCCACTCACAGAGAATCCATATTGTTGGTGACAAATAACACTATAGGCTGCATCCTTGTGCTCCTATTCTTGACAGCCGTCACATTGTATTTATTTAAAAACACCCTTCTATTTTACCCCTCCTTAAATCTGAAAGTCATGAGGCTGAGAGAGAGAGTGGTTGATATGTTTCAGTGGATGACAATCTGTTCAGATTAACCTATCTGTAAATGTAGTCTCCTATTAATGGACTTAAAATGGACCTCTAATGTAACAGATGGTCTATATGTATTTATTCCACATGTGACTGATGGACTGTGCTCTACTAGCTCCTCGGGAATGCGTAGCAAGTATTTCAATCACACATTGGGGTAGATCAAAATAGATTCAGTCTGTGCCATACAAGCCTCTCCTATATCAGCATCTTTGGTTCTAACACAACGGTCTCACTAATTCACTGTGGCCACAAGGTCCCTAATCATCTTAGGCCTAGCTGCTACAACCATTCTACAAAGTAGAGCAAGCCAGTCTGGTAAAGTTACAGCTGGCATTGTAACCTGAGGTTTCAATGGTCCTGACATCTTATGAATGCTCACAGTACCAGAAGGAATGTTAATTGTTCTCCAAATGTCTTTTATGATGGAAACAAAATTAGAAACATTTAAAAATGAAATAAAATGGTTACTTAAAACAGAAAAAAGTGAGTCGAATGCAAAAAAAACAAAGAATCGATCATAGTTCTTAATTAAGTTGGGCAATTTTATGCAAATAAATAGACTACGGCTGGCATAAAGGTGAGAGGTCAGATTCAAAATATATACAGTACTTTAGTTCAGCAATTTAAGGAATATCCCTAGATTTAATCACAAAGAAGATACACCAGTGCCTCTACATCTTTAGAAGTTTAAATAATTTGGCATGAGATTAAAGGCAACAATTTTTTGCAGACAAATTATAGAAAGTATCCTGACAGTTTTCACCACGGTCTGATGCAGCAATTCCAATGCACAGGAAGGCAAAAGCCTGCAGTGAATCAGGATCCTCATCATCTGGGCAATGTCTGCTTCTCACTATTAACATCAGACAGGAGGTCCCACAGCACCAGATTCAGGAACAGCTACTTTCCTATAATCATCATATTGTTGAACTAATTTGCACAAAACTAATCCCAGCAACCATTAGCAACCTTAGCAATGGAACATTACGGACACCTATTTCCAATTGTCTTTTGCGCTAATGTCTTGGTTTTGAGCACAGTCTTTTTCTTTTCACATCTTGTAACAGGTACATGCAAATTAAGTCTATAGAAGGGTCTCGACACTAAATGTCACCCATTCCTTCCTCTAGAGATGCTGCCTGTGCTGCTGAGCTACTCCAGCATTTTGTGTCTATCTTCGATTTAAACCAGCATCTGCAGTTCGTTCCTACACATATGTAAATTAAGTATGATTTATGTATAATTTTTGCGTTTATTAATTCTATGTATCTGTCATGCTGCTGCATGCAAAGGTTTACATTGTACTTGGCAAGGGCTGTTGACAGACCAGATGACTTGGAAAATTTTAGGATCCAGAGCAAAAGACTAAATAGTTCATAAGAAGGGAGAAAATTATATTTTAAAAAACAATACAAATAATATCAAAATAAACAGGAAGATTTTCTTTAGATATATAAATAGGTAGAAGACGACTAAGGTAGGCATGGAAACTTTAGAGAGTGAGATTGGCGAATTAATAACAGGGAACAATGAATTGGCAGATATGTTAAATCGATTTTATGAATTGAATTGAATATTTTATTAACACATGTGACAAGTCACAGTGAAATTATCTGCTTGCATGCAGTGCCTCATGGCAGTCCCCCCACACTGGATCCCCATTGTCTACTGTACTACCCCCCCCCCCCCACCCCACTTCATGGCGGTCCCCCATGCCGGGTCGTCCTTTGTTCCTTCCCTCGGCAGCGTCATCCTCACTTCCACGTGTTCGTCCTCGTCTGTCGGTCAGTGCCACACCGACCTCTCCAGACTCCGGGTCCTCTCCAGATGCTTCTATGGCGCCGACCCAGGCCCCTGCTGCAATGCTTCTTCGACCCAGGCACCGGTGGCCACAGGCTCCGTCGACCCACAAGACTCTAACCATGACCGGCGAGGTTCAATGCCGCGAGGTCCGGGCTCCGATCCGTGAAGCCCAAGCCTCAAGGCTCAACTGCCGCCACACGAGGTTCCACCACCGCGATGCCATGACTCCGACTCGTGAGGATCCAGCCCATGAGACCCGGCCTGCGAGGCTCCGGCCTCAGCTTCTCAGTAGCACTTCCAGAAAGTATCTTCAGTCAGTCTTCACCATTGAGGAGGCCGCAAAAATCCCTAAAATACTGTTGGGTCGAATTCAAACAACAGGGAGGAACTTGCAAGAAATCCCAATCACAATGCATAAAGTATGAGAGAAACTCATGGGGTCAAAGGTGGACAATTTGCCAGGACATGACAACCTGCACCCAAGGGATTGTAAAGGTGGTGGATGCAGAGATTTTCATCCCTTTGACAAATTTAGAGAGGGCACCAGAAGATTTGGAAAAAAAACTTTAAACAGTAGTCCATTGCAGGCAGAGTCTTCCCCACCATTGATAGCATCGATAGGAGGTGCTGTCTCAAGAAGGTTGCATCTATCATCAAAGATCTCCATCATCCAGGCCATGCACTCATCTTACTGCAACTGTTGGGAAAGAGGTACAGGAGCCTAAAGTCCCACACTGCCAGGTTCAGGAACAGCTATTTTCCAACAACGATCAGGTTCTTGAACAAACCTGCACAACGCTAAATCTACCTCAGCAACGGTACACTATCGACCACCTCCTGCACGACCATGAATTTGTTTTCTAATTGTATTTGGCATTAATGTCTATTTTGCAGACTTTTTAATTTTCATCACCTTGTAGAATTTATGGGTAATTTATATATAATAATGTATTAGTTAAGATTGTGTGTGTTGTCTGAGTCCATGTGTCTGCGATACTTCTGCAAGCAAGACTTGGTTGTACTTGTACCTCATCATACATGCATATGACAATAAACTGTACGACTTGGGTTGAAGCCAATATGACTCTCTTATTCAAAAAGGAGAAAGACAGAAGATGGGGAACCATTGGCCAAGTAGTTTAACATCTATTGTTGGCAAGATGTTGCAGTCAATAATTAAAGAGGTAATAACTCATCATTTGAAGAAAGCTGAATATAATCAAAGCTAATCAAAGAGGCTTTATGGAAGGTAAATTATGTTTGACAAATTTGTGTAGTGTATTTCAATTTCAAAAATGCATTTGATAAAGAGCCAAACAAAAGGCTGGTGCATTAATTAGGAACCTAAGGCATTGGAAGAAGTGTGATAGCTGAAAATTGGTTGTCACATTGAAAACAAAGCAATGTAATAAATGGAGCCTTCGCAGGCTGGAGGGATTTAACTGGTAGAGCACCCAAAGATTGGGTTTATGATTTATGATTTAGTTTATGATTTACATTAATGACCTGGAAGATGGAATGAAATGTAAGGTTTCTAAGTTTGCCAATGATACAAAAAATAGGTGGGAGAGCATGTTGTCATGAGATAATCATGATTTTGCAGCAGGATATATTTAGATAGAGAGTTTGGATGGAACGTGGCAAATGCAGTTTAATGTGGAGATTCAGAAGATCATGCACTTCTGTGAGAGGATTCAGAAACTATATTAGCTAAATGGAGAAAAACGGAAAATAAATGAAGTTCATTGAGACCAAGTTGTTTTAGTACATGAATCACAACGTAATTGAGAAGGCAAATGGCACATTGGTCTTTACAAATGATTAGGAGTTTAAGATTAAGGAGGTTGTACAGAATATTGGTGGCCACACCTGAACAATGAGGGGCAAAGTTATTCAGCTATAAATAATCCTCAGGGGGCTCGGCAAGGTGGATGTTGTGACATTTTTGCGATTTCAATAATCATAAACAAGCAGCATATGGCTACAAAATCCAGAGGCAGTAATTTAAATCGCCAGACCTTTCAGCTTCCCAAGCACCTTCTCCTTATTAATAGCCACTTCACTAACTTCCACCACCGACTTTCATGAATTCCAAACACATTGTCTTCCAATGTGAAGACTGACGCAAAACACGTTTACAACTGCTCTGCCATTTTTTAAATTCATTATCACTACTCCAACTTAATTTCCAGTGGTCTAATGTCCATTCTTGCCTCTTTCTTATCTATATTACTAAAAGTCTGATCTTGACCACTTCCTGTTGTTCTGTATATTGATTTTAGGAAAAATGCTGCCACTTATGGCTTTGATTTTTGGCCATCTTACTCAGAGTCCCCCTCCGCTGCGCAGGACAAGAGGATTTTTCCCATCGATGAAAAATAAAAGAGTTATTAGTGTTTAAAAAATGTTGAGATTCTCTCTCCTGAAGGCCACGCCCCTTCCGGAGGGACTATAAAACCTGGAAGTGTTGAGTGCCTCAGTCTCTGCAAGATGGGGGAGCGAGAGGATCACGTCTCCCAGTCTGAGCTGTGAATAACGCTGAACACATGTCTACTAAACTGTGTTTAAGAAGGAACTGCAGATGCTGGAAAATCGAAGGTACACAAAAATGTTGGAGAAACTCAACGGGTGCAGCAGCATCTATGGAGCGAAGGAAATAGGCAACGTTTTGGGATGAAACCCTTCTTCAGAAGTCTGCTTGAAATGGTATGAAACTGCACTTGAATTTGGTGGTCTTGTTTGTTTGTCGGGTAGAACAAAAGTACGGGTGATTGTTGGTCGGCATGGATTCAGTGGGCCAACGCTCTATCTCTAAATTAAATTAAACTGACCTGTTCAACAGTACTTAATCTAATAAGAGTGCATGCCCCCTGGAATATTTTGTCCTGTAACATTTCTCTTCCTTAATCCAGTAGCAGATATTTACTGCTGATTGCATCAAAGAGTCACACAGCTTAGAAATAAGCCCTTTAGCCCAAATTGTCCATGTTGATGAAGAGTTCCATCGCTGCTAGTCCCATTTGCCTGCACTTGACCCATGTCCCTCCTAATCTTTTCTATCCATGTATCTGTTCAATGGCTATTTTATACTATTATAATATCAGCCTTAACGACTTTCTCAGTTTGTTCCATATACCCCCCATCCTTTGTGTGAAAAAGTTACCCCTTAGGTTCCTGTTAAACCTTTCCCCTTAAATCTATGCTCTCTAGTTCTTGATTCCTCCACCCTGGGTAAAATAAAATCTGTGTACATTCACCCTACCTACACCCTTCATGATATTTTTACACCTCCATATAAGATTACACTTTAGACATCTATGCTTCAAAGAAGAAAGCCCTAGCTTTTCAATCTCTCCCTATAATACATTTCCTTGATTCCTAACATGGTAACTATGAATTACATTGTGTCTGTCATTTCCCACATAACTACAAATATAACATATTAAACTAAGGTAGAAAGCATAGATCATAAAGTGGAGCAAGATACTCCACTCGGCGAAAAAGCCGTAGAACGTCATGGGCAATTTTTCGCGCCATCTTGATGTGCACGCGATTGCCGTCATGGCGTCCACATCTACATCTACAGCTCACTGACTGAATGATACAGACGTCCTGACTGAAAATCACAGCCTTCCGATCAATTATTTTAGGGGAAGCCTTTCTAGAGAACATGTTACTTTTTTCTTCGCACATTTTCAAAATATAGAATTTTGAATTTGCCGTTTGATTGGTACAAGGAGACTACAAATCTCGTAATATCTATTTTTTAACACACTGTAACTTTCTACATTTCTACTTTTGGGTGTGTATGACAATTATGGCTCATGGAATTTTCTCCCACACTACTAGTTATATTCGTAACAACATATTTAAATACGTGAAATTTTCGATCTTGCCCAACCCTTCGAAAATGTCTGAAGAAGGGACCCGACCCTAAACGTTCCCTCCATAGATAGACACAAAATGCTGGAGTGACACAGCGGGTCAGGCAGCATCCCTGGAGAGAAGGAATAGGTGATGTTTTGGGTCGAGACCCTTCTCAGACCCTCCATAGATCCAGCCTGACCTGCTGAGTTCTTCAGCACTTTATGTTTTGTTCTTAAAATAAATTTGTGGCCCGCTGAATAAACTACATGATAGACCACTCTGGAAGTGCATGTTTTGCTGTACACTTCATACAGTAGAGCACATCATAATGCACCCTGAGTGAATTAATGGGGTTAGATTATTTTTTTAATCTAGAATTAATCTATGTAATTTATATCACCCTATGTACCTTATATCAGCTTTATTGTGTGAAACGTTCATAAATGCAGCGGTGCAGATGTCACTTACAATTATCCATTGTGTTTAGGGGTGTGTGTTTTCAATAGCTATTGTTTCCAACTTCGACCAGATGTCACATAAGTGATTGAAAACCAGGACTTAAATATGTGCATCATACATATAGAAAAAGAGAAACAATGCTTTGCCAACTTCGTTCTCAGCAAAGATCATAGAGCGGAGTTCTCAGAGTGCTGCGCCACACCGAAGGAGAACAAAATAATTTTGTTCAAATGTTGCCATTTGACATCAATTTATATACATACTCATCCAGATATGACTACACGGGTACAATATTTCTTAGTTTTATGGGAAATATGAGACTAATTTCTCCTTATGATTCAGGAAGAAACATGTGCAGTCTACAACAACTACTACAACAATTCCTTCACTCCAGAGTTGCTGCCTGTCCTGCTGAGTTACTTCAGATTTTGTGTGTCTATATTCAATTTAAACCAGCATCTGCATTTCTTTCCTACACATAGATTCATAGCAACTTGTTTCGGCAACCTTTTCAGCACTTTAAAGTTTGGCATATAGTTTGGGCGACATGGTGGTGCAATGCTAGAGTTGCTGTCTTACAGCACCAGACATCTGGGTTCGATCCTGACTAGGTTTGCTGTCTGTTGCGGAGATTGTACGTTCTCCCTGTGATCGCGTTATATAATTCCATACAACGCCTCCACTTGGTCCATATTCCACAGAGATACAAAGAGTACTTGTGAATCGACAAAAAATGCTGGAGTAACTCAGCGGGACAGGCAGCAACTCTGGAGAGAAGGAATGGGTGACGTTTCAGGTCGAGACCCTTCTTCAGACTGAACTGAACTCTCGTCAGTGAGAGTACTTGTGATTCTGAAGAAGGGTCTCGACCCGAAACATCACCCATTCCTTCTCTCCAGAGACGCTGCCTATCCCGCTGAGTTACTCCAACTTTTTGTGTCTATTTTCAATTTCAGAATTAAATAAAAACACAGTGCTGGAGGAACTCAGCGGGCTAGGCGGCATCTGTGGAGGGAATGGATTAGGAGTTGTCTCGGGTCAGGGTTCATCTTCAATAGGAAGGAACTGCAGATGCAGTTGTCTTTGCAAAATGCCAAATGATTCCGGGAATGCCGAGGTGAGAGGGAGAGGGAGAGGGAGAAGGAGAAGGAGAAGGAGAGGGAGAGGGAGAGAGGGAAGGAGAGGGAGAGGGAGAGAGGGAAGGAGAGGGACAGAGAGAGGGAGAGGGAGAGAGGGAAGGAGAGGGAGAGGGAGAGGGAGAGGGAGAGGGACAAGGAGAGGGAGAGGGAGAGAGGGAAGGAGAGGGAGAGGGAGAGGGAGAGGGAGAGGGAGAGAGAGATAGGAGGAGAGGGAGAGGGAGAGGGAGAGGGAGAGAGGGAGAGGGGGAGAGAGAGGGAGAGGGAGAGGGAGAGGGAGAGGGAGAGGGAGAGGGAGAGGGAGAGGGAGAGGGAGAGGGGGAGGGAGAGGGAGAGGGAGAGGGAGAGGGAGAGGGAGAGGGAGAGGGAGAGGGAGAGGGAGAGGGAGAGGGAGAGGGAGAGGGAGAGGGAGAGGGAGAGGGAGAGGGAGAGGGAGAGGGAGAGGGAGAGAGAGAGAGAGAAGGGAAGTGGGAGAGAGAGAGGGAAGGGGAAAGAGAGAGAGGGAGAGGGAGAGACACAGAGAGAGCACGAAAGAACGAGAGATAGAGAGATTCCAGCCACTTAACCCCAAGCACCATGGTAGATCAACACTTACAAAAATAATCATCCAGATCTTTAAATTTAAAATACTAATAGATAATCTGCTATAATTTTTAGAGGTACAGTATGACTTTTTATATCCTGCCATTTTTAAGCAGCAAGACCTTAAGTCAATTTCACCGGGTTATTACTTTTCCATTGGCGAGTGGTATGTTAATGAAACAGGAAGTCGGGTTGAGCATTCCAAGATGGCGGACGTTATGCTCCGTTACGTACTACACCTCAGTGCATTGGATTACGCAGGAGTGGAGTATCTTGCTCCGCACTATGATCTTTGGTGGAAAGGACAAAACGAATATCAATTAATTAAATAATTTAAACATGTATTCAGACTATTGTCCTTGTTAATGGTCATATTCCATAGACATTGTATTTGGGTGAGTACTGATACTATACTTTAACACCTTGCACATTAGCAAGGCTCTAATTTATAATCCCAGATTGCACTCTGTTGTTTGGAAACAAATGTTCTGTTTCCATAGCTGGTGTTTGACTTTCTGATTTTTCACATATCTTTTGCTTTTATTTTTGTTAACCATTTCTAGCTAATTACCTAATTATCTGGCTTTGTAAAGATTTCTGTCTGCCACCTTTTAATAATTGGCATCTGCGACTGGTTTAAGAAAATATAACAATCAATCTAAATTAAACAATTAAATACTTAATATGCTGCTTTCGAAAATCCACATTTATTTTACACAGCACTCAATGAACATTAAAATACCAATTGACTCAAATTTATGGTCATCTCATTTTAGGAAGAATTAGAGCATGGAAACAGGCCCTCAGTCCACAAGGCCCACGCTGACCAATGTACCTATTTATACTATTGTATATTAATACCATTTTCCAAAGGTCATAAATTGGGTGCAGAAAATATTTTCTGTAATGTTTCCCATTTGTAGGATGGTTAGAGTGAAGAAGATGTGATTGTTCTCCTTAAAGTAAAAAAATATTGTGAGGAGATTTAGATAGAGATGTACAAATGCATGATGGGGTTAGATAAGGTAAATAGAAGTCATTTCCAACAGTGAATGGTTCAAGGACCAAGGTACATGGTGGCGGGGTGGGCGATATGGTGGTGCAGTGGTAGAGTTGCTGCCTTACAGCGCTTGCAGCGCCAGAGACGCGAGTTTGATCCCGACTGTGGGTGCTGTCTGTATGGAGGTTGTACGTTCTCCCCATGACTGCATGGGTTTTCTCCGAGATCTTCAGCTTCCTCCCACACTTCAAAGATGTACAGGTTTGTAGGTTAATTGGCTTGGGTTCGTATACTTGATATAAGTATAAATTGTCCCTAGTATGTGTAGGATAGAGTTAATGTGCGAGGATCGCTGGTCGGCACGGACTCGGTAGGCCGAACGGCCTGTTTCCGCACTATATCTCTAAACTAAATTAAACTGAACGAAACTAAACTAAACTAAACTAAACTAAACTAAACTAAACTAAACTAAACTAAACTAAACTAAACTAAACTAAACTAAACTAAACTAAACTAAACTAAACTAAACTAAACTAAACTAAACTAAACTAAACTAAACTAAACTAAACTAAACTTGGATTGAAAGTGATGTGCCAAAGGCACAGGACAAATAAAAAGAAAAGCCTTTTCACACAGAGAATGCTTGAGATCTGTAACTCTGCAACCCAGTGTAATTGAAACAAAATTGGTCAGGGAATTGGATAGAAACATGAGCAAAAGGAAATACAGGGTTACAGGAAAGTGTAGGGAAATGGGGTAAACTGCATTCATTGGGTAGCAATGTTATAATACCTACCTTCAGCGGCGCTGCAGTTCTGCCACTGGCCGTGTGCGCGACTTTGGCGCCTTTGAGGGGGGGCGCGGGATTAAAAACCATTTTCCTACCGCCTGTCAGAAGCAGATTTCGTCGGGCTGCTAGCTGCTGATGAAAAATCTATCCGACTTCCGTTCCTGATTTATTTTATTTTTTTTAAATCACGAGATAATTTAATAATTAGATACATAGAAATAGATACATAGAAAATAGGTGCAGGAGTAGGCCATTTGGCCTTTCGAGCCTGCACCGCCATTCAATATGATCATGGCTGATCATCCAACTCATTATCCCGTACCTGCCTTCTCTCCATACCCCCTGATCCCTTTAGCCACAAGGGCCACAACTAACTCCCTCTTAAATATAGCTAATGAACTGGCCTCAACTACCCTCTGTGGCAGAGGGTTCCAGAGATTCACCACTCTCTGTGTGAAAAATGTTTTTCTCATCTCGGTATTAAAGGACTTCCCCCTTATCCTTAAGCTGTGACCCCTTGTCCTGGACTTTCCCAACATCGGGAATAATCTTCCTGCATCTAGCCTGTCCAACCCCTTAAGAATTTTGTACGTTTCTATAAGATCCCCCCTCTATCTCCTAAATTCTAGCGAGTATAAGCCGAATCTATCCAGTCTTTCTTCATATGAAAGTCCTGACATCCCAGGAATCAGTCTGGTGAACGTTCTCTGCACTCCCTCTATGGCAATAATGTCCTTCCACAGATTTGGAGACCAAAACTGTACGCAATACTCCAGGTGTGGTCTCACCAAGACCCTGTACAACTGCAGTAGAACCTCCCTGCTCCTGTACTCAAATCCTTTTGCTATGAATGCTAACATATCATTCGCTTTCGTCACTGCCTGCTGCACCTGCATGCCTACTTTCAATGACTGGTGTACCATGACACCCAGGTCTCATTGCATCTCCCCTTTTCCTAATCGGCCACCATTTAGATAATAATCTGCTTTCCTGTTTTTGCCACCAAAGTGGATAACCTCACATTTATCCACATTATACTGCATCTGCCATGCATTTGCCCACTCACCAGCCTATCCAACTCACCTTGCAGCCTCCTAGCTTCCTCCTCACAGCTAACACTGCCCCCCAGCTTAGTGTCATCTGCAAACTTGGAGATGTTGCATTCAATTCCCTCGTCCAAATCATTAATCTATATTACTAAATCTCTGATCTTGACCACTTTTGGCCCACTGTGCTGCGATTTCCGACAGAACGCCACCACCTACAGCCGTCATTTTTGGCCACCTCTCTCAGAGGCCCCCCCCCCCCCGCCTTACGGGTGTGGAGGATTTTTCCCATCGATGATAAATCAGAGAGATATTAATGTTTTTAAAAAATGCACCATTCTCTCTGCTGCCCCTGCTGGAGGGATGGGGAGAGACTATAAAACCAGGAAGTGGTGTGCCTCACTCACGCTCTGCAAGATGGATGAAGCCAAGGATCATGTCTTTCTGAGCTCTGAATAACACTGAACAAATGTCTACACAACTGTGAGTACCCTTAATGTGGTTTGAAAATGAAAATATGGTTTGTTTGAAGTAAAAAGGCACTGCCTGCAAATGGTTGTTTGGGTACTTTGGCTTGAAGTTGAAAGGCACTACATACTGCAAATGGTGGCTTGGGTGCTTTAGTGTGAAATTGAAATGCACTATTTACTGCAAATGGTGGCTTGGGAGCTTTGGTTTAAAGTTTAAAGGCACTACTTACTGCAAATGGTGGCTTGGGAGCTTTGGCTTGAAGTTTAAAAAAATCACCATTCTCTCTGCTGCACCTGCTGGAGGGAGGGGGAGGGACTATAAAACCAGGAAGTGGTGTGCCTCAAAGTCTCTGCAAGATGGATGAAGCCAAGGGTCACGTCTCTCAGAGCTCTGAATAACACTGAACAAATGTCTACACAACTGTGAGTGCCCTTAATGTGGTTTGAAAATGAAAATATGGTTTGTTTGAAGTAAAAAGGCACTGCCTGCAAATGGTTGTTTGGGTGCTTTGGCTTGAAGTTGAAAGGCACTACTTACTGCAAATGGTGGCTTGGGAGCTTTGGCTTGTAGTTGAAAGGCACTACTTACTGCAAATGGTGGCTTGGGTGTTTTGCTTGAAGTTGAAAGGCACTACTTACTGCACATGGTGGCGGGTGCTTTGGCTTGAAGTTGAAAGTCACTACTTACTGCTAATGGTGGCTTGGGTGCTTTGGCTTGAAGTTGAAAGGCACTACTTGCTGCAAATGGTGGTGGGTGCTTTGGCTTGAAGTTGAAAGTCACTACTTACTGCAAATGGTGGCTTGGGTGCTTTGGCTTGAAGTTGAAAGGCACTACTTACTGCAAATGGTGGCTTGGGTGCATTGGCTTGAAGTTGCACTACTTACTGCAAATGGTGGCTTGGGTGCTTTGGCTTGAAGTTGAAAGGTACTACTTGCTGCTAATGGTGGCTTTGGAGCTTTGGCTTGAAGTTGAAAGGCACTACTTATTGCAAATGGTGGCTTGGGTGCTTTGGCTTGCAGTTAAAAGGCAATACTTACTGCATATGGTGGCTTGGGTGCTTTGGCTTGAAGTTGAAAGGCACTTCTTACTGCAAATGGTGACTTGGGAGCTTAGGCTTGAAGTTGAAAAGCACTACTTACTGCAAATGGTGCTTGGGTGTTTTGCTTGATGTTGAAAGGCACTACTTTCTGCACATGGTGGCTTGGGTGCTTTGGCTTGCAGTTGAAAGGCACTATTTACTGCAAATGGTGGCATGTAGTTGAAAGGCACTACTTACTGCAAATGTTGGTTGGATGCTTTGGCTTGAAGTTGAAAGGCACTACTTACTGCAAATGTTGGCGGGTGCTTTAGCTTGAAGTTGAAAGGCACTACTTACTGCAAATTGTGGCTTGGGTGCTTTGGCTTGAAGGTAAAAGGCACTACTGCAAATGCACTTACTTCCAGTTTGCACTCTATATTGATTTTAGATAAAACGCTACCATTTACGGCTCATTTTTGGCCATCTTACTCAGTTCCCCCTCCGCTGAGCAGTTGCAGAGAATTCTTCCCATCAAAAATGTTGAGAATCTCTCTCCTGTCAATCACGCCCTGAAAGCCACACCTTTTCCGGTGGGGGGGGGGGGGGGGGTTGAAAACCTGGAAGTGTGGGTGTGGCTCAGTCTCTGCATGATGGGGAAGGGAGAGGTCATGACTCTGTCTGAGCTGTGAATCAACTGAACACACTGAATGTCTACTGAACTGTGGGTTTGGTGTTTTGTGTTAGTTTTATGATGGTTTCACCCTGCATGAAATGGTATGAAGCTGCATTTGAATTTAGTGGCCTTGCACCCTGCATGAAATGGTAGGAACATGGATTTGAATTTGGTGGCCTTGCACCCTGCTTGAAATGGAATTTCAAGGAATAGTCATGAGACAACTGCCAGCCCACCAGCCGTGAGTGAACTGCCAGCAGATCAGGCTTGAGGGACTGAGCTGCCACCCCAAGAACCCATACCAGCACTCCAGAAAGCCCCCCCCCCCCCCACTAGCCACCAATATTGGAATTGGTGAAAAGGTGGAATATTGCGTCGGGCGACCAGCCCTCCCGTGTGAACATGGGACCCTACGGGTCCCACTTAGTCGAGTATCTCTTAAAAATCAATAAAAATGTAAGTGAAAAAAAAAAGATTAAAATTAAAAGCTGCTTCTAACGCCCTCAATGCCTACAACGTGACGGATCGCATGAATGGGACAAAACAAAGGGTAAGTCATCTATTTTACTTATAATCTTGCTTCATGGGATGGCTTTAATCTAATTTTACATTGCCAAAATGTGATTTGGGCTCCATACGAACTAGCAGTGTTATTCCTGCTGATATGAGGTTCAAATTCACTGCAAATGCAACGTTTAAATCGATCGCGTTCCAGAAAAACCCACTCGCAAGATTATTTAAATGGGTTTTTTTTGGACAATCATGTCATAAGAGCATCTAAATTGTCTATATTTTGTGTTATTGTCTATCCATAGTCAATATTTTTATACTAAATATCAGTTTTAGTCCGACATATTGTGCAAACTTTTTTTTTTTAGTTGTATTGAGTGGATGTTTCTAGATTAATTTAAGGGAATTAAACATTAAATTTCTTCCATCTGGCATATAAATTCATGAGAGTGAGATTTAAAAATCATGTTATATTGTGAATTCTTGTGTGAATGGGATTAGTTTGTTATTTGGATACTTAGGCTATTTTAAAAATATATTATTTTCTTAAGAAATGGAATCTACAGGACATTCTTAATGGGAAAGTAGTGTGCAGAAAGGCAAGTCATGCATGGTTTGAAGGGCAAAAACTTGTAGTTTACAATGCCAAAATTGAAAAGTTGAGGAAAATCAAGGTGTACAGAGTTGCTTATTGGTTACAATCTGAGGAGTACGATGATGCTACTGATTATGATATGCCAATTTACCAGCTAGCAACTAATCTTCTCCATAAAGACTTGGTCTATTGCTAGAAATTGTAATTTATTTACCTATCTGTTACAGACTTACAGCATATAATACAATAATATTAAAGTTCTGATCTTGAGAATATCACATTTTTGAATTTTCAAGGCAGTCTGGGTGTTTATTATTATTTCTGTCACAACGGTCAATTTTGTAATTAACTACAATTAGGTAATTAACTAATTATATGCTTTGATTTCAGATCATCCAAGTAAGATGTTTTATATTTGTTTCAGAATGCTTCAGTCCATAATAACTGAAAATTTCATTCAGTTCTCTTGATTTTTAAGAAGGTTATGGGCTTTTGACTGTCCTCGATCACAGCTTTCGTGTTAAGTCAATGGAAAAGCAATAGGGAACAAGATGCTAATTTCCGAGTATGAAATGGCCATAACCTTTTTAATACTGAAGATATGAAAGTGAATTATGTGTCAAATTAAACTTATTTTTATGCTTTATCTGATGGGGTAAATTGCAGATTTGATTTTTTAAATCTCAAAATGTTGTAACATTGCTGTATTGGGTTAAATGCCCTTTTCTGAGATTGTGAATTTAAGATGAGTTAAATGGTGGTAGATTGTACTTCCAATATGTAAATAGTATGTTGTTTGTATGTATTAACACAATACCATCATGCAGCATGCAACATCCTTTGACCCACTAAGCCTGTGCCTACCGTCAAAGGTAGGCACAGGCTAACAAAATGTTATTCTCCTGTTATCTCCTTCAACTGTCCCCAGGATTCTATGATTCACATGCAAGCTAGAGGAAATGTACAATGGCTCATTAAATTTGTTAACCCTCATGCCATAGGAATGTGGGAGGAAACCAGAGTATCTGGAGGAAATCCACTTGATCACAGGGAAAATGTGCAAACTCCACAAAGATGCCATTCAAGACTCAAGACTAGGATTGAACCAAGGTGACTGGAACCATAAGGCAGCAGCTCTACTATCTATGCAAAAAAAACATTAACAGCTATTGAGTATTATTATTTGTCAGATAAATAAAGCATACAAAAAATATTTATCAGCCACAGATAAAATGTACATGTGGATGACATATCTGATGTGAAAGGTGCAATATTCATAATGGAAGTCATAAATAACACATTATTTTCTTAATTATTTAAGTAATTTTTGTTCCACCATCGTTTACTAAGGCTCAGCTTAATTATTTTGCCTAATTGCTGGCAATGTGTCTCAGGTTTACAATATTAAATATACAGCACTACTCTCAAGTGATGAATTTCCAACTGTCTTAATAAACATGGCTGTGTGTTGCTACTGACATTCATTGTGAAAAAGTAGCAATAAGAAAACAACAATTTTTGCTTGTGATTTAATATTATTGTTTTCAGCAGGACATGCTGTTAATGAATGCAATGAATTTTATGAAATCAGTGTGGCAATACAAAGCAACATATATATTGAGACTGAAAATTAATCTGTACAAGGCATATCCTGGCATAAGTGATAAGATGTGCTCACTTGAGACCTCTGGCAACATTCACCATATCCACAGGAGGTACTGAGATTACATGTTAATAGCAGTTATCCACAAAATTAGATTTGAAGAAGCCTACAATAAGAGCAATTATTGAAAACATCAAGCAGATATTGCTGAGTTGTTTGTTAATCCTAACAAGAGCTCATACTAATAAGAAAAAGTTCAGTTCCTCGTGAATTTCAACCGAAATTCTGCATTGAATGGGACAATACGTTTGATAGATGACAAAATTAGGAAATCCTATTGAGGGTAAAGCCCGTCTATCTCATCCCACCTGCTTGATTAATCATGTTTGAGATAAGTTAAAGCCATATTTTCAGACACTAATCTGAAGAGTTGTCGGATGTGTCAACAGAAAAATGGCATTTACAATATTACAATGTACTACTTTAATGGTATTGCTTAAACTCTTGGTAAGTTTGCTGAATGACTTAATTTTCTGACTTCCATACAATTATTCCAAAATGTATGATCTTCCTAATGCCAAACTGTTATGCTGCATGAAACTAAACTATAAGAAATATAATTCAAGTAAGTGCTAAAAACGCTTTAGGTAGAATTCAGTTTAGTTATGTTCAGCCCTACCCTCTGGGTAAACAGAGTTGCCATCATTTCTTAGCTACAGTATGTAAAGAATGTGAATTCAACATCCAGGCCTAATCTTGTGCTATGTTGACACTGAAATCCTTGCAAGTGGGTGCATGTTTCTAGCAGATTGCTCCATGCATCAAGCATTGCATTGCACATTGGCATCAGCCTTTTCTATATCTTGGACGTCAAAACATTAAACCGAGTTTTTTGTCCTCTCTTCATCAAGGACTTGTATTATACATTCCCTCTGTCCTCTCTGCAGGCTATCCATGTTCAGCACCTGAATAGCTTCTGATCCTGTTTCATGCTATCTGTTAAATTACATGCACTGTCAGTAATTACGCTTATGGCTAGGATTGCACATTTGAGTGACTGTAACTCGTTATTGTCATTGACTTTGTTCTTTTGCTGGATTGTCACACCTAATTGAATTGTTTTGACATTTAAAATTAACCAGGAGCAATGGTGATGTGGGGAAACTGGGAAAGGATTTATATGAATGCCATCTGTGGCTTGTATATCAGAAAAGAGCGTAGGTTGTTGAGGAGGTGGGAAGTGAAAAGATAATTTCGCTCTGAGAAGACTATCATTTAAAAAAAATCCTGTCACAGTCCAAGGCATCACAGAAATCACCAACACTAGAACATGCAGCTTTACCCAACCTCAGTGGGCATGTACCATCTTGCTCTTCATGACAGCATGAAGTAGGCCAACATTGTGACAATGTGACACATTGCTGAATAACGGTAAGCATGTAATGGTGCAAGGTGTACAGTGTCCTTCTTGGAAGAAGGTTTAGTATAAGTTTAAACATTAGGCAAAAGTCCTGATTTTTAAAGATGGTTATAGAGTGATTGGAGATGTGGAGCTTTGAACTGTGCCTCACAAAAATCCAACAGCATCTATTGCATTAAGGTGAGATAATCAAGCCTCTTATGGCACTACATCTGGGTCCAGGCATATTGACACCTGCCACTGATTTCCAGCGTTTTTGTGCATTGGTCTAGATTACTCCTTGGCCTGTGTAGATAAAGGGCCTCAGTCCCTGTGTATTTTCCCTCACTTTCCCTGTGTATACTGAAGCCTCTAGTGCATATGTGGAAATTCAAAATATTGGAATTTATTCTCCCCTGCGTTGCCACCTTCTTCATCGTTTCCAAGTACAATCCCAGTTGCAGATTACCTGCTACATCTGGTGTTCACATTTTACTTTCAGATGCCCTTCTGCTATGTTCAGCTGGTGATCGTCTTAGCTAGAACTGGCTGGGTAGCGCAGAAGTGATTGGGCAACTGCTTACATTTCATGCAAGATATAAGAACTGATTGAGTTTTATCCCCACCCGCATTATTGGATGAAAAGGGAGACTCACTCTGTGCTAAAGCCCAGATCCAAGGCTGTCAAGAAGGATGCCACTGCACTGTGGGAGAAAGCCAAGTATAATTTCTGCACGGCTAACAGGGATGAAATAAGAATTCAAAAACTAGCTGGGGGGGTCAATTCAATCAAATTATGTCAGACAACTGTGGCAGGAGCTAAATATCATCACAGATGTCAAGCTGAAATCGGGGGGAATCTCTAACGACATTGCATCTCTACAGGATGAGCTTAATGTTTTTGACCCTCCCTTTGAATTGGCAAACAAATCTCGAGCAGGGTGCGTGCCCCCATCACTCACTGTCCCAAGCATCTTGGTGATGGCATCTCAGATCTGCTTTCACGCCGATAAACTATTAGAAAGCAGCTGACCCAAATGGAGTGACTGGATGGGTTCTAAAAGCGCTCATAAATCAGTCGGCCACAGTCTTCACCATCATCTTCAACCTCTCACTTCAACCATCTTCTTTCTCCCTCTACTTCAAGGAAACCTCCAACATTCTATTCCCCTAGAAAAATAAAGTGACGGCTCAATGACACAAATATATTGAGGTCCTTTTAAAGATAGGTAATTACCCATTTGCCCCCAGCCTTCAGGACAAGCTAGACCTGCTGCAATTTATTTACAGGGAAAATAGGTCTATGGAGGAGACCATCTCACTTGCATTACATTCAGCTCTTGGTCGTCCTGACAATTAGGACACATTTGTCATCATGATATTAATTGTCTGCAGCTGAGCCTTCAACAACATATTACTGAATAAGATCATCACTAAACCTGGCCATGAAACCTCCATCTGCAACTTGGCTTCTGAATTAGGCTTCAAGTAATCCTTGCTTTCCCCCCTCTCTCTCTCTGTTCCTCCCCCACCCTAGTTCTCCAACTAGTTTCACTGTCCTACTAGTTAATTTTACTGATGGTATGCCTCATTGCCACCTTCCCCTCAGCTAACAATTATCCATTCTACATTTCCTCAATTATCATCTGCTTTGATCTGTCGTTTTAACACCTTACTCAATGGTTCAGGAAGACGGAGAGGGAGAAATCTCTAGGGTTATAGAACATATCTCAATGGCCCAAAAATGATCAGTTTCATAGGCATGATGAAGTAGCATCCTCCATTAACTATAGACCTAGGCACTTTACTGATATTCCCATCGTACAAAAATGTTATTGATATGAAATTCTAACCAGTTCCTGAGAGGTGAACAATTATAGGCACCTTGCATTTTATGTGTGCTTGTTTTACACGTTTTTGGAATAACACGCTTCTCTAATTACTACTGAAGATTAATTTATGTGTTCCTATTTCTGGAATAACATGCTCAGATTTATGTAGGAAACAACTGCAGATGCTGGTTTAAACCAAACATAGACACAAATGCTGGAGTAACTCAGCGGGACAGGCAGCATCTCTGGACAGAAGGAATGGGTGACGTTTTGGGCCGACCCTTCTTCAGACTCATGTCAGGGGAGAGTGAGATACATAGATAAGGAAATGTAAGGTGTGAAAATAGGCCAAAGTGAATGGAGATCAAAGAAAATGTAAGCTGGGAGAAGGTAACAACAAAGCAAACCGAGATAAAATGTAGTCTGAGACAGTAAGACTGGTCAGAGAACTGGGAAGCGAGAGGGATGGAGAGAGGGGGAAAGCAAGGGTTACTTGAAGTCAATGTTCATACCGTTGGGGTGTAAGCTGCCCAAGCAAAATATGAGGTGCTGTTCCTCCAATTTGCACTGGGCCTCACTCTGACAAAGGAGGAGGCCCAGGACAGAAAGGTCAGTGTGGGAATGGGAGGGCGAGTTAAAGTGTTTAGCAACCAGGAGATCAGGTAGGTTTAGGCGGACTGAGCAGAGGTGTTCAGGTAAACGATCACTGAGCCTGTACTCAGATATATGCATGGCACCGTATGGCAGCATAGTTGCATACAGTTGCTGACACAGGTTTGATTTATGCGCTTTTTGATTTACACGCTGCTTTACACGTGCACAACCCGTGTGTAAAACGCAATGTGTTTACAGTTGCAAAATAGTTTGTCCTTAGATGCAGCAATTTTCCATCAGGCTAACATAGCCGAGAGCACTGGGAGGTCTTGACATTTTCATACAATGGGATATATACACTCCGTATGATTGCCTTGCTGGGTATAAGATGGCGCATTTGTTACATTTCACTCGTGCAGTGATTTGAAACAAAATTGAGAAGGAGATTTACACTTTAACCTATGCTAAGCTTTGCCTTCATATATTTTATTGGGTAATTACATGGAGGCTTTAATCGATGTCCAGTCAAAACGTTACTATTCATGATGGTATTTGATGGAACAGAATGGATGGACCTTGTGTCTACAGGTGATTCAAGCTCTACCTAGCCATGATGGGACAGTCCAGAGGGAGGTTTCTGCCTTAATTGGTGAAGATGATTGCAGAATACAAGGTGATGTAATGTTACTGATTGTGATTAGAATTTCTACAAATATGACTAGAATTTCTACAAATTTCTAGTCACAGTTAGACCCAAGAATTAATGATATAGATTAATTTACAAAAATCAAAAAGGATACAGGTCAATGAATAACTACAGTACAACTGAAAGGGCTTCAGATCGCAATGCTAACTATTTGCCTCTCCATTGATACTGCCTGGCAGCTAAATATTTGTAGCTGATGTCTTGCAGTTCAGATGCAGCATCACAACTCTCAATGTTGATTACCCTTTAACTGCATAGATATTGCCTGAGTTGCTGAGATCCTCGAGCAGTTTTTTGTTGTTGAATATTTCCACAATTTTCTGTTTTCATTTCAGACTTCCAAAATATTCACAGTATTTTCAAGTTCGTTCAAATTCAAGTTCAAGTGAGTTTATTGTCATGTGTCCCTGATAGGACTATGAAATTCTTGCTTTGCTTCAGCACAAAGAACATAGTAGGCATTCACTACAATACAGATCAATGTGTCCATATACCGTTATATAAATATATACACACATGAATAAATAAACTGATTAAGTGCAAATAACAGATAATGGGCTATTAAAGTTCAGAGTTTTGTCCGATCCAAGTTTAATAGCCTGATGGCTGTGGGGAAGTAGTTATTCCTGAACCTGGTCGTTTATAGTCTTCAGGCTCCTGTACCTTCTACCTGAAGGTAGCAGGGAGATGAGTGTGTGGCCAGGATGATGTGGGTCCTTGATGATACTGCCAGCCTTTTTGAGGCAGCGACTGCGATAGATCACCTCGATGGAAGTGATGTTTCGCCAACATTCGAGTTGCCTCCTGATTTCGCCTTGTAGGAGGTCATTGTATTCAGGCTCCGCTACAGCTGCCGAACATCTGTCTCATCCTCTTGTTTGGAGCAGAAGTCCCGTTTGGTCTTTTTGATGGCCTTACCAAGGTCGTATCTGAACTTCTTGTGGACCACTGTATCATCAGACATGAATGCCCGGTGTCTGGTCTTCAGAAGAGAGCGGATCTCAAAGTTCATCCAAGGTTTCTAATTGCGAAACATCCCCCCCCCCCTTATTGACGTCCCCAACAATGGTGGTAAATGCCTCGGGGTAAGACGTCTGGTGTTTGTTGACCATGGCGTGCAGCTCCTCCAGTGCCAGACGGACGTCTGCCTGGGGTGGGATGTAGACCGCGGTCAGGATGATGGAGGTGAATTCCCTCAGAAGGTAGAAGGGACGGCACTTCACCGCCAGATGTTCGAGGTGTGGAGAGCAGGAGTTGGACAGGACTACCACGTCTGAGCACCACGCAGAGTTGACCATGAGGCAGATGCCCCCTCCTCTCCCTTTCCCAGATGCCAAGGTACGGTCTATACGGTGGATGGAGAACCCTTCAGGCTGGACCGCTGAGTCTGGGGAGCTGGGGGTGAACCATGTCTCTGTAAAGCAGAACACAGAGCATTCCCTCAGCTCCCTTTGATAAAGCAGCCCTTAAGTCCTCCACTTTATTTTTAAGGGACTGTACGTTGGCCAGTAGAATAGTAGGGAGAGGGGGCCGAAGTCCCCTGCGCTTCAGTCTGACCTGAAGTTCTGCCCGTCGGCCACGTTTTCGGACACAATGGAGGTTCCCCCTTTCATTCCAGATACTGTGTTTACTCTACCTGCTGTTTCTGCGGACCTGCGTTGGACCGGTCCACCCATAACTATGTTAGTTGCGATTTACTGTATATAAATTGGTCTGCATCTGCCCAATAAGTATTTGATAGACAAAGTACAAGGATGCCCTCTCTATTTTTAATCCATGGGACACATAAATTAATTAGTGCTAGGAGCATAACTAGGCCATTTGGCCCATCAAGTCTACTCCGCCATTCAATCATGGCTAATCTATCTTTCCCTCTTAACCCCATTCTCCTGCCTTCTCCCCATAACCCCTGACACCCATACTAATCAAGAATCTATCTATCTCCGCCTTAAAAATATCCATTGACTTGGCCTGCACTGCCTTCTGTGGCAATGAATTCCACAGATTCACCACCCTCTGACTAAAGAAATTCCTCCTCATCTCCTTCCTAAAGGAACATCCTTTAATTCTGAGGCTATGTCCTCTGGTCCTAGACTCTCCCACTAGTGAACACATCTTCTCCACATCCACTCTATTCAGGCCTTTCACTATTCCGTAAGTTTCACATGAGTTATGACAATGCAGAAGTTGTTTTATATTACCTATGGTGCAGCCACAAATTATTCCAATTCATCCCACCATTCGATAACTTCAATAAACATGCAACATTGTTGAAAAAAAATTATTGCATGTTTCAGGGAATATATCAGTTTCAAGGCACAGTCACTGTTGTAATTTTCCAGCGTCATCCCAACCACAATTTTTTTCAAACTGAATTTCTCTCAATGCACAGCAGGAGGGACATAAACTGTTTAACAAACTGTATATTAAGCGATCCTCTTGTGCATAATTGCATTGGAAGGTACAGGTCATATTAAATAGTGGAATATCACAATTGCAGGATGATAGGTCATGTTTAGAGTTGGTACTTCTGGAAATTGTACTTGTTGTCTGCAGTTACAGTGTAAGGGAGTGGAGGCAAAGACTAGACTTTCTTCCCTTCAGCCACCTGGCCATTAAACACAACAACCTCGAATAAGCTCTGAAAAACAATAAACTTTTATTCTCATTATTGCACTACATGTGTGTGTGTGTGTGTGTGTGTGTGTGTGTGTGTGTGTGTGTGTTGGGTTCCCATTGTGATGAAGAACACACAGGCATCAATAGTGCAAAAATAATTTATTAAAGTTTAAAATGTGAATGATTCTTAAAATATAAGAACAATTTAAATGTTAAAGATGAGAATTATTATGTTCTTTCTTGTTGTGTCTCTTGTTGTGTTCTGTTGCTGTTTCCTGTTGATAAAAAGAGTAAATTTTAATACAGAGAGATTCAGCGGTCAAATTATAAGAAAGAAAATCTGAGAATTTATCTCAGAAGTCATCATTCAATGAAGCACGTTTTTAATGACAACATTCTTGGTTGATGTTCCATCCGTCAGGAAAACCTTGACATTTCCCTTCATTTTTCCTCGGCTAAGAGCCACATATAGTTGTCCATGCTGCAATACCGGTTTGTCGAGGTAGATCAACACCTTCTGCATTGTTTGTCCTTGTGCTTTATGGATCGTCATAGCAAAACTTGATTGAATGGGGAATTGGGTCCGCTGAAGGGGAATGTCTTCACCTTCTGTCAAAATGAGTGCTATCCTGGGAATGAGAACAATGTCATCTTTGAAGGCTCCCATGTTGATTCTTGCAATGATCAGATTATTGTATAGCTCTTCCACAATCATCCTCGTTCCATTGCATAGCTTTGGCGGTTCCAGGTTTCTCATTAATATGATTGGAGATCCTTTTTTCAACTCCAATTTGTGTAGTGGTAATCCAGAGAGCTTGAGTGAATCGAGGATTTTTTTTGGGAAGTGAGTATCATGAGTTCCGTCAGTTACAGCATTGAAAGAAAAGTACTCCTTAACGATTCCAGGGAAGCTCCCTGGATTTTGAAGCAACAGCAACAAAGAGAAGCAGGAGAAAACACTGATTGGCTCTAGCTCGAGTGGGAGGAGAGTTTGAAGTGAGTCAGAAGGGGAAAACTGTTTAAAACTGAGGAATTTGGTTTGTAAATTGGTAAATTAGACAATTTATCAATCAATATAAGCAAGATGGCTCTAAGGGAGCGGCAGTGAGGGGAGTGACCAGTGAGAAAAGTGCGAGTCTTTGGCTCGAGAGTCTTCGGAGAGGAGGCTACACAAACTGCTGGAGAGGGAGAGATGAAAGAAGGAGATGTCAGGCAAGCTGATTCAGTGTGATGCTTGCAGTATGTGGGAGGTCAAGGACACTGCTGGTGCCTCTGGCTACTACAAATGTGAGAAGTGCATCCAGGTACAGCTCCTGAAGGACCGTGTTGGGGAACTGGAGAAGCAAGTGGATGACCTCAGGTTCGTCCGAGAAACTGAGTCGTTCCTCGACAAGTCCTACAGTAAGATTGTTACACCTAAGGTACTGGAAGAGTGAAGGTGGGTGACGGTGAGAAAGGGAGGGAAACATGGAAAGCAAGCATCCCCGAGTGTTGTAGAAGAAGAAGCTCCGACTGCCGGCCCACGGCCAACTTCTACCGTGGGCGCAGCGTGGACTTACCATCAGAAGCGGTGTCCCTCACTGGGGATCCCTGGAGGGGAGCTTCGACTGCTGGCCCTGCGGTCTGCGGTACTTCTGGCTGCGGCGCGGCGGGAACTTTAAATCTACGACTGCCGGCCTGCGGTCTACACCAACCTGAAGCCGTGGTCTCCGGTGGAGGAGGCACCGTTTCTGGACTTACCTGGACTTTTTACCTTATCTGGACGCCCGCAGCGACAGCTGCGGAGGGTTGAAGTCCCGACCATGGGGAAAAATGGAGGAGGACTGGCCAATTTTTGTGCCTTCCACCACAGTGATGAATGCTGTGGTGGATGTTTGTGTTAAATTTTTACTGTGTTTTTGTGAGTTCTTTCTCATTGTACCGCTGCTGGCAAATTCATTTCACTTGCACTTTATGTGCAATGTGACGAATAAAACTGATTGTATTGATTCTATTGTATATACCGTAAGACTACTTGACCACCTTATCTACTTGTGATGCCAACTTCAAGGAATTACGCATCTGCATCCTGGATCCCTTTGGTTTCCCCAACATTCCCCAGGCTCTGTCATTCACTGTGAAGGTCCTACCTTGATTTGACTTCCAAATATGCAACACCTCACACTTACCTCCATTAAGCATTCCTCAGCCCATTTGCCCAACTGAACTAGATCCTGCTCTAATTATTGATAACCATCCTCATTATCAACAATGCCACCCACTTTAGTGTTATCTGCAAACTTGTTAACCATGCCTTCTACATTCTCATCCAAATAATATAAACAACAATGGGCCCTGCACCAATCCCTGAGGCATCGCACTAGTTACAGGCCTCTAGCCCAAGAAACAACCTTCAACCATCCCTCTCAGCTTTCTTCCATGAAGCCAATTCATTATCCAGGCACCTAGTTCTCGCTGGATCCCGTTAATATTGAGGTCTTCTTCAAATTATCGGTAGGGCTTTCCCTTTTAATGGAAAAATCACCCTGAATGCACATTCAAGGTGATTGTCCTTTCTCTGGCCCTCATGAATGGTGCTGCCCATCAGACACGGTTTGAACTGGGTCGAGGGGAGTCCTGGGGCTGTTGGGATGGGTTGTTCTTGGCGTAGTCCTGTGCCATTCATTCCTGCCTGCTGCTTAGTGGGTTGGGACCCTGTCTCCCTCCAGGGTTGATTACGGCATCTGCCCATGCAAGGGCCCTGTGCCATGGGGCAGTCAATGATTTCCTTGATTGCCCGAGCAGCTTGTAGTACCACTGATCGTGGGTCATCAGTTGACGGGCTCCTTAGAAAATGTTCCATTACTATATGGTCCATGACCTCCTCCAGTGTATGTCGGTGGGACTGGAGCCAGCGAGTGGAGAATCTCCTTAGTTTGGCTAACGCAGCTAAGGGTGGTTTTTAGAGTGGGACATCCACACATGGCACTGCTGTGCCACAACCACATGGCAGAGGCAAAGGTAGTGCAGTACTTTAGCCTTGATGGTGTCAGGGTCAGCAGTTGCCACACAGGGTAGTGAAAATTAAGCCTGCTGATCCTTACCACTAAGACACAGAGCCAAGATGTGCAACTAATTCTGACGCCACCACCCTTAACTCTCTCAGCAGTCATTTACGATAGATAAAAATATACTTCCACAATATCCTGCTTGGTAAGTTTAGTGTGAAGCCCATGGGTTGTATGTACACTCCCACCTGCATCCCTGGGGCATGTGCCTTCATTGGCATGAAGCTGCAGTGATCCCATTACAAGCAAACTGAAGGAACTTCAGATGCTGGTTTAAACTGAAGGTAGACACAAAAAGCTGGAGGAACTCGGCGGGACAGGCAGCATCTCTGGAGAGAAGGAATGGGTGAGATTTTGGGTCGAGACCTGAAGAAGGGTCTCGACACGAAACATCACCCATTCCTTCTCTGCAGAAATGCTGCCTGTCACGCTGAATTACTTAATCAAACTTGTTGGTCAACTCTTGAGTGGCCTACTGTTGCTCTCGCAGGATTCGCCACTTGTCTCCCATACGTGCCAGATCAGTTTCTCTCTCATGTGAATAGTCAGTGCAGTACTTCTCACATTCTTCAGCAGCGTGGCATCAGTCGCGACACCAGGTTGACAATGACACACTGACACTCGTAGTAAGGTGAAGTTACATAATATGGTTTATTTCTAAAGACAGACAATAGTGACAAGAAAGTCCAGGTCCACACAGGAGCATGGTCCTTTGCAATCACTGAGGCAACACCATTAATAAGAAGTCTTTCTCACCTCATCTGGTTGGGTCCAGGACTTTTCAGGAGTTGGGCCGACAAGGTGCAGATGAGTTGATTCAATAACTACTAATTGGATCCAGTTGTGGCACTTTTGACTGTGGCCTCGGCTTACTCCAGATTGCCGGTGTTTTCTGGCACCCAGGTACTTTTAGTGTGCTGATTGTAGACTTCTCTGGCCTATCTGCTGGCAACATGGATCAGTGCGGCCCTTAGGTAAGACGTATTGTCTTGTCCCAGGCTTTTCCTTGCAGCCCTTCTTAAATTAGATGTTAGTTATGCAATGATTTTGTTGACGGTAATGACATCTTTTTATAACAGAGGTAAGAAGAGAAAAAGGATTTTATGTACAGTACAATTGAGGGATTTTGCATTCTGTGTAAAGGACAACAAATTGGTGATCGTTATCTGCAAAGCATTGCTCACTCTTTGCAAATACGTTTTCATCTGAAAGCAGTATTGGAATAAAAAATAAAACAATTGTGTTCAAATTATACTTAAATAGCCAACAGAAACTAATTATGGGGTTCAGTAAGGATGCTAATAGAACAAACCAAGCTTGTTATTGTATAGAATATTGTTTTTTCAGATTGTTCTGGAGAATTTGATGAGAAAAAATATTGCAGAGGTGGTACAATATTCAAATTACTCAGAAGTTCAGAAAAATAAAAGAACATTTTTATTTTGCCAAACGCTACATAGAAGTGAATTCTTAGCTAGGAGATGATGTTGCAAACTCAATGAAAATTATCCATAGAATTCTCTTTCATTCAGGTTTTTTCCTGACAAATTCATAGGTAACTGGTAATATTTGTTTGCTGTTTCCATTGATGAAACTGAAAGAAGAAACACTAGACTTTGTAGCAATATAAGATACATCCCTTGGCATTGATTTAAATAACTTGTGTGAATAAGTGTGCAGTTGTACTGCTGCATAAGCTTTTTTGTGTGATAATGAACAAGTCCTTGCAACTGTAAGAACATTGTAGACATGATCCAAAATGTTCTGAGTATCTCCCTAATTGTTGCATCAATCATTGTGAACATTTTGCAGGTGGACATTCAAAATTACAAAATGTTTTGACAACTTTTCTAAATTTGTCAATTTCATCCATTCAGATGCGAATACTCATAAATAGTTAAAATATTGAAGAGCTGGAATTTAGAAGATAAACATAACAAAATCTCATCTCAGATTGCAAAGTGGTTCTCAAGGAGGAATGGCTCAAATAACATGAATGGAACAGTTAACGTCCATTAAAAGGGAAAGCCCTACATATAATTTGAAGATGACCGATGAAACTAGATTCTGGGGTTTCACTGATATTATGGAGCATCAGCCAAACTTGAACTTGAAGTTCCAGAGGAAGAATGTGATTGCATCTAGCCTTACTCAGACAGTCAACACTTTCCACAAGGTAAACTTCTGCAAAGAAGTACAGTATCAAGAGACAGCAATCACATTCCCAATGTCAAGTACAGGATAAATCAATAACTTGAAATCCAATTAGAAGATGAACAACTCGAGGAATACACAGAAAGAATGCAAGGGCTGTTGAGATGATTTAGGCCAGGTGTGAAAAATGTAAGCGTGGTAATCCTGCTCTGCCATTCTTATAAACCCCTTGGGGGATGATGTGCTGAACAAAGGATTGATACTGGAACAACTGCCATAGAAATAGACTGGAATGCCAGGAGTACCTGGCTACAAAGATATTTTGAATCTATAATATGAATATATAATAGGAATCTGGGGGGTAACTTTTTCATACAATGTGTGGTAGGTATATGGAACAAGCTGCCAGAGGAGGTAGTTGAGGCTAGGACTATCACAACATTTAAGAAATAGTTGGAAAGGTACATGAATAGGACCAGTTTGGAGAAACATGGACCAAATGCAGGCAGGTGGGACAAGTGCAGCTGGGACATGTTGGCCGATGTGGGCAAGTTGGGCCTAAGGGTCTGTTTCCACACTGTATCACTCTATGACTCTATGTAAATCACAGTCTATAGTTGATTTCCAAATTCCCAGGAGCAACGGAGCTGGAGCTGCCGTCTGTGAGGGAATCCCCAATCGTAACGGAGCTGGAGCTGCCGACTGTGAGGGAATCCCCGTTCCAGCGCAGGCTCACAGAAACAGCAGGTACAGTAAGTACAGCACCTGGAAACAATGGAGAGGCCTCCATTGTGTCCGGAAACGTGGTCGACGGGCAGGACTTCAAGTCAGACTGAAGCGCAAGGGACTTCGACCCCCTCTCCCTACCATCCTAATGGCCAATGTACAGTCACTTGAGAATAAAGTGGAGGACTTAAGGGCAAAGCTGCTTTACCAACGAGAGCTGTGGGAATGCTCTGTGTTCTGTTTCACAGAGACATGGCTCACCCCTAGCTCCCCAGACTCAGCAGTCCAGCATGAAGGTTTCTCCATCCATCGCATGGACCGTACACTGGCATCTGGGAAAGGGAGAGGAGGGGGCGTCTGCCTCATGGTCAACTATGCGTGGTGCTCAGACGTGGCAGTCCTATCCAACTCCTGCTCTCCACACATGGAACATGTGGCAGTGAAGTGCCGTCCCTTCTACCTACCAAGGGAATTCACCTCCATCATCCTGACCGCGGTCTACATCACTCCCCAGGCTGATGTCCATCTGGCACTGGGGGAGCTGCATGCCGTGGTCAACAAACGAGGGACTTCAACAAAGCCAACCTTAAGAAATCGCTCCCTAACTTCTACCAACCTGTCTCCTGCAGCACCAGAGGGTCAAACACCCTTGACCACTGCTACACGACCATCAAAGACGCCTATCGCTCTATCCCACACCCTCTCTTTGGTAAATCCGACCATACTTTGGTGCTGCTTCTTCCTGCCTACAGGCAGCAATTGAAGAGCGCACCCCCAGAGGTGAGGACTGTACAGAGCTGGTCGGGCAGGGCAGTGGAACAAATCCAGGACTGTTTGGAGTCTGTAGACTGGGCAATGTTCAGGGACTCGGCAACTGACCTGAACTGATACGCCACAGTCGTTACAGACTTCATAAAGAAATGTGTGGAGGACTGCATCCCAACAAAAACCTTCCGAGAGTTTCTTAACCAGAAGCCTTGGATGAACCATGAGGCCCGCACTCTTCTGAAGTCCAGATCCCGGGCATTCAGGTCTGGAGACACAGAGGTCTACAAGAAGTCCAGATACGACCTTGGTAAGGCCATCAAAAAAGCCAAAAGGAACCTCTGCTCCAAGCTGGAAGATGAGACGGATGTTCGGCAACTGTGGCAGGGCTTGAATGCCATCACCTCCTGTAAGGCGAAATCAGGAGGCAGCTCAATTATCAGCGAAGCATCACTCCCTGATGAGCTCAATGCGTTTTACGCACGCTTTGATAGGGAGAACACCGATGAGCCTTCCCGAGCCCCCATTCGCTGTAACGATATTTCAGTCACAGTCACAGAGGCCCACATCAGAAGATCCTTCAGTGGGGTGAACCCTCGGTAAGTGCCTGGACCTGATGGCATACCCGGTGGTGTTTGAAAAACCTATGCGGACCAACTGCCTGTAGTTTGTACGGACATTTTCAATCTCTCATTTCTGAGGTTCCCACCTGCTTTAAAAGGGCATCAATAATAAGAGCTAAGAAGAGCAAGGTGACGTGCTTCAATGTCTATCGACCAGTGGCACTAATGTCACTGATGAAGTGCTTTGAGAGGTTGATTATGGCGCATATCAACTCCTACCTCGACAAGAACCTCGACCCACTGCAGTTCGCTTACCGCCATAACAGATCAACGGTGGATGCGATCTCACTGGCCCTCCACTCCGCTCTGGACCACTTGGACAACAAAAACTCATATGTCAGGCTGTATTCATTGGCTACAGCTCAGCATTTAATACAATCATCCCCTCCAAGCTGGTTAACAAGCTCTCAGATCTGGGTCTCTGCGCATCCCTCTGCAATTGGATCCTCAACTTCCTCATCCACAGACCACAGTCTGTCCATATTGCTGGAAATGTGTCATCCTCTATAACAATCAGCACGGGAGCACCTCAAGGCTGTGTGCTCAGCCCTCTGCTTTACTCACTCTATACTCATGACTGAGTAGCCGGACATAGTGCGAACTCCATCATCAAGTTTGCCGACGACACCACTGTTGTGGGATGAATTACTGATGGGACGATTCAGAATATAGAAGTGAGATCGACCGATTGACAAAATGGTGCCAACACAATAACCTGGCTCTCAACGCCAGCAAAACCAAGGAAATGATTGTGGACTTTGGAAGGGGTAGGATAGGGACCCACAATCCCGTTTACATCAACGGGACGATGGTGGAAAGGGTCAAGAACTTCAAATTCCTGGGCGTGCACATTTCCGAAGATCTTTCTTGGTCCCAGCACACTGATGCAATCATAAAGAAAGCACATCAGCACCTCTACCTCCTGTGAAGACTACGGAGAGTTGGCATGTCAAAGAGGATTATCTCGAAATTCTACAGGTGCACAGTAGAGAGCATGCTGACTGGTTGCTTCGTGGCTTGGTTCGGCAACCTGAGGGTCCAGCAGCGGAATAGGATGCAGAAAGTTGTAACCACTGCCCAGACCATCATCAGCTCTGACCTCCCGACCATCAAAGGGATCTATCGCAGTCGCTGCCTCAAAAAGGCAGCCAACATCATCAAGGACCCACACCATCCTGGCCACACACTCATCTCTCCTCTACCATCGGGCAGAAGGTACAGGAGCCTGAAATCTGTTACATCCAGGTTCAGGAACAGCTACTTCCCCACAGCCATCAGGCTATTAAACTCGCCAACAAACAGATTCTGAACTGTAACAGCTATATTCTGCAATGGTTCAATAAAATGGAAACATTGTGTGAATCCTATTGATCAATAATGTATTGATATTTTTTTCCACTCTGTCTTCACACCTTGTTATTGTGTTAATAAATCCTGGC
The DNA here is from genome assembly GCF_010909765.2 of Amblyraja radiata. Lineage (NCBI taxonomy): Eukaryota > Metazoa > Chordata > Chondrichthyes > Rajiformes > Rajidae > Amblyraja > Amblyraja radiata. The sequence goes on from NC_045961.1 coordinate 60,885,663, forward strand.
AAACCCAACATTTATTTTCCATTTCCAGCTAACATTTGAGGAATCGGCACTGACAAGGTTCTTGAATTGCTGCAGTTCTTCTGATGCTGTGGTGTAGACAGTTCCAAGATATACCATGTGATAATCAAGGAATAACTACCTATCCATGTTAATCTGGTGTGATACTTGGAGGGGAATCTGCAGCTGCAGGTGTTCTTATACTCATTGCCCTTGTCCATCTTAGTAGTAGATGTTGTGAACTTAGAATTGAGCTGTTTGACTAGCCTAGTTAATTGACATTAGCGTATCTTGTAGATAGGACAATCTGCATTCAGGATGAGCTGGTGATGGAAATAATGAATATTCGTGTTGGTGTATGTCATCCAGACAAGTGCGTATTCCATCATATTCTTCACCTGCCCTAAAGATGGTGAAAATGCTTTTGTTTTAATAAGAGGCGCCGGGTCTAATTTTCTCTTCTAGCCATAGCATTTATATGGTGGATCTATCTGAGTTGAATATGAAATTGTCATGATTATGTTATTATGTAAAATGATAGTTGTCATATCTGAAATACAATGTGTTGTTTCAGGCTCCTCGGTAAAGGAGAAATGGAAAGAAAAGGAAGCAGTAGCCAACAAATGTGTATTGATAATGGTCAAAAACAGCAAGTTAAACCTAGGAATGTAAGAATAAATTATCTAGACATGTTTGATGATCAAATATAGTTAGCTTCGTACCATACTTTTGCAATATTATTTACATGTGAAGTCTTGTAATAATCAGGGATTTAGTTAGGTATTAGCAAAATTACCTTTTTACTTCAAAACCATGGTGTTCATACCAGGTGATAAAAAAAAATGTCTTCCATGTGCACAGAAATTGTGATCAACCACCATCTGCCTAACCCTTTATCTTCCTCCCGCATCTCCCCACACCCCCATGTCCACAATACCTTAACCTGTAGCTCACCTGAGAGTCAATGCTGGCAAGAAATAGCTGCTCATTATTAATTTATTTGCTCCATGTTCACATGAAGTTCCCTCCTTGTGTACTTTGCCAATGTAATCAAAACATTTTAACATTAATGAGAAATGTTTGAACCTGAATTGTTCCTTGCTCACTCCCTTCACAGCTGGATTTCCCCATATACATGTAAATTTTAATACCTGGAGAATTTTGTTAGTAAGTCAGTGCCACATTTTATTCAAAATGATAACTGAATACAACTCTTCAGACTCTACATGGAATGTATGTCAGTAACAATTAAAAGCAAAAGTACATTTGATTGATTGAAAGGAAATGCATGGAAGCGGGTCCTTTGACACACTAAGAAAGCCCACTCTGACCCGTGATCACCTGTTCACACAAGCTCTATGTTACCCCATTTTTGCATCCACTCCCTTCACACTAGGGAATTTACAAAGGCCAACTAACCTGCAAATTTGTATGCCTTTGGGATGTGGGAGGAAACCGGAGTACCCGGAAGAAACCCATGCTGTCAACGTAATCACTGGAAGAACGTGCAAACTCTACAAGGACAGCACCCAAGGTCAGGATCAAGGTCTTTGGCACTTCGAGGCAGCAGTTCCAACAGCTGTTCCACTGTGAAGTCCTAACTTTTGTTGTAATAAATTCTCTTATACCACAGTTCGCGGTAACATTGAATTCTGCTATCTGCTGAATAATATTTAGATTTCTGTTAAGGAATCCTACTGGCAGATTATGATCATTAGGGCAGGCACGTTGGCGCAGCGGTCGAGTTGCTGCCTTACAGCGCTTGCAGAGTCAAAGACCCGGGTTCGATCCCGACTACGGGTGCTGTCTGTACGGAGTTTGTACGTTCTCCCCGTGACTTGCGTGTGTTTTCTCAGAAATCTTTGGTTTCCTCCCACATACCAAAGATGTACAGGTATGTAGGTAAATTGGCTTGGTATAAATGTAAATTGTTCCTAGTGTGTGTAGGATAGTGTTAATGTGTGGGGATTGCTGGTTGGCGAGGACCCGGTGGGCTGAAGTTTCTGTTTCCATGCTATACCTCTAAATTAAACTAAAGTAAACTAAAATTAATTCAGATAAGTACTGCCATTGAGGAAAACCTGGAGACAGCCCTGGTCTTCAAGCCACCATCCAGTTTTCTGGTATACTGACTTGAAAATGAGTCAAAACTGCCCAATGTCCTTTCTGGAGCGCTGGTATGGGTGTTGTTGGATGCAGGGACTACCGGTCTCCAGAGGGTTAGTATGGACATTGTGGGCCAAATGGATTCTTGGGGTGGCAGCTCAGTCCCTCAAGCCTGATGTGCTGGCAGCTCACTCACGACTGGTGGGATGGCAGTTGACCTGCGGCTATTCCTTGAAATTCCATTTCATGCAGAGTGCAAGGCCACCAAATTCAAATCAATTTTCCTACCATTTCAAATAGGGTGCAAGGCCACCAAATTCAAGTGCAGTTTCTTACCTCTTCGAGCAGGGTGCAAGGCCACAAAATTCAAGTGCAGATTCACACCATTTGAAGGAGGGTGCAAGGCCACCAAATTCAAATGCAGTTTCATACCATTTCATGCAGGGTGCAACGACACCACATTCAAATGCAGTTTCATACCATTTCATGCAGGGTGCAAGGCCACCACATTCAAATGCAGTTTCATACCATTTCCAGCAGGGTGAAACCACCATAAAACCACGCAAAACACCACACTCTCAGTTCAGTAGACATTCAGTGTGTTCAGTTGATTCACAGCTCAGACAGAGTCGTGACCTCTTCCTCCCCATCATGCAGAGACTGAGCCACACCCACACTTCCGGGTTTTATAATCACTCCCCCTCCCACCGGAAAAGGTGTGGCCTTCATGGCATGATTGGCAGGAGAGAGATTCTCAACATTTTTTAAACACTAATAACACTTTTATTTTTCATTGATGGGAAGAATCCTCTGCACCTGAGTAAGATGGCCAAAAATCACAGCTGTAAGTGGTAGCATTGTATCTAAAATCAATATATTGCGAACAGGAAGTTGTTGTTAGACAAATAACCCTTTGCAGTGCCTTCAACCCAAAACCCCCCAAACAACCCATTGCAGTGCCTTTTCACCAACCCAAAAACCCCCAAACAACTCTTTGCAGCGCCTTTTCACTTCAACCCAAAAACTCCCAAACACCCTTTGCAGTGCCTTCAACCCAAAAACCCCCAAACAACCATTTGCAGAGCCTTTTCACTTCAACCCAAAACCCCCAAACAACCATTTGCAGTGCTTTTCACTTCAACACAACCCCCCCCCCAAACAACCATTTGCAGTGTTTTTTTCACTTGACACAAAACCCCCCAAACAACCATTTGCAGTGCGTTTTCACTTCAACCCAAAACCCCCCAAACAACCATTTGCAATGCCTTTTCACTTCAACCCAAACCCCCCCAAACAAACATTTGCAGTGCCTTTTTACTTCAAACCAACTATATTTTCATTTTCAAACCACATTAAAGGCACTCACAGTTGAGTAGACATGTGTTCAGTGTTATTCAGAGCTCAGAGAGACGTGAACCTCTCGCTTCCTCCATCTTGCAGAGACTGAGTGAGGCACACCACTTCCGGGTTTTATAGTCCCTCCCGTGCCTTTCCCCACAATGGAAATTTTTGATTCTGGTGTGGGGGGACGTTTGTGTTGAATCTCTATAATGTGTTGTGTCCATTTTCTATATTTTTTTTAACCTTTTTCTATGGTTTGTATGGAAACTTATTATCTATTTTATGTAAAGCACGTTGGTGTCAATGCGAGTTGACTTAAAACGTGCTATATAAATAAAACTTACTTACTTACTTACTTACTCCCTCCTCCAACCAGCAGGGGCAGCAGAGAGAATGGCAAAAATGTTTTAAACATTAATATCTCTCTGATTTTTCATCGATGGGAAAAATCCTCCGGTCCAGTCCAGCGGGGGCTCTGAGTGAGGTGGCCAAAAATGACGGCCGTAAGTGGCGGCGTTCTCTCGGAAATCACATTGCAGTGAGTCAAATGCGGTCAAGATCTTACTTTTAGTTATATAGAAGATAGATGTTGCCAATTGCTCGGTGTTCAGGAGTTTTATTCTTCCCTGAAACGTAGATTGATGATTCCCCTATTGTGGGAATGTGCTGTACATTGCAAGATATTGCCATGTTCTTTACATCAGCCTAATTAGAAATGGAGATATGAAAATGTATGAAAACTGTGTCTTTCAGTGCTCCTGCCAATCCAGCCTGCTCTGCAGTGGCATTTATGGTTCCACTCATCCTTTCTGAGAGAACTCGATTCTCATCAGTCATTGCTCCTCAATGAGGTGCACAGTTGTGATCTGCTCTACGATATGATACGATACGATACAATGCGATACAAAATACCTTTATTTATCTCAGGAGGGAAATTAATCTGGCAACAGTCAAAAAGCACAAATTACATGAAACATGAAATTAAAGTGACGAGTGGAAAGGATTGGGGATGTGCAAAGATTGGAGAGGGTGGGGGGCGGAGTTAGTCTCAGCCTACCCCACGACAGAAGGTGGAGTTGTACAGTTTGATAGCGACAGTAAAGAAGGATCTCCTGTGGCGTTCTGTCCTGCAACTTGGTGGAACCAGTCTGTTGGTGAAGGTACTCCTCGGGTATATTGTCCAAAATGCTCCGCAGTTTGAGGAGCATCCTCCCTTCCAAGACCATCTCTCATGAATCCAACTCCATCCCCATAACGGAGCCAGCCTCCCTGATGAGTTTGTTAATCCTATTGCCGTCCGCGGCCTTCACCCTGCTGCCCCTCCACATGGCAGCGAAGGAGATTGCACTGGCTACCAACGATTGGTAGAACATCTGCAGCATCTTACTATAAAAACATTATGAGGAAAAAATGTTTGCATTTCTCCCTTTTCATATGTTTTCTTCTCCGATTCCAAAATAGTTAATCTGCTCTGAAGTTCCTCTCCTCATTCAATGGATGAATAGCCAGGCAGCAAAAGCAATTTGCCTAACAATTAAAGGTTAACTCAGAAAACCAACTTCGGACACACCACTCCCTGAATGTTCCAAAACAATGTAGAGTTTTCTGAAAACTGAGCAGAACTTGTCCATAACCAACTTTTCTTCAAATCAATACCATCTTGCCTTCATGTAATTGATGTTTCCTTTCATGACATCTGTTGGCAGTTCTCCTGGCACTCAATAGTTACAGTACAATGTGTAAGTTGGCTGCATTGCGAAAGGTTCCTGTGTCAAATCATCATTTGTCTATCCTGCAAACTTTTGGCACAAACTACTGCAAAAAAAAACAAATGCACTCAAACAATGAATGCTTTAATTTGGTGATCAAATTTTAACTACTGTTATGATCTCTCAAAATTTCACTTGAGCAAAGATTTATGATTTTATACTAAGAGCATGAAAGAAATCATTATTCTGTAATCACAGTTATAAAAATGCAAATTAGATAATTTATATGAAATAAACCTATTAGTAAATTAAGGAGCACTGGATAAAATCTGATTTATACATTTTGATATGGAAGACAATATTATTCATAGTTTCCAAGCTAGTAATATAAAATGTAAATGAAATGGCAGTCAATCAGTTAATTTGTTTTTTTTAATGTACATACAATCTGCCTGTGTTGCCACAATGGCATACAATGTTGCCAATAATCTTACTTTTCATAGTTTAGATATTCTATATGTATTTACGTAATGAGGATGTTGTAAAATTTAATTCTCAACAGCCATAGATTTCATAAATCAGAATGTTAGTGCTCAAGTTCTATGTGGATGATATCTTAACATGTTTAATTGCAAAGCAAACCAGTTTTAAAATCAGAGATAATAAGATTATCTGTATTAATGAAAAATACTTTCATAACTATCCTGTTAAATATAATTTGGAACTTGCAATTTGTAGCATTAAGCTAAAATATTTCACAATTAATGGCACATCTTCACATCGCAAGTGAATGACAAAACATCCCATGTGGACAGAGCATCAAGCCCCTCTCAATTTGCCTTAAATTGCTTCAACCACTGCATTACTCTCAAGAAATTTACTACATGCTTCTGCTTCTTTGTATTGGGTCTTGAGGTGTTGTCTAGGGAGAACTAGCAGGCTGGATAGGGAATTGTCTTCATGGAAGATGGCAGATGCTGGATGGCTGTTTTTCGGGCTGGAAGCCTGTGATTAATGGTGCGGCTCAGGAATGGGTACTGAGCCCATTGTTGTTTATGGTTTATATCTATCAACAATTTGGATAAGAATGTACAAGTCAAGAATAGTAATTTTCCAGATAACACTAAAGTGAATGATATTGTAGACAGCGAAGATGGTTATGAAAAATTACAGCAGGGTCTTGATTAGCTGTGCAAGTGGGCGGAAGAATGTTAATGCAGTTTAATGCAGATAAGTGAAAGGTGTTGCATTTTGGGAAGTTCAACACTGGCAGGACATTCACGGTGAATGGCAAGGGACTGGAGAGTATTGTAGAAAGGTGGGGTCTAAGAGTGCAGGTACATTCCAGTTTAAATTCCATTTGGAATATTTTGGAGGACCAAGAAACCAAGAACCAAGTACACAGTTCCCTGAACATGGCGTCACAGGTGCAATAAGGTTTTTGGCTCATTGGCCGACATCAATCAGGGTAGGATGTTATTTTACCAGTGTATCAGACATTGGTGAGGCCACTTTCGGAGTATTCTGTTCCGCTTTGGTCACCCTGCTATAGGGAATGCTGGAAAGAGTGCAGAGAAAATTTACAAGGATGTTGTCAGGACTTGAGGGCCAGAGCTAAAGGGAGAGGTTGGGAAAACTAAGACTATATTCCTAGAAGCACAGGAGCATGAGGGTTGATCTTATAGAAGTACATAAGATCAAGAAGGAAATAGAAAGGGAAAAACTAATAGGAAACTGAGGGACAACTTTTTTCACAAAGAGAGTGGTGGGTATATGTAACAAGCTGTCAGGAGTTGATGCTGTTATTATTAAGACATTTGAAGAGGTGCATGGATAGGAAATGTTTAGAGGAATATGGGCTAAATGCAACAGGTGGGACTAGTGTAGATGGGGCATTCTGGTTGGCATGAACTCTGACTAATTGATCTTCACAATAGACAATAGATAATAGTTGCAGGAGTAGGCCATTCGGCCCTTCGAGCCAGCACCGCCATTCAATGTGATCATGGCTGATCATCCACTATCAGTACCTCGTTCATGCCTTCTCCCCATATCCCCTGACTCCGCTATCTTTAAGAGCCCTATCAAGCTCTCTCTTGAAAGTATCCAGAGAACCGGCCTCCACTGAGGCAGAAAATTCCACACTCACAACTCTCTGTGTGAAAAAGTGTTTCCTCATTGTCGTTCTAAATGGCTTACCCCTTATTCTTAAACCGTGGCCCCTGGTTCTGGACTCCCCGAACGTCGGGAACGTGTTCCCTGCCTCTAGGGTGTCCAAACCCTTGATAACCTTATATATTTCAATAAGATTTCCTCTCATCCTTCTAAATTCCAGAGTATACAAGCACAGCCACTCCATTCTCTCAGCATATGACAGTCCCGCCATCAAGGGAATTAACCTTGTGAACCTACACTGCACTCCCCCAATAGCAAGAATGTCCTTCCACAAATTAGGGGACCAAAACTGCACACAATACTCTAGATGTGGTCTCACTAGGGCCCTATACAACTCCAGAAGGACCTCTTTGCTCCTATACTCAACTTCACAGGAAAACCTACAGCCTATGATTTTTTCATACCTTGTTTCTTGTCATAAGTAATGTTCAAAAGTAGACCAAATAAACATATTTTGAGCAGCAGTAAATTTATAGATAGCTTTTGTTCTATAGATGTCCTGTGCAATCTTGAATGGTCATCAACGCATCTTTTCCAAGAAACTGTATTTTACTCTGTTAATGTGCACTGCATATTGTGCTGACTCCCAATTAGGACTGCACCAAAAAGGAAAATTAGCCAAAAGTGCAGTTCAAAATTACACATGTGCCTTTCTCTCAGAAAGCTGTAATCTGTGCAATGTTGACAGGGTGTGTAATGCTTTGCTTCCTGAAGTCAATCACAATCTCCTTTGTCTTCCTGACTATGAGGAAGATGTTGTTGTCTCGGCACAAGTTTATAAGGTTCTTAATCTGCTTTCCGTACTCTGTCTTGTCATCATTTGATATCTGGCTAAATATAGTGGTGTCATTTGCGAACATGTAGATTGAGTTGGATTGGTATTTTGCCGCACAATTGTGTATGTATATAATTGTGGCAACAGTCACAGTAGGGGCTGAGAAAGCATCATTGTGGAGTACCAGTGTTAAGTATTATTGTCGAGGATGATTTGTCACCCATCTTACTAATAGTGTTCTGTTAGTCAGGAAGTCAAAGATCCATTTGCGGAAGGGAGTACAGACTCCAATTCCATAAGTCTGGAGATGAGTATGACTGGGATAATTGTGTTCAAAGCAGAGCTCTAGACGATGAATGGTCTTACATGGGTGTACTTCTTATCCAGGTATTCCTGGGACCTTTGGGTAAACTGCAGTGGATCAAGACTGCTTGGTAGGCTGGAATTAATGTGTGCCGTAACTAGCCTCTCATAGCACTTCATGATGGTGGATGTCAAGGCCGCTGGCCGGTAGTCATAAAGGCATGAGTTCTTGCATTTGTTTGGAAAGATCTTGATTTTCTTTGGCAGTGCTTGCTTTTCTTTGGCAAAATCTTGATTTTCACTGGCAAATTTTCAGGGTACACACAAATACTTCTTATGCAGACTGATGAAAGGAGTTGAAGCAAGCCACTTTAGGAATGTAATTAGGGGTTTGTTTGTTTGATGCCTTATTGCAGTGCTGGTGGAATTGTAAAGCAACATTTGAGCAATGAATATCATCAGTATGCCATGTTGCTAATCAGTGCGTGATTGTGGCAGTAGTGGTAGGAGTTTAGAGAGGGCAACGATGTGCAGGGAGACTGTAGCTATGCATGGTATTCAGGTGATGGGTTTTTCTATCATCCTACTTTGCTCATCTAGCAGAGGTATCTGATGTGGAGCACAAAAATCTGCATTGGATTTGCCAGCATTGCTGGCTTTCCATGAGTGGGCTGAAATACCATTTGATTGCCCTCTTATACCCTTAAGAGCTCCTCTTAATATACCAAATGTTTTCATCAAGGGAAACCATTTCTATTCTCACAATATACACGTGGAGCCTTAATCATCTTCTTGCTCCATTGTGCCTGCTGGTCTTCTGCCTGCAGTTCTTGGTATCTCAAATTTCTGTTCCCCTGATTTGAGGTACCAGTGGGTGTCTTCTGATTGCAGATTATGCAGCCTGCAGCAATTATTGCTTTGTCTCTGTTGGATGTCTACTCCAATACACATATTGATTTGGGAAAAAAAAGTGTGATTTCATTGGCAGGAGACGGATGGCTTTTGCCCCACTATCTTTGTTCTTCCATCGTGCCTCAATTCAGCTGGTGTGGTTGGAATATGGATGTGCGTAAATTAGAGAATAGATAGAACTTTATCTCCTAGACCAAGGGGGCTGCTCGAAAACATGTCATTGATCATCAATAATTTATTCTCATGATTTGTCACCACCTCCACAATGTGTGTGTGGAAACACATTATTATGAGAAGAAAATCTGGATTACTAATAGTAGTGTGTGAGTATATGAAGGCAGTCAAAGGATGACTCCACACATTGGAAACCAGTAAAACCAGCTGCCAAATCCCAATGACTGAGATGACACCCATTTCCCATTCCCAAGTATGTGAAATAATCTTGTTCACATTACCTTAGTTGGCATCACTAATGTAATGGTGGGAAACAAACTGACAGATGTGGCAGACACCTGCAATAGCTAATGAACTGAACCTATGTTCAACCTATGAACAAGTTAGGGATCAATCTAACTGACCTTAATTGAGAGACAAGTCCAGGAACAAGGACATGACTAAAGATCTTCCCACAGAATGTCTCATAACTCAGCAATGATGGCCTTGAATAATCTGAGCCCCTAAATACACAACGTGCATTAAAGAAGTTCAGGTAGAATGTGAGGTCTCTGGTCCGAAACCCTTAATCTATCTTTTTGAATAGACAATAGACAACAGACAATAAGTGCAGGAGTAGGCCATTCGGCCCTTTGAACCATTCAATATGATCATGGCTGACAATCCACTATCAGTACGCTGTTCCTGTCTTCTCTCCACATCCCCTGACTCCGCTATCTTTAAGAGCTCTTGAAAGCATCCAGAGAATTGACCTCCACTGCCTTTTGAGGCAGAAAGTTCCACAGATTCACAACTCTGTGTGAAAAGGTTTTTCCTCATCTCCATTATAAATGGCTTGCTCCTTATTCTTAAACTGTGGTCCCTGGTTCTGGACTCCCCCAACAGCGGGAACATGTTTCCGGCCTCTAGCTTGTCCAAACCCTTTAATAATCTTAATCCAGTCTGAAGAAGGGTTTCGGCCCGAAACGTCGCCTATTTCCTTCGCTCCATAGATGCTGCTGCACCCGCTGAGTTCCTCCAGCAATTTTGTGTACCTTTAATAATCTTATATGTCTCAATAAGATCCTCTCCCTCAACCTTCTAAATTCCAGAGTATACAAGCCCAGCCGCTCCATTCTATCAACATATGACAGTCTTGTCATCCCAGGAATTAACCCCGTGAACCTACGCTGCACTCCCTCAATAGCAAGAATGTCCTTCCTCAAATTTGGAGATCAAAACTGCACACAATACTCCAGGTGTGGTCTCACTAGGGCCATGTACAACTGCAGAAGCTCTTTCCTCCTATACTCAACTCCTGTTGTTATGAAGACCAACATGCCATTCGCTTTCTTCACTGTGTGCTGTACCTGCATGCTTATTTTCAGTGACTGATGAACAAGGACCCCCCAGATCTCGTTGTACCTCCCCTTTTCCCAACTTGACACCATTCAGATAATAATCTGCTTTCCTGTTTTTGCCACCAAAGTGGATAACCACACAAAAGGAGATTTGAATATCAAAATGTTAGTGTGGAATTAAAATGTTGTGATAAATCTGATTAAGCATGTTGCAGGAAATTGTCACTTAAAATCGCTGAAGTACGTATAAGAAAGACCATTAACTGTTTTATCAAAAATAACGTGGAAGAAGATGTATCACAACTCAAACCCAGTCATCAAAGTGAACAACTCCAGGATGGTTGAACACCTCCCTCCTTATTAGGTCACAAACATGGAAAAAAATGTAAAGTGACAATCAATGGTTGGCTATATATTTTGGAACATTATTGACAATCTTGTCAAACAGCTAAGCAGAAAACAAAGTTTCAACTGCTTCATGTACTCTGATCTTATCTTTTGCCTGAAGTGATATCTGCTTTCCAACCAGACTCACGTGAGAGATCTTCACCCATCTGCATCTACCTGAGCTATACGGGGGAGAACTGAACAACCTGATCTTCCATTTCTAGGAAACTGTAGCAAGCCAAAGCATTACCTTATTGGCAGGTACGTTACAGGCCTACACTGCTGAGGCCTCATACCTAGAATGCCTTGACAATCAATGAAGAAGGGAAGGCCAGGGGTTGAACCTTGCCCAGTGCCAAACCTGTCAATTATTGTAAAATAAAATCTCCTAATTTAGAAATATTTAAAAGTAAAATCATTAAAAACTTGTTAAACAAAGACATTATAATAATATAATAAAATAAAACTAGTAGAATATTAGTAAACTTTTTATTTTCTTCTTGAATTCATGATAGAGAAACTCCATCCGAATGAATTTAATCTTGCTCCTGGTATGATTTGAAACTAATCTAAGATGTTCCTGTAATAATGCTGGGAAACTCCAGCCTGATTAGGCTCCATTGTTGGATTCCACGCAAAGGAGCGGAGTGACAGATGAGCTGGCCCCTGAGACACAGCATGTCTGACACTTTCAGTAGGTCCATGTAACTCTGGGACTTAGTCATCTGGGAGTGCTTGTATGTCACAGGTTTTCTTCAGAATCACCAGCCAGGGTCAGTGCAATTTGTCTCTTAGTTTTTTTTTTGCTTCATGGATGGAATAATAATCGTTATTTTTCTTCCATCGCAAATAAAACCAAACAGTTTGATTTCAGTTACACTGACAGGATAGGTATAGAATACAAATCCATTGTCAAATGTAATATTCATCTAACAACATTTCTCAAGCAATTCAGAACAAAATAGTAAAATATTAAAACATTACAACAGAGCAGAAATAGGTGCCCATCTAAGATTGGGGTTAGGCCACAATGTCAAAACAATGTATTGAATCTGATATATCTCACACCTGTCATGCTGTCACTAGGTGAGAAATGAAATGAAAAGTTCCAATCTTATCACTGTCAAACTGAAGTTTGACAGTCCCCCAAAAAATGCTTCTGCAATTTAAAAATGCTGCGCAAGTTTTAACAAAAACAATTGCTTTTGCTGTATTATTAAAGTTGGCTTAATATTTGAATTTTGTCAGTTACAATTCAGAAGTAAAGCTTAATTTTATTTTGAAAATATGTGCCAGTGTTTTGAAATTGTGGCAGATATAGTAGATTTGTTGCTACCAGAATATGGGTACTCATGGTTTGGGGACTGGAACTATTCTTAAAAATGTAAAATGCCAGCTGCAGTGGAAATTCACATTATTGAGCTGAAGCACTAGTTCGACTGGTACACAGTAAACATCCACCAACACACCCAAAGGAGATAAATCATTATAGTCAAACCAGCATGTCCTTTTGGAGCTCAGTGTCTCAGCTGATCCCTCTTCCCTTCACATAAACGACTCTTAGCAGTAGGGACAACATTTCCCCTCTCACAATTTAAGGAGTCTTTGGTGATCAGTTAGCTAATGATTGATTTCTCCTGAAACCAAATGTGTTTGCTGCTTTCCAAATTGTGGTTGTCTACAAGGATTGATGTGACAGGTTCTCAAGTGCATTTTGCTGATATGGAAGTTCAGCACGTACCAATTCCTCCAGGCATATCAGAGTTTTCCTTTGGAATTTAACGTGTTGCAACTAATGAACAAAACATACATGGTGCATGACAATTTTGTGGATGAGGAGGCAGTAGGAAGAGGATAAAAACTCTTTGCAAAGGTGTTCAAGGTGCAATTCTCTGACCTGAAGAATATTCTTCTTAAATTTATCAACCAGGTCTAGTTACAGGTATAATCCCAAAAATAGGAATGACACCATTGTCAGTGCCTATCAAAATAACCATACTAATTAATTTTTATGTCACACTTTTCTCCCGGTAAGGCTGTAGAAATTTGAAAAGGTCTGGCTGCTTACCTTCTCTGTTGTATAAGGAAGGAAACTGTGGGTCTTATTTCCAAAGAGATAACCGCATTTTACGCTCTTCAGTTGAAGACCAGCAGGCAAAAAGCACAGAGCTTCACTAATATTACGTGCAGGTGATACATTCAACACTACAAACTGCTGGAAGTATTGGGTAAATTAACTCCCTCAATGTCAGCTGATGTGGAACAATGGATAGCACATATACGTAATTCAGTTAAATGTTTGATACCTAGGCAATAGGCATGCTCTCTTCATTCCGTGGCTATTCACTGTAATATCTGTGACATGAGCCACTACATGAACTAACTGTTCACTTCAGAGCTATGAAAGTTGTTTGACAGTACCATAAAATGCAACACATGGATATGAATACAGCAGGCATACATTGAAATATGTGGAATAAAATGTGACAGAGCTGACCAATATAAAGCAGAAATATTACTTTAGCTGCCCGGACCAAATAGAAGTGCCCTTCAATATCTGTGCTGTGTAGGATAACGGTTCAGTGTCACCTGCTACATGTTCTGCACCCTCATCATTGTGAGAACTCTGTTCAGCAGTGACAGGTTTATCACTTCAATATTTTGCAGATACCCACTTGGCATGCTGAATAGTGGAAGAGTAAGAGAATAAGGAAGATGGCAATCTATCGATGAGTTCTCAGCCCTTGTTATCTATTTGCAACTCATCCAGATGTATTACCATTGACAGTAAACCTAATTCCCATTCACCAATGGTCACACATCATCCTTTCCTTTGTCCTCTTGGGAATAATGGGGTGTCGTATCACTAAGGAACGATATAATTGCAAGATAAAAGATCAAACGTGCTGGAATAGCTCAGCAGGTCAGACAGCATTTCTGAAGAACATGTGTAGATGATGTTTCATTGGGACCCTTCTTTAGACTGATCCCACTGAGTTGCTCCAGCACTCTGTGTCTTTTTTTTGTAAACCAGTATCTGTAGTTCCTTGTATCTACTATAAAATTGTGCTAATGTCATAATGCACAGAAACAGGCCCTTCTACCCAGCTCATCCATACCAACCAAGATGCCCCATTTACGTTAGTCCCATTTGGTCCACATCCCTCTGAAACTTTCCTATCCATGTACCTATGGGTCTAAAGTGTGATAGGTGTTTATTTTTGTATTTGTTCTTTTTTTCAATGAAGGCCAATAGTTTGTTTACCTCCCTAATTGTTTACACTTTAGGTTACAGTAACTGATGTACAAAAATGCTCAAGTCCCTCTGAACACCATTGCCTTTGAATAGCCTAAAGTGGATAATATCTGTGTTGCATATCACATTCCATCTGCCATATCCCTTCACAACCCAAACTATCTCTTGTATCATCAGAAACTTAATATCCTCATCCAAATTGATAAAAGTTGGGGACAGCTGGGACCCAGCGACAATCCTCATGGCACTACACTAGTTATAGACTTCTAACCCTGAATCCATGCTAGTCAATCAAATATTCTTCACTTCCACCCATCCACTCCATCTTCAAGGTGTATAGCATTAGGAAAGCTGGAAAGGGGGGGTGATATATTTGAAGTTAGAATAATGTATCAGTGTGTCCAGGAGGAAATTATCCTTTGACATTCTGAAAGCAGATTGATGGAGGGACATGATCCTTTGACATTTTGAAAGCAGAATGATGGAGGGACATGCTGGCTGATAGGATTGCATTGAGGATACAAGAAGGATGAAGATGGTCCATTGTGTGTAAATGTTAATGGTATGAAAGGATAAGATGAATCCTTGGCTGTGGTCTGGGAATGAGTGGAAGGATGAGTGCAAGTAATAGCCAAGAGCCCCATTAACCAAAGTGCTGCAGAAAATATGAGTTGGGAAAGAAGAATAAAAAAATTGATCTGTCCGGTAGCAACAGGTTTAACGGAGAAATTGGAAAACTTGATTACTGGAAATCAGGAGGGAAGAAGAATAACACGGTGGGTGCGGGGTCCATAAGACTGTATGTCTCCAATGTCTGATTATGCAAGGAATTAAAATAAAACTTTGCTTGGATTGCATATTTTAAAGTGATCTATTCTTAAAATCCAATTATACTGCTCCTGCTTATGACATTAAATCCTTTGCCTCAAAATGTGTTGCCCAAAAGTTACCACCTGCAGAACTTGTGGAGCGTTAACTGATTTCCCTAACCTATCCATTAGTATTCCAGAAAACGAACATATTAATAACAACCGTTCATTACTTGGTTGTGTAAGGCATCTGGCATTAGGCACTTTTGATTTATTTTCTAGACTGGCTTTGCTGTGGGATAACAATCAATATGCATCACTTTCCTATGATTAATAATTCAACATCCACCAAAATAGGCAGACAGTACTCATCGTAAGAGCACCTCTGGCAATGTAATTTATCCCTTCAACTGCACTGAAGTCTCATCCAAAATTTGATGCTCTATGCTTTGAGTTGACCTTAAACTAATGACCTTCAGAGAAAGAGTGATGCAAGCTGAGATTTAATACCCTGTGAATGGTGGTTTTATTACAATTTGACAGGACCCATTGCTCAGGTTGTCACCTGTTATTATTTTACCAGATTTGTATATTAAATGTTTCAACGTGACATTATTGGGGAGAGGCCATTATACTTGGTTTGTATAATAATATGATGTTAAATCTGTTTCAAAATCTGTAAATTGGCATAATTGTATTGTATGTTCAGCATTGCTATTCATTAAATATCATTCTTGTCAGGAGAGGCAAGTGTGGTAAAATGGGGATTTAAAACTGGTTAGACTAGAATCTGTTTTTGTCAAAGTACAGTTACTAGAAGTTCATCCTGGTTATTCATTTGGTATTTCTAATATATTGTGTAGTAGTCGTTGCATATCATGCTCAATGCTCAATGTTTGGAGTTTAAAGGGCTGGTTAATATTAGATCCAGTCTGCCATCTTTGGATACCCTCCTACATTTTAACTACATTTAATTTTGTGACCCCTAGGTCCAGTTGTTCTCAATCATCCCAAGCCTATCCAAGACCTATCCACTGAACAGCCAGATGACCTGATGATGTCTGACCAGAGATGTAAACAGTTTAAAATCTCCTTGTTGATGAATGAGGTTTAAAACTGTTCAAATGTAGAAGATCAAAGATAATATCTCATACAATCATTTTGAATTTACTGGATATGGATCTTGCTGGCAAGACTAATATTGTTGACCATCCTCACTGGCCCCTGATTTGAAGTCTTGGTGGGTTGCTTCAGAGGACACCAAAATGTTATATCTGGTGTTACAGATAGACAAGATAGAGCAAGAATGGCCTTCCCTGAGAGATATTGAATATCTGAGGTATTGCAATAATCCTTTCATTTCATGGTCACCATGACTGACACAAGCACATTTTCCCAGATTTATTTGATTCCTTAAATTTAAAGTCCCCAACAGGCCTGGTGAGATTCAATTTGATTCAATTTGATCTTTGGATCAAAAGTCCAGGCCTCGAGACACTTGCCAAGTAGTTTAATCAGTAGTCAAAAACCATGATATTTTGAAGCAACATAATTGCTTTTAGTTAATGACCTGCATTTCTAATACTCTTATTGAAAATAACAGCCTTCCAAGTACAAAGTACAAAATAAACTTATTTTACGTGAGATGAATAAGAACATAAAGCCACTGTCCCACATAGGCAAATTTTTTCGGCAACTACAGGCGACTAGGCTGTTGCCACGTGGGCATGGGGTGATGCCTGTATAGTCGCCGAAAGAGTCGTAATGTTTTTCTGGTTGCCGCTGGATTCTGAAAACTACTGCTTACGTTTTGTTTTTTTCCCAATGAGCCAATGAAATTCACTGGTAAGCACCAGCTACTACCTACGAGAACCTTTGACCTCCTGGCAACCCACTAGACCTCCTGGCGACCCACCGACAGCATGAGAATTCTTGCTAGTCTCCATGGTGGCTTCATTATGGTCGCCGCTAATTTTTCAACATGTTGAAAAATTCGGGGCGACCATAATGAGGCCACGACTAGTTCCTGGAATGCAGGAAACTCCTCACGACCATGAAGGCAACTACCCAGCAACCACCCGCAAACAAGTGCCGACCATGTGGCGACCGCAGAGTCGCCTAAGTGGGACAGGCCCATAAGATGAGGCAAAAAATAGGAAAGTTCAGGATAGATACTGATAACAAACAAACAAAGTTTTCAGTGTTCAGAAAGTTCAGGGTTGAAACTAAAATGGAAGTTAGGGAAGCTAAAAAGGTACATTCAAAATTAATTAAGTCCTTAATTAAATCAATAAAATTCCTAAACTGTTGTAAAATGTATAAAAGGAATGAAAATTATAAAATATGGCCTATTAGAGATGAAAAAGATAAACTGAATGTAGAGATGGAAGACAAGATATGGCTGTAAATAATTACTTTGTATCAATTCTGTAAGAGTGAGAATTTATATACCTTAACATTGAGGATAAAGTTTAAAGTATTGGATTGTTAAACAAACATAAAAAAAGCATTAAACGATTTAGCACCATTACACTGCGGCACAGTGGAGCAGCATTAGAGTTGCTGCCTTAGAGCACCAGAGACCCAGGTATGATCCTGACAACGAAGTGCTATCTGTACGGAGTTTATACTTTCTCCCTATGATCGCGTGGGTTTTCTCCGGGTGATCGGGTTTTCTCCCACACTTCAAAGATGTGCAGGTTGTAGGTTAATTGACTTTGGTAAGTTGTAAAACTGTCCTTAGTGTGTAGGATAGTGTTAGTGTATGGAGTAATCACTGGTCCTCGCGGACTCAGTAGGCCGAAGGGCCTGTTTCCGCGCTATATCTCTAAAGTCTAAACCCAAATGCATGAATTGTCCCCCACAGGTAAAATGTGTTCTAACGTCTTAATACAAGCTAGAGAGGAACTACTGGAGTGTTTGGTGATTTGAAGGATTTCTTTTAAATCTTCTTTGGATGTAGATATGGTGCTGGAGGAGTGAAATATGGCTAACATGGCACCCAGTTTTTAAAAAGCGAAAAGAAATAGAGCAAATAAATACAGACCAGTCAGCGTAGCCACAGTGATGGGCACATTATTGGGAAAATGATGTGACTGTATATATCATCATTTAGAAAGAAAACAGTTTAATCAAGGACTGTCAACATGGATATGTCGAGGGAAGGTTGTGCCTGACAAACAGCTGAGTACTTTAAGAAGGAAAGATGGAAGGCTTTATGCTTTATGCAGGCCTCGTGGATTTTAGTGGGTAGTTTAACATAGTAAATTGAGTAGAAAAGTGATAGCCCTCTGGGTACAAGGGAAAGTGGCAATTTGTTTTCAAATTTGGTGTAGCGTCAGAAATCAAAGGATTAAAAATATATAATTGTGGTAAAGAGAGTGCTGTATGCAATAGCATTTTGTAAAACTCAGCGCTCGTGCTTCTGAAAGTGCATATCAATGATTTGGATGTAAGTATAGGTGTCACAATTAAGAAGTTTGTGACTGTTGGTAAAGTTGGTATTATGATCAATAGTATAGAAGGAAGTTGTACATTGCAGGAAAATATCAATGAATTGCTTAAGCAAGCAAACGGGTGGCAAATGGAATTTAAACTGGAGATGTGTGAAGTAATGCATTTCAGAAAGGAAAAAAACAAATACTGGGATCTTGAGCGACAAACAATCTGCTGGAGCATCTCAGTGGATTGAGTAGCATTTATGGGGTGAAAGCAATTGTCAATGTTTCAGGTCAAAACACTACATTATGGATAAGATTTCACAAGAGAAAGGCAGTGTTGAGGGAATTCATTAGCATATTTTGCCTGGATTAGAGCTTTTCAGTTATATGGAGAGATTGGATAGGCTGGGTTTTCGTTATCATGAAGCAATCTGAGGGAAGAGGTAAAGGACGTGCAGAAAATTATGAGAGGGTTAGATGGGATAGTTAAGGGGCTGTCCCACTGTACGAACTAATTCAAGAGCTCTCGCGAGTTTAAAAAAAAAATCAAACTCGTGGTAAGCACGTAGAATGTACGTTGCTGGTACGTCGGAGCTCAGGACGTCTCTTAGCGGCTCGTAACGCTAACGGCAGGCACTCGGGAAACGCGGTAAGCTCGTGAAGACTCGTGAAGATTTTTCAACATGTCAAAAAATGTTCACGAGAGCCCCGAGTACCTACAAGCGGCTATTACCGTAATTCCCCGATTTCGAATCAGAAGAAACTCGGGAGAACTCTTGAATTAGCTCGTACAGTGGGACAGCCCCTTAAGTAAGAATCTTTTTCCCATGGTTTTGTGTGCTTGGATCTAGAGATCAGAGGTATTAGGTGAGAGGTAGGATGTTTAGAATGAAGCTATGGGGAAACTGGATCACAGACAGAATAGCTAAAATCTGGAACGATCTGCCTGAAAGGTTGTGGAGGTAACTATTTTCACAACAATTAAGAAGTATCTGGATAAGCACTTAAATCACCATGACGTAGATGGCTGCAGACCAAATACCCGTAAATAGGACTAGTGTGGCTTACTACAAATGTCAGCATTGACTGATGGGCCGAATGTCATGTTTCTATGCTATTCAACTCTTTGCGTTTATGCCTCCATGAATATTTCTTTATACTTAACATTAGTGGCTGAGAATTGTTACATTCTTTCAGTTCATTCCTAATTGTCTTGCTATTTTATCACTTCTAATCATGTGGACGCTGTTATTTTTTCCAACCTAGTCTAATATTGTCACCATTTGACAGTTCCACCCTGCAGTTGACAGAACTGGTGATGTGTCAACCAACTGGTGATATGTCAATCTGTCAACCAGTGTGCAATTGGAGATCTCCACACTTCAGCTGACTGTGTTGGCAATCTCACTTTCACCCCAGCATTCATTCCAAATCTTATCGAAGACCCACAAACCACATCTAATAATGCTGCCAGTCTGTTCCTAATCAAACTACTGATTATCTTCATGTCACAGCTCAAGAATGTTATATATTATGGCTTGCCAAACAATTTGGTGTATGCAGTGTACCTTAATCTTTGATGCCATGTGGAAGTGTGGTGCTTTATTCCAGGGAGGTAAGTTGCTGTGAGCTGCTTCAAAATTTCTATGTTATTATACCATCTTTCTGCCGATTGCAGAATGACACAGAAGAGGTTGGAAACATTGCTGAATTTGGAATAGAGTGAATTCAAATGTTTTACTTTAATCAAACATAATTTATTCCAGTAGACACCAGAGTTGTCCAATATTGTTTTAAAAAAAATCAAGAACTTTAACTGTGTGATAGTGGTGCGAAAATAATGTTTATTTGCATGTTGCATTTGATGAAAGAAGTGTGCATTAAATTAAAGCCAATTGGCAAACTAGCCCAGGAGTGGTGTGTATGTCCAACGCATCACCGGTTCCTCGCTCCCCTCCATTGAGTCTGTCCAAAGCAAGCGTTGTCTGCGGAGGGCGCTCAGCATCGCCAAGGACTGCTCTCACCCCAACCATGTACTGTTTACCCTCCTACCATCCGGGAGGTGCTACAGGTCTCTCCGTTGCCGAACCAGCAGGTCCAGGAACAGCTTCTTCCTGGCGGCTGTCACTCTACTCAACAACGTACCTCGGTGACTGCCAATCACCCCCCCCCCCCCCCCCCCCGGACACTTATTATTATTTATTCAAATCATTTGCTATGTCGCTCTTCCAGGGAGATGCTAAATGCATTTCGTTGTCTCTGTACTGTACACTGACAATGACAATTAAAATTGAATCTGAATCTGAATGTATGTAGGTGATGGGGCGAAGAGAGAGGGGAGTGGTGGTATTGAAATTATTTTAATACAACAAGTCACAATCTGGAATCAACAGTTGTTGATGGTAGAGGCACATATATTCATGATTTTCAGAAGAAAATTGGAAACACCTTTAAAGAAAATAAAATAAAAATGGAGGGCAGTGAGAGATGGGAATATTTAAATAATAATTTCTAGGAACAAGCACAGGCTAAATTGACCTTTTATGTGCCTCTTGTTCAATGATTAATTCCAAAATTGCTGCCATTATTTGCAGTCAAGAAGCTTTGTGGATAAGAAGCTGACTGCTCTAAAACTGTTTGCAAGAGAACATTGCATTAACTATTTGCTCACTTCAAATTCCTCATGATAGTTTGTGCAGCTAGTCCAGTGAAAATAATCTGCAGAAGGCAGTGCAGAAAAAGAGTGTGCAGCTGACACTGAGAATTCCATCCCATCTGTTACTTAACTTTTCTAATTTGACTGGTCCTGATTGGTACTCAGAACAAATCTCACAATGTCATGGAGGTTATCATTACTGGGGATGTATGGTTGAGGTGCAGCAGTATGAAACTGTGTCACTCTTGTACACTTAGTTATCTTGTAATGTATAGCGACATGTTTACTGTAAACCAGAAATCAGTAATTTCTGGTTAAAAACTTGGTTAATAATTTTTTTATGAGCAAACTTTAATTTCATGACACGGTCATCGAACGATCAGCAGCAAATCAGCTGCAGAGCACCAACTGTTCTTATTCAAAGTCAGCAGGGAAGAACAATCATATATTTAATGTTCACTCACTGATCAAAATGTAGAAACTTTAATTTTGAAAATGCAATGATAGAGCTTGATGAGTGCTGAATGTTCTATGCACACAGGTACACGATAAGAAGTAGTTTATATATATCACAAGAACTCACAGACCAACAAGAGCAGCAAGAACAGTAGCAGATCTTTACTGTAATTGTATATTGTTATATATACAAATCCAGGCAATTGGTCAAACTTGTCCTGAGTGTTTTTAAACTTTAATCATTTGTGTGACCATTACTATCTGGTTCCTAATTACACAGTGAACAACATTGAGTGGAGACACAAAAGACTGCAAAAGCGGCAATCTAGAGAAAAAACAAAATGCTGGAGTTATTCAGCATGCCAGGCAGCATCCGTGGAAGGAACAGGGAGATGATAAAAATTAAAGATGGGATAGCAGCACATTTGGAAAGTGATGAAATCATTGGACAAAGTCAGCATGGATTTACGAAAGGTAAATCATGTCTGACGAATCTTATAGAATTTTTCGAGGATGTAACTAGTAGAGTGGATAGGGGAGAACCAGTGGATGTGTTGTATCTGGACTTTCAGAAGGCTTTCGACAAGGTCCCACATAAGAGATTAGTATACAAATTTAAAGCACACGGTATTGGGGATTCAGTATTGATGTGGATAGAGAACTGGCTGGCAAACAGGAAGCAAAGAGTAGGAGTAAACGGGTCCTTTTCACAATGGCAGGCAGTGACTAGTGGGGTACCGCAAGGCTCAGTGATGGGACCGCAGCTATTTACAATATATATTAATGATCTGGATGAGGGAATTGAAGGCAACATCTCCAAGTTTGCGGATGACACAAAGCTGGGGGGCAGTGTTAGCTGTGAGGAGGATGCTAGGAGACTGCAAGGTGACTTGGATAGGCTGGATGAGTGGGAAAATGTTTGGCAGATGCAGTAGAGTGTGGATAAATGTGAGGTTATCCACTTTGGTGGCAAAAACAGGAAAGCAGACTTTTATCTAAATGGTGGCCGATTAGGAAAAGGGGAGATGCAACGAGACCTGGGTGTCATGGTACACCAGTCATTGAAAGTAGGCATGCAGGTGCAGCAGGCAGTGAAGAAAGCAAATGGTATGTTAGCTTTCATAGCAAAAGGATTTGAGTATAGGAGCAGGGAGGTTCTACTGCAGTTGTACAGGGTCTTGGTGAGACCACACCTGGAGTATTGCGTACAGCTTTGGTCTCCAAATCTGAGGAAGGACATTATTGCCATAGAGGGAGTGCAGAGAAGGTTCACCGGACTGATTGCTGGGATGTCAGGACTTTCATATGAAGAAAGACTGGATAGATTTGGCTTATACTCGCTAGAATTTAGGAGATTGAGGGGGGATCTTATAGAAACTTACAAAATTCTTAAGGGGTTGGACACGCTAGATGCAGGAAGATTGTTCCCGATGTTGGGGAAGTCCAGGACAAGGGGTCACAGCTTAAGGATAAGGGGGAAATCCTTTGAGACCGAGATGAGAAAAACATTTTTCACACAGAGAGTGGTGAATCTCTGGAACTCTCTGCCACAGAGGGTAGTTGAGTCCAGTTCATTGGCTATATTTAAGAGGGAGTTAGATGAGGCCCTTGTGGCTAAAGGGATCAGGGGGTATGGAGAGAAGGCAGGTATGGGATACTGAGTTGGATGATCAGCCATGATCATATTGAATGGCGGTGCAGGCTCGAAGGGCCGAATGGCCTACTCCAGCACCTATTTTCTATGTATCTATGATGTGTCAGGGTACTTCTTCAGATGGTGCTGGTACAGCAACTTGGTAAAGGTCCTTGGTAAAGATTCATGTTAGTTTTTCCCAGCAGAATTTGGACTTCAACTTATCAATATGAACCAGAGCATAGCTCCATCAATGCACCAAAGGAACCTGCCATGATGTAATGTCAGTGGGCCAATGTCTCAACTTCCATTTTAGCACAATCCGCAACCAGCAAACATTAAATTCTCAAGCAGGTTTGTATTAGTGCAAGGCAAGTACAGGGCTTCTGCCATAATGGATCTCCATACGTGTTATTCCAAAGAATATTAATTGTCCATTCTCCTTCAGATCAGCATAATTGCTGAGTTGGTTGCCAGGGAACATTGCAATGTCTATGGAGGGAGTATGCTGTCTGCTCCAGATAAGACAGCATTCTAGCAGTCAGCCTCAATTACTCAAATTTAGCAAATCTCTATGCTTTCATATCCCTCAGATGCAGTCATAGTGAAAGGTTGATTGCATTTTTAGACAATTTTATAATGATTGTTGGATAATTTATGAATAACGTAAGAATGTACTCTTGTGATTTTTCATAAACACAGATTTTCCTGACGCATGTCAAGTCTTCTTGACAGGTTTTATAAAGAGCAATAAACAATAATAGTAATAGAGTCATAGCGTGGAAACAGGCCCTTCGACCCAACTTGCCCACACTGACCAACATGTCACCTACACTATCTACATCAGCCCCACCTGCCTTGGTTTGTCCCATCTATAAATAAATAAAACTCTGATCTTGTGCTTTTCTGGTTTGCACGGTATTTCTATTTGCACAAAATCGGTACGCGAAAGCACTACGATTTTTCACCACGTTACTCAATGTTCTCCTGTCCTGCAAGTGCAACAAGTTTCGTTCCGATCTGTGGCATATTGTAAAAAATTATCGAGGTTTAAAAATCTTAAAAACTGCGCGTGCGCAGATTCCTTCAGCCAGCGCCACACAGATTAGTCTGTTCTCCTGTCAGCCAATGCCACAGCCAGAATGGCGATGCCCCTTCCTGCCCTACCGGTGGTGGCTTGTCCCACCTTGCTCACAAACTCCTCTCTCCCCTCCTCATAGTAACTTGTCTATCGTCTCCCCCATCACCGGCGGCGGCCGCGTGGGAGTTCAGTGGAGGCCCAGTGGAGGCCAGGTGGAGGCCCCGGTCCCATATCTCTCCCTCATCACTCTCCCCCACCCGCCCTTTTCGGCAATGGCGGTCCCGTATACACATCCCCCGGTCCGTCTCCTCCGCCGCCGCCATTGCGGTAACTCACCCTCACGCCGTTTTTGGAGGAGATCTTCTCCACTAGCTCATCAAAACTCGTGGTGCCCACTGTGATGAACACCGACTCCAAGCAGGCAGGCAGGTGGGTGGGCAGGGCGGGTACAGGCCAAGCGGCAACAGCGGACGTTCGGACAGGATGGAGACAGGCCAAGTGGCGGCTGAGCTGGAGTGGGCAGAGGGAAAATGGAGAGTCGGGTTGCAGGGTGGCCGAGCAGTTTGCGCGGAGTTTCACACACACACACACACACACACACACACACACACACACACACACACACACACACACACACACACACACACACACACACACACACACACACACACACACACACACACACACACTCTCTCTGCAAACTGGTCCAATCGTCAAGTCAACGGGATCTAAACCATTGCTAACAATGAATGACCTGTTGAGGAAGGAACTGGAGATGCTGCTTTTTATAGATGGAGGGAGGGAGTGAGGGAGTGACTGAGGGTAGGGGAAAGGAGAGGGAGATGTGAGGGAGGGATTGGGGGAGGGGAGGAGGAGAGGGGAAAGATCCTGGGGAGGTGAGGAGGGAGCGTGGGGGGTTGAGGGAGAGGAAGGGGTATGGAGGAAGAGGAGGAAAGTGGGGGAGGTGAGGAGAGTGTGGGAGGAGGGGGAATAGAGATAGAGGAGGGGTGAGTGGGGGACGTAGGATGTGGAGAATAGAGGGAGGAGGGCAGTGTGGGAGGTCAGGAAGGATAGTGGGGGGGATAGGGGGAGGTGAGGAGTGGGGGATAGGAGCGGGATAGGGAGGGGAGAGGAGTTATGGTGGGAGGCACGTTGTGACTGAGTTTAGGGGAAAGGAGAGGGAGGGAGATGTGAGGGAGGGATTGGGGAGGGGAGGAGGAGAGGGGAAAGAAGAGGAGGGGGAGGGAGTGCTGGGGGATGAGGGGAAATGAGCCGTGCCTGCACAGTTGGGATCTATGCATGAGTGGTGGAATATTGCCTTGTGGGGACGGGTTGCATTGGGGGAACGGGTGAGTGATGGAATATTGCATTGGGGAATGGGTTGCTTTGGAGGACCAGGCCTCCCGTGTGACAGGGACCCAACGGGTCCCACTTAGTTTAGTATCATTCTAAACATATCCTATCCATGTACCTGTTTAATTGTTTCTTATACTTTGCAACAATCCTTGCCTCAACTCTGTCCTCTGTCAGCTCACTCCATGCACCCACCACCCTTTGTGTGAAAAGGTTACCCCTCAGAATTCTATTAAATACAAAACACAAAACCAGTGCCCCCATGTCTATGTAATTCAGAACTTAGTTGGATATTGTTGTGTTTAAAAACTTGATGGTTGTTGGGAAGAAGTTGCTCCTGAACCTGGACTTTACAGTTTTCAGGTTCCTATCCCTTCTGGCTGATGGCTTGAGTAAAATGAGAGGGTGGCCAGGGAGGTGTGGGTCTCAGATGATGCTGGTTGCCTATTAGAAGAAACAACTCCTATAGATCCCTTCGATGGTGAGGAGGTCAGTACCCATAATGGACTGGGCAATGTTCATCACTTTTAGCAATCTTCCTCATTCCTGGCCGTTCGAGTTGCCAAACCAGGCTGTGATGTAACGAGTTAAAATGCTCTCTAGCAAACACCCATATAAGTTCAAGAGCGTATTCATCAACATACCAAATTTTCTCAATCCTCAATCCGTAATTCATCCAACAACAGCGTAGTGGTGGAGTTGCAGCCTTGCAGCACAAGAGACCTGAGTTTGATCCTAACTCCAGGTGCTGTCTGCACAGAGTTTGTACGTTCTCTCTGTGACCATGTGGGTTTTCTCTGGGTGCTCTGGTTTCCTCCCACACTCCAAAGATGTGCAGGTTTGTAGGTTAATTGACTTTATAAATTGAAATTTGTCCCTAGTGTGTAGGACAGTGATGATCGCTAGATGGCGCAGACCCGGTGGGTCATAGGGCCTGTTTCCGCGCTGTATCTCTAAAGTCGAAACAGTGGTGTATTTGGCAAATTTAAGGATGGAGTTGGAACTGTATCCAGCTACACAGTCATAGGTATAGAGTGAGTGCAGCAGGGGGCTGAAGGATGTGCAGAGACCCAGTTCCTTGAGCTTCGTAATCATTTTGGAGGGGATAATGATGTTGAATGTCGAGCAGTAATCTATGAACAGT
Organism: Amblyraja radiata; assembly: GCF_010909765.2. NCBI lineage: Eukaryota > Metazoa > Chordata > Chondrichthyes > Rajiformes > Rajidae > Amblyraja > Amblyraja radiata. Next base: position 60,912,710 of record NC_045961.1, read on the forward strand.
CTGAAGAAGGGTTTCAACCCGAAATATCACCTACTCCTTTTTTCCAGAGAAGCTGCCTGACAAGCTGAGTTACTCCAGCATTTTTGTATCTACCTTCATTGTAAATCAACATGTGCAGTTCCTTCCTACAGAGCCAGACGTATGTGTTTTTATTGTCCAAGATGTCCAGTAATATTCAATTTCTTCAAAATAATTCTGTGTATATATATATACACACAAATTTACTGCAAAAGTGGAAGATAAACAAGTGGAATGTATATAAGATGCTTTTCTAAATTAATATGTTGCAGCTTCAACTTGGGAAATGCCTATTTTGGATCTTGGTTTAGTGCAACAACAAAAAAAGTTAATTACTATTCTTGTCAAAAAAACCTTTAGGAAAGAGTGAACATGATATGACAGAATTGATATTGAAATTGACAGTAGTGTAATTTAATACAAACCCAGGGTCTTAAATCTGAACAAAGGCATGTATGTATGTATGTACGTGAGGAGATTTGGCTGTGGTTGATTGGGGGAACGCATTGAAAAGCCTGTTGGGGATGATTAGCATTTAAATAAGTAATAAATATGATGGAATTAAAATATATTGCTTTTAGGCACAACAACCAACTAATTGATTTTCCCATGATTGACAAAGGTAAGTAAAGATGGGGTTAAATCCAAGGCAGAGGACTGTAAAGATATTAGAAACATCTGTATGCCTGAGAATTCGTGCAGTTTGAAGCTATACAAAGGAAGGCCTAAAAAATTGATAAAAAAAACATATAGATAGTATATGAGATTATAATGGCACGGAAGATAAAAATAGATTACACGTGTTCTATTTAGGTATGTATAAAAGGAAAAGATGTCCAATATCAAGCGTGACCCAGTTGCAGAGGAAAGAGAATTTACAATGCGGAATGCAGAATGTGTCTTCATCACAAAAACACGCACAAAATATGTCTCGTGCAAAAATCTGCAAGGGTCCATTGAAAATGTGGAACTGCAGAAACAAAGTATTTCTTAAAAAAGCATTACCAGAGATATTGGTGTGCTTTCAAGGCTAATAAATCCCAACGACCCAATGATTTACATCACAGCTTTGAAGAAGGTGGCTTACCAAATTGTGGATGTTATGATAATTATCTTCCAAAGTTCTATGATTTGGCACCTGTTCCAATGGATTGAAAGGTCAAAATTAAAACTCCTTTATTTAATCAAAGAGTTGTCCCACCATTCTCCCTTCTTCTCCCTCCTCCCATCTGGCAGAAATAACAGAAGGTTAAAAGTGTGCGCCACCAATCCGAGGAACATCTTCTTCCCCTCTGTTTGTAGCATTTTGAACAATCCATCTGTAAGCTAGGGTTCTGTCTGATTCCCCTCTACCCCATATTGGACTTTGCCTGTGGAACTGATTCACTACCATGCTGAGAACTATAATCTGCCCTATGTGTCTTCCCTTTTGCTCTATCTGTTGTACTTGAGTTTGTGTTCATGTAATGGTATATCTGATCTATTTGGATAGCATGCAAAACAAAGCTTTTCACTGTACCTTGGTACACATTACAATAATAAACCTAACCGAAAGGATGGATAGAGAAAAAAAACAGGTAATGACAACCTGCTGGCATAAAGTCTGGAATCCAAAAAGAAGGATGCAATAACAGACTATCTTGAAAAAGCATGTTAGGATTGAGCAGAGCCAAATATGGATTTATCTAAGCTGCTGGAGCTCTTTGAGGAATTTGAGGATTTCCAAGAGAATGCAGGATTCCCTTGTGGCCATTCCCCTGGAAAATAAAAGTACAATTTTTGGATTCTGTTGGGAAGGGTGGCTATGCAGCAACAATAGCCAGATTTGTGGCATTTATATTGGCTGTGAGGCACAGCAGAGCAGGGTGAAGTCAAACTGGGCTAGAGTGATAGGAGACTAGATAGCAAGGGTGTCAGGGAGGAGATTTTGTGGCTCCAATCAGGATTTCATGATGTTGTGATGCCTCCCTTGTGCCCGATTTGTGGATATAATGCATTCATAAGGGGGAGGGGAACAGCCAGAGGTTGTTGTGCACATTGGCAAAAAAAATTACATTAATAGGAAAGGGGATGAGGTCCTTAGGAATGAATTTAGAGAGTTATGTGGATCCTGAGGATACTGAGATTACAAATCTTTCATTCTGGAAACCTGTTGTTGGATCATGTGGTGATTAAAAAAAAAAAAAGAGGCACGGCAGTTAAGGAGCAACCGTTCAATTGGGGGTGGGGGTGTTGTGGGAGAAGCAGCCGGAAGTCGTTGTGCATATTGACACATATGATGTTGTTAGAAAAATGGATGAGGTTCTGTGAAATGAATATAGGAAGTTAGGCAAAAGGTTACAAAGCCGGACTTTGAGCGTGGTAATCTTGTAGCGAGACCAAGCAGGTAGAGTAAATAGTTTTATTAACAAAACGGCGTTGAAACTACACGTGCACTTAGTCAAGAGGAAATGTTTTTTAAGATCTTTCTGCGAAAAGCACTAGCTACTGAACACACCTCCTAACTCTAAAAATCCCGCAAATAATCCTGTCATGTGACAGTCCCAACATCTGACGAGGGTTCTGCATTACATAGTTTAACCACTGGATGTCGCTACATGACCTCCCCCCCCCAGAACCAGAGGAAAGAAAACGGACGACCTCTACGGCGAGGCTGGGCGTCCATAACCGGGTGATCGATATCGAGATGAGCAGGTTTAAGACGGGCCACCGAAACGACCTCCTGCCGGCCCCCGATGTCCAGAATGAAAGTCGCGATGCCCAGTTGCAACACCTGGAAGGGACCCTCATAAGGGTGCTGAAGCGAAGATAGGTGCGAGTCCCTGCGCATAAAAACTAATTGGCAGTCCTTGAGAGCAGGCGGGGCGTGGGAAGTAGCACATCCGTGGCGAGAGGTTGGGACAGGCAGGCTTGCTCACCTGCTCGTGAAGGCGCATGAGCACAGATGAAGGGGGTTCCTGCAGCCCATTTGCCGCTGGAACAAAATCGCCAGGTACTTTAAGCGGTGAGCCATACACTGACCTGCGGATGAAGCAGCCAAATCCTCTTGGTGGGGATCCCCAGCAAAACCCACGGTTATTCATCCAACCAATTGGGGCCCGTGTCATGCCTTCAAGGAGGACTTCAGGTGCCGGTGGAAACGTTCTACCAGACCATTAGATTGAGGATGGTCAGCCGTGGTGTGATGCAGCTGAGCGCCGAGCAGTTGGGCCATGGCCGATCACAGTGCTGAGGTGAACTGGGCACACCGGTCCGATGAGATGTCCGCTGGAACACCGAAACGAGCAACCCAGTGGGCTGTGAGGGCACGTGCACAAGTCGCGGCGGAGGTATCTGCGAGTGGAATGGCCTCGGGCCATCGCGTGATCCGGTCCACAATGGTGAGCAGGTGGGTGACACCTCGGGATGGCGGTAAGGGGCCTACAAGATTGACGTGAATGTGGTTGAAACAGTGTTGTGCGACGGCAAATTGCCTGCAGAGGTGCTCTCACGTGACGTTGGACTTTAGGATGTGTGGCAGGGGATGCAGGCCCTGGCCGAGGAACCGACTTGCTAAAGGGCCTGTCCCACTTTCACGTCCTAATTCACGACCTCTGCCGAGTTTGCCCTTGACTCATACTCACAGCATGGTCGTCATGAGGTCATAGGAGGTTGTAGGGGGTTGTAGGGGGTCATAAGTAGGTCATAGGTAGGTCGTGATGCTAGTCGTAGGTACTCGTGGCATCAAGTAGGTGGGGGCGTTTTTCTAACATGATGAAAAATGTCCACGAGTAAAAAAGGTTGTGAATTAGGTCGTGAAAGTGGGACAGGCCCTTTACGTAGCCCGTGCCACACAAATTTAGCCGCCACCAGCGCTGTAGTTGCCCGAATAGAAGAGTGGGCTAATCCGTGGACTAAATCGAAAATACGACGTCGCGTAGCTGTAGGGACAATGGGTCGTGATTGCCCAGTGGAGGCCACAGAGGATGGTAATGCCAGTGGATCCAAGCGGGACGTCCTCCAGAATCACACCCGAAATGGCGGTGCGATATGCGGCGGCCATGCCTGAATAGTCGATTCCCGGAGCTGAAGTCAGAACGGTATTGATGGCCGCACGGGATAAGACGTCAGCAACCTGGTTGTTCTTACCCGCCACATGTTGGATACAGGTGGTATACTCTGAAATGGAAGCCAAATGTCGCTGTTGTCGTGCGGACCAGGGATCGGACACTTTAGCGAAGGTGAAGATAAGAGATTTGTGGTCTGTAAAAGCCACTTGGCCTTAAGCGAGGCCATGGTCACTGAGGCGCTGGCACAGTAACCAGAGGTGCGCACAGTGCTCTTGATGAGTGTGACTGGCGACCAGAATGTCATTGAGGTAGATGAATAAAATGTCCAACCCCCGGTCGATCATGTCCATAAGCCTCTGAAAAGCTTGGGTGGTGTTTTTGAGGTCAAAAGGCATTCTCAGAAATTCAAATAGGGGTGATAATGGCGATCTTGGCCCATTATCCGGGTGGACAGGGATCTGGTAGTAGCCGTGCACCTGGTCAATTTTGGAAAAGTATTTTGCCCTGTCTAGATGGCCCATGAAGTCCTGTATGTGAGGGACAGGGTAGTGGTCGGCTGTCGTGGTGTTGTTGAGGCAGCGGTAGTCCCCTCACTGACTCCAGCTTTGGGGACCATATGGAGTGGGGAGGCCCATGCGCTGTCGGAGTGCCACACAATACCCATCTCTTCCATTTGCTGGAATTCCTCCTTGGCAACCTGTAGCTTGCTGGGCGGGAGCCTGCGTTCCCGTGCGTGGAGTGGTGGACCAGTGGTGGGAATGTGGTGTACGACGCTGTGTTTGGGGTTGGCCGATTTGAACTGAGGAGTCACCAATTGTAACGAGACCAAGCGGGTAGAGTAAATAGTTTTATTAACAAAACGGCATTTAAACTACACGTGCACTTAGTCGAGAGAAAACGGTTTTTAAGATCTTGTTGCTGCGAAAAGCACTAGCTACTGCACACACCTAACTCTAAAAACCCCGCGAAAAACCCTGTCACGTGACAGTCCCAACTTCTGACGAGGGTTCTGCATTACATAGCTTAACCACTGGGTGCCGCTACAATCTCTATATTATGGTTTTTATATTGAGGGTGGTAGGTACCTCGAATGTGCTGCCAGTGGTGATGGTGGAGGCTGATGCAATATTGATATTTAAGAGGCATTTGGATTGGTATGTAGAAATACAGTGACTGGAGAGATATGGATCATGTGCCAGGAGATAAAATGTGTCTTGTCATCATGTTCAGTCCAGACATTGTGGGCCAAAGGGCCTGTCCCTGTGCTTTACTGTTATATGTTCTATCTGGACAAGATTCACAAACCCACTCATGTCAATGAAGATTGCAGGGTTAAAAAGAAGAAGGAAAAGATAGTTAACTTCAAGCTTTTCTCCTTCAATGGACCTGCTAGGTTTTTCTAGCATCCTTATGATTTTGATTTTTCAATCTGATTATGTAATTATGAAAATAGAGCTCAATGATATAATTCCAAAAATAGTAATTTTAATAAATCAATAATATTTTCCTGTTGACTAGGTAACAGGATTATGTGGTGATTATGAAATTGAGATTCAAAAGTGCTTAATTCCTAATGATGTGTGTTAATCGAAGTTATGGCTACATTCTGGTTAAAACTCTGGAAAAAGACAAGTAAGGCCCATGCACATTGAAAATATAGAATGGCTTGGATTTGTGTCCATGCCCCTGTCCACTTTAGGATTGATTTGGAACAGTAAATAATATTTAGTTTGTTCTTTGTAGCCACGTGAATAAATCACCAATACAATATTTGCAGCTGAACCATCATCTAAAAATAACACCTGCTTCTGTTAAGACCTGCCAGAAGCTTGACTCACTTCATGGAAATTAAATTAGCAGTGCTGTGTTCAATCCTTGCAATCTGTTTCTCTCAAATTCAGCCTGAAGCCCATTTCGAATCATTACTGCTCTTTTATCCATGAGGCAGGTACAAGATTAAGAAGTCTGTTGGTGCTAAGGTAGCGTACCATTTCAGTTACTGCACTAATAACCAGTGGCATGGACCAACAATTCAGATATGTGAGTTCAGTTCTTATTATTGCAGTTGTATAATTTAAATTCAGTTAATAATCTTGATTTTGTTTGTAAATTGTGTCTAGTCTGTGTGAAACTGAGCACAAATCAGTTTGATCATTGTTAAAAGCCCATGTGGCTTACAATTGGCCTTCAGATGAGGAAATAGGAATTCTGCCATCTTTACCCAATACAGTTTACATGTAGCCTTGACCCAAACAATGTGGTTCACTGTTCAATGGCATAGTGAGCTATTCAATTCCATCAAAGAGTCACATTAAATTGAAAATGGAAAAGAAACAGATGGATCACCTGGCAATGCCTTAGGCATTGAATCAAAATGATGCAAAGTCACTCGCAGACAAATTACATTTGCAAAATCCATTTTTCAACCATTTAGAGCCTCATTTTTGATCATGGGACATCTGCTAATTGAGCGACATAGTCATCCTGGCCTGGCATAGTCATCCACAAAGCATCAATACTTATAGATGCTCCATCACAATCCCCACGTGCATCCTGTCTCACTGCCAGGACAGATCCACCACAGGGGGTGGCACAATAGTAGGAGCGTGAACTGCCGGGAAATTTCTGAATTGAGTTCAGATAATTAAAAAGACATGGTATTATTATGAATTATTATTATGAATAAACTTATTAGCCAAATATTCACATACAAGGAATTTGCCTTGGTGCTCTGCCCGCAAGTGACTTGACATACAATGACAGTTAGGAAAGACACATAAAACATTAAACATTAAACATATCAGATCAAATGTGGACGAGATAATCTTCTGATAACTGCCTATCGTGCTCTCTCAGCTGATGAGTCAATGCTCCTCCATATTGATTAGATCTTGAAAGAAAAAGGGAACATCGAAAAGGGATGGAAAACATAGTGGATGGGGCATTTCAATGTCCATCATCATGGGAAAGGTGATTTTCAAACTAAAGAGGCCAAATCTGTATCTACCAGACTATAAATACAATTGGAATTGAGTGAACCAACACAAGAGAACCACTTGAACTCATCCTCATCCATCCACTCATGGCAGATGCAACCAGCTATAGTAGCATTGGTAGAAGTGACCACCTCAGTCCTTGTGGAGACAAACTCTTGACATTTACCTTCAGCTCATCCTCCAACATGTGTGGTATAACAATCCCGTTTAAAAGATTTGACTAAGAACAGACTTCACACCTGAAGACTTGGTACCCATGAGACACTGTAGACATTGGAAATATATGTCAGTACAATTTGGACTGGATGACCCAGAATTCTCTTCACTCTGCAGTTATGATTTGTTATGATTAACCCCGGTTCAACAAGGAGTGCAGAGGGCCATACTTAGTGCATATCTACTCACACCTAAGAATGAGGTTCCAACTTAATGCAACAGAGGCCATATGTATACCAGATAAACACAGCTGCATGCATTGGATTGAACTAAACAATCTCACAGTCAATGAATCACATCAAAGCCTACAGTTACGCATCATTTAGCTGTGAAAGAAGGTGGACAATTAAACAGGCATCAGGAGAAAGAGGTTCCAAGAACATCCCCTTCCTCAGAGATGGCGGTGGCCAGTATGTGAGTGTTTTAGACAAGGCTGAAGCAGTTACAGCCTTAAGTAGCCAGAAGTGCTGAGCATTTATGTCATCAAGCTGGAAATAGAGCAGAAAATATTTACAAAGATGTACCAGGACTTGAGGGCTTGAGCTATAGGGAAAGGTTGGGCAGATTATTATTTTTTTCTTTGGAGTGCAGAAGGTTGAGGGGATCTTGTAATAGTGTATGTTAATTGTAAATATATGAGGTATTTGACAGATACTATATCAGCATTTAAAATACTCCAGGATTGGTACATGGATAGAAAGGAATTTGAGGTATACGTGCTAAACACAGGAAAATGGGACTAGCTTAGATGGAACATTTTGGTCGGCATAGATGAGTTAGGTTGAATGGCCTGTTTCCATGCTGTATAACGCTAGAACTATGGCATGATCCATTTTAGGCTACTTCCCCACCATCACAGTAGCCAGTCTTTAGGCCTTTCAATGTATACGATATGATATCAAGAAATGGCTGAATGTATTGGATACAATTAAGTCTATGGGGCTATCCTGACTGTGGTACTGAAGATTTATGCCCCTGACCCAGACATGGCCCTTTTCAAATTGTCACAGTACAGGTACAACAATGCATCTACGCAACAACTTGAACAAATGCACAGAAGTGTGCTTTCCACTAAGAATAGGAGAAATACTATTTGGCAATTCACTATCAAATCAGCAAAGTGATGTCAGTTTTAGTTTTGCCAGGGCCATACTTTGATCCAAGCAGGTATCAAAAATGCTGAATTCCATATGTAAAACACATGAATGGTGCATTTGCCATCATGGCACCAGTTGACTGAATGTGACATGAAAGAACATTGGTAATACCGATCAATGGAGATGGAGAAGGGTTCCGAAGAAGGGTTCAGATCTGAAACGTCACCGATTCCTTTTTCTTCAGAGATGCTGCCTGACCCGCTGAGTTACTTCAGCATTTTGTGTCAATCTTTAGTCAGAAATGATGTTTGCAGTTAGCAGAATCAATCTTCCCAGGCCAAGGACATCCCAGCATGAGTGTCAGGGCAGTGTTTTGGGCCAGATCATCTTCTATTACATCACCATCGACCTTCCTTCCATCATCGAGTCCAAATGGTAGTTCAGTTTAGATTAGTTTAGTTTTGAGATACAGCAGGGAAATAGGCCCTCTCCGGCCCTCTTGTTCCGCGCTGACCAGCGATCGCCGCACATTAACACTATCCTACTTTATTTACATTTACTTTGCTAATTAACCTACAAACCTGTACATCTTTGGAATGTGGGAGGAAACCAAAGATCTCGGAGAAAACCCACGCAGGTCACGGGGAGAACGTACAAACTCCGTACAGACAGCACCCGTAATTGGGATTGGACTGGGGTCTCCGGCGCTGCATTCGCTGTAAGGCAGTAACCCTACCGCTGCGCCACTGTGACTGCCCGTATTTGATATTTTGTGACAGAATGTCCAAATCCATTTGTTGGTCTTCAGCAAGTGAAGCAGCTATGCCCTGTGTTACTAAGAAAGTTAAACATGGTACATGGAAATACCATAATCTGCAGCTTTTCCTTCATGATGCAAATCATCTTAATGTCATTGTTGCTGTGGCTGAGTTAAAGAATTCCTGACTCCACAGAGTTCAGTAGCATCACCTTTAAGAAGATGAAAAATTAATACTCACATTATCAACAAAGCCCACATACTGAAGAAATTACTAAAAAAATAACTTTTAGTTGATATTATGAAATGGTGATTATATGTTAGCGATAGGGCATGAACATTGTTCAATGGCAATCTTGGTTTAAGAAAATAGGTGCAGGAGGAGGCCATTTGGCCCTTTGAGCCAGCACACCATTCATTGTGATCATGGCTGATCATCCAACCAGTAACCTGTGCCTGCCTTCTCCCCATACCTCTTGATTCCGCTAGCCGCTAGAGCTCTATCTAACTCTCTTTTAAATCCATCCAGTGAATTGGCCTCTACTACCTTCTGTGGTAGAGAATTCCACAAATTCACAACTCTCTGGTTGAAAAAGTTTTTATCTCATCTCAGTTTTAAATGACCTCTCCTTTATTCCTAGACTGTGGCCCCTCTTTCTGTACTCCCCCAACATTGGGAACATTTTTCTTGCATCTAGCTAGACCAGTCCTTTTATAATTTTATGTTTCAATAAGATTCCCTCTCATCCTTCTAAATTCCAGTGAATACAAGCCCAGTCTTTCCAATCTTTCCTCATATGACAGTTCCGCCATCCCGGGGATTAACCTCGTGAACCGCCTCACCTTCTCCTTCTCCTTCTTCTTCTTCTTCTTCTTCTCCTAAAGTTGTAGGACAACTTGTTCTATTTTACTTCGGAGTCACGTGAGTGATTCCGTGAAGAAGTCCCGTCAGTCCGCATGCGTGTCATTACGCCATCCGCACTGGCGAAGCACCGGACAGGCAGGCAACTCATTCCTGCCAGCGGTAAGTTAAACCTGCAGGTAAGTTTTAAATACTTACTAGGTTGTGTTTTCCTGCAGGAACCTCTTCTTACAGAGGTTCCCTGCAGGATATTGTAGTGCAGTCCGGTCGAGCCGCTGGGAAACCGGCTTTGGGCTGTGGGAAGACCCGGTCGAGACCACGGACATCGGGTGCACTACTCCAGCCACTGACAAGGCAGTCAGCAGCTTCCAGACCGCTGTGGTTCCCGGGGAGGGGTAAGTCCTTGTGGTATCAGGGTGCCGACTGCACCGTGGCCAATCCTGTGGGAGGAAAAAGCCATTTAAAAAGCAAGCCCGTGAATCGGGCCAGGAGGATTCACCTCCCAATAATAGCAACGTCTGTGGACGTCTGGTAAGATGGAGCACCTGGTAGAAAGGATGCTCCATCACGACAGGCTCCAGGAGGAGCTTTATACCCAAGAGGTCACCCCATGGGCCGTGGCAGCAGCTTCAGGTAAGGGCTGTATAGAGAAGATCAGCTCCAGGAACAGGAGCTTTATATCCACAGGTCCTCTTGGGGGTGCATGGCAGCAGCACCTGTAGATGGGCTGCATAATGTCTCCCTCATGGAGGAGGTTGAGCCTACCAGGGCAGTTTTGTTCTGACCCTGAGGTTGGAGGTATTGGAAAGCATACCCCAAGGCATAAAGCAAAGAAAGGCTGTTTGAGCACAGCTCTAGCATGATATGCTCCAGCAAAAGGAGCTTTATATCCATGGGTCTCTTCAGGGGCCGTGGCAGCAGCACCTGTTGAAGGGCTGTCTGGAAAGAGCTCCTGATGGAAAAGATGTTCCATCATGATATGCTACAGCAAAAGGAGCTTGTTCTGACCCTGAGGTTGGAGGTATTGGAAAGCATACCACAAGGCATAAAGCCAAAAGAGGCTGTTTGAGCACAGCTCCAGCATGATATGTTCCAGCAAAAGGTGCTTTATATTCGAAAGAGAGTACGAGTGGTCAGTGTAACCAACTTAAAAATTCTAAAAGTATGTTTGTGGAACGTACTGGAATAAGTGCGTATGGATACAAGGGAGTCCACCAAACGAAGGTGGAGAATATCCGGAAGGGGCTAGAGTTCCCCTCATGCTATCAATGCCGGGAATAAACAAAACTTCAGGGGTGACATTGAAATAAGCCGCTGAACCTTCTCTTGAGGTAAGACCTAATTAACAGGTAAAACCTGGATAAGGAAGCAAAGTTGTCAGACCAATCGAGGTACCAATAACGAGCCAAGCTTCATCGTTGCGGCAACAACACACCCCACGCCTTCGTTGACATTAAGCAGTTCACTGAAGTTGGTGGCAGCATGAAAGTTGGACGGAGGTCTTAAAATCCGAGACCCAAGTCGGGCTCAGGGAAAATATGGGACCATCTACAAGTTGGTAATATTTACACTTGTTTGTACTAATGATAATGATAACATGTGTTTAGTTTATGTGTGGTATGAAAACACACAAATGGTTGGCATCTAACCATGTAAAGCTGCACAATACTAAGGTTCCAAGCACAGAAATTGGGCCAGATTTGTCTTTACAGGCAAGCTCAGAATTATGTCCAGAGTTGTCTTTCAAGGTAGGCTCAGTATTATGGCCAGGAATGGCTTTCGGGACTAGCTCGGAAAACGGGCCAGAGTTGTAGCTCAAGCAGGTACGGAATTCACAGGCGTGACCTGTTCATTGTGGAAAAGATGCAGAATGTCGTTTACTTCGCATCTGTTTTCCTTAAGATGCTCCCATCTACAGAGATCATCTGAGACATTTTGAAAATTATCTGGATAAGGCAATAATAAAACATTGCAAAATGGGTTACCTTCAGTTCCCAGGTTATTTACCACTTTACTAAAACCAAAGCTTGGACTGCTCAGAGCTCAAAAATATTTGTTATGTCTGGAGGATAATCTAACTCTGTATGTGGTTAAAAACAACTGTTGTAGCCTTAAACTATGTTCAACAAAATGGAGGTTATACCAATTAGATTTATTCATTATTGGGATTACCTTTAACTATTAATTAGCCTTTGACTCCGCCCTGGGGTAAGAGAATGGAAATAAATAGGAGCCTTGAACAATCTTGTTGTGATAAAACAGCCTTCTATTCATTAAGTATAATTGTCAATATAGTGGCTGTAATTCAGCTGTGCAAAGTGGTAATCTCAAATGCCATGTAGGTCTTGTGACAGACCTTATGCTATTACCAGCTGAAGCTACCAAGGTCTTTATGGTAGACGAACAGTATTCAGCGTTGCTCCAGTAATCTGGTCAATAAAATTGCAGTTATATTATAACTGATGGGGAATTATGAATGCCATCTAGTTCAGAGGTGGAGGAGATTTACATCAATTAACAATTATTCAGTTCTTGATATAAACTACCTATAGACACTAGGTGCATTCTATATGTTAAAGGGTTATTGAATGAATATGCATAATCTGCATGCTCAACGTCAGGTTGATACACTATGGTGGTGTCATATGTTAGTCATATGGGTGCAATCAAGACAGAATATCCTGTAATAATTTACCTAATTTACGTTGGAATATCATCACGTATAATCAATGACAACACAAAATGGGTGTTGGATCACAAAGCATTTAATGAAATTATGGCTCGATGGAATACCGAATTGATATGTTTGTTTCCAGGCTCATTTACCATTTGCAAAAATATGTGGCATAACATTGGCAAACATACTCTCTCGCTACAAGGAGAAAGAAGTTATGTTTGTCACCCTTCATTTTGCTTCATTATTCGGGTCTTGCAATAAAGTCAGCAAAATCCCGCTCTAGGCTGTCGTTCTGACTGACTGACCTATGCAGCCATGCTTCCCGCTTTGTTGGGAATAATAATACAACCTTTTACGGTTATTCTTAACATAAAACTTGCTAGTTTAGCCTATGGTTCGGGAAACCAGCCTCTGCATGATAAATCAATTATTGACTTACAGATTCTGAGTGGACCGCTCCTGCGACTCGGATTGTCAGACCGATTCATGTATGTGCTCACTGCAAATGCAGGGATAGTACCAAGAAAGGAAAGCATTACATTTCCTCTTCAGGAGATGGGAAGTGTTTTGTTTAAATACTTAAGTTACATCTAATACAGTACAGATAACTGACGGCTTGGAGTTCGTTTCAAATGGGCCTTTGACAAAAAATTAAGTTATAGGACCATTAACTGTGCCCAACGTGCTTTCCCATCTTATTTGCTGCAGCAATAGGGACCCACTCTGGCGTGGTTCACCCTCTAATATCGAGTTTTAAAGGATATCTTGCACACGTTCTCCCAGGACAAGCAGAGGGCAGTATGGGATATTGATGTGGTATTAACACTATTCACCAGGGGGCTCCAGCTACATCCTTAGCTTGGCTCGGCTCTCATAAGGTAGTTATCCTCATGGCGCTGGTCTCAGCCAATGGATTCAATCACTACATATTGTGACTGGATAGGATGGTTACATCTGCAAATAATATTATGTTTTAATGTTTGGTTCAGCAGACTAGACATGAAGTCTCAAACTAGTTTCATGGCATACCTCATGAACCTTCGGTTATGGTCACACATATACAGCAATACGTCAAGGTCATGAAGAGCTTAGAGGCTCTGAACTAGCAATGTTTGTTAATTACAAAAAACGTTTTAAAAGGGTATTGGGTTGGACCATCCCCAGGTGATTGAAACAGGGTTTGGCTCATACAGGAGTAGATTCTGATATATTTTTCGAGTCTCACTCCACCAGGCTGCTACAACATCAGCAGCAAGGGTTATGTACATTCCGCTGGACCACTTCCTGGTGACTGCAGGATGGCTGAACGAACTTTTGAACATTTCATAATAACCTATGGCCAGACCAGGGGTATTTGCCAACTCTACTTAGGTTCAGTGGTTAGTTACTCACGAATGAGAGGAGTTACTATTATTTACTGATTATGAATGTTTCCCACATCTGTCAATGAAGCAGCTGTGGTTGTGGAGACTCGTTTCTCATGGCATTAAATCACAGAGCTTTGAAATCTTCACGGAATCACTCACGTGACTCCGAAGTAAAATAGTAAGATTAAACGAGAACTTACCAGTTTGAAGTTTGATCTTTATTTTGTGAGGAGTTACGGTGAGCGATTACGTGCCCACTGCTCCCTGCTCTCTCTTATAAAGATCACTCGGTAGTTCTAGTCTTCTCTAAGTCTTACTATGTTACTTCGACTGCTGTTATCTGTGATTTCACACCGCTGCTTTGAAGATTAACAAGCATGCGGACTGGCGGGGCTTATTCACATAATCGCTCACCGTAACTCCTCACAAAATAAAGATCAAACTTCAAACTGGTAAGTTCTCGTTTAATCTTACTATTTTATCTTATTTGATTGTGCACACCAGGTTGATTGCATTCGTCGAAACAGGGCGGACCACGTGAAGTTGCAATCTCAATAGCAAGGATGTCCTTCCTCAAATTAGGAGACCACAACTGCACACAATACTTCATCTGCCCACTCACTCAACCTGTCCAAGTCAACCTGCATGCTGACTTGGACCAATCTTTTGCTGCTATCCCGATGCGCCGTTATTATTCTTTAATAATTGACTCCAGCATCTTCCCCACCACCGATGTCATAGAAACATAGAAACATAGAAAATAGGTGCAGGAGTAGGCCATTCGGCCCTTCGAGCCTGCACCGCCATTCAATATGATCATGGCTGATCATCCAACTCAGTATCTTGTACCTGCCTTCTCTCCATACCCCCTGATCCCTTTAGCCACAAGGGCCACATCTAACTCCCTCTTAAATATAGCCAATGAACTGGCCTCAACTGCCTTCTGCGGGAGAGAATTCCACAGATTCACCACTCTCTGTGTGAAAAAAGTTTTCCTCATCTCGGTCCTAAAAGGTTTCCCCTTTATCCTTAAACTGTGACCCCTTGTTCTGGACTTCCCCAACATCGGGAACAATCTTCCTGCATCTAGCCTGTCCAGCCCCTTAAGAATTTTGTACGTTTCTATAAGATCCCCCCTCAATCTTCTAAATTCTAGCGAGTACAAACCGAGTCTATCCAGTCTTTCTTCATATGAAAGTCCTGACATCCCAGGAATCAGTCTGGTGAACCTTCTCTGTACTCCCTCTATGGCAAGAATGTTTTTCCTCAGATTAGGAGACCAAAACTGTACGCAATACTCCAGGTGTGGTCTCACCAAGACCCTGTACAACTGCAGTAGAACCTCCCTGCTCCTGTACTCAAATCCTTTTGCTATGAATGCTAACATACCATTCGCCTTCTTCACTGCCTGCTGCACCTGCATGCCTACTTTTAAGGCTAACTGGTCTATAATTCCACATTTTCTCTCTCGCTCCTTTCTTGAAAAGTGGGATAACTTTAGCTACCCTCCAATCCACAGGAACTGATCCTGAATCTATAGAACATTGGAAAATGATTACCAATGCATCCAGGATTTCTAGAGCCACCTCCTTGAGTACCCTGGGATACAGACCATCAGGCCCTGATCAGTCTTCAGTCCCAATAGTCTACTCAATACTATTTCTTGCCTAATACAAATTTCTTTCAGTTCCTCTGTCACCCTAGATCCTCTGTCCCTAGTGAAGACAGAACCAAAGTACTTGTTCAACTCTTCTGCCATTTCCTTGTTCCCCATAATAATTTCACCTGTTTCTGCCTTCAAGGGACCCATATTTGCCTTTCCTAGTCTTTTTTGCTTAACATACCTAACAAAGCTTTTACTATCCTTCTTTATATTCTTGGCCAGCTTACCCTCATACTTTTTTCACCCCGTATTGCCTTTGTTATCTTCCATTTTCCTTTGAACGTTTCCCAATCCTCTGGCTTTCCGCTACTCTTTGCTATGTTATACACCTTTTCTTTTCATTTTATTCCATCGCTAACTTACATTGTCAGCCACGGTTGCCTCTTGCTCCCCTTAGAATCTTTCTTCCTCTTTGGGATGAAATGATCCTACATCTTCTGGAGTATGCCCAGAAATTCTTGCCAATACTGTTCCACCGTCATTCCTGCTAGGTTCCTTTTCCAGTCGACCTTGGCCAACTCCTCTCTCATGCCTTCACAGTCCTCTTTGTTCAACTGCAACACTGACACTTCTGATTTAACCTTCTCCCTCTCAAATTGCAGATTAAAACTTATCATATTATGGTCACTACCTCCTAGCGGTTCCTTTACCTTGAGTTCCCTTATTAAATCTGGTTCATTGGACAACACTAAATCCACAATTGCCTTCCTGCAGTACAAGCTGTTCTAAGAATCCATTTCGGAGGCACTAAACAAACTCCCTTTCTTGGGATCCAGAACAAACCTTATTTTTCCAGTCTGCCTGCATATTGAAATCTCCCATAACCACAGTGGCATTACCTTTGTTACATGCCAATTTTAACTCCTGCTGCAACTTGCACCCTATATCCAGGCTACTGTTTGGGGGCCTGTAGATAACTCCCATTCTTGTCTTCTTATCTTTACATTTCCTCAATTCTATCCAGTGCGAGTCTACATTGTCAGTTCCCATGTCACACCTTGCAAGGGACTGAATTTCATCTTTCATCAACAGAGCTACCCCACCTCCTCTGCCCACCTGCCTGTCCTTTCTATAGGATGTATAACCATGAATATTCAGTTCCATGTCCCGATCTTCCTGCAGCCATGTTTGTAATCCTCACAATGTCATATCTACCAATCTCTAACTGAGCCTCAAGCTCATCCACTTTGCTTCTTATACTTTGTGCATTCATATATAATATTTTAATCAATCACTTACCTTACCTTTCACATCGATTCCAATTTCACTTGGCCATACTCTCTTATCCCTTCCTGAGCTTTCTGCCCCATTAATTCTGGTGTCTTTCTTAACTTTTCCTATACTCTCTTACCCCTTAACTCCATCCTTGTATTTCCAAATGTATCCTCCCCTCCACTATTTAGTTTAAACCCACCTCAGTAGCAGTGGCAAACCTGCCTGCCAGAACGCCGTTCCCCCGCCTGTTACGGTGCAACCCGTCCCTTTTGTACAATTCACCCTTACCCCACAACAGATCCCAGTGGTCTAAGAATCTAAATCCCTGCCCCCTGCACCAGCTCGTCAGCCACACATTCATATCTCCTATCTCCCTATTACTGCCCTCACCAGCACAAGGAATTGGAATCAAACCAGAGCTAACCACCCTGGAGTTCCTGCCTTTCCGCCTTCTTCCGATCTCTCTGAAGTCACGCAGCAGAATATCTTTCCTCTTCTTCCTGACGTCATTTGTGCTGACATGCACTACCACTTCTGGCTGCTCACCTTCGTCCTTGAGGATGCTCTGCAATCGGTCCGTGACGTCTTGGATCCTGGCAGCAAGGAGGCAACACACCATCCTTGAATCCTGCCTATTGCTGCAGACATCCCTGTCTGTACCTCTCATGATGGAGTCCCCGATTACCACGGCTCTGCCTGTCGTCTGTCTCTTCGGCTTTGCTTCAGCCCCACGTTTTGACTCGCAGACCTGTCCGCGGCTCAGAATGGCATTGTCTTCTGTCCCGACAGTTTCCAAGAGGGTGAACCTGTTTTCAAGAGGTACATCCCCCGGGGTCTATTGTACTCCAAGCTTCCTTCCCTTCCTCGTCGTCACCCACCTTCTCTCTTCCGGTATCTTCGGTGTAACAATCTTGCTGTAGGTCCTGTCCAGGAAACTCTCATTTTCCTGGATGGTCCTGAGGTCATCCAGTTGCCTCTCCAGTGCCCCAACACGGTCCTTCAGGAGCTGAACCTGGATACACTTTTCACAGTTGTAGCAGCCAGCGGCAGCATCAGTGTCCCTGACCTCCCACATCCTGCAAGCATCACACTGAAGAAGCTTGCCTGTCATTTCTTCACTGCTTCTCACCCTCTCCATCTTTTGGCGTAGTCTCCCCGCTCAGCCTCCTCGCCAAAGACTCTCGAGCCAAAGACTCGCAGTTTTCTCACAAGCCACTTCCCTCGACCAGGCCGTTCCCCTGAGCAAACCTTGTTTATATTAGCTGATAAATTGACTAATTCGCTAACTTACCGATTTGCTAATTAAATTCCTCAGCCAATCCACGCACTCTCTCCTTCACCTGCCGCTCCTCTGCTGACCTTGCAGGTACTGTATGTGTTGCAGGCTGGCCCCGACCATTTTTTATATCCCCGCTCCTGAAAAAACACTGAAAAACACCCAAAGAGATTACCTTTTCAACCAATCCCCGCACTCACTCCTTTACCTGCCGCTCCTCTGCCAACCTTGATGGTATGGACATTTAGCAAAGGACAGTGTTCCAACATAAGAAGTTTCAAGAACTATCCAATTTTGCACATGCGACTAATTTTGGTGAGGGGTGGATGCCATTGAATGTGGATTGCATGGTATTTCTCAATGTCTGTGCTGAAATCTTGTAGGACTCCCATACAAACCTGAAAACTCCAAGGTGACTTGCTGAGTAATTATTTCCTGGCTAAATTAAGTTACCCCATGGTGTCTAGCAGAAGATTAGAAGCTGACTGCATTCCCCTAGCATTATGCTGTGGATAGGCTGGGATCAACTGCTGGCCAGCTATGATGATCAATCTATTTCCAAGGCAATCAATAATCAACAGTACTCTAAACCAGACAGTTAGCAAACCCCAGACATTTTGTGCAATTGGGACAATTACTATTTTCAACTTTAAAATAAATCTCCCAAAACCTTGGCAGAAGGTTTGAATGCTCCATAGTGATTCATTTAAGAACCAATTCTTAGAGTGTCCAAGATGTGAGAAGTCTAGTTGGACCAAAATAAAAATGGCATTAACTATTCATCAATGGCCTAAATGAACCGTGCTGATTTCCATTAAATATTGAGTGCTGCAGCATATTTATCTTGTTCCAGTAAAATCTCTGAAATGTTACTACATTTCTCCTAATTCCATTTCATTCTAATATTTTACTATTCAGTGAGGATAGTTGCTGCTAATTTCAATCATCTCTTTTCAAAGTAGAGTTTAGTTATGGATCAGCTTATTGAATGAAATGTACAATTCTAAGGCTATAAAAGAAGATGAGAATGTGAATAAAGAAAGACGTTTTTCTTCATGATGCACTCATACTCATGCATCATTATCTGTGGGCCTAAATTATCACATTATAGAGGGTGTGAGCTATTGGGAGAGGTTGAGTAGACTGGGTCTCTATTCCTTTGAGTGTAGGAGGATGAGGGGTGATCTTATAGAAGTATATAAAATCATGAGAGGAATAGATTGGGTAGATGCACAAAATCTCTGGTTCAGAATAGGGAAATCAAAGACCACAGGACATAGGTTCAAGGTGAAGGGGGAAAGATTTAATAGGAATCTGAGGGGTCACTTTTACACACAAAGGGTGGTGGGTGTATGGAACAAGTAGCAGAGGAGGTAATTGAGGCTGGGACCATCCCAACGTTTAAGAAACAGTTAGACAGGTACATGGATAGGACAAGTTTGGAGGGATATGGACCAAGCGCAAGCAGGTGGGACTAATGTAGCTGGGACATGTTGGCCGGTGCGGGCAAGTTGGGCCGAAGGGCCTGTTTCCACACTGTATCACTCTATGACTATATGTTTATCATACTGTTCACTCCACAACGCTGCGCTTCCAAATTAAAAAAATGAGACAATTACTGGTAAAATAACTCGGCATACATCCATCTGCAAAACATCAGTGGCAGTCCAATCCAAGAGGATTAATGTCCTTGCCTTCATAGTGATCAAATGCTTATGAGAAGCAATCTGTGATGTATACATCTCAAAAAGCACCTGGTCACTATTACTTAATAAAATATATCGATCCTGGTAAGGAAAGTAGTAAAATTCACATAATTATCAACAAATGCTCACCAATAAAGGAAACAAAGAAAGAGAGAGAAAGAAGTTATTGAATCTTATGTACTGACAGGAATCCCACAATTGCAATGAACAGTTGACAAAATCAGGAAAGAGTTCTATAGTATCATTAATTTTACATGGAAAAATGGAAGCCTGTTTGCCTTACAATGCCAATTATCTTTATCTGAATTCTGGTGATTGATACCCTGTAAGCTGGTTCTTGGTCCTCCAAAATATTCCAAATGGAATTTAAACTGGAGGTGGTCTGATGTGATAATCAAACCAGTTGCTAAGACTGAGAGAAATAATAGTAAGATTAAACGAGAACTTACCAGTTTGAAGTTGATCTTTATTTTATGAGGAGTTACGATGAGGGATTACGTGAAGAAGGCCGTTCAGCCGCACGTGCGTCAATCTTCAAAGCAGCGGTGTGAAATCACAGATAATAATAGTGACTGAAGTATGATAGTAAGATGAAAGAAGACTAGAACTACCAGATGACCTTAATGAGGGCTGGGAGCGGAAGGGCACGTAATCTCTCATCGTAACTCCTCATAAAATAAAGATCAAACTTCAAACTGGTAAGTTCTCGTTTAATCTTACTATTTTACTTCGGAGTCACGTGAGTGACTACGTGAAGATTTCAAAGCTATGTGATTTCATGCCGTGAGAAAACAAGTCTACACAACCACAACTGCCTCATTGACAAATGAGGGAAAACATTCATAATGCACACAGTCATGACATAGATTTAAACATGCTGATGCTGTTAAATAAGCAATAACAATAATCACATCTCTCATCCAGATGGAACCTATAACAGAACGTAAAATAAATTGAGAAATACCCCTGGTCTGGCAACGGGTTATTATAAGGTTTGAAAATTTTGTTAATGGACCACGCTACAGCCGTTAGGATGTGGTCCAGCGGAACGTAATTAACCCTTGCTGCTGCTGTTATAGCAGCCCTGGTGCAGTGAGATCCGGGTCGGTATCTACTCCTGCATAACTCAACTCAGTTTTAACACCTGGCAAGATCTGAGCAGATAGGTTCTTATAACGTCTTTTGTAACTAACAATCGTAGTTAGCTCAGAGTCTCAAATGCTCTTGGTGACCTTAACGTATTGTTGTAAATGTGTGTCCCCACATAACAAAAGTTTCCTGTGTATGTCTTGAACTATCTTGAGACCTGACACCCCTACTGCTCTGCTTAAATTAATGATAGCATAAAATCTTATGCATATATTCGCAGATATACCATCCTCTCCTGTCACAATAATGTAACGAGTGATCTGTTGCGCTAACCAGCACCAGGAGGGTAACTACCTAATGAGGTCCGATCAAAGCTAAGAATGTAGCTAAGAACCCCCTAGTGAAATAGTGTTAACACAATGTCAATCTCCCATACTGCATTGTACTTGTCCTGAGAACCTTGTGTAACAGATATCCTTTACTAACTCAATATCCGAGGTGAACCCAACAACTTGGACCTTGTTAGCTGCAGTAAGTCTGATGGAAAGCACCTTGGCACAGTTAATGATCCTATAACTCAATATTGTCAAAGACCATTTAAATGAACTGCAATAGCTCAGGATCTGTACCATTTTAAATGTAACATGAGCATTAGTTCAAGTCAAGTTCAAGTTCAAGTTCAAGTTAGTTTATTGTCATGTGTCCCTGTATAGGACAATGAAATTCTTGCTTTGCTTAAGCACACAGAAAATAGTAGGCATTTACTACAAAACAGATAAATGTGTCCATATACCATGATATAAATATATACACACATGAATAAATAAACTGATAGTGCAAATAACAGAAAGTGGTTGGTAATAATCAGAGTTTTGTCCGAGCCAGGTTTAATAGCCTGATGGCTGAGGGGAAGTAACTATTCCTGAACCTGGTTGTTGCAGTCTTCAGGCTCCTGTACCTTCTACCTGAAGGTAGCAGGGAGATGAGTGTGTGGCCCGGATGGTGTGGGTCTTTCATGATACTGCCAGCCTTTTTGAGGCAGCGACTGCGATAGATCCCCTCGATGGAAGGAAGGTCAGAGCCGATGATGGACTGGGCAGTGTTTACTACTTTTTGTAGTCTTTTCCTTTCCAGGGCGCTCAAATTGCCGAACCAAGCCACGATGCAACCGGTCAGCATGCTCTCGACTGTGCACCTGTAGAAATTAGAGAGAGTCTTCCTTGACAATCCGACTCTCCGTAATCTTCTCAGGAAGTAGAGGCGCTGATGTGCTTTTTTGATGATTGCATTAGTGTTCTCGGACCAGGAAAGATCTTCAGAGATGTGCACGCCCAGGAATTTGAAGCTCTTGACCCTTTCAACCATCGACCCGTTGATATAAATGGGGCTGTGGGTCCCCCTCCTACTCCTTCCAAAGTCCACAATCAGTTCCTTGGTTTTGCTGGTGTTGAGGGCCAGGTTATTGCGCTGGCACCATATGGACAGTTGCTCGATCTCTCTTCTGTACTCTGACTCATCCCCATCAGTGATACGCCCCACAATAGTGGTGTCGTCAGCGAACTTGATGATGGAGTTCGCACTGTGGTTCGCTACGCAGTCATGGGTATTAAACAATTAACAATTAACAATTAACAATTAACAATTAAACAAACGCTTCCCATCTGAAACAGCAAAATACCACTTTTTGGTACCATTCCAGCACTGTGAATACATACAAAAATAGGCGTGACAACCCAAGCCGTAAGCTGTCTATTGAGAATCTGTAGAACATATATTAATTTTATCATGCAACAGCTGATCTCTCAAGCCACAGGCTGAACCAGCAAATTACGTTTAAAATAACCATATAATGTTGCATTATTATTATTCCCGACAAATCAGGGATCAAACTGCATAGGCCAATTCCACAGCTGGAACCTAAAGCGACTCTTGATGACTATTTCAAGACTCGACTCATAAAGCAAATTGGAGGAAGACATAAAAGACCGTTCCTCATGCTTGTAGCGAGAATGTTTCTTTCGCCACTGTTATGCCACACATTTTTGCAACCTTTAATTAGCTTGAAAACAATATATCTATATTCGGTGTTGCATTAAATCAGAATTTCATAAATACTGCGTGGTCCAACACCCATTCTGTGTTGTCATTGATCTGTACTTAATGATACTCCAGTGGCAAATTAGATAATGTACCTTTTACAGGGTCTTTTCCCTGATTGCACCCTCGTGCTTATCATATGCCACATATTAGTGTATCAACATGAAGTTGAGCATGCACCTATGCAAATTCACTCAATCACACTTTAACCCATAAATGCACTTAGGGTCTATAGATAGTTGATACCAATACTAAAGAGTTAATAACTCATAGCAAATCTCCTGCACCTCCAACTAGAGAT
Source organism: Amblyraja radiata (assembly GCF_010909765.2). Lineage (NCBI taxonomy): Eukaryota > Metazoa > Chordata > Chondrichthyes > Rajiformes > Rajidae > Amblyraja > Amblyraja radiata. The sequence goes on from NC_045961.1 coordinate 60,936,096, forward strand.
GACATTCGCATGTCATAACCATAGCATCTTTTTTGCAATATAATGACATATTTATTGATCAACTACTGGAGCAATGCTGAATACTGTTTGTCCATCATTGTGGCTTTATTAGGTTCAGCTGGCAATAGCAAGTTGTATTATCAATGACCTTCATGACCCTTATTGTTTGTCATTAAGCATGCTGTCAGTTCTCCCACTTGCACAGCTGCATCACATCTATTACATTGCCAGTTAGTCTAATGAATAGGAACTCCTTTATAACCACAAGGCTGTTCCAGGTTTCTATTGATTCCAATCTGTTGCCCAGGGTGGAGTCACAGGCCAACTATCCATTTGATAACAACCTAATTTGCTGGATAGGAGAGAACAATTCCTCAATTAGCTTGAGACTGTGGAGTTTAACCAAATACAGCATCAAAATATAATCCAGACAATACATCACAAGTGTTTTTGAACTTTGAGTAGTCCTTTGAATGATTTATTGTTATCATACTGTTTAAATAGCCTCATCATAACAATGCCTTCAAATATCTCTGATGATCATTGTATATGGAAAACCCTATGAAATCAGTTTGATCACCCTTCTTTCATAATGAACAGGCCACACCTGCCATCATTTCGAGTCTGCCCTGACGGCAACTCTGGCCCGGTTGCGATAATTCTCACATGTCCCAAGACAACTCTTGCCATAATTCTTACCTTGCCTTGAAAGACAATTCCCCATATCCCCGAGCCTGTCTCGAAGGCAACCTGGCTAAAATTTGTTATTCATGATGCCACCCACTTTTGTGTCATCAGTAAATTTACAAATCATGCCTTGTACATTTTCATCCAAATCATTAATATAAACCACAAACAGCAAGTGGCCTAGCACTGATCCCTGAGGCACACTAATAGTCACAGGCCTTCAGTCAGAGGAACAACCTTCCACCATCACGCTCTGCTTCCCTTCATGAAGCCAAATCTCTATCCATTCAGCTAGCACTCCCTGGATCTCACGCAATCTAATGGGCTGTCCCACTTGGGCGACCTAATCCGCGAGTAAAGAAGAATGTCTTCGACCTTCAAGCTCGAGGGCACTCGCCTGGAGAGCCTCGAGCTGGATCGACCGTCCGCGTTGAAACTCGCGAGCTGAATCGATCAACCGCACACACAAACAAATCGCGAAGGCGGGGGGCAGGGAAAGCGGGGGAGCGCTGTCTGAAATTCACACCCGCGATGAAGAAGGTAAAACGGATGCCACAGTGTACGGTAAGTCTTTTAGAGAGCGCGGAGGGGGGAGGAGAAAGGGAGAGAGAAGGAGAGAGAAGATGGGGAGAAGAGCGGGAGAAGAGGGGGAGAGAAGTGGAGAGAAGGGAGGGGGGAGAAGGGGGGAGAAGGAGTGTAGACACTTTTAAGAAGTTTAATAATTCTATTCTATTCTATTCTATTCTATTCTAAAGTTTAGCGGGCATTTTACCTACCGGTCGGCTTTCCCTGGTCCTGAAAACTCCAATGAGCCAATCAAAATGCCTGATCAGTGAAGGAGATTGCCTACGGCTGTCCTCGACTGCCTGTAACTAAATAGTGACCCAACTCCACTGCACTACGAGTTAAAAAGAACCATGCTGACCAAATTTTACTTGTGGAAAAATTTTCAACATGCTGAAAAATATTCCGCGACCTAGTTGAGGCCACGAGTATTCGGGAACTCCCCTCAAACATGAAGGAGCATTCCAGCGACCTCATAGGACCTCTTAGGAACACGTATCGATCATGCTGCGGGTTTGAAGGTCGAAGACACTCTTCTAAAGGTCGAAGACACTCTTCTCGCAGATTAGGTCACCCACAGCCATTTAACCTTCCAGAGCAGCCTACCATGTGGAACATAATCAAATGCCTTGCTGATGTCCATATAGATATTGTCTATGGCTTTGCCCTCATCACCCTTTTAATTACTTTTTCAAAAAACGTATCAGATTTGTAAGAAGCGATCTCACACATGCTTACTATTCATAATCAGCCCTTATCTTAGATTAGTTAAAACAAATGTAAAAACAAATGTAGGTCCCTTGCAGTCAGAAACAGGTGAATTGATCATGGGGAACAAAGACATGGCAGACCAATTGAATAACTACTTTGGTTCGGTCTTCACTAAGGAAGACATAAATAATCTGCCGGAAATAGCAGGGGACCGGGGGTCAAATGAGATGGAGGAACTGAGTGAAATCCAGGTTAGCCGGGAAGTGGTGTTAGGTAAATTGAATGGATTAAAGGCCGATAAATCCCCAGGGCCAGATAGGCTGCATCCCAGAGTACTTAAGGAAGTAGCCGCAGAAATAGTGGATGCATTAGTGATAAATTTTCAAAACTCTTTAGATACTGGAGTAGTTCCTGAGGATTGGAGGGTAGCTAATGTAACCTCACTTTTTAAAAAGGGAGGGAGAGAGAAAACGGGGAATTACAGACCAGTTAGTCTAACATCGGTAATGGGGAAACTGCTAGAGTCAGTTATTAAAGATGGGATAGCAGCACATTTGGAAAGTGGTGAAATCATTGTGCAAAGTCAGCATGGATTTATGAAAGGTAAATCATGTCTGACGAATCTTATAGAATTTTTCGAGGATGTAACTAGTAGAGTGGATAAGGGAGAACCAGTGAATGTGTTATATCTGGACTTTCAGAAGGCTTTCGACAAGGTCCCACATAAGAGATTAGTATACAAACTTAAAGCACACGGTATTGGGGGTTCAGTATTGATGTGAATAGAGAACTGGCTAGCAGACAGGAAGCAAAGAGTAGGAGTAAACGGGTCCTTTTCACAATGGCGGGCAGTGACTAGTGGGGTACCGCAAGGCTCAGTGCTGGGACCCCAGCTATTTAAAATATATATTAATGATCTGGACGAGGGAATTGAATGCAACATCTCCAAGTTTGCTGATGACACGAAGCTGGGGGGCAGCGTTAGCTGTGAGGAGGATGCTAGGAGGCTGCAAGGTGACTTGGATAGGCTGGGTGAGTGGGAAAATGCATGGCAGATGCAGTATAATGTGGATACATGTGAGGTTATCCACTTTGGTGGCAAAAACAGGAAAGTAGATTATTATCTGAATGGTGGCCGATTAGGAAAAGGGGAGATGCAACGAGATCTGGGTGTCATGGTACACCAGTCATTGAAAGTAGGCATGCAGGTGCAGCAGGCAGTGAAGAAAGCGAATGGTATGTTAGCATTCATAGCAAAAGGATTTGAGTATAGGAGCAGGGAAGTTCTACTGCAGTTGTACAGGGTCTTGGTGAGACCACACCTGGAGTATTGCATACAGTTTTGGTCTCCTAATCTGAGAAAAGACATTCTTGCCATAGAGGGAGTACAGAGAAGGTTCACCAGACTGATTCCTGGGATGTCAGGACTTTCATATGAAGAATGACTGGATAGACTCGGCTTGTACTCGCTAGAATTTAGAAGATTGAGTGGGGATCTTATAGAAACTTACAAAATTCTTAAGGGGTTGTACAGGCTAGATGCAGGAAGATTGTTCCCGATGTTGGGGAAGTCCAGAACAAAGGGTCACAATTTAAGGATAAGGGGGAAATCTTTTAGGACCGAGATGAGAAAAACATTTTTCACACAGAGAGTGGTGAATCTGTGGAATTCTCTGCCACAGAAGGTAGTTGAGGCCAGTTCATGGCTATATTTAAGAGGGAGTTAGATGTGGCCCTTGTGGCTAAAGGGATCAGGGGGTATGGAGAGAAGGCAGGTACAGGATACTGAGTTGGATGATCAGCCATGATCATATTGAATGGCGGTGCAGGCTCGAAGGGCCGAATGGCCTACTCCTGCACCTAATTTCTATGTCTATGTCTTTCCAAATGCATATAAACAGTGCATTCAGAAAGTATTCAGACCACTTCACTTTTTCCACATTTTATTATGTTACAGCCTTATTTTACAATTGATTAAATTCATTGATTTTAATCATCAATCTACACACAATACCCCAGAATAAAGAAGCGAAAACAGGTGTTAAGAAATTTTTGCAAAGTCATTAAAAAGAAATAACTGAAATATAACATTTACATAAATATTCAGACCCTTTGCTATGACACTCAAAATTGGGCTTAGGTTCATTCTGTTTCCATTGATTATAATTGAGATGTTTCTACAACTTGACTGGAGTCCACCAGTGGTAAATTAAATTGATTGGACATGATTTGGAAATTCCCATTGACCATTTGGAGGCCCAGAGTACACTTCCAACAAGGTGATCATCCTCTTTGCATATCTTATCTTCACCAATATAGCCTCCCTGGATGAACCTTTAGTAATGTCATCTTGGATTACTGCCGCGACATCCTACTTAGTCAATAAAGTAACACCCATTCACTTTTAGCCTCACCTCTATCTCTCCTGTAGCATTCCTGTAGCTCCTGGAACATTAAGCTGTCTATCCTGTCCCTCTCTTCGCAAGGATTCTGTAAAGGCTATAATGTCTCATTTACATGTACCTATCCTCTTCCAAAGTTCTTCCACCTTACCTGTCAGATCTCTTGCATTAAAATAGATCAGGGTGGCACAGTGGCACAGCGGTAAAGTCACTGCCTTACAATGCCAGAGACCCAGGTTCGATCCTGAAAAAGGGTGCTGTCTGTACAGAGTTTGTACCTTCTCCCCTGTAACCGTGTGGATTTTCTTTGGGTGCTCCGGGTTCTTCCCACACCCCCAAGCTTTGTAGGTTAATTGGCTTTTGTAAATTGTCCCTAGTGTGTACTATAGGACTAATGTACTCAGAGGACTGATACTCTATTCCTTTTCCTTTGTTCCCATCTACATACCCAATATATAAAATAGGACCAGGATTAGGCCACTCAGCCTCTCCATCCTGTTTTCCATTTAATATGAATATTTCTGACATGACTAATCTCAATTTTGTATTTCTACTTACCTCTTGTAACATTTCACTCCCTTTGTTATGTAAAATCTACCTATCTCTGCCTTCACAATATCCAGCCTGAAGAAGGGTCTCGACCCGAAACTTTACCCATTCCTTCTCTCCAGAGTTGCTGTCTGTCCCGCTGAGTTACTCCAGCATTTTGTGTCCATCTTCACAATATCCAGCCTCTGCTGCCACCACTATTTGAGGAAGAGAGTTCTGAAAAATCATGGAAAAAAATGCTTAATCTCTGCCTTAAGTAGGCAACCACATGTTCAAACAGTTTACCCTTGGTTTCAAGTAAAGACAAATGTATTGCCATATGCACACGCATGGTGTTCAGGTACAATGAGAATTGAACCAGCCTTGAATCATTGCATCCCCCATCTACTATTTTCCATTTTAATATACATGCGAGGATGAATTACATTCTTCAAAATCAACATAATCCTTTGAGGAATGATTAAATCATTAGAAACAAAATGATTTGAAATATAAAATTAGCTTTTTTTTCTCCAGTCTATCAAAATTAATTTTATTGAACAGCATTGATGAGAATGAAATTACAATAAAAAATGGCATTTGATGTTGTCAAAATAACATAAGTAAAAATTATGAAATACAATCTATCATTGTCTAGCATACAGCATGTAGGAGGTATATTTCACTCTGTGACTGTTGGCAAGGAGGTGGCATAAATATAAAGAGGCTTTACTTGCCATGGACATAAATTAGTTTCAATGTTTATTTGTAAATAAAGTGATCCAGCTTTGCGACTAAAATTATTCTTGTGCAGAACGCCTAAATGATAAACCTGGCAAATTTAACACAGGAAGGATAAAGAGTTTTGCTGCTTTACCTCTGCAAAATTTTGGCAGGCATTATGTCCTTCCCCCTCCATTCACCAAGTGCAATCTGCTTCATTTTGTTTGTACACCTCCATGTGCCAATTATTTATTTTGCCTCATGGGAAAAAAATACATGAAATCTATAAATACATAGCATAATGTAAGAGGTAGCATGTTAACCAATGATTTTTTACATGTAGGCATCATGGACAAGGCCAATATTCATTGTCCATTTCTGAATTGACACTGCTCCCTGAAATGGCTTGCTGCTGTTATGATTTAGAGGCTTATATGAGTCAGATTGAATAAAGAAAATAGAATTGTTTCATAATAAAGATTATGAGCAATTGTTTTACATCAATATGATGTTTGTTATTGATATCTGGGCTTTGATCCTATGACTGAATCACCTCCAGGTGCAGGGTATAACCTCCATAAAATAGTTCAGCAGCTTATTTTTGGGATTCAGTTGCAAGTGAAAAAACAACCAAAAAATTCTGAAACTATACAACATAATTCCCATGTATTTAGGATACTCCTTAATTTCTAGGCTGGAATAAATACTTGGAAGCATTCAGAGAAGAGATAGCTCGGGTGCAGACCAAACATATCCTATGGGGGCAAAGACAAGGCATCCAAAGTTACATTATTAACTTCACAATATTTTGAGAATTCAATTGGCAGTGTAATACACAGCCATCATCCAAAGCATGCTCACTTCATCAATTACAGTCTGGTTCAGCAGTTTAGACACTCACTCCCGTAATAAATTACAGCGCATAGTTAACAAAGCATCCAAAATCATCAGCACTCCCCTTCCATCAATAGAATCACTCCATCACAAACGGTCCGTGTCAAGGGTGAAGAAAATCATCTCTGATCCCTCCCACCCAGCTCACCACATCTTCCACCTGCTGCCATCAGGAAGGCGCTACAGCTCACTGCCCGCCAAGACATCTCGATTTAAAAACAGTTCTTACCCACACGCAATCCAAATTCTGAACACACTATGACAACAGCACATATCCTCCCCATGCATGTACTGTATATTGTATGATGTTGTGTTTTATGTTATGTTTGACGGGAATCAGCCTACCTTGTAACATCCTGTACTGAACCTGAATTCCACCAGCTTGACTGTGTGGTCATTAAATAATCTAATCTAATCTAATCTAATACAAGATTTATTAGAGATCTTGAGGAACTCTGCTGCAATCGCTAGATCTTCCTGCATTATGCCGAGACAGGATGGCTGTAGAGCTAATAACAAACACTCCAAGTAACGATCCAACAGGTTTATTGGCATATAGTAAAGTTACACTGCATGTTGTCACCACCGTGACTACATCCCGACTAACCGACTAGTGTCTGAAAGCGTTAGTAATATATGGTGACTGTAAGGTAAAACCCGGACTGGATTATAGATCTGAGTGGTGTGTGACATATGTGTGTTAGTATTAGGTTGAGCAGATCTATATCTTTCCTCTTAAGAAAATAACGTAACTACAAATACATATGTGAGTACAACTAATCAAGTTTAACTGGTGTCTAATATAATCAGCACTCGAGCAGGTTAAGCATAGTTCCCGTATCTAAGGGTAGGTTTGCAAATACAACCCGCATGCGGCAGTACAGGCTCGCATCCCCATCCTCCACCGGCGAGAACTGTGAGACGGGGGGCTGATGGAGCACCAGAGATCCATGAGATGGGTAAGGGGAGACTGGAGGGTGGGATACCAACTGTGGTGGCGAGAAGGCAAGATACATGCAGGGCGCAGACTCCGCAAACAGACGTTGGGCCGGGGGAGAGAAAATATCAGTCATATGGTGACACAGTCCTGGAATATCTGGATACGGGACCATTGGTTGTGATTCCTTCACTGGTAGAAGGTGTTGACATTTTTGCCGGTAAGTCTCTCCATTAGAATCGACCATGGTTCGACCAAGGGTACGAATGTGGTTCTGGTGCAGGGCTGTGGATTGTACAAAGACATCCATGACCCTTGTCAGTTTGAAGCCTTACAACTTGACCGCTTGCCTGTGGCTCGAGTGGCCTGCTTGTTTTGTCGTACGAGTGTTTCTGGATCTTGCACTTATGTTGAAGTTGTGCTTGAATTACTGATGGCTTAAGAACCCATGGCTGTAGTAGTTGCTTGGGTACGGGCAGCGTGGTACAGGTCTGCCTTGACATAAGGTGTTGGGCAGGAGATCGTAGCACTGGGTCGCGGGCAATGTTTCTTAAGTTGAGCATGTCCGGGGTAAACATCAGATTTTGCCAAGTGTGATCTTTCCATCACCTATTTGGCACCGGTCACTCAGATCTATAATCCAGTCTGGGTTTTACCTTACAGTCACCATATATTACTAACGCTTTCAGACACTAGTCGGTTAGTTGGGATGTAGTCACAGTGGTGACAACACCCCGCTCGGCCAGCCTGTTCGATTGTGGGAATTCGAGGCTGCTGGTAATGTGACGAAAGTCACATCGTTGGGCAAAATTCTTGAAGCACTGGCTGGTGAAATGGCTTCCGTTGTCAGACAGGAGTTTCACGGGCGCCCCATGACTTGAAAAGTGTTGCGCTAGTTTTTGAACCACTACTGCTGAAGTGGGGCTGGGAAGCAGATCAATCTCAAACCAGCCCGAGTATCAGTTGACCAGAACCAGGTATTGTTTACCGCACCATTCAAAAATGTCTGTTGCCAGTGTGGACCATGGTAAGGCAGGGACTGGGTGAGGAAGAAGCGGCTGCTTGGGTTGATGGGGCACCAGGCTATTGCAGATCGCGCAGGCTTCCACGTTCTCCCATATAAGCTCGGTCATTCGGGCCAGAAAATCATGCTCTTGGCTCGAAGTATGGTTGCCTCGGTGCCGGGATGTACCCCGTGGTCAGTGTCGAAATATTTGTCTCGTAAAGCAGTTGGAATGCCCGCCTTGTGTCACTTTACAATCATACCGTCCTGGACCACCAGCTCATCACGGACCAGGAAGTATGGGCGAATGGCAACAGGTACCTTGTGCTGTTTATCCGGCCAGCCATGCTGGATGATCGAAGACAGGGACTGTCCGGTGTCATCAGCTGCTGTCTGGGCAGCCAAGTCGTCCAGGCACTCGGTGGGAAGATAATCACCATCATCACAATGTGGGTGTCGTTGTCTGTCGGTTGCTGCTCGCAGCTCTTGCGTGTGGCTCTGGATAGAGTGTCGGCTAGGTGCATGTCTTTGCCTGGTTTGTAAACCAGGTTGATATCATACCTTTGAAGCTGCATCATCATCCGCTGTAGCCGGGCAGGAGCAGCATGGATTGGCTTGTTCAAAATGCTGATCAGGGGCTGGTGGTCTGTTTCAACAGTCACAGTCTTTCCAAAAATAAAGTATTTGAATTTTACGCAGGCAAAACCACTGCCAGTAGTTCCTTTTCGATTTGAGCATAGCGTTGTTCGGTCTCAGACATTGTACGAGAGCCATATGCTACGGGTCTGTTGTCACCGTCACTGGTGCTCTGAAGGAGGCCTCACAGGTTATCGTTACAGGCAGTTTTTCATCAAAATATACCAGAGTCGGGGCACAGGCCAACTGCTGTTTTAGGGTATCGAATGCTCTCTGGTCTTGTGTGTACCAGGACCAGGTTGCGTCCTTGTATGTCAGCTGCCGCAGTGGTGCTGACAGTTCACTGAAGTTCAGAATGAACTTAACCAGGTAATTCACCATGCCAATGAATCTTTGTAAGCTGGTTACTTCTGTGAGAACCAGTAGTTCGTTGATGGCAATGGTCTTGGAAGGATCTGGTTTGAGTCCATCACTAGTAAAAATGTGTCTCACATACTTCACTTCCCTGACACGAAACCTGCATTTCAAGGGGTTGAGCTTAAGGTTGATGGCCTTGGCACGATCCAGTATTTTCATGAAATTAGCATCATGTTCTGACATATCGCGGCCAGCAATGATGATGTCATCGACAATAATGGCACAAGGGTGTCCTGCGAACAGCTGTTCCATTGTGCGCTGGAAGACTTCACTGGCCGAGTTGATGCTAAAAGGCATTCGCAGACACTTGTAGTGACCAAAAGGTGTGCCAAAACTGGTTAGACGATTTGTGATCTAACAGGATTTGCCAAAATGAACCTTTTGCATCTAGAACAGAGAACACAGTCGCTTTGCCCAGGTGTGCTGCTTACCTCTTCTACTGTGCACATTGGATAGTACGGGCACTTGATAACAGTATTCAGATCTCTGGGGTTGATACAGATTCCTATTTCATCTTTGTTTTTCTTGGTGGCCACTACTTTGGTTGAGACCCAGTTTGACGGGTCATTGACTGCAGCGATGATCCGTAAGGATTCTATTCTTTGAAGTTTGTTTTGTGCGCGGTCACGCATGGCATGTGAAATTGGGGTCGGTGGAGGCGCTTCAAGCCGGCGCCCTGTCAGCAGCATGTCCATTTTTTTCTACTTTTTTTGTTTTTTTAGTATGTTTTAATGTATGTTTTTAATGTTCCTCTGTGCGTTTTGTGTGGGGGGCGGTGTGGGGGTGTGTGGGGGGGATGAGGGGGTAACCGCTTCAGTCGCATCCTCCACGGAGAAGCGACTTTTTCAAGGTCGCCTCCCCCGTGGCCTAACAACAAGGATTGGCGCGGCCTTTCCCGGAGACGTCCCCGGGGCTTCAGTGGCGGGCGCAGCGTGGACTCTCGGCAATGAGCGGGCGAGTCCTCGCTGGGGCTCGCCAGAGGGGAGTGCTCCGCTTCGCTGGCCCGCGGCAGCCGGCAGCCTGAAGCCGCAGTCTGCAGAGCTCCAGCTGGCGCGGCGTCACGTGGGGGACCCGGGGAGTAGAAGAAGCTTCCACCACCAGTCCGCGGCCAACTTCTACCGCGGGTGCAGTGGCGACTTACCATCATGAGCGGGGTCCCTCACCGGGGATCCCTGGAGGGGAGCTTCGTCTGTCGGCCCTGCAGTCTGCGGTGCTTCTGGCTGCAGCGCAAACTTTAAATCTTTTACCGCCGGCCTGCGGCCTACACCAGCCTGAAGCCGCAGTCTCCGGTGTGGAAGAGCCGATTTTGGACTTACCTTCACTTTTACCTTGTCCTTTTACCATCTGGACGCCCACAGCGATGGCTGCGTAGGGTTGAAGTCCTGACTACTGGGGAAAATGGAGGAGGACTGGCCAATTTTTGTGCCGTCCACCACAGTGATGAATGCTGTGGTGGATGTTTGTGTTAAATTTTTATCGTGTTTGTGTGTTCTTTATCATTGTACCACTGCTGACAAATTCATTTCACTTGCACTTTATGTGCATTGTGACGAATAAAACCGTATTGTATTGTATTGTATTGTATTCTATGAGGGGCTCAGACAACGGGCATTATGTCAGGGTCGGTTACAATAGAGTACTTGAGCTGTAGTTTGCCAAGTTTGTTGTCAAAGAGGCCCTTGTACTGAGCGAGAATTTGTTCGGTGGTATCTCGGGAAGGGGAAAGCAGGTGCACCTCTTCTGCAAAGCTCACCAATCCTAGATCCTGACAGGCATCTATACCAAGTAGGGACGTTACCTTTCCTGGGACAATGAAAAAGTTCAGCTTTTCCACACGTGTCACTAGGTGGTACTGCAGGTCAACCCTGCCAACCGGGTAAAACTCACCCCCTCCGAAAGGAATTAACGAGGCTTTTGTGTTTACAACAGTTTCAGCATTGTTGACACTGGAAAACTCAGTCAGAGACACAACATTACAGTGAACCCCAGTGTCGATCTTTGCCACAGCAGTGGTGTTGTTGATTTGGAATGTGACTTCGGGATCGTGTAGTTTACATGAAATCTCAGATAGCGAATGTACGTTTAGGCTGGAAATGTCAGATTCCGACCAATTCTTACAAGGAGACGGCCGAGCTTGAGCTGGATTGGTCAGGCCGTGGCAACCATCTTGCTGGAGCAGATTTACCTGCTATCTGGGTTCTGTACGATTTCTGCGGGCACGACAGCACCGAATAAAGTGGTTTCTTCATTTACAGTAGTAGCAAACTTTCCCCTATGCTGGGCATTGCTCGTGGACAGCGGAGTATGAACCACCACAATTATTACATTGAACAGGAACTCTGCTAGTCTTCCTCTCTTCAGGTGGCAGGCGTTGAGCACAGTAGAATGGGTTGGCAACACTCACTTGGTAGGACCCCGCCCTGCGAGGCGGGTATGAGAGTCGGTAGCTTCGGCAATGCAGCAGACATTCTCTGCCCCGATGAGGGTTAGAGCAGCATCCTGTCGTAGTTCACTTTTCCCTTTCTTATTTAAGATACCACTCACCAATCTGTCGCGGACAAGCTCGTCGCACAGGTCTCCAAAACGACACCGGCTTGCAATGTGTTTTATGGTACTTATGTATGCCTCGACAGGCTCACCAGGGAGCTGGTTTCTAGGGGGTCGGGCTTTTTAAACGATTGAGCCATAATAAAGTGGGAAAGAGAAAAAAACACTGGGGAATAAAGAAAAGAAACCCGATAAACTAGGAGCAGAATGGGTCCGAAAACTTTAACACCATGTAGAGCTAATAACAAACACTCCAAGTAACGATCCAACAGGTTTATTGGCATGTAGTAAAGTTACACTGCATGTTGTCACCACTGTGACTACGTCCCGACTAACCGACTAGTGTTTAAAAGCGTTAGTAATATAATGGACTAAGTGGGACCTGTTGTCACATGGGAGGCCTGGTTCCCCAATGCAATATTCCACCACTCGCCCATAGCCCCCAAATGCGCAGGCGCAGCTGACAGTTTCCAGTTGTGATGCCCCTGATCCCCCCTCCTCCCTTCACTGCCCCCTCTGCTTGGTCTCGCTACAATATCAAGATTCTCTTTGAGAATGTAAGAAAACCCAGACATCCAAAACATTATCCTCTTCCCCAAGTACTGAGGGGCCTCTTTCAATACTCTGATACTCCAAGCATTACATACAACAACACAGACAGGAATAGGCCCTATGATCCACAATATCGTGCTGAAGCATTGATTAACAGGAAACACAAGATAACTGTAACTATTTTGCCTTACTAAATCACAAAATAGTGAGTTGATCTCTGTCCTGCATTGGCGCTACATGGCCCATTGGTTATTCTAACCCCCATCCATGTTGCACTGGTTCAAAATGAGTGTCAATCACAGTTTGTAGAAGCCTCATTTCAAAGCCATAAACTTAATTTATTAATTTTGCAGTATAAATGGCTGGTTCATGTTTTGCATTAATGGTCAGTATATTTCATATCCTCTGATTATGGTGTAATCTACTGGGCGTTTCATGAATTTTCTTTTTTTTTAATCTCATGGATAGAGAAATGGCCAAACAAGTCAATAGAATTTCAAAGTTAACACTGCAAGGTCAATGACTTTGCATCAGAAGCAGTTCAAGTGGTGGACCATCAACTTAAGACATTTTCACATTTTCCTTAACCTTACCTCGGCTAAGACCCACATATAGTTGACCATGCTGAAATACCGGTTTCTCGAGGTATATCAACACCTTCTCCATGGTTTGTCCTTGCGCTTTATGGATTGTCATAGCAAAACTTGACTAAATGGGGAATTGGCTCCACTGAAGGGGAATGTCTTTGCCTTCTGTCAAATTGAGCGTCATCCTAGGAATGAGAACAATGTCATCTTTGAAGGCTCCGATGTTGATTCTTGCAATGATCAGATTATTGTGCAGCTCTTCCATAATCATCCTCATTCCATTGCATAGCTTTGGAGGTTCCAAGTTTCTCATTAACATGATCGGAGATCCTATTTTCAACTCCAATTTGTGTGGTGGTAATCCAGAGATGTCGAGTGAATGAGGAATTCTGTTGGGAAGCATTAAAAGAAAAGTGACAGCATTGAAAGAAAAGTACATAATAATAATAATAATAATAATAATAATAATAATAATAATAATAATAATAATAATAATAATAATAATAATAATAATAATATATTTTATTGTCATTGCACAGAGGTACAACGAGATTTGGCATGCAGCTTCCATCCGATGTAATAACTTAATAATAATATAATAATAATAATAACTTTATTTATAAAGCACTTTAAACAACTACAGTTGCCACAAAGTGCTGTACATGAGAAATCATGAACAAAAAGCTATTACAAACAATTAAAAACCATTAAAAACCGTACAACGAAGGACTATAAAAAACACACTAAAAATTAAAAGACATTAAAAGCACTAAAAACAGGAGCAATGCCTCAGCCAGTGTCGAAAGCCAAAGAATAAAAATATGTTTTTAGGGAGGATTTGAAGATGGACAGTGAGGGGGCCTGTCTGATGTGCAACGGCAAGGTGTTCCAGAGTGCCGGAGCAGCAACAGAAAAGGCTCTATCCCCTCTGAGCTTCCGCTTAGACCTTGGTACCTCAAGGAGCAGCTGATCAGCTGACCTGAGGCACCGGGCAGGAGCATATAGGTGGAGCAGCTCAGAGAGGTAAGGCGGGGCGAGCCCATTCAATGATTTAAAAACAAATAAAATAATTTTGAAATGAACTCGAAAGTGCACTGGGAGCCAGTGTAGGGAGGCCAAAATTGGCGTAATGTGCTCCCTCTTTCGAGTTCCAGTCAAAAGGCGAGCGGCAGCATTTTGAACAAGCTGGAGACGAGCCAATGAAGCTCGTGCGACTCCAGAGTAGAGTGCGTTACAGTAATCCAGCCTAGATGTAATAAAGGCATGGATTACTGTTTCAAAATGCTCCCGCTCGAGAATGGGCTTCACCTTTGCCAGCTTCCTTAGGTGAAAGAAGCTGGACTTAACCACCGCGCCTATTTGTTTGTCTAGTTTAAAATCACCGTCCATCCTAAAACCCAGGTTCAAGACGGTTGGCTTTACAGACATTGCCAGTGGACCCAAGTCAACAAAGGGAGGTTCACGGCAGCCATTGGGGCCAAACAAAATCACCTCTGTCTTCTCTTCATTAAGTCCCAGAAAGTTTAAGGCCATCCAGGACTTAATGTCCTCAAGACAAGACAGAAGTGATTTTAGAGAATAGTCTTCCTCTTTCCTGAGTGGCATATATAACTGGCTATCATCCGCATAAAAGTGAAAGGAGATGCCATGCCTTCTTAAAATTGAGCCCAGAGGAAGTAGGTATAAGGAGAAGAGCAGGGGCCCTAAAATTGAGCCCTGTGGAACCCCATATACCAAGGGAGTGGAGGAGGATTCAAAGTCAGCAAGGCTTACCCGCATGGTTCTGTCTGCCAGATAGGACCTGAACCATCCCAGGGCACTGCCACAAATGCCCACTTGGTGCTGTAGTCTGGAAATTAAAATTCCATGGTCCACTGTATCGAAGGCGGCAGATAGGTCCAGCAAGACAAGAACCACATAATTACCTGAGTCGTTTGCCAGGAGGATGTCGTTGAAGACCCTTAGCAGAGCCGACTCTGTGCTATGCATAGCCTTGAATCCAGACTGGAAAACCTCCCGAATATTGTGCTCATCCAGGAAGAGTTTCAGCTGCGCATAAACTACCTTCTCCATGATCTTGGAGATAAAAGGCAACTTGGAGATCGGCCTAAAATTGGACAGATCAGTTTGATCCAGGCCTGGTTTTTTAAGTAGTGGTTGCACTACCGCATGTTTAAAATTTAAGGGGACAACCCCAGAACACAAGCTACTGTTTATAATGGCAAGAACCGACTGCCCTATACTCGGGAAAACCTCTTTAAAAAGAAGAGGAGGGACAGCATCACAGGGGGAACCCGACGGCTTAATATGCCTAACCACATCCTCTAGACCCGACAATGTCAGAGGCACAAACTTTTCAAATGCCACCAGGCATGGGGCCGGAACAGAGGGGTCAGAGGCAGGAGTTGAGATGAGAGCCCTTATAGAAACGACCTTATTAATAAAGAAGTGCAGGAAGTCATTGCACAATTCGGACGATGCTTCCAAGCAAACAGGCTGCGGGGCATTTAAAACAGAATCAATAGTTTTGAATAATACGCGTGGGTCGTGACGCTTAGCCACTATTATATTAGACAGGTAATATCTTTTGGCCTCTTTAACAGTATTTTGATAGTTTCGCCAGCTGTCCTTTAGGATTTGCGATGAAACCTGCAGCCTGTCCTTCTTCCACTTTCGCTCAGCTCTGCGACAATCCCGTCGAGCTGTACGAGTTGCGTCACTAAACCAGGGCTCGGGTTTAGCTCTGGGCTGCAAAGTTTTTAAAGGAGCCACAGAGTCCAGTATAGTTGTGCAGGAGGAGTGGAACCAAGAACTAATCTCCTCCGCACCAAGGGGAGTGGACGCAGAGGGGGCACAGAGCTGATCGAATGCAGCAGAGAATTGGCCAAAAATTAGCTAAAAATTTAGACAACCAGAGAAACAAGTAGGGTAGAGGACGAGGACACTGGCAAGGAGATCAGGGGGCAGGGACATTTGGGCAAACCCATTTTGTTAGCCCTAACCTGCCAGTTAACTGTTAATACCACCTATTAAATTTGTAGGCGTCCTCACATAGCCCAAGAAACAGCATTACAAACCAGAAAGAACATCACCCCTTCCAAATTCTAGGAGGAGACACAACAAATTTACTTCTCGAGAAACCCTCGCTGAAAGGAAGAAGTAAGAAACATAGTAGCTGACGTGAGAAGGAATGGTAACTAAGGAATGGAAATGGCACTAGGGAGAGAAGAAACAAACTTATTGCGCAGGAGGTACGGGAGTGGAAAAATAAGTTATTATACTAATGTGTTACTGAGTTTGTGCCTGCAGGACAGTGTGATCGACAACATACTATCTGGGGAGTGAGGTAAAGAATACACAGACCCCTTGAGAATGGGCAGAAGACAACAAAGGTAAAGGTAGCTCCCCAGAAACAGGAATCAACTAGCAGGAGGAAATGGTACTGTCCTGACCCTTTAAGACAAATTTGGGAAGGCCAACCGATAGACGGAGCTCCTCAGTATCCCTACTCCCTTGGAACTGACACCAGAAAAGAAGAAGGAGAAGACGTACCCTAGTACCCAACTTTAACATCATCTAGCTTCTGAAGAAAGAAAAGGAAGGAAAGTAAAGTACACTATCTAATCTTCCATAAAGAAACAACACCGACAACATATAATAATTATTGGGACAAGCTCCTCTTAAAAAGGTCTGAATTAAAAACTATTCCTCTGTGGTTTGGAGTAAAATGCCTAATTTGGCCTAAATTATGGTTATTAGAAATAAATTAATGAAATGTTGGATTCGGTCTCGAAATTGTATGGTAATGTATTGGAGGGACTTTAAATTTTGAGATTTGGAACAGTCTTGTGGAATTCGGCTTAGGAATATTTGGAGTTTGATTATTAATTGATCTTGTTATTACCTCATCCCCAGGCAGCCAAAGATAGGAAGGATTATTCAGAGAACATCAGGAAGGATGGAACTTGGGAAGATCCGGTAACATGGAAATTATTTAGGGAATATGAGAGTTGGAATTAAAATTGGAATTGAAATTGAAATTGGAGTTATAATTGGAAAAGGTCAAAAGAGGAACTGTGAGCAGTAGGACTTCCCTTTAAGAGACCGGACGAGAAACTACTCAGTAGTTAAGAACTAGTATAAGCGAGAACCCCTAGACTGAGAACAGAGCCAACATAGTAAAGAGCCAGCATAGTAAAGAGCCAACATGGTAAAGAGTCAACATAGTAAAGAGTCAACATAGTAAGGAGTCAATATAAAGAGGAAGAGATGCTGGAGGAGAGACTTAGTAAATTGGAGAGGGAGGAAATTTGAATTGGTATAGGAATAGCTTTTCCGATGCATATTTAACTGATGGATCAATATTGTTTAACATTTGATGGTATAGCGGCTTCTATTATCAAGGTGGAAAGAAATTGTCCCTGGTTTTGGCATTCTTAATTGGATTTATGAGGAAATTGACAGCATATGGGGATTGATTGTTTAAATTTGAACAGCTGGGGATTCCACAGGAATTGGAATGCAATTGTGTTATCGGCCACAATGCTGTGGAATGAGAAGGATGAGAATGACACTGATATTTGAAATAGCAAGTTGAAGACGGAGACTGAATTTGGTTACATTGGAACATTTATCATGGTTTGCTTTAAATTAGAGTCACGACATTAGGGAAATCTGGACTGATCCCAGCTGAAATTTATATGAGAACCCGTCATCAGATATACGTATTATAACATCATGTGAATATGGAGATGGCTGATTAGTGTTGATCCTAGGATAGTAAAGAGTATATTAGGGAACAGAATATGAATAGGAATGCAGTGATAGAGCAGAATATAATAGGTTCATTAGAGAATGGAACAGGAATAGGTATTGCGGAATTATAGTGAATGTATGGGAAAGCATGGGCGCATGATGGTAACTTGCTTTGTCCCAAGTTTTTCAGGAATTTTGGGTTATAGGTTTGACTATGGAAAGGGATGGAAGAATGGGCAACAACACGGATGGAGAGAATTTGTGCCCACAAAAACTCGGGAGGTGAAGACTCATCAGATGGAAATTGTGAAGCTACGCCCATGAAAAAATAGGAAGCTTGACAAGATTTGGGGAAGAAACATCATCATCTTGTGTTGCTGATAGATGGAAAATTTAATGGACACACTTATGTATATCTAGTTAGCTGATTATTGGACTATTTGGTTATCATAAATGATGGGTTATCATATATGATAAAAAAGGAAGGAATGTTAATCCTGGCCAGGTTGGAGAGGCTAGAACTCTAAAATTGGGTAAAGGCTTCAGGGCTGCTGGGATGTTTAGTCAATTTGAAAGTGCTCTATATGGAACTGGGACAAGCTGCAGAGTGGTGCCAGTTTGTCTACAGCCTAGATCCAAGCTGCAGGAAGGGAATGGGAACTTCTGAAGACCCTGTCAATTAGGTGCAAAATGTATACAATTGATTGGATGACTGCAAACCTGACATACACCTTGTAAATAATTGAAAATAATGTTGTAAATCTTTACTTTAGTGAATGTTGATTGGATGAGATATTGAGCCTTGTCTGGTTTTCTTGCATATCAGGGGAAATGTTGCAATGTTTGCTTCCTCTGAGAAACACTGTTTGAATACAATGTATTAGCCACTGTATTATTGGGTTTGGGAAATGTCTGTTATGTATGGGGCTAATCAGTATCTGTAATTGGATTGTAAAGAGACCATCCCCATGTGGTTCAGCCCCTCGAGGTCCGGGGACCCATAAAATTCCGCTGCCATGAGGTCCTGCGTCGATCTTCTGGGAGAACTCTTGGGACTGCATGACCTTCTGAAGTGTCTCTGTTTGAGCGAGGCCTAGAGGGCTTGATCAGGCAGATACGAGGATCGAACCTGTGGTGGTTAGGTATAGTAATTGAATTGTAATTGTGTTTTGTCAAAATTTAGATTTGTTGCGCACGTGCTTGAATCAGTGGTTTTTGACTGAAACTAGACTGGAGGGAAGCTTAGAATGAGCAATTTACACTTCCAGACTGAAATTTAAAACAGTCTTCAGGAATGCAAAACATTGGCTTGTTTAAGATTTTCAAGGTCGCATCAATACAGCATTGTAGCATATCTCAAAGCTGTTTTCAAGTCTGCAAAAGCAACCTTTAAAAATAAAGCCTTACAATACAGCATTTTGCTACTCGTTACTCACGATCTGGTCTGGCTATCGACGTCTTCAATCTGCATGGCTTCTGATGACCCAGGTCCTGACCATGTCATTTGCCTGTGACCAGCAGATCCTTTGACCGAGGATATAATCTCTATTCTCTGGTAGAGATTTAACTTCTTCTTTGTTTCACAGTTGAATCAGTCTTTGGCTTACTACTTCCTGGTAGTAACACAGTTTTCTATTTATTATAATAGCAGTTTTTACAATGTTCTCAAAGTCCAACTTGATAGCCATTAATTATCAGAGATGATTTGAAGGTGTAGCCTAACGCACGCATGACACATAAAATACTGCAAAGATGAATCCTCCAGATGTTGTTTCTTGATTAATTGCCATTTATTGACAAATACAAAACAAATAAATAACTCATAACTTTCCGTTCTTAATCGCTGTTCCATTCACGTCAAATAAATCACATAAAAGCTTATTCTTATAAAGGTATGTAATCTCATAACATGTGTGTGTCATGATTATGGTATAAAACTATTATTCTGACACAACATTGAAACTTCTAATCTGCGAGTCTACGCCAGACTCCTCTAAAAAAAGAACACAGCCCCAATACATATCAAATCCCACCTACAAAAGTACAGGCAGATATAGCTAAAACTAAAAATATCAGACATGATAATAACACTGACTTCAGCTTAATGACTCCTACATACCGGCCCCTAATTGTTCTACATAGAAAAACACAGCAATTACTAATAAACATTAAGAAAAAGAAGCTAAAAAAGCTTAACATATATCAAAATACAAAAGTAATAAGTATTATACATTAGCATTCAGACTTCTTTAGCGATTCTTCCATCTTCACCTTCGCCTTCTAGAAGCAGACATATCTTGGTTATTGGTCTTACCAAGACATTGTTCTTAGTCTGAAGTCGTACGGTACGCACCAAACCTTTAACATTTGGCATGATCTCCAGTATCTTTCCCATCAACCAAGAACCTTGTGGTGTAGTAGAAACAACCACCAAAATGATATCACCTGAAATAAAATGTCTTATACTTTCAACCATCGTTGTCATTCTTGGACAGCCATATATTTCCAAAAGAGATCTGCCATATATTGTACTTGTCTCCATTTGCGTCTCATATACAAATCTTTCTTCACAAAGAGCCCAGGTGGTAGCATTGGATTGGTCTTCAACAGAAGAATAAGATTTGGTATATGTGCTTCCAGGTCATTCGGATCATCAGAACTCAGTAATGAGTCGATCATTTAAAATTGCTTCAACTTCACAAAATAAAGTTTGCAATCCTTCAGCGTCCAGAACTTGTTGTTTAAGAACAGAATGAAGCACATTTCTAACCATGTGGATCAACTGTTCCCAAACACCGCCGTGATGAGATCCCGCTGGAGGATTAAAATTCCATTCTATCCCATCCTGATGCATAATACTCTGGATGTTCTTCTGATTTAAGCTCTTAAGTGCTTTTCTCAATTCCCACCTTCAAAAGTACAGGCAGATATAGCTAAAACTAAAAATATCAGACATGATAATAATACTGACTTAAGGGCCTGTCCCATTTGGGTGACCTAAGCTGCGAGTTTAGAAGAGTTTGGCCTGGACTCCAACTCGCAGCATGGTCGACATGAGGTCCTAGGAGGTCGTATGAGGTGGCTGGAACTCTCCTTCATGCTCGAGGGAGGTTCCCGCCTACTCGCGGCCTCAGCTAGGTCACGGAAATTTTTTCAGGATGTTGAAACATTTTCTGCGAGTAAAATTTGGTCAGCATGGATCTTTTTCACTTGTAGTGCACTGGAGTGGGGTCGCTATTTACTTACAGGCACTCGAGGGCAGCCGTAGGCCATCTCCTTCGCTGACCGGGCATTTTGATTGGCTCATTGGAGTTACACAACCTAGAAAGACCTACCGGTAGGTAAAATGCCCGCTAAGCTTTATTATACTTCTTAAAAGTGTCTCCACTCCTTCTCACCCCTTCTCTTCCCTTCTCTCCTCCTTCTCCCCCCCTTCTCTTCCCTTCTCTCCCCATCTGTCTCCCTTCTCTCTCCCTTCTCTCTCCTTCAATCCCCTTCTCTCCACCCCCCACCCCCCCCCTTCCCTGCGCTCTCTAAAGGACTTACGGTACTCTGTGGCAGCCGTTTACCTTCATCGCGCAGACAGCGCTCCTCCGATTTCCCTGGCCCCCACTTTTGCGATGCGTTTGTGTGTGTGTGTGCGTGTGTGTGCGGTTGATGCAGCTCGTGGTTCAGTCGATCCAGCTCGTGGTTTCAACGTGGCCGGTCGATCCAGCTCGAGGCTTTCCAGGAGCTTGAAGGTCGAAGACACTCTTCTGGACTTGCGGATTAGGTCGCCCAAGTGGGACAGGCCCTTTAAGCATAATGGCTCCTACAATGAGCAAGGCTCCTTGACAGGGTGTGTTTACTTTTCCAATGACCAATGCCAACAGTATGTAAAGTTCTCCAAAGATCTGCCACCTGTTGTAGATAGACCAACAGCTATTGTCTTGCCTGCTCACCTGGTTCCTTCAGGCTGGAGTTGTGGACATTAGAAAGGCATTGGAAGTCGAGCAGTGTCAGGAAATATAACATATACAATTTGCGCAATAACTTCTCAGCATTAGTATCATGATTAAGCCCAGAAACACAAGCATTTCAGAATGCATCTGCATGCTTTGAATGCGGATTAAAATATTTACAGATTGTGTTAAACACAGGATACCCATGGATACAAAATGATGTCAATATCTCAAGTCATTTTACAACTAATTGAAAGATCAATGACTGGCTACTCCCAAAGGGATTGTGGTTATGTAGTTTAATGCATCACAGTGGGAAGTGGAAGATAGCAGATTGGAACTTGCTACCTAGAATGTAATGCAATCAAACCTTCTGACCTCCAAGGGAGATGCTGGGCTACATAGAGCTACAATTTGGAAGATTATTTAAGATCACATGGTATTAAATGGAATGAGACAGTTTAAAAAGGACAGGATAGAGTGTAATGAAAATAGAATGAGGACTGAAGCGATGTTCAGTGTCGTGCCAGTTGTAACGTTGATCATGCATCTTTGCTTATTGTACTGGAGTTGGTCTGAACTGCTATTGGCTATGTCAAGAGACGTTACACGTAAACGGACATAAGTACATGCTCATAATATGGTTAATAATACTAAGAGACTTCTGCCCCTGCTGGCATGTCCATGCAGGCAAGTCTGTCAGAAGCCAACCAAGCTGTCTATTCATGCATCCATTTGCCCACAGTTGACCCATATCCCTGAAAATTTTTCTTCGCCATGTACCTGTCAAAATGTATTGTAAATGCTGTATCACCCTATGTGTAAAATAGTCCTCAGATTCTTATCAAATCTTTCCCATCTCACCATAAAACTATGCTCCCAGTGTTTGTTTACCAAACCTTAGGAAAAAAGGTGTGTTGCATTTACCATAACTAATGGTAAATAAATGATTCTTCATGCAAATTGATAGCGTGGTCTGAGCTGGTTTGATAAGTTCAAATGCAACATTAGCATCAATCAGCATTGTTCCATATGTTTCAATGTCTCGCAATATGTGCAGTAAATCTGCAAAGGGGAGGGAGCAAAGGAGTGATCAAGAAACATTTGAAAATCAAGTCACATATGTTCGCAACAGATAAAATATTAAAGAACCATAGGGCATGTTAGAATTAACAAATGGTGCAAACGTGACGTGATTCTTGTAATGTAAATACAAGTTTGTCCTATCTTCCCTTGTGTAATGAACAGAGATGCTTTCAAGTTCACAGAGGACAGACGAGTAATGAAATTGGCATAAATAAAAACTTGTTCTGAATAGAAATCAGCAGGACCAGATGGAGTCCAGGAGTACTTAAGTAAATAAGGGTAGAAATAGAGGGAGCTGTGCCTGAATTTTTTCACAGCTCATTAAGTATAAACATATTAAAGAAAGATTGGAAAACAGCAAATGCATTTCAAGGTCTTTATTCCAAAAAGATTGGAGGCATTACATTTGGTAGAAGGAGTAAGGAAAATATAGTGATCAATCCTAATGAAAGCAGTTCAAGTACATTTAATGAAAGGTCTTAATTTCATTTCTACACCTATTTATGTTATGCATCTTATGCCAATGCATTTTTTTCAAACTCTGAGCATAAATGAAAAATACTGGTTGATGAAAGTAATGTTTTCTTTTATAATGTAGTCAACCTGTCCCTTACTATTAAAGCAAAAATAACTTGATGCTTTTGGTGATAATTGATTTTAACAAATAGAAAACAAATGTATTGATAATTAACACTAATAGTTCAATTGAACAACCCCTTTGCCAGAAGCTGTGTAATCACCCGAGAGACATAAAAACAAACTAAACAAAAGCCTAGAACGTTTCACAAGAAAACATCTTGGATATTTCATTCGGTTTCCAAAGGCTGTCAATAAGTTGCAAAAATCCATAGCAATCATGAAATACATCTTCAAATCCCCCTGCATTTCCCTGTGATACAACATCAATCATAGCTTTATTTTGAACATTTGCAGCCAAAGTTATTTGACAGAATGGCTCATCAATAGAATTTGTAAATAAGCATCAATTTCTGAAGAAGGGTCTCGGCCCAAAACGTCACCCATTCCTTCTCTCCAGAGATGCTGCCTGCCCCGCTGAGTTACTCCAGCATTTTGTGTCCTGCTCCAATACCTCATATGGCTGGCAGTGAGACAAGCCCTCCCCATCAGATCTTTTATACACTGCCAGGGCCCTGATTCCTCTTCCTGCTGCTTTCAAGATGGCTGCAGTGCAGACGAGATGATCCCCTTCCTCCTTCTGTATTGTGTATTTGCCAAGAGGGCCTTCAAAGAAAACCTTGTCAAGTTTATTCCAAGCAACTGCACAACACAGGACTCCGTGATCTATGGCATTTCCCAGTGGTGCATACTGGGAGAAACATCAATAGCTGCGTAAAGATAATCAACTCAGTGGAAGATGCACTTTGGTCTCATTTTTCTCTTCATTTGTTAGAGAACATCCAGTGACTGGCATATTTAAAGGTGCATGTTGATAGATGCACTCAAGCACAATGCAGTCACCAGAAAAGCTCTGTGCAGAAGGACCACAGCCTCGGGTCTTCCGTCCGAAACAAAGTGGCTGGACCTTGTTTAACAGCCTCTCAAATGCTTCACTTAATAGTACCTGAGTAATGCTGACAAACTGAAAGATAATTGATTAGATTAATGGTACAACAAACATAGAGACAGCCATATCCCTATTGTATTTATTGAAAATAAGGTATACTTTTGAAATAAACTTGCAGTGAAACATTGCACAGTTGCTGTCTGCTGTGAAAATGCAAAATATCTGTTGTAATTTTTATTTCCACCTAACTGATGTTATTGTCCCTTCATTATAACAAAAAACCAATTTAATTTTCCCCAAGATGCATTTTTCAATTGAAACAAAAACAGTTGTCCAAACCTAATGTGGCAGTTAAGCATGTGGTTATTAATCTTACTGAAATCTATCTAGGGCCTCAATATAATCCACTTGTGAGGGGATCAGAACAAGATCCAGTTTTGGAGTTGAAGCCTAAGTTAGCATAATAACTTTCAGGCTGTTTAAGAAAGAACTGCAGATGCTGGAATAATCGAAGGTAGACAAAAATGCTGGAGAAACTCAGCGGGTGAGGCAGCATCTATGGAGCGAAGGAATAGGTGACGTTTCTGGTTGAGACCCTTCTTCAGACTGATGTGGGAGTGGGGGGAGGGGGGGGGGGGGCGGGAAGAAAGTTCTTCCCGTCCACCCCCACAACCAAAGATCTTATAGCAGCTATAAGATCTTTACCCACAACCACACTTTCACTCTCAACTCCACTTTGATTTTACAATCATTAATTAAATGTTGGTTGGCTCTTTGCTGTACATTGATGAAATGACTCTTTCTCACTCCAGTGTCAGAATTCTGCAGATAGACACAAAAAGCTAGAGCAACTCAGTGGGTCAGGCAGCATCTCTGGAGAAAAGGAATAGGTGATGTTTCAGGTCGAGACCCTTCTTCTGACTGAGATTCAGGGGAGAGGAAATCAAGATATGAAAAGGTACAAAGAGCAAACGAATGAAAGATATGCAGAAAGACAGATCAAACCCATCAACAATGATCAAGGGGAGCCCACAATGGTCCATTGTTGGCTGTGGGGAAGGTGATAATGAGTGATACAAACAATGAAACTCAGCAGGACAACAGTGAAACTAATACCACTAGTTTCCCAACACCAGCCACATCTTCCCATCTCCACCCTTTTCCACTTTCCGCAGAGATCGTTCCCTCTGCAACTCTCTGGTCAACTCGTCCCCACCAAAACCACCCCCTCCCCAGGTATTTTCCCCTGCAACCGCAGAAGATACATGTTCCTGTACCTCCCCCCCTCAACTCTGTCCAATAACCCCGACAGTCTTTTCAGGTGAGGCAGGGGTTCACTTGCACCTACTGCAAATTCATCTACTGTATCCACTGTTCCAGTTGTGGACTCCTGTATATCGGTTTGACCAAGCGCAGACACCTCCACTAAGGCCACCTGAACCTACCTGATCTCCCGGTTGCTGGACACTTTAACTCCCCCTCCCATTCCCACACTGACCTTTCTGTCCTGGGCCTCCTCCATTGTCAGAGGGAGGCCTAGCGCAAATTGAAGGAACAGCACCTCATATTTCGCTTGGGCAGCTTACACCCCAGCGGTATGAACATTGATTTCTATAACTTCAATTAACCCTTGCTTTTCCCTCTCTCTCAATCCCTCCCCCTTCCCAGTTCTCTGACCAGTCTTACTGACTCTGACTTCATTTTATCTCTGTTTGCTTTGTTGTAACCTCCTCCCAGCTAACAATGATCTATTCTACATTTTCCTTGATCTCTATTCCCTTTGCATTGTTTTCACGCCTTCGCACTTCCTTATCTATCTATCTCCCTCCCCTCTGACGTCAGTCTGAAGAAGGGTCTCGACCCAAAACGTCATCCATCCTTCTCTCCAGACATGTTGCCTGACCCGCTGAGTTACTCCAGCATTTTGTGTCTATCTTTGGTTTAAACCAGCATTTGCAGTTCCTTCATACACATTGAAACTAGTACGACGACAAGGGTGGGGGTGGGATAGAGATAAAAGGAATGCAAGGCTTACTTGAAGTTAGAGAAATCTATATTCATACCACTGGGTTGTAAGCTGCCCTAGTGAAATATGAGGTCCTGGTCCTCTAATTTGCCTGTGGCCTCACTCTGATGGCAGAGGAGGCCCAGGACAGAAAGGTCCGTATAGGAATGGGAAGGGGAGCTAAAGTGTTTGGCAACCGGGAGATTGTGAAGTGTTTGGCCAGTCTGTTTTTGGTCTCGCCAAAATATACTGTCGGAGTCCACACCTGGAACAGCGGATACAGTGGAGGAGGTTGGAGAAGGTGCAAGTGAATCTCTGCCTCACCTGAAAGGAATGTCCGGGTCCTTGGATGAAGTCAAGGGAAGAGGCATAGGGATAGGTGTTGCATTTCCTGTGGTTTCAGGAGAAAGTACCTGGGGCGGAGGTGGTTTGGGAGGGAAGGGATGAGTCTGGCCACCGGGTGGCACCGCGATGGCAGCCTCGCCATCAGTCCGTCTCTCCTTTTGTCTTTTTTTTGTTATTTTTAGTGTGTTTTAAAAGTTTGTGTTAATGTTCTCTGGTTTCTTTTATGTAGGGGATGGGGGAGGTGGTCGGGGAAACTTTTTTTCAATCTCTTACCTTGTCGGAGATGCGATTGTTTTCCGAGTCGTATCTCGGTCGCTCTGCGGCCTAACATCGTGGAGCTGGAGGTTTTGCTCGGGACTAACTTTGAGCCCCACCGCGGGGCGTGGACTTAACATCGGAGCCGATTCCTTGCCTGGGATTGACGCTCCAACCGCGTCTTGCGGACTTTAACATTAAGGCCTCGGTGTCTCGGGAGAGACCAAGTTGGGAGCTCCAAAACCACATGACGTTCGACAAGCCCCGACCCGAGGTAGATCGCCCGGTGCGGGGAACTGACATCCCCCCCGATGCAGGAGCTTGATCGCCCTGACGTGGAGGGTCCGCCGCTAGCTAAAGGAGTCAAGTTCGGCCCGTCAACGGAAGACTCGAGGCCCCCAACCACAGGAGAACAAAGAAGGGAAGAGATGGAACTTTTTGTCGCCTTCCATCACAGTGAGGAATTTGGAGGAGTCACTGTGGTGGATGTTTATGTTAAAATGTATTTTGTGTGTTCAGTTGTTTTTTTATGAGTATGACTGTATGACAAATCAAATTCCTCATATGTTGCAAAACATACTTGGCTAATAAAGTATGTATGTATGAGTATGAGTATGAGTTAACCAGGGTGTTGCGGAGTGAATGGTCTCTGTGAAAAGCGGAAAGGGATGGAAATGGGTGGATGTGACTAGTGGTGGGATCCCATTAGAGGTGGCAAAAATGTCTGAGGATTATATACTGCATGTGATGGGTGATGGCTGATGGGGTGAAAGCGCCGAGCGGAGACCCACGCTGGCGGCCCTCGGCAAAGGGCCCCAGGGAACTGAGATGTTGAAGTCAGCGCCACCCGCGCTGGAAGCTCTTCAAACCAGAGCCCCGTGATGTTGTTGCAGCAGGCCCAGCATGCCGGAGCTTCAAACGGCGATCCCAGGTGAGGCATCGCCCGCTCCGCGATGTATCCAGCGCTGCACCACCGCTGCTGGAGCTCTGGTCTGGTCCACAGCAGGAGGCGACTGGGAAATGATATCCCCCTTACCCTACCCCCCTCCCCCACATAGAAAAATGAAAGAAAGCTCCTTTCCATTTTTTTTAAAAAGATGGAAAAAACAGACAGACAGTAGGCAGAGGCTGCCATCAATGCGGCGCCCCTAGTGGAAGAGTGCTGGGCCCAGGATGTATCTTCAGAGATATGCACGCCCAGGAAGTTGAAGCTGATGACTACTGTCGATGAAGGCAGGTGTGTGGATCCCCGCCTTTTCCATTCTGAAATCAACAATCAGCTCCTTGGTCGTGCTAACACTGATAACAAGATTGTTGTACTGGCATCATTCGATCAGATTATCATTATCCCTCCTGTACTCTGACTCATCGTTACCTGTTAAACATTATGGTTAACCATTACATACCATTAAATGCACCATCACCAAGTTTGCACATGACACAAAGCTGGGTGGTGTTTTGAGCTGCGAGGAGGATGCTATGAGGCTGCAGGGTGACTTGGATAGGTTGGGTGAGTGGGCAGGTACATGACAGATGCAGTATAATGTGGATAAATGTGAGGTTAACCACATTGGTGGCTAGAACACGAAGGCAGATTATTATCTGAACAGTGTCAGATCCCGACTACGGATGCTGTTTGTTTGGAGTTTGTACGTTCTCCCCGTGACCGCGTGGGTTTTCTCCGAGATCTTCGGTATCCTCCCACACTCCAAAGACGTACAGGTATGTAGGTTAATTGGCTTTGTGTATGTGTAAAAAATTGTTCCTAGTGTGTGTAGGATAGTGTTAAAATGCGGCGATCACTGGTCGGTGTGGACTCGGTGGGCCTAAGGGGTTTCCGCAGTGTTTCCGCGCTATATCCCTAAACTAAACTAAAAATCACATAAACACAGAATAATTAATTTGAACAAATTAATTAAAATAAAGTAAATTAACCCTTCTCTCCTTTATCTTAAATGGGATGAGTTTTGGTTGTTGGAAAGCATTCAGGCTAGATACAAAATGTACCCAGGCCTTAAGCTTAGTATGTTGCTCAACGCTCTGGGACTCAATGATGAGTCCAATAGAGGAGTAATAGGTCAGAGATTCTTACATCTGACTAGCGTATTCTGTGCTTCCACACCAAATCGCCATGGGCATCAATCATTCCTACAAGAGGAGCCCCGTTTAATCTTATGTGGCTCCGCAGAGGAAAATGAGTGCTTGGCCTTGAATAGCCTGCCAGGAGTCTTCAGGATGATGAGATAAAGTGAAAGAGCAACACATGCTGTAGCACAGGCTGATGGGGAGGTAACATAACTCCTGGACCCCCTACTGTTTAAAATAAATCTATTTTCTACTGGGTTTCCTCCATTGGGACATCCAGTGCCTCATTTGCAAAACAGCACAGTGCTTCCTGATCTGAACAACATCCTTAAGTTGATTATTATGCTTTAGCAAACACATTCCAGCCTTCAGTGGAAATTAATATATAAGATACATATATGCAGCTCTGATAAAAAAAATACTTCTAATCAACACTTCAGGCCTAAACCTACAGTTTAATGTAGCATCTCCGGGTGACGTCAATTATGGTCAGTGTGCCTTCATGCTATGGCACATATTTAAGTTGTCTAATCAAATCTTATATTTAGTGTCATATGCAAAAAGCTTGGTGACAACCCTGCTTGCCATAGTATCACAGGCGTTAGGCACAGAGAACACATAAACATTTCAATTATACATGAATTGTACATAAATTATCCAAGACAGCAAAAAGAAAGATTATGCAAAGAAACAAGGCATTAGTGCAAAAACACAATCAGAAAACAAGTCCATGGTAGTGCAAGAGATGATCTGTGGTGTCCCAATGCTCAAGTAGGATCAAGGTGGTACAGGTTGGTTCAAGAACCTGATGGTTGCAAGAAAGTAGCTGCTCCTGACAAGATGGTGTGAGACTTCAGTCTGCTGTACCTCCTGCCCAATGGTAGCAATGAGAATTGTACACGGCCATTATGGTGAGGATTCCTGATGGTAGATGGCTCCTTCATGAGGCAGCGATTCATGAAAATGCTTTTGTCAGTGGGGAGGAGAGTGCCTGCAATGAACTGGGCTGTGTACACATCTCTCTGGGGGCTCTTGCATTTGGTGTGCTTGAAATTCCAGACTAGTTCTGGATGGAATCCTTCAGGATACATTTTACAGTGAGTCTGTAAAAGTTTGTTAGATTAATTGGCAACATGATGAATCTCTTTAAACTTCAAAGAAAATAGAGGTGCTGGCACACCTGCTTCATAATTATATCCATGTGCTGGAGCCAGGACACATCATCCAAGATGTTAACACCCAGGAATTTGAGGCTGCTAACTTAGTTGTGTTAAAATAAATTGTGAGGCTGCTGTTACAACACCACATAACATGGTGTTGTCTCACTCTCCCATAAATGTACGCATCACCACCCATGTTTTAACCAACAACAGTTCATCATTTTCTTAATTAGAAAAATATTCAGTTGGATTTTTTAATCTCTTTACTTGATTATTGACATTTACTCAGCCCCTAGCCTGCTTCCAAATGATCAATTCAATGTTTTGCCTTGGCTCTTTAGTGAAAATTGACAACAAAACCCCATTCAGAAATTAGACCAAGGTTGTGAAGTAAATTCATTTTTGGAATACAGTATAATTTCCCTAAATGGAAGGACCTTGCAGATACTTATAACAGGTAGGGCTTTATGTCTAGGCTTAGCTTAGGACTCCAGAAGGGAGAGTGCTGTCCTAACCTGAACCATGCTTCATCAAAGGTTTTCCTACTATCATGACCTCAGAAATGGGGATGTTCGCTAATGATTGCACTTTGTTCAAATCCATTCATGAAGTTCGAGTTACATTTGTTTTGCACAAATGCCAGACAATGATCATTGGCAATATTAAACATGTATAGTTCAAAAACGTTATGATCAAAAAATCACTATCATTAATATACTGGGAAGTTATCATTGATCAGAGATTTAATTAGACAAATCATAGAAATACTGTGGCTGCACAAGCAGGTCAGAAAGACTGGATATGGTGTGGGAAGTCACATCTCTCAACTTACAATGTCTTTTCACCATCTACAATTCATATCAGAACTGTGATGTATCTGAATGAGTGCAACTCCAAAACTGTTAAGAAACTTGACATAGGCCAGGACAAATCAGTCATTTCATCAGCCTATCCACTATCTTAAACATTCACTCGCACGAGCACAGATGCACCATGGCTGCAAAATGGCTGATCATCTAAAATCAGTACCCTATTCCTGCTTTTCCCCCCTATCTCTTGATTCCTTTAGCCCAAAGAGCTAAATCTAACTCCCTCTTGTAAACATACAGTGAATTGACCTCCACTGCCTTCTGTGGTAGAGAATTCCACAGATTGACAACTCTCAAGGTGAAAAGGTTTTTCCTCATCTTAGTCCTAAATGGCCTCCCCCTTATTCTTAAACTATGGCCTCTGGTTCTGGACTCCCCCAACATTGAGAACATTTTTTTCTGCATCTAGCCTGTCCAATCATTTAAGAATTTTATAGGTATCTTTATGATCTCCTCTCATCCTTCTAAATCCCAGTGAATAACAGTGAATGTTGTCTTGCCAGAGACAAGATCTTTTTCTGGCAAGAGTTGATCTTGAAGGACTGTGCTGCAAGGACAGCTGCTATGACCTACTTTAATTTAATTAAGTGTATTTTATATAGCTTCAATCCCATCTGATTAATTATGTGAAGGTGAGAATTGCTCAACTATGCTTTCTATCTAACAGAATTCCTGAAATATCTAATGGCTTGAATTAAACTGACTATGGTCTGTCACCCACACTCTGTCACCCAAACTTGGATCTGGCATGCATTTATTTTGCCTGTTACCTTTCAAGAGAGATAGATTTAGCAATTAGGGCTAAAGGAATAAAGGGATATTGGGAAAAAGCAGGAACGGGGTATTGATTTTAGATGATCAGCCATCATATTGAATGGCGGTGCTGGCTCGAAGGGCTGAATGGCCTACTCATGCACCTATTTTTCTATGTTCTATGTTTCCATGTGACTGGAAAGGTAATTTTGCTGATGAACACTATCCAGAATCAAGACTGTTTAATTGTCCTATCCACCTGGAATGAAGCAATGAAATCCTTACAATGCTGCTTTTAAGGTACATCATGCAACAACGCAACAAATATATGTACAATAAATATTAATACAAAACATGTGTAAGAAGGAACTGCAGATGCTGGTTTAACCTGAAGACAGACACAAAAAGCTGGCGTCACTCAGCGGGACAGGCAGCATCTCTGGAGAGAAGAATTGGGTGACGTTTCAGGTCGAGATCCTTCTTCAGACTGTAAATACCAAATATGATTAGTTATACAAGGAATCAACAGTATAACAATGTAGGGCATAATAGTGCAAACCTTAATAATAGATGTCAGTATCCAGAAGATCAGGAAGCCAAACAGGAAAGCCCTGCTCAGCACTGTGGTCTCATGCTTTGTGACATATATGGAAGGACAGGGTCAACACATTCAGGAACCTCCTCTTTGATTAATGGCAAAGCTGTGCCTTCAGTTTTGCCAAATGTTAAAAATGTCCAGATTTTGCAAAGCTTCCAAATGTTATTGACATTCATAAGCATTCAAAACTACTTAAAATCTAATAGGGATTGTATTAAAATAAAAAATAATTAAACGATTGAAGAAAAAAATGCAAGATCCAAGAGCAAATTCCTTATCATTATTTAGTGAACTTCAGTGAGCTCACTCTCCAGCAATGCATTCAGTGCAGAATTCTGCTGTGAAATTACTGGGGGAGTTTGACAAGTACTTTGGGATTTCCACAACCTGGGGAATCTCAAGCTTGCCAAAGCTTACTCAGACAAATAAAAAAACTGCACAAAGTGAGGGGAATTGTAAGTCCATGCACTATATTGCTTGCATCAATCCTTTCTTTGTTATCTTTTTTTTTAATTAAACCAATTATTATTCCCTCAATCATTTTATGAACTGCAGATTAAATAGACTTGCACACACAGCATTTTAGAGGCAAGCACAGGAATTAAATCACAACATTGCACTATCCTCAGTCACACTCCAAAATAATCTTAGCACAGGTCATTACAAATTCATTAATCAAAGATCCTGAAATGGAGCAAACCATTCATCAAGACATTGTTGCAATCGCACATGAAGGATGCTTTTCTGAGTTACACTTTCGATTGGCAATGCCTACAGGAGGTATATATCAAAAATATATTAGAATGAAGATCTACTTAATTATCTATTTGTTAAATTCTGGGTAGCATGCTAGACATTTGGGATATGTACAGTTGGAAGATGTTGGACTAATTTCTCTACTTTCTGCACTCTCCTAGCAGATTTGTGATGCAAATTCATTGCACATGCCACAGAAGTTCAATCCCACTGTTAATTGCCCAATATATGTATGTGTCTAAGGCTTAAAGTAGCTCAATAGCTTCAAATTTTTAACACCTGCTTAACGGAGTAGCATTTGGGTGGAGGAAATGCTGCCAAATATTTTTTGTGTGTTAACTTTCCAGATGGTAAATCAAGTAAGGCAGTTTGGAACAAGGCTCCAAACTGTTTTTGCAAAGAAAAGCTATTGACCACGCTTTTAAAAAATATATTGTTGCTCCAGGATAGATTTTCAGTTTGTGCTGTTTAGCGTAAGAGTCCTCAAAATAACATATTCTTTGAAGACCTTGGAGTTCCAAATGTTACTATGTTTTCAGTTTCTTGGGCATAATTCAGAACTTGGCCTTCACTCTTTGCTTAATTTTATAGTCATCTCTCTTACAGTGTTACAATGAATTGATAAAAAACAAAAGTAAGTTCTTCGTAAATGTTAATTTAAATATACAAGGTATGCCATTTCTGACTATTAAGTAATTAAATGGAATGTCACTTCTTTGCTACAGGAAACAAAATAAGTTGATTTTAACTCACCTTGTCCATGTAATAATCTAACAGCACATAAAATACAGTCAGTTGCCCAAGAATAATAATGCAATTGGATCTCTCTTGCAAGGTATCTACAGCAAATTATTCTATGGTGTTCAATATTGTTTTTAGTTTTTAGAGATACAGCATGGAAACAGGCCCTTCAGCCCACTGTTAATGCTGACCAACGATCATCAATTCACACTAGTTCTATGTTAACTTGCTTTCTCAACCACTCCCGACACACTAGGGACAATTTACAGAGACCATTTAACATACAAACCCACACGTCTTTGGGATGTGGGAGGAAACAAAAGTCCAGAACAAGGGGTCACAGTTTAAGGATAAAGGGGAAATCTTTTAGGACTGAGATGAGAAAAATATTTTTTACCCAGAGAGTGGTGAATCTCTGGAATTCTCTGCCACAGAATGTAGTTGAGGCCAGTTCATTGGCTATATTTAAGAGGGAGTTAGATGTGGCTCTTGTGGCTAAAGGGATCAAGGGGTATGGAGAGAAAGCGGGTACAGGATACCGAGTTGAATTATCAGCCATGATCATATTGAATAGCAAGCTCAAAGGGCCTAATGGCCTACTGCTGCACCTATTTTCTATGTTTCTACCCAAAGAAAAACCATGTGGTCACGGCGAGAATTGCCACACTACACACAGACAGCACCCAAAGCCAGGATGTAACGTGGGATCCTGGCACTGGGAGACAGCAGCTTTACCAGCTATGCCAGCCTTAAAAATTAACTTGGTTATTGAAATATAGTCTTTTAACGTAGTATTTGCTTTTAGGATCATTGAAAGAGCTTTCTTCATGATTACACAAGAACTGGAAGTCACAATATTATAGATAGATAGCATATCTTTAATTGGACACAATTTATGTTAGGATATGTTGGCAATTACTGAGCTACAATCAATATAGGTTATTTGTCCTATGCATAAAAGCATGTGAAAATATACCAACATGCAAGGCAGCTGCAGGCTATCTTCGGGGGAAATTCCTAAAAGTGTTGAAATAGCTTTGGTAAATGTGCAACTATTATTAAACGTTGTCACTTCCATGGTGTGGAGTGCATTTGAATATCCAAATAGTAACACATCTACTTTTGCGAATTGAAAGTCAAAAAGCTATTACGATTTGGCAGAAATCTTAAAAGTTAAGTGCCAGTTTGATTTCCCAGACTCCTTCATTTCTTGTTAGGAGAAATGCATTGGCACACTGTAGATCATCTTTGGTGTGGAGAAATACCCTTTTTACAACATTATTTCTTGTGAAGAGCACTACACATGGAGGATAGTGAGATTAATGTGGCACGAATATGTGCAGACACTTTGGGATCAAGGAGGAGGTGGTGGGCCTCTTCAAGTAAATGAAGGTGTATAGGTCCCCAGGGCCAGATGAAATCGATCCTAAGTTATTGAGAGAGACAAAATAAAAGAATGCTGGGGCCTTGACAAAGATCTTTATATCCTAACCAGACACAGGTGAGGTCCCCAACAACCAGAGAGCAGGAGATGGGAAATACAGATTATCCAGGAAATTATAGGTCAATGAACCTCATGTCCTGGTACAAAAGTTATTGGAGAGGATTTTTAACAATAGGATTGACTCCGGTTAAGAAGAGAATATGATACTTATGAAGAGTCAGCATGGAATTGTAGGGGGATGGATTATGTCTCACAAAATTGAAGATGGTATAATTTATAAAGGGATCTTGGACAAACGTGGATTATTTTCTCTGCAGCATTGGAAGCTGATGGGCGATCTGGTAGAAATGTATAAAGTTGTGAGTTGGGGTACATAGCCAGAGACTTTTTTTCCCAGGGTAGACATGTCAAATAGCTTTTAATTGTACCCCAGTACACGTGAAAATAAACTAAACTAAATTAAACTAAACTAAAATACTAGAGAGCATAGGTTTGTCAGATAGGGTAAGTTTAAAGGAGATGTGTGGGGCTTTTTTAATACTTAGTGTGGTAGGTACATGGAAGGGGTAGTGCTGGATGTAGATATGAGAGTGGTGTTTTAGAGGTTTTAGATTGGCACACAAGTATGCAGGGAAACATAGAAACATAGAAACATAGAAATTAGGTGCAGGAGTAGGCCATTCGGCCCTTCGAGCCTGCACCGCCATTCAATATGATCATGGCTGATCATCCAACTCAGTATCCCGTACCTGCCTTCTCTCCATACCCTCTGATCCCCTTAGCCACAAGGGCCACATCTAACTCCCTCTTAAATATAGCCAATGAACTGGCCTCAACTACCCTCTGTGGCAGAGAGTTCCAGAGATTCACCACTCTCTGATTGAAAAAAGATTTTCTCATCTCGGTTTTAAAGGATTTCCCCCTTATCCTTAAGCTGTGACCCCTTGTCCTGGACTTCCCCAACATCGGGAACAATCTTCCTGCATCTAGCCTGTCCAACCCCTTAAGAATTTTGTAAGTTTCTATAAGATCCCCTCTCAATCTCCTAAATTCTAGAGAGTATAAACCAAGTCTATCCAGTCTTTCTTCATAAGACAGTCCTGACATCCCAGGAATCAGTCTGGTGAACCTTCTCTGCACTCCCTCTATGGCAATAATGTCCTTCCTCAGATTTGGAGACCAAAACTGTACGCAATACTCCAGGTGTGGTCTCACCAAGACCCTGTACAACTGCAGTGGAACCTCCCTGCTCCTATACGCAAATCCTTTTGCTATGAAAGCTAACATACCATTCGCTTTCTTCACTGCCTGCTGCACCTGCATGCCTACTTTCAATGACTGGTGTACCATGACACCCAGGTCTCGCTGCATCTCCCCTTTTCCTAATCGGCCACCATTTAGATAATAGTCTGCTTTCCTGTTTTTGACACCAAAATGGATAACCTCACATTTATCCACATTATACTGCATCTGCCAAACATTTGCCCACTCACCCAGCCTATCCAAGTCACCTTGCAGTCTCCTAGCATCCTCCTCACAGCTAACACTGCCCCCCAGCTTAGTGTCATCCACAAACTTGGAGATATTGCCTTCAATTCCATCATCCAGATCATTAATATATATTGTAAATAGCTGGGGTCCCAGCACTGAACCTTGCGGTACCCCACTAGTCACTGCCCACCATTGTGAAAAGGACCCGTTTACTCCTACTCTTTGCTTCCTGTTTGCCAGCCAGTTCTCTATCCACATCAATACTGAACCCCCAATGCCGTGTGCTTTAAGTTTGTATACTAATCTCTTATGTGGGACCTTGTTGAAAGCCTTCTGGAAGTCTAGATACACCACATCCACTGGTTCTCCCCTATCCACGCTACTAGTTACATCCTGCAAAAATTCTATAAGATTCGTCAGACATGATTTACCTTTCGTAAATCCATGCTGACTTTGTCCAATGATTTCACCACATTTTTCAAATGTGCTGCTATCCCATCTTTAATAACTGACTCTAGCAGTTTCCCCACTACCGATGTTAGACTAACTGGTCTGTAATTCCCCGTTTTCTCTCTCCCTCCCTTCTTAAAAAGTGGGGTTACATTTGCTACCCGCCAATCCTCAGGAACTACTCCAGAATCTAAAGAGTTTTGAAAGATTATTACAAATGCATCCACTATTTCTGGAGCTACTTCCTTAAGTACTCTGGGATGCAGCTTATCTGGCCCTGGGGATTTATCGGCCTTTAATCCATTCAATTTACCCAACACCACTTCCCGACTAACCTGGATTTCACTCAATTCTCCAACTCCTTTGACCCGCGGTCCCCTGCTATTTCCGGCAGATTATTTATGTCTTCCTTAGTGAAGACGGAACCAAAGTAGTTATTCAATTGGTCCGCCATATCCTTGTTCCCCATGATCAACTAACCTGTTTCTGACTGCAAGGGACCTACATTTGTTTTAACTAATCTCTTTCTTTTCAAATATCTATAAAAACCTTTGCAGTCAGTTTTTATGTTCCCTGCCAGTTTTCTTTCATAATCTATTTTTCCTTTCCTAATTAAGCCCTTTGTCCTCCTCTGCTGGTCTCTGAATTTCTCCCAGTCCTCTGGTATGCAGCTTTTTATGGCTAATTTGTACGCATCATCCTTCGCTTTGATACTATCCCTGATTTCCCTTGTTATCCACGGATGCACTACCTTCCCTGATTTATTATTTTGCCAAACTGGGATGAACAATTTTTGTAGTTCATCCATGCAGTCTTTAAATGTCTTCCATTGCATATCCACCGTCAACCCTTTTAGAATTAATTGCCAGTCAATCTTGGCCAATTCACGTCTCATACCCTCAAAGTCACCTTTCTTTAAGTTCAGAACCATTGTTTCTGAATTAACAATGTCACTCTCCATCCTAATGAAGAACTCAACCATATTATGGTCACTCTGGCCCAAGGGGACACATACAACAAGACTGCTAACTAACCCTTCCTTATCTTGAAAGTCTGATTCCTGGTTGGATGAAAGTAATTTAGATTTTTTACTAGTTTAGGCATGTATGTAACATAGCTGAATTGTTCAGCATAGTTATCGTGGGCCAAAGGGCCTGTTCCTGGGTTCTACTATTCTATGCTCTATCTGAGGCATTCAGTAATCTTTGGAACTGGATAATCATAAATTTTGTGATGAACTGATTGCACATTATCTTCTAATATAGGAAGCGGCATATCTGAAAAAGTCATTTGTCAAAATAAAAACATCAAAATAACACCACCTGCAGCTGGTTTAATCTCTGGTCTGCACTGCAGTGATGATAACAGGTAATGACCTGAAATCATATGGAGACACAGATGAGCGAACATTGTTGCTGGCTCTAGTTCTCCCAACGACAATAGAAGTGAGTTTTATTCTTGGACTGGTGCCAGTGGCCTGAGGCATTACTTTCTCAAAATGTGGTTGTACAAGAGAGTCATGATGCCCTTTCTCCTCTTCTTTCATTGAACTGTTACCAATTACCAGGTTGCCTTTGGAGTATTATAGAGTTCATTCAAGGTATCCCAAGACTTCATAAAATAAATTGGTTTTCCAGTTTTTGTTCTGTTCAAAATCACTAAATTTTGGGTTTAATTTTAAGAAGCTGTTCCTTTTCATTACGATATACAGCTTTGTTACGAGACTTGGCAGATTAGATGCAGGATGATGTTTCGCCTGGTAGAGTGTCTGGTAAAATTTGGTAGAGTGGCTGGCAAATGTGAAAGAACAGCATAAGACCATTGTCTCTTAAAGTCTTGGGATACCTTAGGTGAACATACTCTTCAAAGGCAACCTCAGGAGCCTAGAAATAAAAGCAGTTGAAAGTAAACGTAAACGAGGTAACAATAAGAAAGTGGCAACACAATCAGTACAAATGGGTTAAATCAGCTATGTTACATACATGCCTAAACTAGTAAAACATCTAAATTACTTTCATCCAACCAGGAATCAGACTTTCAAGATAAGGTGTAGACAATTAATTACTGAAATGAGAAAATATTTTTTCTCGCAGACGGGGTAGTGCATCTTTAAAATGTCTATCCAAGAAGACATAGCAAATGGATTTAATCCTTAAACTCCCAGTCTGTAACTCAACACTCCCCTCTGCAACTGGATCCTTGACTTCCCGACCTACAATCAATAAATATAGGCAAAACATCCTCCACGATAATCCTCAATACTAGCGTTCTCAGCCCCTTACTATGCTCCCTGTACATTCATAACTGTGTGGTCAAATACTACTCTAATTCCATTTACAAGTTTGCCAATTACACCATCGTAGTGGGCCAGATTAAAACATTGATGAGAGGTATTACAGGAGGATATATAGAGCTCAGTAGCACATTCTCAAGACACTAATCTCTTCCTCAATGTTGGCAACATGAAGTATCTAGTCATCATTCAGGATGCAGGCTGGAGTACACACCCCAGTTTACATTTATAATGCTGAAGTAGAGATGGACATGACTTTCAACTTCCTAGGTGTGAATATCAACAATAATTTGACTTGTTCTAACTACATTAAGAATGCAGCTAAGAAAGCACACTAATGACTACTTCCTCAGAAAGCTATGGAAATTCAGCAAGTCTGCAAAGACTTTTACCAATTTTTACAGATGCACCATTGAAAACATCATATCTGGATACATCACAACTTGGTATTGCAATGGTTATACCCAAGATCACAAGAGATTGCCGAGAGGTGAGAATGCAGCTCAGTCCATCACATAAACCAATCTCCCCTCCACTTCTGCATCTATACTTGGATTAGGTTAGGTTAGGTTAGAGATACTGCACAGAAACAGGCCCTTTGGCCCACAAAGTCCACACCGGCCAGCGATCCCCACTCACTAAAACTATCCTACACACTAGGGACAATTTACAAATTAACTGAAGCTAATTAACCTACAAACCTCTCTGTCTTTGGAGTGTGGGAGGAAACCGCAGCACCCAGAGAAAACCCATGCAGATCACGGGGAGAACGTATAAACTCCGTTCTGACAGCACCCACAGTCAGGATCGAACCCAGGTCTCTGGTGCTGTAATGATGCCTTAGAAAAAATAGGCAACTGAATCAATGGCCATTTGTCATTTTTTCTTCTTCCTTTTCCCATCAGACAAAGGATACACAAACTTGAAAGAGTGAACCACCTTTTTCAGGAATAGCTTTATCACTGTTATTCGCTCATGAACGGACCTCTCATATGCGAGGGATGAATTCTAATCTTCTAATATACCTTGTTGTAGTTCTTATACTTTTTTTAATCTGCAGCTGTAACCATTTTTTATTATTTTCACATTTGCTCACCTTGATCACCTCATGTATGGTATGATTTGCTTGGATAAAATGCAAAATAAGTTTTCTTCACATTGGTAATAAACTATTACCAATACGAAGGAACCATTATCAAAACAGACCCGTTTTTTGTTTTTTTGGATATTAAAGGAATAAAGACTTTGCAGTTAGTACAGGGAGGTTGTCCTGAAGTAAGAGGTAAAACATGATCTGATTGAATGATGGAGAAGGCATGAAGGATCGAATGGCCAACTAAAGATAGACACAACGAACTTGGGTAACTCGGCGGGTCAGGCAACATCTCTGGAATGTAGGGTGGGTGGGGGGGGTGAACTAGAGGGAATGAAGGGATTACGTGAAATTAGAACAATCAATGTTCATACCACTCGGTTGTAAGCTGCCCAAGCGAAATATGAGGTGCTGCTCCTCTAATTTATGTGTGGCTTCACTCTGACAGTGGAGGAGGTCCAGGATAAAAAGGTCAATAAGGGAATGTGAAGGGGAGGAGAAATGTTTGGCAACTGGGAGATCGCATAGGCCAAGGCGGACTGGGCGTAAGTGTTCAGTGAAACGATAGCCCAGCCACAAACTGAAAACAATGGATACAGTAGATGAATGGAAGCAGGGTAGAAAGAAGTGCGGGTCAGATAGCTGTGGGAGGCACTAGATTTGTAATAGACATAATTTGATATTCTATGTCTTTTGATGGAGGCGGTGAGATCAAGAAAGGGGAGGGAGGTGCAGATATGGTCCAGGTGAATTTGAGTGCAGGGTGGAAGTTAGTAGTAAAGTTACCAAAGTCCATGAGTACTGCATGGGTGCAGAAAGTAGCCCTGATGCAGTCGTCAATGTAGCGGAGGTAGAGTTTGGGAATAGGGCAGTGTTTGCCTAGAACAGGGATTGTTCGACATACCCAATAAAAAGACAGGCTTAGCTGGTGCCCAGACAATTGCCCATGGCTACACCTTTGGTTTGGAAGAAGTGGGAGCAGTCAAAGGAGATGTTGCTAGGGGGGAGGACCAGCTCTGCTAGGCTAGGCTAGGCGAGAGGAGAATGGACAACTACTATATTTTCTACTACTACTATAAACTGTATAGTCTAATGAAGGGCCTCGACCAGAAACGTAATTTATTCCTTTTCCCCAGAGATGCTGCCTGACCTGCTGAGTTACTTCAGCATTTTGAGTCTATGTTCGGTGTAAACCAGTATCTGCAGTCCCTACCTTCATACTATTTTTTTTATATTTCTTATGTTCTTTAGGAAATGAATACAGAAAACTCGGAACCTAGATTTCAACTGAACAGTTATGGACACAGACTGGAATTAATAAAATCTTCTGCACAGATTAACTATAGTTGTCATCAGATGCAATTACACCTGTGGATACTTCCAATTACTTACAATAATTGTTTACAACATAATAATTAAACATGTGGATAATTCTAATTGTTCACTTCTAGATTTCTGCAACAATAAGTTTACCTTCCCAGGAATCTGTTCTCATCAAATTATCTTTTTAATTAGGTTAAAAAATACATTATTGTATTAGCTTTGCATCAGCATAGTGGAGTTTAGATCATCTTGCGGAAACATGGAGACTGTTGCTATCACTCGGAACTATTGCTATACTCTCCATTCAATTTTTTGTTTCCCTGAAGTTGTAAAAATTAAGCAGCAGGCCTGGTCAAATAATGTGTAACTGTGCCAAACTAGTCATTCCCCACAGCAGTATTCCGACCCTGAGTGTTCATCAACAGCAGCATCTACGAGCACCATACCCATGCAGCATCATTGCACAAGTCCATCACCTGGACTGCTGGTGTGATTTGAACAGATGTTAATGAAAAAATAGTAAGAATTATTTTTCACGAGTTCCACTCATTTTTATCATGGCGTATTATCTGTAGATGATTCGGAAGACAATTTAATTTGGAGATACAGCATGCATACAGGCCCTCCAGCCCACCAAGTCCATGCTGACCTGCGATCACATGTACACTAGCTCGATCCCACACACCAAAGACAATTTATAGAAGCCAATTAACCTACAAACCTGTAAGCCTTTGGAATGTGGGAGGAAACTGGAGCACCCAGAGAAAACCCACGCAATCACATTGAAAATGTACAAACTCCGTACAGACAGCACCCAAACTCAGGATCGAACCCAGGTCTCTGGCGCTGCAAGGCAGCAACTCTACCATTGCGCCA
The DNA here is from genome assembly GCF_010909765.2 of Amblyraja radiata. Lineage (NCBI taxonomy): Eukaryota > Metazoa > Chordata > Chondrichthyes > Rajiformes > Rajidae > Amblyraja > Amblyraja radiata. The sequence continues at coordinate 60,979,128 of NC_045961.1, forward strand.
CTGTGCCACCCAATTGATGTAATATCATTTGTAAGTGTATTGCATATACCAAGCTCCATTTTTGCAGCATGCAGCATATTATACAAGAAATTTTAATTGGCTACGCAATAATTGCTTGACAATAAAAGAGGCTGAAGAGGATTCAGCAATTAATTAATTATTTTCCTTCTGATTAATAAAACCAGTGTCAGTGATTTATTTTAGATGAAAGAAGAACATATTGTTAAAATTTATAAATGAAAGTCTAAAAATATAGTGTTCAGATGTACATTTATTATAGCTATAAAATGTATTCCTGTATTCCCAAGTTTTCATAATAGATCCCAGGTACAAAAGTGAGGAAGTTAGATATTGTGAGGCCACGAATTGGGTGTTATGTGATACAGTTTTGATGAACTTTAAATGTAAATTAACTTTAGGGCCCTATGGAGAGTTGCAAGATGTCTGTAATTTTCTTTTTGTGTCTTCCATCTTTCTGACCCACTAACACTTGGAGAAGTTTGGACATGGGCAGAGATGTCCAAATACGATACAATTTATTTATTTGTCATTTGGACCCCTTGAGGTCCAAACGAAATGACGTTTCTGCAGCCATACATTACAAACAAATAGACCCAAGACACAACATAATTTACATAAACATCCATCACATTGCTGTGATGGACGGCCAAAAAACATATCTCTCCACTGCACTCTCCCCCCCGATGTCAGAGTCAAAGTCAAAGCCCCCGACGGGCGATGGCGAATTGTCCCACGGCCATTAAAGCCACGCCGGGTGATGCAGGGTCGCACACCGGGTTCTTGATGTTAGAGCCCCCGGCGTGCGCTCGCAAAGTCCCGCGGCCATTCCAAGCCGCGCGGGGCGATGATGTAAGGCCCCGCTCCAGGAGCTCTTCAACCCCGCAACTCGGGCGGGAGAAGTCGCCGTTGCGGGAGCCCTGAAAAGCGGTCTCCCTCCAGGGACCCGCGGGCTCCCGGTGCCGCCGTCCGCCAGACCCGCAGTTGCAGCCTCCGAAGCTCAGGAGGTCGGGCCGCAGCAGCGTCCACCACAGCTCCACCCGCTCTGGACTCGGCCAGCTCCGCGACGGTGAGGTGAGTAGTCGGCACCAGAGCCCCCGGTCTTCCTGTTGGAGGCCGGTCCTCGTTGCAGCCCCAACGACAACGGAGACCCGACAAAGAAAAGGCCGGGTCTCCCGTGCAGGGAGAGATTTAAAAGTTACCCCCTCCCTCCCACCCCACCCCCACCCCTCCACACACATACCCCAACAAAAAAATAACAAAACTACATAAAAACATAGACATAAAATAATAAAATTTTTATTATTGCATGATAAATGCATGATAAGTGTGTCTAGATACAAGTCAGGGTTTTCATTCATATATGCACAGCCAACACTGCCTGTGGAAGCACTCATGTAGATGTTTTTATGAAGCACGTTTCAACATTATTCAAAGAGACTTTCCTGAAATGCCACTGTTGGACATACCCCTTTAATTAGTGCATGAAACCAGCATTCCCTTAGCCTCTACATCACTTCCCGCCACCAAACATCAATCACTGACCTGATACTTATCCAACTGTTGCCATTACCTTTGCACCCAATAACCTTCCAGTTACGACCACCTCTACCATTCACCTATCTGACCACCCTGCTGCGTTAGACTTTGGTTGTCAATCTGCAGGCAATGGGATAAGTATCCCTGTTTTACTCCATGTGCGGATGTGGCGTCGAAGGACGAGAAGCCGAAGCAAAGAAGTGAAGGCCAAATAACCGAAAGCGTACGAAGCTGAAATGCCAACTAACCAAAAACGTACAAAGCCGAAACGCCAACTAACCGAAAACGTACAAAGCCGAAACGCCAACTAACCGAAAGGGTGGGACGCCTAAAAGCAAACTAACCAAAAGATTGGGACACCTAAAAGCAAACTCACCGAAAGTCCACTCTGCCAAAACGCCAACTCACCGAAAGGCTGCGTCGCCTACCAGCAGACTCACCGAATGGCCGCTCTGCCTAAAAGTCAAATAACGGACATGACGTCGCCGGGGGGGGGGGGGACTTGTCAGCGATTTGTCCAGACCCCCGCTTCCATCACATCACTGGCCGGGGGAGACGGGAGGGTGAGGGTCATTTTCCCACATAAGCCAGAGGTGTCTGGGCATTCTGAACCCGGGCACCAAGTTGAAAGTGGCTGAAGGAGCACATCCCTCAGGACAGCCCCACTCTCCCACGGCCACGGCTGCCCTCCGCCTCGTCTCCCCCGTGTTGCCGCACTGTGGAGCAGAGATGTGGGACAGGCTTGTCGCTCCCACTACCCCCCTCTCCCCTTGACAACAAGAAGCACATTTTATTTATTGTATAAGCACGGTAATACCATCTGGTTGCCTGCGTAACGCACTAAAGCTTCCACGCTCAAAACACCAGATAATCTGTAATCTGTTTTACCTGAAGATGGACACAAAAAGCTGGAGTAACTCAGAGGAACAGGCAGCATCTCTGGAGAGAAGGAATGGGTGGCGTTTTAGATCGAGACCATTCTTCAGACCTGAATGGTCTCAGCCGATGAAATGAGACAACTGTCACACCAAAGATGGACACTAAATGCTGGAGTGACTCAGTGGGACAGGCAGCATCTCTGGAGAGAAGGAATGGGTGGTGTTTCAGGTCGAGACCCTTCAGTCCCAGTCTTCAGATCTGAAGAAAGTGTTTTGGTTTCGTACACTTTCGGTTATTTGGCGTTTTGGCTTCCTTTCCCTTCGGTTATTTGTCTTCCACTTCTTTGCTTCGGCTTCTCGTCCTTCGACGCCACGTCCAGGTACCGTTTTACTCAATGTATTCACTGCTGTAGATTCAATCACACTGGATCCCGCCACTTTGTTCTGGCCTACGATATCATTACTTTAATCCAAATCCACTTGCCTTTATTAGTCTCCATATTATTCTCATTGTTTCACCCTTCATCCTAACTGGGATTCCTTCTCAGTTTAGAACCAAAGAGTCATGTTTAGTGCAGAACTCGAAATAGTGCTTGCATTATTTATTTTATTTTCCAGTGAAGGGTTTTTAAATTATAATTTTGAGTTACACCTAGTATTCCCTGGATAAAATAGTTCTAGTTGGCTCCTGTTACAGGGAAGGTAGAATTTAGCATTTGTGGCCCATTAGGATTTTGAATACAGGGAGGCATTTGGTTTAGGATTTGCAAGGTTGGTTTAGGGTCTTGGCAATAGGTTTGGGGGGAGGACGGTCATTGGTTTAGGGTATTAGGGTTAGGGCTATGTCTTACAGTCCTGGCATATTGATCCATCTTCTGAGCAAAATCCAATTATTTTCTTACCACAGCCCAAAGACCATGCATTTGATGCTGATCAAGACCTCCAACAATCCTGGTTTGATTCCTTCTCTGATTCTAGTCTACCAACATTATCAAGCAAAGCCTAATCCTATTTAAATCCTGTTCTGAGGGAAATATTTTGGATTCCAGTCTGGTCATACCTGTGTTTTCCACCGAATGTTTCTACTGATCCCAGCCTGACAACTACTTCACCTGTTATTCTCCATAACCCCCTGGCCTCTTTCAGCAGAGTTTATGTACCTCTTTCCCTCAACTACCTGGCTTTTCAACTAAAAAGCTTTCTTTGTGTGTTTTGAATTGCCAAGAAGAACAAAAATTATGTTTTCGGGCTCATTCAGAAACAATCCGATCCTTTGGATCTTTTATTCCATTGAATATTCCATCATTCCATGTATGATGCAAAATTGAGTAAAACAAAAGGCATTGGCAGATTAATGTGCATTGACACTATCTTTACACAGAAAGCTAAGGGTGAGGTGTTGGAAAATGGTCAGCTTGCACATGGTGGGCTGAAGGCTATGTTTCTGTGCTTTATAACTTTATGAGTCTTTCATGAATCCAAAAATGCACCTTACAATTTTAGCATTAATACTGATCCTAGCTAAAACTATAGGTAGAACACAATGTTCAATTTTGACCACTTTAAAGTGGGCTATTTCAAATAATTACACCAGATCTGTCAAGTTTTAGAGAGGAATAAATTTAAATTATATTTATTCGAACACAATAGATTTATATTTGACACCAATATTTACAAAAATTAGGAAAAGAGATTTACTTTTGTTCAATGGGACATTGAAGGATGTTATTTTAAAATTAAGATATTAAAGAAATAAAGTTTAGAGTTTAGATATACAGCCTGGAAACAGGTCCTTCGGCCCACGGAATCCATGCCGAAAATCGATCACCAGTTCACACTGGTTCTACGTTATCCCACTGTCTCATCCACTCCCAACTTATTTTTACAGAGGGTAATTAACCTACAAACCCACACGTATTTGAGATGTGGGAGGAAACTAGAGCACCCAGCGGAAACCCACACAGTGACATGGAGAATGTACAAACTTCACACAGACAGCACGCGAGGTCAGGATCGAACCGGGGCACTGTGAGGCGATCAGAAACAAAATGTATTTCAAAAGCCACGTTTATTTCAAAAGCCATTTCAAAAGCCACATTTCAAAAGCCACATTTATTTCAAAAGCCACAGTTTAAAAACACATTTTAAAGCCACACTTTAAAAACACATTAAAAAACACATAAAGTGCAATAGACACTAAGTGTTCTGTAAATTTCCAGCTCAGACTAAGAGTCGTGACCTCTCCCTCGCCATCGTGCAGCGACAGAGCCACATCCACACTTCCGGGTTTTAAATCCCCTCTACCCACCCCCCCCCAGAAGGGGTGTGGCCTTCATGGCAGTAATTGACAGGAGAGACAATCTCAACATTTTTTAAACACTAATAACACTTTTATTTTTCATCGATGGGGAAAATCCTCGGCACCTGATGACCGGAGCGGACTCTGAGTAAGATGGCCAAAGATCACAGCCGTAAGTGGTAGCGTTTATTCTAAAATCAATATGCAGCGCAAACAGGAAGTGGTCAAGATGAGGCTTTGACTTATATAGATTGCAGCTTCTCCATTTTGTTTTTTTTTGTTTTTTTTAATTAATAGTTTTTTATTGGAGGGAAAAAAAATTCACAGTACATCTGATGTATGGCATTACATTTTCCTCCATTTTGTTTTTTATAAATAATAATAATAATAATAATAATAATAATAATAATAATAATAATAATAATAATAATATAAACAAAATAACCCTAACCCACCATCCCTAAACACCCCTTGGCAGCTTATTTATTTCACAATCCAAATATATCATAAAATCAAATGCACTTTTTAACAATAATAAAGTAACAAAACAGAAGGTGGATCCCCACTTACTGTCAAGTGCCCTCAGTCAATAGGTAGTTCCTTTAGACCCTCAAAGTATGATAAAAATGGTTCCCATTTCAAATAAAACTTTTTCACAGACCCCCTCAATGTGAATTTAATCTTTTCTAACCTTAAAAAAAACATGACGTCTTCCAGCCAAGCAGCGGCAGATGGAGGAGTAGTAGATTTCCAGACCAGCAAGATTCTCCTACGGGCCAAAAGTGATGTAAATGTAATGATATCAGATTGGGTTGTATTTAAACCCAAGGTTTTATCTGTTACACCAAATACAGCTACAAGCGGGCAAGGTCTCACTGTCATCCACAGGACTTCACTGATGGTTTTAAAAACCACTGCCCAGTAGTTAACAAGTTTGGGGCAAGACCAGAATGCATGAGCTAGATTGGCTGGAGAGAACGAGCACCTGTCACAGCCAGCGTCCGTCCCTGGATATATGTTAGCAAGCCTGGCTTTGCTTAAATGAACCCTGTGTAAATCTTTAAATTGTATGAGCCCCAATCTAGCACATGATGACGAGGAGTGGACTTTTTTCAGCGCTTCTGTCCAGCATTCCTCAGGCAGATCCATACCAAGGTCATCCTCCCACCTAGCTTTAACTTTGTTCAGGTTTTGATCTCCTAAATACATCAATTGAGAATATACTGCAGAGATCAGTCCTTTATTTGCAAAGGTAAGAGTGAGTTTATCCAACACTGTGACAGGAGGGAGATCAGGAAAAGAAGGACATTTTTTCATGACAAAGTGGTGAACCTGAAGATATTTAAAGAAATGATTATGTGGGAGGCCATGTTTTTTGTGTAGGTAGTCAAAACTATCAAATATGTTGTTAGTGTATAAATCCTTAATGGACATAAGACCATTCAAACCCCACTGTCGAAAGGTTGAGTCAAGTGTAGAGGGGGGGAATAAATAGTTACTATGAATGGGACCCAGAACTGAAGCTGATGTAAGCTTATAATGGCAACGAAATTGGTTAAAAATTTTGATGGTGGATAGTACGACAGGGTTGGATGTAAATCTAGAGGGTTTCAATGGCAGGGAGGAATATACTAAAGCTGGGAGAGACGAGGAGTAACAGGATTGTGATTCAAGCAGACACCAGTCTGTATCTGGTCGGTGGAGCCAGAATAATATCTTTTGGATATTGGATGCCCAGTAATAATTAATAAAGCTAGGAAGGCCCAGTCCACCTACTTCACGACCTCTTTGGAGAGTGCACTTATTAACCCTTGGAACCTTGTTACCCCATATAAAGGAGGTTATAGATTGGTTAACTGAGTTAAAAAATGACTTGGGTAGGAAATCCGGCAAACATTGGAACAAGTAAAGAAATCTGGGAAGTACAGTCATCTTCACTGACTGCACTCTCCCAGCCATAGTGAGTGGCAGACTACGCCATCTCTCAAAGTCAGCCTTCATTTGGCTAACTTGAGGCATGTAGTTAGCTGCAAACAGGGATGTGAAAAAGCGGGTGATGTGTATTCCTAAATATACAAAACCTTCTTGAGATATGGGAAAGGGCAGGGTTTCCTGTTGGATCTGTAGGGCTAAGTTGATGGGAAAGCATTTGCTTTTTTGGAGGTTTAGTTTATAGCTGGAAAAAGTCCCAAACTGATCCAACAAGGACACAATTGCAGGGCCACTGGCTGTAGGGTCACTCACATAAAGAAGAAGGTCGTCGGCATATAGAGACACACGATGTTCCCTGTTTCCTCTCCTAATGCCCTGGAATAATGTAGTTGACCTAAGTGTAATAGAGAGGGGCTCAATTGCAATCGCAAAAAGAAGCGGAGACAATGGGCAGCCTTGACGAGTGCCACGTGTTAATTGAAAATAATCAGATCGCAAATAATTTGTCTGTACACATGCTAAGGGTGAATGATACAATAGCTTAACCCAGGCTACAAATATTTTGCCAAATCCAAATCTCTCCAAGACTCTGAACAAATATGGCCACTCCACTCGATCGAATGCCTTCTCCGCGTCCAAAGAGATAACAGCCTCTGGGCGCGGAGAAGCACTGGGCGAATAGACCACGCTGGCCAATCGGCGGATATTAGAAAAGGAATGACGATTTTTAATGAAACCTGTTTGATCATCTGAGATTATTTTGTGAAGTTGGCATTCTAAACGGCAAGCCAGCGCCTTCGCCAAAATGTTTACATCTACATTCAAAAGTGAGATGGGGCGGTATGATCCACATTGAGTCGGATCCTTGTCTTTTTTAAGAAGAAGTGAAATAGAAGCCTGTGAAAGAGTGGGGGGTAATGAACCTTTTTCCAAAGATTCTTGAAACATTTCTAAAAGAACAGGTGTGAGCTTATCCTTAAATTTCTTATAAAATTCTAATGGGTAGCCGTCAGGGCCCGGGGTTTTACCACTCTGCATCGCCATAATGGCATTATTAATCTCTTCCTGCCCAAGGGGTTGGTCTAGATTTTCTGCGTCTTCTAATTCCAGAGTGGGTATTTCCAAATCGTCTAAGAAAGTTTCCATATTCATAGTATCCAAGGGGAATTCTGAGGTGTAAAGAGAAGAATAAAAGGCTGTGAAAGTATTGTTTATTTCTTTTGGATTGCTTGTTATGTCTTGGTGTACGTCTCTTATCTGAGGAATAAGCCGTGGCGCGGATTGATGCTTCAGTTGGTGAGCCATAAGCCGGCTCGCCTTATCACCATATTCATAATAAAGACCACGAGTCCGGAGAATTAGTTGTTCTGTTTGATTAGTAGATAAAAGATTGAATTTCGTTTGTAAATCAGCACGGCTTTTGTATAATTGGGTGGTGGGTGCTTCAGAATATTGCCTATCCAGGGTCAAGATGGATTTTAACAGGGTTTCCATTTCCTTCTTGCGTTCTTTATTGGCGTATGAAGTATAAGATATGATTTGACCTCTTAAGTAGGCTTTTAAAGTTTCCCAAATTAAAGAGCAGGATACGGACTCAGTTTTATTAATTTCAAGGAATGTGTCTATGTTAGCTGATACAAAACTGCAACATTTTTCATTGGAAAGCAAAAGGGGGTTGAGTTTCCAAATAGGTTGTTCTTTAATATTTAAAGGAAAGCCTAGGTCCAGTATCACAGGTGAGTGATCTGATATTACTATAGCGGTATATTCAACTTTCGTAACCCTAGGAATGAAGGGGCTGTCTATAAAAAAATAGTCTTTTCTGGAAAAAGAATGGTGAACATGAGAAAAAAAAGAGAATTGTCTAGCAGTTGGGTTCAGAAATCTCCAGGGGTCCACATAACCATTTTGTTGCATAAACAGTGAGAAGGTCTTTGCCATACCAGAAGGTGTCCCCTTAGAACAAGACCTATCAAGCAGTGGATTAATAGCACAGTTCAGGTCTCCCGAAAAAAATAGCTGATGCGTGTTCAGATCGGGTATTAATGACAGAACCTTATTTGCAAAGTGAACATCATCCCAATTAGGGGCATAAACATTCACTAAAATGACAGGTTTTTGAAAAAGACACCCGGAAACTATAATAAACCGGCCATTAGGGTCACTGACTACGTCAGACGGTGTAAACTGTATTATTTTGTTGATTAATATTGCCACACCCCTGGACCTACTATTAAATCTGGAGTGAAAAATTTGACTAACCCACGTTTTACGCAGTCTATTATGATCTTGCAGTCTTAAGTGAGTTTCTTGTAAAAGTAGTATATCTGTTTTTAGTTGTTTTAGGTGAGAAAAAACTTTAGCTCTTTTAACCGGACCATTAAGCCCCTTTACATTCCAAGATATAAACCTCACAGGATTGCCTCCATCAATATCACCATTAGCCATATTTCAAAATATGATTCAAAAAATACATACAGCGTCTGCCATCCAGAACCACGCGAAGGCTGCATGTGAGAGCCCACAATGGGGGGGGGGGAGAAAAAAAAAGAGAGAAGAGAAAAAAAGAAGAAAAAAAAAGAAAGTCGAGTGCATTTGTAACAATCAAAGAATGAGCTGCCATTACCCCCAAAACCTTTCCCTCATCCCCTTATAATTAAAAAAAAAAAACAATTAACCCCCAAAAAACCTAGAGCTTCTTCCCCGACTGAGGATGATCGCAGGCATTACAAAACAAAAAACTTCCGAAGTGTTCCCTAACTAAAATTTTTGATCCAATTGAGGGTGGCTCCCTTCTTTGAAAGTTGTACAGTCATTTATTCTACTTTTAAGATATATAGGCTAAAGATAACCCCGGACAAGCAAAGCATTACGAGAAAGAAGGAAGTGAAAATTGTATCCGCAAGAGTAATCATAGACATTTACATTTTGCTGGCTAAAAGTCCTCGACTCACTACCCAAAATATGTAGCATTGTAGTTCAGCTCAGTCGAATTCCACAAATTAAACTGAAGAATAAACAAATCTTCCAAAGATCACCGCCGCAGGAGGCCGTGCCAATACCGCATGGATATCCTAAAAGGTCATTGTTCTTCACGGCTGTCACCTCCCCAGCGCGAGTAGTAAAACTTTTTGGCAGTCTCTGGTGTATTGAAATAGTGCTTTTTACCTTCATGAGTGACCTGGAGCCGGGCAGGATACTGGAGGCCAAACTGAACCCCTTTAAAGCAGGGATTTTATTTCCCTAAAAGTTGCACGTTTTCTCCCCAGCTCCACGCTGAAGTCCTAATAAAAAAACACCCGGTGCCCTCGGAAGAACAGCTCCTGCCTCCGTTTGGTGATGATACGCTGTTTATCCTGGAAGTAATGAAAGAGAACCAGGAACACTCTTGGCTTAGATGGCTTGATATTCGGGACGTCTGTTGGTGTAGGTCCAATTCGGTGGGCACGCAAAAGCATAAGAGGTCTTGGGAAGAAATCCGCCCCCAGCACTTCTTCAAAAAACTCAGTTATAAATTTAACAGGGTCCGAGCCTTCCATCTTTTCAGGAATCCCGACCACCCTTAGGTTGGATCTCCGCGACCGGTTCTCGAGGTCATCTAACTTCATTTTCAGGAGTGTGTTTTCACTCTGTAATGCAGCTATAGCAGTTTCGGCGCTCGCCAGTCTGTCACTGTGGTCATTCAGGCCATCTTCAACCTCGCAAATGCGTTCATCATGCAATTCTTGATAGGATTTAACTTGCTCCAGACTGGTGTACACCGGCGACAAAGCCACTTCAAGTTCTCTTTTTAGGACAGAGTTGCTTGTGTCATATCAGCAAGGAGTGCTGAACGAAGCCTCTCCAAATCCTCTGGTAGTTCAAGGCCAGCTTCCGGGAGCGGTGCCAAAGCTGCAGCACTCTTGCTTGAGATTTCACAGTCTTTTCCCCCGGTTTTAGTTCGACGGCTCATTTTACTTACTGTTTCAGATGCTTAATACTGCCTTGAGTCCTTCATAGCGTTTAATAGTGGGTTATCTCAAAAATATAGCAAAGATAAACGAGTAGACTTGAGCAGTAATCGGGAGCCACGCTCACACACAGCTGTTCAACCCATGTTCAACCCGGAAGTCCATTTTGTTTTTTGATATGATTGTGAAGTTTACATTTGTTTATTCACAGAAAGTGTAAATATCATTATCAAATTTTCTTCAAAAACAATCTTTGTGGAATAACACATGAATAAGCCTGTGACCAGGGCCACAGCCAATATAGGGCAGTTACAAGGGAAATGTTAACTTGAAGCTCATCAAATCATAATATAATTAATTTATTAGTATTGCATGGTGTAAGTTGGCCTAATAAATTATGCAGTTTACAGCACATATTTCCACAGATTGCTGGTAGGTGTGGAAAGTGGAAGGTGGTAAAATAGTTCTGCAAGGTTTGTGGAGGTAGCAAGAATATTTTATCACTCAGCATGCCAAGAATTCTTTATCCATTTTTTGATAGTGGGAAGATGAAAAAGAACATTGTTTCCTTCGTACTTAACAGCCAGTGCGATGAATGAGCATTGAGTGTATTTTTGGTTGTGTTGGTCTCACCATTATAAAAAAAACATGCACTCTTACAAAATTGTTATGAGTTTTTTATGTCCTGCTGATAGAACAGAGGAGATTTCAGCATAACATCTCATTAAAAATACCACCCATCCCACACCACACAGTAGTGACAACCTAGATAACATGACAAGGCTTAATGCATGCATGTTGAATTTACAAACTTCAAGGGAAAAGTCTATTACAATGCCAATTCTAATCAACTTATTTTCTCTCTGAATTTGTTATGTTGCACATACAGCGAACATGTCAAATAGCCTAATGGGCCACCTTTCCCACTTTGGCGACTTTTTAGGCGACTACAGGAGACTATGCGGTCGCCACATGTTCGCGGGTGGTTGGCGGAGAGTCGCCTGCATGGTCGTGAGTAGTTTCCTCAGACTCGCAACAATATATATTAATGATTTGGATGAGGGAATTGAATGCAACATCTCCAAGTTTGCGGATGACATGAAGCTGGGGGGCAGTGTTAGCTGTGAGGAGGATGCTAGGAGGCTGCAAGGTGACTTGGATAAGCTGGGTGAGTGGGCAAATGCATGCCAGATGCAGTATAATGTGGATAAATGTGAGGTTATGTGAGGTTTGGTGGCAAAAACAGGAGAGTAGACTGTTATCTAAATGGTGGCCTATTAGGAAAAGGGGAGATGCAACGAGACCTGGGTGTCATTGTACACCAGTCATTAAAAGTAGGCATGCAGGTGCAGCAGGCAGCGAAGAAAGCGAATCGTATGGTAGCATTCATAGCAAAAGGATTTGAGTATAGGAGCAGGGAGGTTCTACTGCAGTTGTACAGGGTCTTGGTGAGACCACACCTGGAGTAGTGCTTACAGTTTTGGTCTCCTAATCTGAGGAAAGACATTCTTGCCATAGTGGGAGTACAGAGAAGGTTCGCCAGACTGATTCCTGGGATGTCAGGACTTTCATATGAAGAAAGACTGGATAGACTTGGCTTGTACTCGCTAGAATTTAGAAGATTGAGGGGGGATCTTATAGAAACTTACAAAATTCTTAAGGGGTTGGACTGGCTAGATGCAGGAAGACTGTTCCCGATGTTGGGGAAGTCCAGAACAAGTGGTCACAGTTTTTTATTTTTTTTTAATTTAATTTATTTATTAGAAGTAGACATATTATAAAATGTAGTTACATATTATAGTAAAAAAAACTTTTCATATACATCAGTCATACATTATTAAAATTTTCCATTATCAATTACTTCTGCTTCTAGTGTTTTTAGTTTTTATAGAAAGAGGGAAAAAGAGAGGGTAGAAAGTTAAAAATAAAAAAGAAAGCAAACATTTTTCACACAGAGAGTGATGAATCTCTGGAAATCTCTGCCACAGAAGGTAGTTGAGGCCATATTGGCTATATTTAAGATGGAGTTAGATGTGGCCCTTGTGGGATCAGGGTGTACGGAGAGAAGACAGGTACAGGATACTGAGTTGGATGATCAGCCATGATCATATTGAATGGCGGTGCACGCTCGAAAGGCCGAATGGCCTTCTCCTGCACCTATTTTCTATGTTTCTATGTTTCTAAGTCGTAACGGCATTTTGGTCGGCGCTAATTTTTCAGCATATTGAAAAATTATCGCCGGCAGTGGTTTTGAAGCCATGGAGCGTAGCTTGAATTCTCGTGATGCAGGTGCAGTGGTAGAGGGTCACCAGGATGACATAGGCTGTCGGCAGGTGATGTAGGTTGTTGCTGGTGCTGACCGATGAATTTAATTGGCGGATTGAAAAAACGTAAGTACACAGCTCCACATGGTGACTCGAATCTAGTGCACGGTCACAAACACAAACACAAGCAGTGCACAACATTGAAAAGCAAATAATTTTTACATATTGTGATGAATAAAACAAACACAAGCACAAGCAGTGCACTGCATTGAAAAGCAAATTATTTTCATATATTGTGATGAATAAAACAAACACAAACACAAGCAGTGCACTACATTTAAAATTAAACTATTTTGGGAAGATGTGGGTGACCCTAAAAAGGGACTTATCTTGTGGTCTGTAGTGGGCTCTCTTCTTGGAATGGTGGACTTCTGTTTGTGGTGTGGAATGTTTGCTGCTTGTCTTCAGATCATGTCATTCTGAGTTCAGAGTCGTAGTAAGTGCAGATATGGTCACTCTGCTCCATGGCTCTCTTTTTGCCAATGTTTCCTGGCAATCTCTCCAGTGGCACCATAGGCGCAGCCTGTCCTCCAGTTCTCCATGAGCCTGTTGTGATGTTGCCCGTGTGGTGTCCTCTCGGTCACCCTCCTCCATGGCTGCTGCTGTTGCATTTCTGGTACGGATCAGATTGTGGAGGACACATGCTGCGTACACAATGATCTCCACATTCTTGGGCTCCTGCTCCATCGTAGTCAGCAAGCATCTGAATCTGTTGGCGAGGATGCCATAGGTGTTTTCCACGACCCTCCTAGCCCTGGACAGCCTGTAGTTGAAGATCCTCTGCTCCCTTAACATCTGCCCATGAGGGTATGGCTTCATCATCCATGACCTGATTGGGAAGGCATCATCAGCAACCAGTGTGTAGTGGATGTCAGGGCTGTCTTCTCCTGGCGGAGGTACTGGATCAGGACAGCCTGCTGTTCCTTCTCCCAGTGCTCACCCAATTTTTCCAGATCCTACCATCTGCGACACTGCCAGATGTGCCGACATCCACAAACAGAAAGTTGTAGTTAATATCCACCACAGCTAGGAGTACAATGGAATGGAATTTATTGTAGTTGAAGTAGATTGAACCTCCCTTGGGTGAACACCCGATGGCCACATTCTTGCCGTCAACTGCCCCACATGTGTGCTGGAAGTTCCATCTTGTATCAAAGCCCTGTGCCACTCTCTTCTACTCATCTGGTGTACTAGGGCAGTCCATGACATCATCTTCATAAGCATTGATGATGGCCTCACAGGTCTCTCAGACAATCTTGCTAATGGTGTTGTGGGCTACTAGAAAGTTGTAGGAGAGGCTCTTGTAGAAGTCTTCTGATGCCAGGTAGGTGCAGGCCTGGTTCCAGTAGCTTCCTCATGAAGGCCTTTTGTATCCAGGAGAGGGCCCACCAGTGTCTTCAGCTCCTGAAACAGCTCAGGGGGGATTCTAGTGAAATTTCTGAAAGCAGTCTGAGCTTCTTGCTGGAGCACAGTCATCGGATTCTCATACTGACCCAACCTACGACAACACCTACGACAGCAGTCACCACTGTCGCCAACATTTTTTCAACATGTTGAAAATTTTGCGGCAGTCACCTGCAGTCGCCCAAAAAATCACATAAGTGGGACAGGCCCTTAAGTCGCCACTATTGGGTCGCCGGTTGTCGGGAGCTTGCCATAGCGTGACTTTGACTAGGTCATAGGTTGTCGTAGCTTGTCTTAGACATAGTCATAGGATGAGATACAGTCGCGTTTTTTTGGCGACCTGACAAGACTATGACAGTCACCGGCAGTCGCCTATAAAATCGACTAAGTGGGACAGGCCCATAAGGAAAAGTTATGCAGGAATTGGAATCAAGAAAAACTTTTGCGCCGTTCCTGTGATCATTTTTATGATTAGACTTCGGCTCACTTTTCGGTTTTACTGGATGAAGCTTCATACAATTAATCCTTATGTCAGCATAACAGTGGTATGACTCACACATCAATCAAATGTTTATAGGTTTAAACACCATTCTAAGATACGGAATCCTATGTAGTTTGATAATTCAGCAACCCTTCATGTATCCCTTATCCACTTACAGAGCTATCCAAGCAGAATATAAGGTGGTGTTCCTCTAGTTTTCATGTAGCCTTAATCTGGCATTCGAAGAGGCCCAGAACAGACAGGTAGATATGGGAATGGAAAAAGGAGTTAAAATGTTTGGAAATCAGGAGATCCAGCAACCTTGTGGAAGTATTCAGGTAAACAGTCGACTTGTCAACTAGCCAATGCAAATGGTCTATGAGTGGAAGCAAGGCAGGAGGTGTAGGGACAGGTGTTACATCTCCTGCTGTTTCAAGCTAAAGTACCTATAGAGGGGGCGTTTCTGGGGAGGAAGGCTGAATGAACCAATGAGTACAGTGATCTCTGTGGAAGGCCAAAAGGGGTAGGGATTTGACTAGTGGTGGAATCACATTGAAGGTGAATGATGCATTGGATGTGGTCCTAAAAGATGAAGACCAGAGGGATTCTATCCATGTTCTGTCTGGGGGAAGAACAACTCTACCTGGCTACATTCCTAAAACATGCAAATTTGGAACAATAATTGTTGATCATCAACACAGGAGCACCTCAAGGTGCCCTACTCTCTCTATAGCTAGATACAGCGCTAACATCCTTCTTAAATTTGCAGATTGTACCAATGTTGTTGGATGGATAACCGGTACTGGTGTGTCAGAGTATGGAAGGAAGATTGATAATTTGAATAAATGTGCCAGAGAGCAATATTGCTCTCAAAGTTGACAAGACCAAGGTGCTGTTTGTTGACTTCAGGAAGAGAAGCCAGGAATCCCTGAACCTGTCTTCATTGATGGGACGGCTGTGAACAGAGTCAACAGTTTCAATTCTTGGGTGAGCATATCTCTGAAGATCTGTCCTAATACTTTTACGCAAACATGGAGAAACCCCATCAATGCCTGTAAAAGGATTGATTGATTTGATATGTCACAAATACTCTATCAGACGTCTATACATGTATGGTGGAGAGCATACTGACAGGTTGCATCACAATCTGACAACCTAGGAACATTGGAGGCTGCAGAAACTGGTTGCTGATTGCTGATCTATCATGGGTACTGATCTCCCCAACAACAAATGACTTGACAGAAGGTGCTACCTCTAAAGGGCAGCTAATATTATCAAGCACCCACTCCACGCTGGCTATATTCTCTTCATTCTACTACCATAAGGGTAACAGGAGTCTGAAAACCGTGTCTTCCAGATTCAAGAACAGCTTCTTCCAATCATCCTTTAGGCTCTTGAACATTGCACAGCACTAACACCAATCATACCTCAGCAACAATGATCTTCTATGGGGTGTTTTGGTTCCACTGCGGAGTTTGATTTTGCACTATTATTGTCTGATTACCTAATCTTGCTGATTATTAATTGATTGTATTATTGATTCAAGGATATTTATTTCCATGTTATTGCGTGAATGGACCCTTAAAGCAGCAACAAGTAAGATTTTCATTGTTCTGTTGATAGTCTCATGACTTTGACTTTTGAAAACGGAAAGAAAATGAGACAAGTACAGGATTATTATTTATGTCCTCAGTCATTGAGGTTAATTTCCTTGGGGACAATACTTGTGAATTGGAAGAACAGCTAATTACAAAGGGACAGTTTGCTTCCTACATCAAACAATCTGATTTTGACCTTATATTTGGTTTTATATATAAACTGTATATTTTTGCTCTGAGTTGAAAAGGTACTGATAGGGGGAAGAGACACTAACGTTAAAATGAATCAATTTTGCGGCAATTACAAAGCCAAAATATGTGACACAGTATCCTAAATGATTGCCAGGGACAAACAAAAGAACATTTTGTTACTTTCTACTGATTTGCTGCTTGCCTGGGGTGACTGGCATGATTGATTGAACACAAAGGTTTGCCCGACCTCCTACAAAGAGTAATGTTAGTCCATTAGCATCATTGCTCCTACAAAATGTTGAAGATTGATTAAAATTCTCTCAGTTAGCCTGCACCCCAAGGACATTTTGCATTCCAACTTTTGTTTGAAAAATGCCATGGGTTAGGTTGGCTGGCTGAAATATCTAGCATATGGAGTCCCCCATGTGTTGTAATATGGCACAGACAGAGTGAAGCTTATACCTTCACTTGGTTGACCATAAACATTAGTTTTCGTATTCTGAAGCACAGATTCTGCTCCATGGCGTATTCTTTGGAAATGTCTTGAAGTTTATTTGAGGAAAGGCATGCGGATAATAATGCCTTTCTAATTGTTTTTCAATTTAGTTAGTGAAAGGAGCAAATTATGGAATAGTTGGACAAAAAGCAGAAGAATGCCACAGATAAGTAAGTCATGTTATAGAGTGAGCACAATCAGATTTATCCTGGAACATTTTTGGTAAATTTAATTGCAAGTGTCTCCTTCTAAAATAGATACTTGGAATGAAGTTTACCAAATCTCGAATACATCCTTGAATCTGCCTGAACTAATTTGCCTGTTGAAATCAAAGTGTTGATCAATTTCAGCTTCCTTCCTTCAGAGTTATTCCACAATGTTTTTGCTATTGTCTATCTTTTCTCTCTGTTCATTTCTACTGCATATACAGTATCAGATTGGCCATTCAAACTCTATCATCAAGGAGAAGAGATCTCATCATCTTTTCCTTCACTTCACTATAGAAGGCAATACAGACATAGTCATCTGTCTGTACTGCAGACTTCCCCAAAGAGCAGGCATTCAGAGATGGACCCATTTGCTAATTGAGATATAATAAGCAAGCTACCAGGAATGTTTGGAAGCAACTTTGGAGGGTGTCCTTGGTCTCTGTGCACAAAGCACATACCTCCCAGAAGCAAAGCCCTTTACCTGCCTTCTCAAGACACTTCTGGAACTACAGCATTCTTTCTCTTGCAATACTCCCTGTAACTGAAAAGAACTTCGCTTGTAATGTCTTAATCCTTTTAAAAAATATTGCTTACTCAAGTTGCTACTTCAACTGGCTACAAAAATAACGTAGTATAATAGATTATGTCATGTAGACAGTACAGTACTACGGAGAAAAAAACCTACAACACTGTTCTATGAACCTTGGAATTGACCATGTGGCTGTCACAAGCTGCATCAAGGTGATTCACAGCGTAATTTTATTGAAAGGCAGTGAAGCAGCTTCCTGCCCATTGAATCTATTCACAGTACTTCTCATTCAATCCACTGCAAAAGCTGGAATTTGAAATAATATCCAAAACTCTTTACATGAAATACCGCAAAGACATCTATTGTGTTTAGATCTAATTGTCACTGACATCTGATTACACCCACGTTGCTTCTTTCCCCTTTCCGAACAGTCTGTATTTTCACAATGTTAATTAGTCTGGTACTTCATCAAGATGGCTTGCCCAAGGCAGGAAAAGGACAGGAGAATGCTGCTGTTTGTCATCGTCAGCTTCCAGAATACAAGGTGACTTTCAATCTGTGAGTTTGCACAGCAGATGGGCTGGCCTTTGGCTGAAATTTATTGAGTACTGTAGGGAAAACTCTAAAAGGGCCTGTCCCACTTAAGCAATTTTTTAGGCGACTGCTAGCAACTGTCATAGTCGTAGCAGGCCACCGGAAAACCAGCGACTGGACTCCCTTACGACAATGTTTACGACAAGCTACAACAACCTACCACCTAGTCGACGTCAAGCTACGGCAAGCTACCGACAACCGGCGACCCATTAGGATGTCCACCTATGACCACACCTATGACAACCTACGATCACACCTACAACCATCCGCGACAAGCTACGATCCTGATGGCGACAACTGAAGACAATTCAGTCGCCGGTACCTGTTGCCGGTTGACGTAGGTTGACATAGGCAGTCGCCAATGGAATTTACCAAAGTCAGCACAAGCGACAACCTACATCACCTGGCGACAACCTACGACAGCACCTACATCAGGAGATGTCATGGTACGCTCATTGGTGGCTGCGGGTGAAAATTTTTGAACATGTTGAAAATCCAGCGGTAACCAGAAAGATGCTACGACTCTTTGGGCGACTGAGGAGACTACTCACGACCATACAGGCGACATCCCGGCGACCATGTGGTGACAGCCTAGTCGCCTGTAGTCGCCTAAAAAATAGCCTAAGTGGTACAGGCCCTTTATCCTAAATATGTTCAGCTCCTATGCAATGTTCTTGTCCAATCTGAATTTTTCTAAGTGAATGCGCCCGATTGACACTATTCATCTTCTGGATTGAATTACCCTTGTCAATTCTCCCATTGACTTTAGGATGATTAGCTGAAAGTTTTATTCATGCAGCAATTTGATATTTTATTTGGTGCCTAATTCTGGTTATAAGGCCTTAACTGTCAGGGTTTAACCGACAACCTTAGAACCTCTGCATTTGCTACACTTTTCTGGTTATCTTCAATTTTCCACTTTAATATCATAGTTGGGAGATTGATACCAAAAGTATAGGCATCTGGGAAGATTTGGCATGTCCAAAAAAATTATCAGACAATTTCTACAGATGCATTTTCAAAAGTATTCTGATGGGATGCATCTCACCCTGATTTGCCAACTGCTTTGTTCTTGACCGCGTGAACCTGCAGAGAATGGTGAACACACAATTTCTTACACCCAATCTATCCTCACATGCTCCGGGAGATGGGGCAAGCCCGCCAAGGGAGTGCAAGCACACCTGCCACAGTGCAATACCCAGCACTGGCCATCGCATCTCCCTCAGCAGAGGGGAGCGTTGGCGACCAGGGCTGGGCTGGTCAAGAACAGGGGTCATTGCTGAAGATCACGGCAGTATGCTGGGGGTGCAGGAACAGGAAGAGCTGCTGGGAGTGGTAAACCGCTACACCGCTACACCATAACACCGTGAGCGGGACAGCCGTTACAGCCCAAACTGGCGGATAGCATTGACTACCTGCCCTTCAATCCACTCCAAGAACAGGTAGTCAATGATGCAATGGATCTATACAAGCCTCCAGAAAACTGTATATCGCTCAATGTACCAGCTGTCAATAGCCAAATCTGGGGGTACATTGGGTTGGGTATCCGAAACCAAGAACTAAAACTACAAAAAAATACTAAAGTTCCTGACGTCAGTTATAACCTCATACGCTCATTCCGTGGACGGTGTCGATATGACAAATAACCAACGAGACACTCTGGCTCTGCTGTGTAACACACAGTATGAAATCAATAATCTCCAGAAAGAAGCCATAAGACCTGCCCTCAACCCTAAATTTGCAGGGCTGTGCAAAACGCCGACCTCACAACCATAAATCCTGCTATTTGGCAAAGATCTACCAAAGCAGGTAAAAGATCTGGACGAGGAGTCCAAAGCACTTGGACTCATGAGGGCAGGCCCCGGAACGAGCATGGCCACGCAAACCAGACGGCAGTACCCCTACGCAACCACCAGTAGGCGTCTACAACATGGTACTGGTGAAAGCATTTTCAAAATTATTCTGATGGGATGCATCTCACCCTGATTTGCCAACTGCTTTGTTCTTGACCGCATGAACCTGCAGAGAATGGTGAACACCCAATTTCTTACACCCAATCTATCCTCACATGCTTTGGTTCGTTGCTTCAGGCTGGAAATATTGTCAAAACGCCTGTCATTCTGGTAATTTCCTTTACTTTCTTCTACTCCGGGGAGAAGAAACAAGACCTTGAAAGCCAGGATGTTCAGACTAGAGAACAGCTTCTTTTCCATTGCTATCACATTTCCACACCAATCATCTTTTTTCACACCATTTCCTTGGAGGCGCTGGGATGCTTATTTTAACTCTACCTCATTTGGTTAGTCAGATATTCGGCTTTAACATTTTTTTACACTACTTTGGATTACAATCTTGCAACATTCTGCTCTTTGGTATTTGTCATTGTATTTATTGTTGTATTTATAATCACTGCATGCATAATGATTAGTAGGTGAGCTTCAAGTGAAGAAGGAATTTCATTTCATTCTGGCATGTTTGACAATAATCGAATCTATCTATATATGGACTTGTTTAATCTGTGTTTCTACTGTGAACATATGTATCATGTTAATTCTAGTTTTGTAAAATTACACAATATACTTGATGGTAGTTTTTCTACAATGGTTGGAAAACCAACAGCTCAAAATGTTAACTGTGCTTTAAGGTGATTCTGGGTTAATAATTCCATGGTAATAGGAAAATAGATTGGCACTCAGGTGCAACATAATTTCTCTCATTATTTACCACCTCAAGCTTTTCTGTTAGTAGTAGTGCAATTGAAGAGGAATTGAACAGAAATGCTTTTCCCCCACTTGTAGAGGAAAATATTTTAGTTTTCCCATGTCCTACAGTGCTCCTGCCCTTTCTTCCCATGGTACACTTAGGCACAACTTTGTTAAATGGTCTTTCAAAAGATCACAAACTTTATTACTAATGGCTGGACACATTTAATAAAATTATGCTTTCATCAGTTGATGTTCCCTGGTGAAAAGAAATTTTACTTCAAAGTCACGTGAGTGACTGCGTGAAGACCCCGCCAGCACGCATGCGCGATATAGCGTCTCACGCAGTGCAACAGCGACGGGCGGGAGCACGAGCTCTCCTGCAACAAGTTTAAAACGGGACCTCCAGGTAAGTAAAAACTTATTCTGAGGTCGTATTTGGAAAACCCTTGTTGTGATTTATCATTACAGAAAACATGAACAAGGGAAGACAAGCAAAGAAGGTCATACCCCGTCCGACTGTGATGGCCCAGGAGGGTCCCAGCAGTGGGGGGCGACCGGGGGCATCTGGACCGCACTCGCTGCGGTCCACAGTCACCGACAAAGTTTCTGTACAGCCGAGCCTAGCGCCGCTAGCTGCACAGCTTGAACAACGCAGCGGGCTGGAGGCAAGGCTAAACAGAAGTCGGTCCGGCCGGTTTACTCAGATGAGTCCGGCATGGAAGACTCACTGCCCGAGAGCGGCAGAGGTGACCGTTTGGCCCGCATGGAGCGGCTAATGGAGCAAATGCACCACCGGGACTTGCTATGGGAGATGGGGCAAGCCCGCCAAGGGAGTGCAAGCACACCCACCACAGTGCAATACCCAGCACTGGCCATCGTATCTCCCTCAGCAGAGGGGAGCGTTGGCGACCAGGGCTGGGCTGGTCAAGAACAGGGGTCATTGGCTGAAGATCACGGCAGTATGTTGGGGGTGCAGGAACAGGAAGAGCTGCTGGGAGTGGTAAACCGCTACACCGTAACACCGTGAGCGGGACAGCCGTTACAGCCCAAACTGGCGGCTAGCATTGACTACCTGTCCTTCAATCCACTCCAAGAACAGGTAGTCAATGATGCAATGGATCTATACAACCCTCCAGAAAACTGTATATCGCTCAATGTACCAGCTGTCAATAGCCAAATCTGGGGGTACATTGGGCTGGGTATCCGAAACCAAGAACTAAAACTACAAAAAATACTAAAGTTCCTGACGTCAGCTATAACCTCATACGCTCATTCCGTGGACGGTGTCGATATGACAAATAACCAACGAGATACTCTGGCTCTGCTGTATAACACACAGTATGAAATCAATAATTTCCAGAAAGAAGCCATAAGACCTGCCCTCAACCCTAAATTTGCAGGACTGTACAAAACGCCGACCTCACAACCACAAATTCTGCTATTTGGCAAAGATCTACCACAGCAGGTAACAGATCTGGACGAGGAGTCCAAAGTACTTGGACTCATGAGGGCAGGCTCCCAGAACGAGCAAGGCCACGTAACCCAGACGGCAGAACCCCTAGGCAACCACCAGTAGGCGTCTACAACATGGTACTGGTGAAAGCATGGAGCCCGCATATCATCCCCGGAAGTCTTTTTTAGGACAGGGCCCAGAGCGGACCCCATGGAAGATGTGCCACCCCCACACAACCACCTCAACAGATGAAGAGCCGGAAGCCCAAGAAATGAATATTCGACCAGTAACAATGGAGGTAGGTGGGTCTGGATCCTTCCAGAACATAAACGTTACAGGGCCTTTACTAACAGGGGGGAGGTTACACCTGTTTTTGGAAGCATGGAGGACTAACACTCTTGACAATTATATACTACAAAGTATTCAAGGATACAAAATTTAATTTATTCAAAAAAGTATGCCACCAGTTCAGCATGCACCCCACAGGGAGTTTACCCTCTCACAAAAAGAAAAATGCGAGTGACAAGCAGAACTGGTGAGACATGATAACAAATTCAATGATAACACCGAATGGATGTTAAACCCCAAAGCATTTGCTGAAATTACAAAGGGGATCATAGAAAAATCAGAACATGACCCTTTGGAATTCATATCAAGTATCTTCACTAAGGCCAAAAAAGATGGTGGATGTCGCATTATCATTGACTTAACGACATTGAATACTTTTGTCAAGTATATACATTTCAAAATGGAAACATTTGTTACTGCCAAACAATTGATTTCCAAAGGATACTTTATGGCATGCATCGACTTAAAAGATGCATACTATTCAGTACCCATTCATAAGGATCATCATAGATACCTAAAGTTTAACTGGATGGGGCAATAATGGCAGTACAAATTGTTGCCTAATGGTCTAACATCAGCCCCAAGACTATTTACCAAGATATTAAAACCAGCCCTGGCATATCTTGATGATATTTTGATAATAGGCAAAACCCTGGAATTAGCTAAATCAGCAGTTTTAGCTACTAAACATGTATTTGAAACTCTGGGATTTGTCATACATCCAGATAAATCGAAGTTGACGCCATCCACAACAATGGACTATCTGGGATTCACAATTAACTCAGTCCACATGTCTGTAACGTTGCCAAAAGAAAAAGCAGCAGAATTGGCACAAGCCTGCAACAAATTAATGATTACCAATCAACTAACCATTCGAAAAGTGGCAAGAGTAATTGGCAAATTAGTAGCAGCATTTCCAGATACCCAGCTTGGACCTTTGCATTACCAAAACTTACAAAGAGCAAAGGTGCAATCGCTAAAACAACATGCAGGTCATTTTGAACAAACCATGAAATTACCAGCTAAAGCAATATCAGAATTACAATGGTGGAAAGAGAACATTTGGCACAGTTCCAGTCCCATCGTTATCAATAATCCAACATTCACGATACAAATGGATGCTAGTGCTCAAGGCTGGGAAGCAACTAACACTATATCTAGTATGGGTGGTAGATGGAATACTCATGAATCATCACTACTACGGACACTGGGTATAAACTATTTGGAAATGTTGGGTGCGTTTTATGGGTTAAAAGCTCACTGTTCAACTATGCATCATTTGCATGTCCGCTTACAAATTGACAATACCACAGTGGTGGCCTACATTAATCACATGGGCGGGATAAAATCGATATCATGTGATAATCTGGTCAACACAATCTGGCAATGGTGTGTCGACAGACATATTTGGCTATCAGCAACTTACCTACCAGGTAAGCTCAATACAGTGGCAGGCACCAGGTCACGCAAATTCAATGATAACACCGAATGGATGTTAAACCCCAAAGCATTTGCTGAAATTACAAAGCAATATGGAACACCAGATATCGATCTCTTTGCATCCCGACTAAATCACCAGGTATCAACATATGTCGCTTGGGAACCAGACCCTGAGGCAGCAGCGATGGACGCATTCTCGCTGAGCTGGGGAAAACTATTTTTCTATGCCTTTCCCCCCTTCTGCCTCACCAGTCGGGTACTACGCAAAATACAGATGGACTCTGCTTCAGGTATTTTGGTAGTACCCGACTGGCCTATGCAGCCATGGTTCCCAGTGGTCCTTGACATGGTCACTGAACCACCCATGACCATTCCCAGCAGACCAGATCTATTGATCCACCCTGTCACAGGCGAGAGCCACCCGTGCCATGACAGAATAAATCTGTTGGGTTGCAGATTTTAAAAAGACCATTATTGGACCAGGGATTATCAAATAGGACCGTGGACATGATGGCAGCATCTCACCGACTTTCCACCAAGAAACAATATCTCTCCAGCATCAGAAAATGGGAAGCATACTGTTCAAGAACAGGGACAACATACAGAACAGCAACCATAACTAACGTACTGGAGTTCCTGTCCAGCCTTCACCACAATGAAGTTCTGAGCTATAGTACAATCAATTGTGCTAGGAGTGCACTGTCAGCCTATCTGGGGCAGGCACCTGGACAACAGTCCATAGGGTTCTCATCCGCTGGTGGCCACATTAATGAAAGGCATCTTTAATACCAACCCCCCTAGACCTAGGTACACCCAAATCTGGGACGTCAGTGTCGTCGTGACATACCTAAGGGGATGGTCACCAGCCAGATCCCTCACTCTGGAACAGCTTACCCTGAAAACGGCAATGCTAATGGCTTTAGTCTCAGCCCAAAGGTCCAGTCCCTACACCTACTCAGACGGGACAACATGGTCATAACAGCTGATCAAGTTACTTTTACTATCTGGGAGCTGGTAAAACAGAGCAGACCAGGAACTTCAGGACTAATTATGGAATTCCGGCGTACCCACCTGACCCCTGTGTATGTGTCATGCCACATCTACTACAACACCTCAACACAACCAAAGATCCCCGAGGGAGAGAAAAGGCACTATGGGTCAGCTACAAAAAGCCACATGGTCGGGTGTCGGTACAAACCATCTCTAGATGGCTCAGACAGGTATTGGGAGCTGCTGGGGTGGATACTGACATTTACACATCTCACTCCAACAGGGCAGCATCTACATCGGCGGCTAAGAATATGGACGTGCCATTGGACCACATCATGGCAACAGCGGGGTGGTCCACGGAAAGAACTTTCCAAACGTTCTACAATAAGCCGATTGTTAAACCTGTATCATTTGCAGAGAGTATTTTAGACTCTGCAAATATATAATGTAAGCCCGGGGGCGTTATTTTCTTTGTTTTGTTTTAAAATAAATATTGTTCTTGTTTTATAAAACAGATTTATGTTTAATTACGATAACATACTTCCTCCCTTGGATGACTTCGGCAGTGAGTGAAGCATGGACTGTTACACGGTTTGAAATCACGTGACTCCAAAGTAAGATTAAATGAGAACTTACCAGTTTGAAGTTTGATCTTTATGTAATACAATACAATACAATGTATTTGTTGTCATTTGAACCTCATTGGTTTCTGCAGTCATACAAACAAGAAAAAGAACCAATACAGTGAATCTCCTCCTCACTGTGATGGAAGGCAAAGTCTTATCTCTCCCCTGCACTCCTCATTCTCCTCCCGATGTCAGAGTCAAAGCCCCCGGCGGGCGATGGTAAGTGTCCCGCGGCCATTAAAACCGCGCTGGGTGATGCAAGGCCACGCTTCGGGTCTTGGTGTTGGAGCCCCCGGTGAGCGCTAGCAATTCCCGTGGCCATTTAAAGCCGTGCCGGGCGATGTAAGGCCTCACTCCAGGTAATTTTCAACCCCGCAACTCGGGCGGGAGAGGTCGCCGTTGCGGAAGCCCCGAAAAGCGGTCTCCCAGCAGGGACCCGCGGGCTCCCGGTGTTACCGTCCACCAGACCTGCGGTTGGTGCCTCCGAATCTCTGGGGTCGGGTTGCAGCAGCGCACCACCACTGCTCCTCCCGCTCCAAACTCGGCCAGCTCCAGGATGGTAAGTAGGTCCGCAGCTCCGCGACTGGAGCCCCAGGTCGTTCCGGTTGGAGGCCGCCAACGGAGACCCGACAGAGAAAAGGTCGGGTTCTCCGTGCAGGGGAAAGATTTTAAAAGTTTCCCCCATCCGCCCCCACACACATACCCAGTTTAAAAAAAAACACTTTAAACTACATTCAAACAAGACAAAAAATAAAAAACGACAGATGGACTGCAGAGGCCGCTGCGACGTGATTCGCGCCGCCTGTAGATCAGTGCATGCTCCTTTAACATAGTGACCTCACCACTACTAACCACTCCCCACGGCTGTATAACTGTAGCCTCCCCACGTCTCTCTCGCTCTCTAGCTCCAGTGACAGACCACGGACAGCTAGGGCACAGTGTGTGTTTTATACCAGTATCTATAATAAAACATGTAGTGAAGACATCACGTGTTTGGAAGACATTACATGGTGTCAAGAAGTCGTACTTCGCGCCTCCTGTCTATCGGGTTTCTTTTGTTTGCTCTCCCCCAGTTCCAATTTCCCTTTTGATGATGTGTTGGGGAAGTTACCCTGCAACTACAAGATCGCTAGGGACCCGGAGGTCGATCCGGTGGTCCGCCCGGCTCACCGCGTATCCTTTGCCATGAAGGACAGGGTGGAGTCGACTCTGCGCCACATGGTGGCTACGGGCATACTCAAGGAGGTGAGTGATCCCACCCGGTGGGTCTCCACCATGGTTGTTGCCGCAAAGAAAGACATGAGCGAGATTCGAATCTGCATTAACCCCAAGGAGCTAAACCTTGCCATCAAGCGCCCGCACTACCCCATGCGAACGGTGGAGGACGTCGCTGCACAGGTTGGCCCCGCCACTGTATTCTCTGTCCTCGATGCCAAGAGCTCTTTCTGGCAGATTCCACTGGGCGAACGTTCCTCCTTCCTGACCACCTTCAGCACTCCTTTCGGCGGGTTCCATTTCCTCCGCATGCCTTTCGGGATCAACTCTGCCAGCGAGGTTTTCCAGCGCACCATGGAGCAGCTGTTTGCCGGTCTGCCGTGTGCTATCATTGTCGACGACATCCTGATGTATGGGAGGGACGTCGCTGAGCACGACCTCCACCTCCGTCAAATCCTGGATAGGGCTCCTGAGGTCAACCTCAAACTGAACCCCAAGAAGTGCCGTTTCCGCGTCCCGGAGGTCACGTACGTGGGACACGTCTTCACGGCTGAGGGTCTGAAGCCAGACCCACAGAAGACGGCTGCGGTCTTGGGGATGCCCGCTCCAACCGACGTGCCCAGCCTGCAGCGCTTTCTGGGCATGGTGAACAACCTGGGGAAATTCATTCCCGACCTCATCGAGCAGAGTGCGCCCTTGAGGGAACTGACCAAGAAGGACACCGCCTGGGTTTGGTTCCCGCACCATCAGTCGGCTTTCGAAGCCCTGAAGTCCCAGTTGGTCCGCGCCCCCACTCTCAAATTTTTCGACCTAAAGCGCCCCATCCTCCTCACCTGCGATGCCTCGAAGTTCGGCCTCGGTGCCGCCTGCCTGCAGCTCTACGACAGGCTGCAGCTGCCTGTCTCCTACGCTTCCCGCACCATGACCCCTGCTGAGCAGCGTTGCGCTCAGATCGAGAAGGAGCTCCTTGCCGTGGTGTTTGCCTGCTCGAAGTTCAAGGACTACATCCTGGGCAACACCTTCACTATTGAGACCGACCACCAGCCGCTGGTCACGATCCTGAATAAGCCGATACACGTTGCCTCATCCCGCCTGCAGCGTATGATGCTGCAGCTCCAGCGCTTCACCTTTCGAATTGTGTACCGCAAGGGCAAGGACATGTTTGTGGCCGACACGTTGTCCCGCGCACCGCTGACGTCCACTGCCCAACACCTATACGAGTCGTCTGACCTGATGATATTGAACGTTAACATTGTGCCTTCCCAGCAGATGCAGTCCCTGTTCCATCACACTGCCAAGGATCCTGCCCTGCAGCAGCTTGCGGACGTCATCCACCGTGGCTGGCCCGAACGTCGCTCATCCCTGCCTGATGGTGCTGCGCCATACTTCCTCGTCCGGGATGAACTTGTAATGCTCGATGGCGTGGTGGTGAAGGGCCACAAGGTCATGGTGCCTGCTGCGCTGCGGGA
This sequence comes from Amblyraja radiata, assembly GCF_010909765.2. NCBI lineage: Eukaryota > Metazoa > Chordata > Chondrichthyes > Rajiformes > Rajidae > Amblyraja > Amblyraja radiata. The sequence continues at coordinate 61,007,817 of NC_045961.1, forward strand.
CCACTACTTCCAGTCTGCCCACAGCGGCCATCCAGGGGCCGAAGCCACTCTGTCCCAGGCCCAAAGTCAGTTTTATTGGCCCGGCATGGCGCAAGACATCCGGGACAGGGTCTCTGCCTGCTCGACCTGCAACTGCCTCGCTCCCCACCAGCAACGCCTGCTGCTCCTGCAGCAGCCTGCCCCCACCCTCCCGCGTAAGTCGGTCGCCACTGACATTTTTGAGTGGCGTGGCAAACATTTCCTGGTCCTTGTGGACTCCTACTCCAGCTGGTTCGAAGTGGATCAGCTGCCCACCCTCACATCTGCTGCTGTCATCGGGAAGCTGCGCCGCCACTTTGCGACCTTTGGCTCTCCAGTTACTTTGCAGTCTGACAACGGCGGCCAGTTCTCCAGTGCAGAGTTCAGTGCCTTCGCTGCATCCTGGAACTTTCGCCACATCAACAGCAGCCCCGAGTACCCGCAGAGCAACGGCCTTGCTGAGCGCGCCGTCCGCAGTGCAAAGGAGTTGCTGGAGCATTGCAGACTTTCGCGGTCGGACTTTTACCTAGCCATCCTCAACCTCCGCAATATTTCCCCTGACCATGCCCTGGGCTCGCCTGCTCAGCGGCTCATGTCCCGCACCACACGCCCTCCGATCCCTGTCTCCCAGCGATCTCTGCAGCCCGCGGTCCTCAGCCCTGCCACCGTCCAGGAGCGATTTGCCCAGAAACAGGCCATTCAGAAGCGCTCCCACGACAAGTCCTGTCGTCCCTTTCCGCGTCTCTTCCCGAATCAGGTGGTCCGGATGCGGTCCCCCTCCGGCCACTACCGGCTAGCCGTGGTCGTCGGCTCTGCGGGCTCTCCTCGGTCTTACCTCATTGACTACGAGGGCACCATCTACCGCCGTTCCCGCAAGCATTTGCTCCTGGTCAACGAGCCCGCTCCACCCCCTGCTGCCCCTTTTGCCCCTCCGGTTCCTGCCCTCTCTGCCCTCCACTTCTCGCATGCCCAGGATTCTGCCGTCTCAGCTCTGTGTGCCCCGTTCTCCCACTGCTCCTCCCAGTCTGCCTTCGCCTTCCTCGCCCGCTCCCGTGCCCGCTTCTCCCGCTTCACCTCCCCGCTCTCCTCGTCCTCCCTCTCCCGCAAGTTCTCCTGCCCGTTCCCCTGTCGCCGCCCCGGCTCTCGTCCCTGCTCTTCCTGCGGAGGGGGGGGGGAGGGTGGGCTGCGCACCCGCTCCGGGCGGTTGGTCAAGCCACCTGTACATTACGGGGAGTTTGCGTGAATGCGTTAACTGTTTCCTGCCGGTGTACGCGCGGAGGGTGTTTCTAGCGTATGAGTCGTGGTCGCACTGTCACTGCTATGATACTTTGTTTTCCGAGGGGAAGGATGTAGATCAGTGCATGCTCCTTTAACATAGTGACCTCACCACTACTAACCACTCCCCATTATCTTCTGTATAACTGTAGCCTCCCCACGTCTCTCTCGCTCTCTAGCTCCAGTGACAGACCACGGACAGCTAGGGCACAGTGTGTGTTTTATACCAGTGTCTATAATAAAACATGTAGTGAAGACATCACGTGTTTGGAAGACATTACACCGCCCACCCTTGAGGAGTTACGATGAGGGAGCAGCATTTCTGCCACTACAGTAGAAAATGCTGCCCCAGATTATCCAAGAGAAGAGTCTCCATTCAAATTCTTGGAAAATATATAATTTATATGGTTATATGGTGAACTGCAAACTGGAATCATAGTTGGGGCAACATTTTCCTGCTTCATTGTTGGAAAGGAGCCATTGTCCTGACAAAATTAAAGATTTGTCTTTTGTACAGGTCTCAGAGTCTAGCTCTAGGCTGTATCAGATCTCCTGATTTGCAAGCATTGGGCACAAGCAGCAATTAACAGAATAAATTCTCATTAAGTTCTCTAAGACAGAAACATGATGAACCTAGACTGCTTTGTAGCATACAATTACAATTCTTTTGATACCTCTTGCAACAAAGGGAATTATGATCAATTGTCAGGGATTTCTATTTTTTGCTTTACTGTTGGAAAATAAACATTCACTGGGCAAAATGCAGAGGAATATTTGTTCTTATTTTGGTCATGAAAAATGGATGGACACTGTTTTCTAAAACTATTTTTCAAACATCTGTTATCATTAATGTCTGGAGAAATTTTATAAAATTGTGCTCTCACCAGATGATGTACCCTGATCAAAAATGCAATTTCAAATAATTATCTTTCCAAGAGGTAGCAAAACTTTTTACCTCTTTATAATTTTGGCATGGAAAATAATTGTGATCTTCAAAGTGATACCTACTATGTGGGATTGAAAGGTAACTCACGTGACGATGTTATATGTTATAAATAATGTCCATCAAGCTTAGCTGTTAGCACGTGATGACATTGTCTCACTTTAAGGTCAATTTGGCGATGTTAAGCTCACAAAATATACTATTGCATAACTACAGTCAAGGACAGTTTGCTTTATGACTTTTTTTATCAGTAATTTTCAATGCAATTACTTCATACTCAGCTTAAAGAATAATTTGCAATTTAAACGTGCTCTCTTTGTTTTGCACCGGCACACTATTTTACAGGTTTTTTTTAATAAGATATACTATGCATACTATGTGAGAAGTAAAAAGATATGACTGCACATAATTTAATGAGAATGAAGATGAAAGTGTTGTGAAGCAAATGACAGAAATGTAGAAGCTGAATCTGTAAGTGTAAATTAAAGTTAACTTTGAAAAGCTGGTGGAATTAAATACACCCATGGACTATATTAAACTCACTGTCAAATTATGTGTTTAAAATACCAGAATTGGAAAATCAGTACTTCAGTGGCAAACAAAATGCTTAAAAGAAAATCTAGTTCCAATTATGACTTTAAGGTGTCCAAAAATGGACACTTTTGAAGTGTAATCCTTGTTGCAAAGTCCATAAGTATCTTGTACACTGGAAGGACAATCTCTTAAAGATTAAGACATGAATGGAAAAGCAATTGGGTTAAAACATTTGTCATATTGGGACATTGGTATATTGGGACATTGCCCAAACATTGGTATATTGGGACAATTCTTGCTACTGAATATGATTAGTGATGCTGTTGTCAAGAGAATGCAGGACTAACTGGCTGAAAGTTAGTTTTTAGAATGGTTGATCTTGTGATAATAAAATCCTCATTCCCATATTATTGAAAATTCTCTGAATAAACAGGCTGTCAACAGTAGCACTATCCTCCTTGGTTTTGGAATGAGCAAATTAATCCAAAAAAAAATATGATCACTTACAGATTTTCGTAGCACTTTTCTTAGCAATTTTCTTTGCTGCAATATTATTTGTGACCTCCAACAAATATCCCACATGAGTGGAGTTAATCTTCAACACTATTGTCATTCAACCCATGGCAGTTGTAGTCCAAAACTAAGGTTTCCAAATCTCTCTGGTCAGGTCGCAGAAAGCAGGTGAGACCTACTTTTGCTGAGCTCCAAGCCATCAGTGAAATCTCACAGAGGCACATGAGAGGATGGGACTCACACTTAATCTTCATTTTTCCTTTTTTTGTTTTAATTTTGTCTTGTTAGATGTATGTTTTAGTCTATTTTTAGTTGTGTATATGTGGGAGGTGGGGGCAACTTTAAAAATCTCGCCCTCCAATGGGATGCAACCTTTTCCTTGTCGTATATCCGTCCGTCTGCGCTGAGGCCACATTGTGGAGTTTGGCGGCCTCCAACTGGAATCGACCTTGGGGGCTCCAGTGGCAGAGCCTGTGGACTCACCATTGCGGAGCTGACTGACTTCGGAGGCTGTGGTGGTGTGGCTGTGGCTGCGACCCGACTTCGGAGCTTCGGAGACTTCAGCCACGGGCCCTGTGGACGGTAACATCGGGAGCTCGCAAGTCCCTGGTTGTGGATTCACCATCGCGGAGCTGGCTAACTTCGGAGGCTGTGGTGGCACTGTGGTGGCGCTGTGGCTGCGACCTGACCGGATCTTCGGAGGCTTCGACCGCGGGCCCTGTGGATGGTAACATCGGGAGAGCACAGATACCTGGTTGGTGACCGATTTTTGGGAACTCCCACAACAGCAGCTTCATCAGCTGGACTGGAGGGTAGCAGCTTCGTCCTCCCCAAGTCGCCGAGTTTGAAACAGCCCGTTCGCGGAACTCAAAATCGGCTGCAGGATTTGCCATCACCCGGTGGGAGCTTCAACATCGAGAGCCTCGATCGCCAAACAAGGAAGAGATAAGACTTTTTGCCTTCCATCACAGTGAGGAGGTGTCTGGGGATTCACTGTGATGGATGTTTGTGTTAAATTGTGTTAATTGTGTGTTTTGTTGCATTTTTCCGTCATGAATGCAAGGCATGCAATTTCGTTCAAACTTAATGTTTGAATGACAATAAAGGAAATTCAATTCAATTCATTCAATTCAATTCAATTATACTAAGATCCTTTGCCTGCTTCAGCCAGGTGCTCTGACATTAAAGCTTCAGGAGAACCCACACACAACTCTCTCCTACACAACCCCATCCTCCCACACCCCCCACCCCGCCTAAAGCCGTCCCCAGGTGCAGGATGCTCCACCCCCCTCCACCAGCCCCCACCTGAAGCCATCCCATCCCCAGCTGCAGGATGCTTCCTCCCCATCGGCCCCCGCCTGAAGCCTTCCCCAACCTCAGCTGCAGGATGCTCCCCACTAGCGCTGCCTGAAGCCATCCCCCGTCCCCCGGCTACAGAACACTCCCACTGGACACCGCCTGAAGCCGTCCACGTCCCCAGCTGCAGGATCCTTTCCCCCTTCCCCACCAGCCCCCGTCTAAAGCCACCCAAAACACCTGTACTAGCCCAAGAAAAGACCGTTCAGCCCATAATATCAGCACTAGCTCTCTGGAAACCAGTACCTTCGGCCCACAACACCCATACTAGCCCCGCAGAAAGCACCCCTTACCAGCCACCACCTGAAGCGCTCCCCCACCGGCCCCCGACAGCCCCCACCTGAAACCGTCCCCCTTCCTCTCCCCCAGCTGCAGGACGCTTCCACCCCATCTGCAGCCGACAGCCCCCGTCTGAAGCCGTAGCCTCCCCCGGCTGCTGGACGCTCCCCTCACCGGCCCCCTGATAAATCTCATCTTTAACGTTTAAATTGTTGTTATAATTTAAGTTATTCACATTTTAAGCTTTAATAAATCCCTTTTCCAATTGCCATGCCCGTCAGCTGCGCCTGCGCCATAATACCTGCGTGTTCTGTGTACCAATGGGTGGAAATGGCTGCGCCTCTGGAGAGCTGCTAAGAGTGGATGGGGGGGGGTTGAGGGGGGAATGGAGTAAATGCGTGGGGGTGGGAATGGCAAGGGGCGTAGTGGGGGGGGTTGAGGGAAAGATGGGGGTTTCAGGACTGTCACAATGGGAACCCGTCAGCCGCACCTACGTAATAGAAACATAGAAACATAGAAATTAGGTGCAGGAGTAGGCCATTCGGCCCTTCGAGCCTGCACCGCCATTCAATATGATCATGGCTATGGGTGAGTGATGGAATATTACGATGGGGGACCAGGCCTCCCGTGTGAGAATGGTGAGAATTATAACACCCACTTAGTCTAGTATATTTATAAATCTCTCGTCGTGTGTGTGTGTGTGTGTGTGTGTGTGTGTGTGTGTGTGTGTGTGTCTGTGTGTGTGTGTGTGTGTGTGTGTGTGTGTGTGTGTGTGTGTGTGTGTGTGTGTGTGGGTGTGTGTGGGTGTGTGTGGGTGTGTGTGTGTGTGTGTGTGTGTGTGTGTGTGTGTGTGTGTGTGTGTGTGTGTGTGTTTTTTGTATCTGCATCCAAACACTACGCGGTAGCGCCGACATTGATGATTAAAGTTTTTTTTTAAATTAATTATTTGAGAAGAATAACTTTGAGATTTTTCTGGCAACTTCCAGTGATGAAGTCACAATGGCATCTCACAGTTGTCCAATCACAATGGGATTGCATTTACATTATGCTGCCAATGGCGTCACAATGGGATTGTAGCCCTCCTAGCTCGAGCTGGTGCAAATACATTTTTCTTAAACTCACAGTAAACTGAATCTTTTTAGAGTTTAAAATGAGGGAGTGTGAATATATTTTTCCGTTCACGCCATGATCAGGTTCCCCAGATTTGATGCTATAATTCATGTTATTGATGATTAAAGTTTTAAAAAAAAACAACTTTGAGAAGAATAACTTACTCTGCTTTGAGATTTTTCTGGCAGCTTCCAGTAATGATGTCACAATGGCATCTCACAGTCGTCCAATCACAATGGGATCTCATTTACATATGCTGCCAATGACATCACAATGGGATTGTAGCCCTTCTAGCTCTAGCAGGTGCAAATGCATTTTTCTTAAAGTAACAGTATACTGAATCTATCGATACATAACTAAAACTGATCTTGTGCTCTTCCGTTTTACGCATTTTTTTAATTTACTTACGCAAAAATGATACATTATAGCACTACGATTTTTTGCCAGGTCACTCACCATTCTCCTGTGCTGCGAGTGCAACACGTTTCGTTCTGATCGGTGGCATCATATAAAACTTAGTGAGGTTTCAAAATCATTAAAAACGCGCGTGCCCAGAACGATCTCTCCTGCCGCTTAGATTAATCTCTTCTCCTGTCACTCCGCGGGATGGTCTGCCCCTTCATGCGCCATTGCATCTTTACTAGAGATGAGGGACGCTCTGGATGGCCGGCAGAGGTCTCCAACCGGACACAATGTTCGGAGAGACCGAAAGCAGCTTGGCCCAGCCCAGACTGGCCCTGCCCAGCCCGGTGCGACGCAGAGTCGGAGATGTCGCCAAACGTAAAGCAGAAACTCTGATCCTGGTGGAGAACAACCAGCAACCAGCACCTGCTGTGAGTCCCCATCGCGCCACCAGCTCCAGCCCCTTCTGCTCAGGCCTTCCTCGCTGCCCTCCACCCCCGTGATATCCCCCTCTCCCCCATGGCTCTTTCCCTGTCTTTTCTCTGAGCTCTCTGCCCCCCTCCCGCCCACACCCCCCTACCCCCACAATGCCCCTGCCCACACCCCCATACCCACACACATCCCTCCCAGCACAAGCCCCCCCCACAAACTATCCCCCCGCCCCACCGCCCGACAACCCCCCCACAACCCCCCCGCTCCCACACCCCTACCCCTCTACAACCCCCGACAAACCCCCACTGCCCCCACAACCCTCCCCGCTCACACTCCCTTCGCCCCACAACCCCCCCTGCCCACCCAACCAACCCTCCCTTGCCCACCCCACCAACCCCCCCTCCCCCACCCACAACCCCCCGCCCACACCTCCCTCTCTCCACAAGCTTCCCACCGACACACACAAACCCCAACCTTGCCCACACCCACCCTGCTCCCACACACCCCCTTCCCCCCTCCCCTCCCCCCATACCCATGGGGGGAGGGGTGGGTATAAAAATTGTAAAAACATTTTAAATTTATTACCGATGTTCAACTCCCCCCCCCCCCCCCCCACTGGAAAACCGCATGTCCCGATGGTTACTTGTGAAATTTCAAGTCGGCATATTTATTTAATGGGGGTTCGATCTGTAATTAAAATACTTTTAAACGGTAGGTAATGATAATTAAAATATTTATCACCCTTAAAAATGTTTGTTGGAGTCAGGGCTCGGGATAGGGTTAGGGCTATGGCTAGGGTTATGGCCAGGGTTATGGCTAGGTTTAGAGTTAGGATTAGGGCTAGGGCTAGGGCCAGGGTTAAGGCTGGGACGGAGGCAGAAGTGGACGGATATAATACTCTCCCATTAAATAAATATGCTTACTTGAAATTTCACAAGTAACCATCTGGACATGCGGTTTGCCGGGGGGGGGGGGAGTATTTTATGCTCATAATGTGAAAAAACAATACAATAATGACCACAATTATGAATTGTAATTGATAAATGAACAGTATGCTTCTGCCAGGGCCCTAGCGCCCGTCTGCCCAGCCGTGCTAACCTCAGTGGCTGCTCCACTGACCCTCCCCCATCCCCCCCAACCATGTCACACCCGCTCTTCCCCACCCACCTTACAGCCCTCTCTCCCCCCCACCCCCTGACCACCCACCACCCCTCCAACACCCACAACCCCCCCCCCCCCCACACATCACCCCGTCCCCAGTCTACCCACCTGCCTTCCTCTGGCCCCAACTCCCACCCCTGCCGGGTGTTCACCATCCCCCCCGACCTCCCCCTCTCCCCCCCCCAACGGCCTGTCCTCAGCAGAGGTCTCACCTTTGTCCCCCTCCGTCCCCATCTCAATGAGTTCCGCGCCCACCATGACTTGGAGCGCTTCTACCGTCGTCTCCGCCTCACAGCGCACTTCCATGGGAAGGAGTCCTCGCCCCCTAATGATGACCCCTTTTCCCGTCTCCAACGCACCCCCTCCTCGTGGAACCCCCCTCATAAAGTCCCGGCTCTGGAACTCTTCATTCAGAACTGCCGCCGCGACGTCAACCGCCTCAACTTCTCCACTCCCCTGTCTCACTCCAATCTTTCCCCCTCTGAACGCACTGCCATCGAATCACTCCGCAAAAACCCAGACTGGGTCATCAAACCAGCCGACAAGGGAGGTGCCGTGGTAGTCTGGCGCGCCGATCTCTACAAAGCTGAGGCAACGCGCCAACTCTCGGACACCTCTTCCTACTTACCCTTGGACCATGACCCCACTGACGAGCACCAGGCCACCATTTCTAGCACCATCACCGACTTCATCAGTTCCCACGCCCTACCTGACCAAGCCTCCAAACTCATCGTTCCCCAGCCCCGCACGGCCCATTTTTACCTTCTCCCCAAAATCCACAAACCCGGCTCTCCCGGCAGACCCATTGTCTCTGCGTGTTCGTGCCCCACCGAACTCATCTCCACATACCTTGACTCCATCCTATCCCCCTTGGTCAAATCCCTCCCCACCTATGTTCTAGACACCTCAGGCACTCTCCGCCGCCTCCACGCATTCCACTCTCTGGGCCATCACCCCCTCATCTTCACCATGGATGTCCGGTCACTCTACACCTCCATCCCCCACCAGGATGGCCTCAGAGCCCTCCGGTTCTTCCTCGACCAGAGGAGCAACCTATACCCAGCCACTGACACTCTCCTCTGCTTAGCGGAGTTGGTCCTCACCCTCAATAACTTTACATTTGACTCCTCCCATTTCCTCCAAACACAAGGCGTAGCTATGGGCACACGCATGGGCCCCAGCTACGCCTGCCTCTTTGTCGGGCACGTTGAACAATCCTTGTTCGAGACGTACCAGGGCCCCATCCCCAACCTCTACCTCCGTTACATTGACGACTGCTTTGGTGCCACCTCCTGCACCCACACACAACTGACTGACTTCATCCACTTCACCACCAACTTCCATCCGGCACTCCAATACACCTGGACGATTTCCGACACTTCCCTACCATTCCTTGACCTCACCATCTCCATCGCAGGGGACAGACTCCTGACCGACATACATTACAAACCCACTGACCAACATGGCTATCTGGACTACACGTCTTCTCACCCTGCCCCCTGTAAAGACTCCATCCCCTACTCCCAATTCCTCCACCTACGCCGCATCTGTTCCCAGGATGAGACATTTCATACCAGGGCATCGGAAATGTCCTCGTTCTTCAGGGAACGGGGATTCCCCTCCGCCACCATAGATGAGGCTCACACCAGGGTCTCATCCATACCCCGTAACACTGCTCTTTCTCCCCATCCCCGCACACGCAACAAGGGCAGAGTCCCTCTGGTCCTCACCTTTCACCCCACCAGCCGGCAAATACAACACATAATCCTCCGCCATTTCCGCCACCTCCAACGTGACCCCACCACTAGCCACATCTTCCCATCTCCCCCCATGTCTGCCTTCCGCAAAGACCGCTCCCTCCGCAACTCCCTCGTCAATTCTTCCCTTCCCTCCCGCACCACCCCCTCCCCGGGCACTTTCCGTTGCAACCGCAAGAATTGCAACACCTGTCCCTTCACCTCCCCCCTCGACTCCATTCAAGATCCCAAGCAGTCGTTCCAGGTGCGACAAAGGTTCACCTGTATCTCCTCCAACCTCATCTACTGCATCCGCTGCTCTAGATGTCAGCTGATTTACATCGGTGAGACCAAGCGTAGGTTGGGCGATCGTTTCGCCGAACACCTCCGCTCAGTCCGCAATAACCTACCTGACCTCCCGGTGGCTCAGCACTTCAACTCCCCCTCCCATTCCCAATCCGACCTCTCTGTCCTGGGTCTCCTCCATTGCCAGAGTGAGCAACAGCGGAAATTGGAGGAACAGCACCTCATATTCCGTCTGGGGACCTTGCGTCCTTATGGCATTAACATTGAATTCTCCCAATTTGGCTAGCCCGTGCTTTCTCCTCCCCTTCCTTAACCCTCTAGCTGTCTCCTCCCACCCTCCCATCCGCCCGCCCTCGGGCTCCTCCTCCTCCTCCCCTTTTCCTTCTTTCTTTCCCCACCCCCCATCAGTCTGAAGAAGGGTTTCGGCCCGAAACGTCGCCTATTTCCTTCGCTCCATAGATGCTGCTGCACCCGCTGAGTTTCCCCAGCAATTTTGTGTACCTTCGATATTCCAGCATCTGCAGTTCCCTTTTGAACAGTATGCTTCTGCCAATTCATCTGAAATTAATATCGTTTTAGAGGAAGTTGGTGTAAGGTTATGTGACGGTTACCATTCTTGCTGAATGGCACTTTTTTTGGCAGTAAACTATTACGAAGGTTTCAAATCAATGCGTTAGACTGAAAACGGCTTTTTTTTGGCGGTGTATTTGAGGAAGATACTATAATTTGAAAGACTGCAACAAAAATTGATTTTATATTCTTAAATCAGTGAAATTTTACAGTGTTGTTCATCATAAAAATGCGACAGATATGACTGAATGCAGTGGGCAACCTGGAAAAAGTAGAGGAAAAATGAATTAGATTCTCTAAAAGATTGCGCCAAACATATTTTTCCCATAGTAGAGATGTTCATCTCTGTGAAACACCATTCAAAGTTGCAAAAATTTAAGTTTTATAATCGGGTTTCCAGAAAATTCAAAGTAGACACTTACTGAGGAATCATCCCCCTCTCCGCCCCACAAATGTCCCCACCTGCCCCCACAGCCCACCTCCTCACAACCCCCCCCCCGCAGCTTCCCCCCCCGCTAAACACACCACTCCCCCACACCATGTCCCCTGCCCACACAAATCTCACCCCTGCCCACACACCTCTCTCCCCTGCCCACACACCTCTCTCCCCTGCCCACCCACCCCTCCCCCCGCCCACACACCCCTCCTCCCCGCCCACACAACCCCACCTATACAACCCACCCCCCACCACAATCTCCCCCCACCCACACACCCTTTTCCCCCACACCTCCCCCTGCCCACACCCCTCTTCCTCTCCACAACCCCCTCTGTGCACAACCCTCCGACACGCACACACAACCCTCCCCCTCACAACCCCCACTGCCCACACCTCCCTGCCAACACACCCCCCTTCCCTACACACACCCCCTCGCACATCCCCCTCCCCAACCCCTAACACCCCCCCCCGCACATCTCCCTCCCCCATCCCACACACACACCCCATCCCTCCCTCCCACACACATCCCCCATCCCTCCCTCCCACACACATCCCCCATCCCTCCCACAAACATCCCCCTCCTCCCACACCCATCCTGCCAATACAACCTCCTCCCCAACACATACACCCTCCCACCTCCCTCCTCCCCCTCCCACATCCCTCCTCCCCCATACCCCACACACACACCCATCCCTTCCTCCCACACACATCCCCCATACCTCCCACACACATCCCCCTCCCTCCACACCCTTCCTGCCAATATACCCCCCTCCCCTACACTCATCCCCTCCCACATCCCTCCTCCTCTTCCCACATCCATCCTCCCCCTCCCACATTCCCCCACACCTCTCCCTCCCACACCCCTCCCTCCTACACACAGCCCTCCCACCCACACACACCCACCCCTCCCCTGCAACCTTCCCCCCCACAATCCACACCCCCTTGCCAACCCACCCCTTCCCCTACACACACCCCTTCGCACGTCCCCCCTCCCCCATCCCCCACACACCCCCCACACATCCCACCTCCCCATCCCCCCACACCCCCATCCCTCTCACACGCATCCCCTCCCTCCACCCCCCTGCCAATACACCCCCCTCCCCTACACACACCCCCTCCCACATCCCTCCTCCCCCCTCCCACATACCTCCTCCCCCCCACACCCCCTCGCTCTCACACCCCTCCCTCCCACACCCTCCCTCCCACAACCCTTCCACCCACACCTCACCCAACCACATGCCTCCAACCCACACTCCTCCAACCCACACCCCTTTTATCGTTCAAATGTCACATCAACGTATGCTCCTCTGTAAAGTTGATCAACTATGTGATCAAGTACACCTTGAAGGGGAGTGATCAAGCAATTGTTTTGGGATTTAACAGGCATGATGAAATTGCACAGTACTTGACTGGCAGATACATTGGTCCATCAGAAGCAGTAGCATCAATCCTTGGATTTCTGACTCATGAGAGATATCCACTGTCTTACGACTCCAGGTACATCTACCACAAAAACTATGAGTCATTAGCAGAGTCAATGCTGCTCAGCGAGTGAGGAATGATGATATGGCGAGAACGACATTAACTGAATTCATGGCACTATGTTCTCAAGAGCCATTTTCAAGAACACTCTACTTCGCTGATGTTCCCCGATTTTACATATGGAACAATAGGAGATGGCAAAGAAGGAAGGGTGGCAAGAGAGTGGAAGATCTTCCAGGTATTTTTGAAGCCAACATTCTGGGGCGAGTGTACACCGTGGCTCCAAGATGTGGTGAATCTACTACTTGAGACTGCTTCTCCATCACGTAAAAGGGCCAGTATCTTTCGATTCATTGAAGACACATGATGGAGAAATGTATCCTTTCTTCTAAAACATCTGCAGAGAAAGAGGTTTGTTGCAGACTGATGATAATTGGCAACAAACAATGGAAGATGCTGAGAAGACAAGACTCCCCAGTGCAATGAGAGATTTGTTTGTTGTTTTGCTGACGAATACTGAGATCAACAATCCTCGACAATTATGGGGTCACTTCAAGAATTCAATGTCTGAAGATTACCTTGAAAGAGAATGGAGAACAATGAGTGATCCTAATATCATGATTGATGAGAAGCATCATGATCAGGCTCTGTTGTATATTCAAGAGAAGCTTGAGAATTACAACAAATCATTGGAATGATTTCATTTGCCACGACCAAGAAATGGAAGGATGCACCTTGATGGTGACAATCCAGAATTACTGCAGGAATTACAATACAATAGAACTCAACAACAGCAATTTGTTGAGGAGAATGAGCCTCTCCTGAATGCTGAGCAGAGAGCAGTGTATGATCAGATGTGCAACTGCTTAAAGGAATCTTCCTACAATGTTCTTCATTGATTCACCTGGAGGAACGGCAAAGGCATTTATCATAAATTTGATCCTCTCCAAAGTTAGAAGTCAAGGTGATTTTGCTATTGCTGTAGTATCCTCGGAGGTAGCATCTACATTAATGCCAGGTGGAAGAACTGCACATTCTCGATTCAAGATACCCACCCAAGTGACTCAGGATACATTCTGCAACTTTGAGAAGAACTCGAACACAACACGTTTTATGAGACAAGTGACATTCATTGTTTGGAATGAGTGCAGGGAGAGCTTTGAAGCAGTGGACAGAATTCTTCGAGATATATGCATTGACTCTAAGGGTGGTGGGATTGGTGGGATTCTTACCGTTTGTTGTGACAATTTTTGACAACTCCTTCCTGGAGTGAAAAGGGGAAATGATGCTGATATTGAAAATTCCTGATTTTTCTGATTTCCCAACATTATAAAAATACCTCTGAAGTTGTGAGATAGCCAATATGAATCCATTATTCAAAAAGGATGAGAGAAAGAAAGTTGGCCAGTTAACCTGACATCAGGATCATGTAAAATATTGGAATCAAAAAACAAGGATCAGCAGATGGGAGGAGGTGGTGGAGGAGGGGAATCCCCGTTCCCTGAAGAATGAGGACATTTCAGATGTCCTGGTGGGGAACGCCTCATCCTGGGAGCAGATGTGGCGTAGGCGGAGGAATTGGGAGCAGGGGATGGAGTCATTACAGGAGGCAGGGTGGGAAGAAATGTAGTCCAGATAGCCATGGGAGTCAGTGGGTTTGTAGTGGATGTGCGTCAGGAGTCTATGGCCTGCGATGGTGATGGTGAGGTCAAGGAATGGTAGGAAAGTGTTGGAAATAGTCCAGATGTATTTCAGTGCCAGATGGAAGTTGGTGGTGAAGTGGATGAAGTCAGTCAGTTGTGTGTGGGTGCAGGAGGTGGCCCCAAAGCAGTCGTCGATGTAACGGAGGTAGAGGTCGGGGGTGGGACCCTGATACGTATTGAACAAGGATTGTTCGACATGCCCGGCAAAGAGGCAGGTGTAGCTGGGGCCCATGCGTGTGCCCATAGCTATGCCTTGTGTTTGGAGGAAATGGGAGGAGTCAAACGTGAAGTTATTGAGGGTAAGGACCAGCTCCGCTAGGCGGAGGAGAGTGTCAGTGGCTGGGTATAGGTTGCTCCTCTGGTCGAGGAAGAACCGGAGGGCTTTGAGGCCATCCTGGTGGGGGATGGAGGTGTAGAGTGACTGGACGTCCATGGTGAAGATGAGGGGGTGAGGGCCTAGAGAATGGTGTGCCTGCATCCGGTGTGCCTGCATCCGCTTGGGGTGCCTGCATCCGGCGGACATGAACATTGAATTCTCCCAATTTTGTTAGCCTTTGCTGTCTCCTCCCCTTCCTTAGCCCTCGAGCTGTCTGCTCCCATCCCCCAGCCCTCGGGCTCCTCCTCCTCCTTTCTCCTTCCTTCTCCCCGCCACCCCCTATCAGTCTGAAGAAGGGTTTCGACCCAAAACGTTACCTATTTCCTTCGCTCCATAGATGCTGCTGGACCCGCTGAGTTTCTCCAGCATTTTTGTGTACCAAGGATCAGCAGATGCTGGGTTACAAAAAAAGACACAAAGTGCTGGAGTAACTCAATGTGTCAGACAACATCTCTGGAGACCATGGACTCGTGATGTTACTGGTTGGAACCCTTCTTAACCCTGGAATCTGTTTGTATTATATGATATTAAGGCATTAAGAATTATTTGGCGGATCTTTCACACACCCTAGATGGCTGACCATCTGAGCTTGACCATGTGGTTTCTTTCAGCATGTCATAAGGTCATTAGTGGCAGGAGTAGAATAAGGCCATTCAGACCATCAAGTATAATCTGACATTCAATCATGGCTGATCTAGCTAGCCAAGAATATAAAGGAGGATAGTAAAAGCTTCTTTAGGTATGTGAAGAGGAAAAAAATAGTTAAGACCAAAGTTGGACCATTGAAGACTGAAAAAGGTGAATTTATTATGAAGAACAAGGAAATGGCAGATGAGTTGACAGGTACTTTGGATCCGTTTTCACTGAGGAGGACACAAACAATCTTCCTGATGTACAAGTGGTCAGAGGATCTGGGGTGACGGAGGAACTGAAGGAAATCCACATGAGGCAGGAAATGGTGTTGGGTAGACTGATGGAAGCCTGATAAATTCCCAGGGCCTGATGGTCTGCATCCCGGGTTACTTACGGAAGTGGCTCTAGAAATCGAGGACGCGTTGGTGATAATTTTCCAATGTTCTATAGATTCAGGATCAGTTCCAGTGGATTGAAGGGTAGTTAATGTTATCACACTTTTTAAGAAAGGTGGGAGATAGAAAACAGTGAATTATAGACCAGTTAGCCTGACATCAGTGGTGGGGAAGAAGCTGGAGTCAATTAAAAAAGATGAAATAGTGGCACATTGGGATAGCAGTAACAGGATCGGTCTGAGTCAGCATGGATTTACGAAGGGGAAATCATGCTTGACTAACCTTCTGGATTTTTTTGAGGATGTAACTAGGAAAATGGACAAGGGAGAGCCAGTGGATGTAGTGTAGCTGGACTTTCAGAAAGCATTAGATAAGATCCCACATAGGACATTAGTGTGCAAAATTAGGGCACATGGTATTGGGGGTAGAGTGCTGACATGGATAGAAAATTGGTTGGCAGACAGGAAACAAAGAATAGGGATTAACGGGTCCATTTCAGAATGGCAGGCAGTGACTAGTGGGGTACCGCAAGGCTTGGTGCTGGGACCACAGCTATTTACAATATACATCAATGATTTAGATGAAGGAATTCAAAGTAATAATAGCAAATTTGCAGATGACACGAAGCTGGTTGGCAGTGTGAACAGTGAGGAGGATGCTATGAAAATGCAGGGTGACTTGGACAGGTTGGGTGAGTGGGCAGATGCATGGTAGATGCAGTTTAATGTGAATAAATGTGAGTTCATCCACTTTTGTAGCAAAAACAGGAAGGCAGATTAATGGTGTAAAATTGGGAAAAGGGGAGTACAACGGGATCTGGGGTCCTTGTTCATCAGTCAATGAAATGTAAGCATGCAGGTACAGCAGGTAGTGAAGAAAGCGAATGGCATATTGGCCTTCATAACAAGAGGAGTTTAGTATAGGAGCAAAGAGGTTCTTCTGCAGTTGTATCGGGCCCTAGTAAGACCACATCTGGAGTATTGTTTGCAGTTTTGGTCCCCTAATTTGAGGAAGGACATTCTTGGTATTGAGGGGGTGCAGTGTAGGTTTACAAGGTTAATCCCCGGGATGGCGGGATGGTCAAATGCTGAGAGAATGGAGTGGCTGGGCTTGTATACTCTTGAGTTTAGAAGGATGACAGGGGATCTTATCGAGACTTAAAATATTATTAAGGGTTTGGACACGCTAGAGGCAGGGGACATGTTCCCGATGTTGGGGGAGTCCAGAACCAGGGGCCACAGTTTAAAAATAAGGGGTAAGCCATTTAGAACGGAGACAAGGAAACACCTTTTCTCACAGAGAATTGTGAGTCTGTGGAATTCTCTGCCTCCGAGGGCGGTGGAGATGGTTCTCTGGATACTTTCAAGAGAGTGCTAGATAGGGCTCTTAAAGATAGTGAAGTCAGGGGATACGGGGAGAAGGCAGGAATAGGGTACTGATTGGGGATGATCAGCCATGATGTGTATTGTCTATTGTCTATCGCTCCATCCTAACCCCATTCTCCTGCCTTCTCCCCACAACCTCTGACATCTGCACTAATCATGAATCTTTCTATCTCTGCCTTAAAAATATCCATTGACTTGGCCTTCACAGCCTTCTGTGGCAAAAAATTCCACAGATTTTCCACCCTCTGACAAAATAAATTACTCCTCATCTCCTTCCTAAAATAATGTCCTTTATTTCTGAGGCTATGATCACTAGTCCTAGATTCTCCCACATGGAAACATCCTCTCCATATCCCCTCTATCCAAGTCTTTCACTATTCTGTATGTTTCAGTGAGGTCCCCCCTCATACTTCTACACTCCAGCGAGTACAGGCCCAGTGCTGACAAACGCTCATCATAAGTTAACCTACTCATTTCTCAAATTATTATTGTAAACCTCCTCTGGACCCTCTCCAGAGCCAGTACATCCTTCCTCAGATGTGTTTCTCAATATTCCAAATGCAGCCTTACCAGCACCATATAGAGCTCAGCACTACATCCCTGTTTTTGTATACAAGGCTTCTTGTAATAAACCTAGCATGGTCTAATGGACAGTACTTCATTGTGAGGCTTGCACCAAATAAGAATGGTGAGTACAGGTCATTGCAGCTTTTGCTGCTGGCTGAACTCACAGAACAGCTTTAACAGCCAGGAAGGCCTTATACCTGTTTTTTTTCTCAGTGTCATAGCTTACATGGAAATTAATGTTTCTGAATGACTTTAACATTTACATTCGGATAATTTATGGAAAAAAAAGTTAACTGAAATGAATGTATAAAGTAACAGTTTAATTTAAAGATACAGCATGGAAAACACGCCTTTCAGCCCACCGAGTCCATGCAGACTATCGATCACCTGTTCGCACTAGTTCCATGCAATTCCACTTTCTCATCCACTCCCAACACATTTGGGGTGATTTACAGAGACCAATTAACCACCAAACATATACGTCTTTGTGCTGTTGGAGGAAACTGGAGTAAAGAGAGAAAATCCATGTGGTCACATGGGGAGGATGTATAAACTCCACACAGATAGCACTTGAGGACAGGTCATGGGTCACCCTAATTGACCACCTGACTTCTTGTTGGTTGGGGAAATTGTCAATTGGGTGTAGCTGAGGATTAATGTAAACAATCCCTTGGAAATGCACAGGGGAAAACTGAGTGCATGGACTTGAGATGAAAATTAGGTAGGGTGAGAAAAAGGGAAGCCTGTAAACACAATGGAATGCATTGTGGGTCTATGAATGGCTGAACAAAGGGTTTCTTGCTAGTTTTTTCTAGCCCACAGGGAATTATGAAATACTTCCTTACATTGGCAGGCCTTAGGCTTCTTTTACTGCATATTTTCAGAGCTCTGATAAACCCTTTTAAATTTAAATGTATATATCTATTACGTGTAAAGCAGTATATCCGGGAATATGTAATTCTGTAAGAAATGCAACAACTGGACAAAGCAAACAGAACAGAGGATATTTTTTGCTTCCCCATGTGTCTTGGAGCCCTAAATAGATTTTGCATAGATATGGATTTAACTGAAACTTCTTAATCAATGCTGAGAGCTGATGGGAGCTCTGACAAAACCTGAATACATGCATTGTTGATGGTTGCTACTACAGTCCCATTGCATGCCACAAATTCCCCAAACAAATGTATCCATCATAAAAGCACCTTGTACATCTAGCGATGTGTCAGGTCTCAGTTGTTTTATTTTATTAAGGGAAAGGTCAGTGTCGGAAACATTCCCCTATAATTAAAGATGCAATTGAAGCCACCAAGTAAATCTTAAAATATTTTGCTAAATCAAGAGTCAAAATGGTATTATTGCTATTTTATTATTGAATTTGTTCCTTAGTTTGGAAAAAGCTTTTATATAAAGTGGTTTCAGGAAATGTTGACAGTCAAATGGGAGAAATTGTTAACTACACTGTGGTGCATTATTGAAATAACTCAGTGACCTCAGATGTACAACCCGCTTAAAAATTAATGTGAGTGTCAACTGAAGGATGAAAGCCAACAC
Organism: Amblyraja radiata; assembly: GCF_010909765.2. NCBI lineage: Eukaryota > Metazoa > Chordata > Chondrichthyes > Rajiformes > Rajidae > Amblyraja > Amblyraja radiata. The sequence goes on from NC_045961.1 coordinate 61,026,980, forward strand.
CATCAGAAGTGTATAACATGCTCACTTGCCACATGTCTTTTAAGGAGATAGCCGGAAAGTACACATGAAATATGAGAACTAAAGCACTTAAATCATTTAACAACATTATTATGAAGCCATGATGAGCATAGAAAAAGTTTTTGCCCACAATGAAAATGGATGCAACAATACATAATCGGGAGAAATTAGAAGTTTGAAAATGTGCAATGTGTGATGAGCTTATACCTCGCATCACATGATCCTGACTGAATAAACCAGCCAATAATAATTGTTGTACAGCGGACAAAAGCACTGAATTTTAGGAATGGCTGTTACAAGTTAGAATTGCAACTCTTAAAGTGAGTATGTTGTGATTATAAATGGTGGTGATGGTAATTTGATACTATGCATCACACTGCAAGAAGTGATAGCTGAATGAACACCTGCTTCTGAAGCAGAACTCAAACTGTGGTGGATGATTTGGGGAGACATTATATTTTACCCAGATGACTCGGATAACTATCTATACATTGAAAGACAGTAATCAAGAGTGCAGACCAGTGCAGGAGGAAGTTAAATAATTTCACACGTGGTCAAGGTCAATGTTACATCTTCATTTCCTAATCTTAGGATTGTATATTAGAGATTGCAACTCATCATCTACCATTGACTACTGGAAAGTTGACTGCGTAAGGTGCATGCTTTCATGTGTATTTTGTAGGTAGTGGGTTATTGGAATCTGAGATAGAGCATTAGGCGTAAACATCACACTAATCAATCATGATTTTAATCGAAAATTCGTATCTTCTTACACCCTGATTGATATATGAATACTCCAAATGACAAACAAAAATCAGTCCACAAACAATGTCTACCACAATATGTACTGGCACACATCTATTAATTGTAGAGGAGAAGTTGGCCAGCAAAATAACAGCCAATGAGTGGGTAACCAGCTTGTTCCAAGGGCTAGCACCTCTGGAGAATCAACCATCGCCACAGCTAATAAGGCCATTGAATTTGGTATGCTTATGGCCAATACTTTATCTAACATTCTATTAACCCACAACCCACAAAAAGCACAGAAAAACATGCCTATTTTACAATCTCCAGCTTCCAGCTCCAAAAGCTTCCTTTACTATGATTCAACATGTGATTTATTCATTTCAATAAGCAAATAATTCCCATGTGGCCCATGGAGGAAGCTAATAGTACAACAATACAACAACAGACACATGGGCCTCTCATACCTCAGATGGAAGCCTAAAGGCAAGGTATGATTGTGGTAAATTACAGCATGCACATGCAACATGCCTGAGGAAAAATGTAGTCTGTAGGTGACAACTCCCTAGAAGACAATGTTATGCATGCACTTTGCTGCAGTAAGCTCACTTGATTTCAAACTATTTCAGTGTTATTGAAGTAGGGCATAATATTCTTGGTCAGAGTTGCGCATGGTCACCCTCCAAAGTTTTGGGAGATTTCACTACTGAAATTCAGTATGTTTCTACCAATCATGCTGTATACATTGTGATGATGAAGGCAGGTATTTAGGACCACCAACCAAGGTGATTGATTGATTTTGTAATTGTTAATAGTATTGGTATTGGTTTACTTTGTCATATGCTCCAATACATTGAAAATCATTGTTTTTCCATACTATCCAGGCAAATTATACCAAAGATAGACACAAAATGCTGGAGTAACTCAGCAGGACATGCAGCATCTCTGGAGAGAACGAATGGGTGACGTTTCGGGTCGAGACCCTTCTTCAGACCATACCAAATCATACCAAACATGAGTAGGTCAGATAGTTCAAAAGAAAAAAAAGAGTGGAGAATAGTGTATCAGCTAAAGAAAGTTTTTTTTTTAAAGTGCAAGAATCACATGCATTCATTCATTCATCATCGTTTAAAACATTAGCGACGCAGTGGTGCTGGTTTTCAATTGGAACGGTGACGGACGCACCACACATCTCTGTCCTCCAGTTCTGCGCACTTCCGCCGCTGGAAGTATAGGATTTTGGTGTGTGTGCTTTATCATCATTCCTTACAATGCTATGTACGACAGTGATCACAACTTCTAAGGGGAGTAGGAGGAAACCGTGGCTGACAAGAGAAGTTAGGGATAGAATAAAACTAAAAGAAAAGATGTATAACACAGCAAAGAGTAGCCGTAAGCCAGAGGATTGGGAAACTTTCATAGGACAACAGAAGGAAACAAAACGGGCAATAAGGGCTGAAAAGATGCAGTACGATGGGAAGCTGGCCAGGAATATAAAGAAAGACAGTGAATGCTTCTATAGATATGTTAAGGGAAAAAGAGTAGCAAAGACAAATGTGGGTCCCTTGAAGGCAGATACGGGTAAAATTATTATGGGCAACAAAGAAATGGCAGAAGAGTTGAATAGGTACTTCGGATCTGTCTTCACTAAGGAAGACACAAACAATCTCCCAGATGTACTGGAGGTCAGAGGATCTTAGGTGGTGGAGGAACTGAAATAAATTTTCATTAGGTGAGAAATAGTATTGGGTAGGCTAATGGGACTGAAGGATGATAAATCCCTTGGACCTGATGGTCTGCATCCCAGGGTTCTCAGGGAGGTGGCTCTAGAAATAGTGGACGCATTGGTGATCATTTTCCAATGTTCAATAGATTCAGGATCAGTTCCTGTGGATTGGAGGATAGCTAAAGTTATCCCACTTTTCAAGAAAGGAGCGAGAGAGAAAACGGGGAATTACAGACCAGTTAGCCTGACTTCGGTGGTGGGAAAGATGCTGGAGTGAATTATTAAAGAGGTAATAATGGGGCATTTGGATAGCAGTAAAAGGATTAGTCCAAGTCAACATGGATTTATGAAAGGGAAATCATGCTTGATTAATCTTCTGGAATTTTTTGAGGATGTGACAAGTAAAATGGATGAAGGCGTGCCAGTGGATGTAGTGTATCTAGATTTTCAGAAAGCCTTTGATAAGTTCCTGCACGGGAGACTGGTGACTAAAATTAGAGCACATGGAATTGGGGGTAGGGTGTTAACATGGATAGAAAATTGGTTGGCATGACCAAAAGCAAAGAGTAGGAGTGAACGGGTCCTTTTCAGAATGGCAGGCAGTGGCGAGTGGAGTGCCGCAAGATTCGGTGTTGGGGCCGCAACTGTTTACCATATATATTAATGATTTGGAAGAGGGAATTAGGAGCAACACTAGCAAGTGTGCAGATGACACAAAGCTGGGTGGCAGTGTGAACTGTGAAGAGGATATTAGGAGGTTGCATGGTGACCTGGACAGGTTGAGTGAGTGGGCGAATGCGTGGCAGATGCAGTATAATATAGATAAATGTGAGGTTATCCACTTTGGCGGCAAAAACAAGGGGGCAGATTATTATCTCAATGGGGTTAGGTTAGGTAAGGGGGAGGTACAGCGAGACCTGAGTGTCCTTGTACACCGGTCACTGAAAGTTGGTGTGCAGGTACAGCAGGCAGTGAAGAAATCTAATGGAATGTTGGCCTTTCTAACAAGAGGATTTCAGTATAGGAGTAAAGAGGTTCTTCTGCAGTCGTATAGGGATCTGGTGAGACCACATCTGGAGTATTGTGTACAGTTTTGGTCTAATTTGAGGAAGGACATCCTTGTGATTGAGGCAGTGCAGCATAGGTTCACAAGATTGATCCCTGGGATGGCGGGACTGTCATATGAGGAAAGATTGGAAGGACTAGGCTTGTATTCACTGGAGTTTAGAAGGATGAGGGGGATCTTATAGAAACATATAAAATTATAAAAAAGACTGGACAAGCTAGATAAAATATAATAAACATAAATGCAATTAATTAATAACCCCAGTACTAACACAAAGATGCCCAAAGTTCTTAGTGTAACCAGTTGAAGTCAATGTTGTGTAATGTTCATGGTGGTTGTTGGGAAGAAGCTATTCTTGAACCTGGTGGTCATAATTTTTAGACTCCTATACCCTTTTACTGATGGTAGAATTAAATTCCTGTAAATTGTCCTATGTCTAATGGAGATTGTTTATTTCCTACTAGCCAATTATAGTGCTTATTAGTAGTTGCTCTGCCCAATATTCGATTTATATTAGCAAGAGTTTGCCTGCGCCATTCAGTATGAGTAGCTGCTTGGAACTGTTATGTCCTGCAGACTGATTCTGTAAGTACATTTAATAAACATGTGTTGTATCCTGATATGTGTTTGACTCAAATCATTACATGGTGTCAGAGAGTGAGTCTTATCTACTCCTTTCACGTTTATCGGGTTTTTGTTTTTTAAATTTGTTTATGTGCTGGTTATCTCTATCATGGCAAACTCGTCTCGCCGTCCTAGTCCTCTGATCTTTGACTCAAACATTGCTGAATGCTGGCATATTTTAGAGCATGACTACACTCACTATCTTCGCATCGTTCATCGCATTGACCCTCTTGATGTGCGTGCTTCTGTATTACTTAACTTAGCTAGCCCAAAGGCAATGAATCGTGACGACAATTTCACATTTGAGCCTGCTGTTTTAGAAGCAAATGGACAGGTCCTAGTGCCTGCAGAGACGATTGATCACCCTGCCGTCTTACTTGCAAAGTTCAGACAGTTGTGTGACCTGCCCTTGAACTACATTATTGAAAGTACCAAGTTTTATGCTTGTATGCAACTGATTGATGAGCCGATTGAACGTTTTATCAGCGTCTTAAAACACATGGCTGCACGCTGCCAATTTTGTGGTCTGTGCAATGAACTCATCTGTGACAAATTTGTTGGAGGTATGCTTGATAGTAAGTTAAGGGATGAACTGCTCCGTACCACACTGACCTGTCCCTTAATCAAGCCGAGCACGCCTGTCGGATTGCTGAGATAACATGTTCTCACACTAAGTCTGTGACCTCCTGGCAGCGTTCACAGTATAGTGTCAATCTTACAGACACCTCCTATCATAACAGCCGTTAGCCAGCCTTCCTCGGCCTGGCAGCAGTGATCGTCTGCTGCTCGATGTCCTAATTGCAATTATTTTCATGCTATGGTTCGACAGTTCTGTATTGCTTCTGGTAAAACCTGTAATTTCTGCAAGAAATTGAACCACTTTGCTAGATGTTGTCGTTCCCGTGCGTCTCAACCAGCTCCAAGGACAAGCCTGCACCTGTTACAACATGAGCTTGCTGATAATGAATACCAACGAATGACTTGCCATCCCCCGCTCAGCTCTCTAAAAGTACAGCTAACAGTTCAGCCTTCAACTCTTTCATCTCTTCGTCTAACGAGCAACTTGAACCTGAGGTAACCATGTTTGTAAATAACGGACCTGATATGTGTTTGACTCAATTAATTCCATCTAACAATTCGAAAAACACTCCTGATCAGAAATCTCTCAATCTCTAAACAACTTGCATATAATTGATGGGCCAAATGGCCTCCTTCCATGTTGTAGGAAAAATAGAAATATGAAAAAATGGTAATGCAAGAATGGAAGTAGAACACTCAGCCTTTCAAGTCCAATCACTTAGAGCACGATGAGATATGTTAACTTTATCGCGCCCATTCATACAATGTTAGTTCTCCATCATATAATATTATTTCAAACAAAAATCCATCAGCTTTAAAATTATTGGTTGACCTGGTTTTAACAGCCTTTGGTGAAAAAAGATCTTCATAATTCTTTCAGTTTCACTAAAGAAGTGCTTTCTGCCATCATTATTCAATGGCCTAATTTTAATTTTTAAATTAATCGGAAGATCCCAGATTTTAGAATGGAGGGAAAATATCTCTATTCACTCTAGCAATGTTTTAACTATCTTAAGCATCATGCTTAAATTGCACATTAATCTACTTTATTCATAGAACATAGGAGATAGAAGTGTAGCAGAGGAACAGGCCCTTAGGTGCTTAATTTCAGTGCCAACCATGTGATGCCAATTTTAACTGCACAATTTAACTGCACACCTGCCTCATTGGAGCATAACCCTAATCTGCACAACTTCTCCTGTAACTTAATCATTTTTTTAGGTCTAGCTATCATTCTGCTAAATCTCTATTGAACTCTCTTCATTGCCAATAGAATACATTATTTTAAATTAATTCTAAGCATAATTTTAAATGACTGTAATGGAATTTTCATAGCTTTGTATTTCTGTCTCTTGAGATAAAGATTAATATTCCAATGATGATGCTCCCCCATCCCCAGCACCACAACAGGGTTATTTCAACTCAGCATAACCTGTGAATAAAACCTGGGACATATTGCTTTGTGAATATCACTTACCATCATTTTCTTACTATCAGAGCGATCAGCAAAGTTATACAAATAAGAACTTAATTTGAACCTGCTTTCCTGTTAAATAGTCTTCTATCAGAGCAAGAAAACCAAAATAAAATTTAGCAGTTATCATTCTATGCATCTATTCCAATGAGGATAACAAAACTTTCTTAAAATAATTTGAGTGAAGCTTCCATTTAATTAGACTGTATTGTATCTGCTCTGTGATATTCCATCACAAGTATGTGTAGCAATTACTTAGGCTGAAGCCACTCATTTATCTTTGATTTCTGGCAAGACAGAAGGCTTCTTGAACTGACTGGTAGGAAATGGCAGCTGTATTGATGGAGGGAAAGTAATCTCAGAGCAATTATTGCAAAGTCAGGGGGCTGTTGGAATTGGACCAGTGAAATCTATGAATGAGTATTATAATGCGGCTTTTACACGGGGCGACTTGACGCAAGAGTTAACCAGAGTTCAACATCGTGGGAACCTCGTGCGATAACAGTACGGCATTCGTGGACCACCGTGGACCACCGTAGCGCTAACGGCAGGTCATCGTGTAACTTGGTCACTCGGGAGAAAATTCACGAAAGTTTGAATTTCTCCAAGAGTGACTTGTACACTTGTGGTTGGGTATTGCAACATTATATGAACGTAGTGGCCAGTGCGATATCCGTGCGATATCCGTAATAACTCTTGCGGGTACCGTGGGAACTCCTGCGAACGGTGAACCCGGAAGCTGGACAGAGGGGACAGAAGGTGATTAAAAATTATCTTCAGTGGGATTGAATTTAAAAAATAAATAAAAATAAAGATTTACATCCGCATATGGACATCAACTTATTCATGAGTTATGTTAATGAGATTCAAGAAAATAACTATAATCTTTAAAAGGGACTTTAGAATAGAATAGAATAGAATCTTTAATTGCCACACAACCAGGGTTGGTGGTATTTGGGTTCGGTACATGATGGTACACTGCTTTTGTTACATACCACTAATAACACAGATCACTGTAATAAAGTGCATCCATACCACATCACAAATCACAAATCTCACCAACAATACATAGTGCAAAAGAACAAACAAAGACCATAGACAAGACACTGTATACATCAAAAGTCATATTATTGTCTGATTATTGGACGGAATTGAGAGTTCTTATTGCTGAGGGGAAGAAACTGTTTTTAAAGCGGGTGGTTTTAGTAGCAAGTGACCTGAGGCGCCTCCCCGAAGGGAGAGACTGAAAAAGGTGATTTGCTGGATGGGAGTGGTCCGAGATGATCTTTTTTGCCCGTTGTGAGGTACGTTGGAGATAACTTGAATGGATTGAGGGGAGGGGGGAGTTGATGATCCTGGAGGCCTTGGAGACAATGCGTTGTATTCTGTGTAGTGAGTGACTATCGGTGTTACCGTACCAGACTGTGATTGAGGAGGTGATGATGCTTTCAATGATTGATTGATAGAAACGGACCAGGAGGTGTTTATCAACTCTGAACTTTTTGAGCTGTCTGAGGAAATATAGACGTTGTTGACCTTTCTTGATGACGTGGTCTGCATTGATGTGCCATTTTAGATTATTGGAGATATAGGTGCCTAGAAACTTAAATGAGTTCGTGGAGGTTATGGGGTGAGAGTTGACATGGACCGGGGGTTTGTGGTTTTGATTGCGTCTAAAATCTATGATGATTTCTAAGGTTTTTGAAGTATTAAGCTGAAGGTTGTTGTCTGCGCACCATTTGACTGCGCTATCGACTGTTAGATGGTATTGTGATTCTTTGTTGTCTGAGATTAGGCCAATTATTGTTGTGTCGTCTGCATATTTAAAAATTTTAACTGAGCTGCATTGGGATGTGAGGTTGTTGGTGTAAAGTGAGAAGAGCTGGGGTGACAGAACGCACCCTTGGGGGGCTCCTATGTTGAGAGTCAAAGGGCTGGAGAGTTTTTCACCCACCTTGACTCTTTGCTGTCTGTTTGTTAGAAAGTGTAGAATCCAATGGCACATGGCTGGGTGGATGCTCATGTCCAACATTTTATTGTAGAGTTTAATCGGGTGTATAGTATTAAAGGCCGAGCTAAAATCTATAAACAGGATGCGTGCATAGGTGTTCGGTGATTCCAGATGATGAAGGGAATAGTGAAGAGCTAAGTTGATAGCATCCTCAACAGACCGGTTGGCCCTATATGCAAATTGGAAAGGGTCCATGATGGGGGCAGTGTGGGTTTTGAGATGGGTGAGGACTATGTGCTCAAAGGCCTTCATGGCGACTGATGTTAATGCCACAGGTCTATAATCGTTCAGGCAGCTCACCTTGGAGGACTTGGGCACAGGGATGATAATGGATGATTTAAAACACTGCGGGACTCTGCATTGGCTGAGGGAGGTGTTAAAGATGGAGGTGAACACAGGGGCCAGCTGAGCTGCACAGTGGTTGAGAGCAGCGGGGCTGAGGTTGTCAGGCCCTGCCGCTTTTCTTTTATTAAGATTTTTGAAGGCCGCCCTAACCACCTCCTCAGAGATGGTGAATGGTGCTGAGTTAGGTGGGGGGGGAGGCATGGATGGCGGGGTGGCATTGTCAAAACGTGCATAAAAAGTGTTCAGCTTTTCCGGTAAATCCGGATCCTCGTCTGGGATGGGAACAGGACGTTTTTTGTAGTCCGTCATCTTCTGTAGATGTTTCCAGACTTCTCTTGAATTGTGGGTTTTGAGTTGTTGTTCCAATTTGTTTGAATAAGCTAATTTTGCTTTCCGAATTGCAGACCTGAGTTCATAGTTAAAAGGGACTTTACTGAAAGGTTACACATTTTTATGGTCCGTGAGATATTTTTCACATGTACTTCTTTGATACAGGTCGGAGTCCTCGGGTCCAGGGGTCCGGAACGCTACCAATCAATGTTGTGCAGAGACCCGTGTAAGGAGTGAACTGCACATGCTGGTTTAAACCGAAGACAGACACAAAAAGCTGGAGTAACTCAGCGAGTCAAGCAGCATCTCTGGAGAAAAAAAGCTGATGTTTCGGGACGAGACACATCTTCAGACTCAATTCCGATTAGGATGTCTGAAGAAGGGCTCCGATTCGAATCGTCACCTATTCTTTTTCTCCAGAGATGATGCCTGACCCGCTGACTTACTCCAGCTTTTTATGCTTTTCTTCCCAGATCTGACTTACCTGCTGAGTTACACCAACATTTTGTGTCCTTCTGTGCATATTAACCAGCATTAACCAGCGTCTGCAGTTCCTTTAGACATTACATAACTTCAGATTTTAGAGATATAGCGCGTGGGAACTCCTGCGAACGGTAAACCCGGAAGCTGGACAGAGGGGACAGAGGGTGACTAAAAAAGGTGGTCTCAAAAGGACACATGGGAACATGTGTCCTTCGAGGACGTCCCACCTAATTGTCATTGTTGGATAATCTTTTAACAGGAACACTTGCAGAGATGGCTCCCAGAAAATCTCAAAGGAAGGGGGTAAAGCGGGTCAGAGATGTTTTTGCCATGCAGGAGAATGAGGAGGAGACGCAGCAAGAGAGACAGGTGGAGAGGCAACAGGAGATGCCACAGATAACACTGCCTGTGGGCTCCTTGGAGCAGGGAGAGGGTGAGCAAGGTGCAATTCAGATTGCCTCCCCAGTAGCCGTTGTAGGAATAGCCTCTACAGACGCTTATGTAAAGGGAAGATGGCAGAAGGTAAAGTCATATAACTTCACCAGGGAACAAGAGGGGGAACTTGTAGAATGGTTCCAATTTAACGAGATTCTGTACGATAAATCCAGAGAGGATTATAGAAACAGGGAGAGAAAAAGGAACCTGCTGGAGACGAAGGCTGCCGAGTTTCCCGAGTGCTCATGTGAGTTTATATAACGATATATAAGTTCATCAAGAGGAGAACCATTTAATGTTATCCAAGATTTAAAAACATACATTGCTATTGATGTAAAAGTGCTGTGTTTGCAGTTAACTTAAACTTCTCTTATAAGTCTGTCTGTCTGCCCTGCAGCTGCAAAGTAAAAAAGTCGCAGATTCAACCAAGGGAGGATATATATAGTGTGTGAAAAAAAAAGTTACATCATTTGTGTCACGTGTAGTTCACGATGTTCATTCAAGATTTAACGCGACAGCTCGGGAAACGGCCAAGTCACTCGCACGAATAACATAAATGCCGAGTACCGTGGGAACTCTTTATCTACTGCCGTTATATCGTGCGAGACTCGTGCTGGACCACGACCTCTTCACTCTGGTGACATCTTGCGTCAACTCGCCCCGTGAAAAGGCCCTTTAACTGTTCAACTCAGTAATATGGAGACCCTGGTTTCATTTATTGAACAGTTAATATGACTTAGGGTGGGACATTTCTCCAACAACCATGCAATATCTGTATAACTAAAAGTCTCATCTTGAGCACTTCCTGTCTGCGCTCTATATTGATTTTGGAAAAAACGCTACCATATATTGCTATGATTTTTGGCCATCTCACTCACAGTCCTCCTCTGCTAAGGCAGCCCAGAGGATTTCTCCGATCGATGAAAAAAAAACAAATTATGAGTGTTTTAAAAATCTTGAGGTTTCAAAACTAGGTGATGGGTGTGAATCATTATGAATTAGGCACATTCCCTTTCTTTTTTGTTTAGCACTACCTTCTTTGGATTTTTTACTTATTTCCTTTCCCTTCTTAAGGCCCTCTTCTCCTTGGGGCATGTTTTCTTTTCTTTTCTCTTTCCTTTTTTTTTCTTTTCTCACATTCTCAAGCACGCAATCTACTTGAACATCATCATTCATTCAACGCAAACTACTGCGGACTACACTTCACTACTATCCTCATTCTTCTCTTCTTTCTCTTTTCTCTTTTTATATTACAGCTTAAAGTTTAAAAAAAGAGAAGTCGTACACGAAATGTATTATGTTGCATATCATGATTAAGATGTATGTACAATGCATTTAATTAAAAAAAAAAAATTTTAATTAAAAAAAAATCTTGAGATCAGCTGATTGGTCCTCTCGCCTGTCAATCACCATGGTGAAGGAAACGCCCCTTCCGGGGGGGGGAAGGACTATAAAACCACGGATGCCGGTACGTGAGTCAGTCACTCTGAAAGATCACGAATGAGAGTCCACAACTGTGATTCTAAGGTGCGAATCAACTGAAGTGTGAGTCTGCAATGTACATGCAATAAATGATGTGTTAGCCCTTATTGACAATGCAATGAGTTGTTTGGCAATTTGGTGGCCTGCACTCTGCTTGAAATGCTGTGAAATTGAGTTTCGTGGCCTGCACTCTGCCTGAAATGCTGTGAAATTGAATTTCGTGGCCTGCACTCTCTCTAAAATGCTGTGAAATTGATTTTGGAGGCCTGCACTCTGCTTGAAATGCAGTGAAATTGGGGTTGGTGGCCTGCACTCTGCCTGAAATGCTCTGAAATTGAGTTTGTTGGCCTGCACTGCTTGAAATGGAATCTCAAGGAATAGCCGTGAGTGAACTGCCAGCCCACCAGCCCCGAGTGACTGATCTGCCAGCCCACCAGCGCTGAGTGACTGATCTGCCAGCCCACCAGCCCTGAGTGACTGAGCTGCCAGCCCAGCAGCCCGGAGTGACTGAGCTGCCAGCCCACCAGCCCGGAGTGACTGAGATGCCAGCCCACCAGGCCTGAGTGACTGAGCTGCCAGCCCACCAGGCCTGAGTGACTGAGCTGCCAGCCCACCAGGCCTGAGTGACTGAGCTGCCAGCCCACCAGGCCTGAGTGACTGAGCTGCCAGCCCACCAGGCCTGAGTGACTGAGCTACCAGCCCACCAGGCCTGAGTGACTGAGCTGCCAGCCCACCAGGCCTGAGTGACTGAGCTGCCAGCCCACCAGGCCTGAGTGACTGAGCTGCCAACCCCCCCCCCACCCCACCCACTGGACACCAATATTGGAATTGGTGGAGAGGTGGAATATTGCGTTGGGGGACTTGCCCTCCCATGTGAACATGGGACCCAACTTAGTCTAGTTTAAAATAAAAACATGTTATTGATTAATTATCTTAAATGACGGGAAATTGGTAATGACAAAATACACTCTCTCCCCCACCCCTCCCCCCTTGTGTTGGTTTTATTAAAATATACATCTCACTGCCCTATAAATTGCATGTAGTAAAAAGTACTATTTCTGTGGGCCTTCATTGGTTAATTCAAAGTAAAGTTGCAATGCTGTCCCCCAACAATTTCCCTTTGCCACACTTCCAGTACAAAAAAATGCCTCCTCATTTAGCTGCTTCTGTTTCTAAACAACAAGTAACATTAGAATAACACTCCATAATAAACGGTTTCACTGTTTGACTTGAATATTTTATTTGCATCAGCAATGAGCCTACACAACTGCTGCTATTTAGTTAATTGAACATAAGTGTCACCTACAGTCTTCCTACATTGATTTTCAATTATTAGCATGATCCACCTAGTAGTTTAGTGCATTTGAGTTTCAGCTGCATGCAATGACAAATGTGCACTATGACAAATGATTTAAATGCACTGAAGTACATTAGAAGGATATACTGTATGAGAGTGTTAAGTATTAATGACAGAGGGAGGACAAAATGACCAGAGTTTTTGTCACTAAATGTAATAACAACAGGTCTTTTTTTGTCTGGGGGAATAAAATCAATGGGGATTAATTTGGTTCAGCTTTCTTTCACTCTGCTGCCACAACTTAGCTTGAGCTGTGAACGAAACAGAATAAACTGCTAACAGAGTGATTTGAGAAGAAAGAGCCAGCTTTAAACAGATGGAGAAGGACAGTACATGTATATAATTTCTGCAAATTTATTTTGTGGAAATGTTAGTCATTTTAAATCAGATTGAATATGTTTAACTTTTAACTTAACATTGTATATTTGTTAAAAGAAAATAAAGGCTGATATTTATGCAGCATCTTTCACATTGGTATGTTCTAAATGGTTTGCAGCCAGTTACGTATTGCTGCAGTATAGTCAGTGATGCAATGTATGAAACAGCATCCAATTTGTAAATAGCAAGTTCCCTCAGCAGTAAGGAGAAACATCCTGTTTTAGGCATGATGGAGAAGAACAAGGTATTGGCCTGAAAAACAAGAAAAGCTCTCCTAATTTTTGTTGAATAACATCATAATCTAACAGAGATGAAAGGTATGGATGATTTAAATTGCTGCATAATTTTTCAAATGCAGTACAACATTATTTTTAATTACATTGAAGCATAAACCAGGTTAATAATAATAATAATAAATTTGATTTGTGGGCGCCTTTCAAAAGTCTCAAGGACACCTTACAGAATTTAACAAGAGTAAAAAACATATAATCGGAATAAAATAAATAATAAAGACATCACCAATACACAAATTAAAGACAGAATTCGATCCAAAGACAAAAAAATCAAAAACACAATGTGAAGAGAGAGCAGCGGCAGCTAAACCGTGCCAGCGTACACTCTCCCTTCCGACAGCCATCTTGGACACAAACTAAAATAATCACTTACACACAAAAATCATCCCCCCACAATGGTTACCACTGTGGGGGAAGGCACAATGTCCAGTCCCCATGTTAATGTGCTCAGCTCTTCAGAATATACCATCCTAACACAGAAATAGGGAGGTTATTGCAGAGCCAAGGTTAACCTTCATTAATGGAATGAAATGATAATTAAAAGGATTTAAATTAAAGCTATTTGATTATCAAGCTTTGAGTTGAGGGTTAAGAAAGCATTTTGCATAACTGTTGCCAAGATAAAGGTGGTATTAAAACTAATTGACGATCCATATCAGAATCACTGATTTAAAAAAGAGCAGGGAAGATGGTCTGCCAAGGGAATATTCTTCAAAGAGTACAAAAGAGTCATGGAAAGATAACCACAAGATGACTATCGAGCCACATTAAATGTAATACAGATAATAGAGGTATAATTAAAAAACTCACACGAGAAACATAGAAACATACAAAAATAGGTAGGCCATTCGTCCCTTCGAGCCAGCACAGCCATTCAATATGATCATGGCTGATCACCTAAAATCAGTACCTCATTCCTGCTTTTCCCCCCATATCCCTTGATTCCTTTAGCCCCAAGAGGTAAATCTACAGTAACTCTCTTTTGAAAACATCCAGTGAATTGGCCTCCACAGTCTCAAATCCTCTCGTAATGAAGGACAACATGCCATTAGCTTTCTTCACTTCCTGCTGTACCTGCATGATTACTTTCAGTGACTGATGTACAAGCACACCCAGGTGTCATTGCACCTCCCATTTTCCTAATCTGACACCATTCATATAATAATCTGTCTTCATGTTCTTGCCACCAAAGTGGATAACCTCACATTTATCCACTTTATACTGCATCTGCCATGCATCTGCCCACTTATCCAACATATCCAAGTCACCCTGCTGCTTCATAGCATCCTCATCACAGCTCACACTGCCATCCAGCATTATGTCATCTGCAAACTTGGATATGTCACATTTAATTCCTTTGTCTAAATCGTTAATATATATTGTAAACTAGACGAAGTGGGACCCGTCGGGTCCCAGCATCACATGGGAGGGCTGGTCCCCCAATGCAATTTTCCACCTCTCCACCAATTCCAATATTGGTGGCCAGTGGGCAAGAGGGGGTAGGAGGGGGGCATTTTCTGGAGCGCTAGTATGGGTGTTGTGTGCTGAAGGGACTGGTTTCCAGAGGGCTAGTATGGACCTTGTGGGCCGAATGGATTTTTGGGCTGTCGGCTCAGTCACTCAATCCTGTTGTGCTGGCAGCTCACGCACTCACATCTGGTGGGCTCGCAGTTGAATCGCGGCTATTCCTTGAAATTCCATTTCAAGCAGGGTGCAAGGGCACCAAATTCAAGTGCAGTTTCATACAAATTCAACCAGGGTGCAAGGCCACTAAAGACAGGGAGTCGTGACCTCTCCCTCCTCCATCTTTTAGAGGCTGAGCCACGCCCACACTTACAGTCATTCCACACCTCCATCCCCCTCCAGGAAGGCCTTAAGGCCCTCCGTTTCTTCCTCGACCGCAGACCCAGCCAATTTCCCTCTGAGAACACTGTCCACCTAGTAGAACTGGTCCTCACCCTTAACAGCTAGTTTAACTCCCAATTCCTCCCTCTCTGCGGTATCTGTTCCCAAGTTGAGGTGTTCCATACCAGGATATCTGAGATGTCCTCATTCTTTAGGGAATGGATGTTCCCCCTTCTATCAGAGGTAAGGCCCTCACACATGTCTCATCTGTAGCAAATAGTTCTGGTCTTGCCTCTATCCCTCCCTCCAGTCGCAACAGGGACATAGTCCCCCTAGTTCTCACCTTTCACCTCATCAGCTGTCACAAATGGCACTTCATCCTCTGACATTTTTGCATCTCCAACGGGATATCATCACTAGTCACATATTCCCATCTATACTCCTTTCCGCTTTCCGCTGAGACCGTTCTCTCCGCAACACCCTGGTTCACTCATACCTTCTCATCCAAACCACGCCTTCCCCAGGGACATTCCCCTGCAACCACAGGAGATGTCCTTATATCTCCTCCCTTGACTCCATCCACGGAACTCGATAGGCGAGTCAGAGGTTCACTTGCACCTCCTCCAACCTCATCTACTGTATCAGGTGCTCCCAGTATGGGCTATTATATATTGGCGAGACCAAGAGTAGACTTTGCGATTGTTTCACTGAACACTTACGCTCAGTCCGCCATAGCCTATGCGATCTGATTATTCCCACTGATCAACAAAGTGCATTAACGTATTTACTCTCTCAGGCATCTAAGAAGATATTGCATGTCCATGTGGATTCTCTCAAACTTCTGCAGAAGTGAAACAGAAAATAATGGGGTGATCTTAGACTGGTGTGATAACTTCTCTGCTCTTGGTCGTCTGAACATACATGGAGCTGCCCAGTCAATCCTAGGCCCATAATTTCCTAGTTGATGGATAGGTGATGTTTTGGCTCAGAACCCTTAGTCAGACTGATTGTCTTAGATGGAGAAAGCTAGAAAAGAAAGACATGTAGGGACAAAGGCTGGCAAGTGACAGGTGAAAGGTGAGGAGAGTATTTGATTGGCCGATGGATGGAATAAGTGACAAAGGCTAGAGATGCAAAGAAGACAAAGGGATGTCAGATAAGGAGAGCAGAGTAGTGAATTGAAAAGTCTGAGGGATCAATAAATGTGGGGCAGCAGGGGTAGCATAGTGAAGGAAATGGGTATGCAACAGAGATGGGGGAGGCACAAGAAAGTGAGCGGGAAAAGGCAGGAATATTACTTAAAATTGGAGAGTTCAATGTTTGTACCATTGTGTTGTAAGCTACCCAAGTGGAATATGAGGTGCTGTTCCCCACCTACGCTTAGTCTTGCTAATGCAAAGGAGACAACATTGGGAACATCAAATGCAATGGACAAGGTTGGAAGAGGTGCACCCGAACCTCTGCCTCACCTGGAAAGGCTGCTGGGAAACCTGGAGAGAGATGAGAGAGGAGGTTTGGGGACAAATGTATATCTCCGGTGGTTGCAGGGGAAACCAGCTGGCAAGGGGGCTGGTTGGTTGGGAATCCAAAAATTGCAGATCTTAAGGTAACAATGAACAGGGTACAGAAATTATTGGAAGAAATAAAACCAAAGACGACATCAGGGCCAGACCAGATACCAGCCAGAGTTTTAAAAGAATTGTTCAGCAAGCTTAGCTCAAGTCTTCCAAAAGATTTTTCACAAGCCTGTGGTTTGTGGAGAACTCCCAGAAGATTGGCTGAATGCTAACATTGTCCCCATCTGTAAAAAAGGAGATAGGATAAATCCTGCCCAATGTCACTGACCTCCATACCATGCAAGATTCTCGAGCATTTTTTTTAATTTTGTTTTTATTAGAAGTACAGTAAATTACAATAATACACATCAGATATATCTTATTACATTTGTTGTACCACTTCATTTTTCGAACTTTAAAAAAGATAGAAATAAAAGAAGTAAGGAAAGTGAGCAAGAATCGTGAAGGTGCAGGAAAGTGTTGGGAAAAGAAAGCCCCTTAGGGAGGAAGTTAGAGAAGGAAGTAAAGAAAGGAAATAAGACCCTAGAAAGAAAAGAAAAAAAAGGAAAAACAATCGCTCTATTGTAACACAAAACTTGCAAAAAAGGATATACCAACCGTGTTTAAAAAAAAAAAAAAATTTTATATGACCCGTTACCAGATCTTGGTACCATTTATATTTTAAATTACTATTGCACCTTATTGATTGATTGATTGATTGATTGATTATACCTTTAATAATCCTTTACAGGAAATTACAGTGCCACGACAGCTTCAAGACAGACATAACACCACACATTTCCTCAAATGGCTTCCATACTTAACAAGTTAAAATACAAATTAAAATACAAGTTAAAATACAATTAATTTTTTAAAAAGTGCAGTTATTTATGCGCATTATATAACCTTATAGCAGCTGGTAAACAGGACTTCCTATGTCTCTCAGTTTTGCACATTGGTGCAATCAGCCTCTGACTGAAGATGCTGCTCTTGATCACCTTCAGGGCATGGAGTGGGTGAGTGGGGTTGGTCATTATAGAACCTAGTTTGTTCAGAGTTCTGGCCTCTGCCACCTGCTGGACCGTTCGTTGCTCAGCCCCGACCACTGAGCCGGCCTTCCTGATTAGCTTGTCCAGTCTGTTTTTATCCGCTATACGGGCGCCATCTCCCCAACAGGCCACAGCAAAAAACAGAGCACTGGCCACCACTGAATGGTAGACACTGCACAGTAGGGGTTGGCAGATGTTAAATGCCCTCAGCCTCCTTAAAAAATACAGTCGGCTTTGTCCCTTCCTGATTAGCGACCACCTCCACCTCAGTGCCCTTAATGGTGATTGGTGTTGATTGAGTCCTCCTCCTCCCCCTCCTGAAGTCCACAACTATCTCCTTTGTTTTTTTGGTGTTAAGATGGAGGTTATTGTGTGCACTCCACTCCACAAAGTTACTTATTATGTCTCTATACTCCTCCTCATTGCCCCCTTTAATGAGGCCGACAACAGCTGTATCATCCGAAAACTTCTGCAAAAAGCAGCTGTTGGTGTTACATTGGAGATCCGCTGTGTAGATGGTAAACAGGAACGGAGCCAGCACAGTTCCTTGTGGAGCCCCTGTGCTGCTCAAGATGGTGCCCGAGACACTGTTCTGTAGGCGCACGTACTGTGGTCTGAGGGAAAGGTAATCCAAACACCACAGTACCAGTGATGGATCCACTTTCATCTTCTCCATCTTCTCCCCTAGCAGTCGGGGCTGAATTGTGTTGAAGGCACTTGAGAAGTCAAAAAAAGTAATCCTTACAGATGCATCAGTAGTGTCCAAATGTGTGTACACCCTCTGCAGCATGTAAATGAGGGCATCATCGACACTGATGTTAGGCTGATATGCAAACTGTAAAGGATCCATTTGATTTGACACACTAGTCCTGATGTAGGAAAGGACAAGTCTCTCAAATGTCTTCATTATATGTGAAGTGAGCGCTACTGGTCTGTAGTCATTGTGGAGAGTGGGATGGGTCTTCTTTGGGACAGGTACCAGGCAAGATGTTTTCCACAGCCTTGGAACCCTCTGTAGACGCAAGCTCAGGTTGAACAGGTGTGTTAGAATACCACACAGCTCTGAAGAGCAAGTCTTCAGTAGCCTTGGGCTGGTGTCATCAGGCCCCACTGCTTTCCCTGGCTTCAGTCTGTCCAGCATCACCTTGACCTGAGCAGTATGAAGAGTCATGGGTGGGGCTGCCGGTGGAGTGGGAGGTGGAAAGAGGGGACTCCGTACAGGTGACATCTCAGGAGTGATGGAGAGAGGGATGGGAGGTGGAGAGGAAGCAGCAATGGTCAGCAGACCAGGTGGGGGAGGCTGGGGTGGTGTGGGGCCGTCAAATCTGTTGAAGAATCTGTTCAGATCATCAGCCAGACTCTGTTCACCATCAGGCAGTGTACCACCATTCTGCTTCATGCCCGTGATCTTTCGCATTCCAGCCCATACCTGCTTCACACCATCTTGCTGCAGCTGTCGTTCCAATTTGAACCTATAGGCTTCTTTCCCCTCCTTAATCCTCACCTTCAGTTCCTTTTGAAGTTCTTTGATTTTATTCCTGTCGCCCTCCCTGAAAGCCTTTTTCTTCTCATTTAGTAAGGCCTTCAGGCTGCTGGTAATCCAAGGTTTGTTATTAGGGTAGCAACGAATTACCCTGGGTGGCATGATGTCATCATAACAGAAATTGATGTAATGGGTAATGCATTCTGTTATGCTTGTAATAGTTCCATAAATGCAGACCACGTCTTTTGGAAGTGGTCTGCTTTGCCTGCTAGGAGGAGTCTCATCTCTTCCAAGTGTAGTGTTTCGAACATGTTTGAAATCCACATTTTTATTGTTGGTATTGGAGCATTTTTCCAAAATTTGAGCATAAGCTTTTTTCACATTATTAGCCCGTAATTAAGTAAGTTCTTTTGAAACACGTTTAATTCGGGGTTATCTTCCGATATTCCCAAAATGATCCATTCTGCTTTTGGTACGTTTTATTTTAAATAATTTTGTGAAGATTTCAAATGTTTCGTTCCAAAATTTTTGGATTTGTATACAAAAAACAAAAGAGTGCACTATGTTAGCTTCTTGTGACTGACATTTATCACAAATGGGTGAGACATTGGGGAAAAGTTTATTTATTTTAGTTTTTGAATAATATAGTCTATGTAATGTTTTATATTGAATTAGAGTATGTCGTACGTTGATCGAGCATTTATGCACATATAGTAAGTGTTTATCCCAGCTCTCTTTTGAAATGTTTATAGCTAGTTCTTGTTCCCAGTCTCTTCTAATACCATCAGTTGTAGGTATTTCTATATTTAAAATAAGGTTGTATAAGTATGATATTAGATTTGCTGATTCAGCCTTTGTCTTCATGGCTTCATCCAATAAGTCTGGGGACATGTTATGATAGTCGTTTGTGTATTTTTTCAGATAGTCACGGATTTGAAGATATTTAAAATATTGATTATTTTTCAAATTATATTTCAGTTGTAATTGTTGAAATGATAATAATTTTCCTAATTCATACAAGTCTCCGAGCATTTTGATTCCCATTCTTTCCCATTGTGTAAATGATTTATCTATAATTGAAGGTTTAAACGACGGGTTATTGACTATTGGCATTAAAAGAGATAGATTTCTTAATTTTAGATTCTGTTTTATTTGTTTCCAAGTTCTAATTGTACTGTGTATCATTGGATTTTTATTATAATTTTTGTTATTCAGATTCATTGGTGAGAGGAGAGTCGCTCCTGTATTACACGGAGAGCAGTCCTCTCTCTCCATTACAATCCAGTCCACCTGCTGGGCAGAATTGTCCAGCAGGTGAATCATATTTTTAATATTTACTGCCCAATTATAGTACATAAAATTAGGGAGCGCTAGACCACCCATCTCTTTTGGTTTACTAAGGTGTGCTCTTTGTATTCTGTGGGATTTATTCTGTGGGATTTTTTATATATATATATTTAAGAGT
This sequence comes from Amblyraja radiata, assembly GCF_010909765.2. Lineage (NCBI taxonomy): Eukaryota > Metazoa > Chordata > Chondrichthyes > Rajiformes > Rajidae > Amblyraja > Amblyraja radiata. Next base: position 61,047,723 of record NC_045961.1, read on the forward strand.
TCACTAGTTTTAGATTTCATATTACCTCTTTGTTTTTGCATCGATTTATCTAAGTACGGATCTAAAACACATTTGAAGTCTCCTCCAATTATAACATTTTGGTAGTTAAATTCTGCGATTATATTCAGGATTTTATTAAAAAATTGAGTATTATCAAAATTGGGCGCATATATGTTTACCAAGGTGATTGGCGTAGCATGGATCTCTCCTGTAACTATAAGATATCTCCCTTCCTTATCTGATATAATGTTCTTTGATTTGAATGGTATTCCTTTGCGAATAATGATTGCGGTGCCTCTGGATTTCGAAGTATATGAGGAGTGAAATGTTTGGCCTATCCAATTCGCCCTCAATCTCATCTGATCTTGATGTTTAAGGTGCGTTTCTTGTAGAAAAGTAATGTCCGTGTTATATGATTTCAACTGAGCTAGTATTTTGCCCCTTTTAATTGGTTCATTAATACCCCTTATATTCCAGCTACACAATGTGATTCCTCCCATTTTCTTTTGTTTACCATCTTGCATTTTCTCTGATTTTTATACTCTTATTTATTACGGTGCATCCATACCTCAGGACTCTGGATATTTGGGGGGCGTTTATATTACTAACTTCCTTGGTAGATCCCTTTTGCGATTTTCCTTGAAAAAAAAACACATAGTAGTGACATATTGTGATTTAAAAAAAAATTGAACAAGTAAAATTACAGTGTCTGAAGTATTCGACACTGTAGTGCGTGTCCCACGCGTCTGTGGGGTTCGACATCTATTCGACTTCCGAAGTTGATGTTGTACTATTAGCTCCGCTCCTTTTATTACTCTAAACCTAGGAGGGCGGTACCATTTCAAAATCAATTATATTTCACCCAATTACACTATATATATATATATATATATATTTCATTCAGACTTATCAGATCTGTGTTCAGCTACTGTGAGATTTATTTATCTAACACTTTCATCTACTAATTATTTATAATTAGTTATACTTTTGATAATAGTAAGCTGTTAGCTGTAAGGGTTAACCAGAAACAGGCTCCTGGAATTATGCCAGGTGCCTGAGTCTCCTCCCTTCCCCACACAAACTACATAACACTTAAACATTCAGTATTATCTATTTTAATTCTAAAATTTGTTTTCTCTATATACGCGCTAGTCAGTCTTTTTAACACATTATTACATTTTGCCCATTATGTAGTTCAGGTTAGTTTCCATTTATATTTCTATATTAGTATTGTTAATTATTGTTAATTCTCTATATTTTGTAAAGCTGTTTTAAGATCTTAAACCGCCATTTGTCCTTGTGATGTTTTCCACATTCGGCTCTGCTGTTCGTCTCTTCGTTGCTTATCAGTCTTTCCTTCATTTTGAACAAAGAATGTCCTTGAATTGAATTCCAAAGCGTCCAAAGGAGATAAGGTATCTAGACCGGCGCACGTGGAAATGCTCTTTCATTTTAAACTTTTAGAGAATAGTATTTCTTCCCTTATCTTCAGGTGTTCTCTGTGAAGTAATAAAAGGAAAGAGATTGTCCATATCGTCCCGCTGCCTTGATTAATCTTCTGTTTCTGCCACAATCTCTTGAGCATATTTATAAGATGCGTCTGAATTAGTGAAAGTTTTCTCTTTTCCCTTGAAAGTAATGCGCATCCTGGCCGGATAAAAAACGCCACATCTGACATCTTTAACTCCATGGAGAATCTGTCTTGTCTGTGCGAACTTTCTTCTCTTTTGCACGATCTCATAGGGATAATCCCGGAGGAGTTTGATAGTGTCGTTTCCAAAGGTCATCTTCACTCCATATTTGATTTTTTTCATCAGCTCTTCAAGTGCTGAAATGTCCCGAAGTTTGACTATGATCTGTCGTGGGTGGGCTGGATCTGCTTGTGATCTTGGCTTAAATCTGGGTATTCGATGTGCCACTTCAATTTCCGGTTCCACAGGTAAATTGAGTACCTTTTTGATTAAGTTGGCAGTGAACTCCCGGGCGTTATTTCCCTCTGCTCCTTCAGTTGCTCCCAGTATTCGTAAATGTTGGCGCCTTGAGCGAGCTTCGAGATCAAGACATTTATCTGAGACTTTCGCCAGTTGACTCTTGAAGCTGTCTAGTTCTAGCTTCATTCCCTGCATTTCTTCAGCCATTTGATCAACAACTGTTTCCTTGTCTTTCATTGCAGTTACTTGTGAAGAAACAATTACATGCACAGCCTCAAACTTCTTCTTAGATTCTTCTTCCCCTTTATTAATTCTCCCCATTAGCTCTTCATGCTCATCCTCAATTCGTTTTTGTATAATGCCAATGCAGTCAATAACTTTTTGATTACCAGCATTAATGTTCGACATATTTTCCATCAATTTAACATGAATATTTTCCATCATTTTTGAGTTTCCAGCCTCAATATCTTTTCTCAGTTCTCTTACCGAGTTCTTAATCTCTTCCATTTCATTTTTCTCCTTAGTAGCCATCTCAGTCTTGGCCCTTGTAGTCATTCCAGAATCCACTTCAGAGGTCTGTTCTTCAGTTTTCTGTGCTTTCAGCAGTTTTGAGGTTGTTCTCTGAGGGCTCTGAGCTGAAGACGGTTTTTTCATTTAAAATCCTTTTCCCTCCGTTTTAAATAGCAGCGTTTACTGATGACGTCATCAGCGCGACATCCTGGGGCTCCGGTGAGTTTTTAAATCGGTCCCGACCTCCAGACCCGATTTTAACGCGAAAAATCGCGATTTTACAGGAGCGGAGCTAAAATTTGCGACTGCTAGTCCAGCATGGCGCCACCGGCATATTATGGACCATATTGACTTCCACAAGGTACTAACAAACCCAACTGGTGGGACTCATCGATGATCTAGCCAGGTCATTCGATAACAAGGGTCAGACTGACTTGATTATATTAGATTAGACATCAGTAAAGCTTTTGATAAGGTTCCCCATAAGCGCTCCTGTACAAGCTCAACCATGTAGGAATAGACGGCAATCTCTTAAAATGGATTGAGATCTTTTTGACAAGGAGACACCAGCGAGTTCTCTTGGAGGGAGAGACGTCTATTGAAACTTCTGTGACATCAGGTGTACCACAGGGAAATGTCATGGGTCCATTGCTCTTCCTACTGTATATCAATGACATTCCAAATGCAGTTTCGTCCAGAGTTCGACTTCACAGATGATGCCATAATTTATAGAGATTAAAACACCAGAAGATAGCTTGTCCTTACAGAAGGATCTAGATGCTCTCTGTGAGTGAGGGAAAAACCTGGCAGATGTCATTCAATACAACCAAATGCCATACCATGCATGTCTCACACAAGATTAAACCACTTTTATCGGAATACAACATGGGTAGCCATACATTGCTTGCTATCGACCATCACCCATTTATAGGAGTCGAATTAAGTAAAGATTGAAGTTGGGCGCATGTAGTACATCCGTCAAAGAGAATGCCTACAAGTCCTTGGTCAGGCCCAAATTGGAGTACTGTGGAGCTGTATGTGATCCTTTCAATAACAACAACAAGATCACCCTGGAGAAAGTACAATGCCGAGCAGCCCGCTTTGTATGTAATGACTACAAGCGCAAATCAAGCATGAATAATATGCTGACTTCTCTCGGATGGGATACCCTAGAGCTCCGCAGAATCAGGCTAAGACTTATTGCAATTTACAAGGAGATTCACAAATCTTAATTTGTCTAACTTCGATTTTCCAGCATTTGCAGTTTCTTCTTAAACTATCCTTGTACAATTACGTTATCACTGCTTCCATTTAATCATGAAGAGTGCAGAGAGGATTTACGAGGATGTTGCCAGGATTTGATTGTCTGAGCTAGAGGGAGAAGTTGGGCAGGCTAGGTATTTATGGATGAGATTTCATTGCTGCCAGGTGCATAATACAAAAAACACATCAGAAATCTACAATCTGAAACCTGAAATCTGAAATCTGAAATCTTCTATTGATACAGTAAGCCATAATCAGACCCAATTTCAGACAATTTTCAAGGTAAGATTACTTCTTGCAATACACACAATCATGGCTGGCAGTTTTCTTCAGTGTGATGTTTCCATGCGTTATGAGAGCCAGGCTCCATATCATTTCATGCCCAGTATTTGTTAATTTTTGAGTAAACATGTTCCCTTTTAACATAATCCCACATGTAATATGTTAATTGTCTACCTTTGTATTATGCCTGCCTTGCCTGCCTCTTTGTAGGGTATGTCAAACAATCACTATTCCAGCCATACCTGAATTCTATCTCCACTACATTGATGACTGCATCGGTGCTACCTCCTGCATCCATGCAGAACTCACTGACTTCATCAACTTCATGACTAATTTCTATCCTGTACTCAATTTCATTTGGATCATCTCCAACATTTCCCGACCGTTTCTGGATCTCACTGTCTCCATCACAGGTTACAGACTATTGACTGACATCTATTACAAGCACATTGACTCCCATTGCTATCTAGACTATACTTCTTTCCACCCTGCTTCCTGTAATGACTCTATCCCCTACTCCAATTCTTCCGTCTACACCACATATGCGCCCAGGATGAGGTGTTCCATAGCTGGTCATCGGAGTTGTCCTCATTCTTTCGGGAACTTTGGTTTCCCACTTCCATTATATATGAGGCTCTCACTAGGGTATCTTCGATATCCCACAGGTCTTGCTCCCCCTCCCCCATTTGTATCAAAGACAGAGTCATAGAAACATAGAAACATAGAAAATAGTTGCAGGAGTAGGCCATTTGGCCCTTCGAGCCTGCACCGCCATACAATATGATCATGGCTGATCATCCAACTCAGTATCCTGTACCTGCCTTCTCTCCATACCCCCTGATCCCTTTAGCCACAAGGGCCGCATCTAACTCCCTCTTAAATATAGCCAATGAACTGGCCTCAACTACCTTCTGTGGCAGAAAATTCCAGAGATTCACCACTCTCTGTGTGAAAAAGGTTTTTCTCATCTCGGTCCTAAAAGACCTCCCCCTTATCCTTAAACTGTGACCCCTTGTTCTGGACTTCCCCAACATTGGGAACAATCTTCCTGCATCTAGCCTGTCCAACCCCTTAAGAATTTTGTACATTTCTATAAGATCCTCCCTCAATCTTCTAAATTCTAGCGAGTACAAGCCGAGTCTAACCAGTCTTTCTTCATATGAAAGTCCTGACATCCCAGGAATCAGTCTGGTGAACCTTCTCTGCACTCCCTCTATGGCAAGAATGTCTTTCCTCAGATTAGGAGACCAAAACTGTATTCAATACTCCAGGTGTGGTCTCACCAGGGCCTGTACAACTGCAGTAGAACCTCCCTGCTCCTATACTCAAATCCTCTTGCTATGAATGCCAACATTCCATTCGCTTTCTTCACTGCCTGCTGCACCTGCATGCCCACTTTCAATGACTGGTGTACCATGACACCCAGGTCTCGTTGCATCTCCCCTTTTCCTAATCGGCCACCATTCAGATAATATTCTACTCTCCTGTTTTTGCCACCAAAGTGGATCACCTCACATTTATCCACATTATACTGCATCTGCCATGCATTTGCCCACTCACCCAACTTATCCAAGTCACCTTGCAGCCTCCTAGCATCCTCCTCACAGCTAACATTGCCCCCCAGCTCCGTGTCATCTGCAAACTTGGAGATGTTGCATTCAATTCCCTCGTCCAGATCATTAATATATATTTTAAATTGCTGTGGTCCCAGCACTGAGCCTTGCGGTACCCCACTAGTCACTGCCTGCCATTCTGAAAAAGACTCGTTTACTCCTACCCTTTACTTCCTGTCTGCCAGCCAGTTCTCTATCCACATCAATACTGAACCCCCAATACCGTGTGCTTTAAGTTTGTATACTAATCTCTTATGTGTGACCTTGTCGAAAGCCTTCTGAAAGTCCAGATATAGCACATCCACTGGTTCTCCCTTATCCACTCTACTAGTTACATCCTCGAAAAATTCTATAAGATTTGTCAGATGATTTACCTTTCATAAATCCAGGCAGACTTTGTCCAATGATTTCACCACTTTCCAAATGTGCTGCTATCCTTCTTTAATAACTGACTCTAGCATTTTCCCCACTACCGATGTTAGACTAACTGATCTGTAATTCCCTGTTTTCTCTCTCCCTCCCTTTTTAATAAGTGGGGTTACATTAGCTACCCTCCAATCCTCAGGAACTACTCCAGAATTTAAAGAGTTTTGAAAAATTATCACTAATGCATCCACTATTTCTGGAGTTACTTCCTTAAGTACTCTGGGCTGCAGCCTATCTGGCCCTGGGGATTTATCAGCCTGAAATCCATTCAATTTACCTAACACCACTTCCCGGCTAACCTGGATTTCACTCAGTTCCTCCTACAGTTGGTTCCTCTATATGTTGATCTAGAGTCCCCCTTGTCCTCACATTCCACCCCATCAGCCATCGCATACAGGACATACAGCACCTTCAACGGGATCCCACTACTAGCCACATGTTCCCATCTCCACCCCTTTCTGCTTTCCGCAGACACCTTTCCCCATGCAGCTTCCTGGTCAACTTGTCCCTTCCCACCCAAACCATCCCCTCTCCAGGTACTTTCCCCTGCAATCACAGGAGATGCAACAACTGTCCCTATACCTTCCCTCTCAACTCCATCCAAGGACCCTGACAGTCTTTTCAGGTGAGGCAGAGGTTCACTTGCACTTCCTCCAACCTCATCTACCGTATCCGCTGTTCCAGGTGTGAAGTCTGTATATTGGCGAGACCAAGCGCAGGCTCGGCGATCATTTCGCTGAACACCTCTGCTGGGTCCGCCTAAACCTATCTGACCTCCCAGTTGCTCATCACTTTAACTCCCCTCCTCTACCCACACTTACCGTTCTGTCCTGGGCCTCCTCCTTTGTCAGTGAGCCCAGCGCAAATTGGAGGGACGGCACCTCATATTTCGCTTGAGTGGTTTGCACCACAGTGGTATGAACATTGACTTCTCTAACTTCAAGTAGCCCTTGCTTTCCCCCTCTCTGCATCCCTCTCCCTTCCCATTTCTCCTACCAGTCTTACTGTCTCTGACTACATTTAATCTATGTACTGTCCATTCCCCTGACATCAGTCTGAAGAACGGTCTCGACCCATTCCTTCCCTCCAGAGATGCTGCCTGCTGAGTTACTCCAGCATTTGTGTCTGCCTTGACAAATATACATTTAATTTGTAGATGTTCTGAACATTTTAATGCATGTATCTAAATATAGTTTAAATATTGTTTTGTACCATTTATTTCCAGAAAAATAAGTTAATTGTTAATTGTTAGTAGCTGTAAAATAAAAATCAATATTGGCTGTAAATCTCTGACTTCAAAAAGAAGGAATGATGGTAAACACTAATATAATCACAGTTCAGAGATTCTGTAGACATAAAATCATTTCTTTATGATTCTATCTGTTATCCTGGTCTCAAACATAAGAATAGTTTATTTTACATAACCTCAATTATTTTTTTAATTTAGTTGGTATGATGACTTCAATATTTTGTTGCTTTGAAATAAATAAAAATTCTACTAATATATTATTTGCAACAGAAAAGTATGTTTAGAAATTAATTCAATTGCCATCCTCTTTTCACATATACTGTAAGATCATTTAAAAGTAGTTTAACCCAGGTTAGGTTGCATTAATGGTAATATCTGGGTCAACTTGAATCCGTTGAGAAATTAGGACACGTTAGTGTATTTTAGATTTTTTGCACTAATTACAAATTGCTCACTGCATATTTCCGGTGAGTCAGGTTGAGGAGGGTACTTTTAAATCTAAAAGAACTTTAGGCAGTCAAGTCAAGCCAAGTCACATTTATTTATATAGCACATTTAAAAAACAACTCTCGTTGGCCAAAGTGCTTTACATTTGTTATAAGAATAGTATAAACAGTGGACGTCAGGAAAGGCTTGGGTGTATAGATAAGTTTTTAGTCTTGACTTAAAGGATTCGATGGAGGGGGCAGTTCTGATGGGAAGGGGGATGCTGTTCCACAGTCTAGGAGCTGCAACCGCAAAGGTGCGGTCGCCCCTAAGCTTATGCCTAGACCGCGGGATATTCAGCAGCTCCAAGTCGGCCGATCTGAGGGACTTGGAGGTGGAGTGGTGGGTGAGAAGACTTTTAATGTAGGAGGGGGCAAGCCCATTGAGGGCTTCGTAGACATAGAGGAGGGTCTTGAAATGTATACGGAACCGCACAGGGAGCCAGTGGAGAGAGGCCAGGATCGGGGTGATGTGGTCCCTTTTTCGGGTGCCCATCAGGAGTCTCGCTGCAGCGTTTTGGACCAGTTGCTGGCGGGATAGGGAAGATTGGCTGATGCCAGTGTAAACAGAGTTGCAGTAATCTAGGCAGGAGGAGATAAATGTGTGGATGATCTTTTCGAGGTCATCAAAGTGGAGGAATTGTTTTATTTTAGTTATCGTCCGAAGCCGAAAGAAGCTAGCTTTTACCACGGCATTGACTTGTTTGTCAAATTTCAGTGCTGAGTCAAATATCATGCCAAGGTTTTTGACGTGAGGTTTGAGCAGTGGGGTAAGGCTTCCAAGGCTCTATCATTTTGATTGAGTCCGAGGGGCCGAGAAGGATGACCTCAGACTTACTCTCATTCAGTTGGAGGAAGTTCTGGGCCATCCAGCACTTTATATCCTCGAAGCAACGGGTAAGGTTAAGCAAATTTGATTGGTTTTTGGGCTTCGGGGGGAGATAGAGTTGTGTATCATCGGCGTAGCAATGGAAGGAAATGCCGTGCCTTTCAATGACTTGGCCTAAGGGGAGCATATACAGGGAGAAGAGAATGGGGCCAAGGATGGAACCTTGTGGAACCCCACAGCAGAGATTACCTGGGGAGGAGAAAGAGTTGCCTATGTTAGTCAAGAAACTCCTATCTTTGAATTACTGAGCACGGTGAAGCAGTGGTAGAGTTGCAACCGCATGCGGCAAGCGCGACCAAACCAAACCGGAAGCGGGGGACGAGCGGGGGCCACGCGGAGGTCGATTGATCCCCGTACAGGGCCTGTCCCACCAGCTTGCAACTGTATGCGGCGAGCGCGACCAAACCGGAAGCGGGAGCCACGCGGAGGTCGAGTGATCCCGTACGAGTTGACTTGAAGTTCGAACGAAGTCCGCGGGAAGTTCGCACGTGACGTATGCCGTCAAGACGCTGCGTACGGCATCAAGATGCTGCATACGGCGTCGAGACGCTGCGCACGCCCGTCGAAGCAGTACGTACGGCCTCAATGCGGCTGCGGGTCGGCAGGCCATTGCCGCGCAGAATTTCTGGACAGTGTCAGTTTTTCGTAGCCCCGCGCGATGTCGGTACCAGCTCCGCACAACTCCATACGGTTCCGACGATCGAAGTGGGACCGGCTCCGGAGATCGAAGTGGGACCGGCCCCGCGAGACGAACGGCTCAAGCGACCACGTTAGGTCACACTTGCTGCATGCAGTCGCATGCTCATGGGACAGGCCCTTTACAATGCCAGGGACCTGGTTTTGATCCTGACTACGGGTGATGTCTGTAAGGAGTTTGTACGTTCTCCCCGTGACCTGCGTGGATTTTCTTTTTAGATCTTTCCATGGGTTTTCTCCCATACTCCAAAGGTTTGTAGGTAAATTGGCTTGGAATAAATGGGAATTCTCCCTAGTGTGTGTAGGATTGTGTTAATGTGCAGAGATTGCTCGTCAGTGCGGAATCGGTGGGCTGAAGGGCCTGTTTCCGTGCTGTATCTCTAAACTAAACTAAACTAAAGTTTGAAGAGAATGGAAGAACCCTGGCACATCCAAAGTCCCAATCTAATAACCCCATGACTTAAAAGGGCATTGGTCATTGAAGAAGAAAAGAAACACATTCAGTATGAAGATAGGCAAATAAATTGTTTTTTATTTAAAATTACTTCCAGCTTCGGAAAATAAATAATAGCCGCTCATGAAAGAAAATATTGCTTAATAATATAGCTGCACATGGACATTGACACAGCAAATTACACATTCATCTTCTGTGCTCTCTGCAGAGGTGTGGTTTCTTGGAAATTCACTTTGCTACATTAGTGAAAAAATCCTGTAGCTTGCTAACATGAAAATATACAATTTCTTCAAAGAGGTAGATCCTCTGTGACTGGATATTACATTGGTGAACACAGCTGCTGTCCAACTTAGAAATGGAAGTATATTTTTCCAAACAATCTTAGAGCAGTGTTGGTCTCTTACTAATGATCCACTCCATTCATGTGGTGGAATTCTTCATTTCTTGGTTACTGTTGATATCCTGTTGCTTAGAAACACTCTCAATAAGACAGCAACCTCCAGAGTCAGTTTTCACAAATTGAAGATTTTACCAGATCATTATTAGAACATTAAAAAAAAACTTTGTTTGAAAAGGATTAGACCCTTGGCAGTTAGAAGTTAACTTCAGGGACAAGGAAGATCAGTTCCAGGTGATAGTGGATCCTAGAAATGCCAATAGATAGTTGTAATAGCACTGAAGTGAATAACACATCATTTCAACTAAACTTACCTGAACTCGGCTGCTAGCAAGATAGTTTAAGAAAGATGAGACTCTCAGTTTTGTATGTCTTTTTTCCTCATCTTTTGTGTTATAGGATTCTCACAATTACCACCAAATTTCCAAGAAACAATGTCATCATTTCAATCTATTTTATCTGTGACTGATATAGGAGCATATTTTATTTTTGTTTTTACTATGTCTTTAAGGTGTTTCTGATATGTAATTCTACCTAGATGTGATTGTTTCTTACTGCTGACAATGCTACCTTTTAAGTGTACTATTAAATACCATTGATTTGCACAATGGTATTTAATTGTGTGCAAATTGATTGTGCAGACTTGATTTGGCCAGAGGCCCCATTTGCTGCCCAAAAGTACCCCTGAGAAGAAGCAGATGAGCTGGTTTTTTTTAATTGCATGCATTCTATTCTAATAATAATGTTAGTGTAGAACCTAGGGCATTCATCCAGTATTGGTAAGGTTTGGTAGCATTTCTAGTACAGGATAGAATTGCGATTCAGAGAGAAACTTGCAATCAACAATGTTCTTCTGTATTTACTGACCAATTAGGTTGTAGACATTGTGAAATTGTAAAATGTTTTTGTAATGATGAAATTACCCTTGCTCTTATGATTTCATCCCATTGTGACAGGTAGATCTCGGAGATTAAATTAAGTAAAATTTCCTTTGTTTCAATTCTCTCATCACCTCCCCATTCTAGCAATTTTTCAGGACTGCACCAGGTCAGTTAGTTGGGGTACCACCAAGCAACTGTTAGGGGAGCACTGACGAGGGACACATAAAACACCCTCTCATTCTTTAAAGGTTCTTCCTAACGGTGTTCAACATGGAGTTCAGGCAGTGCTAATTAGCAGAAGGCTTCCCATGCCATATTTGGCCCAATGCCAAGCGTCAGCAGATAATGTTCTTCTTCTTCTTCTTGCGTATGTCGTGCACAGCCTGAAGTTGAAGGACAACTTGTTCTATTTGATTGTGCACGCTGGGTTGATTGCATTTGTCGAAACAAGGCGGACCACGTGAAGGTTGCAAACTTCCACCCCAGCAGATAATATTGAAGCTCCTTTTGGCTCTTTCCTTCCAAAAGTGCACTATTATGTCATAGCATCTGATGTGTTTTGTTGGACATAACAAGGGTTAGGTGTGGAAGGAGTTGGTACAGGACTTGTGAGGCATGATTCTGTAAGCATGATTATATTTTTGTGGTGTACATTCACGAGGTGATTCAATCAATGTGCAAGTAAAGGGACAAGAACTTCATTTCTACTAGTCAATATCCCTTTTTTTTTGCATGGATTGGAAATGGTTGTTTTTGGTCTTATGGTATGGAATAGAACATTTATAAAAATCATTCTACAATCAAAGAACCTTTGGTGCAATTCAGGTTCTAAGTCAATAAATTGTGAACAACAATAGCAGAGGTATTGAACACAAAATAAGTACTTCATAAATCCAGTATTTCTCTCTGAAGATTCCCTTAATAGCATCGCAAGACATCAATCCGTTCAACGTATCTGGACTGACGTTTTCCTAAAACAATCAAAAACGAATCTTGCTGCTCTGCTTTCTTTTCAAAGCCTGTTCCATTCTCTGCTTCAAACATTCAACATTCCCTGATAAAATGTAATGGCCATTGCGTGAACACTCAGATAGAAAAGTAGCTTCAAAAATAAATATCACCTATTGCACTCTGTCACTGAATGAAGGCGATAGTATTTAAAACAAAATTAATGCAGAGGGGAATGGTAAAAGTTGTCTATTGGTCAATATATTCAGAACAAATTGTGCACTGTGACAATCAGTTACTTAAACTGAATGTTTCATTAACCATTGATTGCCTATTTTCTCATTTCTTTCTTCCCCAATATGTGCATGTCTGGTATACCCATGGTACTACACGGGTGGTTTTAAACTGAATAAGGGGGGTGGGGTGTCGAATGGGCTAGTGGAGGATGGAGTTAAAGGGAAAGGGTTTCTTAAATGTGTGAGCGTAGAGACAGAGGGGTGTAAAATGAGGGTAGAAGCAATAGGTAGCAAGGTGAAAAGTAAAAGTGGCAGGCCGGAAAATTTAGGGCAAAAATCAAAAAGGGCCACTTTTCAACAAAATTGTATAAGGGGTAAGAGTGTTGTAAAAACAAGCCTGAAGGCTTTGTGTCTCAATGCAAGGAGCATTCGTAATAAGGTGGATGAGTTGAATGTGCAGATAGCTATTAATGACTATGATATAGTTGGGATCACGGAGACATGGCTCCAGGGTGACCAAGGCTGGGAGCTGAACATCCAGGGATATTCAATATTCAGGAGGGATAGAGAGAAAGGAAAAGGAGGTGGGGTAGCATTGCTGATTAGAGAGGAGATTAACGCAATGGAAAGGAAGGACATTAGTTTGGAGGATGTGGAATCGGTATGGGTAGAGCTGCGAAACACTAAGAGGCAGAAAACGCTGGTGGGTGTTGTGTACAGGCCACCTAACAGTAGTAGTGAAGTTGGAGATGGTATCAAACAGGAAATTAGAAATGCGTGCGACAAAGGCAAAACCGTTATAATGGGTGACTTCAATCTACATATAGATTGGGTGAATCAAATTGGCAGGGGTGCTGAGGAAGAGGATTTTTTGGAATGTATGCGGGATAGTTATCTAAATCAACATGTAGAGGAACCAACGAGAGAGCAGGCTATTTTAGACTGGGTATTGAGTAATGAGGAAGGGTTAGTTAGCAGTCTTGTTGTACGTGCCCCCTTGGGCAAGAGTGACCATAATATGGTTGAGTTCTTCATTAGGATGGAGAGTGACATTGTTAATTCAGAAACAATGGTTCTGAACTTAAAGAAAGGTAACTTTGAGGGTATGAGACGTGAATTGGCCAAGATTGACTGGCAATTAATTCTAAAAGGGTTGACGGTGGATATGCAATGGAAGACATTTAAAGACTGCATGGATGAACTACAAAAATTGTTCATCCCAGTTTGGCAAAAGAATAAATCAGGGAAGGTAGTGCATCCGTGGATAACAAGGGAAATCAGGGATAGTATCAAAGCGAAGGATGATGCGTACAAATTAGCCAGAAAAAGCAGCATACCGGAGGACTGGGAGAAATTCAGAGACCAGCAGAGGAGGACAAAGGGCTTAATTAGGAAAGGAAAAATAGATTATGAAAGAAAACTGGCAGGGAACATAAAAACGGACTGCAAAAGTTTTTATAGATATGTGAAAAGAAAGAGATTAGTTAAAACAAATGTAGGTCCCTTGCAGTCAGAAACAGGTGAGTTGATCATGGGGAACAAAGATATGGCGGACCAATTGAATAACTACTTTGGTTCCGTCTTCACTAAGGAAGACATAAATAATCTGCCGGAAATAGCAGGGGACCGCGGGTCAAAGGGGTTGGAGGAATTGAGTGAAATCCAGGTTAGCCGGGAAGTGGTGTTGGGTAAATTAAATGGATTAAAGGCCGATAAATCCCCAGGGCCAGATAGGCCGCATCCCAGAGTACTTAAGGAAGTAGCTCCAGAAATAGTGGATGCATTAGTAATAATCTTTCAAAACTCTTTAGATTCTGGAGTAGTTCCTGAGGATTGGCGGGTAGCAAACGTAACCCCACTTTTTAAGAAGGGAGGGAGAGAGAAAACAGGGAATTACAGACCAGTTAGTCTAACATCGGTAGTGGGGAAACTGCTAGAGTCAGTTATTAAAGATGGGATAGCAGCACATTTGGAAAGTGGTGAAATCATTGGACAAAGTCAGCATGGATTTACAAAAGGTAAATCATGTCTGACGAATCTTATATAATTTTTCGAGGATGTAACTAGTAGCGTGGATAGGGGAGAACCAGTGGATGTGGTGTATCTGGACTTCCAGAAGGCTTTCGATAAGGTCCCACATAAGAGATTAGTTTACAAACTTAAAGCACACGGCATTGGGGGTTCAGTATTGATGTGGATAGAGAACTGGCTGGCAAACAGGAAGCAAAGAGTAGGAGTAAACGGGTCCTTTTCACAATGGCGGGCAGTGACTAGTGGGGTACCGCAAGGCTCAGTGCTGGGACCCCAGCTATTTACAATATATATTAATGATCTGGATGAGGGAATTGAAGGCAATATCTCCAAGTTTGCGGATGACACTAAGCTGGGGGGCGGTGTTAGCTGTGAGGAGGATGCTAGGAGACTGCAAGGTGACTTGGATAGGCTGGGTGAGTGGGCAAATGTTTGGCAGATGCAGTATAATGTGGATAAATGTGAGGTTATCCATTTTGGTGGCAAAAACAGGAAAGCAGACTATTATCTAAATGGTGGCCGACTAGGAAAAGGGGAGATGCAGCGAGACCTGGGTGTCATGGTACACCAGTCATTGAAAGTGGGCATGCAGGTGCAGCAGGCAGTGAAGAAAGCGAATGGTATGTTAGCTTTCATAGCAAAAGGATTTGAGTATAGGAGCAGGGCGGTTCTACTGCAGTTGCACAGGGACTTGGTGAGACCACACCTGGAGTATTGCGTACAGTTTTGGTCTCCAAATCTGAGGAAGGACATTATTGCCATAGAGGGAGTGCAGAGAAGGTTCACCAGATTGATTCCTGCGATGTCAGGACTGTCTTATGAAGAAAGATTGGATAGACTTGGTTTATACTTTCTAGAATTTAGGAGATTGAGAGGGGATCTTATAGAAACTTACAAAATTCTTAAGGGGTTGGACAGGCTAGATGCAGGAAGATTGCTCCCGATGTTGGGGAAGTCCAGGACAAGGGGTCACAGCTTAAGGATAAGGGGGAAATCCTTTAAAACCGAGATGGGAAGAACTTTTTTCACACAGAGACTGGTGAATCTCTGGAACTCTCTGCCACAGAGGGTAGTCGAGGCCAGTTCATTGGCTATATTTAAGAGGGATTTAGATGTGGCCCTTGTGGCTAAGGGGATCAGAGGGTATGGAGAGAAGGCAGGTACGGGATACTGAGTTGGATGATCAGCCATGATCATATTGAATGGCGGTGCAGGCTCGAAGGGCCGAATGGCCTACTCCTGCACCTAATTTCTATGTTTCTATGTAATACAAAGTTCTATGGTAAAGTTTTGTGATGGTCAACTTATTATTATTAACACTGAAGCATTGTAAATCAAGGCTTTTTCACATATGTTATGGTCAGGCCAAATTTCTGTCTTTGTGAACCATAGCCACTTCAGGTCTCTTACCTTTTTAATTCTACGAGTCATCATGTTATCTATGCATACATGGAAAATCTGAATAATAGCTGGACGTTACATGTAAAAGGCTGACTAAAACTATATTTCTATTTCTTGTACTGCAGGAACTGTTTAGCTACTTTAGTGTTACAAAGAAAACACACTGACTTGATTCTGAAAGCAGTCAATGTCAGTTATGCATCTGGCTGGGTTTCCTACTATCACCTTCTACCAGATCATTGTGCATTAATTCTAGGGAATAAGTTATATACCTTGCATTTTCTATTTTCTGAATATCATCTAAGTGGAAATGACAAGATATACATTAAAATGTTGTCACAGGATTCCTCCTGAACAAGGGGACATTGTTTCAAGATAAAGGGCTGGTCATTTAGAACTGAGGTTCATTGATATTACTTCTTGAAGAGGGCAGTGAATCACTACCGATAGGGAAGGACAGTGGTGGTTAGATCATAAGAACTATTTAAATTGAAGGGAGATAAGTTGTTGGAATATTGCGAAATTAAGGGCTATGGGATCTGGCACAGGAGGTGTTGAGGGCTGGGCTAGATCATAAGCTATGAATATATTGAATGATGGAGCAGGCTTGAGGGGTCTGGTGGTCCACTCCTGCTTCTGCTTTCTTGTGTGCTTGTTGTTTGTAAATTGTATCCAAGAATAACTGAAGTACCAAGCATAATCTTGATCTCGTCAATAACTTCACCATTATCCACCAGAAGTGTTTCTTTCCTCTAAATCTATCTCTTCATTTTCGTCTGGTGATGAGTCAGAGTATAGAAGTGATATCGACCGATTGACCAAATGGTGCCAGCACGATAACTTGGCTCTCAACACCAGCAAAACCAAGGAACTGATTGTGGACTTTGGAAGGGGTAGGATAGGGACCCACAATTCAGTTTATATCAACGTGGAAAGGGTAAAAAACTTCAAATTCCTTGGCGTGCATATTTCCGAAGATCTTTCCTGTTCCCAGCACACTGATGCAATTATAAAGAAGGCACATCAGTGCCTCTACTTCCTGAGAAGATTACGGAGAGTCAGTATGTCAAGGAGGACTCTCTCAGACGTCTACAGCTGTACAGTACAGAGCATACTGACTGGCTGCATCGTGTTCTGGTACGGCAACTTGAACGTCCAGGAGCGGAAAAGACTGCAGAAAGTTGTGACCACTGCCCAGTCCATCGGCTCTGACCTCCCCACCATCGAAGGGATCTATCGCAGTCGCTGCCTCAAAAAGGCTGCCAACATCATCAAAGACCCACACCATCTTGGCCACACACTCATCTCTCCATTGCCATCGGGAAGAAGGTACAGGAGCCTGAAATCTGTAACAACCAGGTTCAGGAACAGCTTCTTCCACACAACATCAAATAAGGTCTGAACAATAACAGTCTATTATTACTATTGCACTTTATCTGTTTATTTATTGTGTACATATGGTCTATGATCCATAGAAACACTGAACTTTATCTCCCATTCTGTATTATGTTTACATATTCTGTTGTGCTGCAGCAAGTAAGAATTTCATTGTCCTATCTGGGACACATGACAATAAATCTCTCTCTCTCTCTCCTCTTCACAACCAGCTAATCACACCTATCTCTGCAAATTTAGCAATGGTATACTCAATCTCTTGACTAAATTATTAATATAGAATGCAATTTGCTGTAGTCCTGGCATTGATCCATGCTGCATGCAACTAGTTACAGCAATCTGAAAAAGACAAATTATCCCACTGTGTGTTTTCCTTAGTTGGCCATTTCCCTATAAATGCAAATATATTATTCCCAACCCAATTATTCCCAACCCAACCTCATGCTGTAAACTGTTATGACTCCTATTCAAGTGCCTTCTGGAAATCCAAATGTACTATATTTGCTGGTTCCGTCAACCATCGTATTTGTTACATCTTCTGAGAACCCTAGCAAATTTTCAGTTATGATTTTCCTTTCATTAAAAAAAGATGTTCACCTTGCTTCATTATTTTATTATTCTGCAAATTCCTCCTTAATAACAGGTTTAACCATTCTCCTAAAAGTGATGTGTAGGAAGAAACTGCAGATGCTGGTTTAAAATAAAGATAGATACAAAAATCTGGAGTAACTCAGCGGGACAGGCAGCATCTCTGGAGAAACGGAATGGGTGACGTTTCAGGTTGAGACCCTTCTTCACTCTGAAGAAAGGTCTCAACCCGAAATGTCATCGATTCCTTCTCTCCAGAGATGCTGCCTGTCTCGCTGAGTTTCTCCAGCTTTTTGTGTCTATCTCCTAAAAGTGATTGCATGCTAACTATTCAATTTTACTTCGGAGTCACGCGAGTGACTATGTGAAGAACCCGTCCAGCACGCATGCGCGACATAAGCGTTCACGCAGTGCAACAGCGACGAACGGGCGTACAGGCGCTCCTGCTACAAGCTTTAAAAAGACGGACCATCAGGTAAGTATTTACTCTGAGGTCGTTATTGGAAAACTTTGTTTTGCTTTGTGTTCTCCAGACTGAGAAAAAACTGGAGAAAATGAGCAAGGCACGACAAGGGAAAAAGACCGCCCCCCGTTCGACTCCAACAGAACAGGAGCGAGAGGCGACCACACGCTGCGGTCCACAATCAGTGATACCGAGCTGAGCCCAGTACCGCTAGCGCAACCTGACCAACAGCAGCGGACTGGAGGTAAATCAAAACGGAAAACCAACCGACCGGTAATCACTGATGACTCTGACCAGGAAGACTCTCCACCCGAAAGCGGCAGAGACAGCCGCCTGAGCCACATGGAAAGGCTCATGGAGCAAATGCTCCAGCGAGACTTGCGTCTGGAGCTGGAGCAGTCTCGCCAAGGGAGCTCAGGCACTCCCCCAGTGCCTTACAATGCACTGCCCACCGCTTCCCCCTCAGCCGAGGGCAGCGTTGGCGACCAGGACTGGGCTGGCCAGGAACAGGTTCACTGGCCGAAGATGTCGGGAGTACGCCCAGGGTACAGGACCAGGAAGAGCTGCTGGGTGTGGTGAATCGCTACGTGGCTACACCACGAGCAGGGCGGCCGTTGCAGCCAAAATTGGCGGCCAGCATTGACTACCTGTCCTTCAAACCCCTACAAGAACAGGTAGTCAATGAGGCAATAGAACTATATTCGCCTCCAGAGAACTGCATTTCGCTCAACGTACTGGCCGTCAACAGCCAAATCTGGGGGTACGTTGGGCAGAGCATCCGAAACCTGGAGCTGAAATTGCAGCGTATCCTCAAGCTCCTGACGTCAGCTATCACATCTTATGCTCGTTCCGTGGATGGGGTGGATATGACCACAAACCAGCAAGACACACTAGCTCTGCTGTGCAACACCCAATACGAGATAAACAACCTCCGTAAGGAGATAATAAGACCTGCCCTCAACCCCAAATTTGCAGGACTGTGCAAAACACTGGCCTCAGAGCCACAGATCGTGCTGTTTGGCAAAGACTTGTCAAAACAAGTAAAAGACCTTGAGGAAGAGTCCAAAGCATTCGGCCTCATGAGGGCAGGCCCCGGAACGAGCAGACCCACACAACCCAGACGGTAGTACCCCACCACGTCCACCAGTCGACGTCAAACCCATGGGACTGGTGAAAGCTCAGGATCCGCATACCATCCCCGAAAGCCTCTTTTAGGCCAGGGCCCAGAGCGGACCCCATGGAAAATGCGCCACTCCCAACCAGCAGTACATCCAGCAACACAATGTCGGATGAAGAAACCGAAGAAAGGCACACACCCGTAACTATGGAGGTAGGTGGGTCTGGTTCCTACCAGCATATGAAAAGTGGGGGAACTGTACTAACAGGGGGGAGATTACACCTGTTCATGCAAGCATGGAGGTCTATCACAAATGATAGTTATATACTTAACAGTATTCGTGGATATAAAATAGAATTCATCCAAGAAAACATGCCACCAGTTCAGCATGAACCCCAAAGGGTCTTTACCCTCTCAGTTAATGAAAAACTAGAGGGTCAAGCAGAACTGGTGAGGTTACTCACAAAAGGTATCATTGAGAAATTCAAACATGAACCTTTGTCTCAAATATATTTACCAAAAACAAAAAAGATGGTGGATGTCGCATCATCATTGACTTAACCTCACTAAATACCTTTGTTAAGTATATACATTTCAAAATAGAAACATTTGTAACTGCCAAACAACTGATTTCCAAAGGATAGCTTATGGCAAGCATCGATTTAAAAGATGCCTACTATTCAGTACCCATTCAAAAGGATCATCGCAGAGACCTGAAATTTACCTGGATGGGGCAACTATGGCAGTTTAAAGCGTTGCCTAATGAGTTAATATCAGCCCAAGACTATTTACCAAGATATTAAAACCAGCTTTGGCAACATTAAGAAAACAGAGACATATTGTCATGGCATAACTTGATGATATTCTAATAGTAGGCAAAACCATGGAATTCGCTAAATCAGCTGTATCAGCTACCAAACAATTGTTTGAAACCCTGGGATTGTCATACATCCAGATAAATCTAAGTTGATGCCATCCACAACTATGGACTATCTGGGATTCACAATTATTTCAGTCCACATGTCTGTAACATTGCCAGAAGATAAAGCAGCAGAATTGGCACAGACGTGTAACAATTTAATGGTTAGCGATTGACCAACCATCCGACAAGTGGCAAGAGTAATTGGCAAAATAGTAGCAGCATGTCCAGCTACACAATTTGGACCTCTGCAGTATCAAAACCTACAAAAGGCAAAAGTGCAGGCGTTAAAACAACATACAGGTCACTTTGACCGAACCATGAAATTACCCATTGAAGCAATATCAGAGCTACAATGGTGGATAGAGAACATTTGGCATAGTTCCAGCCCTATCATCATCAATAACCCAACGTTAACTATACAAACAGATGCCAGTGCTCAAGGCTGGGGAGCAACTAATACCATATCCAGCACAGGTGGTAGATGGACTAACCTAGAATCATCTTTGCTACAGACACTGGGCATATATTATTTGGAAATCTTGGGTGCGTTTTATGGTTTAAAAGCATATTCTACGAATATGCACCACTTGCATGTTCATTTACAGATTGATAATACCACGGTGGTGGCCTATATTAACAATATGGGCGGAATAAAATTGATCTCATGTGACAATTTGGTCAACACAATCTGACAATGGTGTGTCGATAGACATATTTGGCTATCAGCAACTTACCTACCAGGTAAGCTAAATACAGTGGCAGACACCAAGTCACGCAAATTCAATGATAACACCGAATGGATGTTAAATCCCAAAGCATTTGCTAAAATTACAAAGCAATATGGCACAACAGACATCGATCTCTTTGCATCCAGACTAAATCACCAGGTACCAATGTATGTCGCTTGGGAACCAGACCCTGAGGCAGCAGCGATAGATGCATTCGCGCTGGACTGGGGAAAGTTTTTCTTTTATGCCTTTCCCCCCTTCTGCCTCATCAGTCGGGTACTACGCAAAATACAGATGGACTCGGCTTCAGGTATTTTGATAGTATCCGACTGGCCTACACAGCCATGGTTCCCAGTGGTCCTCGACATGGTCATCGAAACCCCAATGACCTTTCCCAGTAGCTAGGCCTATTGACTCACCCGGTATCAGGCATAAGCCACCCATGCCATGATAAAATTAAACTACTGGGTTGCAGATTATTAAAAGACCACTGCTGGGCCTGGGATTGTCTGACAGGCCCATCAACACGATGACAGCATCCCACCGCATGTCCACAAGAAAACAATACCAATCGAGCATCAGGAAGTGGGAAAGATACTGCTCGAATACAGGAACTACATACTCATCTACAACCATAACCAATGTACTGGAGTTCCTGGCAGGCCTTCACCACAATGAAGGACTAAGCTACAGCGCCATCAATACTGCCAGAAGTGCTCTGTCAGCCTATGTAATACAGGCACCAGGTCAACAGGCCATAGGGTCTTACCCGCTGGTGATCATACTCATGAGAGGTATATTCAACTCCAAACCCCCTAGACCTAGGTACACCCAAATCTGGGATGTCAGTGTGATCCTGACATACCTAAGGGGATGGTCACCAGCCAGGTCTCACACCATGGAACAGCTAACCCTGAAGACGGTCATGCTGATGGCACATGTCTCTGCACAACGAGTCCAGTCCCTCCATTTACTGCGACTGGACAACATGGTTATAACAGCAGACCGTGTCTCATTCACCATTCAGGAGCTGGTAAAGCAGAGCAGGCCAGGAACTTCAGGCCTAGTTATGGATATCCGGGCATACCCACCTGAACCATGGTTATGTGTCATGACCCACTTACTAAATTACATCAACACAACAAGAGATCCCCGAGGGAGAGAAAAAGCCTTATGGTCAGCCACAAGAAACCTCATGGTCGGGTGACGAGCCAAACTATCTCAAGATGGCTCAAGCAGGTACTGGGAGCTGCTGGAGTAAATACTGATGTGTATACATCTCATTCCACCAGGGCAGCATTCACATTGGCAGCTAAGAGGATGGATGTGCCAATGGACCACATCCTGGCGGGATGGTCTATGGAGAAAACGTTCCAAACGTTCTATAATAAGCCGCTGGCAGAACCTGTACTGTTTGCAGAAAGAGTTTTAGAATCTGCAAATATATAATTTAAGCCCGGGGGAGCATTTTTATTTTTTTGTTATTGTTTAATAAATACCATTATTGTTTTACAAACAGAATCATGGTTGATTACGATAACATACTTCCACCCTCGAATGACTTTGGTAGCGAGTGAAGTATGAACTGTTACACGGTTTGAAATCACAGAGCTTTAAAATCTTCACGTAGTCACTCACGTGACTCCGAAGTAAAATAGTAAGATTAAACTTACCAGTTCGAAGTTTGATCTGTAATTTATGAGGAGTTACGATGAGGGATTACTTGCCCTCCGCTCCCACCCTCAATTATAGAGATCATCTGGTATTTTAGTTCACATTTTCTTTACTAGGTTTATTTCAATTATTGTGTTTCCTGTGATTCCACACCGCTGCTTTGAAGTATATCGCGCATGCATGCTGGACGGGTGTCATCACGTAATCCCTCATCGTAACTCCTCATAAAATACGGATCAAACTTCGAACTGGTAAGTTCTCGTTTAATCTTACTATTCTTTCTGGCTTTTTTGCTCATCATTATTCAAGAAACATAGAAACATAGAAACATAGAAATTAGGTGCAGGAGTAGGCCATTCGGCCCTTCGAGCCTGCACCGCCATTCAATATGATCATGGCTGATCATCCAACTCAGTATCCCGTACCTGCCTTCTCTCCATATCCTCTGATCCCCTGAGCCACAAGGGCCACATCTAACTCCCTCTTAAATATAGCCAATGAACTGGCCTCGACTACCCTCTGTGGCAGGGAGTTCCAGAGATTCACCACTCTCTGTGTGAAAAAAGTTCTTCTCATCTCGGTTTTAAAGGATTTCCCCCTTATCCTTAAGCTGTGACCCCTTGTCCTGGACTTCCCCAACATCGGGAGCAATCTTCCTGCATCTAGCCTGTCCAACCCCTTAAGAATTTTGTAAGTTTCTATAAGATCCCCTCTCAATCTCCTAAATTCTAGAGAGTATAAACCAAGTCTATCCAGTCTTTCTTCATAAGGCAGTCCTGACATCCCAGGAATCAGTCTGGTGAACCTTCTCTGCACTCCCTCTATGGCAATAATGTCCTTCCTCAGATTTGGAGACCAAAACTGTACGCAATACTCCAGGTGTGGTCTCACCAAGACCCTGTACAACTGCAGTAGAACCTCCCTGCTCCTATACTCAAATCCTTTTGCTATGAAAGCTAACATACCATTCGCTTTCTTCACTGCCTGCTGCACCTGCATGCCCACTTTCAATGACTGGTGTAAAGAGATCTGTGTTTAAGAAGGAACTGCAGATGCTGGAAAATCGAAGGTACACAAAAATGCTGGAGAAACTCAGCGGGTGCATCAGCATCTATGGAGCGAAGGAAATAGGCAACGTTTCGGGCCAAACCCCTTCTTCAGACTTCAAACCCTTCTTCAGATGTAAAGAGATCTGTAGGCTCTTTAATTTGCTCAGTACTTTTTTTTCTTTTCGAGAAAGATCATTTTAAGTTCCTTCTTCTCTACTGTTTAAATGTTTCTGGTAATCATGAAGACTGATCAAAAACAATTACCGTATTTCCCGGCAATGAAGACGCTCCTGCATCGAAGACGTGCCCCCATTTTGAGTTGCGAAATTTTGAAAAATAAAAAACAGACATTAGCCGTGGTGGCAGTCATTTCCATACACCATGGTGGCGGTCATTTTCATGTGCCATGGTGGCAGTCATTTTCATTCAGCGTGGTGGTAGCTATTTCCATTCACCATGGTGGCGGTCATTTCCATTCACCGTGATGGCGGTCATTTCCATTCACCGTGATGGCGGTAATTTCCATTCGCCGTGGTGGCGGTCATTTCCATTCGTGGCCATTTCCAGTGCAAAACACAGATAATGTATAAGTAAATTGCTCATTCAAAGCTTCCCCCAGTCTAGTTTCTGTCAAAAATCACTGAGTCAAGCACTTGAGCATCTACATTTTATTTTGACAAAATGCAATTACAGTTCCCACTACTGTACCTAAGCAACGCGGGTTCAATCCTCGTATCTGCCTGATCAAGCCCTCTAGGCCTCGCTCAAACAGAGACACTCCAGAAGGTCACGCATTCCCAAGCGTTCTCCCAGAAGATCGACAGGACCTCGTGGCAGCGGACTTTTATAGGTCCCCGGATCTCGAGGGGCCGAACCACATGGGGGTGGTCCCTATACAATCCAATTACAGATATCGATTAACCCCATACATGGCAGACATTTCCCTAACCCAATAATACAGTGGCTAATACATTGTATTCAAACAGTGTTTCTCAGAGGAAACAAACATCACAACATTTACCCTGATATGCAAGAAAACCAGACAAGGCTCAATAGTTAATCCAATCAACATTCAGCAAAGTAAAGCTTTGCAACATTATTTACAATTATTTACAAAGTGTATGTCTGGTTTGCATTCATGCAATCCATTCTATGCATTTTGCACATAATTGTCATAGTCTGCAGATCTTCCCATTCTCTTCCTGCAGCTCTGATCTAGGCTCTGGCACCAATTTGCAGCTTGTCCCATTTCTACAGAAAGCACCTTTAAATTGACCAAATGGCCTAGCAGCCTTGAAGCCTTTACGCAATTTTAGGGTCCTGGCCTCCCCAATTTGACCAGGATTAACATTTAACAATTTAAAAAAACACAGCGTTCCGAATAAAATTACATTTAATTGTGCACGGAACAAAGATTGCAAAAATGGAAAGCATTCTAATCTTCAAATCCGAAAAATTCACTACTGTCATCCGAATCTTCAATTCATCAGGGTCATCACTACTGTTCGACAATTTACAGAGTCACACAACAAACAGAATTTACACAGGTCCGACCTACACCAGGTGTTTGAAGTGTTTGAAATAGCGAAAATCCCTGCGCGAATGCATGTCGCTTCTGATTGGATTGCCGTTTTGTACTGAAATGCTTCCTATTGGCCAGGCCTGTCAAATTTGCGGGCCGCGGGCCACAACCGAGTCCGATCCGTCCCGCGGGATGATTTCCCCGATGCCAGAGAGGGCATGAAGTCGCATTTTGCCCGTGACCTAAAATGAGGTAAAATGAGTTTGACACACCTGCTTCGGCCTCCGAGACACAGGTAACTTTCTGGGCCTTATTTTAGGGTAAAAAATAGTGTCTTCATTGCCGGGAAATATGGTATACTTAATTCCCTATCATTAATTTCCCAGTCTTATTTTCTAAATAACTGATGTCTAATTGAGCAACTCTCCTACTCTTGACATTTGTACTATCTGTTTTAATGTTATTTATCCATTTTCATCATCTTATAATTGTATCAGTTATCCTTTGATTAATATATGCAACATTGTATGCCCTTCTTTTTTAATTTGATATGATTCTTAAATACCTTAATTAGCCATAGACGATACATCCTTCTTCTCTTCTATTCTTCTGTGGCAGCCACTTGGGTTTGAGCACAAATTGCTTTACTTCATTATTATGGGTTCTGGGGTTGCCAATGAGGTTGATATGGGAACAGCATATTTCCACTAGTTTTGTTTAGCGATACAGCATGGAAACTGGCCCTTCAGCCCATCGAATCTGTGCTGACCAGTGATCCATATGCACTATCCTACACACACCAGGGACAATTTACAATTATAACAAGCCAATTAGCTTACTAAACGTGATGTCCTTGGAGTGTGGAAGGAAACTGGATCACCCGGAGAAAACTTACGCAGTTACAGGGAGGACATACCAGCTCCGTACAGACACCATGGGATTGAACCTGGATCCCTGGCACTGTAAGGCAGCAACTCTACTGCTGCACCACCATGCCACCATGAAATATATCCTTAAATGCGTATCAATGCTGATCCATTGTCTAATTTTTAACCTATGTTCTAATACACTTTAGATAGTAAATGAGGTTGCAAGTAGGGTAATAAAGACCAATCCTGTTTGTTATTCGTTATAGTGGATACCAGAAGCATTCCCCCCCCCCCCCCACCCCAAGAGCAGTAGATGTTATTACTGCTCCCTTATGTGCAAGATAAGATTTGTAGGCCAATTGAAAACAATGGGTTTAAAGCCATTCTAGATCTTCACCCTACTTGTATCTTCATAAGTAGTGGTTCAGGGTGATAGCTGAAGAAGGGGGAGGACGATGGTTACAAAAAGATGATCAATAATTCTGAATTGTATGGTTCAGCTATTTATAGCAAAACCATTGAATCATCAATGGAACTTTTAAAGTAAAATTTATATATTACAAAATACAAAAATACAAAATACAAAATATTATTGGAAATGTGTTGTAACTAATCATTTGCAACAAAGGAAAATATATCATGTTTTTTCTAGCTTCCTGAATTAAAAACTACTGGGTGATTTGATAGCAGAGGAATTGCTTGCAATATGCACAGAATGACAATGGTAAATGCGATAGCAAAACGCAAAAATATTATCTTTTTCAAAGAACCGAATACAAAGAAAGATTAATGTCAAAGTTATTGTCTGGTTCTAATGTAAAAAGATGCTCTTTATGCAAAATGTTTTATTAAATTTTGAACAGTCAATCTCTAGACATTTACAGTAAGTAAATTATTAATAATCATATCACTTATGAAATGTAGGTCAATACCGTGTGGAGTTATTTCAATGAAAAATATGAGGTGCAGAATTTATTAAAACAGCATGTTTTCTCTTTGAAACTGGAAATACTCATCCTTCCTCTCATCAGCACTCCTGCACTATCCTCAGAGGAACACATTCTAGAATGCAATTTAGATATTAGGACTTGGACTTAGTTGATCCTGCATTCTTAGCTGCTTGACATTTTGTTGTAATAAGAAAAGCATACAGATGGTCAACAGAAAGGCTTTCAATGATATCCAACAGGGATGAACTCTAAAAGAGGAATACAAATTGAAGTGAGTACGCTCAAGTACTCAAGTACGAATACAATGGCCTAGAAAATGAATTGCAAAATGCATGTTTTTGTATCCACTGCTTGAGTGAATGGAAGTGTAAATCAATCAGACCCTTGTGTTCAGGGCAAAGTAAACACCTTTTAGTTGGAACTCTCTAATTGAGTAATAATGGAGATGAAGTTAGAATAAAAAGTACATGTAAAGTATAACTTTTTCAATTAAAAATTCTGGTCATCTGTCAGCTTGAAAGCCCTAAGTATTTTAAAATCTTATAAATCTATCTGGCCCCATTTCAATAGAGTTTGAGTCAGAGAGTCATGAAGTCATAGAGCAGAAAATTGGGCCCTTTGGCTCATCAAGTTCATGTTAACATTTTACCCATCTATTCTTTGCCCATATTAGGATCATATTCTTTTATGAGTTGCCTATTTAGGTATCTGTTTAAATGTTTCCTAAACATAGCAATTGTGGATAATTTCTGCACCTTCTCTTCTGACAGTACATTCACTGATATCAACTACTCTTTGTGTAAAAAATCTCCTTCCTCATATTCACATAAAAGATGGAAACAAAATGCTGGAGATACTCAGCAGGCCAGGCAGCATCTCTGGAGAAAATGGGTCAGGACCCTATAAATTTTGGGTCAGGACCCTAAATATTGTTTAAATTAATTGACACAAGCCAAGGTTTAGCCCTCATTTTTGCCTCCTGCTATTGTGGCTAATGCAGACAATTCTGGTTTCAGAGCCTCAGAACTATGCCACCTGAATTCAAATTGGCCCAGAGGCCTTGCTACCAACTCCCAGTTGAAGAGTCATCAGAGTCCAGCGAGATTAAGCCATTGCAACCAGACCAGCTAAGTGTGTATGAGCAGGGACCATGGGCATGTAACTGGGTGGAAACCCAGATCCAGGGAGATTCAAATCTATCCAGAAAATTGTCCTTCCATGCAACCTGGGAAGTAGGACAAACTTGAATTGTTTTCCTGGAATGTCAGAGGCTAATGGGAGACATGATAGAGGTACATAACATTTTGTAAGGCATAGATAGGGTAGACAGTCAGAACTCATTTCCCAAGGTTAAAATGTCAAAGACTATGGAGCATAGCTTTAAGGTGAGATGGACAAATTTTAAAGGAAATGTGCAGAACAAGGTTTTTTACATAGAGAGTGATGGGTGCCTGGAACATGCTGCCAGGGTTGGTGGTGGAGATAGAGGCTTTAGTGGCATTTCAGAGGCTTTAAGATAGGCACACGGATATACAGAGAATGGAAGGATATACATAATAATAATAATAATAATAATAATAATAATAATAAATACTTTATTGATCCCCTCAGGGAAATTCAGATGTCCAGAAGCCCCCAACCAACAAACCCACAGATTCAAATCGAACGCAGACAGAAAATACATAGAATACAATGTGGACACTACCTGAGAGCAATAAATACTTAAAAAGACCAATAATTGACAGTTAAAAAAAAAAAAATTGCAAAGTGCATCCCCCTACAGCATAGCAGTCCGAATTATAAAATCTAATGGCTGCAGGGGTGAAGGATCTCCTGAACCGCTCCATTCTACAGTGCAGGGAGAGGAGCAGGTTGTTGTTCCGAGTGCTCGTTTGACTCTCCAGAATTACATGGAGGGGACGCCCGGGGTTTTTCAGGATGACCTGCACCTTGTGCCTCATACGCCTCTCAAGCACATCCATCCCAGAGTCTACTCTCCCCTCCAGCACTGAGCTAACTCGTTTAACCAGTTTGACCAGCTTCTTGTTGTTTTTTGCACTAATGCTGTTGCCCCGGCAGACAACAGCGTAGAAAATAACACTTGCAACCACCGTGTTGTAAAACATGTGCAGCATATCATTACACACATTGAAGGATTTGAGCCTTCTGAGGAAAAAGAGTCTGCTCTGGCCTTTTTTGTAGAGGGAGTCAGAGTTGACAGACCAGTCCAGTTTGTTATCAAGGTGCACTCCAAGGTATTTTTATGTCTGCACCACCTCAATGTCAGCCCCTGCAGCGTTGACCGGCTGAAGGGGGAGATTGGACCTGCCAAAGTTAACCACCATCTCTTTAGTCTTAGTTGTGTTCAGGATGAGACAGTTCTCTTCACTCCAGGCACAAAAGGCACTGGTCAAGTTCCTGTATTCCTCCTCCTGCCCGTTCCTT
The DNA here is from genome assembly GCF_010909765.2 of Amblyraja radiata. Lineage (NCBI taxonomy): Eukaryota > Metazoa > Chordata > Chondrichthyes > Rajiformes > Rajidae > Amblyraja > Amblyraja radiata. Next base: position 61,077,137 of record NC_045961.1, read on the forward strand.
ACACATGCCACAATCGCTGTATCATCTGAATATTTCTGTACGTGGCATGTGTCAGACTTATAGTTAAAGTCTGCTGTATACAGGGTGAAGAGGAATGGGGCCAGAACCGTTCCCTGTGGGGCTCCAACATTGCACACCACTGTGCCAGACACACTGTCCCCCAGCTTGACCAACTGTGGTCGACCCATCAGGTAGTCGTATTTCCAGGAGATAAATGTGGAATCCACCCCCATCTTCTTAAGCTTGTCATTCAGAATCAGGGGTTGGATGGTGTTGAACGCACTTGAGAAGTCGAAGAACATAATCCTCACATAGCCACCGGGTTTGTCCAAATAGGAGTAGATCCGGTGCAGCATGTAGAGGACTGCGTCATCCACCCCAATGTTCTCCTGGTATGCAAACTGTAGTGGGTCGAGTGCGTGCTGGACTTGTGGTCTCAGGAGACGAATGAGTAGCCGCTCCATTGTTTTCATGATATGGGATGTAAGGGCCACCGGTCTGTAGTCGTTGATCTCAGTCGGCCGCCCAGCTTTGCGAACCGGCACGAGACATGATGTTTTCCACAGACCTGGTACCCTCCCTGACTGGAGGCTCAGGTTGAAAATGGTCTGGAGCGGCTCCGCCAGCTGAGCCGCACAGTCTTTTAGTAGCCTGGGACATACACCATCAGGGCCAGCTGCTTTACCAGTGCGCAACCTCCTCAGCTCAGCTCTCACCTCGTCCGCCGTGAAGAACAGTTGAGGAGATGCCGGCATAGGAGGTGCTGCAGCTGTGGTGTTGGGGGGGCTGCCTCGTGGAGGTGATGGTGGGGGAGAGGCTGCACCTGTAGAGGTGGGAGGGGATACCAAATCAAACCTGTTATAGAACAGGTTAAACTCATTGGCCTTGTCCACGTCTCCTGACGGCTGGCTTCTCTTCTCCTTGAAGCCAGTGATGGTCTTCATTCCTCTCCACACCTCTTTGATGTTGCTGTACTGCAGTTTCTTCTCCAGCTTCCTTTTATAGTCCCCTTTTGCCTGCTTCATACTCCTTTTCAAGTGGTGCTGTACCCTCTTGATTTTTTCCCGATCACCAGCCTTGAAAGCCTCCTTTTTCTCGTTTAGGAGGCTCTTGATGTTGCTTGTAATCCAAGGTTTGTTATTGGGAAAGCAACAAACAGTTCTTACTGGCACAACAACATCCCTACAGAAGTTGATGTAGTCCGTTATGCATCCAGCCATCCTGTCGATGTCCATAAAGCTGTTTAATTCCTGTGGCTCCATCAGTATGTCCCAGTCTGTGCATTGAAAGCAGTCCCTCAGGGATTCACTGGCCTCTGGTGTCCACTTTCTGAAAGACCAGGTGGTTGTAGGCTATCTCAGTACACAGGGTTTGTAAGAAGGCCTTAGATAAACCAGGTTGTGATCTGATTTGCCAAGCGGTGGAAAGGCTAAGACACTATAGGCCTCCTTGACATTGACATAGCACAAGTCCAGTGTCTTATTGTGCCTTGTGGGACAGTCAACATACTGTGAGAAGCCTGACAAGTGGGGGCTGATGTTCACATAATTGAAGTCCCCTGATAAGGCAATGAGTACGTCAGGGTGTCGGGTCTGTAATCTCGCGACAGTCTCTTGGATGATGTCACATGCAACTACAGGCTCCGCTCGAGGAGGAATGTAAACAATAATGGCGATGATGTGGGAGAACTCCCTCGGTACATAATAAGGTCTCAGTCCAACCGCCAGGAACTCAATATCCCGACAACAGATCTTATCTTTCACAGTTATGTGACCTGGATTACACCATCTATTGTTCACAAGCAGAGCAAGTCCCCCACCTTTGATCTTCCCACTCGTCTTCGGGTCTCTATCTGCTCGTACCATAGTGAAGCCGGGGAGATCCACACAGGAATCCGGGATGATGTCCATCAGCCACGTCTCGGTAAAACACATGAGACTGCACTCACGGTAGACCCGTTGGTTCTTCATAAGGGCCTCCAACTCCTCACACTTGTTAGGGAATGAGTTGACGTTCCCCATAAGGATCGATGGCAGAAACGGCTTGTATCTCCACCTCCAGGCCCTTAGCCTGGCCCTTAGCCTGGCACCTGCATGGCAACCACGGAACGGCTTCTTCAGCTCAGACGGAATATGGTGTTTTATTCCGTGAGCTGTCCGTCGCCACATAAGGAGTTCATCCCTCCTATACGCGACTCTACACATGCTGTGTAAAAATTACTGCACAGCAGCAGCAACAACAGCAGCAGCCAACGCACAAAACACACTAACGCACTAAAGCACTAAACAAAACACTGAGCTACAAGGACTTGTCCTTGTCCTTCACAAAAACTAAACAAAACTAAATAAAACACTAAACAAAACACACTAAAATGCTAAAACACTAAAACAAAACTCGGAGCTACAAGGACTTGCTGCCTCTCAGTTTGGCGCATGCGTTTGGGTCTCGTACATCATGTGCAGGCAGAGTTGGTTAGTTTATCTTGGGGCTAACGGAATCAAGGAATATGGGGAGAAAGCAGGAACGGGGTACTGATTTTGGATGATCAGCCATGATCATATTGATTGGCGGTGCTGGCTCGAAGGGCCAAATGGCCTACTCCTGCTATTTTCTATGTTTCTATGTAAACCTAAACTAATACCCTCTTATTTTTTGATACCTCTACTATATGGAAAAGATTTTGACTATCTAACCTATGACCCTCATCTTCGTTTCAGTTTCGGTTTAGTTTATTGTCATGTGGACCGAGGTACTGTGAAAAGCTTTTGTTGCGTGCTATCTTATGTATTTCTATTAGGTCATTTTTCAGCCTCCATCACTCCGGGAACACAAGCTCAATCAATCCAATCTTCTCTCTGTCCAGGCAACATCCTGGTAAATCTGCTTTGCACTTTCTCCAGCGCAATTCAATCCTTTCTATGGTGTGTCAACAGATCTGTAGACCAGAACACTCCACTTAAAGTCATGGAGTCACACAGCACAGGAACAGGCACTTGAGCCCAACTTGTTCATGCGGAACACGATGCCCCATCTAAGAGACTCATTTGCCCATGTTTGGACCGTATCCCTCTAAACTATTACTATCCATGTATCTTTCCAAATGTTTTTTAAATGTTGTTATGGTACCTGACAACTATTTCCTCTGGAATCTCATTGCATATATCCACCATGCACTGTGTAATAAAAGTTGCCCCTCAGGATCCTATTAAAACTTTTCTCTCTCACCTTAAAATAATGCCCTTGAGTTCTTTATTCTGCTCTCCCAGGAAAAACACTACATATTCACCCTATCCCCCACATGATTTAATGCAGCTCGTTAAGATCATCCCTCAGCTTCCTGCATTCCAAGGAATTAAATCATTGCCTGCCCAACCTCTCCCTGTAGCTCAGCCCTTGATTCCTGGTATCATCCTCATAAATCTTTTCTGCATTAGTTCCAGCTTAATGGCATCTTTGCGATAGCAGTGTGACCAAAATTAAGTATTCAATCTTCATGCTGTTGGGTGTAAGCTTCCCAAGCAGAATGTGATTTGTGTTTCTTGCAGTTCATGTGGCCTCACTCGGGAAACAGAGGTAGGGCAGAAAGTTCAGTATAGGAATAGGAAGGGGAGTTAAAATGGTTAGCAACTGGGTCTTTACCTGGCCTTGGTGGGCTAAGTGCAAATGTTCAGCAGAACAGTCACCTAGTCTATGCTTGCTCTCATTGACATAACGGAGGTCGCATTAGGAACACCAAATACAATAGATATGGTTGGAGGAGGTGCACATGGCCCTCTCTCAAAACCCAATGGTATAAACATTGAATTTGCTAATTTCAAGTCATCCCCCATCTAGCTTCTGTCGCTCTCCTCTGCAGCCTCCCCAACCCTGCTTCTCATACATCTGTACATCTTTAGAGTGTCCCCTTTCACCCATATCCTTCCATCTAGCATTGCAATTCATTCCTCCTCTTCTTTCCTAATCTGATATGCTTTTGTCTCCTTTGCATTTGACTATCTTTCCCCCCCACCCGTGCTCCCCCCCCCCCCCACCTGTATTCACCGATCACTTACCCTAACCTCACTCTGAAGAAGGGTCTTGACCGGAAACGTCACCCATTCCTTCTCTTCAGAGATGCTGCCTGTATCACTGAATTACTCCAGCTTTTTGTGTCTATCTTAACTTCCACCTCTCTTTTCCAGCCACCTTTGCCTTACTCCATCAATCCAAAGATGTATCCTGATCTGAACATCATCTGTCTGTTCCCTCCGCAGATGCTGCCTATGGTCGAGTTCCTCAAGGACATTTTGTTTTTGCTCAAGATTCCAGCATCTGTAGATTCTTGTGTCTTCAGAGCCAAGGATAATGTGAGAAAATCATTATAAACTTATTGGCTGAAGGCAGAGTCTACGCACTGATTATAGCAAAGGAAGCTGCCCTTGAAAAATTAAAGGACTCAGTCGCATCTGTAGTGACAGATTTTCATATCGTTCAAGGAATCTTTCTTCTAGCCACTATGATTGAAGAAAGTGGTTCAGGAACGCATTCACGAGCTCTCCACGAGTGATTCAATGCCGTCCAAAGATAAATCTTCCAAACACAGTCTCTTAATTAATAGTTTCTTTATTGTAGTATTACAAACAGTAAGATATTCATTCAAACTTCTTCTTGTTTAAGTACATTTTGATCTTACTCGCAGTCAAACTCATGCATGGTCAAAAGCTGTGACCTCTCCCTCATGCTTCTTCAAACTAAGCTAAACTAATTACTAGGGCGTCTGCGCGAGAATCCCAGCAGCAAACACGCCTCCGACTACGTATAAATCCCACCCACATGATTACAGGTAGATAAAATTTAAATATAGTTATAACATAATGAGTTAAGTTATAACATACTGAGTTAAGCTAAATTGCTATTGCATACCGGCCCCTAATTGTTCTGAGTACAAAACGAGGCAATTACTAATAGACATTAAAAAAGGAGCTATAAAAGCTTAACATATATCAAAAAAATTTAAAAGCATGCATTATATATCAGCATTCAGACTTCTTCAGCGATTCTTCCATCTTCACCTTCGCCTTCTAGAAACAAGCACAACTTGGTTATTAGTCTAATTAAAACATTGTGGCGCGTGGGTCTCAAAAGGAAGCACGAAGTCCAGTGTTTTGAGAGGCACCTTTAATTATGTTCCTCCCGGTTGCAGGGAAGACCAAACAAGAGAAAGATGGCACCCAAACCCCTGCCTTTAAACCCTCTGGCTAAGAGCCGCCTCCGGACTGAACCACTCCCGTGCCGAGGGGTTCGACAGCATGATGGCACGACCCTTGGGAGCCACCACAACATCGTTCTTAGTCTGATGTCATACTGTGCGCACCAAACCCTTAACGTCAGGCATGATACCCAGTATCCATAGTCCAAAACACAAAAGTCCAAAGTTTTGACAGCATTAAACCTCTACCTCCATGTCCGATCAATTCGTGGGATATGTTGTAACAATAATGTTGATATGTGAAAGTCCTTCGAGAGAATAATAGGATGCTTAGCCTCTTTAGGCATTGCCAATCTATTCAGATGACCACCCACTCTCTCTCAGAAGTCCTTCGTCCAATACCGGATCAAGCTTGTATAATTGACTGTCTCTTTTGGCACCATGTACTCCAACTTCTAAAGTCAATATTTTTTCTTTGTATTTCTGTCTTTGACAGAAAGATAATCGCGTTTTCCGCTTTGAGGAGATCATCAAGATGTAAACCCTGTACGTCGTACGATGACTTAATAACTTGCATCTTCTTTCCAACATTTTCCTTCAGTATTTCAGGATCTTCTTCAAAGATACCTTCAGCAATCTCTTTCCTTTTTCGAGCAAACAACAATAACCTTGTTCTTAGTTTAAGAAACCAAACATAGTCACAAGAAACCACAGTCACAAACTTATGCCATGATGAAAAGTGGGTAATTAAATCATTTGTTGTGTTTGATGAATCTTTAGCAATAACGTTCACTGTGATGTTTTGTTTAATTTCCGGATCATTAGCAGAGATTTAAAATCCCAGCTCAACCTCTGGCCATTCTCTGTCTGGCTTATTTATCCATCTCTTGTTGCTTAAGAAGCGGTCTGCTGTTAGTCCTCTAGAAGCTTCATCCGCAGGATTTTCCTTTGTGTTAACATATTTCCACTGTGAAACATTAGTAGCCCCCAAAACAAAAGAGATTCTGTTTGCTACAAATGTCAAAAAAGCATTTGTTCTCATTGTTGAAGTATTTAAGCACTGTAGTACTATCAGTCCAGAAGATAGATTCTTCCAGTTGAAGCTGTGGTTCTTTTTGCAGCAATATGTCAACTTTAACAGCTAAGACTGCGGCAGTAAGTTCCATTCCGGGAATTGTCATTTGCTTCAACATGGTACTATGGCCTTTCCCATTACGAATGCAACATATACTTTGTCGTCATCATTTTCCAGTCTTAAATATAAAACAGTACCATAGCCACTTTCACTGGCATGTGAGAAATGGTGCAGCTGAGCACTTCTGATCTTACCAAAGCTTGTAGGCTTCATGCACCGGTCTACTTTGAATTCTGAGATCTTGTTGAGATCTGCTAACTTTCTTGTCCATTGGTGAGAGGAAGTTTGCATTATACTCTCATCCCATCCATGTTTTTCCTTACAAAGATCCTGCAAAATCAACCTGGCTGGCAGTGTAAATGGTGCAAGAAATCCCAGAGGGTTGTACCCAGAACCAATCACGGATAGGATACCCCTTCTAATACATGGTCGCTCCTGAATCAATATTCTGAACTTGAACACATCTGTTTCAACGCACCAGTGCAGTCCCAATGCACTTTCCATTGGCAAATTTCCTTTGTCCAAATCCAACTCCCTGGTTTCCTTTGCTCTATCATCCGGTGGAATGCTTTCCAATACAACACGACTGTTGGTGATCCACTTGGAAAGCGTAAATCCTCCCTTATTGCAGAGGGAAGTCAGATGTTTTACCATTTGAATTGCTTCCTGCTTTGAAGACATGGATTTTAAGCAATCATCCACATAGAAATTATTCCTCACAGTGGTTATCACTTCTTCTGGAAAGTGAGCTTTATTATCCTCTGTGGTCTTCTTTTATGCAAAGTTCGCACAACTTGGTGATGTCACTGCTCTATAAAGATGTACCTTCATCTGATCATGTTGTGCATCACCATCAGGCCACCATAGGAATCGCAAATAATCAATATGTTCTTCTGATACTTTGACTTAATGAAACATCGCTTTAATATCAGCCATCAAAGCAATCAGTTCTTGTCTAAATTTAATAAGAACAATGAGTGAGTTAGTAAGGTCTGGACCTTGCAGAAGTTGACAGTTAAGGGATGTTCCTTTGAAGACTGCAGCACAGTCAAAGACAACCCTCAAGGTCCCTTTCTTCGAGTGATACACCCCATGGTGTGGAATGTACCAAAGCTCTCCGTTACTTCGATTTGCCGGTAACATTTCAGCATAATCATTGTCAATCATATCCTTTAGGAAAGACGTATATTCCTCATGAAATGTTGTATGCCAAACTTGCGTTTCAGATTTTGGGTACTTTGCTCTGCCATACGATGATTATTCGGCAGACTAACACTTTCTTGTTTGAAAGGTAAGTCCAGACAATAGTGTCCGTCTATCACCTTTATTGAGTAGTTCATAATATCCAAGAACTTTAAATCTTCCCTGGACATTTCTTCAGATTCCTTACTGGTACTTTCATTGAAGTCATGATTATATTGCTTGATCAATAGCTTTTCTAATTTAGCAGTAGATATTTGATTAACAGCAGCAGCAGGGTACTTCTTCTGGTTCCTGCTTTCTTTGTTCCTTCTCAAGGAGCCATAGATAACCCATCCGCATTTCTCCTTTCACAACATATTTTTCCTTGGTGCCAAAAAATATGTAATCTGTTGGAGTTGGGAATAGTTTTATCAACCTGTAAAATTGAAAAATTCTCATAGGTTGCAAACAAGGAAGTAGAAAACAAAGATCATAGTTCAGTTTTTACTATTTTGATTAAAATTGGTTCAGTCATACACATAAAATCAATCTAAAGTATGATGTATAATCAACAAAAATGATAATGTATTTATTACTATTTTATCAATCAATTACAATTTTAAATAACGGAATGGATGAAATAATAATGCCTATCAGATTTAAACAAGGGACTATTCAACTGTGATTCTGCCTTAGGTTATTGACATAAAACTTAATTTTCTTTCAACACTATAATATCATTAATTATTTTAAGAGTGTAAATGATTTTGAAAACCTTGCATGGAATTTGCATTAATTTATTCTTTGAAGATTGCAACCAATGGAGACTGGTTATCACCTGGGGCAATTTCTGGATATCCATATTTAACTGCATATGTGGAAACAAGAGGTCAATGTCAATTTTAAAAATTGTAATACATTCAAATGAGTGTCATTGCAAACTTCAAGTAGTTGTTCTTGGTTTTAACACTTTGAGGAATGGTGTATAATGCTTAGCTGACACCGTTCATGAACATATCTTGGTGTGTCTTTAAGTTGGTTTGGTAAAAGCTTTATTGATTGAAGTAAGGCATTGGAAATAAAATAAATGTAATTCTTGCAAGCAGCAAATGGTAGAAATTAAGTAGGAGTGAAGATTATTAGGCAGTTGACAAACATACATTGTGGCATCGGGGAACGATGCTGAGTTCAGTACTGTCCACATCAACATTTACAGTAGGGTGAACTCACATGTTTTATTTTATTTACAGTGGAAAGAAAGTCCAGGACCACACGGGGTGCTGTCCGCCCTCGTCAGAGTGCACGTGCAATGACACCGGCGATCGTGGGCTTGTTCCAGCAACTTAGTCATGGCCTTCGAAGGAGGAGCTGTAGCAATCTCAGGTTTCTTCCTACAGTTTACGCTTGCCTCAGGTTTCTTCCTGGTGTCTCAGCTTTGGGCTTAAAGAGGCAAAGCTGGCAGTCTCTAGATTATCCTGGCTGCCAGTCTTCACTGCTCTGTGTGGGCAGAGTCCCTTGTTGTCAGTGGACAGAAAGAGGTTCTAGCATCTCAGGCTTAGCCTCAGGTAGAGATGCAAGCTCTCTATGGCTTCTTGCTCAGCAGTCCAGTCTTGACCACACGATGGTCTCAGGTTAGTCCTAGTCTTCCTTGGACCTGTAACAGGGGAATCACACCAAGCAGGGAGGCTCCTCCTCTCACTCCCCCTTCTTCCTTCTCCCCCCGCTCTCACCACCCCCTCTTCTCTCCCCCCTCTCCTCTCTCCCCCCTCCCTCCTCTCTCTCCCCCTCCTCTTACCCCCCCCCTCGCCTCTCATGGCCTGTCAGCCAGTTAATGGGATATATATATATACACATATACATAAATATAAACACATATATATAAATATAAACATATATATATATATATATATATATATATATATATATATATATATATATATATATATATATATATATATATATATATATATATAAGCACTATATAGAAACATAGAAACAAAGAAAATAGGTGCAGGAGGAGGCCATTCTGCCCTTCGAGCCAGCACCGCCATTCATTGTGATCATGGCTGATCGTCCCCAATCAATAACCCGTGCCTGCCTTCTCCCCATATCCCTTGATTCCACTAGCCCCTGGAGCTCTATCTAACTCTCTCTTAAATCCATCCAGCGATTTCACTCCACTGTCTTCTGTGGCAGGGAGTACCACAAATTCACAACTCTGTGGGTGAAATCATTTTTTCTCACCTCAGTCTTAAATGGCCTCCCCTTTATTCTAAGATCCCTTTACCAACCATATATATACAAATGAGCAATCATGTGATTTTAACTTTTCCTAATAAAGATGATAATAAGTATACTGCAATGCTTCAAATAGGGACATGCTTTTTGACTGTTTGGGGCTTAAAGTCAGTTAGGTATAAAAGGTCAGGCCAGTTAGGTATAAAAATAATTTCATAATATAATTTCAAAGAACTTCAGCAAAACATATCTGTGCCTGAGCAAAAGTTATATCTCAGCCAATATCACTTAAATTGTTTATGTGAACATCTTCATCGTTGTCATCTCGATATCTCTCACTATTCTTCAAATTTACTGGTGTCTCCAAGATTAATACAGTGCTGACACCACAAAAAATGCTTGTAAATCTGCTTGGAAAGATCAATGATTGTGAGGGATATTAAATCAAGTATATAAATTATTAAATCAGTGCTGACAATGATTTTAAATAATAATAAATATGAATATGAAAAATCCAGGCTAATTTTAGTAGTTCCGTTAAAGATCCAGCACAGAAATGTGGAGAAATGTGGAGATGAATGAGATCTTACCATCATGCAATATGAATAGTTCTATAAATATTTAATCCAAGTTACTGGCTAGCCTAGTACAAAAGCTCCATAGATTGAATCAAATAATGACACACATGCTTTATCTTGAAACTAAATATATTATTCTGCAATGGAACTGACCACATCTGCAGAGATTTTTGAAAGTTGGCCAAAAGCTGTATTCAACCTGAAATCTGCAAATTTTTGGCAGGGCTGTCAACTCAAGCAAAGGCGAATGGGTTAATGTTTCAGTTCAATTATCTTCTATCAAAATGGAAATCTATCCAAACTGTCAATTAGAAACCAATTTTGGTCTTTAATGTATTCAGATGTAAAAATTGTAGAAAATGAAAGTGACAGAAAGTTTTTGGAATACTGATAGAATGCCTTCCCAAACCATGAAGAAAAGTAATATAAATTAAAATGTTAGCACAAGAGTTGGCAAAGATGAACAGTAAATAAAAAATCATTTGGAAATGTTGCAAGGTTGAATCTAGAACGATCTACCTTAAGATCATAATACGGTTAGATCCTATATCAAGAAGATAATTCAGCATTCATATCCTACCTGCATGAGGACCTGATTTGACAACCCGAATGCCCAAGAATAAATGAGATTACAGCGTGTGGTAGACACTGCTCGGTCCATCACAGGTACAAACCTCCTAACCATTGAAGGGCTCTATAGAAGGCACTGTCTCAAAAAGCTGCCATTGACATTGACACCTGTACTGAACAATTGCATTCTAGAACGAATGCAGTATTTGGGGTGGCACAGTGGTGTAGAGGTACAGTTGCTGCCTTACAGCGCCAGAGACCCAGGTTCAATCCAGACTACGGGTGCCTGGCTGTACGATGTTTGTACATTCTCCTCGTGACCTGTGTGGGTATTCTTCAGGATCTCCAGTTTCCTCCCACACTCCAAAGACGTACATGTTTGTAGGTTTAACCCTAGTGTGTGTAGGATAGCTGGTCGGCATGGACACGGTTGGCTGAAGGGCCTGTTTCCACACTGTATCTCTAAACTAAACTAAACTAAACTGTAGTGATGCCATTCACAAACTTCCATAAACTTTATATATCAACATATCAACTTCATAACATATGGCATAAGGAATTGGTGATCTTCACTTACTCCCATTCTTGCCTTTCTTGCCCTTCACTTTTGGCTATCAATTTCTGGCCCCAGGAAAATCTATGCAGAAAAGAACTGGCATCAGATGAGGGACATTTATGCATGTTTACAGATGCATGGGTTAAAAGGAAACAGTAAATAAGTAAGAATAGCTAAATATCAGACCAATAATTCAATGGGAGGCAAACTGAAGAAATTAAATTTGGAAGAAAATGTAAAAAAAAAAAAAGTAAATACGGGGTAAAAGGACCTGCTTGTGAAGGAAACAATTTAAAAAAATATATATTAACATATTAACAGTAATACTTAAAAACTACAGATGTTGAAAATGTGAAGAAATTACATTCCTTCAAGCTCGGGAGCGGCAGGAGGGAGTTCGGTGATTGGCTGTAAGGTAAGCTATTGGGAGTTTCTTTTGTTCCCTTTCAGTAGCGGTTAATTTAAAAACTGGGCGCGACCAGCTAGGAACACATTCCTTCAAGCTCGGGAGCGGCAGGAGGGAGTTCGATGATTGGCTGTAAGGTGAGCAATTTGCAAATTGGTTTATTGGTTAAGTGGCAAATCGGGCAATTTATCAGCCAATATAAGCAAGGTTTGCTGTCGGGGAGCGACCAGTCGGGGGAAGTGCCCTGTGAGAAAAGTGCGAGTCTTTGGCTCAAGAGTCTTTGGCGAAGAGGCTGAGGAAAGGAGACTACGAAAAAGCTGGAGAGGACGGGACGCGGTGAACACATGATGGAAAAGATGAGGCAGTGTGATGCTTGCAGGATGTGGGAGGCCAGGGACACGGATGGTGCCTCTGGCTGCTACAACTGTGGCCAGTGTGTCCATGTTCAGCTCCTGAAGGACTGTGTTGGGGCACTGGAGAAGCAGCTGGATGACCTCAGGGCAATCCGGGATAACGAGAGTTTCCTGGACAGGACCTACAGTGAGGTTGTCACGCCGAGGATACGGGAAGAATGAAGGTGTGTGACTGAGAGAGAGGGTAGTAACCGTGGAGTGCAGGAGACCCAGGTGATGTGCCTAATGAAAACAGGTACGCCCTCTTGGGAGCTGTCGGGGGAGATATAACCATATAACCATATAACAATTACAGCACGGAAACAGGCCATCTCGACCCTTCTAGTCCGTGCCGAACACATAATCTCCCCTAAAGATGACGCTTCCAGTCCAAGTGGCAGACACGTCAGTGGCGCCAATCCTAGAGATGGGACTCGACCGGTGAGGCCGAGCCATAGTAGTGGGTTACTCCATTGTCCGAGGTGCGGACTTGAGATTCTGTACTGGCAGGCGAGACGCGAAGATGGTCTGTTGCCTCCCTGGTGCCAGGTTTCAAGATGTCATGAACCAAATTCAGAACATCCTCAAGAGGGAAGGTGAACAGCCGGCAGTAGTTGTGCACGTAGGCACAAACGACATCAGGAAGAAGAGGAAGGAGGTTCTGCAACGTGAGTTCAGAGAGTTAGGAAGAAGACTCAAAAGCAGGACTTCTAGGGGGTTATCTCTGGATTGCTTCCAGTACCTCGTGCTAGTGAGGACAGGAACAGGGAGATAGGGGATCTGAATGTGAGGCTGAGGGGCTGGTGCAGGGAGCAAGGATTTAGATTTATAGACCACTGGGATCTCTTCTGGGGTAGGGGTGACCTGTACAAAAGGGACGGGTTACACCTTAACTGGATGGGGACCGACATTCTGGCAGGCAGGTTTGCTGGGGCTACACATGTGGGTTTAAACTAAATAATGGGGGGAAGGGATTGACAAACTGGGAGTATAAAGATGGAGTTAAAGGGGAAGTGAGTACAGGAAAAGTTACAAAAGACTCTTGAATTAATGGGAAGGAAAGTTCGAGAAGGGATAAGAGAGTACGGTCAGGGCCAATTGTGGTGCGAGAGGGGAGGTGAATACCGAGGTCAAAGTGTTGTATAGGAATGCACGAAGTATAAGAAATAAAGTGGACGAGCTTGAGGCTCAGTTAGAATTTAGCAAGTAGGATGTTGTGGGAATTACAGAGACATGGCTGCACGAGGGCCAGGGCTGGGAACTGAATATTCAGGGGTATACCCCCTATCGAAAAGACAGACAGGTGGGCAGAGGGGGTGGGGTAGCTCTGTTGTTGAGGAATGAAATTCAGTCTTTTGCAAGGGGTGACATTGAAACAGGTGATGTGGAGTCAGTATGGATAGAACTAAGGAATTGTAAGGGTAAAAAGACCCTAATGGGACTAATCTACAGGCCCCCAAACAGTAGCCTGGATAAAGGGTGCAAGTTGATTCAGGAGTTAAAATTGGCATGTAGTAAAGGTAATGCTACGGTTGTTATGGGAGATATCAACATGCAGGTAGACTGGGAAAATCAGGTTGGTAATGGACCCCAAGAAAGGGAATTTGTGGTGTGCCTCCATGTTGGATTCTTAGAGCAGCTTGTATTGTAGCCTACCAGGGAGAAGGCAACTCTGGATTTAGTGTTATGTAATGAACCGGATTTGATAAAGGAACTTGAGGTTAAGGAGCCATTAGGAGGTAGTGACCATGATATGGTCAGGTTTAATCTACAATTGGAGAGGGACAAGGATTGCGAAGCAAAATGGGCTGTTGAGCCAAAACCAAAGAGGCCAATGTCAGGCAACGCCATTGTAGTTGGAGACTCCATTATGAGAGGTACTGACAGGGGTATCTGCAGGAACAGACGGGATTTGAGGATGGTGTGCTGCCTTCCTGGTGCCAGGATCCAGGATGTCATGGACAGAGTGCAGAAAATCCTCAAGGACGAAGGTGAACGGCCGGAAGTAGTAGTGCATGTCGGCACAAACGATGTTGGAAAGAAGGGAATGAATATTCTGCAGCGTGACTTTAGAGAGCTCGGAAAAATGCTGAAAAGCAGGACCTCCCGGGTGCTTCTCTCCAGTTTGCTTCCAGTTCCTCGTGCTGGCGAGTGCAGGAACAGGGAGATACGGGACCAGAATGTGTGGCTGAGGAACTGGTGCAGGGGGCAGGGACTTAGATTCTTAGATCACTGGGATCTGTTTTGGAGTAGTTGGGAACTGTACAAAAGGGACGGATTGCATCTTAACAGGTGAGGGACCAGCATTCTGGCAGGCAGGTTTGCCACTGCTACACGGGTGGTTTTAAACTGAATAGGGTGTCAAATGGGATAGTCGTGGATGGAGTTAAAGGGAAAGAGAATAAAGGGATAGTTAATGACCCCAGAATTAACGGGAAAGGAAGCTCACAAAAGGATAGCAGAATATGGCCAAGTGTAATAGGGATCGATGTGAGAGGTGAGATGCGTAAGGAATTAAAAGTATTGTATATAAATGCGCGAAGCATAAGAAGTAAAGTAGATGAGCTTGAGGCTCAGTTAGAGGTTGGTAGATATGATATTGTGGGGATTACTGAGACGTGGCTGCAGGAGGATCGGGCCTGGGTCCTTAATGTTCAGGGTTATACATCCTATAAAAAGGACAGGCAGGTGGGCAGAGGAGGGGAGGTAGCTCTGCTGATGAGGGATGGAATTCAGTCCCTTGCGAGGGAAGACATAGGGACTGACGAGGTAGAGTCACTGTGGATTGAGTTGAGGAATTGTAAAGGCAAGAAGACACTAATTGGTGTTATCTACAGACCCCCAAATAGTAGCCCGGATGTACGGTGTAAGTTGCAGCAGGAGTAAAAACTGGCATGTAACAAAGGTAATGCCACTATGGTGATGGGGGATTTCAATATGCAGGTAGACTGGGAAAATCAGGTAGCTTCAGGACCCCAAGAAAGAGAGTTTGTAGAATGCCTCCGAGATGGATTCTTAGAGCAGCTTGTAATGGAGCCGACCAAAGAAAAGGCAATTCTGGATTTAGTGTTGTCCAATGAACCAGATATGATAAGAGAACTCGAGGTAAAGGAATTGCTTGGAGGTAGTGATCATAATATGATTAGTTTTAATCTGCAATTTGAGAAGGAGAAAGTTAAATCGGAAGTGTCAGTGATGCAGTTGAACAAAGGGGACTATGAAGGCATGAGAGGGGAGCTGGCCAAGGTAGACTGGAAAGGGATCTTAGCAGGAATGACGGTGGAACAGCAATGACAGGAATTTCTGGGCATAATCCGGAAGAAGCAGGATCATTTCATTCCAAAAAGGAAGAAAGATTCTAAGGGGAGTAGGAGGCAACCGTGGCTGACAAGAGAAATTAGGGATAGAATAAAACTAAAAGATAAGATGTATAACACAGCAAAGATTATCCAGAAGCCAGAGGATTGGGAAACCTTCATAGGACAACAGAAGGAAACAAAACAGGCAAAAAGATGAAGTGCGAAGGGAAGCTAGCCAGGAATATAAAGAAGGACAGTAAAAGCTTCTTTAAATATGTTAAGGGAAAAAGAGTAGCAAAGTCAAATGTGGGTCCCTTGAAGGCAGACACGGGTGAAATTATTATGGGTAACAAAGAAATGCAGAAGAGTTGAATAGGTACTTCGGATCTGTCTTCACTAAGGAAGACACAAACAATCTCCCAGATGTACTGGAGGACAGAGGATCTAAGGGTGGTAGAGGAACTTAAATACATTTTCATTAGGCGAGAAATAGTATTGGGTAGGCTAATGGGACTGAAGGATGATAAATCCCCTGGGCCTGATGGTCTGTAACACAGGGAGGTGGCTCTAGATATAGTGGACGCATTGGTGATCATTTTCCAATGCTCAATAGATTCAGGATCAGTTCCTGTGGATTTGAGGATAGCTAATGTTATCCCACTTTTCAAGAAAGGAGAGAGAGAGAGAAAACGGGGAATTACAGTTATCCTGACTTCGGTGATGGGAAAGATCATGGAGTCAATTATTAAAGAGGTAATAATGAAGCATTTGGATAGCAGTAAAAGGATTAGTCCAAGTCAACATGGATTTATGAAAGGGAAATCATGCTTGACTAATCTTCTGGATTTTTTTGAGGATGTGACAAGTAAAATGGATGAAGGGGAGCTAGTGGGTGCAGTGTATCTAGACCTTCAGAAAGCCTTTGATAAGGTCCTGCACGGGAGACTGGTGACTAAAATTAGAGCACATGGTCTTGCGGGTAGGGTGTTGACATGGATAGAAAATTGGTTGGCAGACCGGAAGCAAAGAGTAGGAGTGAACGGGTCCTTTTCAGAATGGCAGGCAGTGGTGAGTGGAGTGCCGCAAAGCTCGGTGTTGGGGTCGCAACTGTTTACCATATATACTAATGATTTGGAAGAGGGAATTAGGAGCAACACTAGCAAGTTTGTGGATGACACAAAGCTGTGTGGCAGTGTGAACTGTGAAGAGGATGTTAGGAGGTTGCAGGGTGACCTGGACAGATTGAGTGAGTGGGCAGATGTGTGGCAGATGCAGTATAATATAGATAAATGTGAGGTTATCCACTTTGGCAGCAAAAACAAGGGGGCAGGTTATTATCTCAATGGGGTTAGGTTAGGTAAGGGGGAGGTACAGCGAGACCTGGGTGTCCTTTTACACCGGTCACTGAAAGATGGCTTGCAGGTACAGCAGGCAGTGAAGAAAACTAATGGAATGTTGGCCTTCATAGCAAGAGGATTTCAGTATAGGCGTAAAGAGGTTCTTCTGCAGTTGTATAGGGCTCTGGTGAGACCACATCTGGAGTATTGTGTACAGTTTTTGTCTCCTAATTTGAGGAAGGACATCCTTGTGATTGAGGCAGTGCAGCGTTGGTTCACGAGATTGATCCCTGGGATGGCAGGGACTGTCATATGAGGAAAGATTGAAAAGACTAGGCTTGTATTCACTGGAGTTTAGAAGGATGAGGGGGAATCTTATAGAAACATATATAATTATAAAAGGGCTGGACAAGCTAGACGCAGGAAAAATGTCCCCAATTTTGGGTGAGTCCAGGGGCCACAGTCTTAGAATAAAGGGGAGGTCATTTAAGACTGAGGTGAGAAAAAACGTTTTCACCCAGAGAGTTGTGAATTTATGGAATTCCCTGCCACAGAGGGCAGTGGAGGCCAGATCACTGGATGGATTTAAGAGAGAGTTAGATAGAGCTCTAGGGGCTAGTGGAGTCAAGGGAAATGGGGAGAAGGCAGGCACGAGTTATTAATACGGGCCGATCAGCCATGATCACAATGGCCTCCTCCTGCACCTATTTTCTATGTTTCCATGCTTCTATGATCAATCGGAGGTGTCAGTGTTACAGTTGAATAAAGGGCACTATGTAGCCATGAGGGAGGAGCTGGCCAAAGTTGACTGGAAAATATCGTAGCAGGGATGACAGTGGAAGAACATTGGCAGGTATTTCTGGGAATAATACAGAAGGTGCAGGATCAGTTCATTCCAAAGAGGAAAAAATATTCCAAGGGGAGTAAGGGGTGACCGGGGCTGACAAGGGCCATCAGGGACAGTTTAAAAATAAAAGAGAAGAAGTGCAACGTAACAAAGATGAGCGGGAAGCAAGAGGATTGGGTAATGTTTAAAGAGCAACAGATGATAACTAAAAAGATAATACGGGGAGATAAGATGAGGTACGAAGGTAAGCTAGCCAAGAATATAAAGGAGGATAGTAAAAGCTTCATTAGGTATGTGAAGAGGAAAAAATTAGTTGAGACCAAAGTTGGACCCCTGAAGAATGAAAAATGTGAATTTATTATGGGGAACAAGGAAATTGCAGATGAGTTGAACAGGTACTTTGGATCCGTCTTCACTAAGGAGGACACAAACAATCTTCCTGATGTACTAGTGGCCAGAGGATCTGGGGTGACGGAGGAAATTAAGGAAATCCACATTAGGCAGGAAATGGTGTTGGGTAGACTGATGGGACTGAAGATTGATAATCCCCAGGGCCTGATGGTCCGCATCCCAGGCTACTTAAGGAAGTGGCTCTTGAAATTGTGGACACATTGGTGATAATTTTCCAATGTTCTATAGATTAAGGATCAGTTCATGTGGATTGGAGGGTAGCTAATGTTATCCCACTTTTTAAGAAAGGCGAGAGAGAGAAAATGGAATTATAGACCAGATAGCCTGACATCGGTGGTGGGGAAGTTGCCGGAGTCAATCATAAAAGATGAAATAGCAGCACATTTGGATAGCAGTAACAGGATCAGCATGGATTTATGAAGGGGAAATCGTGCTTGACTCATCTTCTGGAATTTTTTGAGGTATAACTAGGAAAATGGACAAGGGAGAATCAGTGGATGTAGTGTAGCTGGACTTTCAGAAAGCATTTGATTAGATTCCACATAGGAGATTAGTGGGCAAAATTAGGGCACATGGTTTTGGGGGTAGAGTGCTGACATGGATAGAAAATTGGTTGGCAGATTGGAAACAAAGAGTAGGGATTAACTGGTCCCTTTCAGAATGGCAGGCAGTGACTAGTGGGGTACCGCAAGGTTCGGCGCTGGGACCGCAGCTATTTACAACATACATTCATGATTTAGATAAAGGGATTCAAAGTAACATTAGCAAATTTGCATAAGACACAAAGCTGGGTGACAGTGTGAAATGTGAGGAGGATGCTATGAGAATGCAGGGTGACTTGGACAGGTTGGGTGAGTGGACAGATGCATGTCAGATGCAGTTTATTTTGGATAAATGTGAGGTTATCCACTTTGGTCGCAAAAACAGAAAGGCAGATTATTATCTCAATGATGTCAAGTTGGGAAAAGGGGAAGTATAACGGGATCTGGGGGTCCTTGTTCATCATTCACTGAAAGTAAGCATTCAGGTACAACAGGCAGCGAAGAAAGTGATTGGCATGTTAGCTTTCATAACAAGAGGATTTGAGTATAGGAGCAAAGATGTCCTTCTGCAGTTGTATCGGGCCCTGGTGACACCACACCTAGAGTATTGTGTGCAGTTTTGGACCCCTAATTAGAGGAAGGACATTATTGCTATTGAGGGAGTGCAGCGTAGGTTTACAAGGTGGCCCGATAAGTAGTTTGTTTTGGTCTAGCATCCATTTGCTGAGATGAAGTTATACTGGCCCTCCATTGCCCCAATGGGTGTTCAACAAGAAGAAGAACAGATGAACGAAGAGATGAGGTGACAAAAAGAAGAGATGAGGCAACAAGAAGAAGACTTGAGGCGATGAAAAGAACAGCGTGAAATCCGGTGGTCCTCGGTTGTGGAATTGATCCAACTGCTGATTCACTTAGAGCAGTTTTTCCTCTCAAACCAGAGTTCATCCCATTACAGAGAGACTCTATTTCATTGATCCATCTCTTTGATTTGACCATCGCCATCTTTGTGTCTAGGTACAGCTGTTCTTTTCATCGCCTCAACTCTTCTTCTTGTTGCCTCATCTCTTCTTTTTGTCGCCTCGTCTCTTCTTTCAACTGTTCTTCTTCTTGTTCAATATCATGTTTCTTCTTCAAGGCATCCGCTTCTATTGAGAGAGCGGCTAGATCAGCTTCAACTCCCAATCGAGCAGAAACCCTTGATACTGAACTGGCTATAGAATCAGATTTATATCTTGATCTTTGTCTAGATACGTTTGAGATACTATCTCGTGGTGTAATCTCCTCTTCCCATTCAGCATCTTGATGAGTAGCATCTCCTTCTCTGACATACGCTCTCTGTTTAACTTCAGCTAACCATCTCCTGGCATCTTCCTTGGAATCATCTAATAACTTCAACCTTTCCTCATACCACTGGGTGTGTCTGTCGCATTGTTCCTGAGATGGCTCTGAATCCAGCAGTGCATTATACTTATCTCCAAGCTCTTTACCGAAGCTGCATATCTGGCCTAACTCATCTTCCACCTTGTTCACGTTGTAATCTGATTCCATTTGTTCCTTCAGGCCATCAAACAGCTTTAGTATCTTCTTCCATAACTTGTTTCTTTCCTTCTCTGTTTCCTTCAGAAATACAACACGGGCCTTCTCAGTGAATTTAACTTGTCTCCTTGGTCTTTCATCGCTACCTTGTGGTTCCTCTGACTCACCTGTTCCTTCTTGCTTCATGGATTAAACAGGTCTTGGCAGATTGCCAAATCTTTAAATTGGACGAACAAAAACTTCTTCAATTTGCTTTGGTCTTGTTGATAAACATTGGAGCAGAATATTCCGAACATTAGATAAGAAAATATAACAAATTGGATTTTCAAACAACATCCACAATATCTTCGAAGTTAATAATTACGTTAGTTCAAAAGGAATGTGGCTTATCTTGACTTCAAAGCAACTCAAGGTCAGACATCTAGATTTCTCCAGACAGAGTGAAAGCTAGAAGAACTAGCTCTTCCAAGCTAGCAGAACTAGCTTTCAAATCTTCCTACACAGAAGCCGTTCAAATTAAAGCTTCCCAGCTTTATAAGTATAATAGTCGCTTCTACTCATGATTCCGTGATAATATCTTCATTCTTCAAATAAGTTGTGTCGCTGTCGGTAAACCTCTAAGCCAATCTCTGGCCGAGATCTATTGTCTTCAGTTCCTCTTCTGTAACCGGTCTTCTGGCTGACCCTCTCCCGAGATCCTAGCCAATTCTTCTGTCCCTCTTCTTTGGGACGTACCTCTCACCTCCTATCAGAGTTTAGCTTTTGACTCGATGTAGTGGCAGACAATTATATCGTTCCAGAGATCGCTCCGTTATCTCTCAAGCCCCTCTGGAGAAAACATGGTATTAGGAGAATGTTGTTTCGATACGCATGTAGGTTCTCCACGTCCTTCAGGTTCAAAGCTTCTTGAAAGATAAATCTTCATAACACAGTCTTTTGAGTAATAGTTTATTGTTGAAGAAAAACAGTAAGATATTCATCCAACCTTCTTCTTTTACACATACATTTAAAACTTTGTCAAACCTCAGCTTATCGCTTAGAAACGTTAGAAAACTTATATGGTCAAAAGCTAAACTCTCGGCCATCGTCCTCCGAACAAAACTAACTAGATAACAGCTTCTGTGCAAGAAGCCCAGCAACAAACATAATACATAATAAATCCCATCCACATAATTACAGGCAGACTAAAATTTAAAGGCAAATGCCATAATTAATGACACACAAAATAATGCCAAATGGCCACTACATGGCAGTGCTGGCTCGAAGAGCCGAATGACCTACTCCTGCACCTATTGTCTATTGTCTATTGTCTATAAATTAAAACTGAAAATGTTAGAAAATGCAGCAGGACAGGCAACATCTGTAGAAAGAGAAACAGATTAAAAATTTAAAATTTGCAGATCTGATAAAACTCAGAAACACAACGAACAATTCGACGCGAGTGATAGACTTCAAGAGTGAAATGGAAAACTGGCGGAATGGTTAAGCATGGAGCAGATGCAAGTCAATGGAGAGAAATATGAAGCAATATTACTTTGATAAGAAGAGAGAACTCAGGTGATATATTTGAAATGGTATAATTTTTAAAAGGTGTAGGAACAAAGAGACCAGAGATGCGTTAATCAATTCATTGAAAATATCAAAATAAGTTCATACATAAGTTTAAAAGTTATGCTAAAAGCATATGGTTCAATGGTGCTTTTATTGTCACGTATGCGAAGTGTAAATGCAGAGTGAAATTAATTTCTTACAAATAGTCCAGTAGAGTATTGCCATACCCAAGCACATCCCCAATTAGCAAATTGTACAGAAATAGTCCACTGATCCCGCATGCAAATGTTTTGGTGCCGTTTTGTGTACAATTCAAGTCCAAGTCCAGTCCACGCTCTAGATATTATGAGCAGACCTGTTCCAGGCTGTTGTGGGCCTCCAGCCATCTCCTCCCCTTGGACGTATGGATCGACCAGCGAACCAACGTCGTCACCTCGCCCGTCCACCTTTGTTCCCCATGGGTGCCCCTAACAGCTGAGCTTGAAAGCATGGTCAGACTAGACCCTGGTTCGTTCTCCTCTCCTTCTTGTCCTGCTCCTCGCCAGTTGCAGCCATCATCCTCGCCAGCTCCATCCTCCCAGTCTCTGGCCTTCAGGGGACGAGCAGGGGTCAGCTCGATGGGCTCGCCTTTCCAGGCCACAGTCTGCCGAATCCATCGAGCAGGGGCCAGCTTGGTGGCTGCCCCCTGCATGTTGCAGTCCACTGGGTCTTGCATTCAGTAGCAGGGTACCAGCTCAGCAGCTACCCCCTGTAGACCACGGTGCTCTGGGAGCTTCCATGCATTCAAGTGATGTGGAACAAATTTAATCAGCTGTTAGATACTATTTCTAGTATTGCAACTGGTTCTGGAAACACCACTTTAGAAAGGGTATTGAATCTTTGCGCAGAATGTGGAGGAAATGTGATATAATGTTACCTGGGAAATAGAGACAAGAGAAAACCCTTCTTGAAGCTAGGAATGTTAAGAAAAGGAGTTCATTATCAATAAGGGGTTTTGGATAAATTGCCTGACAACAGAATCTCACAAATGGCAGGATGCCCCGTGTATACCAAAAAACAGAAAGAACCAGGGATGAAAGCTGAAGATTATTAATGCATTATGAACTGGAGTATTCTGATTAATGTGTTGGTAGATGTAAATTTAATACTGATCACTTGAAAGGAAATTGGAGGATACATAAAAGAGTTATACAGATACAACACAGAAAGAGGATGTTTGGTCTCTGAATCCATGCTGATCATCAAGCACCCAATTTTCTGCACCATCCTTCTCTAAAATATATTATTCTCCCTACATTCCTATCAACTCCTCCCACATTCTACCACTCACCAACACACTGGAACAATTGATAATAGCCAATTAACCTGTTAACCATTGCATTTTACGATATGGAAGGAACCTGGAGCACCTGAAAAAAATCAGGAAGATTGTGCAAACTCTTTTTAAGGTCAGAATTGAATTTGGGTTACTGGTCCGGTGAGGTGACAGCTCTAGCAGCTATGTTACTGTGCTGTGTGTTTACAGGGTTTTGGAGTTTGAATGCAAAATGCAGATAAGTAGACATCTCTTTCAAAGATCTGGCACGTGCTCATTAAGATGAATGGCCTTTTTCTTTTGGCTGCTTTGTGACCTAAAATATGCTCCTGAACTGTGCATTTCATTTAATGTTGACATTGACAAAACACTGATAACCAGAAATTTAGATAAACGGTAAGATAGCATGGATGTAAATTCTGTAAGGAAGGTAAGTTGAATTCAAAGTCAATCAATACATTTCTACCATCCTCATAGGATACTGAAATGCCAACTATTAATCTGGTGTGAAGGTTATTGCTCATGTTGCCTCTATTTTTACCAATCATTTTAATTCTGTTCTCTTCTCCTTTTTCAGGATTGAAATGACCTGCTGCTACTCCAATTCCAAGGGCTCTGAGGTCACTGAAGTTGCTTATATGAGAACTATGGACTCTACTACTGATGGGGCAGGAGGTACTGGATGGGCTGAGTCAATATTGTTTTACTCTGTGCTCGAGTGTTTCTGTTTGATCTTTAATGGGCCTGTCCCACTTAGGCGACTTTTTAGGTGACTCTGCGGTCGCCACATGGTCGCCACATGTTCGCTAGTGGTCTCTGGTGAGCCCCTTCATGGTCGCAAGGAGTTCCCGCATTCTGGGAATTAGTCGCTGCCTCATTATGGCTGCCGCAATTTTTTCAACATGTTGAAACATTTTCTGCAACCAAAAATTGGATGCCATGGAGATTATCGAGAATCCTGGAGTCGTAGGTGCAGTTGTAGTGGGGTCACCAAGTAGTTGTAGGTAGTCGCAGGTAATTTTAGTTAATCGCCTTTGCTGACTGGTCAATTTCATTGACTCATTGCAAAATAGGTATGTAAACAACTGCACGTGGTGCGCTGTCATTCGAGTTGGCGGTCACACACAAGGAAGGAATGCACTGGATTTAAAGTCTGACTCTTTACATTTATTTCGATGAAGAAAACAAACACAAGCACTTCAAATGCACTGCATTTAAAAGGATATTATTTTTATACATTTTGATGAATCTAACACTAAAACAAGCAACACACTGAATTTAAAAGAACATTTTTATACATTTTGATGAATAAAAAAAATTAAAGAAAACACAAGCAATGCACTGAATTTAAGAGTATTATGTTTATACATTTTGATGAATGTAACAATAAAAACAAGCAATGCACTGCATTTAAAATAGTATTATTATTCTTTTTGATGAATCTAACACTAAAACGCAAGCAATGCACAGCATTTTCAGGCAGAATCTTTTTATATGTTTTGATGAAAAAACAGAAACAAGCAATACTTTTAAAAGAATATTTAAAAATATATATATTTTCATTAATCTAACAAACACAAAGGCAAGGAATGCACTGCATTTAGAACAAATATTTGAAAAAATATTTTTTTAATTTTAAGAAACACAAACTCAAGTAGTCCACTTCATTTAAAATTAAACTATTTCGGCAGGATGTGGATGTACCTGAAAAGGAAATTATCTTGTGGTCTGCAATGGGCTCTCCTCCTGGAGTGGTGGACTTCTGTGTGGGATGTTTGCTGCTGTTCTTCAAATCATGTCGTTCTGCCATGGTACTCTGCCTAGTTTTGATTTGTAGTAAGAGCAGAGATGGTCTCTCTGCTCTTTGGCACTCGTTTTTGCCCGTGTTTCCTGGCAATCTCTCCAGTGGCATCATAGGTGCAGCCTGTACGCCAATTCTCCATGAACCTGGTGTGATGTTTCCTGTCTAGTTGTCCACTCGGTCACCCTCCTCCATGGCTGCTGCTGCTGCTGCTGCTGCTGCTGCTGCACCTCTAGTACGAATCAGATTGTGGAGGACACATGCTGCGTACACAATTGTCTCCACATTCTTGGGCTCCTGCTCCATTGTAGTCAGCAAGCATCAAAATCTGCTGGCAAGGATGCCGAAGGCGTTTTTTGCGACCCTCCTAGCCCTGGACAGCCTGTAATTGAAAATCGTCTGCTCCCATGACCTGAGTGGGAAGGCATCATCAGCAACCAGTGTGCAGTGGATGTCAGGGTTGTCTTCTCCTGGCAGAGGTTCTCGATCAGGACAGCCTGCTGTTCCTTCTAGTGCTTTCCCAATGGTGGTCTCTTTCCAGATCCTACCATCTGTGACCCTGCCAGGTGTGCCCACATCCACAAACAGGAAGTTTTAGTTAGCATCCACCACAGCTAGGAGTACGATTGAATGGAATTTCTTGTAATTGAAGTATATTGAACCACCCTTGGGTGGACACCGGATGGCCACATGCTTGCTGTCCACTGCCCCACGTGTGCTTCAAGTTCCATCTTTTATCAAAGCCCTGCGCCACTCTCTACCAGTCATCTGGTGTACTAGGGCAGTCCATCACTTCATCTTCAAAAGCCTCACAAGTCTCTCGGACAATCTTTTCTGATGGTGTTGTGGGCCACAAGAAAGTTGTAGGAGAGGCTCTTGTACGAGTCTCCTGAAGCAAGGTAGCGGAGGGTGATGGCTAGGCACAGGCCTGGTTCCAGTGGCTTCCTCCGAGAGGTCTCCTTTTTTTCTCCAGGAGAGGGCCCACCATTGTCAACAGCTTGGGGTATTCTAGTAAAGTTTTTGAAAGCAGCCAAATCGCCTTCATGTAACACATTTATCAGGTTTTCATACTGGCCCAACCTGCATCTCCTATGGAAGAGGGGCTTCACCCACTGAGACCTCTTCTTGGGCTTCTTCTTCACACTTGTTCTTGTCCTTCTGCCTTCCGGCTATACAAGCAAAAGGGCTGTATTGTGTTGAGTGCAATTTCTCTATGAGTTCTTCCCTTGCATACATGGCTCTGAATGATTTTAAACCCCACCCTGCAAGCCATTTCGTGGTTAAATATCATTGTAAAATGACATCATTGTTTTGGTGGTGATTTTTACGCCTATAGAGTCGTAGCTTGATGCCTATAGGGTAGTAGCCTGTCGTAGCTTGAATTCTGTGGTCGTGGGTTTAATCGTCTGTGAGGCTAAGGTGATTGTCTTCAATTCCCAATATTGGGTCGCCGGTTGTCACGAGTGTATCGGCGATTAAGTCGTAGGTTTTCTTAGACATAGTCGTAGGATGGGGTAGGATACATAGGATAGGATACATTCAATTTTCGGCGATCCAACAAGACGATGACATTGTTTAAGAAGGAATATGTCCACTAGGACGCCTCTGCCTACAGCCTGCCGGTTTTTTCCCCTCTTTTTTTTATTTTAGTTTGTCTAAACTGTTTGTTTTGGGGATTCTTTCATTTTTCTATGTGGGGGAGGGGGGTAGGTTAAGGGGGAACCGTTTCCTAGTCACTTCCTGGCGAGGATGCGACTATTTCTCAAAGTCGCGTCCTCGACCCCCTCTTCGCGGCCTACCACTGGATCGGAGCAGCCTTTCCTATCTGAGACCGGGGACTGGACCAGAGCTTCGGCAGCGGCAGCGCGGCCCTGGATTTACCGTGGATCGCCGTTTGGAGGCCTGCTGCTCCAACATCGAGGAGCTGTAGTCGCGGAGCTCGCAACACGGGTGGCGCTGACCGACATTGCAAATTCCCTGGGGCCCTTTGCCGAGGACTGCCAGCATGAATCTCCGCCCGGCGCGGCCTGGGGACGTCGGGAGCCGCGGACTCTGTTAGGAAGCGGCCGATTCGGAGGTCCAAACCGCTGAGGTTGGCCTCCAGTCCTGACGTTGGAGTTCCGGCGAGCGGGCCTGAGCGGCAGGCTGCCCATAGCGGTGACTGCGGAGGGCTCCGGAGGCCCCAACCACGAGTGAACATCAAGGAAGATGACTGACTTTGGTGCCCTCCCTCACAGTGGGAAACATTTGATTCTGCTGTGTGGGGATGTTTTATGTTGAACTCTATCACTGGGATAGTGATGGGATAGTCGAGGATGGAGTTAAAGGGAAAGGGTTTCTTAAATGTGTGAGCAGAGAGACAGAGGGGTGTAAAATGAGGGTAGAAGCAATAGGTAGCAAGGTGAAAAGTAAAAGTGGCAGGCAGACAAATCCAGGGCAAAAATCAAAAAGGGCCACTTTTCAACATAATTGTACAAGGGGTAAGAGTGTTGTAAAAACAAGCCTGAAGGCTTTGTGTCTCAATGCAAGGAGCATTTGTAATAAGGTGGATGTTGAATGTGCAGATCGCTATTAATAACTATGATATAGTTAGGATCACGGAGACATGGCTCCAGGGTGACCAAGGCTGGGAGCTGAACATCCAGGGTTTATTCAATATTCAGGAGGGATATACAGAAAGGAAAAGGAGGTGGGGTAGCGTTGCTGGTTAGAGAGGAGATTAAAGCATTAGAAAGGAAGGACATTAGCTTGGAGGATGTGGAATTGATATGGGTAGAGCTGCGAAACACTAAGGTGCAGAAAACGCGAGTGGGTTGTGATTTGGCCACCTAACAGTAGTAGTGGAGTTGGGGATGGCATCTAACAAGAAATTGGAAATGCGTGCAACAAAGGTAAAATAATTATAATGGGTGACTTTAATTTACATAAAAATTGGGTGAATCAAACTGGCAGGGGTGCTGAGGAAGAGGATTTCTTGTAATGTATTGAGTAATGAGGAAGGGTTCGTTAGCATTCTTGTTGTGCGTGGCCCTTTGGGCAAGCGTGACCATAATATGGTTGAGTTCTTCAGTAGGATGGAGAGTGACATAATTAATTCAGAAACAAGGGTTATGTAAAGAAAGGTAACTTTGAGGGTATGAGATGTGAATTGGCCAAGATAGACTGGCAATTGATTCTTAAATGGTTGATGGTGGGTATGCAATTGAAGGCATTTAAAGACTGCATGAATGAACTACAACAATTGTTCATCCCAGTTTGGAAAAAGAATAAATCAGGGAAGGTAGTGCATCCGTGGATATCAAGGGATATCAGGGATAGTATCAAAACAAAAGATGAAGTATACAAATTAGCCAGAAAAAGCAGCCTACCAGAGGACTGGGAGAAATTCAGAGTCCAGCAGAGGAGGACAAAGGGCTTAATCAGGAAAGGGAAAATAGATTATGAAAGAAAACTGGCAGGGAACATAAAAACTGACTGCAAAGGTTTTTATAGATATGTGAAGAGAAAAAGATTAGTTAAAACAAATGTAGGTCCCTTGCAGTCTGAAACAGGTGAATTGATCATGGGGAACAAGGACATGGCAGACCAATTGAATAACTACTTTGGTTCTGTCTTCACTAAGGAAGACATAAATAATCTGCCGGAAATAGCAGGGGACCGGGGGTCAAATGAGATGGAGGAACTGAGTGAAATCCAGGCTAGCCGGGAAGTGGTGTTAGGTGAATTGAATGGATTAAATGCCGATAAATCCCCAGGGCCAGATAGGCTGCATCCCAGAGTACTTAAGGAAGTAGCCCCAGAAATAGTGGATGCATTAATGATAATTTTTCAAAACTCTAGATTCTGGAGTAGTTCCTGAGGATTGGAGGGTAGCTAATGTAGCCATACTTTTTAAAAAGGGAGGGAGAGAGAAAACGGGGAATTACAGACCAGTTAGTCTAACATCGGTAGTGGGGAAACTGCTAGAGTCAGTTATTAAAGATGGGATAGCAGCACATTTGGAAAGTGGTGAAATCATTGGACAAAGTCAGCATAGATTTACGAAAGGTAAATCATGACTGACGAATCTTATAGAATTTTTCGTAACTAGTAGAGTGGATAAGGGAGAAACAGTTGATGTGTTCTATCTGGAATTTCAGAAGGCTTTCGACAAGGTCCCACATAAGTGATTAGTATACAAACTTAAAGCACACGGTATTGGGGGTTCAATATTGATGTGGAAAGAGAACTGGCTGGCAGACAGGAAGCAAAGAGTAGGAGTAAATGGGTCATTTTCACAATGGCAGGCAGTGACTAGTGGGGTACTGCAAGGCTCAGTGCTGGGAACCCAGCTATTTACAATATATATTAATGATTTGGATGAGGGAATTGAATGCAACATCTCCAAGTTTGCGGATGACACGAAGCTGGGGGGCAGTGTTAGCTGTGAGGAGGATGCTAGGAGGCTGCAAGGTGACTTGGATAGGCTGGGTGAGTGGGCAAATGCATGGCAGATGCAGTATAATGTGGATAAATGTGGGGTTATCCACTTTGGTGGCAAAAACAGGAAAGTAGACTGTTATCTGAATGGTGGCCGATTCGGAAAAGGGGAGATGCAACGAGACCTGGGTGTCATGGTACACCAGTCATTGAAAGTAGGCATGCAGGTACAGCAGGCAGTGAAGAAAGCGAATGGTATGTTAGCATTCATAGCAAAATAATTTGAGTTTAGGGGCAGGGAGGTTCTACTGCAGTTGTACAGGATATTGGTGAGACCACACCTGGAGTATTGTGTACAGTTTTGGTCTCCCAATCTGAGAAAAGACATTCTTGCCATAGAGTGAGTACAGAGAAGGTTCACCAGACTGATTCCTGGGATGTCAGGACTTTCATATGAAGAAAGACTGGATAGACTCGGCTTGTACTCGCTAGAATTTAGAAGATTGGGGGGGTTGTTATAGAAACTTACAAAATTCTTAAGGGGTTGGACAGGCTAGATGCAGGAAGATTGTTCCAGATGTTGGGGAAGTCCAGAACAAGGGGTCACAGTTTAAGGATAAGGGGGAAATCTTTTAAGACCGAGATGAGGAAAACATTTTTCACACAGAGTTGTGAATCTCTGGAATTCTCTGCCACAGAAGGTAGTTGAGGCCAGTTCATTAGCTATATTTAAGAGGGAGTTAGATGTGGCCCTTGTAGCTAAATGTATCAGGGAGAATGGAGAGAAGGCAGGTACAGGATACTGAGTTGGATGATCAACCATGATCATATTGAATAGCGGTGCAGGCTCGAAGGGCCGAATGGCCTACTCCTGCACCTATTTTCTATGTTTCTATGCTTCTATGTTTCTACCGCGTGTGGTGTTCTTTATATTATTGTATGGCTATATGGTGATGACATTTCACTATGCCAACTGGCACATGTGACAAATAAATGTATCTTGTAGGTACACAAAATTGCTGGAGGAACTCAGCGGGTGCAGCAGCATCTATGGAGCGAAGGAAATAGGCGACGTTTCGGGCCGAAACCCTTCCTCAAATGTATCTTGTATCTTGTATCAGATGCTGGCAAATCGAAGGTAGACAAAAATGCTGGAGAAACTCAGCGGGTGATTTTCTCCAGCATTTTTGACTACCAACAAGACTATGACAGTCACCGGCAGTCCTCTAAAAAGTCGCCTAAGTGGGACAGGCCCATAAGTGTCCCTTGAAGAGAATTGAGCTGCTCAGTACCTTCCTGGATGCTCCTCTACTGTGTTGAGTAGTAATGAGTCAAAAAAGATGTGGTGACAATTTTGAAACATTTTCTTTCTGTTTTCTGGGAACCTTCATTCTGTGAAGGTGCCCAGAACAGTGTGTCTGATTCCAGAACCATATATCAATCATCCAGATTATGTATAGATACAAAATGCTGGAGTAACTCAGCAGGACTGGCAGCATCTCTGCATTCCTTCTCTCCAGAGATGCTGTCAGTCCCACTCCAGCATTTTGTGTCTATCTACGGTTTAAATTTGCATCTACAGTTCCTTCTGACACATGCAGATTATGTAGTCTGCCCATTAGGTCTGGCTAATTATTACGAGATTTTCCATGCTTGGAATATTGGCCTGGGAGAGGAAACTAGTGTTAGCATGGTCATTCTGCTGGTGGTTGAGCCATGCTTTATTAAGTACTGTATATTGTTTTTGAACATATACCCACCACTGGCTTAATCATGATTAATCCACAGTAAATCTCCAGATTTGCCCATTATGACGAAGAGTGGAATATATGCAATTTTTCCCAGACTGTTGGCACTTCTCCCGTTTTCTAATGACGATTGAAGAATCTTGACCAGCATAATGTCTTCAACTTCTGCATTGATTTCCCTCAGTAATCCTAGATGCATCCCATCCAGCTTAGGTGACATCCCTGGAATCATGTACCTATTCAGCACTCAAGAAATTACTAAAATCCTTTGCCATATTGTTCTCCCTTAAGAACTTCCTGAATATCCATATTGAGCAGGTTATCAATCTTTTCCCTCCTAATGTCTCATAGTGAACTTTTATTTTATAGAGAATGTATTGTGTCAATGGATGTTGTTAAATTAATGTAGCTGAAAGTATTAACTTGAGCCCTAAACAAGCTGCGTATTATAAATTATCTGTTGCTTTCACAATTCTAAAGGTACTGCTAAGATCCATTGTTCTCATTTCTTGGCTGCCGAAAGACATGTTAAGCAGCAATTAAAGGTAAACATGCAAATTTCTTCCTGGTTCCCTTCCAGTTTACATTGTGCTAACAATGCCTGCCATTGAGTAGCAAACCAATTTGGCAGAGGTCCAGCATAAAGTAGCAATGTTACAAAATTTTGAGATTTTAAAAATCAAGTCTGCAATTTATCCCATCAGATAAAGCATAAAAATAAGTTTAATTTGACACCTAATTCACTTTCATATCTCAAGTATTTAAAAAGTTATGGCCATTTTCATACTCTGAAATTAGCATCTTGTTCCCTATTGATTTTCTATGGAGATAACAAAAAAGCTGTGATCGTGGACAGACAAAAGCCCATAACTTTCTTAAAAATTAAGGGAACTGAATGAAATTTTCAGTTATCATAGATTGAAGCATGCTGAAACAAATATAAAATAATCTTACTTGGATGACCTGAAATTAAAGCATATAATTAGTTAGTTACCCAATTGTAGCTAATTCCAAACTTCAATTACTAGATCTAAACATCTATCTATGTCTTAATAAATGATTAACATTTTTAAATAGCCTGTGTCCAAATAATATTCACAAATAATTCACAATAAAACATGATTTTTAAATCTCATTTACATTAATTTATAGGCCAAATGGAAGGAATTTAGTGTTTAATTGCTGTAAATTAAAGTCCATTTAAATCAGCTTTCTAGTGGGATCCTGTGAATGCGCTGGTTTAGAATGTTCACATTGCGGTGGATTTGTGCCCTCAAATGCCCAGAAAAATACTGCGGGATATAATGGGCCCAAAATGAGCTACTCGCAACTTTAAACTTTGTATAAAGAGATCTTAAGAAGCCTTTTTTAACGTAAAAATATACAGCCTACCTTCCGTTTTCGCCTGTATGAGATCCGGTCGGTTGTCGGCGGTCGGGGGTTTAGAGGTTAATTTTTAAACTACTATAACAAGTAAGGAAAGCCCTTAAAACTAATAATAGCTCAAGCGAGGGAATCTTCCAGCGATTTTTCGTTAATAATCAACTAGGCTGAAAAACCGCGATTTGAACAGCATAGAGAAAATCACGTTTTAAACCGGCCCCCCCCTAAACGGCGCCAAAATCGCGCACACGGGCTGGGACAGATTTTCAGCGACGCTTCAGGTAGGCTTTGCAACGTACCTACATAAAGCAAACCAAAATAAATTGTAAGTAGGAACTCTGCTCTTTAAATCCATCCCAGAAGTACAACAGGTTGCATTTTGGAAGTTGTTTGGTTGAGAAGGATTCAAACATCTGAACATTATTGCAGGTTGGTTTTAAGGCCATCATCTGAGTAGAATACAGAACTGCAAATATCCTTGATAAGTTATGGGACATCCCTTTAATCTCATGAACTGTACTTGAGTTGGATACAGTGACAAACAAATCCTAAATCAATGTAATCTAAATCAATATAAATCAAAGGGGTAGAGGAACTCAACGGGTCAGGCAGTATCTGTAGAGCGAATGGACAGGTGATGCTTCAAGTCGTGACCCTTCCTCCGACTGACTGGAGGAACATAACCTCACATTCATTTTGAGTAGCTTATAACCCAAAATTAGGAACATTGAATGTAGGAAGGAATTGCAGATGCTGGTTTAAACCAAAGATAGACACAAACATCTGGAGTAACTCAGCAGGACAGGCAGCAACTCTGGATAGAAGGAATGGACGTTGTTTTGGGTCAGAAGAAGTCTTGACCCATTCCTTTTCCCCAGAGATGCAGCCTGTCCCTCTGAGTTACTCCAGCTTTTTGTGTCTATCTTCAGTACGAACATTGAATTCTCCCATTTCAAGTAATATCCCACATTCCTTCTCTCTTTCCAGTGCTCCTCACCCCATTGCACTCCCATTTCTCTCACTACCACCCATCCCACCAGTCATCCCGCTCCTTTCTGCTCCTGTGTTCACTCATCTCTCGCCCCTGAGTTTCTCATTTCCCTTTTACCTCCCCCCCTGCCTCCTCCCCCAGTCCCATTTCACCTATATCCCTCCCTGTGGCCTCACATTTCAGTCTCTTCTCTCCTTACCTTACACCCTAATTTCAACATGATGTTGACATTACATGCACAGCATAAGGAAAACATTCCACAATATTTGTGCTATTTAAAAAATAACCATACAGAGAACTACTTCATAGATGTGCAGAGTATCCACTTGTTGTACAAGCATTTGCAAAGTACCACATCAGAAAAAAAAGAGTATTTAATTATTCTAAACTAGCATTTCATTGTTTATATAATGTATAAGCTGGAAGGAAAACAGGAGTAAATGTGAAAATGTACCTTTAATTTTTGCTTCACATGCCAAAAATTGTGAACAATTAATTTATGTGTAACCTTGAGAAATGTGAAATGTGAAACAGATAAATTATAATACAATTAAGCTGAGCCTTGTTTAAGGATCAGCTTAATGTTCTCAGCTACATTCATATAACAATTCCCATTTACATAACTCCTTCACTGTAAGATAAAATTTCCCTGTTGAACCAATGAATCAGACATTAAAAGGGAAATGATTGATAGCCTTATCAATATGGATATTTAGCAAGTTTATAATAGAGGAGAATAATAATAATATAATAATAATAATATTTTTATTTTCATTGCACATAGGTGCAACGAGATTTGGCATGCAGCTTCCATCCGATGTCATAACTTAAACTAATAAAATTTAAATACCCCGAGAAACATGGTTTAAAAAAAAAGAACAGTAAAACAGTAAAACAGTCTAAAGTGCAAATATGTCTGTGCCGGGTCGATGTGCGACGTGACCATCTGAGGGAGACAGTTCATGGAGGTGGGTGGCACTCAGCAGGGCCAGTTCAGAGCAGCTATAGCTCTGGGGATGAAGCTGTTCCTGAGTCTGGAGGTGCGGGGTAGAAGGCCTTGTAATGTCTGCCAGAAGGTAGGAGTTCGAGCAGACTATTACAAGGGTGTGAGGAGTCTTTGTGGATGCTGACTGCCTTCCTGAGGCATCGTGTATAGTTGATGCCCTCCAAGGCTGGTAGCTGTGTCCCAATAATCTTCTGCGCTCTGTGGACGATGCGCTGAAGAGCTCTTCTCTCCGCCTCCATGCAGCTGAGATACCACACAGAGATGCCATATGTTAGTATGCTTTCTGTGACGCAGCGGTAGAAGGTTGTCAGCAGCTGTTGGGGCAGACCAGTCTTTTTCAATGTTCTCAGGAAGAACAGTCGTTGCTGTGCCTTCTTGACCAGCGCAGCGGTGTTGGTGGACCATGTGAGGTCCACTGCAATGAGTGTGCCCAGAAACCTAAAGCTGAACACTCTCTCCACACTGTCCCCGTTGATAGAGATTGCAGCTTATTCCCCATTATGTGTCCTCCTGAAGTTGATTATCAGCTCCTTGGTCTTGGAGGTGTTTAGGGACAAGTTGTTACGATAGCACCAGTCCGCTAGGTTCTGCACCTCTGCTCTGTAGTTTGTTTCATCACCGTTAGTGATCAGCCCGATCACCGTTGTGAAGGATGTTAGTAATTTCCTGTGTACTGACTAGGTACATGAGAACATGGAACATCAAAATGATATGTAATCATAGATGTGACAATTCTTAATTGGAGAATACTATAGTGTTTATTTGTGAGGATAAATATAGGTATTCTGATCCCATCATCAACATTAGTCCCTCTGAACAACTGCTTTGAAATTTGGGCTTATTTTTTATTATTTCATAATTAATATCTAATATACCTAGTTTGCCCAGTCTGAAAGAATGATCATCAATCAAGCCAAATGTATTAACAGTAGACTACGGCACAATACAAAGTGCCTCTCAATGCTTACCATTCAAATCATCAAAGGATAAATTGAACTCGTAATTTAATTGCAATAAACAATATCTGTAATAGTGCACATAAACATATTATTTTCAAATCAATATGCAACATTGAATATTAGACCATCACGATTAAGTCAGCCAACCAAATATTATACTGGTTGATTTTTGTGTTTGTTTGGCAGCATATTATCACTCTACTTTGAATATCCAAATTTGAATGATGATCTCAGCAAGGTCAAGTGCCAAGGGTATATTCATTTATAGATTTTGAACCATGGCTGTCTTGTGGGTGAAGTGAGCATAAAGTTATGAATTATTTTCCAGGGGTACACTGGCCATGACATGGCTTAATTCTGTTTGTGAAGTTGAGTTTCTGCTTTTGAGTGAATCATCTTTTGAACTTTCTGTTTTTTCAATTGCAGCATGGAGGACACAGTGGTAGAATTGCTTCCTTTGATCCAAGATCTTCAGTTTCCTCCCACGCTCCAAAGACGTACAGGTTTGTAGGTTAATTGACTTGGTATAAATATAAATTGTCCCCAGTGTGTGTGTAGGATAGGGTTAATTTGCGGGGATTCACTGGTCAGTGCAGACTTGGTGGGCCAAAGGGCCTGTTTCAGCACTATCTCTAAACTAAATTAAACTGGAGGGATACAGGCCAAAC
Organism: Amblyraja radiata; assembly: GCF_010909765.2. NCBI lineage: Eukaryota > Metazoa > Chordata > Chondrichthyes > Rajiformes > Rajidae > Amblyraja > Amblyraja radiata. The sequence goes on from NC_045961.1 coordinate 61,113,195, forward strand.
GCAGGCAGGTGAGACTAGTGTTGATGCGACATGTTGTTCGGTGTAGGCAAGTTCGGCCGAAGGGCCTGTTTCCATGCTGTATGACTATGACTCTAATTATCTTCATTCCTTCCTAACTTAAGGTACTTCTATGTTGCTTGTTACACTATGCTTGGAATTAAGAACTATTTCAGTCCTATAAACACATGTCAACATCTAATGATGTTAACATAAGTAATGAGTCGACATAACAGACCATTATACATGTTTGGACAGTTTAAATGATATCAATTAACAGCTGATAGTTTGATAGAGAACAATTAAGTGGTTGAATACCTTATCCAACTACTTAATTGCTTCTTCTATTTTTCTGATTAATACTTATCCTTTCCATGGAGTCATCAGATTTTCATGTAGATTTTTCAAGGGATATTACAAAAAAAATCAACATTTTAATTGTGGCTCTGCATCAACTAGTATACTAATAAATTTGAACTGTAAATTATTTTATTATTTGCCAAGTATATAGTGCTTTTTGTAGAATAAGCTATATTTATCAAAAAAATTCTTCCATCAATATAGCCAACACTTCTGCTTTGATTATATGACCAATCAACTTCTAATATAATAAACTAATAGCCAAAATGTTTTATTTTAATTCTATAAACATGAATATCTTTTTAAAAACTTTTTTAAAGTGTCTATATATTGTATTGGTGCTTACTGTAATAATAAAAAGCACTGCATGCAGATATGAAAAACATAACATGATCAAAGCAATTTGATTCATTATTTTATACAAAATCTAATTAATAGATGCATTGTAAAACATTGGTCTCAACCCTGAAAGTGACAAACTACAATAACTCACTATAGAATAATCTTTAAGACGGGCTATGGCAAAAGACTTTGATGATATACTGAATGATCAGCTGGGAAAGCCAGAAACAAGAATGGAAGTCGGGAATAAAGAAATTTGTGGAAAAATTGACATTCTACAAGTTTGCATCGAAGAGGTAAATACCGTTTAGAAAGAAGAAATCAAACGGGTTGAAGAAGATCTCAGCAAAAAGTTGGAGCCCATTCTCCTCACTTCAAAAAAAACAAAACAAAGCTATCAGAGAACTTGAAGTTACTACTACGGACATCTCTGACACAACGCAAAGGCTGAAGGAAGATCTAGACCGTGTTTCTGGGCAACTGGCCAGAATGTTCGACAAATGCCTAGATCTTGAAGCCAAACGCCAAAACTTAAGAATTGTTGGAGTGAAGGATGGGAAGGAAAGTGGAAAAGACTCTCGGGTCTTCACTGCCAACCTACTTCAACATGTATTTGATCTGCCTGAGAGTCCTAAAATTAATCAAGCACATCGAGTCCAGAGAGCCCGATCAGTGTTGTAGCCCCACCAAGACAGATTATTCTTAAACTACACGACACAGCAGTTCTTGAAGATATCATGAAGAAAGTGACAACCGCAGGAACCCTGTTGTTTGAAGGAGAAAATATAAGATTCTTCAGAGATTATCCAGCAGAGGTGGTCAAGAAGCGAGCTCTCTTCACCAAGACACGTCTTATTCTCAGACATTCCAGGCCTGAGATATGGAATAATGTATCCTGCCAAATTAAGGGTCACATACGAAGGATCGGAATGTTTCTTTATCGACCCAGAAGATGCATTTTGAACATATACCCACCACTGGCTTAATCATGATTAATCCACAGTAAATCTCCAGATTTGCCCATTATGACGAAGAGTGGAATATATGCAATTTTTCCCAGACTGTTGGCACTTCTCCCGTTTTCTAATGACGATTGAAGAATCTTGACCAGCATAATGTCTTCAACTTCTGCATTGATTTCCCTCAGTAATCCTAGATGCATCCCATCCAGCTTAGGTGACATCCCTGGAATCATGTACCTATTCAGCACTCAAGAAATTACTAAAATCCTTTGCCATATTGTTCTCCCTTAAGAACTTCCTGAATATCCATATTGAGCAGGTTATCAATCTTTTCCCTCCTAATGTCTCATAGTGAACTTTTATTTTATAGAGAATGTATTGTGTCAATGGATGTTGTTAAATTAATGTAGCTGAAAGTATTAACTTGAGCCCTAAACAAGCTGCGTATTATAAATTATCTGTTGCTTTCACAATTCTAAAGGTACTGCTAAGATCCATTGTTCTCATTTCTTGGCTGCCGAAAGACATGTTAAGCAGCAATTAAAGGTAAACATGCAAATTTCTTCCTGGTTCCCTTCCAGTTTACATTGTGCTAACAATGCCTGCCATTGAGTAGCAAACCAATTTGGCAGAGGTCCAGCATAAAGTAGCAATGTTACAAAATTTTGAGATTTTAAAAATCAAGTCTGCAATTTATCCCATCAGATAAAGCATAAAAATAAGTTTAATTTGACACCTAATTCACTTTCATATCTCAAGTATTTAAAATGTTATGGCCATTTTCATACTCTGAAATTAGCATCTTGTTCCCTATTGATTTTCTATGGAGATAACAAAAAAGCTGTGATCGTGGACAGACAAAAGCCCATAACTTTCTTAAAAATTAAGGGAACTGAATGAAATTTTCAGTTATCATAGATTGAAGCATGCTGAAACAAATATAAAATAATCTTACTTGGATGACCTGAAATTAAAGCATATAATTAGTTAGTTACCCAATTGTAGCTAATTCCAAACTTCAATTACTAGATCTAAACATCTATCTATGTCTTAATAAATGATTAACATTTTTAAATAGCCTGTGTCCAAATAATATTCACAAATAATTCACAATAAAACATGATTTTTAAATCTCATTTACATTAATTTATAGGCCAAATGGAAGGAATTTAGTGTTTAATTGCTGTAAATTAAAGTCCATTTAAATCAGCTTTCTAGTGGGATCCTGTGAATGCGCTGGTTTAGAACGTTCACATTGCGGTGGATTTGTGCCCTCAAATGCCCAGAAAAATACTGCGGGATATAATGGGCCCAAAATGAGCTACTCGCAACTTTAAACTTTGTATAAAGAGATCTTAAGAAGCCCTTTTTAACGGTAAAATATACAGCCTACCTTCCGTTTTCCCCTGTATGAGATCCGGTCGGTTGTCGGCGGTCGGGGGTTTAGAGGTTAATTTTTAAACTACTATAACAAGTAAGGAAAGCCCTTAAAACTAATAATAGCTCAAGCGAGGGAATCTTCCAGCGATTTTTCGTTAATAATCAACTAGGCTGAAAAACCGCGATTTGAACAGCCTAGAGAAAATCGCGTTTTAAACCGGCCCCCCTCTAAACGGCGCCAAAATCGCGCACACGGGCTGGGACAGATTTTCAGCGACGCTTCAGGTAGGCTTTGCAACGTACCTACATAAAGCAAACCAAAATAAATTGTAAGTAGGAACTCTGCTCTTTAAATCCATCCCAGAAGTACAACAGGTTGCATTTTGGAAGTTGTTTGGTTGAGAAGGATTCAAACATCTGAACATTATTGCAGGTTGGTTTTAAGGCCATCATCTGAGTAGAATACAGAACTGCAAATATCCTTGATAAGTTATAGGGACATCCCTTTAATCTCATGAACTGTACTTGAGTTGGATACAGTGACAAACAAATCCTAAATCAATGTAATCTAAATCAATATAAATCAAAGGGGTAGAGGAACTCAACGGGTCAGGCAGTATCTGTAGAGCGAATGGACAGGTGATGCTTCAAGTCGTGACTCTTCCTCCGACTGACTGGAGGAACATAACCTCACATTCATTTTGAGTAGCTTATAACCCAAAATTAGGAACATTGAATGTAGGAAGGAATTGCAGATGCTGGTTTAAACCAAAGATAGACACAAACATCTGGAGTAACTCAGCAGGACAGGCAGCAACTCTGGATAGAAGGAATGGACGTTGTTTTGGGTCAGAAGAAGTCTTGACCCATTCCTTTTCCCCAGAGATGCAGCCTGTCCCTCTGAGTTACTCCAGCTTTTTGTGTCTATCTTCAGTACGAACATTGAATTCTCCCATTTCAAGTAATATCCCCCATTCCTTCTCTCTTTCCAGTGCTCCTCACCCCATTGCACTCCCATTTCTCTCACTACCACCCATCCCACCAGTCATCCCGCTCCTTTCTGCTCCTGTGTTCACTCATCTCTCGCCCCTGAGTTTCTCATTTCCCTTTTACCTCCCCCCCTGCCTCCTCCCCCAGTCCCATTTCACCTATATCCCTCCCTGTGGCCTCACATTTCAGTCTCTTCTCTCCTTACCTTACACCCTAATTTCAACATGATGTTGACATTACATGCACAGCATAAGGAAAACATTCCACAATATTTGTGCTATTTAAAAAATAACCATACAGAGAACTACTTCATAGATGTGCAGAGTATCCACTTGTTGTACAAGCATTTGCAAAGTACCACATCAGAAAAAAAAGAGTATTTAATTATTCTAAACTAGCATTTCATTGTTTATATAATGTATAAGCTGGAAGGAAAACAGGAGTAAATGTGAAAATGTACCTTTAATTTTTGCTTCACATGCCAAAAATTGTGAACAATTAATTTATGTGTAACCTTGAGAAATGTGAAATGTGAAACAGATAAATTATAATACAATTAAGCTGAGCCTTGTTTAAGGATCAGCTTAATGTTCTCAGCTACATTCATATAACAATTCCCATTTACATAACTCCTTCACTGTAAGATAAAATTTCCCTGTTGAACCAATGAATCAGACATTAAAAGGGAAATGATTGATAGCCTTATCAATATGGATATTTAGCAAGTTTATAATAGAGGAGAATAATAATAATATAATAATAATAATATTTTTATTTTCATTGCACATAGGTGCAACGAGATTTGGCATGCAGCTTCCATCCGATGTCATAACTTAAACTAATCAAATTTAAATACCCCGAGAAACATGGTTTAAAAAAAAAGAACAGTAAAACAGTCTAAAGTGCAAATATGTCTGTGCCGGGTCTATGTGCGACGTGACCATCTGAGGGAGACAGTTCATGGAGGTGGGTGGCACTCAGCAGGGCCAGTTCAGAGCAGCTATAGCTCTGGGGATGAAGCTGTTCCTGAGTCTGGAGGTGCGGGGTAGAAGGCCTTGTAATGTCTGCCAGAAGGTAGGAGTTCGAGCAGACTATTACAAGGGTGTGAGGAGTCTTTGTGGATGCTGACTGCCTTCCTGAGGCATCGTGTATAGTTGATGCCCTCCAAGGCTGGTAGCTGTGTCCCAATAAACTTCTGCGCTCTGTGGACGATGCGCTGAAGAGCTCTTCTCTCCGCCTCCGTGCAGCTGAGATACCACACAGAGATGCCATATGTCAGTATGCTTTCTGTGGTGCAGCGGTAGAAGGTTGTCAGCAGCTGTTGGGGCAGACCAGTCTTTTTCAATGTTCTCAGGAAGAACAGTCGTTGCTGTGCCTTCTTGACCAGCGCAGCGGTGTTGGTGGACCATGTGAGGTCCACTGCAATGAGTGTGCCCAGAAACCTAAAGCTGAACACTCTCTCCACACTGTCCCCGTTGATAGAGATTGCAGCTTATTCCCCATTATGTGTCCTCCTGAAGTTGATTATCAGCTCCTTGGTCTTGGAGGTGTTTAGGGACAAGTTGTTACGATAGCACCAGTCCGCTAGGTTCTGCACCTCTGCTCTGTAGTTTGTTTCATCACCGTTAGTGATCAGCCCAATCACCGTTGTGAAGGATGTTAGTAATTTCCTGTGTACTGACTAGGTACATGAGAACATGGAACATCAAAATGATATGTAATCATAGATGTGACAATTCTTAATTGGAGAATACTATAGTGTTTATTTGTGAGGATAAATATAGGTTTTCTGATCCCATCATCAACATTAGTCCCTCTGAACAACTGCTTTGAAATTTGGGCATATTTTTTATTATTTCATAATTAAAAGCTAATATACCTAGTTTGCCCAGTCTGAAAGAATGATCATCAATCAAGCCAAATGTATTAACAGTAGACTACGGCACAATACAAAGTGCCTCTCAATGCTTACCATTCAAATCATCAAAGGATAAATTGAACTCGTAATTTAATTGCAATAAACAATATCTGTAATAGTGCACATAAACATATTATTTTCAAATCAATATGCAACATTGAATATTAGACCATCACGATTAAGTCAGCCAACCAAATATTATACTGGTTGATTTTTGTGTTTGTTTGGCAGCATATTATCACTCTACTTTGAATATCCAAATTTGAATGATGATCTCAGCAAGGTCAAGTGCCAAGGGTATATTCATTTATAGATTTTGAACCATGGCTGTCTTGTGGGTGAAGTGAGCATAAAGTTATGAATTATTTTCCAGGGGTACACTGGCCATGACATGGCTTAATTCTGTTTGTGAAGTTGAGTTTCTGCTTTTGAGTGAATCATCTTTTGAACTTTCTGTTTTTTCAATTGCAGCATGGAGACACAGTGGTAGAATTGCTTCCTTTGATCCAAGATCTTCAGTTTCCTCCCACGCTCCAAAGACGTACAGGTTTGTAGGTTAATTGACTTGGTATAAATATAAATTGTCCCCAGTGTGTGTGTAGGATAGGGTTAATTTGCGGGGTTCACTGGTCAGTGCAGACTTGGTGGGCCAAAGGGCCTGTTTCAGCACTATCTCTAAACTAAATTAAACTGGAGGGATACAGGCCAAACGCAGGCAGGTGAGACTAGTGTTGATGCGACATGTTGTTCGGTGTAGGCAAGTTCGGCCGAAGGGCCTGTTTCCATGCTGTATGACTATGACTCTAATTATCTTCATTCCTTCCTAACTTAAGGTACTTCTATGTTGCTTGTTACACTATGCTTGGAATTAAGAACTATTTCAGTCCTATAAACACATGTCAACATCTAATGATGTTAACATAAGTAATGAGTCGACATAACAGACCATTATACATGTTTGGACAGTTTAAATGATATCAATTAACAGCTGATAGTTTAATAGAGAACAATTAAGTGGTTGAATACCTTATCCAACTACTTAATTGCTTCTTCTATTTTTCTGATTAATACTTATCCTTTCCATGGAGTCATCAGATTTTCATGTAGATTTTTCAAGGGATATTACAAAAAAAATCAACATTTTAATTGTGGCTCTGCATCAACTAGTATACTAATAAATTTGAACTGTAAATTATTTTATTATTTGCCAAGTATATAGTGCTTTTTGTAGAATAAGCTATATTTATCAAAAAAATTCTTCCATCAATATAGCCCACACTTCTGCTTTGATTATATGACCAATCAACTTCTAATATAATAAACTAATAGCCAAAATGTTTTATTTTAATTCTATAAACATGAATATCTTTTAAAAAACTTTTAAAAAGTGTCTATATATTGTATTGGTGCTTACTGTAATAATAAAAAGCATTGCATGCAGATATGAAAAACATAACATGATCAAAGCAATTTGATTCATTATTTTATACAAAATCTAATTAATAGATGCATTGTAAAACATTGGTCTCAACCCTGAAAGTGACAAACTACAATAACTCACTATAGAATAATCTTTAAGACGGGCTATGGCAAAATACTTTGATGATATACTGAATGATCAGCTGGGAAAGCCAGAAACAAGAATGGAAGTCGGGAATAAAGAAATTTGTGGAAAAATTGACATTCTACAAGTTTGCATCGAAGAGGTAAATACCGTTTAGAAAGAAGAAATCAAACGGGTTGAAGAAGATCTCAGCAAAAAGTTGGAGCCCATTCTCCTCACTTCAAAAAAACAAAACAAAGCTATCAGAGAACTTGAAGTTACTACTACGGACATCTCTGACACAACGCAAAGGCTGAAGGAAGATCTAGACCGTGTTTCTGGGCAACTGGCCAGAATGTTCGACAAATGCCTAGATCTTGAAGCCAAACGCCAAAACTTAAGAATTGTTGGAGTGAAGGATGGGAAGGAAAGTGGAAAAGACTCTCGGGTCTTCACTGCCAACCTACTTCAACAGGTATTTGATCTGCCTGAGAGTCCTAAAATTAATCAAGCACATCGAGTCCAGAGAGCCCGATCAGTGTTGTAGCCCCACCAAGACAGATTATTCTTAAACTACACGACACAGCAGTTCTTGAAGATATCATGAAGAAAGTGACAACCGCAGGAACCCTGATGTTTGAAGGAGAAAATATAAGATTCTTCAGAGATTATCCAGCAGAGGTGGTCAAGAAGCGAGCTCTCTTCACCAAGACACGTCTTATTCTCAGAGACATTCCAGGCCTGAGATATGGAATAATGTATCCTGCCAAATTAAGGGTCACATACGAAGGATCGGAATGTTTCTTTATCGACCCAGAAGATGCATTTAAATATGCGCAAGAGTTAAAAAAAGGACCTAAAAGGATAAGTAGAATGACATGGCTCTGTTTGATTAGCAGGGCTATGCCCTACTGAACTTTCACTGAACCTGTTCGCTAAACCGTGTGTTTAACGTACACCTTTCATATGTATTTATAAGGGGTAGACTGATATAATATGATTTTTCATATAAAAATATATATATAAACCTGCAAATAAGATGGCCGACAGGTTCACAGCCATTCATGTCTAGACATACTTATCAGAGATAGATTGGAATGTAAGCAGGTAGATTGCTCAAGGTCCCCGTGTTTATGAGGAGAATGTTTAAGATCTTTGAATTACGCAGCACTGAAAACAATTTAAACCTATGGTAATGATATAACATACTAACAAATTATATAACTAAAGCTATCATTATTACATAAAATACTAACAAATGTACTAAACCATTTATTTTAACCTAATACCTAATACTAATCTGTTTAAAAAAAATCTAATACCTAACAGTTACTAGACTTACGAACTCTAGGCAATGATCAATGTATTAGTTTATATTTAAAATATGTTTAATATCTATATGTTTAATAAATATGTTGGAATTTCCAGCAGTTTCCAGGTCAGAACGAGAGGGAATATGTGATGGCGGTTTGAGAGGGGAGGAGAGAGAGAGAGAGAGAGAGAGAAAGAGAGCTCTCGTTTGGCCGGTGAGACTGCTGGAGATTCCAATTAACCCCTTCAAGCCTGACGGTTTTCAACCGGTTATGTATTTAACATATGAATATGAATAAGCAAGATTTTTGTTAATTTAAATAGGGTATTTAAATAGTAAATACCCACTTAGACCAAGCTATAAGAAGAAATGTAACCCTCTTAGAGGAAATTATTTACAGTTCTTGCTCTTTTTTTTCTGTTTACATAATATCCTGTTTAGTCGGATTTTCTTTTTTGCAATATTACTTTGTAAGGGGCGGAGCTAATTGTATTTAACACCCCGGGAAGCTCACTTGAAATTTCCCACCAGTGGGTGGGCACACACAGTATCCTTAAATATTGTTTTTTTCGTATTATTTAAGTTATTTAGCACTTTTTTCGCTTTTTCTTCATATGGCACTTTTTCTTGTGATATACCAGCAGGGTTTTGAAATTGGGATCACCCACCCAACATCCAGAAGGTTGAGTTATTGTGTTGCACCATCTGAAACAAGGGAATCCATGTAAGCTATAATGCAAGACGACCCTCTGAAGAAAACTGGAGGAATTACTTTCTGTAGCTGGAATATTAGGGGCGTTAATGAGCCAATTAAAAGGGGTAAGGTTCTTGCCCAATTCAAATCACCGTATGCTGATATAATATTTATTACAGGAGGCGCATCTCAAAGATCAAGCATACCAGGATGAAGCCCAACTGGACTGGTCAAATATATCACACCTCTTTTCTTTCCAAAACTAGAGGTACTGCAATTATAATCCGTAAGGGTATACCATTTAAACATAAAACCACCATAGCAGACAAAGATGGTAGGCATGTCATAGTATCTGGGGAGATATATTCTATCCGACTTACTATGGTAAATATCTACACTCCCAACTTTGATAACCCACAAACTTTTAACAAAATGTTTAATATAATTTCAGACTCCACCCAGTAAAACCTGATAATTGTGGGAGATTTCAATTGTGTTCTGGATCAATAGTTGGATAAATCCTCACAACTAAAGAGATATAACACAAAATCAAAATCCTGCGAACTTCTAAATACGTATATAAAAAATACAAATATAACAGACATATGGAGGATTGCAAACCAATCTGGAAGAGAATACTCCTTTTATTCATCCATACATAAAACTTATACACGTATTGACTATTTTCTGGTTGACACAAAATTAATGCCTTTTACAACTAATCCCAAATACCATAATAGTACTATTTCCGATCATTCCCTGCTAACCTTCTCCCTAAAACTAGAAGGAATGTACAATGAAAAATCATTCTGGAGGTTTAATCCTCAAATACTAAACAACCCAGATTGCTGTATATATTTAAAACAATAGATGGAACTCTTTTTTGAGAACAATGATACGCCAGGTATTTCGCCCTTGTTATTATGGGAATCTTTTAAGGCTTTTATTAGAGGTTCTATCATTTCATACCAAGCATATCAAAACAAAAATAATAGGATGGAACAATTGCAACTAGAAGAACAGATCAGACAGCTGGACTCAGAAAACGCGACAGATCCGTCTATGGGTAAACATAATAAGATAGCAGTATTAAAATTTAAGTTAAATCAAATTCTCTCTGCAAGAGTTATCAGATTATTTCAAATTACTAAACAGGAAAATGTTGAATTCGGTGACAAACCACACAAACTTGTAGCATGCCAGTTGAGAAAAGTGGAAAAGGACCATACTATTCAAAAAATCAGATCAGATAAAGGTGAATTATTTACGCTTCCAAAAGACATTAATGGAAGATATGCCCAATTCTATCAAAATGTATATACATCCAAAACATCAACAGAAATGAGAAAAATTACAAACTTTCTTGATAACTGTAATCTTCCGACATTTAAGGCGGTGGAACGAGATGAATTAGGAGCACAGATTTCAATTAAAGAAATAGAAGAGACTATCAATTCATTGAAGAATGGCAAAACACCAGGCCCAGACAGGTTTAGTAATGAATTTTATAAAAGATTTTAAGAGGTAATCTCCCCGCGTTTACATAACCTTTATATACACACATTTGAAGAACAGACACTACCACAAATCCTAGCTGAATCAACTATTGCACTTATACCCAAAAAAGATAAAGATCTGAAAGAGCCGGGATCATACAGAGCAATCGCCCTGTTAAATACAGATCAGAAAATATTAGCTAAAACTCTGGCAAGAAGATTAAGTAAATACGTAAATAAATTAATACACTCTGATCAAACTGGGTTTATACCCAAGAGACTCTCGTTTAATAATTTGAGACGCCTGTTCAACATAATGTACTCACATAGAATGATAAAAGACTTATCAATTATTTCATTAGACGCAGAAAAAGCATTTGATCAAGTAGTATGGGAATATCTTTTTACAGTATTGCAAAAATTCCAGTTGGGCGAAAATTTTATTTCATGGATAAAACTGCTATATGATAAGCGACTGCCAGAATGCTGACTAATCATATACTCTCACCTAAATTTCAGTTATCCATGGGGAAATAGACAGGGATGTGCATTATCATCCCTGTTATTTACCCTTACGATTGAACCTTTGGCGGAAAGTATGAGTACATCCGAATATTCACGGCTATAACACTAAATACTCCAATAATAAAATATCATTATATGCAGATGATGTATTACTCTATATCACCAATTCCCAAGTTAGCATTCCAAGTATATTAAATCTTATATAGGAAATCTGTTCCTTTTCAGGATATAGAATAAATTGGAACAAAGTAAAATTATGTCAATAAAACCTCAAGAGCCGACACACCTCCTAAAATTCCCTTTCAGAATTGCTACGGAAAAATTCAAATATCTTGGTGTTCATGTAACCAGAAAAGACACTTCTCTATTTAACGCAAACTTTCCTCCTTTAGTTACTAAATTAAATGCTCTTACTCAATTTTGGTAAACACTTCCGATGTCTCCCATAGGCAGAATAAATGCCATAAAGATGATCTTCCTCCCACAAATCCTGTACTTATTTCAACCAATACCAATATACTTTCATACATTTTTTTATTTTTTTTTACCTGATTCTCTGATCACAAACTTTATTTGGGATTATAAAACACATAGAATCCATAAATGGCATCCATGTAAATCCAATGAAATTGGTGGACTGGCTCTCCCCAATTTTTTATATTATTATTGGGCAACGAATATTGAAAACGTAATCTATTGGTTGGACAATACATGCCAACATGTAAAATGGTTAATGGAGAGAGAGGATTGTTCGCCTTTTAATATAGGCGCGATTCTTCTCTCTCCAATAAATTTGAAGAAAACACTATATGAGAAAAATCCGATTATCCACAGTACCTTACGAATCTGGAGACAAGTGAAGTCAACCCTTAAACTGAGAAATGTATCTCTTCTCTCACCAATTGCCAACAATCCTTCGTTCAAGCCATCTATTTTAGACAAAACGTTCACACATTGGGAAAGATTAGGAATCAAAAAACTCGGAGATCTTTATGAGATGGGAACTCTTCTCTCATTTCAAGAATTACAGTCGAAATATCACCTGAAAGGTAGTCAATATTTTAGATATCTTCAAATTCGAGACTATCTGAAATCATATACCCAAGACTACCAATCTTTGTTGCCAGACATACTAGACGAATGTATGAATAGAAACTCTGAGTCAAACAAGTTAATATCATATCTGTATAACACCCTTTTAAATATAGAAATCCCATCATCAGAAGTAATTAGAACAGCTTGGGAAGATGAACTTGGCCTAAAAATTCTAAAAGACAGATGGGAGGAAAACTTTCTATATATACACAATTGTTCGATTAACGTTAGGCATTCGTTAATTCAATTTAAAATACTGCACAGACTCTATTATTCAAAGTCTAAACTGAATAAGATCTTTCCAAATGTATCTCCTATTTGCGATAAATGTCTTCTTCAGGAAGCAACTATAACCCATTCCTTTGTCTCTTGTATAAAGTTACATAATTTCTGGAGACAATTTTTGAAATTTTTCAAAAACACTAAAAGTAAAATTGGATCCCGATACGGAATTGATTATTCTAGGTACATCAGAAGCCTACTCTGAGTTATCATTATTTCAAAGACGTTTCCTTAATTATGGTCTGATAACGGAGAAAAAATGAATACTCTATTTTTGGAAACATACATCAGTCCCTACTCTTAAGATGTGGATTATAAACATGTCCGAGACGCTACACCTTGAAAATATTAGACTTGTCTTGGCAGAAAAACCAGATCATTTTTCGAACACATGGACACCATTCATTGATTTATTACAAGGATAGTATGGTACTACACAACTTTAGATTTAAATCTAATTACGGCTTGCATGAGGTGGGTGGGGAGGGATGTGGCAGGTGTATCGCCACTTTTTTCTTTCTTTCTCTTTTTGTCTGGTTTTTTTTTCTATTCCTCTCTTCTTTCTTTCACTCTTTGGCTACACCACTTTGGTGGTCTGGGGGTTCTATCTTTGCACATCTCACTTTTTTTCTTTCTTGCTTTTTCTTTTTTCTTTTCTTCCAACTATAGCTAAAAGTTAAAATTGAAACTACAATAACTGTATTATTTTATATGCTGTTGGTTCTATTTTTGTACATTTGCTTCTGATAAATAAATAAATAAATAATAAAAATAAATAAAAAAGAACAAATGAAGATAGTATTAATAATCACCAGGTTTCTTACCTTAAGAAGGAAACATGTATGCACTTCAACCATGAATTTTAACAAAAGTGATGAATTATCTGATCTAGCAAAGAGAAAAGAATGCATCTCAAAATAATCCATTTGTATTATCATTTTAAATTGCCTTGCTTTTTAGAATAAACTGGCACAGATGTTCCTGTTCTTCAATTGGAAATTGTTTCTGAATAATATTTACTCATGAAGCAATGACAGAAACATTCCTCCTATGTTTCAATATAACGATAAAGATTGTGATAACGAATATGCCCAGCCTTGAACATTTGAACCAGCTTCAGCTACGAATGTAAAATTGAAATTAATACTTGAAGAAAACTTGTACATTTTGCTAAAGAAATTAGAGATGTTCTGGAACAATTTCACGTCAATCTAACTCCAGGGTTCAAATGATAGTTAGAAAATGCTCATGTGTTGTTTACCTTTATAAAAAACTGTTTTTGCATGTCAAACTATAGTGTGTATATTACTATTGAGTGTAAACTATTGTTTTATTAACATTTTCATAAAATACATCAGTACAAATACAGATCCTTCTGCATGCTTCATTTCACTGGACTTTATTGTGTATGTGATGAATAAAACTGATTGATTGATTGATAATTGATTGATGCTTCTGAAATATTTAAATGAATTCTCATGAAAGATAATTAAAGATGTATGTTCTCCCTATGACCACGTGGGTTTTCTCCAGGAGCTCCGGTTTCCTCGCACATTCCAAAGATGTAGGTAGGTTAATTCGCTTTGGTAAAATTGTAAATTGTCCCGAGTGTGTAGGATAGTGCTGGTGCATGGGGATTGCTGGTTGGCGCGGACTCAGTTGGCCCAAAGGCCTGTTTCCATGCTGTATCGTTGAAGTCCTAAAGTTTAAAGTAGGGATTCTATTATCACTCTTGGCATCTTTGTTCATGATTTGTGTCCAGTTACAAATGCAGGAAGTATAGAAGGACTTAATGAATACTAAGTATGGATAAAACCTTAGCTTAAAACCTACACATTCAAACAGAATTACCAATTTATGTTGAGGTTGGTCATAACTAAATAATGGTGGCTTGGGAATATAACAAGTCATGACATTCTGGCTTGGTGATATGATAAAGAAGGCTGATGGCGGAGGAAAATCAAAAACCTGTGCTGAAACATTTATACAAGGCTAATTGAAAGTAAAAGCGTTTAGAACATATATTTGTAAAAAATAAAATTTAGAAGATAGATTTTCCGTCCTACCATTTACTTATGATCCAATTGTACATTTTCTCTCTCTTGTTTATCAAGCATCTATTTTATTCTGCCTTGCAAATAAGCAGACGTTACTTGAAAAAACCCTATTCCTTCACCCACACACACCACACACACCACACACACCACACACACCACACACACCACACACACCACACACACCACACACACCACACACACCACACACACCCCACACACACCACACACACCCACTCTGAAGAAATACATTCAAAAGTCTCTATTACCACCCCCTCTTAAAACCCTCAAATGTAAATAAAACTTCCTGAATGTTGTGTTTGGAGACACTAGAAACTGGAGATGCTGGAATCTTGATCAAATCACAACGTGCCAGAGGAACCCAGCAGGTCAGGCAGCATCTGTGGAGAGAATGGACAAAGGTGTTTTGGAGAGGGCTGATGAAATTGATGCCCAGTCCTAAATCTGTGTGGCGCAGTAAATTGTGGGACCATTGAAGATGATTTGATGTCTGCTGGACAAAATTCTGCACATTGATAGCGTTCATAAGAATGTCCTTAACCGGATGGTTGCAATCCTACCAGGGCTGCTGCTAAATAATCCAAAGTATCAATTTTCCACAAGATAAGGGATTTCAATCCTTGTTAGGTGATGCTATCATGTAGCCTTTTCACATTTTACAATATTAGCGCATTTTATAATTCAAGTAATACGTCTCGAGTAATGTTCCACTGCCAAGCTCAAGTTCCAACAATGACAATGCATCTTTTTTTACTATGTGTCATAAAACCTAGTTTTTCAGCTGTTATCCCAGGGTTGGATATTGGGATGCAATGTCATGGCATGTGTTTTGGGCATTTTTTTAAATATCTGCTCTTTCTCTCTAGCGGTGACACTATATTCTTTTTTAATTGTTTTCTTTGCTCTACCTGCAATAATTTCATATGATTATGATTGTACTAATGAATGGTTTGATTTTACAGCATAGCAAAGAAAGCAAAGTTTCTCACTGTACCTTGGAACACATGACAATAATAAATTGATACCAATAACACGGTCACGGTGACGCAGCGGTTTAGTTGCTGCCTTACAGTGAATGCTGCGCCGGAGGCCCGGGTTCGATCCCGACTACGGGTGCTGTCTGTACGGAGTTTGTATGTTCTCCCCGTGACCTGCATGGGTATTCTCCAAGATCTTCGGTTTCCTCCCACACTACAAAGACGTACAGGTTTGTAGGTTAATTGGCTTGGTAAATATAAAATTGTCCCTAATGGATGTAGGATATTGTTAATCTGTGGGGATCGCTGGTTGGTGCGGACCAGGTGTGCCGAAAGGCCCGTTTCCGCGCTGCATCTCTACCAGCAACAAGGCAGTGGAGGTTTGAAAGCAGAGTTTTCCCTCTCCTAGATAGACCACCTTCCCAGGCTGATGAGCCCCATCTGCCCGAGACTCATGGGGGCGGGAGCGTCTACCTTCCCGTGCAAGCCTATAGCACCTGCCAACTGCCCTTATGAGTACAGCACAGGAATAAGTCCTTCAGCCCACGATATCTGCCAAATATGATGCTAAGATAAACTAAACTCATATCCCCACATTCATTGCATAACCTTGTGCATATTTAAAAAACTTGAAAACCACTATCATTGCTACCTCTATCGCCACTCTGGCAGTTCAATCCAGGGAAACGGGGTTCCCCCTCTTCCATTACAGATGAGGTAATCACTAGGTTCTCCTCGATATCCCGCAGCTCTGCTCTTGCTCGGTGGAATCCCTCCATTCATAAAAAGGACAGTCCCCCTTGTCCTCACCTTCCACCCCATCAGCCATTGCATACAGCATATAATCCTCTAACAATTTTGCCACCTCCAATGGGATCCCACTACTGACCACATCTTCCCATCTCCACCCCTTTCTGCTTTCCGCAGAGACCATTCCCTCCGAAACTCCCTGGTCAACTCGTCACTTCCCACCCAAACCACCCCCTCTCCAGGTAATTTCCCTGCAACCACAGGAGATGCAACACCTGTCCCTTAAAGGGCCTGTCCCACTGCAGGGACCTAATTTGTGAGTGTAGAAGAGTTTAGGAGAGTATGAAAAAGTGTCATGGTCGAACCTCCTACGAATATGTTGAAGACCTCCTTTGACTATGTAGAAGACTTCCTTTGATCTCCTTCGAACTCCTTCGACTATGTTGACGACTAGCTTTGCCTAGCTTCGAGAAAATAGGGCACCGAATAGTGGAGAGTGAAGACGACCTCCTTCGATCTCCTTTGACTATGTTGAAGACTATATACGACTACCTTTGATTACCTTCGACTACCCTCGATTACCTATGAATAACATACCGACCTACTACAACCTATTTTGACTAAACCTAGGAGTAAAAAAATCGATTTTTTCGATTTTTTTCCATGGCAACCTTTTTTTACTCGCGGGCATTTTTCAGCATGCTAAAAAAAACGCCGCGACCTAACTGAGGCTTTGAGTATGCGGGGACTACTCTCGAGCATGAAGGAGAGTTACAAAGACCTCCTAGGACCTCGTGTCGACCATGCTGGAGTATGAGTCTAGTGCAAACTCTTCTAAACTCGCCAATTAGGTCCCCGCAGTGGGACAGGTCCTTTACCTCTCTCCTTGAATTCATTCAAAGACCCTGACAGTCTTTGCAGGTTAGGCAGAGGTTCACTTGCACCTCCTCGAACCTCACCTACAGTATCCGTTGTTTCAGGTGTCAACTTCTGTACATCGGCGAGACTAAGCGCAGGCTCGGCGATCATTTCGCTGAACACCTCCACTCAGTCTGCCTTAAACTACCTGATCTCCGGATTGCTCAGCACTTTAACTCCGCCTCACATTCCCAATATGACCTTTCTGGCCTGGGCCTTCTCCATTGTCAGAGTGAGACCCAGTGCAAATTAGAGGAACAGCACCTCATATTTCGCTTGAGTAGCTTACATGTAATCAGGGGACAGTCAGACTGGTCGGAGAACTGGGAAGGGAGAGGGATGGAGAGGGAATGTGAGGGTTACTTGAAGTTAGAGGAGTCAATATTCATACCACTGCCCAAGCAAAATATGAGGTGCTTTTCCTCCAATTTGTACTGGGCCTCACGCTGACAATGGAGGAGGCCCAGCGCAAATTGGAGGAACAGCATCTCATATTTTGCTTGGGTAGTTTACACCCCAGCGGTATGAACATTGACTTATCTAACTTCAGATAGACCTTGCTTTCCCTCTCCATCCTCTACCCCTTCCCAGTTCTCCCACTAGTCTTACTTTCTCCGACTACATTCTATCTTGGTCCTGCCCCCTCCCTTGACATCACTCTGAAGAAGGGTTTCGACCTGAAACATACCCATTCCTTCTCTCCAGAGATGCTGCCTGACCCGCTGAGTTACTCCAGCATTTTGTGTCCACCTGGGATTTACAACCCTCTCTGTGGAAAATTGCCCCCGCAACTTCTTTAAACTTCACCCATTTCACCCTAAAGCTATGTCTTCTATTCTTTGATATTTCCACCCTGGAAAAATAGGTTTCGATAGTCTGCCCAACCTGCCCCTGTGCTCCTGTCCTTCCTAATCTAGGCAGAATTCTGGCAAACTTTCATGCTCTCCAAAGCTATATTCTTCCTGTAATAGGGTGACCAGATCTGCACACAATACTTCAAATGTGGCCAAACCAAAGTCACTGGAATTGCATCATGACTTCTTGACTCTTATATTCAGTAGCTTGACCAAGGAAAGCAAGCGTACTATTTGTCTTCATGACAGAACTCTGACAACATGCATCTTAGAATAATAATAATATATTTTATTGTCATTGCACATAAGCGCAACGAGATTTGGTATGCAGCTTCCATCCGGTGTCATAACATAAATATAATATAAAATTTAGATTTAGATACCCCGAGAACATGGTTTGTAAAAGAACAGTAAAATAGTCAAAACAGTTCAAACAGACTAAAGTCTGAATACACTGAAGTGCAGATTTGCAGTCTTACATATTTGTTGGTGTGACTAGAATTCCTGTGAATTAGAATTAATGTAAGATCATGGATTTGCTAGATGCACAAAGACCATAGGAGGCCATCAACTTGAAATATGATGCTGTGTGATCATTCAAGATATCTACCATGAATTCAACACCTAAGGGAACATTTCAGAATGGAAATCAACTTAAATGGGATGACAGATGGCACAATGGGCTAAGTGTTCGGCTGGCAACCGGAAGGTAGCTGGTTCGAATCCCGCTTGGAGTGCATACTGTCGTTGTGTCCTTGGGCAAGACACTTCACCCACCTTTGCCTGTGTGTGTCCTTGGGCAAGACACTTCACCCACCTTTGCCTGTGTGTGTGGATGTAATTATGTGAAGCACTTTGGGGTCAATGCAAGTTGACTAAAAATGTGCTATATAAATAAAGAAATTTTAAAAAATTTAATTTAAATAGGTATACTAATTTCTGAGCTTCCTTGGTGAGTATAAATTTCATGGCATTGCTCAAAGCTTGGTCACATGCAATATGTGCAGTATTGACAAATTTACAAATACGAGTTTAGTTTTAATTGCCACATAAACCCATGCCACACCTCAACTGTCCTGCAACAATTACTGCATTTAGAAACATAGAAACATAGAAAATAGGTGCAGGAGTAGGCCATTCGGCCATTCGTGCCTGCACCGCCATTCAATATGATCATGGCTGATCATCCAACTCAGTATCCTGTACCTGCCTTCTCTCCATACCCCCTGATCCCTTTAGTCACAAGGGCCACATCTAACTCCCTCTTAAATATAGCCAATGAATTGGCCTCAACTACCTTCTGTGGCAGAGAATTCCAGAGATTCACCACTCTCTGTGTGAAAAATGTTTTCCTCATCTCGGTCCTAAATGATTTCCCCCTTATCCTTAAACTGTGACCCCTTGTTCTGGACTTCCCCAACATCGGGAACAATCTTCCTGCAACTAGCCTGTCCAACCCCTTAAGAATTTTGTAAGTTTCTATCAGATCCCCCCTCAATCTTCTAAATTCTAGCGAGTACAAGCCGAGTCTATCCAGTCTTTCTTCATATGAAAGTCCTGACATCCCTGGAATCAGTCTGGTGAACCTTCTCTGTACTCCCTCTATGGCAAGAATGTCTTTCCTCAGATTAGGAGACCAAAACTGTATGCAATACTCCAGGTGTGGTCTCACCAAGACCCTGTACAACTGCAGTAGAACCTCCCTGCTCCTATACTCAAATCCTTTTGCTATGAATGGTAACATACCATTTGCTTTCTTCACTGCCTGCTGCACCTGCATGCCTACTTTCAATGACTGGTGTACCCTGACACCCAGGTCTCATTGCATCTCCCCTTTTCCTAATCGGCCACCATTCAGATAAAAGTCTACTTTCCGGTTTTTGCCACCAAAGTGGATAACCTCACATTTATCCACATTATACTGCATCTGTCATGTATTTGCCCACTCACCCATCCTATCCAAGTCACCTTGCAGCCTCCTAGCATCGTCCTCACAGCTAACACTGCCCCCCAGCTTCTTGTCATCCGCAAACTTGGAGATGTTGCATTAAATTCCCTCGTCCAAATCATTAATATATATTGTAAATAGCTGGGGTCCCAGCACTGAGCCTTGCGGTACCCCACTAGTCACTGCCTGCCATTCTGAAAAGGACCCGTTTACTCCTACTCTTTGCTTCCTGTCTGCCAGACAGTTCTCTATCCACATCAATACTGAGCCACTGAAATATGAAATAAGGTCTTGCATCTGATAATGTTTGATTTTGCTTCTATTATAATTCTTTTGAAAGACCCAATTTATTAGGTTCTGACCTTGGCTAGATAGTCATTTGCAATAAGGAAGTATTCAGTGGTGGCATAATTTATAAAAGAGAGATTGCTTCAGGAAAGCAACGCCTGCTTGAACATGATTAGCTATTGTAAATTGCTTTACTGACAGCTATTGGTTACCTCGCCACAATTTCACCGAAGAGAATACAAAGATTAAATGTTTTGACTGTTTCTGCTCCTGTCAAAAGATTGCCCTCCCTGCATATGTATACTGTTTGTTCCTTCTTCCATGTTAAAATGGCAGTGGCAAATGTAGCATGGAAGCAATGAGATTGGCATATAGGTGAAAGAGAATAAATTAAGGGTGAGAGAATAAGGTTTAGGTTCCGAGAGTATTCTGGATTTCTCAGATCAACGTTACAGTCAGATACAGGAGATAGTGTTGCCAATTCCCCAGGCAGAGAGCAATAGGTCTCTGCTGCTGGCATATCCTGGAGTTATAGCTCCACACCAGATAATCCAGACCATTGTCAGTTCTGTCCAGTTCTCTGTGGTTAAATCTAATGGCCAGCAAATAGTATTTCTTTGACACTTGGATCTATATGATTTTACCATCAATAACACTATAATAGAAATATGGTTAACCTTCCTCAAAAATACATAACATTTGATTGCATTGAAATTAAGTTATATCTGCAATATTAGCTTCAGCAACTTTCTTCCTAAGTATGGACATGTTGCATGCCTGCCAGGGATGGGAGCATATTTAACCAAATAATTTTAATTACTTTATTATAATAACTCCAGGGAGCGCAACATTGCCAAGTGATTCTTATAGATATTGTTGTCGATTAATGCTTTTTCAAGATGCAATAAGAAAATGTGAAATGAAAACGATTTATAATTAATCCTGAACAAGATTCATGGGGACTAAAACCATGAAGTAATTATTGCTAATTTTAGCTGCCACCTCAAGTTTGTTGTGCTGCATTGCAAGTGTGATGCAGATAATTGATTGCTTCAATTTTGTTAAACCATTAGATCAATAAGGAAGTGATTTCTAACAATCCAAATCAGCAAATACAGTGAACCTTCAAAATAATAGTCACCAATTCTATTGTGGTCTGGAGAAACAAATTAAAGTGGGTACAACTGTAGCCATATGGCGAATCGTTAGAGTTTTCAAGAATGATGGGAAAATAAGTCAACTTTATATGAATTCTGGGCAAATAAGTCACTTTTACATGAACTCTAATCTGCTATAAAGAGGAAGGAGAATGAAACAAGCACATCAGCAAACTAAGCTGATTGTTAAGGGTTGCTCAACCTCAATGGAGGCCTGCGTGACTAAATTAAGGATGGAAAAAGGAATAATGGAACAATGAACCTCAGTCATAATGATTCTATGTAGTGATACACAAATGAACATTCAGGAAGATCATGAGAAACCACATAAAAGAGTGGCCATCAAGGATATTGGTGATGATAACCTGGGAACAACCATCGGTGATGAAAATCCAGGCATTTGGAAGTCCTCTAGGAGTGAGCCAGTCTGTTCACCTCACATGGGAAGTCCATGGCGTTGGTATATTTAGGATAATGAGTGATAAGTTAGAATATTGAATCAAATGTGTAATTATTGGAAAATAAATGTATCCCAACTTATCTAAATAATCTGAGTACTTATCAAGACTAAGTTGTATGCATAAGTTGTATGCAATGTTAGTTTGAGAGGCTTTGTCTGTTAATACCTTAAAGATGTAATATGGTCATCACAACAAGCTTTTTTAAAGCAAAAAAGTAACCCAACAAATCATTCAATTGATTGAAGCAGTTGTAAATATAACTACAGTAAAAGTCAATTAACATTGATGTGCTTGGTGCTCTGCAGGACTAACAGACATTCTAGACTATTGGATGTTATATCCTAATTAATCCTCCTACAGTGTTTTGATTCACTATTTCTGGGTGTTATACAGTAAAAGTAGAATCAAAAAGTTCAAGTGTATCTTTTAAGTCTCAAGGGAGTACAGCAAAAAATACACTGGTTTGTCAGAAGGAGAATGGGAAGCAGGATCCCAAACGAGTGAGTGAGTGAGTGAACCAGACTGGGAACAGCCATCGGTGATGAAAGACCAGGTGTTTGGAAGTCCTCTGGGAGTGAGCCAGTCTGTTCACCTCACATGGGAAGTCCATGGCGTTGGTATATTTTGAAAAATGAGTGATAAGTTAGAATACTGAATCAAATGTGTAATTATTAGAAAATAATTGTATCCCAACGTATCTAAAGAATCTGAGTACTTATCAAGACTAAGTTGTATGCAATGTTAGTTCGAGAGGCTTTGTCTGTTAATACCTTAAAGATGTAATATGGTCATCACAACAAGCTTTTTTAAAGCAAAAAAGTAACAAAACAAATCATTCAATTGATTGAAGCAGTTGTAAATATAACTACAGTAAAAGTCAATTAACATTGATGTGCTTGGGGCTATGCAAGACTAACAGACATTCTAGACCAGGGGTGGGGAATCTGCGGCTATTAATCCTAAAATTAATGTATTTAAAATACCAAAGAGTAAAAGAAGATCCAACAAAATAATCCTCCCCGACTGACGGCCACAATCAAAACATTAGTAAGTCATGAGGGCTATTTTTACATCTGTTATGGTCATGATTTAGTTCTAATGTGACTCTAGAATGTACGTTAACCTCCCTGCCTGACTGGCACCACCACTGCATGAGGCTGGTTGACGAAAGGGAAAATGTCGGGGAGAGTTCGCTGGCCGTCCAGTATTCAGTATTATCAACTTTTGATAATAGTACGTAGCTTTCCGTTTGAAGTTGAATTATTTGTTTGACTGTATTTTTTTAATTCTGTCTGGTTAACAGCCCATCATGTCAAAGAAAACAAAGAGAACGCTGAGGGAAGAAAAAATAGTTTTTGATTAGGATTAGGAATTGGAACTGCAATATTATCTTGTTTCTGCTAAAGATAAGATGATTTGCTTGCTTTGTGATACAGCAATATCAACATTGAAGAAATTCAATGCTCATCAGCATTATGCCACTCATAAGGACCACAAATATTTCAAATTAGAGAGTGAGGCGCGAAAGGTTGCATTGCAGAAATTAAAAGATGAAAAGCAAAGGCAAAGGCAGTTATTTCAAGCAGTGGTAAGACCCGGAAATAATACTACTGAAGCGACTTATTAAGTAGCTTATATACTCGGGGAAAAAGGGAAGCCATTTAGCGGTGTAGAAATCGTAAAATAATGCATTGTCGAAGTTGTAGGATGCTTAGACCCCGATAAGGTTTCAAAGTACTGCCTCTTTCAAGGAGAACTATAACTGATCAGCAGCATGAATTAGCCCTCAACATAACAGAACAACTTCATGCAATACTCCAAAAGGAAAATATATATTATTCAATCGCTTTGGATGAATCAATTGATACTATTGACTCGCCGCTGGTTTTATACTTCATTCAGCCATAACAGAAGATTTTCTTTGCTCCGAAGAGTTACTCGCTTTGGACACTCTTATGGGTAGAACACGAGGAATAGATTTCTTCAACAACTTTCAAGATAAATGTCGTGAAGTTGGACTGGATTTGGTTAATTTAGTGAGTGTATATACAGACGGTGCACCTTCCATGACAGGAAAATGTGAAGCGTTTATTGCGCAGATAAAAAAGATATTATCAGATCCAGATGCTCTCATTTATTTTCATTGTATCTTACATCAGAAACATCTCTGTGCTAAATCTACCATTTTAAGTGACACTTTACAAACAATACTTATTTGTTAACTATATTTGTGCAAATGCAACACGGCATCGTCAGTTTCGTAATATGCTAAAGTTGGACGATGAGACATTCAATGTGGATTTGCTGTATCATTGTAAAGTGCGTTGGCTATCGCAGGGACAGGTGTTAGCAAAATTGTTATCTTTGCGAGAACAGATTGTTAAATTTCATGAAGAACAGAATCAGCAATATGAATTATTGAAAGAAGATTTCTATAGAAATACTGCATTTCTGTGTGATATCATGTCAAAATAAAATAACTTGAATGTTTCTTTGCAAGGTAAAACTAAGCCTATAATATGATATGTGGCAAAAAATCCAAGCATTTCAAAAAAAGCTATCTTTTTTCAAAACGCTTCTTCAAAATGAAATTACGGATGAACATTTTCCCTTGTTAGCGAAGGTAATTGATGAGCGGGCGGATTCATGCAAATTATTTGAAGAATGCGCAGCTGTTATAGACTTATTAATTAAAGAATACAATGAAAGGTTCACTGACTTTGAGAATCATGACATCACACTCAACTTAGCATTTCAACCTCACCTAGTTGATGTCTCCAAGGCTCCTAAAGAACTACAAATGGAATTGATTGAGCTCTCAGAAGATGACATTTTAAAGTCCATATTTGACGCTAAAAATTTGAATTCCGATTGAAATATGGAAAAATGCAATAGAATACCCACGTCTTCGGCAACATGCACAAAAAATTGTTTCTTGCTTTTCAACCATTTATTGCTGCGAATCTACATTCTCCTACCTAAGCCAAATCAAGATGCCCTTAAGATCACAAATGATGGATACCCGTCTAGAAGATCAGCTAAAACTGCGTTACAACCAAATATTAAAATGCTTTCCCACAAAAAGCAGTCACAACAAAGTCATTAAAAGGTTAGTTAACTTTAGAATTAACAAAATGTTTTCATTTTCTTGAAGTTAGTAGATAGTAGTTAGATTTTTACAAAATAATGTACATTTTGAGGTATATCTAATTGAAGTTTCTTGGATGCGGCCTTATTTGATTACAGGTAACTTAATGCGGCATTCCAACATGAAAAGGTTGCCCACCCCCGTTCTAGACTATTGGATGTTATATCCTAATTAATCCTCCTACAGTGTTTTAATTCACTATTTCTGGGTGTTATACAGTAAAAGTAGAATTAAAAAGTTCAAGTGTATCTTTTAAGTCTCAAGGGAAAACAGCAAAAAATACACTGGTTTGTCAGAAGGAGAATGGGAAGCAGGATCTCAAACGAGTGAGTGAGTGAACCAGAGCCCTGATGTTTGGAGGCAATGTGGGAATTAGCACCCCATGGAATACATATCAAGCCATCGGGATTTCTGAACAAACAGATGGCGGATTTTAAGAGTTTTACATTATTTTGAGATAGATAGATTACCCACTTAATAAAATAAGTATTTTTAACCAAACTTGAATTAAAAAACAACAAAAAGTAAAATAAAACATGTCGATAGAGACAAACTCATCAGAGAGTCAAGATAGTCAATGTGTAACAGTTACACGAATTATGCTGCAAAGTCAAAACTAATGAATGATGCAACAGTAGCATAGAATAATATGTCAAAATACCTGAAATAAAAATACTGTTCAGAAATGTTATCACTTTAGAGGGTTACTTCATCAATATGTGCAACTCAACATATCCATGGTCTCTGGCAGTGTGCAAAAATAAATCTGGAACTGAACTGAGTCATGTGTCTATAGCGTGTTGCCTTAAATATCCACTAAACTGTTCAATTTACAAAAGTGCTATTAATTCAGTATAAAGATATTTTATTTAAATGTATGAAGTATTGTAAAGACAAAAGCAAGCAGGGATCTTAGGTAGAACTTTCAAGAGAGAGCTAGATAGGGCTCTTCAAAATAGCGGAGTCAGGGGATATGGGGAGAAGGCAGGAACGGGGTACTGATTGGGGATGATCAGCCATGATCACATTGAATGGCGGTGCTGGCTCGAAGGGCCAAATGGCCTACTCCTGCACCTATTGTTTATTGTCTATTTTCTATTGGAACATTCATTTTCCTCTTCATCTGAATACATGTAACACAATTTTTTAATTAGATAAAATATTATGTCAGGACCATTGGCCCGATGTTTGTGAGTTTTCTATTTTCTATGTAAGTATTGTGATCAGGAGCACCTTGTATAATGCCCACTGATTTTGAAGATGTGCACATCTTAAAACATCTATTCTAATAAAAATCTAAACCCAAGTTGTAAATTTAGCAAAATGTTTGAAATCCATGTAAGAGGTTCCCTGCACCATTTTCCTTCCACATCTAACCTCAGGCTTCAGAATTGTGTTAATGTTCTGGAGCCTAAATTCTACTCGCTGCCCATGTGTACTGGATACTGTTGGCAAGCAACCATGGCAAGTTGGAAGGAAGATACACAATGACTGAAGTAAATTTGTCCTAGAGAAATGTCAGAAGTAGTGTGCCTCATTGGGATATTTTTATGAAGGGAAGTCTTTAAGGATTTTGTTGAAATGTTGAGGACAGGAGGCAAGTCCATTAGGTAGATCAGTACTTGGTAGAATAGAAGATAAAAGCAGTTAAGATCAGATTGTGGAAATGTACGCAAGCAAAAGATAATTTTTTAATCGATTTTGGCCTTTTCTGTTTTTTACATATATATAGTTTTAAAATAACTTTCTTTAAAGCAACAGCATTAACAAAAGCTACCCTTTTTTCCACAATATATTTTTGCCTCAAAGATACCCAGCAATTTTAGAAGACGCAGTGGACACCTGGGCATGACAATAAGCTTGGAAGGAAGTCTGACAATCAGCTCAGACGGATTTCAGACTGCCACAACCTGGGCATGTGAATGGCTACCTTGACCGGACCCAGGAGCAGACCAATGATGAAATCTCGAGTGACTTGTGCCACAAAGGTTTGT
This sequence comes from Amblyraja radiata, assembly GCF_010909765.2. Classification (NCBI taxonomy): domain Eukaryota; kingdom Metazoa; phylum Chordata; class Chondrichthyes; order Rajiformes; family Rajidae; genus Amblyraja; species Amblyraja radiata. Next base: position 61,140,661 of record NC_045961.1, read on the forward strand.
TGTTTATTTGAAGCCGAAACATAAGTTTGGAATTTTTTGCGAAATCTTTAAGAAAGCCTTCAAAGTCTGGTGGTCAGGTTACTCTCAACTTACTGTAGATGCAAACATCTGGATTGGTATACAAAGGGTACAACTAGAAATTTAGCACAGGTAAACTGTTGCTGAAATTTGACCCCAATGTATATAATGAATGCATGTGCGAGAAATAAGCAATGACAGTAACTATTTCATATGCTACCGTAAAACAATAATTAATAGATTTGACAGGAACACAAAACTGTAAAATCTAAAAAACGTGGTGGATGTCAGGGATATAGATATTTTAGCATTCAATTTAATTTAAATTACTGTTAAATAAACACTAAATATAATGAACTAAATTATGTATTAATAAGATTAAATAAATATTCAGAAGGTTTTTTTTTTAAATGAAGTAGAGTGCGGTGGAGTTAGGATAAAGGTTTATGAAGGCTTTCAATGTGAACTTTGAAAGCTCGGCATATTCTGTAGTTAGTCAACCTACTCAGTTCAATCATGGGGACACAGTGGAAATCATTACTTATACAGCATCACATCAGTGGCACACTCAGAAAGTAGTGCACAATATTATTTCAGAATTATATATATATAGAAGTTATGGAGCTGAGTTTGAAAAAGAGGAATAAACCAAAAATTACTGAATAAAAATATACAGTCCTAAGCGAACCTTACATTTCTGTAGTAAGGACAGAAGATAACAAATTAATTAATTGGAAATAAGAGGATTCATGTAACTAGCAAACAGCTACTTAAGTTCTAAGCAAGTTTGTGATTAACATTAACAAAAACAGAATTTGTCCAGAATCAAGCCTGTGTACATTTACTCTTAAGCAGAAAATTACAGTACCGTTGCTTCAAATAAGCTATCAGAGGGAAGGGTCCATATATAACATTTGTCCTCATTGCCAGAGAAATGCAAGTATATAGTGATAGTTGCATGCTTTGTGCCTTTTATTTACTTTGTGACATTTATTTAGTGAATCCTGCCATATTCAGATTGCAACAGGTCCAGTAAAGTAAAAGGTTGCATTAGGGAAGTCAGACACAGCATCTCATATTTCGCTTGGGCAGCTTACAGCCCAGTGGTATGAATATTGATTTCTCTCACTTCAGGTAGCCCTGGCATTCCGTCTCTCTCTCTATCCCCTCCGCCTCCCCCCCCCCCCCCACCCCACCCAAGTCGTTACTTTTTGCATATCTTTCATTCATTTTTCTTTATCTCTCCACAACACTGTCTATATCTCTCGTTTCCCTTATCCCTAACCAGTCTGAAGAAGGGTCTCGACCAGAAACATCACCCATTCCTTCTCTCCAGCGATGCTGCCTGTCCCGCTGAGTTACTCAAGCTTTCTGTGTCTATCTTCAGTTTAAACCAGCATCTGCAGTTCCTTCTTACATATATCATTAAAAGCTGCCTGTCTCATATTGCCCCATATTGTACTCACTAACCTAAATTTTCTGCTTGATGTGAAATGAATATTAGAATATTTATCCTGCCATCCAGTGTCATTACTAATGGGCCTGTCAAATTTTCTAGTGTTAGTTTCATAAGCAGTAAATATTAAAGGGATCGTATGAACTCAGCCCATTGGGTGGTAAATGATGGACGAGGGAATCAAAATGCCCCACGCAATTTATTTTCTCCAAATCCATTATCTTCCTGTCTGTCCTGATATTAATCTGCTCTTTATAGCCTGTGAGCAGGACAATCTCTGAAAAACACTGGGTTGTGCAGCTGACATCAGCAGAGACTGGGTGCATTCCCAATCCCTGGTATATATGGGCTATAATAATATCTATCTCATCAGATCAAACTACCTGACAGTAGGGTGAACAGGAATTGGAAGTGTCCCAGCAATGAAATGTCTTTACTTTTTTACCTCCAGGCCTGCCATTAAACAGGTGGATTGTACCATGTTCTGGGCCTATATGGAAACCTTAGGCTCTCTGTCCCAAATAACTTTCCTCTATTTCACTCCCAAACATATAACTTATTGCTGGCATTTAACTTGTACATGTCTCTAGACACAGCCTCTTGCTACCTACAGTTCAGTTCTCATTCACTAGGTTTGGTAAAGATTTAGTCTTGGATTATGTGTATAAAGCTCATTTGGGAATATTTGATGGGTCTTTAATTTCATATCGCATATCATCCCTCTGCACTGTGGTGTTAAAATTATCCTAGTCTGCTTCGAACTAATAACATGTGCAAAATGTTAATGCAAAGGAGAAATGTATCTTACAAGATGGCATAAGTTATCTATCGTTAGAAGATATTTCTCATCGTTGCATACTCTTGCATGGTTCACTATAAAATGAGTTGATTTTATTTGAGCTGGAACATTGTAAATAGTTGCTGGTTGATCTATTTTCAAGATTTTTAATTCTTTATTACAACTGTATGGTGCAAATATATATTCCATTTATAAATCTTTGTAAGACTATAATGCACAAAAGAATCAAAGGAGTTCAAATTAAATCAAATCAGAAACTCAGAACAGGATCTAAGGAACAAATACTCTGGCATTAAAAAGGAATTTAATTTTACCTAGTATAGTAGCCATAGTTTTATGAAGCTAGTCCGATTGAGTAGTTGGGCCTGAGATTCAGGCCACTGGTGATCCCTAGGAGGTTGATGGTGATGGAACTGGATAATGATAAGACTGGTACAGAGAACAAGAATATGATGAATTGGCTAACCCACAATGAAAATTAATACGCATATCATTTTTGAAGAGTTGTAAATGTCGCAGTCTTTTGTCAGATTCTTATGAGAAGGTATGCAACACGTTTAATAAAATTAATGAATGCCTTTGTGAAAACCATGGGACAGAATAATTACCCAAGAATAATAGCAACAAACACGTGTCACAAGGTTCGCTACAAAAATGAAACACTTTTGTGCATTTAATACACTGATGTTTATTTTTAAGCAATTTTTTTGGAAAGTTGCTCTCTGAATAAGAAATTTTAGAAATAGATTAAATAATGTCATTCTATTAACAATATTATTTTCCATTATTTGAAAATAATTTTACAATTTTTAAAATGAGTAATAAATACAGATTCAGAAGTACACATTTTGCTAGATTTCATATTTTCAATTTTGATTTAATATCAGTAAATAAAAGATCTAGAAACCAGCACTGTGCATCCTAAGATTTGCCATCCTAAATTACACCATCCTAAAATTCAGTGATGAATGCATCCTTGTTGCTATGGCACAATCACAAAGAAAGTTCATCAAGATTGGAAGATTGTGGAGATTTGGTATGTTGCTGAATATGCTATCCAACTTCTATGGGTTAGAGTATATACTGACTGATTGCACAACAACTTAATTGAGTAATTCAAACGCTGAGAAACGGGTGCCGAACTCCCCACCACTATAGGGGGTGCTGTCTCAAAAAGGTAGCCGATATCATTAGCCAAGATCGAAAGACCCTGACTCCCTGCTCATTTTGCTTTTTTCCAGCAACCAACATGTTCTTGAACACTGCATAAAACTAACCATTACTTCAACAATTTCAACAATCATGATCTTCTATGGATCGTTTTTTATTGACTGTTATTGATAATAGTAATTTATGTTATTAATATATTGTATTATTGATTATTATATATTTATTCACATGTTGGCATTACTTGAGCTGTTAAGCTGTAGCCATTGCCGCTACATATGACAATTAAACAGTCTTATTTCTTGAAATTTGAAATGCCAGCTGCTCCACACAAATAAATGGAAACTCCTGAGTCTCAAAGATTTGCAGTTATTTGCTGCTGTATAGTTCACGATTCACTGTTTTTGGATGCAGTTTTTGAATTGTTGTGAAATCTTTGTGTCATTTGACAGAAATGACACCGGGTTCAATCTGGGCATGATGTGATGTCATGATTGTCAAAATAATTCATGTGAGGTTAATAATTGGAAGGTTCAAATAAATCCTGATTAAGACAAAACTGGAATTAGTGAATAGTTGATGGGCAATTGATGAAAGAGAGTAATGTGAAGTATTGAGGGTATTGAGCTGCAATTGCCTCCGGCAGGTGATAAGCAATGATTGATTATGCCAGCAATCACTGAGCACAGGGAATATTTGCCAGGAGGTAAGTAAGGATAGATGAGCATGGGTGTCAAGAAGAGTTTCGCCAATTTGGGAAATGGACAGGGAAACAAAAAATGCAGGTGACGCGTATCAATTTGAGTGGATGGGTAATCGGCGGTGATGGTGAGAGTGGGAGATGATGACTGTATGGCTGACAATTTGTGTGAGTAACAAATGGTGATTAGTCAGCCATGTGGTAATTTGCTTCAGGTGAGCACAGTCTGTGGGCAGTTATTGGCAAACATGGGTGACAAGGTACTCTGATGAAATTCTTGGACATTGTTTTATTCCTCTGTGATATTCCCAAAATCATTATGCGGTACAAAATGTTGATATTAATATACTGAATTCTAGTGGGGAGATTGCTGCATAATTTATTGGGAAACATTTCTCTCCACAGGCTTGCAAACAAACATAGTAACTACTACAAGAAGTGAAAAGTCACAGAAAATCAGATTCAAATATTCTTTCAGAAACATATATACTCTGTACTACAGAGTCTGAAGAAGGGTCTCGACCTGAAACATCACTCATTCCTTCTCTACAGAGATGCTGCCTGTCCCGCTGAGTTACTCCAGCATTTTGTGTCTACCTCTGTACGACAGAGTTCTCAATGGGGAACAGTAATTAAAATGGCATAAAGACTGTCCCAGGTAATGGTTTAGTTTTAACAAATGCTCATGTCGAGTTTGTCTGTAACTCGGAAATTAATCACTTGATATGGTAACCACACCTCTACAGTATTTTAATAAATGGTGTCAAAAACACATAAGATTGATTCAGAAAACAATTTCTTGAAGAGGAGATGGAGAGGAAACTAGTTCTGCTGTTCTTTGCAATAAAGGCATGTCAGACTTTTATTTGATAGTAATTATACTATGTGAATTTGTTCATATGTAGGAGTATCCATGTTAGGTTTTTAGAAACTGCCTCTAATTAAAAAAATGAACCATCACACCTGCTGTAACTTATTGCTAAAGAAGTCCCAAATACAGTACATATATTAAACAGTTAATCCAACTGGACTATTATCAATTTAATTCATTCAATACAATATTATTCAAGAGGCTAAAGTTGAATACTTAAATATTGTATTTTAGTGCAGTAGAATAGTATCTATCTCACTATTCTGAAATAAACCTGAGGGCCAACCCTGCCACCAAAAAAAAAATATTTTCGGTTCTGCTTTGCTTTTGATTACAACTCCTTAATCAGTTGCAGGTTGGAGAGGAGCTGGGGTTATTTGCGTGTGCATTATTACGACAGAGAGGCCACATCCAAATCTACACTATTTTGCTCAATTTAAAATTTAGATGGGGACATATTAACATCTAAAGACAGATGGGGACAATACAATACAATACAATACCATTTATTGTCATTTGAGCCTCAGTGAGGCTCAAACGAAATTCCGTTTCCACAGCCATACAAACAAAGACAATTTCCTACAGACATACACACAATTTAATTCACACAAACATCCATCACAGTGAACCCACTGTGATGGAAGGCAAAGTCATTTCTCTCCCCTGTTCTCCATTTCTCTCCCGATATCCAAGCCCCAGGCGGGCGATGCTAAGTCGCATGGCAATTTTAGGCCGTGCCGGGCGATTTACGGCCCCGCTCCCGGTCTAAAATTCACAATGTTGGAGCCCCCGGCGGGCGCTAGAATGTCCCACGGCCATGAAGCCGCACCGGGCGATGTACGTCCCCGCTCCGGGTCGTTCCAACCCCGCGACACGGGCTGGAGAAGTCGCGTTGCGGGAGCTCCGGGAAGCGGTCTCTCCCCCCGGACCCGCGAGCTCCCGATGTCCCAGTCCACCGGACCTGCTGCTGCGTTGCTGGAGCCTCCGAGCCCCAGGAGTCGAGTCGCAGCAGCGAGTCACCACCGCTCCCCACGCTCTGAGGTCAGCCAGCCCCACGATGGTGAGTAGTCTGCAGCTCCGCCGTCTCCCGAGCCCCCGGGTCATTCAGGTTGGAGGCCGCTCCACGGTGCTAGGCCCCAACGACAACGGAGACCCGACAGGGAAAAGGTTGGGTCTCCCGGTCAGGGAAGAGATTTTAAACAGTTTCCCCCTCCCCCCCCCCCCCCCCCCCCCCCCGACATATACACATTTAAAACCAGTATTTAAAAAACACCAACACTACATTTAACTAGACAAAAATTTAAAAAAAGACAGACAGGCTGCAGGGGCCGCTGCAAGGGGTGAGTCGTGCCGCCAAAAAAACATAAACAAAAACATTTAAAATAACCAGCTCAGTGTCATTAGTGCAGCATAATACCCTTAGGCTTTGCTGTCAGGTCTCAATTGATAAGTAATAACTGGTTAAATGAGCAGAGAAGCGTATTCGCCTTCACCATTTCTTGGGACCAGAAGGTCCGTAGAGGCCACATAACTCCACCCCACCATCACCCCATGTTCCTCTCAGCAGCTCTCCCTCTTCTAGATGACCACCAAGGACTGTCCTCAAAGTTTCAAATGCAAACCAAAGATGCTAGAAATATGGAATAAAATGAGAAAATGTTGGAAATACATATTAGGTCAGGCAGCATCTGAGGAGAGCGAAAATTTGTCCATATTATATATTATTATATTATTTTATTATATTATTATTATTATATTATTATATTATATTTTTTATATAATTTTTATTATATATAACTTTAATTGTCATTCAGGTATACACATAGACACAGTGCACATTGAACGAAATTTCGTTGCATTGACTCTTCAAGTAGCAGCAGAATATAACATTTATATCAGGCGATCAGTAAAAGTGCTTAGTGTGTCCATAAAAAGTACTTCATGTGCATAGTTCTGTAAAATAGATATGTAGGAAAGTTTTTAAAAGTGGCAATGTATAAGAAAGTTCTAGCCTCGGTTTGATTGTGAGTTCAATAGTCTTATGGCCTGGGGGATGAAGCTGTTGCAGAACCTGGTTGTCCCGCTCTTCATGCTGCGGTACCTCCTCCCAGAGTTCAGCAGTGTAAACAGTCCATATTGTGGGTGTGTGGGGGCTCTGGTAATGCCCTTAGCTCTTGTCAGGCAGCGTTTGTAACCAATGTCCATGATGGAAGGAAGAGAAGTCCCAATGACTTTTTCCGCTGTCCTCACCACTCTCTGAAGGCACTTCCAGTCCGCAGCTGTACAGCCGCTGCACCATATAGAGATGCAGCTGGTCATGACTGATTCAATGTTGCTTCTGTAGAATGTGGTGAGGATGGGAGGGTGGAGGTGTGATCTTCTCATCCTGCAGAGGAAGTACAAATGCTGCTGTGCCCGTTTTTCCAGAGATGTAATGTTTGTGGACCAGTTTAAGGTGTCTGTTATATGCACTCCCAGGAACTTGATGCTTTTCACCTGCTCCACTGCTAAGTTGTTGATGCCACAGCGGAGTGTGACTGGGCTGATTTTTCTTTCTGAAGTCGACGACAATCTCCTTGGTTTTGTCCACATTTAGGAGAAGGTTGTTCCTGCTGCACCAGCTCACCAGCTGCTCCACCTCCTCTCTGTATGCCTGGTCGTCGTTGTTGCGGATGAGGCCCACTACTGTTGTGTCATCCGCGTATTTGATGATATGGTTAGTAGTGGACCTGGCGACACAGTCATGTGTCATCAATGTGAAGAGCAGCGGACTCAGAACACAGCCCTGAGGGGAGCCGGTGCTCAGTGTGATGACCGAGGAGGTGTTCTTCCCCACCCGCACAGACTGGGGTCTTTCAGAAAGGAAATCCAGGATCCAGTTACATAGTGTGGTATTGAATCCTAGGGGTGCCAGTTTGCTCACCAGATGCTGGGGGATTATCATATTGAATGCTGAGCTGAAGTCAACAAACAGCATCCGCACGTGGGTGTTCTTCTCCTCCAGGTGTTGTAGGCTCAGGTAGACTGCAGAGGAGATAGCATCCTCTGTGGAGCGGTTCGGGCGATAAGCAAACTGGAACGGGTCAAAACTGGAGGGGAGTTTAGAGACCATGTGCTGCTTAATAAGCCTCTCAAAGCACTTCATTATTATTGGTGTGAGTGCTACGGGGCGGCAATCATTCAGGCAGGTTATTGTGGACTTTTTGGGAACTGGTATGATGGTGGCTGTCTTGAAACATGATGGAACAATGGCCTGGTTCAGGGAGGTGTTAAAAATGTCTGTCAGAACCAGGGCCAGCTGGTCGGCACATCCCCTAAGCAGACGCCCCGGTATGTTATCCGGTCCGGCTGCCTTTCGCTTGTCAATGCCCTCCAGGATTCTGCGGACTTCAGCAATTTCAAAAGACAGTGTCTGTTTTCCTGGTTGAGGCTCTAATTTCCTCACTGTAGTGGTGTTCAGTGCCTCAAACCTGCCGAAATGATTATTGAGTTCATTGAGAAAGTCTGTGTCATCCTTACAAGACATCTGAGGGGCCTTGTAGTTTGTTATAGCCCGGATGCCTTCCCACATGTTCCTGGTGTTGGTATCATCCTGGAAGAAACCCTGGATTTTCTGTCCGTGGGCGCGCTTTGCTTTCCTTATTTCACGGTTGAGGTTGGCTCTCGCTGTTCTCAGAGCCCCCAAATCACCAGATTTAAAAGCCGCATTCCGTGCTTTCAGCATGGCACGCACCTCTGCAGTAATCCAAGGTTTGTGGTTGGCCCGGGTTGTGATGTTCCTGATGACAGTGACGTCCTCCATGCACTTCTGTATGTATCCCAACACAGACATGGCATACTCATCCACATTGATGTTTTGGTTGTAAGTGGCTGCTGTCCTGAACATGTCCCAGTCCGTGCACTCAAAGCAGTCCTGGAGTGCTTCTATAGCTTCCTCAGACCAGACTCTAACCTGCTTCACAGTGGGTTTCTCTCTGATCAGCAGGGGCTTATAGGCTGGGATGAGCATTACAGAGAGGTGGTCAGAGGAGCCGAGGTGAGGCCGGGGTGCTGCTCTGAAAGCCTGCTTGATGTTACTGTAGACCCGGTCCAGCGTATTCTCTCCACGTGTAGCAAAGTCCACATATTGATGGAAATGAGGGAGGACAGTCTTCATGTTGGCCTGGTTAAAGTCCCCAGCAACAATGACAACGCCCTCTGGATGATTTCTTTGCAGCTCACTGATGGAACGGTAGAGAATACGCAGAGCCTCCTTAGCGTTGGCCGCGGGGGGGATGTATACAGCAGTAATGCTAACCACAGTAAACTCCCGTGGCAGATAGAATGGCCTGCATTTCACAGTCAAAAACTCTATGTCCGGAGAGCAGTGGCTGGAAACAGCGGTAGCATTATTACACCAGCTGTTGTTTGTGTAGATGCACACACCCCCACCCCGGGATTTACCAGTCAAAACAGTGTCCCTGTCGAGCCGGAATGTTGTTAGCCCCCCTAAGCTAACAGCCGCATCAGGTACAGATGAGTTTAGCCATGTCTCTGTCAGAACTATAGCGCAGCAGTCTCTCACCTCCCTTTTTGTTGTGAGATCCAGATGTAAATAATCCATTTTATTTTCCAGAGAGCGGACATTCGACAGGAGAACGGATGGGAGCGGTGTCCTCCACGGGTTAGCCTTTAGCCTCGCCGTTAGCCCACCTCGACAGCCCCGCTCATATCAACAGGATCACGTCACCAGTTTCGAATGTGAGATAATCAACGTGAAGTATTGACAATTTAACTTGGCAAAGCCTCAATGTCCACAACCTTGCCAGCTTTAGTCCCTCACAGGGCACATCTGAAAGTATTAATGTTAGGGCTTGCATGAATTTACTCAAGTCGCAATTAGATTATACGTTATATACCTGGTTGAAATCTAATCTCTGAGAAAATGCCTGTCGGCTTTACATGCATGGAAAACTAATTACAAGTAACAGTATTTATATTAACCACGCCATCTTGTGTCAGAAGTCACAACGGATTTTAAAAGCAAGCAAACTGTGATGATCACTTCACTTTATTTAAGTGGAGTAGCAGTGAAGGGGAACTCTGCAAATTGTGATTAATTGTATTGTGGATTGACAATCTCACAAGAGAGACAATCTTATTATTGGATTTATTTTGTGTATATTAGATGAAGTATTTCCATTCCTCACTGTGGATTGGTATATTTAATCAGACATCCTAAACCAACCAGAAACTAAATACAATAATACCTTTAAGTCAATTTTCATTTGATTATGTAAAAATATCTTGCTCTGAAGAAATTCTCTGATCCAATGTTGCCAAACAATGAAACCCCCGTGGTTCATCAAGATGTACCTATTTTTGAACTGCATTAATATTCCTACATTTCAAAGCAGCAGTTTTAACAATCTTAATAGTTATTTAAAAAAAGTTATTAAGAGAGTAAGCTGAACTTAATATTAAGATATTTAATGAGTATAAAAATTGGGAGGTCATGTTGCAGTTGTATAAGAAGTTGGTGAGACAGCATTTAAAATATTATGTTCAATTCTGGGCACCATGTTATAGGAAAGACTAGGCTAAGTGGGACCAGTTGGGTCCCATCTTCACACGGGAGAGCTGGTCGCCCAACCCAATATTCCACCTCTCCACCAATTCCAATATTGGTGGCCAGTGCGGGGGTGGGGGGGGGGGGATTTCCGGAGCGCTAGTATGGGTGTTGTGGGCCAAAGGGACTGGTTTCCAGAAGGCTAGTATGGACATTATTGGCCAAATGGATTCTTGATTTGGCAGCTCAGTCACTCAGGCCTGGTGGGCTGGCAGCTCAGTCACTCAGGCCTGGTGGGCTGGCAGCTCAGTCACTCAGGCATGGTGAGCTGGCAACTCAGTCACTCAGGCATGGTGGGCTGGCAGCTCAGTCACTCAGGCATGGTGGGCTGGCAGCTTAGTCACTTGGGTGTGGTGGGCTGGCAGCTCAGTAACTCAGGCATGGTGGGCTGGCAGCTCAGTCACTCAGGCCTCATGGGCTGGCAGCTCAGTCCCTCAGGCCTGGTGGGCTGGCAGCTCAGAAACTGCCAGAAATTCTGCCCAAAACATGTGAGAGACCGGGAGAGAGAAGGGGGAGATGGTGGCGAATCAATTTTAGACATTTTTCATCTATATCTGCAGATCACAGCAATGAGGGAGGAAAGTCTATCCTAGCCTGAATCTCACAGGGAGCCAATGAAGGGAAGGAGAAAAATACTAGGGTGAGGTTTAGTAATTGCTGGGGAAATACTTACTGATGGGCCGAATGGACTCCTCCTGGGCTAGTACAAGCCTGATGGGCTGAAATCTCAGTGAAAGGCACTTTTTCTGGACTTTTCCTGGCCTGGCACAGGCCTTTTGCGCCAAAATGCTCATCCTGGACTAATACGGGTATTTTGGGTAAAACGGACTGGTTTCTTGTCTAATAGGGGCCTTGTGCGCCAAAATGAGTAGTTTCAGGCAGGCCAAACAACTCATTTCATTTCATTTCCATTGCCATTTCAGTTTCTAGCACAGGGCAAGCCAAACATCTCATTTTATTTTCAATAAGGGCTAACAAATCATTTATTGCAAGTACATTGCAGACTCACAGTTCAGTAGACTCACAGTTCAGTTGACTCTCCGCAGAATCACAGTTGTGGCCTCTCCCTCGCGATCTTCCAGAGTGACTGACTCATGTCGAGGCATCCGGGGTTTGATGGATCTGCCCCCCACCCCCACCCCCCCCCCCGGAAGGGGCGTTACCTTCATCATGGTGATTTACAGGCGAGAGGACCAATCATTTGATCTCAAGATTTTTTTTAAATTAATAACTTATTTATTTTTCATTGATCGGAAAAATCCTCAGGGCTGCCTCAGCGGAGGACGACTGTGAGTAAGATGGCCTAAAATCATAGCGATATATGGTAGAATTTTTTTCCAAAAATCAATATACAGCGCAGACAGGAAGTGGTCAAGATGAGACTTAGTCATATAGACATTGTCAAACTTCAAAGGGTTCAGAAAAGATTCACGAGGATGTTGCCAGGACCAGAGGGTGTGAGCTATAGGAAGAGGTTGAGTAGGCTGGGTCTTTATTCCATGGAGCGTAGGAAGATGAGGGGAGATCTTATAGATGTATACAAAATCATGAGAGGAATAGCTCGAATCGATGCACAGAGACTTTTACCCAGAGTAGGGGAATTGAGGACCAGAGGACATAGGCTCAAGGTGAAGGGGAAACGATTTAATATTAATCCAAGGGGTAACCCTTTCACACATGGGTGTATGGAACAAGCTGCCAGGGGAGGTAGTTGAGGCTGGGACTATCCCATCGTTTAAGAAACAGTTGGACAGGTACCTGGATAGGGCAGATTTGGAGGGTTATGGACCAAGTGCAGGCAAGTGGGACTAGGGTAGCTGGGACATTGTTGGCCTGTGTGGGAGAATTGGTCCGAATGGCCTGTTTCCACATTGTATCACTCTATGATATCAATCTATATATTGATGATCTGTCTAAACAATTGAAAGCCTGTAACACTGGGTGCGTGATTGGTAATATTTTAGTGAAACATATTATGTATGCAGATGATCTTGTGGTCTTTAGTCCATCTAGCGCTGGTCTCCAGCAGCTCCTTACTATATGTTCCGTGTATGGTGTGGAACATGACATTAAATATAATGCTAGTAAGAGTGCTGTTATGGTCTGTAGAACCAAAGAGGATAAATGCCTAAAATATCCTGTTTTTAAATTGTCTGAAAACAATCTTAGTGTCTGTAATAAGATAAAATATCTAGGGCATATTATTATAGAACAAATGACAGATGATGAGGATATTTATAGGCAACGACGCATGCTGTATGTACAGGCAAATATCCTCTTGTGTAAATTTGGTGCGTGTGCAGATGTGGTGAAGATGTTGCTATTTAGAGCATACTGCACACCCCTCTACACTGCGCACTTGTGGTCGAACTATTTAAAGACAAGTATGCAGAGACTAAAGGTGGCATATAACGATGCCATGAGAACACTGCTAAGGCAACCTAGATGGTGTAGTGCCAGTAATATGTTTGTGGCTGCAAAGGGTCAGTACTTTAGAAGCTATCCTAAGACACCACATGTATAAATTCATTTGCAGGATAAATGACTCTAAAAATGTGCTTATTGTGGCCTTGACAAACATAAGGGTTAGCACTACACGCTACGAATCCCAGTTGTGAAGACACTGGTATCATTGTCTCGTTGTAGGACATTGATCATCTTTTAATCTGGATTTTTAACTTAAGTATTGTGGGTTTTTGTTAAATATAAATTATGATGTTTTTATGTGATATACCATGATTTTATATATATTTATGATATTTGATATGCAATGCATTTTTAATGTAATGTTGCCCCTTGTCTGGACCTTGAGTCCGTAATAAAGTTTATTATTATTATTATTATTATTATTATTATTATTATTATTATTATTATTATTATTATTATTATTATTATTATTATTATTATTATTATTATTATTACTATGACTATAGAAAAGCAGCTCCAGAAGAAATAATTTTAACTTTATCCACAGATGCTGCTTGATCATTTTTTTCCAGGTTTTTTTTGTTTCTAGTTCAGATTTCTATTATCCAATGGTTTACTTTTCAACTAAATTAAGATGTCTGTGATAACTTAACAAATTAATATAATTTTAGAGGAAAGAAGAATTAAGAAAAAATACTTGTTTGAAGTGAAGTGCTAATATTCTTAGAAAACAAACTGCATTGAGTTTTGAAACAAAACCAAAAAAATCCTTTCCACTTTATTCAGGTCTACAGACAATACAGTTCTGTTTTCTCAGCATTTTCAGCGCCTAATCAAGATGAAAATTTGTTTGTATGGGAACAACATTGCCTAGGAAAGAAAGTTGCTTCAGATACTCACCTTCTTTCTCAGATACCTTGCAGATGATAATTTAAAGACAATGACACATTGGGGCTTTTGTTAGTTGTTAGTTATACATTTCCAGAGATACCACGATTGGAAGGCTTAAGCGGCCTTTTCACGGGGCGAGTTGACGCAAGATGTCACCAGAGTGAAGAGGTCGTGGTCCAGCACGAGTCTCGCACGATATAACGGCAGTAGATAAAGAGTTCCCACGGTACTCGACATTTCTGCTATTTGTGCGAGTGAACTTGTCCGTTTCCCGAGCTTTCCCGTTAAATCTTGAATGAACATCGTGAACTACACGTGACACAAATGATGTAACTTTTTTTTTCACACACTATATATATCCTCCCTTGGTTGAATTGGCTCATTTGGAGACATATTTTACTGTGTATGTGGGAGACACAGATGGACTGAGCACAGTACCTCGGTCTTACTGTGTGTGGGAGAGGGGGAGAAAGAGACGTACACTCACAGAGGCAGAGTCTCTCAGCCTGTGTAAGAGGGAGGGAGAGAGAGAGAGAGGCACACACAAGGTGGATGTGAAATCTCACCTGCCTGTTTCAGTGACAGACACCCGCCGTCAGTAAATGAAGACACCCCCATCTGTCTCCCCCTCCTCTCCCTCGACTCTCCCACCTTTCTCTCCCAACTCCAGTCCCGTCCCGACCCCCTGGGAAACTGAATAGAGCAACAGTCAACTGCTGCCTGTGCGCTGATATAACAATAAAGGCTACTTTACTTTACTGAGTTAAAGAGTTCCCACGGTAGACTGTAAAACTGGGACCCTGGTTCTGGACTCCCCCAACACCGGTACCCTTCTTCAGACAGCCTAATCGGAATTGAGTCTGAAGATGTGTCTCGTCCCGAAACATCAGCTTTTTTTCTCCAGAGATGCTGCTTGACTCGCTGAGTTACTCCAGCTTTTTGTGTCTGTCTTCGGTTTAAACCAGCATGTGCAGTTCACTCCTTACACGGGTCTCTGTACAACATTGATTGGTAGCGTTCCGGACCCCTGGACCCGAGGACTCCGACCTGTATCTCTCAAAGAAGTACATGTGAAAAATTTCTCACGGACCATAAAAATGCGTAACCTTTCAGTAAAGTCCCTTTTAAAGTCCCTTTTAAAGTCCCTTTTAAAGATTATAGTTATTTTCTTGAATCTCATTAACATAACTCATGAATAAGTTGATGTCCATATGCGGATGCAAATCTTTATTTTTATTTATTTTTTAAATTCAATCCCACATAAGATAATTTTTACTCACCTACTGTTCCCTCTGTCCAGCTTCCGGGTTCACCGTTCGCAGGAGTTCCCCCGGTACCCGCAAGAGTTATTACGGATATCGCACTGGCCACTACGTTCATATAATGTTGCAATACTCAACCACAAGTGTACAAGGCACTCTTGGAGAAATTCAAACTTTCTTGAATTTTCTCCCGAGTGACCAAGTTACACGATGACCTGCCGTTAGCGCTACGGTGGTCCACGGTGGTCCACGAATGCCGCACTGTTATCGCACGAGGTTCCCACGATGTTAAACTCCGGTTAACTCTTGCGTCAAGTCGCCCCGTGAAAAGGCCGCTTAAATGAGACCTATGATATCTTTACTAACATTGGAGTATTTAAACCTCTTACATTTTTAACATGGAGGTTACATCACAAAATGCAGAACATGTTTGTAGAGCAAGTTACAAAGCGGTTGCATATGTAAGCAGAGACCATGATGACTCATTTATTGCCACACACATAGTGATATGGGAGGCTAGAAGTTGGGATACAAGATTTTCCATAAATTTCATAAATTCAACATGCCACATTATAAACCATGAAAGCAGCGCACATTTTATTTATGTTGAGCTGGTTCACTAGCGAGCTTTAGGAAGAAACCTGCCACCCTTCCATAATGTATCACCAGACAATGGTGTGGTTAAGGCACTGTAGAGTCAGCATTAATCATAATCCTGAATGGATTCATTATTTGCCTCCTCACTGCTCTCTAATTCTGGATTATAACAGTTCTGCTGCGTTAGAGATGCAGTGATGTGGGTTCAATCTTGATATCTGATGCTCTCTGTGTGTAGTTTGTTCTTGTCCCCTGTGAATGTGTAGGTTTCCTCCCCTTGTCCTAATTTTCCCCCCACACCCAAACAATGTACAGATTGATAGATTAATTGGTAAACTGTATATTGCCCAAGAGTGCAAGTGAGTTGTAGAGTTGATGGAGGTGAGGGGAAGGTAGTTTGGAAATATGCCCCCTATATTTTATTTCCAGAAAATCTTAGGTGATGGTAAAATACAAAATCTACCAGGGGAAGTCGAAAGCCATGCCATGGTCTGTTGCAAGTAAAATCTAAAACAGGTCATAGTATCCCTTGAGGAAATGAAATCTAACTGCCGTTTGACACATGTGTACCTAATCTTTTTGTCAATATAATCTCAAACTAATAAAATTCAGCAAATTTAACAGCATTTCACCAACAAATGTTAATGTGCCATTCTAACCGCAGTCCACGAGAGCCAAATGTATTTTCCATGACATGGATCCTTCTATCCTCCTCTGCTCATTTCCTCCAGGGCCTGTGATAGTGTTGAGATACACTAATGCAATGCATCAATCATCATCAGCCTCTTCATCATAATAACCTTTATCCCCCTTCTCAGCTTCTTCCTTGGTTGGCCTGACTCATTTTGCATTGTATCTGTTTTCTCAACTAATATTTCCAACAGAGAATGTTCATTAGAAGTAGTATTTTAATATTCAGGACTCCTCTCAGGCAATGAGAGACAAAAGTCATTGTGGTGGTTTCAGAGAGCTTTCAGTTGCAAGAGACGTGTCCTGTTTTCTATTGCAAAGGAGACAATGCTTGAAGCCAATTCCATTATTGCAAAAACATTGCACAAATGTTTTTTTTGGACTGCATGCTTCCAACAGTTAATGCTCACAAGGAACCCTTTACTTCACTGTCACTTTCCTTTAGCATTTAAGATTTTAAATCCTGGAATATGGGTCCTCCAACACATTTCCGTAATTTAAAAAAATGAAAATGAGTTTTTGACAGGTTTGGTGAATGTATACCTGGAGTAACTTTGAAACTACAGCCCTCCTATGAAAAGGTACAAGCACAAAGCAATTGCATCCTGTTCCAAAATTCAGTCACAAAATATTCAACAAGCTGAACATTTTCTGTACATAAGCTCTAGAGTCAACTCTGGAGCTTATGTACTTAACACCAAGTTATCTATTTTGCCTGGTTTATATGTTAAGCACTTTCACCTAACTGAATAAACATTAAGAGATACATGAATATATATTTAAATTTCATTTCACAATTTTTTTGGATCACCGTGCAAAGATTTCACTTTCAGTGTACAAAGCATCCTGTAAAATGGTTGTCTTTACATAGCATAATAATTGTTGTTAAAGAGAAAATCCTTTACAATGCCAGAAAAATATTTTAGTTTCATTTATTATTGTCACGTGTACATGGATACAGTGAAAAGCTTTTGTTTGCATTCTCTGCTGTCAAAGAAAAGATTATACATGAATACAAAAAAGCACATCAGCGCCTCTACTTCCTGAGAAGATTACGGAGAGTCGGATTGTCAAGGAAGACTCTCTCTAACTTCTACAGGTGCACAGTCGAGAGCATGCTGACCGGTTGCATCGTGGCTTGGTTCGGCAATTTGAGCGCCCTGGAGAGGAAAAGACTACAAAAAGTAGTCAACACTGCCCAGGCCATCATTGGCTCTGACCTTCCTTCCATCGAGAGGATTTATCGCAGTCGCTGCCTCAAAAAGGCTGGAAGTATCATCAAAGACCCACACCACCCTGGCCACACACT
The DNA here is from genome assembly GCF_010909765.2 of Amblyraja radiata. Classification (NCBI taxonomy): domain Eukaryota; kingdom Metazoa; phylum Chordata; class Chondrichthyes; order Rajiformes; family Rajidae; genus Amblyraja; species Amblyraja radiata. The sequence goes on from NC_045961.1 coordinate 61,158,456, forward strand.
CATCTCCCTGCTACCTTCAGGTAGAAGGTACAGGAGCCTGAAGACTGCAACAACCAGGTTCAGGAATAGCTACTTCCCCTCAGCCATCAGGCTATTAAACCTGGCTCGGACAAAACTCTGATTATTAACAATTCACTTTCTGTTATTGCACTTTACCAGTTTATTTATTCATGTGTGTATATATTTATATCATGGTGTATGGACACATTTATCTGTACTGTAGTAAATGCCTTACTATTTTTCTGTGTGCTTAAGCAAAGCAAGAATTTCATTGTCCTATACAGGGACACATGACAATAAACTCACTTGAACTTGAACTTGAAATCATCCACAGTGCACAGATAAAGGTACAACATTTAGTGCAAGGTATAACATTGAAGTCTGATAAAGTTTGATTAAAGATATTTCAAAGGTCTCCAGTGAAATATATGGGTCAGGACCGCATTCTAGTTGATGAGAAGACCATTCAGTTGCCTGATTCCAGATGGGAAGAAACTGTCCTTGACTCTAGAGGTATGTGTTTTCACACTTCTGTATCTCCTGCATGATGGGAGTGGGTAGAAAAGGGAGTGACCGGGATAAGGCTGGTCCATGATTATGCTGCAGCCTTGTCAAGGCAGTGTAAAGTGCAGATGGAGTCATTGAAAGGGAGGCTGGTGTGTGTGATGGTCTGGGCTTCATCCACAACTCTCTGCACAAAGACAATCAATCTTCTTTTTGTACTCCATTTCGTCATTATTTGATACTCGGCCCACAATGGTGGTGTAATTTGTGAACCTGTAGATTGAGCTGGATTGGTATTCGGCTGAACAGTCATGAGTGTATAAGAAGTACAGTAAGAGATTGAGAACGTATCCTTGTAGAGCACCATTGTTGAGAATGATCATAGTGGATGATTTGTCATCTATCCTCACTGATTGTGGTTTGTTGATCAGGAAGTCGAGTTTTCAGTTAAGAGGGGAGTGCTATCTCCAAATTCTATGTTTGGAGATGAGTTTAGGTGGCATAATGGTATTGAAAGCAGAGCAATAATCAATGATTAGGAGTCAGATGTAGGTGTCCTTTTTATCCAGGTGTTCCAGGGAGATGCCATCAGCTGAGGATCTGTTGTGCCAGATGGTGAATTGCAGTGGATCAAGGCTGCTTGGTATGCAGGAGATGATGTGTGCCATAACCAGCCTTTCAATGCACTGTAGGTGAGCAAAGCAGGATCATCACAGTGGTTAGGGGATAATGTCACCAGAGGTGATGGATCTCTGGCTTTCCCCTCTTGAAGTCAACAATCAGCTCCTTGGTTTGTTATTCTGGCTCTACTCCTGTGACTCATCATCACACGTTATTCGTCCATAATTGATGGTATAGTAGGCAAAATTAAAGAGGGCATTAAAGCTGTGTGTTGACTACCAAGAACAACCAAATACAGAGAGTGTAAAGCAGGGGACTGAGCATACAGACTTGTGGTGCTCTTGTCGTGTATGGCTTTCGAGGAGGAAATGTTTTTGCCAATTTTTACTGATTGTGGTGTGACAATGAGGATGTCGATTACATAGGGATGGGAAGTGACACAGTCCTTGAAGCCTGATCACCATTTAGAGGGTTTTGGGATACTGTGAGATCTAATTCCAAATACCTATACATTTGCCATATTTCTTTATACCTATACATATAACAAAACATCATCAGATTAACATTTCAGATTAGTAAATGTTCTAGCATCAGTTTCCCATTTTCCAGGAGCTTTCTACATTTCTTTTATGTTTCATGCCTACCTCTAATTTTTAGATAATAACATATAGTCTTAGGCTGCCCAATTGGTGGAAGCAATTCTGCTTATCATTCTGTCCTCTCTCATAATTTGAAACATTTATCTTCCAAATATCAGGGAATGCAGTCTTAGTTATGTAACCCACCCTCATTAATTAACCTTTGGAATTAAAGCATTTGGAATTAAAGGGGAGCAGGGTGACACAGTGGTAGAGTTGCTTCCTTACAGCTTCAGAGACAAGGGTTCGATCCTGACTATGGATGTTGTTTGTACGGAGTTTGTACGTTCTCCCCATGACCTGCGTAGGTTTCCCCAAGATCTTCGGTTTCCTCTCACACTCCAAAGACGTACAGGTTTGTAGGTAAATTAGCTTGCTATAAGTGTAAAATTGGCAGTGTTAGTGTACGGGAATCGCTGGTCGGTGCAGACTCGGTGGGTCGAAGGGCACAGGGACTGTATCTCTGAACTGAACTGAACTGAAAATTATTCCAGTAAATGGAGGAAAGACTCCCCAAAAACCCAATACCTACCAAATCTAAGATGATCAGCCCTTTTCATGGTATTCAATCAATGATCCATGACGTATTCCATACACAATTCACAATAATAATTATTATTACTTTATTGCTTACTATAAGTATGCTTATGAGGTTCTGCCAGTACTTCAATTTTCATTTTCTTGTGATATCTGATATGCCCCATGCACCTCTTCTGTAAATATTGATGCAAAATGGTCAGTGGTTGCATGCATTCCACTTCTCTACTTTCATTGATAATATTCATAATTTAGATTTGAATGGGCCTATATTGCTACCAAACATTTCCTATCACTGTCTGCTTTCACCCTTCCCTACTGTACCTCACAGCCAGGCCTGGTACCCGACTGCAGTGCTACTCTCCCCTGATGGTCATCCCCCCCTTAAACAGTATCCAAAAGGGCATGCATACCTGTTGGAGGCGAATGACCAAAGGGGATTCCTGCACTCTGTCTTTTCCCTTTTGGTGGTCACCCATCTACTCTGTGCCTGCACCTTTGTGCCATGACCACCTCTCTATAACTCCTTTCTGTGACACTCTCACACCGTGGATGAGCCTGAGGTTGTCCAGCTGCTGCTCCACTTCCCTAACATGGGTGTAAGGAGCTACAACTGAGCTTATTTTCCGCAGGTATTGTCATCAGGGAAACTGGAAGTCTCCTCGACTTCCCGCTTCCTGCATTCCACCATCCAATCCATTTTCTCTACTGCACTAATACCAAGGAATAATTACACATGAAAAGTACAGATTGCACCATAAACTGCAGTCACCTTCAGCTCAACCCTTGCTCACAAATCAGTCTTACCACTTCCACTCAAACACACCAATTATTTTCAACACACCGTCACTCCTCTACACATTCCCTTCTTTTTGGCTGATATACTTCTCAATGAGCCAATCCCATTGTGTCTCTGCTATGCTCCACCTTTGGTCATGGTACTGATTCGCTCTGCTCTCCCAAGGGCTGACTTTTGGAATGTAATTAACTAAAACAAATATAATAAATTTACTTAAACATGTATTTAACTGACACAAATTAATTGGACTCAAGCTACTCACTTATATTTAGGTTTAATCGTTACTTAATTCACCATCATAGTTGTTCATGTGGCATTACTTTCCATAGCTGATGGGCTAATTACTGTTTGCAGTGCGCTGCATCTATGCTGAATATGACAGATCACATAGGACGCAGGTGGATAGACTGCAAAAAAAAAGGAAAAGATGAATTTGAAATGCAAGGAGAACTGAATAGGCCGGGATGTTTTTCCACAAGAGGCTAAGCGCTAAACATTGAGAAGTATACAAAATCATTAGAGACATAGATAAGGTGAGTGGCACAGTCATCTTCACATAGTAAGGGAGTCTAAAACTAGTTGTCATAGGTATAACATGAGGAAAGAAAGATTTAAAAGGGACCTGAAGGGCAATTTTTCTAACAGAGGTTAGTGAGTATATGGAATGAGCTGCTAGAGAGTGGTAAAAGCGACATTTAAAAGGCTCTTGGACAGGTACATAAATAGGAAAGGCCTGTGGGGATATGGATCAGGTATAGGCAAGTGGGATTAGATCAGTTAGGCAACTTGGTCAGCAAAGACAAGTTTGGCTGAAGAGCTTGTTTCTATGCTGCAAAGTCTATGACTCTATGTGATTACAAATATTTAATGATGAGTCAGGAGTGGAGCATGGGTTCAGATGCACTTGCATCTGAAGTGCACAGGCAAAGCTCAGAATACAATGACAAGCACAATACAACCAGCTGGTGTTTACCCATAGAGCCACCAGCTAGCTTGCAATGTGATCAAGCACATTATAAAATCAATAGCAAACAGTTATATCATCATCATCTTCAACATCTACAAGCCATCAGGATGGTCATTTGCTGGAGCCCTTACTTTGTGCTCCAGTTCTGGTAATCAGCTTCACCTTGGAGAAAGATCCTCTTCAGCTGTGCATTGAAGAAAAAGCACCACGGGCAGTGCGGCAGAAGCTGCACAGCCCAATGGCAGTTATCAGATGCAATACACGCTAACAATGAAACTCGTAACAGGATGGATCATTACCAGTATAACAGTACAACAAAAACAGTACAACAGTATAACAAAAACACAATAACACGAGCAGAATGTGCAGTTGAAACTATGTCAATTGTAATTTGATGGTTAAGAAGGATTTTTTTTGGTGGCATGGAAGCATTAATGGAATGAAAACAGGGCATAATTAGCTCTCCCTTGAATAGGCTTAATCGATCCCTATCCATATGAATGGGATTGCTGACCATTAGTAAAAAGATAAATATTGGTAAGTGATTTGAGTTTATTGTGCTTTCTCCACTAGTCCTACCACTAGGCTAACTAAACATTGCATCTGTACCGCTTCTGATGCATTGTCAATGGTTCATGCTGCTCCAGGCCTCTACCCCAGGACCCCAACACCGCTATCCTTGCAGCAAACTATTTTTTTGTAGACATTTAGCTGCACAGAAATGTAGACTGAACGATTCTGTGGATCTTCTGACAGCTCCAAATGTCTAAAGTTCTGTGATGTCCAATCAGCTGGAAACAGTCAAAGGTAAAACAGTCAGGATTTTTGCAAACTGATGGAAAATGCTAAGTAATTAAACACCAGAATGTTTCCAAATGTTAAAAACTAAAAATATGTATACATTTATGTAAGGCATACATTTCAATTAGATCAAAATGATGCTAAATATATGAGAGGAGGTTGCTCATATATTGCTCATAAATATTCTCCCTCCTTCCCCATCCCTTTCCCAGCTTTCCCACAAGCCTACTGTCTCCGCCTCTTCCTTTCTTTCCCCACCCCACCAGTCTGAAGAAGGGTCTCGATCCGAAACGTCGCCTATTCCTTCTCTCCATAGATGCTGCCTCATCCGCTGAGTTTCTCCAGCATTTTTGTCTACTTAAATATATGATAAACTTACCTCAGGTTACCTTTTGAATAAAGGTGAGTATCTCATTTCAGGTGACAGGGCAAACCTTTATCCACCAGTTCCCTAAAGCAGAGGAATCAAATACAAAATGTGTCTGGCCTCTTAGCACACCTATTTTATTCCTCTGGATTAAATATGCTCAAATCCAACCTCCAGCCTATTTTTAGCTTTGAGTTGCACTGCACCAATCCAAATGACTAGACAACTTGCCAAATGCATTGACCTAGCTTTTCTTTACAGATCTATTGGGTTGTTGCCAGCAGTTCCAGCAAAATATTATTGATTAAAATAAACAAAATAAATCAACCCACATAAAATACTTGTATTTTTGTTAATGGCCAGCAATCCCATTCATATGAATGGGGCTGTAATAGTAATATCTAGGTGAGAACAAGAAATGCCCTTTCATCCTGTAGTCTTTCCATTCATGCTTCCATGTGACTCTATCCTTCTTAACAATCAAATTAAAATTGACCATACATTGTGTTCTCTTTATTGTATTTCTTTCATAAAGTACTTTAAAGGAAAGCTAATGTTATCCTATGTTGAAGTTATACACTCCAGGTCTTGTTATCCTGTGATTTACTATATATGGATCCATGCACTTGTGAAGTTGACCATGTACAACTGGGAGTGTTGCACTGGATAGGGAATCAGAGATGGGTTTCACAATATATCTATGCTTCTACATGTTTTGACAAGCTGAGACACTCAAAGTGAAACTTTCTTTAATGCTGTTATAATTATGGAAGGGTTGACCGTTGTTGTCATTGAAGCCTCTGTGTCATTGCCAGCAGTCTTAGCAGTCTCAATGTAGAACTAAGGCACTGCAGATGCTGGTTTAACAAGGAAAGACAAAAAATGTAGGAATAAACGCAGTGGGTCGTTCAGCATCCCTGGAGAACATGGATAGGTGACATTTTGGGTCAGGACTGAAGGGCCCCCAACCTGAAACATCATCTATCCATGCTCTCCAGGGATGCTGCCTGACCGTTGAATTACTCCAGCATATGGATCTAGTCTTAGCAGTCTCCTTTGTTTTGTTTTATTTACAGGAAGTCTTTGTTACTGCCCTTAGCGAATAGTGTTTTGGTGTACAAATTGACTATAATTAGAAATAGCCGTACAATTGACTCAGTACAATAACAGTCCATGGTATATGGTAAAACATTTTTAAAAAGGCTTTGATGTTCATTCCATTGAATCAAAGCTCTGGAAAATCAACTACCAACACCATGCATGGTAACTGTGAAGGTGATTAAAGGAAATTTGTCATCTATAGTTAAAAAAATGCTTCCAAATATAATTGAATCAATCAAATTGCAGAATAAATATTTTCAAGGTAAAATGTTCAATATAATTCTGTTCAATGGGCTCCATAGAGAAGGTGTCAAGATATTACAGGTATTGACGAGTTGCATGAAAAGTATAAACAAATCAATCAGTTTAATTTACAAACTAATAAGTGTTATTTATTCCAGTTGTTCCAATGGACGGTGAACAGAATTAAATTATATTAGACTAAATTGGGACTTTAAACGAGGCTGACTAAAATATAATCAAAGGGAATATAAACAGATTAATTGGAGCATGATAAGGGTTAACTTATCTGTAATAATAAAAGTGACAAGAATTTAAGAGGTGGTGATGATACAATTAAAATAATTTGAATGGCAATGAATATTAAAGTATAAACATTTAAGTAATAGAATTGGAGATTAGCAACATTTTAAAAACATTGTAATTATTTTCTTACATCTTTTTTCTACTTGTTAACTCCTCAGCTTTCTTTTGCATGTTGGTTCTTGTCTTTTAAGGTCTGTTAGATCTTAATGTCATACAAAAAACATCAAGTGGATAATTTGTGTTTCTTTTGGGAAGCTTTGTGCCATGCATGATTTTCAGTTGTAATGGGCAGCTACTTGGATTGATTTTGATTCTGGTGAACCAGTTTCCCATTAATTATAAAATCAATACAGTAAACCCTCAGTATTACCGACCTCTTTATAACATATTTCAGTTATAATGGATGGGATCACCCCCCCCCAGTAATGCCTACGGGTCTGCACTGCCTCCCTAGCCACTTCCAGGCCAGATCTACCAAGCTACAAGGCTTGGTAGATCGACAAGGCTGCCAACGCACCTCCGACCTGCACCACCTCCAGTCCAGGCTGCTGACCTTCACCACCAGGCCGGGCTGTCTATGTCAGCCCGCACTGCCTTTCCGGTTGCTTCCAGGCCGGACCTACTGCTGCCAGGCCCAGTTGCAGACAGAGAGCCTGAGAGGAAGGGTCCAGCCAGAACATCACATCTCTATGTTCTCCAGAGATGCTGATTCCTCTCCTGAGTTACTCGCCAATAATGGAGACCATTTTCCCACCCCGTTCTCCATCTCCTATGGTCCGTTATAATGAGGGTTATTTACGACAATTATGTTTATTTGCAGTTTTGCTCCTCAAATAAAGATGTTGGTATATGTTCAATTTCCCCGAGTCATCTGGATTTGCGTTGATAAAGTTCCCGTCACATCTATATACAGTACGGAGTCTGAAGAAGGGTCTCGACCCAAAACATCACCTATTCCTTCGCTCCATAGATGCTGCCTCACCCGCTGAGTTTCTCCAGCATTTTTGTCTACCTTCGATTTTTCCAGCATCTGTAGTTCTTTCTTAAACATTTTGTCTACTCCACTGCGAAATCTCCTCAAGGTATGCCTACTTTGAAGAAGTTCTCCTCCTCTCTCCTGTATGGTCATGAGTTGTCTCCTCAAGTCGCCTAAAAGGGCCTGTCCCACTTAGGCGAATTATTTTGCGAGTGCAGGCGACTGTCATAGTTTTGTTGAATCGACGAAAAAGTGAATGTATCAAACGCCTCCGACGACTATGAAGAAGACATCCTACGACTATGTAGGACAAGCTACAACTATCTACGACGTAATTGCCGATGCACTCGTGACAATTGGCAACCCAATAGTGGGGACTGAGGACGACCATCTTCGACTTACAGGCGACGACAACCACGATCAAAGAAAGCAAGCTACGACAAGCTATGACTGGCTACGACTCTATAATCATAAGATCACCTTAAAAAATGGCGTTAGATATTTCAAACATGTTCTTTTATATTCAGTGTATTGCTTGTTCGAGATGTATAAAATTAAATCCTTTTAAATGCAGTGCATTTGAAGTGCTTGTGTCAGTTTTCTTCATCAAAATAAATGTGAAATGTCAAGCTTTAAATACAGTGCATTCCTTCCTTGCATTTGCGTGTGTTTCAATGATCTAAATATGTGAGAAATGAAATATGAGATATAAGTGATGACATGAGGGACTACTATGAAAAATAATGATATTCATACATCAATTTGAGGTTAAAATGTCAGGGATTTCCGTTATTGGTAATAAAACATACAAATGTTGATAACAGCCTGGGGGGTGGTGTTGAGGGTTGTGCCCTGCCCCTGCGCTGAAGCCTTCTCCTTGGAGCCATGTCTCACACCGTCTGATCCACTGAAAGAAAAATTGCGCATTGACCGCGCACTGGAATGACAGCGCATCATGTGCTGCCGTTTACATTTTGTTCGCAATGAGCCAATGAAAATGACCGGTCAGCAAAGGCGATTAACTAAGTACCTACGACCATCACGACTACCTACGATAACATGGCGACCCACTACGACTAGACATATGACTACAAAAGTATCGATTTTCTCCATGGCGACCAATGTAGAAACATGTAGAAACATTTTCGGCGATCATACTGAGGCCGCAACTAGTTCCCAGAATGTGGGAACTCCTCCCAACCATGAAGGAGACCACCTGCGACCATGTGGCGACCATGTGGCGATCTTGTGGCGAGCGCAGATTCTCCTAAACTCGCCAAAGAAGTCGCCTAAGTGGGACAGGCCCTAAAGAGTCGTAACTTTTTTTTTGTCGCCGCTGGATTTTGAAATGTTCAAAATCTTTCGGCGACTGTGGGCTTGACGTAGCTTGTCTTCTCCTGTCATAGGTGCTGTCGTAGGTTGTCGCCAAGATGACGTAATTTGTCGCTGGGTGATGACTTTGGTAAATTCCATTAGTGACGACATACGTCAACCTACGTCAACCAGTGACAGGTACCGGTGACTGAATTGTCTTCAATTGTATTCTATTGTCGCTGACAGGGTCGTAGCTTGTCGCGGATGGACGTAGGTTGTCGGTAGCTTGCCATAGCTTGATGTCGACTTGGTGGTAGGTTGTCGTAGACATTGTCGATGGGGGGGTCCAGTCGCTGTATTTTTTGGCGACCTGCTTTGACTGTGACTGTCGCCAGCAGCCGCCGAAAAAAATCGCCTAAATGGGACAGGCTCTTTAGTGTTCATATGAGCAGTGATTTCAGGCTTTCAAAAGACACAGAAAAACAGAATGTATTTGCTTATGCTTTTCCAGGTGATGTAGAAGCAGTGGAATTGTTTAGTTTCTATGGTCACTGTGATCCTGAATGTTTTATGAAATTGCACGAGCGAATAGAATGAAGCTTAACTGCATTTTTGGTGACATTTTCATTGCTAAGCATGTCTTTCTCTACGGAGTCTCGACAATCTAAAATAGTGCAATTACATTACAGGTAAAAGCAGCTTAGAATGTCAAAAATAAAGTATAATGACAAATGACACCTAAAATGATACCCAGAACCAATTCAACATCAGGAATCAATCCCTGCTAAATTAGTAAATTAAAGGAGAGATTGTTTCATTAGTACTTGACTTATAAATCATATGCTTTCCATGGAATATTTGTACATCACTCTTTTACTGTCAGATGATAGTTCTCTACATAAACCTAAATAGAATATTAATTCAGAAAGGAACACACCCTCTTTTGCTTCTTGAGTTTTTGCTGCTGAGTCCTTGATGAGTTGTAGGAAGACAGCTTTGAAAAATAAAGTATTTAAAAATTATATATTGTCAATTATATGGATTTAGATGTAATGTGGAAAATTAAGAGTCAGTGTAAAATTAAATTTATGTTTAATCAATACTTATAACACTTTGGACTTACCTGGACTTTTACCTGTCTGCACATCTGGACGCCGGCGGCAGCGGCTGCGGAGGGTTGAGGTCCCGACCACGGGGGAAAATGGAGGAGGAAATGGCCAATTTTTGTGCCTTCCACCACAGTGATGAATGCTGTGGTGGATGTTTGTGTTAAATTTTTATTGTGTTTTTGTGTGTTCTTTTTTCATTGCACCACTGCTGGCAAATTCATTTCACTTGCACTTTATGTGCAAGTGACAAATAAAACTGATATTGATATTGAAATTGGAGTGGAAAGTTGAACTGAGTAGATATCATAATACTTTAGTTGAGAAATAGTGCAGTAAACACATTTGAGTCACCTGGACAATTTTAATCATCACCTTGTCACAAACATTCCCTTTGTTTTTCGATCCGCCCACTCTCTGTGACCTAAATTATACTTGTTTTCTTACTTTCACTTCTAATGAAATGGCTTTTGACTGAAACAGATATACTGTTCCTCTATCTACAAATGCTGCTTCATGGGCTGAGTAACTCCAGCATTTTCTATTTTCATATCAGATTTCCAGTACTTGCAGACTTTCTATTTGCTTTTGAGTAGTAAAACACACTGAGGAAGTGGAATGTTGAGCACAAAACTTGAGGTGTATTATCTGCAGTTCTGATCAAGGACTCATCAGCAAAATCTCAATAAGCAAAAGAGGGTGTGTTCCTTTCTGAATTAATATTCTACATTTCCGGGGGACAAAGAATAAATAGATACACTGACAAATTAAATGGAAGTGAATTGATAGGAAACCTAATCATGGAATATGTTATTTGCATAGAAATATTAAACTATTATTGAACAGAGATGGTAGGAGACATTAGATATATAATTTAGGCATCTTGTTTATATGAAGAGTCACCTGGAGTTAACAAAAGCTGTTTAAAAGCAATATCAACATTGTTAAACTAGTGGAGAGGCAAAGAATAGATTGTTAATCCAGGGTGTAATTCAGTTCTGAGATGGTTAACAATGTCATCTATGGAGCGAAGGAAATAGGCGACATTTCGGGCCGAAACCCTTCCTCAGACTCCGCCCGAAACGTCGCCTATTTCCTTCGCTCCATAGATGCTGCTGCACCCGCTGAGTTTCCCCAGCAATTTTGTGTACCTTCGATATTCCAGCATCTGCAGTTCCCTTTTGAACACTGGTTAACAATGTCAACTGGATGGATGTCAATGTGAACTACAGTGAGGTGAGCAAATGTAAAATATTGCTGTGAAACAGTGCAGAGGAACCTCAAAATCACTGAATGGTGGTGAACCTTGGTGTGGCATAGTGGCACAGCTGGTAGAGCTGCTGTTGCACAATGCCAGAGACCCAGCTCAGTTTAGTTTATTGTCACGTGTACCGAGGTACAGTGAAAAGCTTTTGTTGCATGCTAACCAGTCAGTAGACAGACAATACATGATTACAATCGATCCATTTGCAGTGTTTAGGTTCAATCCTAACCTCAGGTGCAATATGTGTGGCGTTTGCACGTTCTTCCCGTGACTGCATGGGGTTCCTCCCGGTGCTTTGATTTCCTCTCATATCCCAAAGACGTGTGGGTGTGTAAGGTAAGTAGCTTCTGTAAATTGTCCCTGGCAGAGAGTGGATGTGCAAGTTGTATAACAGAACTAGTGTGAACGGATATTCAATGGCCAACCTGGACTCAGTGGGTCAAAGGGTCAGTTTCCAGCTGTATATTTAAACTAATATTTGAAGTTGTAGTTCCTTAGGTTATGACTTTTTTTTTAATATATAAGGCATTATAAGGCTGTCATGATAACTGAATAAAATGTCACTAATGTTCCCTCATTGAATTATTTTGCATGAAAACTGTGAGTGAAATAATAAATTGAGAAAATTGATGGATATGTGATTAGTCTGCACAAATAGCGATGTGTCAGATATGCTTATTAAAATTTAATTTTAGGTGATCAGGCATAGATTGGGGGAACTTTTACTTTTCTATGTGGGGGAGGGGGGCAGGGTAAGGGGGAAACCGTTTCCCAGTCTCTTCCTGGCGGGGACGTGACTATTTCTCCGAGTCGCGTCCTCGCCCCCCCACCTCGCGGCCTACCAGCAGGATCGGAGCGACCTTTCCTGACGGGGACCGGGAACCGGACCAGGGCTGCTACAGCGGCGGCGCAGCGCTGGAGTCACCGCGGAGCGGGTGATGCCCACCTGGGTCGCCGTTTGGAGCTCTGGAGCGCTGGGCCGTTGCTCCAACATCGTGGAGCTCTGGTGTGGAGAGCTTCGAACGCCGGCAGCGCTGACCGTCATCGTGGAGTCCTGGGGCGCCTTGCAGAGGGTCGCCAGCAGCAGTCTCCACCCGGCGCGGCCTGCGGACTTTGGAAGCCGCCGACTCTGGTAGGAGGGGGCCGACTCTGGTGTCCACGCCGCTGTGGACGTCCTGCAGCCCCGACGTCGGACTTGTATCACCCCGGCGAGCGGTCCTGGACATCGGGCCGCCCGTAGCTGCAATTGCGGAGGGCTTGGAGAGGCCCTGACCACGAGGAACAGTGGAGGAAGAGACTGACTTTGGTGCCTTCCCACACAATGGGAAACTTTGATTCTGCTGTGTGGGGATGTTTTATGTTAAATCCTATAGTGTGTTGTGTTCTTTATTTTTATTGTGTGGCTGTATGGGAATTTCATTTCACAGTGCCATCTGGCACATGTGACAATTAAATGTATCTTGAATCTTGAATCTTGAATCTTGAATTGGCATATATGTTATTGCTCCTGAAGTCATGCAACACTGATCATCTCTACCCATGCCAGAGATTGGAAAAGGGCATTTGTTTTCAGGAGCCCAGTGAAGTGCACGTGAATAGCACGGGCTGTGCAATGCATCGGACGAAGAAATTGATGGAGGAGAATGAAATGAAGAAAGAGGAAACATTCAAAAACAACTTTCCGGTAACTGGAAAATACTTGAAAAGGAAAATGTACAGAGCCCTGTTGAAAGAACAGTGGGATAAATTGGATAGGTTTGAGGTGATGTGGGGTGGATGATGCACTGAATGGTTTCCCTCTCATTCTCATTTTAGAATAAGTTTACAAAGTAACCATTACAGCAATGTGACCTATTTCATCAAGAAATGTGCATTCACAAGCTTAACAAATTGATGTATTATATCTGGGAGGTACCTGAATAAGTTCCACCTTTTTATAACCATTACATTTCTTATCACAGGCATGCAGACTCAACTAATCTGCTCCCACTAATGGATAAATTAGCCAGCAATTTTCTGAATGCAGCCAACCCAGCTGATCTAATCAGGTCCTGAAGCTGTAAATCTCCCAGCGCACCTACCAATTAATACTTCTGCTCTTAGGCAAATTAACTCAAGTGGTAATATTAGTGGACCAATAAAACACTTGGAGATAATGAAAGGAATATAACCTTCTTATCACCTGACAACATTCTTTCACAAGGGTAGCCTTGTAGAATAGTTTCTGTTAAAAGAATAATTAGACTGGTAGTACTCAGCAACATTTCAGAAGCCTGGATCTACATGTTAATTCAAAATCCAAAAATGTTCCTCTTAAACATAGCTATATTTGAAATGAAGTATTCTATCTTGTGAGTACATTTTCATTATAAATCTAATTTACTAATAACATCCAAGTCTGAAAATATATTATAATCAGGTGCCAGATTAGGCCAATTGGCATTTTCAGCATATTCTTTCTTGACATGGGAAATAGTTACTTTTCATTGCATTTTGCATTCCAATTTTCTCTCCATCCATTTTAAATCCTTGTCTTTAACCACAGTCTTGGCCATGCATTGTTGACTCACTGAAGTAGTGATTCACATTTAACTGCAAAGATAAGGAGCAATAGAATTCTGCCAAAGTACATATAATGTAGACCAGTGGTCCATAATGTTTGTGCTGAACAAATTAAACTGATCTCATCTGCTTGTACATGATCCATATCCATCTATTCCTTGCACTTGCATGTGCCTATCTAAAAGCTTCTTAAAAGACACTATCCTATTTGCCTCCACCACCATCCCAAGTAATGCATTCCAGGCACGCAACACTCTCTAGTCTAAAAAACCTGCCCGCACATCTCCATTAAACTTCCCCCTCTCACCTTATAACTATGCCCTCTCGGCTTGAACATTTCCACCCTGAAAAAAGGTTCTGACTGCCAACACTATCTATGCCTCTCATAATTTTATATACTTGTATGAAGTTACTCCTCAACATCTGACATTCCAGAAAAACCATCCAGGTCATATAGTGATACAGTGTGGAAACAGGCCGTTTAGCCCAACTTGCCCACACCAGCCAACATGTCCCAGCTTCACTGGTCCCATCTGCCTGCATTTGGTCCATATCCCGCCATAGCTGTCCTATCCATGTACCTGTCAAACTGCTTCTTAAATGTTGGGATAGTCGCAGCCTCAACCACCCCCTCTGGCAGCTTGTTCCATGCGCCCACCACCCTTTGTGTGAAAAAGGAACCCCTCAGATTCCTATTAAATCTTTTCCCCTTCACCTTAAACCTACACCCTCTGATCCTTGATTCACTTACTCTGGCAAGAGACTCTGTGCATCTGTGTATTCTTCTCATTATTTTATACATCTCTATAAGATCACCCCTCATCCTTCTGCACTCCAGGGAATAGAGTCCCAGCCTTCTCAACCTCTCCCTGTAGCCCAGGCTCCCTAGACCTGGCCATATTCTCGTAAATCTTCTCTGTACCCTTTCCAGCTTGACACCATCTTTCCTATAACATGGTGCCCTGAACTGAACACAATACTCTAAATGCACTCACCTACATTTTATACAACTGGGTGCAACATGACCTTACAACTTCTATACTGAATACTCTGACTGATGAAGGCCAATGTACCAAAAGTGTTTTTGACCTACGACTACCTGTAACTCAAACTTCAAGGAACCATGCACCTGCACTCCCTGCTCTACAACACTCCCCAGGGCCCTACCATTCACTGTGTAGGTCCTGCCCATGTTAGACATCCCAAAATGTAACACCTCACTTTTCTCTGTATTAAATTCCATCAACCATTCCCCAGCCCACGTGACCAATTGATCAAGGTCCTGCTGCAATTTTTCGCAACCATCTTCACTATCTGCAAAACCACCCACTTTTGTATCATCAGCAAACTTGCTAATCTTCTTATCCAAATCATTGATGTAGATGACAAACAGTAACCAGTACCGATCCCTGAGGCACACCACTAGTCACAGGCCTCCAGTCCAAGAAGCAATCTTCCACCATCACCCTCTGCTTCCTTCCATGAAGTCAATTTTCTATCCAGCTGTCTCTCCTTGGATCCCATGCGATTTAACCTTCAGGCACAGCCTACCATGCGGAACCTTGTCGAATGCCTTACTGAAATCCATGTATACAACATCTACAACTCTGCCCTGATCGACCTTTTTGGTCACTTCTTCAAAAAGCGCAATCAGATTTATGAGACACAACCGTCCATGTATAAAACAATGCTGACTATCCCTAATCAGCCCTTGTCCATCCAAATGTCTATTCAACCTCTCCCTGTATCTGAAACCCTCTAATCGAGCCATCTTTCTGGAAAACTTCCTCTTCTCTTCGTCCTCTCCAAAACCTCCATATTCCAGTAATGGGGTGACCAAAACTGCACACAATATTCCAAATGTGGCCCAACCAAATTCTTGTAGATTTGCATCATAACTTCATGATTCTTATATTCAATACCCCTAACAATGAAGGCATACACACCATACGCCTTCTTTACCATTTGTGCTGTCACCTTCAGTGAGCTGTGAACTTGGACTCTGAGATCACTCTGCACATTAATGCAGTTAAAGGTCTTCCCATTGATTGTATACTTTCCCCTTACACTCAACCTCCCACTTGCAACTGCAACATCTCACATTTGCTCGGGTTAAACCCTACCTGCCACTGTCTCACCCATTTTTGCAGCTGATCTATATCCCGCTGTATCTTCTGGCATCCTTGTTCACTGTCTGGAACTCCTCCAATTTTGGTATCATCAGCAAACTTACTCACCAACCTATCTACATTTACAAATCATTGATAAATAGTGTATCACAAACAGCAGAGGTCCCAGCATAGCTCCCTTCAGAACTCCACTGGTCACAGACTTCCAGCCAGAATATCTACCTTCTACCACAACCCTGTGTCTTTCGAATAAGACAGTTTCGGAATCCATACGCCAGTCATTGTGAATCCCATACATTTTAATCTACTAGATCAACATACCATGAGGAACCCTTACTAAAATCCATGTATATAGTATCCGCCTCCCAACCTTCATCAATCTCATTTGACGCTTCCATGATTCAATGATTTAATTATTCAATTCAATGATTCAATTATTCAATTCAACGATTCAATCAATGATCCATGACGTAAAATAACATGAATGGTGAAAATCTGAAAAGAACAAACCCCAGAAATGCTGCAAATACATTTGAATGGACAACATCAATGGTAGGCTAGTTTTGAAAGATCAGGGATTAAAAGGCTGTGAGAAACCAGCAGAGGCCTGGGGGAGATCAAGCATCATCGTATTGATTTGTGGGACCAGGTAGCATATTGCTGCTCTTATTTTCTGCACTTGCATGTGAATGAAATTAATCTTTAAGGTCAAAGTGTAATGCCAGAAATGGAAAAGGTTTTGACCAAATACAGATGTAAGGAAAGTGAAGAAAAGGCAGAAAATAAGATACTTTATTCAGTTGGAGTCAGGGGAGATTGAATGATATATCAATGATTTATGCTTAGTGAGTTATAATCTTGCCTCTATAAAAATTAATTTCACAGGCCAGTGAGCATGGAAGCATGTTATCCCTGAACATCAGAAAGTATTTTTTGCATTTTCTGTTTTTATCCTGACTGTCACCTGACCTCAGTTCAGTTCTTTCAGCATAGATCAGAGTCAGATTAATCTATTAAATTATAATAATTTGATGCATAAATTGAAGGGTCCTATGGTTACATAGCAACACACCCTAATCTATGTGTATCTGAACCACTTTCACAATTAAAATAACTAGGGAGCAATTTTCTTAACATAACCAAACCAGGCCACTGTATTCATTGAGCTAAATCATCATCAGGGCTCAATTGTAGTGACATGTAAGAATAAGATTTTTTATATTTTCACAATTAACACAATTTGTTATTCTGCAGAATCCAAGTGGCCTAATTAAAGGTGACTGCTGATTCCATTGTGGTCCCTGAATGTGTTCATTATTTTTAAAATAATATTGAACTTCACCCGACCCCACCACCATAAACTCAACAATGGTACTTTAAACGGAAATGCAACTGATCAGTCCAAACACCTAATGTTGATAGTTAAAATATCCTAGTCCACAAATGTGTCAACAGATAATTTTGAAGAATCCATAAAACTGAACCATAACACTCCTGAGACAAGAAAACCTTCCAGGTGTATGCCCTGTGTATCAACCTTTTGCCACCTACAGTTACTGCATCATACAATCTCTGCTACCTTCGCAGAGATAAAGGCAAACTGATCAGTTCTTGCTGCATTGGCTAGATATACTTGGCTGTCATATGTTGTGCTTTGCAGAGCGGAACATCTCACAGTAGCTGTTCTATATGCCTCTACGCAGGGACAGATTTGGACATTGATGCACGAGGCAGCATGAGGCAGAATATTCTTATGTAAGTCTGAGGTAATGGGAGGAGACAGAAGAAACTGCAGATTTTGGAATTTTGATCAATAAACAAAGTGCTCGAGGAACAACGGATCAGGCAAAACCTTTGGAGCAAAAGGATAGATGATATTTTAGGTCGGGTACCTTCTTCACACTGATCTTTTTAAGGAAGGGTCCCGATCCCAAACACCACCTGTCCATTCCCTCCACAGATGCTGCTCAACCTGCTGAATTCCTCCTGCACATTTTTTGCCTATAAAATGAGGGCAATAATAGTGGAGGGCAGTACTCTAATCATGAACTCTATTTCCTTGTCCCTTTTTGTGATCATGCCTCTCATGACCATATTGATTTTGAGCAGATTAGCGCTTTGCTGTTCAATTAATTATGCTGTAAGGTGCAATGACTAAGGAATCATGTATCATATTCAAGTTCGCTTTCATTAGGTGAGAGCACTTTTTAGACACCTGCATCAATGTTTGTGATTGCTGCATTTGATGTTCCATTACATTGACGAAGCCTGTAAGTAAGATTGTTTTATTGTAGCTGTACCTCACCATGTGCATATGACAATAAACTCTATTTGATTGGAAAGGTCAAACAAGGTTCATCTTCCTCTACTTTCTCAGCATAGAGTGCGAGAGTCTTGCCAACAGTTCACGTACTCTGAGTCATAGAGACATACAGTACGGAAATACGCCCTAGGGTCCAACTTGTTCATGCTGCCCAGGATGCTCCATCTAAGGTAGTCCCACTTTCCCACATTTGGCATATATCCACTAAACCTTTCCTATTTATGTAACTGTCTAAGTGTCTTTTAAATACTGTTATCATATCTGCCTCAACTATCGTTGTTTTTTCCCCTCCCTCATGTACTCCATCTGTGCATCATCCACATACTCTTCCCATTGGGTCCCTTCCCCCTATATTCCCATCTGCCCACCATATTTCCCTTATTTGGATCCAACCTTCACCTTTTGTTCTGCTCCAATTACATCATCCACAGCCCTTTGTTGCCTCCATCTATCGCATCCCAATTTCTGTCACTATTTTAACCCTTCCCTCCCCAGCTGACTCCATCTGTTAATCAATCCCTCCTCATCCAGATCTGTCTATCACTTACCAGCTCTTGCCCTGCCTATGCCTCCTCTAATCTTTACACTGGCTATCTCCCTCCCACTCTTTCAATCCAGATGAAGGGTCCTAACCCACAAGAGCAACTGTCCACTTCCCTCCATTGAGCCTGCTGACTGCACTGAGTTCCTCCACTCAACCGCTTGCTGCATGTCAACACTCCACTGCTGCCCATCAAACATCCTGTTAATTAAGAACCCTTAAAGTCCAGGATTCCACATTCAATTTAGCAGTATTGAATAATTCACTTTTGATGTGGTATTTTCTGCCAGAAGAGGTAGTCGAGGCAGATCTGCAGCATTTAATAGATACTTGGACAGGTACGAAGATAGGAAAGGTTTAGATGGGTATGGATCAAACATGGGCTGATGTGACTAGCTTAGAAGCTGCACCTTGGCACCTTAGAAGGCCAACCCATGGATCTACAGGCCATTATTTTCCTTTGTGCTAGACATTCTGCTGCTACCATACTGGGCCATATCCAACAGTTGGCAGCAGCATCCTTCCTCCCATTTCTCTGGTTGTTGAGATTCCCTGTAGAACATCTAATGAGACATTGTCAAAAAGCTGCACAGTGGGGTTAGAAGAAGTGTGGTGGTCTCACAGCTCCAACAATTGATTTCAATTCTGGCTTCTGGTGCAGGCTAATACATATGTTCTCACTGTGCCATGAACCCAATCCCAAGGATATACTGGTAAGCCACTTAATTGGCTTCAGTAAATTACCATGTTGTCTCTCACTCCATCCATCTGGCAATTTCCCCCTCACCTGTATCTACCTATCACTTTTCAGGCTATGCCCCATCCTCATCTCATTTTTCCAGCTTTGTCCCCCAACTCCATCAGTCTGAAAAAGGGTCCTGACCTGCAATATCCTGTCCATTCCCTCCACAGATGTTGGCTGACCCTTTGAGTTCCTCCAGTGGTAAATTGGAGACACTGGAAATTGCAGATGTTGGAATCTTAAGTAAAGCACAAAGTGGTGGAGTAACTCAGTCAATACAGCATCTGTGGAGAGAATGGACTGATGGTGTTTTAGGGTCGGGACCTTTGTCATGATTGATCCTCCAGTACTTTGTGTAATGCTCAGGATTTCGTCATCTGCATTTTCTTCTGTCTCTGCTCTTCAACACGATGAACTTGGGAAAATAGGGTTGAGAGAGTTAGCAAAAAGAACATAAAACAATGAAAATACAGCACCTGGATTCATATGGAGAAAAGTTATATGATTTTCCCTTGTTAACTGCCTGTCTTTTGTGATGAAAATAGAAAATTTATATTCCAATAATAATCCAAATCTCAAAAGGCAAAGGAAAAAATCAGAACATATTTGCACCATTTAGTCCATTTTTTAACCCCCTGAAGTCAAAGAAGCGTCACCCGAAGCGTCACCCATAGCTTCTCTCCAGAGATGCGGCCGGTCCCGCTGAGTTACTCCTGCATTTTGTGTCTTATCTTCAATTGTCTTGGCCCCGCTCTGGGAGTAAAGGTGGGGGGTGGATCCGGACCGCAACGGCCCTGAGCCCCAAGCCAAGTCTGACGATCGTTTGCCTGCTTCTGCTGTTGTTGAAGTTGAGACGTTGTGTCGCACCAGGGTCTTGGGCCTGTCCCACTTTGGCCGTCAGTTCCGCGACAGGCCGTTGCCTCGCAAAGATTTTGTACACTGCAAGAATTTCGGAGCCCCGCACGATGTCGGGACTGGCCCCGCAGAACTCCATACCCCTCCGTGCTTCTAAGTGGGACTGGCCCCGCATGGCCATACGGTGCTCGTATGCCTCAAGTGACCACGATGTTCCGTAATTTCTGAGCCAAGGACGCGTAAGTGGGACAAGCCCTGTAGGCAGTGGTTGGCCATGACGAAAGATCCTATAGCAGAGCAAGATGGCCTACTCTCTCGCAAATGCATAGTATGGTCATGGGCAGATTCATGGGTGATTATAGGACCCATTTTAGCAACCAGCCTCCGCCATCTTGTTCCACCATTTTGTTCCGCCATCTTGCTTCCGGCCAAAGATCGGATCTTTGCTTCCGCATCCGCTCCCGTATCTTCGCTTTGGTCTTTGACTTGGGCAGGGAGAGGGGGTGCGCGGCCCGGGGCAGCGGGGAGATGGGGTGCGCGGCTCGGGGCAGCGGGGAGAGGTGGTGCGCGGCCCGGGGAGAGGGAGTAGCGGTCCGGGGCAGCGGGGAAAGGGGGTGCGCGGCCCGGGGCAGCGGGGAGAGGGGTGCGCGGCCCGGGGAGAGGGAGAGGGAGTGTGCGGCCCGGGGAGAGGGAGTGTGCGGCCCGGGGCAGCGGGGAGAGGGGGTGCGCGTCCCGGGGAGAGGGAGTAGCGACCCGGGGCAGCGGGGAGAGGGGGTGCGCGTCCCGGGGAGATGGAGTGTGCGGCCCGGGGCAGCGGGGAGAAGGGGTGCGCGTCCCGGGGAGAGGGAGTAGCGACCCGGGGCAGCGGGGAGAGGGGATGCGCAGCCCGGGGTAGCGGGGAGAGGGGGAGTGCGGCTCGAGGAGAGGGAGTGTGCGGCCCGGGGAGAGGGAGTGTGCGGCCCTGGGAAGCGGGGAGAGGGGGTGCGCGGCCCGGGGCAGTGGGGAGAAGGGGTGTGTGGCCCGGGTAGAGGGGAGAGGGGCATAGGGGGGGAGACATTGTAGTGTGGGGGGAGGCGAGGGAGTGCCGGGGGGGGGGGGGGAGTTGAGGGGTGGGATAGGGCCTAGTGTGTGTGAAGTTGCGGGGAGGTTTACAATGTTTCTTATTTAATGTCCCTTGTCTAGTCTGAAATAAAGTTCATCATTGGATATAAAACTCAGAAGAAATATAATTGTGTGTGTTATATGATTATATGCATTTATATCACATTTATGTATGTGTGTTTATAAACATTTTATTCTTTAACAAGAATTAACAGAAGTATGAACTAACAGAATTATGAATCTAACCCTATATCACGCACAAATACTGTTCCCCTGCAATGTTGATTACCCTGCGAGTCGGGTCGGGTCGGGTCAGGTAGGCTCCGGTAACTAAAATGGGCGGGGAAAAATGCCCAGGATCCCCCCCGTAGCGTACTACACGTCAGCCCATTGCATTTTGCAGGAGTAGGCTATCTTGCTCCGCTATAGGATCTTTGGCCACGATAGCGATCGGCAGGGGTAGGCAGTGGTAGCGATAGGCCACGACAGCGGCAGGGATAGGCAGTGGCAGGGGTAGGCAACGGTAGGCTTCGGCAGTGGTTGGCCACGGCAGCGGTAGGCCATGGCAGCGCTTCCCACCGGCCCCTAACAGGCCCCGCCTGAAGCCGACCCTCTCCACCGCCTGCAGGAAGCTCCTGGCCCCACCCCTAACGAGCCCTCGACTGAAGCCGTCTCCCTCCCCTGGCTGCAGGACGTTCTCCCCACCCCACCGGCCCCCGACAGCCCACACCTGAATCCACTCCCCTCCCCTGGCTGCAGGACACTCCCTCCACCCCTACTGGCTCCATATAGCCCCTGCCTGAAGTCACCACCCTCTCCTGGCTGCGGAACGCTTCCCCCCCTCCCCCACTGACCTTCGACAGTCCCCGCCTGAAGCCGCCCCCCCTCGCTGGCTGCAGGACGCTCCCCCTACCGGCCCCCGTCAGCCCCGCCTGAAGCCGTCCCCTTCCCCCAGCTGCAGAATGCAACAAGAGATGCAACAAAAAGAATGGACTGAATAAATCTCATATTTAACATTTAAATTGTTGTTATATTTTAAGTTCACATTTTAAGCTTTAATAAATCTCTTTTCCACTTGCCTTGCACGTCAGCTGCAACTGCGTAGTAATACCTGCGCTTTTATATCACAATGACAGCACAATGGGCCGGAGAGCCGCTAAGAATGGATGGGGGGTGGGGGGTTGAGGGGGGATGGAGTGAGTGCGTGGTGGGGGGGGGGGGGAGTGGAAGGGATGGATTGGGGAGGGGTGAGGGGAGGAGGGGGGAATCAGGGGCTTCACAACGGGAACCCATCAGCTGTGTTTGTGCAGTTGGGGGCTATGCGTGAGTGGTGGAATATTGCGTTGGGGGACCAGGCCTCCCATGTGAGAATAGGACCCAACGTGTCCCACTTAATCTAGTAATACATAAAAATTAAAAGAATATTATGACACTGGAATTTTGCAATACTGGAAGGGGCACGTGAAACAAAGGGAAAATTAGGCTCTTGGCAGAAAGAAAAGTAAGATTAAAGTGTAACCTTTAAGAATGGATGAATAAAGCCAGTGTGAGTTTGTGAGAGGTGGATCACATTTGACAGACTAGTGGGTTGTGACTGGTATATTTTTCATGCACTCTATCAATGATACCATCTCACCCAATATTAATATCCTACATGGAAGTACTATGTTAAGAACCTACGAACTCAGCAGCAATTATTCCAAACCTCGATAGCCATCTTGCTGTTCACCTCCATATTTTTCTGTTATTCTCCTGTATCCACAGAGTCCCAGGACTAAATAAAGATTGCAGAAATGACTTTCAACTATAAAATTGGTCATGTGTAACAATGATGTTTAATTCTAAACCTCAAATGGTTGTTGTCCTTTAGCTTTTACTAGCCATAATAGAATGTGTCTGACACATCAATCAGTCCATTACTCTTTCCTCAATCATACTCCTTTCATGGAAGTATATTCTTTCTGGATTCTCTGTGTTCATGCTTTGTCTTTCTAGAGAGCAAACAACACCTTCAAGACCTTGTATTAAATTATCCATTGCCCAGAGACATTATTTCCACATATAGAAATTTGTTGCGCTGGAAATGTTCAAGGTGCATATTTATCATTGAAAACTCCTTTAAAACTTTGGGTGACTAATTTGCAGGTAGGTGGGTGCCCTATCACGGGTGGTAAAGATCTTTCCTTCTCTTGCTGAGCAAACAGATTATCAGGAGAATTGTGGGATATCTGTCTACCTTTGCTTCTCAGCTGGTTATTGTGCTGTTGTCAAATTGAATGATAACATCTGTTGTCACTACAGGAATCATTGGAGCAGTACATTGAGAAAACTGAACAAGGTTGATTATGCTGGAGAAACTCAGTGGGTGCAGCAGCATCTATGGAACGAAGGAAATAGGCAACGTTTCGGGTCAAAACCCTTCTTCAGACTGATGGGGGTGGGGGGGGGGGTGGCGGAGAGAAGAAAGGAAAAAGGAGCAGGAGGAGCCCGAGGGCTGAGGAAGGGGAGGAGACAGCAAGGGCTAACAAAATTGGGAGAATTCAATGTTCATGCCCGCAGGATGCAGACTCCCCAAGCGGAATATGAGATGCTGTTCCTCCAATTTCCAGTGTTACTCGCTCTGGCCATGGAGAAGACCCAGGACAGAGAGGTCGGATGGGGAATGGGAGGGGGAGTTGAAGTGCTGAGCCACCGCACTCCGCTCAGTCCTTAAGAACCAACCTGACCTCCCGGTGGCTCAGCACTTCAGTTCCTTTATCAAATCCGGTTCATTACATAACACTAAATCCAGAATTGCCTTCTCCCTGGTAGGCTCCAATACAAGGGGCTCTAACAATCCATCACGGAGGCACTCCACAAACTCCCTTTCTTGGGGTCCAGTACCAACCTGATTTTCCCAGTCTACCTGCATGTTGAAATCTCCCATAACAACTGTAGCATTACCTTTACTACATGCCAATTTTAACTCCAAATTCAACTGGCACCCTATATCCAGGCTACTGTTTGGGGGCCTGTAGGTAAGTCCCATTAGGTCCTTTTTACCCTTACAATTCCTTTGTTCTATCCATACTGACTTCACATCTCCTGTTTCAATGTCACCCCTTTCAAAGGACTGAATTTCATTCCTCACCAACAGAGCTACCCCACCCCCTCTGCCCATCTGTCTGTCTTTTCGATAGGAGGTGTGCCTTTGAATATTCAGTTCCCTGCCCTGGGACTCTTGCAGCTATGTCTCTGTAATTGCCACAACATCATACTTGCCAATTTCTAACTGAGCCTCAAGCTCGTCCACTTTATTTCATATACAACACTTTGACGTCGGTATTCACCTCCCCTCTCACACCGCACACAATTGGCCCTGACCTTACTCTCTTATCCTTCTCGAACTTTCATTCCCATTAATTCGAGAGTCTTTTGTAACTTTTCCTGTACTCATTTCCCATTCAACTCCATCTTTATAGTCCCAATTTGTCAATCCCTCCCCCCACTATTTAGTTTAGACCCACACGTGTAGCCGTGTGGGTTTAAACTAAATAGTAGACTCAATGACCGTTTGTGCATAATTGATGCTTCGACAAAATTAGGGTAGGCACAAACACTGAGTTGGTGAAAGTTAATTACCCTGTTGCTTCACAGCCATATGAAAACTAAAAAAAATGCATGAAAGGCAAATAACATCTATTCACCTATTTCTTCAACCATTTTGGTTGGTCGTTACACATCTTCATATTTTTTTATGAGATAATTCAATCCATTGACTTATTGCTGAGTCTGAGAGCATTGTCATTCAGTTTCATTTCTCTACTTGTTTCCCAGAATCTATGCACTACAGACAGCTTCATCCTGTTCCTGGTGGTGGCGCGACTCGTTGCAGCGGCCCCTACAGCCTGTCTGTTTTTTTTTTTTGTCTAGTTAAATGTACTGTTTGTGTTTTTTTAAGCTTGGTTTTAAATGTGTATATGTGGGGGGCGGGGGGGGGGGGAGGGGGAAACCGTTTTAAATCTCTTCCCTGTTCGGGAGACCCGACCTTTTCCCTGTCGGGTCTCCGTTGTCGTTGGGGCCTAGCACCGTGGAGCGGCCTCCAACCTGAACAACTCGGGGGCTCGGGAGACTGCGGAGCTGCGGACTACTCACCATCGTGGGGCTGGCCGGCCTCGGAGCGTGGGGAGCAGTGGTGACTCGCTGCTGCGACTCGACTCCTGGGGCTCGGAGGCTCCAGCAACGCAGCCGCAGGTCCGGTGGACTGGGACATCGGGAGCTCACAGGTCCGGGGGGAGAGAGAGACCACTTCCCGGAGCTCCCGCAACGCGACTTCTCCAGCCCGTGTCGCGGGGTTGGAACGACCCGGACCGGGACCGTACATCACCTGGCGCGGCTTCATGGCCGTGGGACTCACCATCGCACGCTGGGGCTCCGACCTTGTACTTTCAGACCGGGAGCGGGGCCGTAAATCGCCCCGCGCGGCCTAAAATGGCCGTGGGACTTAGCATCACCCGCCTGGGGCTTGGACATCGGGAGAGAAATTGAGAGCAGGGGAGAGAAAAGACTTTGCCTTCCATCACAGTGGGTTCACTGTGATGGATGTTTGTGTGAACTTAATTGTGTGTATGTCTGTAGGACATTGTTTTTGCTTGTATGGCTGTGGAAACAAAATTTCGTTTGAGTCTCACTGGGGCTCAAATGACAATAAATTTGTATTGTATTGTATTTTCATGTAAAGTCCTTGTTTTGATTGGATAGCATGTAAACAAAAGATTCTCACTGCACTTTGGTATACATGACAATAATATACTAAACCAAACTTGCAACATTTATTTTCTCATGTCCATCAATGCCACCGTGAATCACTCACCACTTAGCAGCAACGGGGGTAATTTGCTGTCATTGATTACCCTAATAACCAGCATATCTTTGAAATGTGAAAGGAAACCAGAGTAACTGGGGAAATCCGTGCAACGGAAGACCATGCAACCTCCACTAGGTCAAGACGGAGTCAAGATCAAATCGAATTTGATGCAGCTGTGTGATTATAAGTCATTTCAAAATGATTTGTACATAAACTTTTTCTCACAGGTGATGGGTCCCTGGAATTCTCTATCCTAGAGAGTAGTAGATGCTGGATTTATTGGTGGTTATTAAAGGAGAAGTAGATTTTTTTTGAAAGATCAGGGAATTAAGTGCATTTAAGAAATAACACTGAAGATGAGCTGAGGCATGAGGCAGATCAGCCAAGATCATATGGAATGGCAGGGCAGACTTGAGAGGCAAAGCAGCCTAGTCCTGCTCTAATTGCCTTTATATTCTTATGTATGGCAGCAACAGAACATGCAGCAAGCACAACAGTGATATTCCATCTGTTGCTCTCCTTAATTGGCAGTTGATCTTCTACAAACATTGAGTAAGGCGGCATTCACAGTTCAGTGGCTTTTTCTCTCTGTAATGTTTCTATGTGAGCCATTTTAGTTTCTGTCTTCATTCAAATATATAACATTTCTCATTACAACATTATTGTCAGTGATTAACCCATCATGTCAATGCTGGGTCTCAGAACATTCTAATTAGTTCCATTCACCACCAGTTTCCATGAGAGATTTTCTTTGTCATATCCATCAACACCCCAATGATTATCCTGGTACCCACCTACAAGAGAGGTAATCTGCCATAACCAATTAGAGTGGTTGTAAATGTTCACATATATGATAATTAAGTGCTGATAATTGTTGATTAAACTATCAATGTAGTTAAGATTAATGCTAAATACTGACTAAATCTAAAAATGATGAATGTGCTCTAATATATCATGGGTGCTTGGATGGAAAGTACCATGTAGATAGATATATGTTACAGAGGATATAGTGGCAGAAATATTTTCTTAAACGTGTCAAATCTATCACCCATGTAGTTACATTTCATTCTCAAAATTACACAAAACCCATCGGTTTTTCACATAAAACATGCAACATTCTTACTGGAACATGTTGTTAGACTTACAAAAGTATAACCTTGTCAGCAAATGTCAGAGAAAAACATGTCATTTTGACAAGTATGCATAATTTGAAATTTGCTGTCTATGCAATTTCTCAAGAAATGCCTTCAACAAGGTACATAGGATTATTAGATACTATAGCCCAGTGGTTATGCTGCTGAAACATTTGCAAACTGAAATTAATAAGTCTGTGTTTGGCACCAGGAGGAAAATAAAATAATAATTAAAAATTGGTTGGCTTATATCCCTCCAGAAAGGCACCTGCCACTCTTTATCAAATCTTACCGAAATATGACCAGTCCAAGCTATATAATTGACTCTCTGGGCCCTCAGAGAAGCTAAAACAGGGAGAATCAATATTGCCTTGCCAGAATTATTCATCTCTCAAGATCAAAGTGAATTAACTGTCATTATTTTTTTCTGCTGGAGGTGGAAAACGATTAATAGTTTTTGCTAGTTTTTTACACTGTTATTTTTGAAGCAATGTATTTCGCATCATTGATTTCAGGAAACTGTGATTCTGATTTCAGTTTCTGGTAGTGGCTACAAAAGCACCTAAGTTGATTGACCATACGTTAAATGTGTGACCAAATATTGTTATTCGTTTAAAATAAATTGCGAAGAAAGTTAGATAGGGTATACAATGGAGAATTGTAAAAAGATTCCCGGTTTATGCGATTGCAGCATGCTAAACTTTGGTTAAATAATTTGAAATAAATTGAATGCAAGGCAATCATTGTAGAACCAAATGTAAGATTTTTTTTCAGCTGTTACATTGACTGTCACATTTCAAAACTAATTTCAAATTATTTTCATCAATACAAAAAATGTAAATCTTTATATGTTTTAGCCAGAATTTATCCAGAACATAATCCAATTAGGAAAGAGACTAAAAGTGAAATAAAAAATGTCAAACATTAGATGATTTATGTGTAGGAAGGAACTGCAGATGTTGGTTTCCACTGAATTAATAAGTATTATTGTGAATTAAGTATTCTTATCATTCAGTCTGTAACCACCAGTTCAAGATTTATGTTGTCTAATATCAATTCTGATGATTACATTTTCTTCTACTGGTATCAGTTCCTGGATGCAAAGAAGTAAGTGAATTGAAGACATCAGCCACACTTGGAACATCGGAAAGCCATGCCATCTCTCTTGATTGTTTGTTCATTGAATTGTCATTTATCTTTGAAGTACAACTGAAAGTTAAATTATTGATATGGCTACTTGAAGCTGCTTAAATGCAGTACTGTGTAGCATCATTCAAAACCTGGATATGGCTATCAAAACATGAAGTTAGGTCAGTATTTGAATATAATGATACTGCAAATGTGCTGCATTGTTAAATATTTTGTTGCAAATTTAAATGAGACAATTTGACTATTAAGTCTACATCTTTATCGAATAAAATGATTACCATTTACAGCTGTCGTATGTATCCATTGAATCAAGAGATGATATTTAACTGACCCTCTGAATTCATTGAATTGCCTGGCACCTTGTATATAATGCTATTTCCAAATACTCGTAAACTTGACTGCAAGAGTTGTTAAGTGAGCCATTTGATGAACAACTGGAGAGTATGTAAATGGGAAGAGCTGATTGCCCAGAAGGAGTACAGTCTCAGAGATTAATTCAAGACACAGCAGGACCTAGGCTTAAGATATTATCTGTACAATTTTCAATAAACTCAGAGATTTGCTTGACTGCATAATGATGACAAATGGACTGACTGACTGGTAGAAGAGACAAGGGAGTTATGGTGATTCAGATTTTCAGAAAGCTTTGATAAGATGCAGTATACCCCCAACAAGCTTAGAGCACATGGAATTAGGGGGTAATCTACTGCCATGAATGAAGAATTGGTTAACAGACAAAGTATGAATAAATTGATTTTCCTCAGGTTGGCAGGTTGCGACTAATGGGATGTCCACAGGGATTGCTGCTTCGACCTCAGCTATTCAACCTAATATCAATGATTTGGCTGAGGGGATCAATTGTCATATTTCCAAGTTTGTCGATAAAAGAAAACTAGATGAGATTGTGACTAGTAAAGATATGTTATGCTGTTTCAAGAGTATTAGGACAGAGAGAGATAATCAGAGACAGACATAAAGATACAGACAGACAGAGACAGACAGAGACAGAAAGAGACAGCGATAGAGAGAGACAGCGAGAACCAGAGAGAGAGCATATAGGGCTGTTGGAATATAAATATATAACTACAGTAGATGGGATTGTGACTGGTAAAGAGATGTAAAGCTGTGTCAAGAGCATTTAGAGGTAGACAGAGAGAGACAGAGCGAGAGTAAATGACTGTTGGAATATAATGTTGAAAATACAGGACCACCCAATTTGTACACAAAACAGTAAAGCAGAGTACTTTTGTACAATTATAGATTGGGAAATGTCAAAGGGGCCATGACGCCTTTGGACACTATTCATTAAAATCTAAGTGCAGATGCATTGAACAGTTAAGAGGGCTAATGTTATTTTCGCTTTTATTGCAATAGGCTTTAAGTATAGGAGTAAAAAATCACTTACTGCAATTTGAAGGCCATTGGTGAAACTACACCCGGAGTATTGGATATGCTTTAGTTGTTTTTGTCTAAAAATACATAACAAAGATTCACAGACTAGTTTCTGGGTTGCAGATTTGTCACATGAGAAACTGAATAAATTAGCACTAATGTTTTGTGCATAGAAGAACGAAAGGTGATCTCATGAAAACTTACAAAACATCAACAGGATATGTTATGGATTATGTTATGGTACGTTAGGGATTATTTGAAACACTTTCAGGAGTTAGGGAATAGGGGGAGTAACTAATTAGTTCAAAAACCTGTTCACAATTTAACCTCTGCTGATGCTTTAAGGTCATGAAATCCAGCCATTGATAATGGAAAATTTGGATTCTATACCATTGTAAATGTGCATGGAAGACAATAAATTTTACTTCGGAGTCACGTGAGTGACTATGTGAAGACCCCGCCAGCACGCATGCGTGTCATATCGTCTATCGCATTGCGTTACGACTGGCAGGGTGGACGTGATTCTCCTGCCAACAACAGACCTGAGGTAAGTTTTTTTTTAAACTTTCAGGTTTAAATCTTCTTGCAGGAACCTCTACTTAGAGGTCCTGCTAAAAGTCCGGGGTGAAGTCGGGACAGAGGGGAGACCCCAGTCATGAACTTCAGGGAACCCCGGTCACGGGGAATTCAGCCCATGGACCTAGGCGCTCGGAAGACCGCGGAATGCGGGTAGCAAGCGACGGCGAATTCACCTTTCAGCCGCTGGCGGTGGAACCAGCGGCTTCATATTGGTGGAGAACCCGCTCGGGAGACCGCAGAATATGGGTAGCGGGCGGCGGTGGATTCGCCTTCGAGCCGCTGGCGGTGGAGCCAGCAGCTTCATATTGGTGCCCGTGGCACCTGGAGAACCCGCTCCGTAGACTGCGGGATGTAAAACCAGCGGCCTAATATACCCCACCACCCCCACCCCCCCGTAGCAGGATACCCCCCCTCCCCGGCTTTGTAAATCGCGGCTATCCCTTTTATAGGGACCGCGGGGATATCCCGGCTGCAGTTACTGCGGGGATACCCAGATCGGGGGGGAGGGGGGGAAGCCCCGACTGGAGAACATCGTGGAGAAGCCCAGCTATAAGGGACCGCGGAGAAAAAGCTCGGGGGAGAAATAACCCGCAATGGAAGCCTTTCTACAAGGACCACAGAGGGAACCCCAGCTGTAATAAACTACGACCACGAGACCAGGCTCGGGAGGAGCGTTGCCCCGCAGCAGAAGGTTTAAAGAGGACATGCAGGTAAATTCCTTACTCGAAGGTCTTTTTGTGCTATTTTGTGAGAATATGTTACAGGAATGGACCGCATCCAGACTGACTGCGGAGGACCGCAGAATTGGGGGCAGTCAGCAGCGGTAGACTGCACCTGGATCGCTATTGATCAGCAGTCTCCGACCTGGCACCTGCACAGTCGGAATCGACACCACAGACTGGTGGGAGGCCAAGCAGAAGTCGGACAGCATGAAGACTCAGATGAGTCGGGCTGTGAAGAATCACCGCCAGCAGGAGCAACTGTGATCGCATATCCCGCATGGAGCGGTTGATGGAGCAGAAGCTCCAATGTGACATGCTCCGGTATATGGAGTCTAGTCACCATGGGGTCCTAGGATGCCCATGGCAGCACCTTATTGAGGGCTGCATAATGCATCTCCCTCGACAGAGGTGAGCATTAGGAGTCACTTCTGGGCTGACTCTGAAGACAGGGGTTTGGCTGAATATACCACAAGTGTGCAGGGGGTGCAGGAACAACACTACCAGCAGCAGGAGCTTGATGAGTGGCCGTCGAGTTCAGGAAGGCCACATCATCACGCAAGACCTCACATCTTCGGCGGCAGCACCCCTACGCACCCACCAGCAAACCACGATGAACTGAAGCTAGTGAAAGCTTGAAGGCCATACAACCAGGACAAAGGTCTTTTTTAGGCCACAGCCCAGAACGGCCTTCCTGGAAGATGCGCCAACCGCGTACTCAAGCTCCTCTACCTCCCAGGAGCAGGTGCAAAATCATGCACATATGTTTGAGGCAGCTCCTGGATCGGGTTGCATAAGTCCTCCCATACGGATAAAGGTATGGAACCACATCGATGATGTCTCCTGTCATGGATACAAGTTGGTAATATTAAACTGGTTTGAATATTTACACTGGTTTGGGATAACATAAGATTAGTTTATCCGCTCACAGGGTTGAAGATAATTGAAATTTAACTGGATGAGGCAATGATACACTCAGTGCGTTGCAAAATGGACTAACTCCAGTTTCCAGATTATTTACCAAATCATTACTATCAATGCTTCGACTGCACAGAGCTAACAAATAAGTGGCATGGCCAATCTGGATGATATTGAACATTAGCCTTATCAGCAACGTAGTTATATTTGAGAAATTGGTTCACACCCGTCCAGTTAAATTTAAATTAAGTTGATACCAACTGATACTATTGATTATTGGGATACAATCATCCATTTATTTGTCTGGGATCAGCTCTGAGACCAAAAATTAGACCTCTGCTATTTTTAGCGGAAACTATCAAAGTCACAATGATGGACAGCTTTGCTCCACTAAAACCTCTCATCCGAAAATTTTAATTCTTTTCCAAACTAATGCTATTGCCCAAAGATGGGTAATTTACTAATACCATCTCTAGTTACGGAGGCAGATGGGATTTAGGGGGGCACATCGTCCGAGGATGTACACACCATTGAGGATAAATGGGGATACTGTGGATAGCGTGAGCTGTTTTAAATATCTGGGTGTCCACATCTCTGAGGATATGACATGAACATCACACGTCGCAGCACTCGTGAGTAAGGCAAGGCAGCGCCTTTACCACGTCAGGCAATTGAGGAAATTCAGAGTGTCTCCGAGGATCCTCCAGTGCTTCTACTCAGCGGCTGTGGAAAGCATCTTGTCCGGAAATATTACCATCTGGTTTGGGAATTGCTCTGCCCAGGACAAGAAGGCTCTGCAGAGAGTAGTGCCTTCGGCCGAACGCACTATGGAAACTTCACTCGCCTCCCTGCAGGAACTATACATCAGGAGGTGCAACTCCAGAGCCAATAAAATAATGGGAGACCCCTTCCACCCCATGCAACGGACTGTTCCAGCTGCTATGGTCCGGCAAACACCTCCGTTGCCATGCTGTGAGAACAGAAAGGTTGAGAAGGAGTTTCTTCCCAGAGGCCATTCGGACTGTAAACTCCTATCTCACCGGGGACTAACTTTACTGAACGTTTTTCCTTCCGCCCACAATATTTAACATGTAAAAGAATATGTGTGTGTTTATGATTGTGGTTATAGTTTGTTTGGTTGTTTGTTTGTTTGTCTTTTTGCACAAAGTCCGCGAGCATTGCCACTTTTCATTTCACTGCACATCTCGTATGTGTATGTGACGAATAAACTTGACTTGACTTGACTTGATTAGCATGAGTTATCAAGTGTTCAGTCATGGTATCAACTGCCAATAGACACCAGGTGCATTATGTGCATTATAGGGTGTGTGGATATGCATAAACTACATGCACAAGTCCAAGGTGATACACTTTGGTGGTGGTATATGTTAATCACAAATGTACAATCAAATCAAGGTATCCGGTGATAGTTTTACCAAACCGCATTCAGCACTGGTGTATTATTATGCAAAATCAATGACAACACAGAATGAATGTGTGATCACAAAGTATTTAATGGCATTGTGGATCAATGGAACAATAACTATTGAGATGCTTGCATCCAGGCTCAATCAACAGTGAACGAGGCAAATTAGTGGCGAAGGGTGCATTCTCGCTACACTAGGGAGGAATGTTCTTTATGTCTTCCTCCATTTGGCCTCAATAAACGGGTCTTGCAAAATTGAGCAAGATTCCCGCTTCCGGGTTTTCATAGTGCCTGCCTGGGTTATATACCTATGGCTCCCGCTGAGGCGAAGAATGAGCATAAACCTTCCATGGTTATTTCCGGATAAAAAAGATGCTGGCTCAGTTGTGATGTCGAAACGATCCTCTGCATGATATAATCAATTCATAGACTTACAGACTCTGAGAGATCGTTCCTGCGGCTCGGGTTGTCAAACCATAAGCATTAGGAGTGCTCACTACAGATTGCAGGGATAGCACCAAATAGCAGCAATCTGCATAGGAGATGGGAGCATAGGACGTGTTAATCCTTACGTTTAACACGACACAGATGACTGACACATTGAAATTCAATTTTATGGGATTATAACATTAAGTTAATATTCCATTACTGTGCCTGAAGTACCTCCTCATCATTTGGCTGCTGAAGAACATAAACCACTCTGTCCGGTCTCACCCTCTGACATCTAGAATATGAAGGTATCGTCAACTTAAAACCTCCCAGGCATAGGGACGCAGAGATATGGGTTGTCAACATTGTACTATGTCACTTCGCCGATGGGCACCAGCAACATCCCTGTCCATGGTCATACTCACGTACTAGTGATTATGCTATGGCGCTGACTACAGCACTACGGGTCCAGTCATTGCTACAATGGATAGGATGATCATATCTGCGGGCTATAATCACATGTTTTGTTTATGATTAGTCAAGCAGATTAGACAGGGACACAAGACCAAACTAGATGTTGCATATCCCATGGACCTTGGGTTGCATGTGATCACGCATCTACACTAGTATGTCAAGATTCCTAAAAGCCTTGACAGCAATATTGTTAGTTACATAAAACCTTGTTAGAAGGAATCACTACGAACCTTCTCCAGATGGTTATATGGGTCTGGCATATACAGGAGTGTACATTGACATTGAGTCTCACTCCACCAGTACCGCTATACCTCAGCAGCAGGGATGGACCACATCCTAGCGGTTGCAGGATGGTCAAACTATTGATCTGTCCAAATATTCCGAATAAACCTATTGCCAGATCAGGGGTATTTGCCAACTCTATGTTAGGTATGGTTCATACTTCCTCCAGGTTGAGGGAGGTTACTATTGCCACTATTGTTCATTAATAGCATCAACATGTCTATATCATGTCTGAATGCATTCTTAATGTTCACTCATCATTGGCCTACTGATGCAGTGTATGACGCCTGGACTCGTTTCAACGGCATGAAATCACAGAGCTTTAAAATCTTCACGTAGTCACTCACGTGACTCCGAAGTAAAATAGTAAGATTAAACGAGAACTTACCAGTTTGAAGTTTGATCTTTATTTTATGAGGAGTAACGTTGAGGGATTAAGTGCTCTTCACGCCCACCCTCGATCATAAAGTTCAACTGGTATCCTATTTCTCTAATCTTACTATGTTCAGTTCATTTACTGTTGTCTGTGATTTCACACCGCTGCTTTGAAGATTGACACGCATGCGTACTGGCGGGGTCTTCACGTAATCCCTCAAAGTTACTCATAAAATAAAGATCAAACTTCAAACTGGT
Organism: Amblyraja radiata; assembly: GCF_010909765.2. Taxonomy (NCBI): domain Eukaryota; kingdom Metazoa; phylum Chordata; class Chondrichthyes; order Rajiformes; family Rajidae; genus Amblyraja; species Amblyraja radiata. The sequence continues at coordinate 61,194,230 of NC_045961.1, forward strand.
AAGTTCTCATTTAATCTTACTATTATTCTTCATATTTGTCATTGAAACTATTATGATGAGATCAGGAAAGACAGAACGTTGCCATCTCCCGTGTTAAATCATTGTTGAAGACATATCACTGGCACTTAACACATAGTTCAGGTTATGTCTTTATTGTCACTTAATATTCGGTTTGTTGGAATATCTAGTATTATATCCATCCATCCATCCCCTATTGTAATAAAAGTTAGTATATTTTCAGTGCCTGTTTTTTTTAGGTAGAACCCCTCAGACCAGCCCAGTATTTTAATATTCAAAGGGGTTCTACAAAGTAGGTTCGTTTTTACTTCAAACAGATAACAACACAAAAGTTAATAATACAGTAACATCTTTATTTCACCAGGCGGGTGTAGGATCAACTCTCACAGTATGTAAAATGAAGATTACAGAGCCTCTCTTTCTCCACGCATCGAGGTAATGTTCAATCAGATATATTTATGCCCTAATAATCAGCAATTCTTTATCTTACAGAGCATTGTACAGCTTCTCGCCTGTTAAAATCAGAGGATAGACAGGTTCTTCAGATGGAGGAAAGGTTAGCCCATATATGGTTATGCTGAAGGAGCTATTTTTTGCACATTCAAGCACTCTTGTTTTTTGACCTTATTGATTTATTGTTGAGCTGGAACTGAGCTGTCTGAACATCGTTCTGATTGTTTATATCATTGAGCAAAAACATTCATGTATGTGCTGTAATCTCGCTAGTGTTAGAGAAGAAAGGCGAAAGTATTCATGTTGTTGTGCTGAACTCTCAATGGTGTAGTAGGGAAAATGTTAGGCATTCATTTTATTGCTTCTAAATCTACAGCAGGACCCATTTTGTAACTTCTAAATCTTTAAACTATTTCATTCCTTCCTCTTTATCATAATTTGATTACATTCACAGTCCTCGGTAGGTACACAATGGTCGCAAGCATTTACCAATAAAAATCAGAGCAATGATGAATAAAAAGATAGAGCCATAATGTAACACAGTACCCCAGAGTCCACCAATCCAACAGAATGGCCAGCAGTTCCCATCTCCTTCATTGTACCCATGCATGTCACTACCAAACTTACAGATTTTTTCAATTTCTTGGGAAATATTGGTAGCAAGGCCAGTGATATTAGAGGATTCATCAGGGATATAGGCACAACACTCTCATCTTATTATAGTACAAGTGCCTCTTTGTTGATCTTTATGATCAACTAGACTAAGTGGGACCCGTTGGGTCCCAGCATCACACGGGAGGGATGGTCACCAACGCAATATTCCACCTGTCCACCACTTCCAATACTGCTCGCCAGTGGGGGGGGGGGGGGCGGTCTGTTGTGCTAGTATGGGTGTTGCGGGCTGAAGATACTGGTTTCCAGAGGGCTAGTATAGACATTGAGGGCCATACAGATGCTTGGGCAGGCATCCAACTGTTGCAATGATTTTAAAAGCCAAGCCAAGGCAAACAATTGGGCTGCAGCCACCCGACAACCAAAATTCATTTTGTGAACACAAATTTGTTAAAAAGGCGGGGCAAACAATTGGGCTGCAGTCACCCGACAACCAAAATTCATTTTGTGAACACAAACTTGTCAAGAAGGAGAGGCAAACAATTGGGCTGCAGACAACCAACAACCAAAATTCATTTTGCGAACACAAACTTGTCAAAAAGGAGAGGCAAACAATTGGGCTGCAGACAGCCAACAACCAAAATTCATCTTGCGAACATAAACCTGTCAAAAAGGCCAAGCAAACAATTGGGCTGCAAACACCCGACAACCAAAATTCATCTTGTGAACACAAACTTGTTAAAAAAAAAGGCGAGGCAAACAATTAGGCTGCAGACACCCGATAACCAAAATTCATTTTGTGAACACAAACTTGTTAAAAAAAGGCGAGGCAAACAATTGGGCTGCAGACACCCGACAACCAAAATTCATTTTGTGAACACAAACCTGTCAAAACGTCGAGGCAAACAATTGGGCTGCAGACACCTGACAACCAAAATTCGTCTTGTGAACACAAACCTGTCGAAAAAGGAGACGCAAACAATTGGGCTGCAGACACCCGATAACCAAAATTCATCTTGTGAACACAAACCTGTCAAAAAGGCGAGGCAAACAATTGGGCTGCAGACACCCGACAACCAAAATTCATCTTGTGAACAAAAACTTGTTAAAAAAAACGCAAGGCAAACAATTGGGCTGCAGTCACCCGACAACCAAAATTCATTTTGTGAACACAAACTTGTCAAAAAGGGGAGGCAAACAATTGGGCTGCAGACAACCGACAACCAAAATTCATTTTGCGAACACAAACTTGTCAAAAAGGAGAGGCAAACAATTGGGCTGCAGACACCCGACAACCAAAATTCATCTTGCGAACACAAACCTGTCAAAAAGGCGAAGCAAACGATTGGGCTGCAGACACCCGACAACCAAAATTCATCTTGTGAACACAAACCTGTCAAAAAGTTGAAGCAAACAATTGGGCTGCAGACACCCGACAACCAAAATTCATCTTGTGAACACAAACCAGTCAAAAAGGCGAGGCAAACAATTGGGCTGCAGACAACCGACAACCAAAATTCATTTTGCGAACACAAACTTGTCAAAAAGGAGAGGCAAACAATTGGGCTGCAGACAACCGACAACCAAAATTCATTTTGTGAACACAAACCTGTCAAAACGTCGAGGCAAACAATTGGGCTGCAGACACCCGACAACCAAAATTCATCTTGTGAACACAAACCAGTCAAAAAGGCGAGGCAAATAATTGGGCTGCAGACACCCGACAACCAAAATTCATCTTGTGACACAAACTTGTTAAAAAAGGCGAGGCAAACAATTGGGCCGCAGTCACCCGACAACCAAAATTCATTTTGTGAACACAAACTTGTTAAATAAGGCGAGGCAAACAATTGGGCTGCAGACACCCGACAACCAAAATTCATTTTGTGAACACAAACTTGTTAAAAAAAAGGCGAGGCAAACAATTGGGCTGCAGACACCCGACAACCAAAATTCATTTTGTGAACACAAACTTGTTAAAAAAAGGCGAGGCAAACAATTGGGCTGCAGACACCCGACAACCAAAATTCATTTTGTGAACGCAAATTTGTTAAAAAGGGCTGCAGCCACTTTACAGCCACTTCGAGGGGACTCACCGTGAGTAGACGTGTGTTCAGTGTTATTCGCAGCTCAGAGAGCCGTGACCTTCTCGCTTCCTGGTCTGGCAGAGACTGAATGAGGCACGACACTTCCTGGTTTTATAGTCCCTCCCCCTGCCGCCAGCGGGGGCAGCAGAGAGAATGGGTAATTTTGTAAAAACATTAATATCTCTCTCATTTTTCATCAACGGAAAAAATCCTCCACACTCATACGGCGGAGGGGGGCTCTGAGCGAGGTGGCCAAAAATGACGGTCGTAGGTGGCGACGCTCTCTCGGAAATCGCAGCATAGTCGGCCAAAAGTGGTCAAGATCAGAGATTTAGTAATATAGATATTTATATTATAGTAAGAATTTTTTAAAATATTTTCTCCCATTAATCAGTTGCAGAAATGGAGACATACGTGTGTCTGATTGTAATTTGGATTGAACCTGTTCTTGAGCTCGTAAAGGGATATGGCACAAGCCCAACATTCTGATCAGATAAGGTAGCTTGTTTACCTTACAGCAGCGCGTTCACTGATAACACTTTGTTCATTGTAGCCCTCGCCATTACAGCTCATAAGCAGGCTGGCATGCCATTTACGACTGCTGGTAAAGCCACGGAATAATAGGCTACGGGTCTTTAAGCAGGGGTATGGAGGAAAAGGCTAAACATAGGTCAATTACTGTAAAGGTGTCGGCTTCTGCCGGTATAAATGACAGAATAATATTGGTTTCAGGTACTAAAGGATCAATAGGGATCACTATTTTAATAGCTCACAGGTCTTAGACAAAACATCATTCATTATGTCTTCACACTTTTGGGTTTGGCAGAATAGGAGTATTACACAGACTTTGCATTTTCACTAACAGTGCTTGTTGCAATAAAGATATGATGACCATAGCTATCCCTTCTTCGGCCTCTGGGGCTAGTCAATATTGTTTTAAACATGGCAAGGCAGCACCCTTTTTTAAAGTCACTTTATGTTCAGGGGCTGAATCCACTCATCCCTCATGATCCTTATGCTTTTCCCATAGTTCAAAGGGTACTTAGACCAGAGCCATTTGTAACCTTGACAGATCGTCAGTAGGCGGATATTGCTTTTCATAGTGTCTCCTTCCTTTCAGACCCTTGTGATCTTTCCTTCTGTGTCATTGGCAACTTTAAAACATGAATTGTCTGTTTGTCCTTCAGCCATTTTATATTTTTTCCTATTTCTTTCGCTGTTGCTGGGGGTCTAGTAACTACTGTTAAGTGTGACTCAGAGGTGTTTCCCATCTCAAATCGATCCTTTTGATTTTAAGAGAGGTGGACCATTATTCCTAATCTCAGGACCCCAAAGAACAAATAAGAGGTCACTGTTTATTGTTTGTTTATTCAACCAGGGGGAGACTCGTTCATGGTATCCGTAATTAAGGAGGCATGTATATAATTCAGTGCAATGCGTTCACTTATGTTCATGGCTGGTTTCAACAAGATACTATAAATACTGACCTCTAAAAAAAAAACTGTATGGCTTCTTTTTACCTCCAGTCTTGCAGGAGGACATCCAAGTTCATACTTCCTTTTTCTAGTTTCCAATTCTTTTGCAATCAGCTAGGTGTATCCAACAAGGATTATTTTCGACCATCACTGCTGCAGGTGTGGTCAGTAGTACTTGGAAGGGCCCCTTCCACCGTTCGCCCAATTTCTTCTGATCCCAATTTCTTATCAGTTTGTGATCTCCTGGTTGTAAGGATTCGCCTTCATGGTTAGCTGATAGTGGTTTCTACGTTTCTGTGCTTCAGTGGTTTCTGTAAGACTGACAAGGTTTGGGTCAATTGCTGTGCATATGTAATGAATTCATCACTAATCACTAAACTGTGACCCCTTATTCTGGGCTTCCCCAACATCGGGAACAAACTTCCTGCATCTAGCCTGTCCAACCCCTTAAGAATTTTGTAAGTTTCTATAAGATCCCCCCTCAATCCTCTAGTTTCTAGCGAGTACAAGCCAAGCCTATCCAGTCTTTCTTCATATGAAAGTCCTGCCATCCCAGGAATCAGTCTGGTGAACCTTAACTGTACTCCCTCTATGGCAAGAATGTCTTTCCTCAGATTAGGAGATCAAAACTGTATGCAATACTCCAGGTGTGGTCTCACCAAAGCCCTGTACAACTGCAGTAGAACCTCCCTGCTCCTATACTCAAATCCTTTTGCTATGAATGCTAACATACCATTCGCTTTCTTCACTGCCTGCTGCACCTGCATGCCTACATTCAATGACTGGTGTACCATGACACCCAGGTCTCGTTTCATCTCCCCTTTTCCTAAACGGCCACCATTCAGATAATACTTTCCTGTTCTTGCCACCAAAGTGGATAACCTCACATTTATCCACATTATACTGCATCTGCCATGCATTTTCCCCACTCACCCAACCTATCCAAGTCACCTTGCAGCCTCCTAGAATCATCCTCACAGCTAACACTGCCCCCCACTTCCTGTCATCCGCAAACTTGGAGATGTTGCATTCAATTCCCTCGTCCAAATCATTAATATATATTGTAAATAGCTGGGGTCCAAGCACTGAGCCTTGCTGTACCCCACTACTCACTGCCTGCCTCATCTGAAATCCACATGGCCAGTGTGCAATTCAGATATCTCTTGAATTCAATTCAAAAGGTAAGAAATAGTAAGAAATCAAATTTAAAATGCCGACAAGGTCACCAATCCTAATGCCAGGTTACGCCGCAAAGAAAATGAACAGTCTCTTTGCTGAGCCACATCCGCTGTTTAATAAAGTTGAGAAGACAGAGAATGAACAGTTAATTTTCACATAGATAACCAATGCATTTCCAAAGAGCAAAGGAAAAGAAAATAACTGTGTGCGGCTCCACCCCCACACAACTGTAACTTCTTAAAAAGACACTACCTTTTAAAACACATGAGACTCTATAAAGATTTATCATGTAAATGAACAAGCTCATTCAATGACATCCTATTTCATCTGAATTACAGGGTTCATTCAACATTCATTCATAACCGGTTCCACAAACAAGTAATAGTCTTTAAATTCACTCACTCTACACCCTCTTTTCTGTTACATTCACTCACAAATTTCCACACCTCATGCAATATGCTGAATATCAGATTTTCACACACTTTAAAGCAATAAAATTCTCACTCAAGAGTAAAACACAGTTATACATTCCTCAAGGAAATCATGTAAAACTCTTAAAACTTGGATACACCCAATAATGTTCATATTTTGTTCTTAAATAAAACACATACTGAAGAACAGTCTCAACCCAAAACACACATTTACACATCCCTTATATCCCACTCTACTCTCTCTCTCTATTGCTGCTGCGACTGCTCCCCCTTTTAGACGCGGGTCATTACATTAATTCTTCAACTGTGTAAGTTACACTCCACATTCCCTTCCATTCTTAGCAGCATGCATAAGGGAATGTATATATTGTAAAAGAACGGGCAGAAACACATCAGGTACACAAATTTGTTCGAGAGCGGTGAGCCAGAGGCCCGTCAAGGGGTCAACGGCGCAGCCCCCTCATTTCCAAAGATCTATTTACGTGGCAGAACTTTACATTAACTTTACAGAACTTTACTTTCCCTTTTCTGACAGAGCCGTTCTGTCTACTAGAATCTTTGGTTCTGTGGGGACCAATGTGCAGAATTCGTAATCTGCTGTACGGGCAGTAATTTCAGTTAGGGCATTCCCCTGGGAGACTTCGTTGTGGCCACTTGTATGGGCATTGCACTTAATAATGGCCAGTTGGACTGGGAGGGCTAAAGCATAGAGTAGCTGGTGCAGTAGCCAACACTGTTTTTGTGTTGCAAAAGTCTTCTTCTTGCTGGAGTGAGAGAGAATTGCTGTGGTGTCTTGGTAGAGAAATGAGCAACAATAGTTTAATGTATCCACTGCCGGTAGAAATGAACCAAACCCAGAAAAGCCGTCATCTGTTTAGGGGTGATCGGGCTGGTATGTTTCACAATGGGATTTGTCCGATTCCTCACCTACCTTGCCACACCTCATGCTTGCCCGGTTACTGACAAACCTTCCCCTCCCTCCATCAGGGAGATGAGCTCTGTATTTGCAAACAGGTCAGAGTCTTTTGTTTCAAGTTTGTTTTCAACTGTACCGACTGTTGGCTGCAAAATGTTAAAGTTGTTATAGCAGTGAGCAGCCTAGATTCTTGCGGGGAGTTAAGGTACAGTGCCTCGAAAGCCACCAGCTCGACATCATGCTTTTCCCATTTTTAGTCTTCTTTGATGTATCTGCTGTTTCTCTTTCTCTCACTGCTGCATTCATTACTGATCTTAATCTTCTGCCTTAAGCCTTCTTCTTTCTCATCTTCCTTATCAGTTTTTCCTTCTGGGGTTGCCCTTCCCTGTAGGAGTACCGGAGCCCCTTCCCCTTCACGGGATCTTAGTGGGGTATCTCCTGCTGTTAGTGAATGGTGCCAGGGCATGGGGAGGTGGTCTACACTATTTCCAATTTTGTTTCTCTCCTCGAATTTGTTCCTATCCCCCCTCTCTCTGTAAACAGAGTCGTCATGCCAGACAAGGGGTCCCCGGGGTTATTTTGCTTAGGTTTCCATTTTTGCATACCAATCCTAATATTATGTCGGCCAACCATCCTCTCTTTTTAAAATCTATTCATTGTTTTTTCATTTTCCTGGATCCAAATAACACATATGCTGTACCGAAGCTCCCACATCACTCTTATCCAGAGCCTGTCCCATCATTCAACTCTATAAAAGATGATTATCAAATCCATTAATTTCAACAGACCACACGTAGTCTGACCTGATCAATCAAAAATACGGGTCCCAGATTCTCTAATATTTTATCTGCAATCTCGACCCACATGGTACTCCAGGAGCACTAGTTCCCAGGTTTGAGCTGCTCAATCAACAAAAATGTATTACCTTATGTTATCTGTCAAGGATCTTGGCAGGGAACCAGATCAACTTCAGACGATGGGCCACAGTGTTCCTGGGCACTCCTAAGAGAACACATTTCAGAGTCCAATAGTGCACTTTCTACTCCCTTCGAGACCCCGGCGAAACTGTAGCCTCTTACTCAGTCTTCAGAGATAGTTTCCAGCAAGATCCTGCCGACTAGGCCAATGTTGTTTTTACTTCAAACAGATAACAATACAAAAGTTAGTAATACAGTAACATCTTTGTTTTGCCAGGTGGGTGTGGGATCAACTCTCACAGTATGTAAAATACAGACTACAGAGCCTCTCTTTCTCCACACAACGAGGTAATGTTCAATCAGATATATTTATACCCTAATAATCAGCAATTAAACAATTATTTATCTTATAGAGCATTGTGCAGCCTCTTGCCTGTTAAAATCAGAGGATTTACAGGTTCTTCCGTTAGAGGCAAGGTTAGCCCATATATGGTTATGCTGAAGGAGCTATTTTTTTGCAGATTCAAGGACTCTTTTTTTTTTTACCTTGTTGATTTATTTTTTGTACATTATAATCTGTAGAGTAAAGAGCAGGAACTGAGTTGTCTTTCTGATAGTTTATATCATAGAGCAAAAACATTCATGTTATTGTGTTGAACTCTCACTAGTGTAGTAGGAGACAGGTTAGGCATTCATTTTATTGCTTCTAAATCTACAGCAGAATCCATTTGGTAACTTCTAAATCTTTAAACTCTTTCATACACATCTACACTTAAAAGTTCAGTCAGTAATTATAACAATTGGACTTCCGGTGGCTGCTATGAAGCAGTGAAGGCAGCTGCACTGAGCTCTCCTCCAGACAAATCGTGTTTAAAGTCGACTCCCATGCCAGGATCGATTTAAAAACTCTTACCGGGATTGCTGAACGTCGAGGGTACTAATTCCATCAAACGGTGCCAGTGGATTCGGGATTTAAAACGATTTTATCGGTAAAATTGGATGAAAAAGAGAAGAGGTCAGAGAGGACCCAAGAAGACTACAATCAGTCTCCAGCTCCAAAAAGCTCTGGATGATCCTGAACCCACTTTTGAAAGTTTGGAAGAGGAGCTGGAGGCTCAACAACCAACTAGCGATATGGCTGCGAGAAGTGATACAAAGGAGAAAGAAATGAAAAGCTGGGAAGAAACGGTAAGAGCTAATATTATTAAAGACATTACTAAAAATCTTCAGAAGCAATTTGCCAAAATGAACTCTACAATTCAGAACAACTTCTCCACTATGGAGGACAATCTTTCTAAGAAAATTAATAATAGCTGCGGCGAAGTAAAAGAGCTTTATGTAGCCCTGAACCAGCAGTTTAAAGATTTGGAGTTGAGGACTGCGAAGGAATTGGAAAGTATGCAGAGAGATTATAAAAACAAACATGACTCCCTGCTGAAGCAATTAACAGACACGGAAAAATTGATGGATGAGATGGAGGGTGAAATGGAACAGATGAGCGACGAAATAACAGGTTTGAAAAAACAACACAATATGATTTGGGAGCTAACGAATAAACTGAATGAGAAATGTCAAGATTTAGAAGCCAGATCAAGAAGGCAAAACCTGAGAATAATAGGAGTTAAAGAGGGTGCTGAACACGGCTTTCAAATGCGTGATTTGATCACTAATCTACTTAAAGATGTTTTCAAACTGCCAGAAAAACCAAAGATAGATGTGGCTCATCGAGTGGGTCGCTTCCAAAAACATGTTAGTGCTTCGCCAAGGCAAATTATCGTAAAGTTCCTAGACATTTCAACTTTGGTAAATCTATTAAAGAAGATACCCTATGGAGAAAATCTTACATTCGCTGATAATATCGTAAGATTCTACAGGGATTATCCTTGGGAAATTCTGGCAAAAAGACGCGAGTTTAAAAGGGCAAGCAGTATTTTATATGGACATTCTGAAGTTCGTTATGGCGTGATCTATCCAGCGAAAATGCTAATTTCGTTTAACGGCAAGCAACGCTCATTCACGGACCCGGACTCTGCTTGCAAATATGCCCAGGAGATTTTAAACAAAATTCAAGGAGGAACAGAATAATAGCCATTTTATCTGTGGAACTTGTTTTTTCTGTTTCAATTAAGACACTGGAACTGTTCAGACGGTTACCAGACAGGCTTATCTGGCAAGAATGTGTTTTTCAATAACACAGGCCGAATTAAATTTCTGAACTGAAAGCACAGATGGAAGCTCAAGGTCGCAGGCTCGTTGCCAAGTCCTTCAGCCCTGAGAACTATGAGTGTCCCCTTTTAAAATGGCCATGATATGATGCATCTGTCCAACACTATATGACCTATTATTTACACATATAACATATAACTAACTAACTAATTAACTACTTACGCGCAATAAACTCAACTAACGTTAAAGGCGTAATGTACTATACTAACACGACTAACTATATAGCAGGAAGGATGGGGGAGGTTATACATATATTTTAAATACTAATTATGAATTAACTAACATACTGGTTAATGAAAAGTGTAATTATTGACGAGGTACTTTAACCCATAATTACTTTTATTTTAGTCCAAATCTTCTAGCTTCTCTTTTATTCTATTTTAAACTGTTCAGCTATCAATTGACCTGATATGATAATTTTGGTTACAACTAGAGGGAACCGACTAACGTTGGGTCACACTTTAATAGGGGGGTAAGGCCCAGTGCATAATTTCATCGACGGAGGTCAATTTAAAAACAATCCTAGCTACCATTTGTGGCTTTTTTGTAAGATATCGCTTTTTTGATAACTTAAACTCACTTTTTTTGTTTATTCACAATTATGTGTTGTATGACAACAATTTTTATGTACACTTTATGTTATGTTTTTCTCTTTCCCTTAATTATGTTTAATAGTGTCAGGAGATGTAAAACTACTGCAGAAATTATGAAGGACAACTCTGGAATCGGGATTCCGAGGTACTTGGCTGCATCACATGAATCATACAGTCTGGTAATAATAGCCAATGCAAGATAATAGTCGAATAAATATCGGAGGTCTCACTTTCTGTAGTTGGAACATCAGAGGTGCGAACGAGCCAATTAAGAGGGGTAAAATTCTGGCACAATTAAAATAATTAAATATGGATATTGCTTTCCTACAAGAGACACATTTGAAACAACAAACTCAGATCAGATTAAGGGCAAACTGGATAGGTCAAACCTATTACTCCTCATTCACCTCTAAAGCAAGAGGCACGGCCATTATAATTCGGAAGGGTATACCTTTTAAATTAAAGAAATCCATATCTGATAAAGAGCGAAGATACGTTATAGTCACGGGAGAAATTTACAATACACCATTAACTATGATAAATATTTACGCCCTTATTTTGATAACCCACAATTTTTAAAGAAATTAATAGATTTAATTGCAGAGCATAATTATCAAAATATAATAATGGGGGGAGATTTTAACTGTGTTATAGACCCATACTTAGATAAATCAATAAAGGTAGGGAAGCGTCTTGTTAAAACTAAGATCTGTGAATTTTTAAATACTTATGTAAAAAATAACAACATGCTGATGTTTGGAGAATAGCAAATCCAAGTGGTAGGGAATATTTATTTTACTCATCAGTTCATAAAACTTATTCACGAATTGACTATTTCTTATTGGACACAAAATTAATCCCGTATACGAATAAACCATCATATAATAATAGTATTATTTCTGATCATTCACCATTGACTTTTATACTTAAAATTGAGGGAATGCCGGGTATAAAACCTTTTTGGAGATTCAACACACACATATTAAATAACCTGCAGGGCTATGAGTATATAAAAGAACAAACAACATTTTTTTTCGAAATAAATGACATGCCGGGTATTTCTGCACCGCTATTATGGGAAACCTTCAAGGCATATATTCGCGGCGTCATAATCTCTTACCAAAGTTTTCAAAATAAGGAAAATAAAAGAGAACTTCAGCGGATAGAACAGGAAATAAAATTACTAGAACTGGACAATGCAACTGACCCAACCATAGATAAACATAATAAGATAACTTTATTGAAATATAAAATCAATAGAATACTATCGGCAAGAGTAATAAGATTATTCCAAATTACAAAACAAGCACACTTCGAATTTGGGGATAAGCCACATAAATTACTTGCGAGGCAACTGAAGCAACAAGAAAAGGAAAAAACTATCACTAGAATTAATTCGGTTAAGGGTGAGTTTCTAACTGCCAAAGGATATTAATAAGAGGTTTGCCCAATTTTATCATAATTTATATACATCTAAAATAAATACAGATGTTAGTAAAATTACAAATTTTTTAGATAATTGCAATCTCCCAAAATTGGATAGTTTAGAACAAGAGCAATTAGGAGCACGGATTACTAGTGAAGAAATAAAACAAATAATAAACTCACTGAAAAATGGGAAGACCCCAGGACCAGATGGTTTTAGTAATGAATTTTATAAAGGATTTCAGGAGTCAATTGTACCAAGATTATTCAATTTATACATGCAGGCTTATACCGAAAATAAACTACCAGAAACCCTAGCAGAAGCAACAATAACGCTTATACCAAAAAAAGATAAAGATTTAGATGAACCGGGTTCTGATAGAGCTATTTCACTTCTAAATACGGATCAGAAAATTTAAGCAAAGATTCTAGCTAGAAGACTAAATAATTATATTAACAATTTAATAAATACGGATCAAACGGGATTTATATCCAAAAGACAATCATTTAATAATTTGAGAAGGCTTTGCAATATAATGTACTCTCACAATGAGGACAATGAAGATATTTCAGTTGTTACGCAGGATGCAGAGAAGGCATTTGATCAGGTAGAATGGCAGTATTTATACAAGGTACTCCAAAAATTTAATACGGGAGAGAATTTTATTAGATGGGTTAAACTACTTTACGATAGACCTACGGCAAGAATATTAACTAACAATATGCTATCTCCAAATTTTTACTTATCAAGGGGTAATAGGCAAGGTTGTGCCTTATCACCATTGCTATTTGCCCTTATGATAGAATCGCTGGCCGAAAGGATTAGAAATCACCCGAATATTCATGGATATAACACTAAGGACTCAAAGAATAAAATGTCATTATACGCTGATGATATCCTTTTATATATTACTAATACACAAACGAGTATACCCAATCTTATTAACACATTGAGGAATTCGGCTCTTTTTCAGGATATAGAATAAGTTGGAATAAATGCGAAATTATGTCTTTAAAACCACAGAATTCGAAATTGCAACAGAAAAATTCAAGTATATGGGTATTCAAATTACGAGAAGACACAAATCATTATTTAGTGCCAATTTTATGCCACTATTAAATAAACTGAATGATATGATTAAATTTTGGAAAACGCTCCCGCTCTCATTGATAGGTAGAATTAATGCTATAAAAATGACTTTCTTACCACAATTAATATAATTGTTTCAAGCGATCCCAATATATATTCCAAAATACTTTTTCAAAAAACTAGATTCTACTATCACTAATTTTATATGGGATTACAGAGCACACAGAATTCAACGAAAGCATTTGTGTAAACCTAAAAAGTTGGGGGTTTATCATTACCTAACTTTATGTATTACTACTGGGCAATGCATATTAAGAACATAATGTACTGGTTGGATAGTTCCACTCAGCAGTTGGAGTGGATAAGAATGGAGAAAGAGGAGTGCTATCCGCACGATATAGGAACGAACTTGCTCTCACCGATAAAATTGAATAGTATAATATATAAGAAGAACCCAATTATTCACAATACAATAAGAATTTGGAAACAAATAAAAGTATCCTTGAAATTAAATAATCTATCAGTACTAACCCCACTATTGAACAACCCCGCATTCAAACCATCTCTCATCGACAAAACATATCAACAATGGGATAGACTGGGGATTAGGAAAGTAGGGGACATGTATGAATTGGGCAAACTGTTATCATTTCAACATTTAAAATTTAAATTTAAACTGAAGGATAATCAATATTTTAAATATATACAGATATGTGACTTTATGAAGAAATATACACATAGATTTCAAACTATATTTTTAGACCCTTCAGAAGAAGCAATGAATATTAAGGCTGATTCACAAAAACTAATATCATACTTTTATAATAATATATTAAATAGAGAATTACCCTCAACAGAAGCACTAAGAGAAGATTGGGAACATGAGCTAATGATAAAGATCTCGAAGGATAGATGGGAAAAGTATCTGATGAACACACATAATTGTTCTATTAATGCAAGACATAATTTAATTCAATTCAAATTATTACATAGACTATATTATTCAAAAACGAGGTTGAATAAATTTTATCCAAACGTCTCTCCCAGATGCGATAAATGTTTGTTTCAAAACGCTAATATAACACATTCATTTGTAGGATGTACAAAGTTGAATAAATTTTGGAGCGATATATTTGATATATTTACAAAGCTTTTCAAGTCCACAATAGAACCTAAAACGGAATGGATTATATTTGGAATAATAGTAGAAGATATCAATTTAAATAAAGACCAAAACGTTTTTTTTAATTATGGGTTAATAATTGGAAAGAAATTGATACTTAAATTTTGGAAAAATACAACCATACCAACTGTTAAAATGTGGATTAGGAATATGATGGACATAGCACGCCTTGAAGAAATGAGACTCCGACTAATAGATAAATATGACCAATTCTTAAGGAGTTGGTCTCCTTTCATCGACTTTTTGGAATCATGTGATGCAGCGGTACCGTAAAGATTGCTGATTTCAGTTCATGCCGTGGATAGATCTACATCTCCGAATAAAGATTTGAAAATTTCTCTTTTAAAGGGCCTTCTCTCCTATTTTACTTTCCACTTTTTCTTTTTTTATATATACACACTTCACGTTTTTCTATTCTCTACCATCTATTTTTCCTCTTTTTCCCCTTTCTATTGTTTTCTTTTTCTTGTCTAGCTTACTTCCTTCTCATAACATAAAACTAGAGGTTGTACATAGAATGGATTACGGTATGACATAGTTGGCACCTAAAATTAGGTTCCACTGTACTGTTTTGTACTGTATTAACTTCTAATAAAATAAACAAAAAAGTGATTATAACAATTGAAACTATAACTGAAGAAGGGTCTCGACCTGAAACATCACCCATTCCTTCTCTCCAGAGATGCTGCCTGTTCCGCTGAGTTACTCCAGCTTTTTGTGTCTATCTTCGGTTTACATAGGAACACAGAAACATAGAAAATAGGTGCAGGAGTAGGCCATTCGGCCCTTCGAGCCAGCTATTCATTGCGATTCACTGCCATTCATTGCGGTCATGGCTGATCATTCCCTATCAATAACCCGTGCCTGCCTTCTCCCCATATCCCTTGACTCCACTAGCCCCTAGAGCTCTATCTAACTCTCTCTTAAATCCATCCAGTGATTTGGCCTCCACTGCCCTCTGTGGCAGGGAATTCCATAATTTCACAACTCTCCAGGTGAAAAAGTTTCTTCTCACCTCAGTCTTAAATTACCTCCCCTTTATTCTAAGACTGTGGCCCCTGGTTCTGGACTCGCCCAACATTGGGAACATTTTTCCTGCATCTAGCTTGTCCAGTCCTTTTATAATTTTATATGTTTCTATAAGATCCTCCTCATCCTTCTAAATGCCAGTGAATACAAGCCTAGTCTTTTCAATCTTTCCTCATATGACAGTCCCGCCATTAAACCAGCATCTTCAGTTCCTTCTTACACATTAATGATTTATTGTTATCTTTGAACTTAAAAAGTGTAAAACATTACTGTGCCAAAGACTAGGAGGAATAAAGAAGTCGACTCATGGAATGCCTCCAAATACTTTGGCACTGAGAGTAGATTCCAAACTATTGATAAATCATATATGATTCATGAGGGGTGACCTGTACAAAAGGGACAGTTGCACCGTAATTGGAGTGGGACCGACATTCTGGAAGGCAGGTTTGCTAGTGTTACATGGGTGGGTTTAAATTAAACAGTGAGGGGGGGGGGGGGGTCAGCAATGTGGAAGCGTATGCATGCAGTTAATGGGAAAGAGGGTGAAGGAAAGGTCACGTTTAAACAAACAGGGCAGGGGGATGGGAACCAATACAAGGAGACAGAGGGCCATAAATGGAGGACAGAAGCAAAATGTAGAAGGGAGATAAGAAAAAAAAAAACCTGAAAGCTTTGTGCCTTAATGCGAGGAGCATTTGTAATGTGGATGAATTGAACGTGCAGTTAGTAGTTAAAGATTATGATAAAGTTGGAATTATGGAGACATGGCTCCAGGGTGACCAAGGCTGGGAGCTAAAAATGCAGAGGTATTCGATATTCTGGAAGGATAGACAGAAAGGAAGAGG
This sequence comes from Amblyraja radiata, assembly GCF_010909765.2. Lineage (NCBI taxonomy): Eukaryota > Metazoa > Chordata > Chondrichthyes > Rajiformes > Rajidae > Amblyraja > Amblyraja radiata. The sequence goes on from NC_045961.1 coordinate 61,210,709, forward strand.
AGCTTGGGTGATATTGCTGGTTAAAGAGGATAGCAAGGAGAGACCTTAGCTTGGATGCTGTAGAACAGTACGGGTAGAACTGCGAAATAGGCAGAAAACGCTTGTTGGAGTTATAAACAGCCGGCCAAACATCAGTAGGGAGGTTGGGGATAGCATCTAGCAGGAAATTAGGGATGCGCGTAGCAAAGGTACAGCAGTTATCATGGGTGACTTTAATCTACATATAGATTGGGCCAACCAAATTGGTAGCAGCGCAGAGGAGGAGAATTTCCAGGAATGTTTCTGGGATGGTTTTTTAAACCAATATGTAGAGAAACCGACCAGAGGGCAGGCCATCCTAGAATGGATATTGTGTAATGAGGAAGGATTAGTTTGCGATCTTGTTGTGCAGAGCCGCTTGGGCAACAGTGACCATAATATGGTGGTATTCTACATTAGGATGGAGAGTGACATGGTTAATTCAGAGACTAAGGGTCCTGAACTTATAGAAAGGTGACTTTGAAGGTATGAGACAGGAATTGGCTAGGATAGACTGGCAAATTCTGCTTAAAGGGTCGACGGTGGAGATGCAATGGCAAAGATTTAAAGACCGCATGGATGACCTCCAAAAATTGTTCATCCCAGCCTGGCAAAAAGATGAAATGGGGAAGGCGACAACCATGGCTAACGAGGGAAATCAAGGATAGTGTTAAATCCAAGGAAAATGCATAAATATTGGCCTGGGAGAAATTTAGAACTCAACTGAGGAGGACAAAGGAGTTAATTAGGAGGTTGGGGGGGGGGGGGGGGGGAGAGCATGAAACAAAGCTTGTGGGGAATATAAAAAATGACTCTAAAAGCTTCTTTAAATATGTAGAAAGGAAAAGATTTGTAAAGACAAATGTAGGTGTCTTACAATCGGAGACAGGTGAATTTATAATGGGAAACAAAGATATGGCAGACAGTTAAATGAGTACTTTGGTTCTGTCTTCACTAAGGAAGACACAAACAATCTCCCAGAAATACTAGGGGACCGAGGATCTAGTGGCAGGGAGGAACTGAATGGAATCCACATTAGTCAGGAAATGGTGTTAGGTAAACTGTTGGGACTGCTGGTCTGACTCCCAGAGTACTCAAGGAGGTGGCGCTAGAAATTGTGGATGCATTAGTGATCATTTCCCAATGTTCTCTCGACCCTGGATCAGTTCCTGTGGACTGGAGGGTAGCCAATTTTTACTCCACTTTTTAAGAAAGGAGGGAGAAAGAAAATGGGGAATTATAGACCAGTTAGCCTTACATCGGTGGTGGGGAAGCTGCTGCAGTCAATTGTTAAAGATGTTATAGCAGCGCAATTGGAAAGCAGTGATAGGATCAGTCAAAGTCAGCATGGATTTATGAAGGGGAAATCATGCTTGACTAATCTTCTGGCATTTTTTGAGGAAGTAACAAGTAATATGGATAAGGGAGAGCCAGTGGGTGTGGTGTTTCTGGTCTTTCAAAAAGCCTTTGACAAGATCCCACACAAGCGATTAGTGTGCAAAATTAGAGCACATGGTATTGGGGGTAGGGTATTGACATGGATAGAGAACTGGTTGGCAGACAGGAAGCAAAGCATAGGAATTAACGGGTCCTTATCAGAAAGACAGGCAGTGACTAGTGGGGTGCCACAAGGCTCGGTGCTGGGACCCCAGTTATTTACAATATATACTGTATTAACGATTTAGACAAGGGAATTAAATGTGACACCTCCAAGTTTGCGGATGACACAAAGCTGGGTGACAGTGTGAGCTGTGAGGAGGATGTTATGAGGCTGTAGGATGACGAATAAATTGGGTCAACAAAATAGAGAGAGTACAGAGGAGATTTACTAGAATGTTGCCTGGGTTTCAACAATTAAGTTACAGAGAAAGGTTGAATAAGTTAGGTCTTTATTCTCTGGAGCGCAGAATGTTAAGGGGGGACTTGATAGAGGTCTTTAAAATGATGAAAGGGATAGACAGAGTTGATGTGGACAAGCTTTTCCCTTTGAGAATAGGGAAGATTCAAACAAGAGGACATGACTTCAGAATTAAGGGACAGTAATATTTTAAAAAGATAAAAATATAGAAGAACCAGGTTCATATAGAGCTATTGCTTTGTTAAATACGGATCAAAAAATAATAGCGAAAACACTAGCCAGTAGACTAAGCAGGTATGTTAGTAGATTAATAAATGAGGATCAAACAGGATTTATACCTAAGAGACATTCATTCAATAACTTGAGACGTTTGCTTAACATAATGCACTCACATAAATCTCACGACCAAGAGTTAGCTATCATCTCACTGGATGCAGAAAAAGCGTTTGATCAAGTAGAATGGGATTATATGATTAAAGTATTGCAAAAATTCCAATTGGGAGAGAACTTCATTGCATGGATAAAACTATTATATAACAAACCTACGGCTAGAATACTAACTAATAATATATTATCCTCGAAATTTGAACTATCAAGGGGCAATAGACAAGGTTGTTCATTATCTCCGCTGTTATTTGCTTTGGTAATTGAACCCCTTGCTGAAAAAATAAGAACACACCTGGATATTTACGGTTATAATACAAAATATTCAAATAACAAAATATCCCTATATGCCGATGATGTACTACTGTACATCACAAAACCACAAATTAGTATACCGAATATATTAAATTTAATTGAGGACTTTGGATCCTTTTCAGGATATAGAATAAATTGGAACAAAAGTGAAATTATGTCGATAAAACCAAAAGACTCAACACATCTCAGGAAATTCCCCTTTAAAATAGCTACAGAAAAATTCAAATATTTGGGAATTGAAATTACTAGAAATTACCAGGATATGTTTAAAGCCAATTATAATCCCCTACTTAAGAAATTAAATAATTTGATTAAATTCTGGAAAACACTTCCGATGTCCTTAATAGGCAGAATAAACGCTATAAAAATGATTTTCTTACCACAAATTCTATACCTATTTCAATCAATACCTATATATCTCCCAAAAAAGTTTTTCAAAAAATTGGACTCAGACATTACAAATTTCATATGGGATTATAAACCCCATAGAATACAAAGAACACACCTTAATAAACGAAAAGAGTGGGGGGGTCTAGCGCTCCCTAACTTTATGTATTATAATTGGGCAGTAAATATTAAAAATATGATTCACCTGCTGGACAATTCTGCCCAGCAGGCGGACTGGATTGTAATGGAAAAAGGGGATTGCTCCCCGAGTAATATAGGAGCGATTATCCTCTCACCAATAAATCTGAATAATAAAAATTATAATAAAAACCCAATTATACATAGCACAATTAGAACATGGAAACAAATAAAACAGAATCTAAAATTAAGAAACCTATCTCTCTCAATACCAATAGCCAATAACCCATCGTTTAAACCATCAATCATAGACAAATCATTTATACATTGGGAAAGAATGGGAATCAAAACGCTCGAAGATCTGTATGAAGTGGGAAAATTACTATCATTTCAACAACTACAACTGAAATATAATTTGAAAAATAACCAATATTTTAAATATCTTCAAATTTGTGATTATTTGAAAAAATACGCAAAAGACTTTCATAATATGCCTTCCGACTTACTGGATGAAGCAATGAAGACAAAGGCGGAATCAGCTAACTTAATATCGTACTTATATAATATCATTTTAAACATAGAAATACCCACAACAGATGGAATTAGAAGAGACTGGGAACAAGAATTAGCTATAAAAATTTCAAAAGAGAGCTGGGATAAACATTTACTACAGGTGCATAAATGCTCGATCAATGTACGACATACGCTTATCCAATTCAAAACATTACATAGACTATACTATTCAAAAACTAAATTAAATAAAATCTTTCCCAATGTTTCACCAATCTGTGATAAATGTCTGTGTCAAGAAGCTACCATAGCGCATTCTTTTGTTTTTTGTACAAAAATCCAAAAATTCTGGCATGGAATATTTGATATTTTTTCAAAATTAATTAAAATAAAACTGGTACCAAAACCAGAATGGATCATTTTTGGGATATCGGAAGGTATCCCTGAATTAAACGTGTATCAGAAGAATTTACTCAATTACGGGCTAATAATGGGAAAAAAGCTCATACTTAAATTCTGGAAAAATGCGCCCACACCAACAATAAAAATGTGGATATCAAATATGTTTGAAACATTACATCTGGAAGAGATGAGATTCCTCTTAGCAGATAAAGCAAACCAATTCCAAAAGACGTGGTCTACGTTTATGGACCTATTACAAGCATGAGGTGCAATAGTAATTTTAAAAAATAAATAAATAAATAAATGGTATCAGGACCTGGCATTGGGAGATAAAACAACAAAAACAGACTTGGTTGGTAGTCTTTCTGCGGAGTTTAATGTTATAATAGAGCGATTGTCCTTACTTTCTTTTTCTTTTTCTTTCTTTTCTAGGGTCTACTTTCTTACTTTACTTCCTTCTCTAACTTCTTTTCTAAGGGGCTTTCTTTTCCCAACACTCTTCTGCACTTCACAACTCTTGCGCACCTTCTTTACTTTCCTTACTTCTATCTTTTTCTTAAAGCTTTAAAAAAAAAAAAAAATGAAGCGGTACAAAAAATGTATTAAGATATATGTGTTGTGTGTTATTGTAATTTACCGTTCTTATAATAAAAAAAAAAAAAAAAAAAAAAAAAGAATTAAGGGACAGAAATTTAGGGGTAACATGAGGGGGAACTTCTTTACTCGGAGAGTGGTAGCGGTGTGGAATGAGCTTCCAGTGGAAGTGGTGGAGGCAGGTTCGATGGTATCAATTAAAAATAAATTGGATAGGCATATGGATGAGAAGGGAATGGAGGGTTATGGTATGAGTGCAGGCAGGTGGGACTAAGGGAAAATAATTGTTCGGCACGGACTTGTAGGGCCGAGATGTCCTGTTTCCGTGCTGTAATTGTTATATGGTTATAAGGTTATATGGGTGAGTTGGCAGATGCAGTATAATGTCGATATATGTGAGGTTATCCATTTTGATGGCAAGAACGAAGGCAGATTATTATCTGAATGGTGTCAAGTTAGGAAAAGGGGAGGTGCAATGAGTCCTGGGTATGCTTGCACATCAGTCATTGAAAGTAAGCATATAGGTACAGCAGGCAGTGAAGAAAGCTAATGGCATGTTGGCCTTCATTGCAAGAGGATTTGAATTTAGGAGCAAGGAGTTGTACAGGGCTCTGATGAGACCGCACTTTAATTATTGTGTGCAATTTTAATTTCCTAATTTGAGGAAGGACATTATTGCTATTGAGGGAGTGCAGCATAGCTTCACCAAGTTAATTCCTGGGATGGCTGGACTGACATATGATAAAATAATGGGTCGACTAGGCTTGTATTCACTGGAATTTAGAAGGGATGAGAGGGGATCTTATAGAAACACATACAATTCTTAAAGGGTTGGACAGGTTAGATGCAGGAAAAACTTTCCAGGTTTGGGGGGAGTCCTGAACCAGGATTCACAGTTTAAGAATAAGGGGTAGGCCATTTTGGACTGAGATAAGAAACAGTTTTTCACCCAGAGGGTTGTGAATCTGTGGAATTTGCCACAAAAGGCAGTGGAGGCCAATTCACTGGATGTTTTCAAGAGAGAATTAGACTAGACTCTTAGGGCTAAAGGAGTCAAGGGATATGAGGAACAAGCAAGAACGGAGTACTGATTTTAGATGATCAGCCGTTGCTGGCTCGAAGGGCCGAATGGACTAGTCCTGCACCTATTTTTCTATTTTTCTCTATGTTTCTATTGCATAGAGGGAATTAACACTTTCCTATTGATTAATATTTTTTGAGTTATTAGTAGGAAATCTAACACCAACATGAGCATAACAATATAAGTACATATTCTTTTGGGAAGTCTACAGTGACAGTAAATGCTTATGCCCTGTGGTCAGAGACTGCAATCCTCCTTTGAGCTCAACAGTTTCCCACACAATTGGAGGAGAAGCAGGTCACCTTCATCACAAAGGTATGTAGTACTCTTTCTATAAATAGAGATTTTGTATCATTGACTCTTCAAGTAACATTTCTGAGCCTTTAACATTGCTAAAAATCTGTTTCTTCTATGAAAGAACAAAGATTGCTATTTTCAGTGGTGGAAAATCGCATTGATGAAGCATTTTGTGCATTATGCTCCTGTCATAGTTATTTAGAAGAGTTTCATGCTGGCAAAAAAGCACATGTGAATGTGAAAGTCTGGCCCAAAAAAAGGATACAGGTTTTGCGAATGAGGTTAAAACAACCAGGAATATGTGAAAGAAGGAACTGCAGATGCTGGTTTAAACCGACATAGACATAGTTTACCTGACAATGATTTTGTTTGAGAATAAAACATGATACCGAAAACATCTCTTCCATCCCCCACATTTCCACATCCTTATCTACATTTCAACTCTGTCCCTAACCCTTTGATTTGAATCATGTGATCTTATTGGGCCACCCAAAGAAGCAAAACATATTTTTTGTTTAATGTCTCTTCTGAATAATGTAAGCACACCGTGAAGTCAAACAGCTCCAAAACAAAGAGGGTGGTGGGGGTGCTTCATATACTCACAGCATTGCTTTGAACACTATTGCAAAATGTACTTTTCATGAGAAAAAGTATATTCCTGTATAAACTGTCATTGGTATATCTTCTTCACAAATAAAACATATTCTTTATTCACTATGATAAAATGTAAAAAAAATCATTATTGAGATAATAAATAATTTATGTGAAATATTTTTTATTTCAAGGGCGGCACTATCAATCTGAGACAACTCCCATGTGTTTTTTTTATCCAATCAAACTGCTCACATGAGTTGCTTAAGATTCCAACATCTGCAGGCTCTTGTGTCTTGAAGTTTCCACATCTTTTTTTGACTGCCAAAATCTCACAAGGCTATGGAAACAACTGCCGAAAGAATAAAAATCACAAGCTATCTACGAGACCAAAATTATATCAAGCTTAATTATATTATATCTGTCAGCGGAAAGTTGTCTTCATTTGTATTCCTATGAAATATCAATGTTATGATTAGAAATACAGTAGAAAGTGTTATTTTACAAAACTATAGAGCTAACATGGTATCTCCTCCTTATTGGGGAATTTGGTGTCTCCTCATTATTCAGATCTATCAATCTTGTTATGTTTGCATGACTTCAGTTAATAACATAACACAGTAGTATTATTAATTTCTGCCAAGAAGACAGAAATGGCTGCCAACCAACATTGGATCTTACTCATGTATAAAATGTTAATGTTACTTGATTTGTTTTGTTTTCAAGATAAGTAGTGGAGGTGAATGTGACTTTTTATGTTAAATGTTAATGGTTCAAGGACTAATTTCGGCTCCACAGTAGCGCAGTGATAGACTTGCTGACTTGCTGCCTTACAGCATCAGAGACCCAGGTTCGATCCTGACTATGGGTCCTGCCGTATTGCAGTTTGTACGTTCTCCCTGTGACTGTGTGGGTTTTGTCCTGGGCTCCAGTTTCCTCCCATTCTCCAAGGTGTACAAGATTGTAGGTTACTTGTCTTTGGTTAAATTGTAACTTGTCCCTAGTGTGTAGGATAGTGCTTGTCTATGAGGTGATTACACCTTGGTGCAGACTCGGTGGGCCGAAGGGCCTGTTTCCATGGTGTATCTCTAAAGCCAAAGTCTAAAGTTAAGGACTAAAATCAATTTTTCCCCATGTTAATCATGGGAATTGTCATGTTTCCTCCCTTGCTGCATGCTATTTTTTTCCTGAACTGCAGCACAATTCTGCTATACACAATTATTCTTGCAAGATGTAATGGCACCTATCATCTATAACTGTTCATAGAAAATAAGCCTGAAGGAAATTGTTGGCATGCAAAAGCAGTGGAAATGTAGGTCATGGATTATAAAAGAAGCAAGCAACTGTACAAGTAAAATAGGACAACATGGGATTGCAAAGTAGAATAAAAACAAGAACTGCTGAAAAAGCAAAGCTTATCTGTGAACATCTGAATACATAACAAAAAACACAATAAAAGGACAAAAAAAATGAAGATGTCAACAGATCTGTTGTGGGCAAACCTCTTATCTGTTTTCCAAGAATTCCAGGTAAATCAGATCAGTTTTGATAAAACTGGCAAGTCATGGGTAACAGATGTTGATTGCTTCAGAAGGCAGAACCACAGTTTGTATCATGCATGCTTTAGTACCTGGTGAACAGATTTTTACAAAGGGTACCAAACCTTTGCTTTGCGTCAGTCATGTACATTACAGATGAGCAGTCAGGTAACTGCAAATCTCTATACCAATTGTGGATGTGGTAAATTTCTAGTAGAATTAATCACTGCTTTGTACCTTTGTTAATCCTGGCTAAATTGGAGCAGCTAGGACTTCAAAATGGGGTAAACCTTCAGGGTTGCTGGGAGATTTGATCAATTTGTAGTTTCTCTCTGCAGAGCTGGGACAAGCTGCGGAGAGGTGCCAGAATGTCTGGAGCTTAGATACAAATTGTAAGCAAAGAATGGAATATCTGCAAACCCTGTCAATTTGGTGCAAAATACATAGAATGGATTAGATGTCTGCAAACCACACATACACCTTGTAAATTATTGTAAATAATGTTGTAGAGTTTGACTTTGCCAAGTGTTGATTGGATGAGGTGTTGAGCCTTGTCTGGGTTTTCTGTAAATCAGGGTAAATGTTTCTAAGTTGGCTTCCTCTCGAAGTCCGTTTTGAATACAATGTATTGAGCTGTTGTATCATTGGGTTAGGGGAATGCCTGTTATGTATGGGGTTAATCGATATCTGTAATTGGGTTATTAAGAGACCACCCCCATGTGGTTCAGCCCCTCGAGGTCCCGGGACATATAAAAGTCCGCGATTAAGAGGCTCAGAGTCGATCTTCTGGGAGAGCGCTTGGGACTGCGTGAACTTCTGGAGTGTCTCTGTCTAAGCAAGGCCTAGAGAGCTTCAACAGGCAGATACGAGGATCAAACCCACGGTGGGATAGGTACAGTAGTTGAACTGTGACATGCTTTTCATAAAATAAAGATTAGTTGTTTCAAGTGCTTGATTCAGTGAAACTAAAATTAGGCTGGTGGGAAGCTTAGAAACGAGCAATTATCACATTTGTGGCCCCATTTTACTCTTTAAAATTAATATTGATAATTGCCTGTATCCTGTTGTTTAACATTTATAGTGTTTAAGTTACTTGAGAAGAAACAGAAAATTTGAACCATCAATCTAGGAAATAAGGGTTTAAATCGTTCTGCAACAATCACTGTGATTTTGCTAAATCGTTCACCAATGTCCTTCAGGGAAGGAAGTAATCCAGCACTTATCCAATCTTGCCCATGTAGAGCAAGAGTGATAGCAATGTGGTTGACCCTTCCTTAATTTAAGGGTCAACAAGGAGGAAAACAAATGCTGACAATGCCAGTAACGTCCACTTCCTGTAAAATAATAAATAAAAAAATAAAAAACATTGCAATATTTATTTGTACATTTTATAATTCCACAACCTTTGCTTTACTTTCCAAAAGTACATACAGGAATTCTCATGACGTTTTTCCCATTAACACAATAATGACTGTGGTTAGTTTGGCCACGATAAATTGGCCCAGTGTTGTGGTGAGCAGTAGATCTGATGGGAACGTGAGACAATAAAACAAGGTTATTTAAGTGATTCTATGATTAGCAAGATGAATAATGTCGTTTGTTATACTTCAGTGAATGAAATAACATTAAATATTGGAAGCAGGTTTGCCTCCTTCAGAATACTGTGTATGATAGAGTTGGCTAATATATGCAGGTTTTGTTTAAATTCTGAAGTATGTAATCTATAGCTCCTTCAGCTAGTGTTGACATAAATTCAATGAATCTTCTATTGATCATTGGAAATTATGTTTGTTATTTTTCTGAATCTAACATAAAACCCGTGTTTTAATGCCACTGCCAAAATAATGCAACATATATTAGTAATGCAAATATGGGAGCTAGGTCATATTTAAGTCTATTGGTTGGCTTTCCTGGTTGGCTCTGTGTAATTTCTCCTATATTATACTGTTTTTCCTCTGCCTGCACAGAAAATTTAATCGTACTCTATTCAACAAAGCAGAAAATAGACTATTATTAGTTCTCACGTCATCCATCCCAGTTATTGAACAAATTTGTTTCTGTTTTCAGGGAAAGCTCCTTCTGAAAACAAGTGCAGGCATTATAAATGCATATAAATCGAGGATAACTGACTGTTATGATGCTTTACTGCATGACTAATGCTTCTTTTTGTTTCTGCTCAGAAACCATTGGATGTTCTGTATTAATATTTCAAATCCAATTCCAAGGGATCCTGTGTTCCTATCAGCTTAAGCTCTATTGTGATTTTAGTGTCATTTGTCTTTCCCCATCTTGTATGCATTATACTGTAACAACAAAAAATAGAAATAAAATTGAGCCGATTAAATTTGTAAACTCTGAAACATAATGTTGAGCTAATATTGCATTTATTTCTTCTTGGAGTATGAACAATACTGACATAAGGGGAATATTAAGAGAATGGAATAAACAGACAGGTAGCAGGAGAGAAAATAAATGAATGGAGCATGAAGAGAGAAGTACTTTCTCTCACAATATGGTTAATCAAAGTTAGAAAGCTTTGTCAAATCTTGCAAAAATGGCCTGGAGCTAAAGGTATATTGCTCATTACAGTCAGAAATACTCCATCTGTCAACTTCTTTCCAGGAGGTATCAACATCAGTTAGTCCGTAGTTTATTCTTTTTCTAAATAGATATCCAATGCCTTGCAGAGTAAAATAAACATGCTTGTTTTATAACAATTGAAATCTGCTAATGTTGTATTCATTTTTAAACAAGAGACTAAGTCCAAATTTGTATTGACCAGTTGCATAAATTGATCAATAACAAATCAGCAGTGAAATAGGGACAAAAATAACTGCAGATGCTGGTTTCCCAAAAAAAGAGTGCTGGGGTAACTCAGCGGGTTAGGCAGCATCTCTGGAGAACCTGGATAGGTGACGTTTCACAACAGGTCCCTTCTTCAGACCTCTGAGCAGTCTGAGGAAGTCAGCAGTCTTTTTTTTTTAACATTTCCTGCCTTCATACTGAAGAAAAAGGGAACGGAAAGTATGTAGAATTTGCTGTTTGTGTTTCTAACTTCCCAAGACTACGACTATCATTCATTTATTTGGATTCCTGGTCAGATTGTTGAGTTGTTGCACAGATTGTAGAATGCATTCTGTATGTTTGTTATTCAGTGTATTGTCTTGCTTTGTTATGAGCCCAACACATGAGCCCCTTTTAAGAGAACGCCATGTGGTAATCTCCTGTCATGCAGTATCTGTCCATCTGATCTTCCAAGCTATTCAGGCAAGAACAGATGATTCAAATCAGATTCTGCACATCTCAATTATATGGATCCTGAATATACATTGGAATTATTATCAGAATCCCGAGAGGAGATGTACAAAGCAGCTGCTTTTTAAAGTTGACTGCACATTGTATGGCTGAATACACGGTGCTGTCCCATGCATGCAAGTAATGGTCTATATCATATAATCAATATATATTGGAAGCCCTCGGTCATTTGTTATTAGAGCAGAAGAGTAATTTCCATCTCAATTGACCTTGCAAAGTCTTCCTCCCAAACATCTGGTGACTAAATTGGAAGAGCTAAGCCACTAAGTAGGCAAACAATGGCCTAACATACTTATAGAATCACGTTTTCAGATAATGTACCAAACTCCTCCATCATAATTAATTGATACTTCTACTGGCAGAACACATTCAGCAAAGATGGTGGTACAAAAATATAAAGGCAGAAGGGAGTAATTCATGGAATCCTCAAAATTGAATCCAGACCCCATGAAGTCTCATGGCATTAGGTCAAACAAGGGCTAGAAAACTTTCTCTTAATAGCAACATATTGGCCTCCTTCACTTGATGAGTCAGAACTACTCCAAGTTAAGTTACAGTTGCAATAAGCAATGAAAGTAACAAAGACAGAGAATGTACTTGTTTTGTGGCACTTCAGTGCACATTACCAAAAGTAATTTGATAGCACCAACACTTCACTGATTGTGCTGGTGGAGCCCTGAAGGACACGACTGCCGGAATACATCTGTGACAGGTAAATAATGGACCAACACAAGATATAAATCTATTAGACTTCATCCACACTAACTAACCTGTGGTAGATGCACCTGTCCATATAATACCTGAAAGGACAAAGTCTCGTCTTTACATCAAATACACCCTCCATCATACTGTGTGGCATCATAAATGGGATAGAACAGATCTGCTGACTCATAATTGGGCATCCATGAGATGAGTGAAATTTCAGCAACAGCACAATCTGTAACCACAAGGAATCATCATTCTCCCATTACATTCATTTCAGGAGATTCATGTTCATAAGTTCATAAGTGATAGAAGCAGAATTGAACCATTCAGCCCATTAATTCTACTCCCCCATTCAATCATGGCTGATCTAACTCTCCCCCTCAACCCCATTCTCCTGTCTTCTCCCCATAACCCCTGATATCCGTATGAATCAAGAATCTATCTATCTCCACCTTAAAAATATCCATTGACTTGGATTCCACAGCCATCCGTGACAATGAATTCCACAGATTCAGATTACTACTGGTTCAAAGAAGAGTGCAAAAGGAGATGTTGCAAGCAGCAAATAAAACAGATGAAGTGTCAGCCTAATCCATCTGCAACACAGGACAATGTGCATAAATAATAAATATAGACAAAACTAAGTGACCTCACAACCGGCAGATCAGATTAAAACTATGGACCCCTGATGACTGTCATCCATGTTATTATTGGTGGTGGAATGACTGATAGTAGGAAGTGACTTTAAGAACATTTGCATATTCAATTATGGTGGGGCCAGCAGGTGATTAGCAAAGTAAAGCCTAAAGTCCACAAAATCAAGTTCAGACAGAAATGCTAAACAGCTGATCCATCCAAGGTTCTCTCTGAAATCCCTGCCATCACCGAAGATAGTCTTCAGCCCCAAACACCACTAGATACAGATACAGAAAAGGTATGGGACCATATAATGAACTATAGTAACAATTAAGACTTGTACTCCAAAATTAGCTCCATCTCTAGCCAAGATGTTCCAGTACATTTACAAAACTGGCATCTACCCAACAATATAGAAAATTGATCTGGCACGTCCTGTTCAAAAGAAAAGCAGAACAAATCCAATCTGGCTAATTGCAGTCCTATTATGTTGCTCTTAATCATTTATAAAATACTGACAGTGCCATTCAGAAGCACTTACTCTCCAATAACCTACCAAACAAATGCTCAGTTTGGTTTTTGATAAGAATCCCTGGACCTTGTTCCAAATATAGGTAAAAAGTGAAATACAGTGGTGAGGTAAAAGTGACTGCCCTTAACATCAAGGAAGCCTTTAAATTAGTGTGGTATTAAGATGTCCTGGTAAAACTGGTCATCAGCAATTTAAAGGGAAAACATTCCAGTTGTTGAAGTCATACCTCACACAAAGAGCTGTGGTTAAGGCCCAAAGACATCTCTGCACAAGTCCCTCAGAGCCATGCCACCCACCTTCAACTGCTTCATCAATGACCTACCTATCACCAAGAGTTCAGCAGCGGAGATGTTCAATGATCACTCTAATATTTTCAAATACAATCATAGCTACTCAGAAATGGAAGCAACACTTGTCTGCAGGTGGTAAGATTTGGGGTCTTATAACAGGCATTGTATGCCAAGTAGCAAGTAACAATCGTGCCACAGAAGTGGTAAGTGTTGACTAACTTAAACTTGTGAAAGTCTTAATAACCATCCTTTATTTTTAATGGCATTATCATCTCCATATCCTACGCCATCAATATCGGCAAGGGGGAAGGAAGCTGGTAAAACAACAAGGGTGGAGACAATGGGGGGTGGGAAGGGGAGTAAGTAAAAGTCACCTAAAATAACATAGTTGAATGTTCATACGGCTTGGTTGTAAGCTCGGTCCACGACAGCCTACAGGATATCCTAGTTGCCAACCATTTCAACTCCCCTTCCTATTCCCATACTGAACTTTCTGTCCTGGGCCTCCTCCATTGCCAGAGCGAGGGCACATGCAAATTGGAGGAACGGCACTTCAGAATTTGCTTGAGTAGCTTACAACCCAGCGGTATGAACATTAAATGCTCTCATTTGAACTAATTTTTACTTATTTCCATCCCCTTCCCCCTACACCTCCTTGCCCACTTCCTCCACCTGAGTCATCTTACCAGTTCCGCAGTTCTCTACGTTCTTTTTTTATCGCGTTCACACCTTCCCTGGCCAACAATGGGTTACCAGGCACCCAAATATAGATCCAGATTTTATAAAAACTGCTGGAGGAAGTCAGTGGGTCAGGCAGTATCTGTTGAGGGAAATGGACAGACTGCTGTTTTGGATAGGGACTCTTCTTGGACATCTTTTTTCTTTTGCTGTGTATTTAAGCAGATAAATATCTGTACTGAAACATGTAATAATGGCAAAGATCTATCATGGAAGAAAACTCTCAGAGCAGAGGACACAACAGTTGAATTGTTAGTTGCACTGATAGGATAGGCATAGTTATAACTGGAAATCATTCTTTCTGATGACTCGCATTTACAGTGGGAAGAAAGAGACTCAAGTATTTAGACGGCATCATATTCAACATTGACATTGTGGGCCAAAGAGCCTGTTTCTTTGCTGTATTATTCTGTGTAAAATTAGAGATAAATCAAGATTACATCATAAAAGAGAAGCAATTAGGAAATAACCTGGATTATAATTGTTAAATCCCCTTAAAGAGGCAATGCATCAAATACCTTTTTCAGCAATCAACATCCATAATAGCAACAGATGGCTAATTTCATCATTTCAAAGGTTTAAAATGCCATAGCTTTCTACGATAAGTAACAGTGTTCAGTAAGGAATAGCATTAGAATTGAAAGCTCTTTCCCGGTTTGTATGGTTTAAGGTTTCAGAATCTTAATAGGAAAATTGTGTAATATACATACCGACTTTCAGTCCCATCAGTTTGAGAATAATTAGCTTTCCAGGTATCAGGTTTTCTACCTATTTATGAGTTGTAAAGACCACAATTAAAACTATTGACAATGATGATGACACATACTTCTTTTTGAATGTATCAAATTATGCTTGCTGGAAAATGTTACTACACCTATGAGATATGGTCAGCAGAGTGTCTTCAATCATTGTTTTGTCATATGTATAGGAAGGTTATGGGCAAAATGCAGGCAAATTAGCCCAGTATGCCATTTTAGTCGGAAAGGACAAAATAGGCCGAAGGGCCTACTTACATGTTGTGTTTAGCTCTATCAAAACAAGACTTTGCCTATTGTCCATTTTGTATCCACTGGGTAACTTATTGTTACACATAATAATAACAACAGTTTTCATCCCTGGATTCCATAAAGGAAAACTAATCTTACTTGTATTAAATTCTTTAATCTGCTATTTTCCCAGATTATCTCCAGGTTTATCATTCCATCAGATTAACTTTTGTGATACAATTCCAATGGAGATAAGTGATCCCAGTGATTTTAACAAATTTATCGTCTTCTTCAGTGACAGGATTTCTATCTCTCTCATATCTTTCACATTTAAATCACAAGTGTACTGTCTAAGAGCAAATTTTCTGTCAGTAAACCTGTCAGTAGGAAATTAGTTTCTGGAAATAGATTATCTTTGCGGTTAAGCTGTTGGCAGAAAAATTGAAGTAACAAAGTAAAAAAGTGAGGCTGACACGCATTAATCAAGCCTGCCACATGTCAATCAATAAGGAGGTAATTGTTATTACAACTACTTTGACAATTTTACATACTGTAATTGTCGAGATTTGTCAGTGTACCTTAAAGAGATGGCGAGGCAGAACAACACATGTTTGAGAGGAAAGTGATTGGGAAGAGGACAGAATCTGATGAGAGACACAAATCAAGGACTAAAGGTACTTCAAGGCCATTTATTGCACGCCTCCTCTCCTGATGGCCATTGTAGATGAGGGAAAGGGTGAGGGTAGAAAATTGGAGTTTGTGTAGCTAATGTTTGAATGGATTCAGAAATGTTACTTACATACATACTTTCCTAATCATCTCCAGTGTTAACACTATGCCGACGATAGACACAAAATGCTAGAGTATCTCAACGGAACAGGCAGCATCTCTGGCTAGAAGGAATGCATGACGTTTTGGGACGAGTCCCTTCTTCAATCTGTCAATCTGGCTCTGTCATTCAGGCTCAGTCTGAACAGGGGTCTCGATCCAAAACTTCACGCATTCCTTCTATCCAGAGATGCTGCCTGTCCTGCTGAATTACTCCAACATTTAGTGTCTATCTTTGGTGTAAACCAGCATCTACAGTTCTTTCCTACATAATAATAATAATGGATGGGATTTATATAGCGCCTTTCTAGAATACTCAAGGCGCTTTACAAAGCATTATTCATACACTCCTCAGTCACACTCGGTGGTGGTGAGCAACTTCTGTAGCCACAGCTGGCCATCCTCCGCTCCTGTAATAAAGACACGATGGCGGAGGAAGGGACGGACCATCCCGCAGAGTGACAGGAGAAAATACGCTGCGCTGAACGGCAGGAGAGGAGATCAATCTGCGCATGCGCATTTTAAAATATTTTTAAACCTCACTAAAGTTTACATTAGACCACCAATCGGAACGAAACATGGTGCACTCGCAGTGCAGGAGAACGATGAGTAAGCTGGTAAAAAATCATAGCGCTATCACGTGATGTTTTTGTGCAAATTGAATGAATGCACAACTGGACGATAACAAGATCAGAGCTTTAGTTATGTACTAGACTAAGTGGAACCCATTCCCCAACACGACCCATTCCCCCAATGCAATATTCCACCACTCACCAATAACCCCTAACTGTGCAGGCTCAGCGCATTTCCTCTTATTTCCCAGTACTCCCTCCCCCTCCTCTTCATGTGTGGTAGGGGAGGGGGTTGTGTGTGGGTGGGGGAATGTAGGAGAGGATGATAGTGTGGGGCAGGGGAAGGGGTGGTGTGAGGGGAGGGGTTGGAGTGGTGGTGGGGTGGGGTACGTGTGGGATGTGGGGTTGTCGGGGAAGGGCTTGTGGGGGCGAGGGGTTGTGGGGAGGGGGGTTGAGGGCGGGGGGAGGGTTGTGTGGGTGGGGGGGGGTGTGGGGGCAAGAGATCGTGGAGGGGAGAAGTGTGGGGACGGGGCTGGGGGGGGTTGGGTGGGTGGGGGGGTTGTGGGGGGCAGCGAGCGCGGTGGAGCCGGAAAGGGGGCCTGAGCGGAAGGGTTGTTTGGTCGGGTGGGGGAGGGGTGTGGGGAAGTGGTGTGGGGGGAGCGGGGGGGAGCAGAGGGTTTGGAGGGGTTGTGCGGGGGGGGGGGGGCGTAGCGAGCGTTGTGGAGCTGGAGAAGGGGATGTGCGGTGGGAGGGGGGTGTGGAGGCGGGCGGGTGGGCTATGGAGCCGGGAGAGGGGGGTGTGGAGGCAGGAAGAGCGGGGGGTGTGGTGGCTGGGGGCAGGGGGAGGGGGGCAGGGGGAGGGGGGTGTGGAGGCAGGGGGGAGGGGGCTGTGGAGGTGGGGGATGAGGGAAGTTTGGGCGGGGAAGGTGTGGGGAGAGAACTCGGAGAAAAGACATGGGTGGCAGGGGGAGTATCACGGGGAGGGGGCAGGAGCCAGCGACGGGGACCAGAGGGTAAGGGGCTGGAGGACTCACAGCGGGCGATGTGGACTCACAGCAGGTGCTGGTCACTGGACGTTATCCTCCACCGGGATTAGAGTCTCCATTCTCGGTTTGGTGGCATCTCTGATTCTGCGCCTGGCTAGGCCGGGTTGGGCCGCTTCCAATCCCTCCGAAAATTGTGTGTGGTTGGAAACCTCCACCAGCCATGGAGAGCCTCCCTCAGCTCCAGTAAAGACACAATGGCACAGGAAGGGGCAGACCATCCCACGGAGTGACAGGAGAAAATACCAATTCACGCATTGCCGACTGGCAGGAGAGTATGCTCGATTTTTAAACTTTGCTAACTATTACATTAGACCACCAATTGGAATGAAACTTGGTGCAATCGCAGCAGAGGAGAAAGGTAAGCTGGCGAAAAATTGTAGCGCTACTTCATACCGCATTTGCCCAAATAGAGATAGATAGATAGATAGATAGATAGATAGATAGATAGATAGATAGATAGATAGATAGATAGATAGATAGATAGATAGATAGATAGATAGATAGATAGATAGATAGATAGATAGATAGATAGATAGATAGATAGATAGATATTCAAGTAATTCAAGAATCTTACAAAATTCTCCCCTTCAGTACTCTCTCTCTTTGCCAACTTTTGTACATAAAATGTGTATATAACATGGATACTAGAATGAATTCCCCAATGTTCAAAACCAATTGAATCAATCCCCTTGCACCTTAGGATAATATCACAGATGTTGTTTATTTGTTCAACATTTAAAAAAATGTGCCGTTTGACAGAATTAAATCAAATTATTCCAACATGAATTTAAAGCTGAACAACCAAAAAGCTCCCTTAATTTGTCCTAGATTTTCTAACTGCTCCAAAGTCAATGTATAACCATATAACCATATAACAATTACAGCACAGAAACAGGCCATCTCAGCCCTTCTAGTCCGTGCCGAACACTTATTCTCCCCTAGTCCCATCTACCTGCACTCAGACCATAATCCTCCATTCCGTTCCCGTCCATATACCTATCCAATATATTTTTAAATGATAAAATCGAACTTGCCTCCACCACTTCCACTGGAAGCTCATTCCACACAGCTACCACTCTCTGAGTAAAGAAGTTCCTCCTCATGTTACCCCTAAACTTCTGTCCCTTAATTCTCAAGTCATGTCCTCTTGTTTGAATCTTCCCTACTCTCAATGGGAAAAGCTTATCCACGTCAACTATGTCAACCCCTCTCATCATTTTAAAGACCTCTATCGTCCCCCCTTAACCTTCTGCACTCCAAAGAATAAAGACCTAACTTGTTCAACCTTTCTCTGTAACCTAGTTGCTGAAACCCAGGCAACATTCTAGTAAATCTCCTCTGTACTCTTCCTATTTTGTTGACATCCTTCCTATAATTAGGCGACCAAAATTGTACACCATACTCCAGAATTGTCCTCACCAATGCCTTGTACAATTTTAACATTACATCCCAACTTCTATACTCAATGCTCCGATTTATAAAGGCCAGCTGACCAAAAGCGTCATTTACCACCCTATCTACATGAGATTCCACCTTCAGGGAACTATGCACAGTTATTCCTAGATCTCACTGTTCAACTGCATTCCTCAATTCACTACCATTTACCATGTACGTCCTATTTTGATTTGTCCTGCCAAGGTGTAGCACCTCACACTTATCAGCATTAAACTCCATCTGCCACCTTTCAGCCCACTCTTCCAAATGGCCTAAATCTCTCTGTAGACTTTGAAAATCTACTTCATTATCCACAACACCACCTATCTTAGTATCATCTGCATACTTACTAATCCAATTTACCACACCATCATCTAGATCATTGATGTACATGACAAACAACAGTGGACCCAACACAGATCCCTGTGGCACCCCACTAGTCACCGGCCTCCAACCTGACAAACAGCCATCCACCATTACTCTTTGGCATCTCCCATTCAGCCACTGTTGAATCCATCTTGCTACTCCACCATTAATACCCAACAATTGAACCTTCTTAACCAACCTTCCATGAGGAACCTTGTCAAAGGCCTTACTGAAGTCCATATAGACAACATCCACTGCTTTACCATCATCAATTTCCCGAGTGACCTCTTCAAAAAATTCAAGAAGATTAGTCAAACATGATCTTCCAGGCACAAATCCATGTTGACTGTTCCTAATCAGACCCTGTTTATCCAGATGCTTATATATATTATCTCTAATTATCCTTTCCATTAATTTGCCCACCACTGACGTCAAACGAACAGGTCTATAATTGCTAGGTTTACTCTTAGAACCCTTTTTAAACAATGGAACAACATGCGCAGTACGCCAATCCTCCGGCACTATTCCCGTTTCTTATGACATTTGAAATATTTCTGTCATAGCCCCTGCTATTTCTACACTAACTTCCCTCAATGTCCTAGGGAATATCCTGTCAGGACCTGGAGACTTATCCACTTTTATATTTTTCAAAAGTGTCAGTACTACCTCTTCTTTGAATCTCATAGTTTCCATAACTACTCTACTTGTTTCCCTTACCTCACTTAATTCAATATCCTTCTCCTTGGTGATGAATACCGAAGAAAATACATTGTTCAATATCACCCCCATCTCTTTTGGCTCTGGAGATAGCTGTCCACTCTGTCTCTCTAATGGACCAATTTTATCCCTCGTTATCCTTTTGCTATTAATATAGCTGTAGAAACCCTTTGGATTTACTTTCACCTTACATGGCAAAGCAACCTCATATCTTCTTTTAGCTTTTCTAATTTATTTCTTAAGATTCTTTTTACATTCTTTATACTCCTCAAGCACCTCATTTACTCCATGCTGCCTATAATTATTGTAGATCTCTCTTTTTCCGAACCAAGTGTCCAATTTCTCTTGAAAACCATGGCTCTTTCCGCTTTTTACTATTTCCTTTCAACCGAACAGGGACATAAAGATTCTGTACTCTTAAAATTTCACCTTTAAATGTCTTCCATTTCTCTTCCACATCCATCCCATAAAACAAAATGTCCCAATTCACTCATTTTAAATCCTTTCGCATCTCCTCAAAGTTAGCCTTTCTCCAATCAAAAATATCAACCCTAGGTCCAGTTCTGACCCTCTCCATAATTATATTGAAACTAATGGTATTGTGATCACTGGACCCGAAGTGTTCCCCAACACATGCCTCCGCCACCTGACCTGTCTCATTTCCTAACAGGAGGTTAGTTTAATTAATGGAAAGGATAATTAGAGATAATATATATAAGCATCTGGATAAACAGGGTCTGATTAGGAACAGTCAACATGGATTTCCTAACATTTCCTAACAGAGAGGCCCGCGACCGTTGGAGCGAGTGGAGGAGGGTCAGTGCGGTGAGTATATAAATCGAGCGCGGGGCTTGCTTTTACAGAGGCCCGCGACCGTTGGAGCGAGTGGAGGAGGGTCAGGGCGGTGAGTATATAAATCGAGCGCGGGGCTTGCTTTTACAGAGGCCCGCGACCGTTGGAGCGAGTGGAGGAGGGTCAGGGCGTACCAAAGTCTGTAACGTTCCACACTCCATAGGGAAGGTTCTGGTGGAAGCCGCTGATTGGTGGAAGCAGACTAGAGGAAGCAGCTGATTGGGTGCAACCTCAGGTTAGCATTTCTGCGTTCTGATTAAAGGTACAGTGCTTTTTGTTTATATAATAAAGGTGCAGTTTAAAGATCAAGAGGGAGCAGCTGTTGTGAGTCAGATACCTGCTGATTTCTCACAGCAGTTTCTATTGTATTATACTTGTATCGGATCCAGGGTAAGGCGGGAGAATGACAGCCAGAGCAGTGTACTGTTCGGGATGTCAGATGTGGGAGGTCATGGTGTCGGATGGCCCTCCAGACGTCCACATCTGCACCAGGTGCAGTGAGATGGGGCTCCTAAGGGAACGTATTAGGATCCTGGAGCAGCAGCTCGATGACCTCTGTCTGGTCAGGGAGAGTGAGGAGGTCATAGAGGGGAGTTATAGGGAGGTGGTCACTCCAAAACCACGGAACAGAGACATGTGGGTCACGCTAAGGAAGGGCAAGGGGCAGAGGCAGGGACGAGTGAATACTCCAATGTCGGTACACCTTGCAAATAAGTACTCCTGTTTGAGTACGGATGGGGGTGACAGCTTGCCCGGGGGCAGCGAGAGCAGACGGGCCTCCAGCACAGAGACTGGCCCTGTTTCTCCTGAAGGTAGGGACAAAAAGAAGAGGGCAATAGTAATTGGCGACTCTATTGTTAGGGGGTCGGATAGGCGATTCTGTGGACGCAGTCGGGAGACCAGGATGGTGATCTGCCTCCCTGGTGCCAAGGTCTTGGACGTGTCTCAACGCGTCCAAGATATCCTGAAATCAGAGGGAGAGGAGCCTGAGGTCGTGGTACATATAGGTACCAATGACATAGGTAAAAAAAGGGAAGAGGTCCTGAAGGGAGAATTTAGGGAGTTGGGAGGAGAGTTAAGGAAAAGGACCAAAAAGGTAACAATCTCAGGATTACTGCCTGTGCCACGTGACAGTGAGAGTAGGAATGGAGCGAGGTGGAGGATAAATGCGTGGCTGAAAGAATGGTGCAGAGGGCAGGGATTCAAGTTTCTGGATCATTGGGACTTCTTTTGGGGAAGGTGGGACCTGTACAGAAAGGATGGGTTGCACTTAAACCCGAGGGGGACCAATATCCTGGCGGGGAAATTTGCAAAGGCTACTGGGGAGACTTTAAACTGGAATGGTTGGGGTGAGGGACTCAAATAGAGAAAGCTAGTAGACAGAATGGGAGGCAGGAAGCAGAAAAGGGAAGCACTCGGACACAAGAGGAGAAAGAAAAAAAAGGAAATAAACAGAGAATAAGAGGCGGGGGGTTTCTTAAATGTGCATATTTTAATGCTAGGAGCATTGTAAGAAAGGTGGATGAGCTTAGAGTCTGGATAGACACCTGGAAGTATGATGTTGTGGCGATCAGTGAAACATGGTTGCAGGAGGGCTGTGATTGGAAACTAAATATTCCAGGATTTCGTTGCTTCAGGTGTGATAGAATTGGAGGGGCAAGAGGTGGAGGTGTTGCTTTGCTAGTCAGGGAAGTTATAACAGCAGTGCTTTGACAGGATAGATTGGAGGGCTCATCTAGGGAGGCTATTTGGGTGGAACTGAGAAGTGGGAAAGGTGTAGCAACACTTAGAGGGGTGTATTATAGACCGCCAAATGGGGATCGAGAATTGGAAGAGCAAATATGTAAGGAGATAGCAGATATTAGTAGTAAGCACAAAGTAGTGATTGTGGGAGATTTCAACTTTCCACACATAGACTGGGAAACACATTCGGTAAATGGGCTGGATGGTTTGGAGTTTGTAAAATGTGTGCAGGATAGTTTTTTGCAGCAATACATAGAGGTACCTACTAGAGGAGGGGCAGTGTTGGACCTCCTGTTAGGAAATGAGACGGGACAGGTGGCGGAGGTATGCGTTGGGGAGCACTTCGGGTCCAGTGATCACAATACCATTAGTTTCAATATAATTATGGAGAGGGTCAGAACTGGACCTAGGGTTGAGATTTTTGATTGGAGAAAGGCTAACTTTGATGAGATGCGAAATGATTTAAAAGGAGTGAACTGGGACATTTTGTTTTATAGGAAGGATGTAGAAGAGAAATGGAGGACATTTAAAGGGGAAATTTTAAGAGTACAGAATCTTTATGTTCCTGTTCGGTTTGAAAGGAAACAGTAAGAATTGGAAAGAGCCCTGTTTTCCAAGGGAAATTGGACATCTTGTTCGGAAAAAGAGGGAGATCTACAATAATTATAGGCAGCATGGAGTGAATGAGGTGCTTGAGGAGTATAAGGAATGTAAAAAGAATCTTAAGAAAGAAATTAGAAAAGCTAAAAGAAGACATGAGATTGCTTTGGCAAGTAGGGTGAAAGTAAATCCAAAGGGTTTCTACAGCTATATTAATAGTAAAAGGATAACGAGGGATAAAATTGGTCCATTGGAGAGACAGATTGGACAGCTATCTGCAGAGCCAAAAGAGATGGGGGAGATATTGAACAATTTATTTTCTTCGGTATTCACCAAGGAGAAGGATATTGAATTATGTGAGGTAAGGGAAACTAGTAGAGTAGCTATGGATACTATGAGTATCAAAGTAAAAGAAGTACTGACACTTTTGAAAAATATAAAAGTGGATAAGTCTCCAGGTCCTGACAGGATATTCCCTAGGACATTGAGGGAAGTTAGTGTAGAAATAGCCGGGGCTATGACAGAAATATTTCAAATGTCATTAGAAACGGGAATAGTCCCCGAGGATTGGCGTACTGCGCATGTTGTTCCATTGTTTAAAAAGGGTTCTAAGAGTAAACCTAGCAATTATAGGCCTGTTAGTTTGACTTCAGTGGTGGGCAAATTAATGGAAAAGATACTTAGAGATAATATATATAAGCATCTGGATAAACAGGGTCTGATTAGGAACAGTCAGCATGGATTTGTCTTGAATTTTTTTAAGAGGTTACTAGGGAAATTGACGAGGGTAAAGCAGTGGATGTTGTCTATATGGACTTTAGTAAGGCCTTTGACAAGGTTCCTCATGGAAGGTTGGTTAAGAAGGTTCAACTGTTGGGTATAAATGCAGGAGTAGCAAGATGGATTCAACAGTGGCTGAATGGGAGAAGCCAGACGGTAATGGTGGATGGTTGTTTGTCGTGTTGGAGGCAGGTGGCTAGTGGGGTGCCTCAGGGATCGGTGTTGGGTCCTTTGTTGTTTGTCATGTACATCAATGATCTGGATGAAGGTGTGGTAAATTGGATTAGTAAGTATGCAGATGATACCAAGATAGTTGTGGATAATGAAGAGGATTTCCAAAGTCTACAGAGTGATTTAGGCCATTTGGAAGAATGGGCTGAAAGATGGCAGATGGAGTTTAATGCTGATAAATGTAGGGTGCTACACCTTGGCAAAACAAATCAAAATAGGACGTACATGGTAAATGGTAGGGAATTGAAGAATACAGTTGAACAGAGGGATCTGGGAATAACCGTGCATAGTTCCTTGAAGGTGGAATCTCATATAGATAGGGTGGTAAAGAAAGCTTTTGGTATGCTAGCCTTTATAAATCAGAGCATTGAGTATAGAAGCTGGGATGTAATGTTAAAATTGTACAAGGCATTGGTGAGACCACATCTGGAGTATGGTGTACAATTTTGGTCGTCCAATTATAGGAAGGATGTCAACAAAATAGAGAGAGTACAGAGGAGATTTACTAGAATGTTGCCTGGGTTTCAACAACTAAGTTACAGAGAAAGGTTGAATAAGTTAGGTCTTTATTCTCTGGAGCGCAGAAGGTTAAGGGGGGACTTGATAGAGGTCTTTAAAATGATGAGAGGGATAGACAGAGTTGATGTGGACAAGCTTTTCCCTTTGAGAATAGGGAAGATTCAAACAAGAGGACATGACTTGAGAATTAAGGGACAGAAGTTTAGGGGTAACATGAGGGGGAACTTCTTTACTCAGAGAGTGGTAGCGGTGTGGAATGAGCTTCCAGTGGAAGTGATGGAGGCAGGTTCGTTGGTATCATTTAAAAATAAATTGGATAGGCATATGGATGAGAAGGGAATGGAGGGTTATGGTATGAGTGCAGGCAGGTGGGACTAAGGGTAAAATGTTGTTCGGCACGGACTTGTAGGGCCGAGATGGCCTGTTTCCGTGCTGTAATTGTTAAATGTTATATGGAGGTCCAGCACTGCCCCTTCTCTAGTAGGTACCTCTATGTATTGCGGAAAAAACTATCCTGTACACATTTTAGAAACTCCAAACCATCGAACCCATTTAGAGAATGTGTTTCCCAATCTATGTGTGGAAAATTGAAATCTCCCACAATCACTACCTTGTGCTTACTACTAATATCTGCGATCTCCTTACATATTTGCTCTTCCAATTCTCGCTCCCCATTAGGCGGTCTATAATACACCCCTATAAGTGTTGCTACACCTTTCCCATTTCTTAGTTCCACCTAAATAGCCTCCCTAGACGAGCCCTCTAATCTATCTTGCCAAAGCACTGCTGTAATATCTTCCCTGACAAGCAATGCAACACCTCCACCTCTTGCCCCTCCAATTCTATCACACCTGAAGCAACGAAATCCTGGAATATTTAGTTTCCAATCACAGCCCTCATGCAACCATGTTTCACTGATCGCCACAACATCATACTCCCAGGTGTCAATCCAGGCTCTAAGCTCATCCACCTTTCTTACAATGCTCCTAGCATTAATATATACACATTTAAGAAACCCACCCCCTCTTATTCTCTGTTTATTATCTTTTTCTTCTTTCACATGTGATTATTCACAAAATGATTATTCACATGTGACAATCAGTATCAGTATCAGTATCTGTATCAGTATTTCTTTAATATCATTTTCACTGAGTACTCGCATACACAGAGGAAACTAAAAAACGTTGCTCGATCGGTTTCCATACAGTGTAGTTAATAAAAAAGGATAAATACATAGAGCTTTAAAAACAAATTAAAATAACCATGTCTAAGAACAGAAAGTAAGACTAAAATTTACAATAGAATAAAAACAGACATTCCGACCAACAATGGCTTTATAGTGGCTTTACTTTGACAGGTGCCTAACTATCAAAGTATGGACGAGGTTGAATGTGTTGGTGAGCGATATTTGGGGATGGGACAAAGTCCGTTAATCAGTCTAATTACCTGCAGGAAGAAGCTGTGGAGCATCCTGCTGGTTTTGCAGCTGATGCTCCTGTACCTCTTCCCAGATGGCAGAATGGAGAAGATGTGGTGTGATGGGTGGTAGGGGTCCTGGATGATGGAGATGGCTCTACTGATGCTCCGCTTCTTGTATATCTCCAACAGGAAAGGGAGTGGGGCACCAATAATCCTGCTGGCGGTCTTCACTATCCTGTTGAGTTGATTTTGTTCGTAAGCCTTGCAGCTCCCGAACCAGGAAGTGATGCCGTAGGTTATTATGCTTTCGATTGTGCCCCAGTATAAGGTTCTTAGATGGGCAGTAGTTGATCTGGAAATGTGTCCAAAAATGTATCTTCTCAATTTAAAGAATATTTTAATGCTCCAAATGTTTATTGCCAATAAAATGTTTCAAGCATTACTTAATTGGTTGAAAGGTAAATGTTCATTCTCCACTTTATTCATATTTTTCATTTTTTATTTAGGTCAAAGATTCTCTTGCACAGTTACCAATTTTCATGAAGGTTTAACTCCCATTTAAATGTGTGGCTGTGTGAGTCGACCCCGGACAATGTGGTGCAACTGGCTGGCTTTCAATTATACAGAGTGAACCGCGAAGGGGACGCTGCGAGGAAATCAAGAAGCGGTGGAATATGCTTCTAAACTAACCAGGCTGGTACAGTAACATCATGGTACTGTTTAACCTCTGTTCTCCTAATCTGGAATCTTTTTTTATAAATTGTAAAACCTTTTATTCTCTGAGGGAATTGACCTATTTTATTTTCGATGGAGTTTATATCCCCCCCCCCCCTCCCCCACAAGCCCGCGTACGAGAGGAGCAAACGCAACTCGCTGAATAGGTAATGAGAGTAGAGAGTGACTTCCTGGACTTCATGTTCATTGTTTTGGTACTCTGAGAAGTTGAGGAAGAAGTTCGCAGCTAATGACTCTTCTTCAGTGTGGAAGGGCTTGCAAGAAATCACCAGCTCCAAGAAGAAAACGCCCCGCTCCTTGGACAATCGTCAGCTGACCAACGACCAGTTCTACTGCAGGTTCGATAGACAGAAACATAACCCCGGTACCCCTTCCCTCCCTCCCCCACCCACTCCTCCCCAATCACCACTTCACACCCACTTACAGCCTGGCTCCAGTCTGCAAAGACTGGGCACTCGTCCACTACCCACCCCCTCCTTGCTGCCCAACAACAGTCTGACCACTTCTCTATCACTAACAATAGAAATTCAGGAGGTGGAAAGTGCTATTCAGGAGACTTTAGGGGATTTTAACAAGGCTAACCTCAGCCGAGAGCTTCCAAAATACAGACATCACATTAACTGCCCCACCAGAGGGGATAGAACACTCAATCATTGTTATACTACAATGAGGAATGCATATCGCTCTGTTCCGCGTGCGGCTCTGGGACTCTCTGATCATTGTTTAGTTTACCTTTATCCGACCCACAGGCAGAAACTGAAATTTGCTAAGCCTGTGATCAGAACAATGAAAAAGTGGACAAGCAAGGGCATTGAAAACCTACAGTCCTGCTTTGACTGCACTGATTGGAATGTGTTCAGCAAAGCAACCACAAGTCTTGATGAATATATAGACACTGACATCATATGTCAGCTTTTGTGTGGACAGTTGCATTCCCACTAGGACCCGGATCAGGTTCAACAATGCCAAGCCCTGGTTTACAGCAAAACTCAGACAGCTTCGCCAATCTAAAGATGAGGCCTACAGGAGCGGGGATGCAGACCTCTACAGGCAGGCCAAGTACAAGCTGAGAAGAGGAATCAGAGCTGCCAAGGAAAGGTACTCTGAGAAGTTGAGGAGGAAGTTCTCAGCTAATGACTCTTCTTCAGTGTAAAGGGCTTGCAAGAAATCACCAGCTACAAGAAGAAAACGCCCCGCTCCTTGGTCAATCGTCAGCTGACCAACGACCAGTTCTACTGCAGGTTCGATAGAACAGAAACATAACCCCGGTACCCCTTCCCTCCCTCCCCCACCCACTCCTCCCCAATCACCACTTCACACCCACTTACAGCCTGGCTCCAGTCTACAAAGACAGGGCACTCGTCCACTATCCACCCCCTCCTTGCTGCCCAACATCAGTCTGAACACTTCTGTAGCAATTCAGGAGGTGGAAAGTGCTATTCAGGAGACAGAAAAGTCAGAAACCTCCAGGACCGGACAATGTTTCCCCCCTCTACCCTCAAGCTCTGTGCCGAACAACCGGCATCAGTTTACACAGAAATTTTGAATTGGTACATGCAAACCTGCACTGTCCCTGCCTGCTTCAAAGTATCCACTATTGTTCCCGTACCCAAAAAGCCAAGGACTACTGGTCTTAATGACTACAGGCCTGTCGCACTGACCTCTGTATTCATGAAGACATTTGAAAGACTTGTGCTGGCCCACCTGAAAAATATCACAAACCCCCTACTGAACCCCCTGCAGTTTGCATACCGGGCAAATAGATCAGTGGATGATGCAGTCAACCTAGACCTGCACATCATCCTCCAGCACCTAGACCGCCAGAGGACCTATGCAAGGATTTTGTTTGTGGATTTTGTTTGTGGATTCAACACCATTGTGCCAGAGCTATTACACTCCAAACTCACCCTGTTGACTGTGCCTAAACCCCTCTGTCAGTGGATAATCAACGTCCTGACAGACAGGAAGCAGCATGTGAGGCTGGGAAAGCTCATCTCAGACCCGCAGACCCTCAGCTTAGGAGCACCACAAGGCTGCGTACTCTCCCCTCTCCCCTCTCCTTTACTCTCTCTACACCAACGACTGGACCTCCACAGACTCCTCTGTTAGCTTCTCAAGTTTGTGGACGACACAACCATGATTGGACTGATCCAGGATGGAGAGGAATTTGCCTACAGACAGGATGTGACACAGCTGGCGTCCTGATGCCATCGCAACAACTTGGTGCTCAATGTTCTTAAGACGGTGGAATTGATTGTAGACTTTAGGAGAGCTCCACCTCCCCTCCCCCCACTCACCGTCAACAACACCACAGTCACATTTGTGGAGTCATTTGAGTTCCTTGGAACCATCATCTCCAAGGGACCTTAAATGGGAGGCAACCATCGACTCCACAGTCAAAATGGTCCAACAGATGTACTTCTTGCGGCAGGCAATGATGGTCCAGTTTTATACTGCCATCATAGAGTCTGTCCTCACCTTCTCCATCAAAGCCTGGTTTGGCTCAGCCACCATGCATGATATCTGGAGGCTGCAGCGCATCATTCGATCAGCTGAGAAGGTTGTTGTCTGCAACTTTCCCCCTTCGACAAACTGTACACTGCAAGGGCCAGGAAGAGAACGGGTAAGATCATCTCTGACCTCTCTCAGCCTGGCCACAAACTGTTTGAAGCACTTCCCTCAGGAAGGCAACTCTAGACTGTCCAAGCTACCACAACCAGACATAAAAACAGCTTTTTTCCATGAGCAGTTGCTCTACTCAACAGCCAAGTCTGTAGCCGCCTTGTGCTCTGGTATTTTATTTCATTCTTCAAATGTTTAAATTGTAATGTTTTATTTTTAATTGTCTACTGTATATCGTGTTGTTACTTGTGAGCAGAGCACCAAGGCAAATACCTTGTTTGTATACATATTTGGCTAATAAAATGTATTCAATTCAATTCAATTCATTTTCATATCATAACAAAAGTAACTATATTTCAAATAAGATGTGATTCTCAAACAGATATATCTAACAGAAATGTAGTTTTAGTTTAGTTTAGAGATACTGTGTGGAAACAGGCCCTTTGGTCCTCCGAGTACATTGACTATTGATCACCTGTTCACACTAGTTCTATCCTACACACTAGAGACAATTTACAGAAGCCAATTAACCTACAAAATTACATGTCTTTAAAATGTGGGAGGAAACCAGAGCACCTGGAGAAAAACCACAGGGAGAATGTACAAACAGCACCCGTAGTCAAGATCAAA
Organism: Amblyraja radiata; assembly: GCF_010909765.2. Classification (NCBI taxonomy): domain Eukaryota; kingdom Metazoa; phylum Chordata; class Chondrichthyes; order Rajiformes; family Rajidae; genus Amblyraja; species Amblyraja radiata. The sequence continues at coordinate 61,241,118 of NC_045961.1, forward strand.
CTCGGGTTTCCGTTGCTGTAATGCAACAACTCTACCACCACACCACTATGCCGCCATACCATATGTGGTTCACTCATCGCTTTCCACACAACCCATCCCCTGACCAGGTACTTTCCCCTGCAACTGCAGTATATGTAACACCTGTCCCTATACCTCCTCCTTCTCGGGACTCTGGCAACCCTTCCAAGTGAGACAAAGGTTCACATGCACCTCTTCAAACATCATCTACCCTTTTTGGTGCTCCTGATGTGGCCTCTTTTACATCAACGGGCCAAGCATAGACTAATGGGCCTGTCCCGCATAGGCGATTTTTCAGGCGTCTGCCGGCGACTGTCAAGTTGCCAGCAGTTGCCTGAAAAACTGGCAACTGGAACGGCGACTGTCAGAGTGGAAAACACACACACAAACACATCGCAAAGGCGGGGGCCAGGGCAAGTGGGGGAAGCGCTGTCTGAAAGTCACACGGAGCAAAGCCAAGGTGATACAGACACACCGTGATGAACAGGATGGTCGGCGCTGTAATTAAGATGGTTAGCACAGTGTACAATAAGTCCTTTTAAAGAGAGGGGGGGGGGGGGAGAAGGGGGAGGAGTGGAGAAAACTGTTAAGAAGCCAGACAACATTTAAGAAGCCAGAGATACACGGCTGTGAAGTTCGGCGGACATTTAACATTACCGGTCGGTTATCCTTGGTTCCGAAAACTACTGCTTACGTTTTTTTCCCCCAATGAGCCAATGAAATTCACCGGTCAGCACCGGCTACAGCCTAGGAGAGCCTAAGAGAACCTTCGACCTCCTGGCAACCCACTAGGACCTCCTTGGACCCACCTACGGGTCAAGAATTGTCGCTACTCTCCATGGCAGCTTCATTCTAGTCGCCATTAATTTTTCAACATGTTGAGAAATTCTCGATGACCATAATGAGGCCGTGACTAGTTCCCAAAATGTGGGAACTCCTCATGACCATGAAGACGACTCCCCGGCAACCACCCGCGAACATGTGGCGGCCATGTGGCGACTGCAAAGTCTCCTGCAGTCGCCTAAAAAGATGCCTAAGTGGGACTGGCCCATTAGTAACTGTTTAGCCGACCACTGCAAATCTGCCAAGGTCTGCTGGACTTCCATTCTAACTCCCTTCCCATTCCATGCTTTCTGTCCTTGTCCCCGTGCGTTACCAAAGTAAGGCCATGTGCAAACTTGAGGAACGAGGAATAGTTTTCTGCTTAGACAGCTTACAACCCAATGGTATGGTCATTGAGTCTTCCAATTTCAAGTAATACCCCACACCTCCACTCTCCCTCACTTTGTGGTTTGCAGACAAAAAATATTTTCAGCAACAAACAATTTGCTGGAGGAATTCAGTGAGTCGGGTAGCAACTGGGGTTGGAATGGAATGATCAACATTTTGGCTTGAAACCCTGCATCTAGGCTGGTAGTGGAGCAGGAAGATAGCTGGTATCAAGAGGATAGATGGAGAGGTGAGACAGGAATGGGAGGTGAATGTTGGACCAAGTAGGGGTGAAAGATGTAGAATCAAAGAAGTACAGATGCTAGTTAATACACAAAAGGACACAGAGAAGAAGGGTCTGGACCTGAAGCATCACTTATCCATATGCTCAAGGATACTGCTTGACCTGCTAAGTTACAGTACTTCAGCACTTTGTGTCCTTTATAGTGGTGAAAGATGACTGACCAATGGTGTACGAGAGGGATGTGGTTCAGAGACAAAGGCAAGAGAATGATGGATGACAGCAGAAAATAAGGTATAAAAGAAGGCAGATGGAGCCTGACGAGGGTAGGGGAGGTTGATGGTGTTGTCTACTGCTGGAAGGTGATAAGCAGGAATGCAAAGGCTAACAGTGGTGAAATCTACTTTAGCAAGGCAGTTAAGAAGATCCCATGTGGTAGATAGCCTGGAAGGTTAGATATCTTGGAATCCAAGGTAAGCCTTCCAATTTGATTCAACGAAAGGAGCCAAAAGGTAGTTGTGGATGTTTGTCATTTTTTTAATTGGTGGCCTGTGACCAGTGGTGCATCAATGCCGCTAGGGGCGTCGCATTGAAGGCGCCTCTGCCTACATACAGTATGCTGTTTTTTCCCACCTTTTTTTAATTTTTGTTTGTCTAACCAGTTTGTTTTGGGGATTCTTTTGTTTTTCTATGTGGGGGAAGGTGGGAGAGTAAGGGGGAAACCGCTTCCCAGTCGCTTCCTGGCGGGGATGTGACTATTTCTCCAAGTCGCGTCCTCGCCCCCCTCCTCGCCTACCACTGGATCAGAGTGGCCTTTCCTACCGGAGACCAGGGATCGGACCAGAGCTTCGGCAGCGGCAGCGCGGTGCTGGATTCACTGCGGAATGGACGATACCTACCTGGATCGCCGTTTGAAGCTCAGGAGCGTTGGGCCTGCAGCATCGACATTACGGAGGTGTGGTTCATTCAGCTCACAGCGCGGGCAGCGCTGACTGACATCGCGGAGTCCCTGGAGCCCTTTGCCGAGGGCCGCCAGCGTAAATCTCCGCCGGCGCGGCCAAGGGGACGTCGGGAGCCGCGGATTCCGGTGGGAAGCGGCGGCATTTTTAGAGGTCCAAGCTGTTGAGGTTGGCCTCCCATTCCGACGTCGGAGTTCCAACATCCCGGCGAGCGGGCCTGAGCAGCGGGCTGCCTGTAGCGGCGACCGCGGAGGGCTCCGGAGGCCCCGGCCACGAGTGAACATCAGGAACATTAGAGGAAGATGACTGACTTTGGTGCCTTCCCTCACTGTGGGAAACTTTGATTCTGCTGCGTGGGGATGTTTTATGTTGAACTCTATCGTGTGTTGTGTTCTTTATTTTTATTGTATGGCTGTATGGTGATCACATTTCACTGTGCCAACTGGCATATGTGACAAATAATTGTATCTTGTATCTTGTATCTTGTATCATAGAGATCAGTGCTGGGTTCATTGTTGCTTGTTATCTACATTAATAAATTGGATGACAACATAGTTAACATAGTTGGTAGATTTATGGATGACTAACATAGGTGGACATTAAGGAAGAATAAACAGGAGAAATAAGGAACTGCAGATGCTGCTTGACAAGAAAAGGCACCAAGTGCTGGAATAACTCAGCTGGTCAGGCAGCAACTTTTAGGAACATGGATAGGTGACGTTTCGGGTTGGGACCCTTTTTCAGACTGAATGTGGTGGGGTGGAAAAAAGCAATGTCGATGTGAAAGAGGACAGGGGGGGAGAAGGGTATGAAATATTCTTTTTTTTTTTCATATATTTTTATTAGAAACAAGCACATATCATAATAAAACATTTCATGTATATCAGTCGTACATTAATAATATTATCAGTTGTGTATTGATTCTGCTTCTAGTTTTTTTTAATATACTGTAGATAGAGAGTAAGAGAGAAAAAAAAGGCACGATAAAGAAGAATGGAATAATTTACTAATAATACATCATATTAATATTCTTAAAAAGGAAGGAGATTGTAATATTCAGCAGAAAGTCTCTCCCCTGGAAGTGTCTCAATTTTACAGGAATGTTTAAAATGTAGCAACATTATTTTTGGATGAAAGCAATCCCCTGAGGTTTACTTTAGTTCTGGTAAGTAAGCATGCATAGCAGGAAAGGCTGCTGCATAGAAATGTTTATGTTTCATAGAATAATTAGTAATCAATGCCATGGTTGTACCTAAAATCCTAAACTCAATTTGTGTCTAATTGCTTACCCAAGCTTTATTTATTTTACAGGTTAATTGCAACAACTTTTGCACTCACTGGTTAGATTAAGTATCCTGCTTTCACACATACCCATTTGAGAGCTTCTGAATATCCATCTTCTGTCTAAATGGAAACAATTTATTTTGATGGATGTAAAGTTCCACTTTAGCCTAAAATAGCTCTTAGCAGATTGGCTGCCTATTATACAGCTCACCTGATTTCCATTTTCACTAATTTGAATGGAAATGAAATGGAATTAAACATCTTCAGTTCATTGTTGCCTGTTTCATGCATTTTGATAACGTCAAATGCACCCTCTCTCTATAACCAATAGTTTCAAAATTGGGATGGCTTCTATATTTATTTTAATCTGATCCATATTTAATGTATCAATTTCCTTACAATGTGTATACTGCTCAAAAGTTGTACGATATAATGCATACTTTGTTCTTCATAAATTTGCAAAATAAAATTCAGTGAAATACTATTCTATTTAATCATTTAACATTCTTCTATAATAAAAATTACTAAAATATACTTTTAATCTTTAATTTAAAACATAAATTTAAAATCGAGCAGGCGGTCCGGTGCCAAACAGGTGATGGAAAGATCTCATTTGGGAAAATCTGATGTTTACTTGGACTTGCTCAACTTAAGAAACATTGCCCGCGATCCAGTGCTAGGGTCTCCTGCCCAATGTCTCAAGTCAAGGCAGACCGGTACCACGCTGCCCTTACCCACGCAACTACTACAGCCACGAGTTCTCAAGCCATCGGTAATTCAAGCACAACTTCAGCATAAGCGCAAAATCTAGAAACACTCATACGACAAAACAAGCAGGCCACTCGAGCTGTTGGCAAGCGGTCAAGTTGTACGACTTCAAACTGACAAGGGTCATGGATGCCTTGGTTTAATCTGCAGCCGTGCACCAGAACCACATTCATACATGGTCAATTTAAATGGAGGGACTTACTGGCGAAACCGTCAACACCTTCTACCAGTGAAGGAACCGCAACCCACGATCCCGTATCCAGATGTTCCTGGACTGTGCCACCGTATGACTGATATTCCCTCTTCCCCACCCGGCTTCCGTTTGCGGAGTCTGCGCCCAGCATGTATCCTGCCTTCACGTCACCACGGTCGGTGTCCCGGTCTCTAGTCTCACCTCACCCGTCTCACGTGTTCCAACAGACCCCAGACTCACAGTTTTCGCCGGTGAAGGATGGAGATGCGAGCTTCTACCGTACACGTGTGGGTCACATCACAAACCTACCCTTAGTTATGGGGACTATGCTTAACCTGCTCCAGTGCAGAAGCGATTGCCTATTCTCATAGACGCCAGTTAAGCTTGATTAGTTGTACTCACATATATTTTTGTAATTACATTATTTTCTTAAGAGGAAAGATGTAGATCTGCTCTACCTATATGTTCACCAATACTAACACACATATGTTACATTCCACTCAGATCTCTAATCCAGTCTGGGTTTACCTTATATTCACCATTTAATACTAGCGTTTCCATACACTAGCTCTCAGTCGAGATGCTGTTACAGTGATGTCAACACGTTGTGTGACTTTATTATATGCCAATAAAAACCTGTTGAATCATTACTTGGAGTATGTGTGAATAGCTCTACAATGCGTAAGACAAAGGAGATTGGACATGAAACTTTTGACTCAGACCAATTGGGATGCCACTTTATCAGTCACAGCATGTGCTCAGGACTTTCATAATATGAAGTTTAAATTGGCTAAACAAGTAAATAGTTGCTTGGAAAAGAAATATGTGTGGAAAGGAGAGTAGAATGAATCACCCAAAATTGAAATAGTAGATGCAGAATTGATGGTGTAACTGATTTATCTCTGTGTTACAACTTTCCAATAATCAATGAAATGTATGAGATTAGTAATTGTCTATTGTTTGCAAAGAGGATATCATTATTAGTGGGTACTTAGCTGCAAAGATTCCTTTCGACATTATTAGAAGTAATAGAGTTTGAGGGACAATAGTTTGTGATGAAAGTTAATGAAACTGAATTATTAATTGGTTGCATTTGTTTTGTTTGTTCATTTGCCATTTGTGGAAGAAACAGATAATTACCTTTGATGAAAAGTAACTAAACTGATACTGAGGACATGCTTTCCCTCCCTTTGATAAACAATTAGTTATTTTGGCATATGGAAATCTTACATTAATTAATCTTCCATTATCCGCAAGGATTTAAACCAAGAAGAAGTGTCAACGTGTTCCTGTTCCATGCAATACATAAGACATATGGTGAGCACAGGGTATGAAACTGGATTTCTTAATTAACTTTTACATTTTTCATGTAACTTGCATATATTGTGCATGTAGAGTATACAAATATGGTTAAATATTTCTGCTCAATGCTGTGCTTCTACATAATTCACATATTGGCCTGTAAAATATTAAATCAGGACAACCATAATTTAAGACAAAACAGGATTTTATTTTGTTTTAGCGTAGTGAAGAGATACAGCGTGGAAACAGGCCATTCGGCCCATTGAGTCCACACTGAGCAGCAATCCCCGTGTATTAACACTCTCCTACACTAGAGACATTTTTTACATTTATACCAAGCCAATTAACCTACAAACCTGTACGTCTTTGGAGTGTGGGAAGAAACCGAAGTTCTCTGAGAAAACCCATGTGGTCATGGGGAGAATGTACAGACTCTGTACAGACAGCACTCATAGTCGGGATCAAACCCAGGTCTCTGGTGCTGTAAGGCAGCAACTCAACTCCTGCACCACTGTGCTGCCCTTTCAAGGTGAGGGTTTATTTTGAAACTTGTTAAGGGCCTGTCCCACTGTACGAGGTAATTCAAGAGTTCTCCCGGGTTTTCCCCTGATTCGAACTCGGAGGAGTTCGTGGATGTCTTGTACTAGTAAAAAGTAACAATTTTTTTCATCACGAGTATTTTTTTTACTCGTGGACATTTTTCACAGTGTTGAAAAAACATCACGAGTTTATTGGATTTCCCGAGAACCTACCGTTAGCATTATGAGTTGCTACGAGACATCCACAAACTCCTACGGACCCGCTACGGACATTCTTCGAGTTCGAATCAGAGGAAAACTCTGGAGAACTCTTGAATTAACTTGTAAAGTGGGACAGGCCCTTACATTTTCTAAGTTATGCTGCTGTGACATATAGTCAACATTCTATACATCCTCATCTTTTTTTTAATCTATATATGCTCATCTTGGTGGTATGATGAACATTAAAGGGACTGTGGAAGGTTAATCATGGAGTAGAGTGAGTCAAAGATTAGCTAAGTTGGGTTTTTAGGTAATTGGGGATAAGATGCTTGGGGATGAAATGTCTCATTCTGTCAGAGAATGCGGCATGGTGTCGCAGTGGTAGAGATGCTGCCCTACAGTACTTGCAGCGCCAGAGGCCCGGGTTCGATCCCGACTACGGATGCTGTCTGTACGGAGTTTGTACGTTCTCCCCGTGACCTGCGTGTGTTTTCTCTGAGATCTTTGGTTTCCTCCCAAAGACGTACAGGTTCGTATGTTAATTGGATTGGCATGTGTACATTGTCCCTAATGTGTGTAGAATAGTGTTAATGTGCAGGGATCACTGGTTGGTGCATTCTCGGTGGGCCAGAGATCCGCGCTGCTTCTCTGACCTCAACTAAACTTAAAATGAAAGGGCATTCAATATGAGAAATGACAACATTCCCATGAAATAGAAGCCTGTGAGGTTGAGGGGCCAGTTAAAGTACTTTTGCTCCCCTTGCTGCACTCACAATTAACTGTCCCATCACCTACTCCTATCAGCCATTGATAGGTGGATTGATCTCCAGGAATCTGGCAGGACCACATATAATTTCTTAGGAACACACTTGAGTGGAACATTTCAATGAACAGATTGCCCATGAGCACACAAAGCCTAATTGCTCACCTGCCTTTGTTAAATCATTTTAAAGATAATCAGGATTTGTATTTCTTAATGAATTAAAATGATTTGATTAATCAGTAAATATGGCATAGTGAATAGCATTTAGCAATTTTTATGCCATCAGTGTATATTGGAAAGCAGTACGGAGTCTGAAGAAGGGTTTCGGCCCGAAACGTCGCCTATTTCCTTCGCTCCATAGATGCTGCTGCACCCGCTGAGTTTCTCCAGCAATTTTGTGTACCATTTACAAAGGGTATTTGATCCAGCCAATTGAAGCAGAGAGATTTGCGAGTGTAACTAGATCTCTAAATCTGGAGTGAATCCACAAGGTGTTTGTGATCCACTTCTGGACTCAGTGGTACGAAGAGTGTCAGGCTGGGAGATAAAATATGCTGCTACCTTAAACTTCTGTATTGCAATGTACATGTGAAAAATCAAAGGCGAGTTCATCCATGAGGTGGATGTGGCCTAACATGCCTCGGGATCCACTGGCCTAAGTCGATTTTAATGACAGCACATAGTTTGATTCTATGTAGAGATAAATAGTAATAAAGGTTTGCACCCAATATGCTGAAATAATAACGTACCAATATTAGAGAACATAGCCTATCAAGGTCAGTAATGTACCTTTTTCACGTATGCTAATTTCACTGCCAATGTTAAAAGACGCAATTATGGAAGTTTATGGACTTAGATCATTACATTTCATTTCACCTTTCTTTTTGTATAGTTACAAAAATGTTCTCTAGGCAGTGAGTCCTTTTGCTTTGCCAAAATATCATGATGCTTCATTAAACAAAATGAATCAGCTTTTCTCACAATCTGATTTATGCCAGAGGTCTAATGAAATTATTGACTTATGTAAGATTTCTGTGGTATTTTGATTAGACACTGAGGAAATCATAATTTGCAATACTTTTATGAACAAACATTGATTGAAAATAAAAGGATTTTTATTTGTAAAACACTTTATCACTTCTCTTAGAATGTCAAAAAGTGTGCTATAGGCAATCAATTAGTTTCAATGTGCAGTCTTTGATTTAATATAGACAAATAGAGTAGCATTATCTACAGCAGCAGTAGAGAATTACCAGTTTATTTCTGCTGGTGTTGTTAAAAGTTGTAATGTTTTACAAAACACCAGGAAAGCTTTCTATTCTGTTTAAGAAAGAACTGCAGATGCTGGTAAATCGAAGGTGGACATAAAATGCTGGAGTAACTCAGCGGGTTAGGCAACATCTAAGGAGAGAAGGAATTGGCGACGTTCTGGGTCCGGACTATTCTATTCTTCCTGATGTCATATCATAACTGTCTACTGAGAGATAAGTTGATCATATCTTCAGAGGTTCTTTCTCTTCAATCCTGCAGCATTCAGTAGCATCTTCGACTTAACAATTAAATGTTGGAATTGAATTCAAAATGTCTTTGTATCATGAAATGTTAATATCACATTAAGCACATATATGTTGCTAGAAATTATTGGATAACTTAATCTTTGTTAAAATAAGATTGTTCAAGATAACTAATAATCAGCACAAATTAATATTCTGCCGGAGAGCCAGAAATCTAAATATTCATCGGGTTTCATAAATGTGAGGTTCTCCATTTTGGTGGCAAAAACAGGAAAGCAGACTATTATCTAAATGGTGGCCGGCTAGGAAAAGGGGAGATGCAGCGAGACCTGGGTGTCATGGTACACCAGTCATTGAAAGTGGGCATGCAGGTGCAGCAGGCAGTGAAGAAAGCGAATGGTATGTTAGCTTTCATAGCAAAAGGATTTGAGTATAGGAGCAGGGAGGTTCTACTGCAGTTGTACAGGGTCTTGGTGAGACCACACCTGGAGTATTGCGTACAGTTTTGGTCTCCAAATCTGAGGAAGGACATTATTGCCATGGAGTGCAGAGAAGGTTCACCAGACTGATTCCTGGGATGTCAGGACTGTCTTATGAAGAAAGACTGGATAGACTTGGTTTATACTCTCTAGAATTTAGGAGATTGAGAGGGGATCTTATAGAAACTTACAAAATTCTTAAGGGGTTGGACAGGCTAGATGCAGGAAGATTGCTCCCGATGTTGGGGAAGTCCAGGACAAGGGGTCACAGCTTAAGGATAAGGGGGAAATCCTTTAAAACCGAGATGAGAAGAACTTTTTTCACACAGAGAGTGGTGAATCTCTGGAACTCTCTGCCACAGAGGGTAGTCGAGGCCAGTTCATTGGCTATATTTAAGAGGGAGTTAGATGTGGCCCTTGTGGCTAAGGGGATCAGAGGGTATGGAGAGAAGGCAGGTACGGGATACTGAGTTGGATGATCAGCCATGATCGTATTGAATGGCGGTGCAGGCTCGAAGGGTCGAATGGCCTACTCCTGAAACAGCCGAAACCTAAAACCAAATCTTAACATTTGTTTTTTCTTCTCATTGTGGAAAAAAACTGTAGAAAAAATCCATAATTAGATCCTGGAATGTTAATTAGTAATCATGCACATAGATTATGTCCATTCATTTTTCAATTTCTTTGTCAGTGTCTGCAGCACACCAAAATTTCAATTCCACGCAATCAAAATACATCAGGTTTCTTGCCGGAAGCCCAGGCAGTGGAATCATTGGTTCTACAAACCAATAAACTGCATTATTAAATTTCATGTGCCACAATGCTCTGATTGCACACATTCAAGTGTAATTCCTTCAGCTGATAGCTTGTACCACTCAGAATCCACTTGCTGGTTGGGCTAAGAGCAGAAACATACCTGATCCAGTGGAAAATCACAGACTGAAAGCAGTATGACTGACCTATGATACTCGTATTGTCTTGACTGATGTTCTGTATACAGTCCCACAAGAACTGTGCTTCGAGGGAGTGGAACCAATTACAGTTGTCATGAGATGCCAGCAAGATCAATGTACTGCAGTAGAGATACTCAGTACCAAGGGAAATCCGTTCAGTTTCTTGTGCTTTCTCTCTTTGCTCCTCTCGAGTGATAAAATTAAATTATTTCCCTTTAAAATCGAGAATCTTAATGGCCTCACTTATGCCACACCACGATGCAAGCTGAAATATTTGCCAAGATTTAACTAAAGGAATTGTTCCATGAATAATCAAGGTTGATGGATATTCTTGCTTGGACCTGTCACCTGTGTTTCCACTTCCAACTAACAGCAGATCATACTGATCTGTGCATCCTCTGCTCATGTTCCTGGTCATGCCATTTAAAGAAGGAAGCCAAACTAGGGTGGCTGACTATCGGGTGGCGCCCGTAATGGCTGCCTCGCCGACAGCCTGTCGTGTCCCTTCTCTGTTTTTATTATTTTAAGTATGTCTTAAATGTATGTTTCAAGGTGTCTTAGTTACTTTATGTGGGGGGAGGGGGAATAAGGGGAAACTTTTTTTTCAGTCACTTACCTCGACGGAGATGTGATTTTCTCCGTTTCGCATCTCCACCTCCCCTGCGGCCTAACAACTTGGATTGGTGCGGCCTTTCCTGGAGACCGGCCTGGAGCTTCATGCCGCGGGAATGGCACGGACTTACCATCGCGGAGCCGGGGATCCTTTGCCGAGGATCGCCAGAAGAAGAGCTCCAACCACGGGGCCTGTGGATTTTAACACCGTGAAGCCCATGGTCTCCGGTATGAAGTGGCCGACTCGGGTGCTCCAATCTGTCCCGACGCCGGAGTTTTGATCATCCCGATGAGAGGGCCTGGACCATTGGCAACGGTAATTGTGGAGGGTTCAAGGCCCCGACCACGGTGAACAAAGAGGAAGATGACTGAACTTTATTGCCTTCCATCACAGTGAGGAATGTTGATTCCACTGTGGTGGATGTTTATGTTAAATTTCATTTTATGTGTGGATTGTGTACTTTTCACTTATTATGGCTGTATGGTAACTCAAATCTCACTGTACCTTAGTTGGTTAAGTGACAATAAATGTGACCTTGAACAGCAATTCAACAAGAGAACTTGTCTTTCAGACAATTCTGTAAATATTTTCGAATTGGCAGCACATAAACGTGTAGAATTTTAGGAAAGTACAGAAGAAAAAAAGGATGAAATAATCCATGAGTTGATATTCTTTTTAAATGCGTGGGGGTGTGGCAAAATGACACATTGGTTCTTTAAGCATGCTCGGCAGTGTGAATTCAAGAGAAATCATTTGGCGGAGGATGGAACTGAAATGGCAGCAAAGTTAGGAAATCAGCATAAAACACAGATTTACTGCACAATCCATCTGTTCTGCATTCTTTGCCAGATGTTAGCTGTGTGTGTGCTTCAGCCTCATTTCCATAATGGTTTCCTGGCACCCTACACCAGTGTAGGTACATTGGCTTTTTTAATCGGCATAATTATGTTCAGTTCATTTTTGAACAAACTAACAAATATCAACCTTGTTTTATGATCAACATAATGAATTAAACAAAAGGAATTAAACATGGGATTGATCACCAAAATACTAATTCTCATCTATCACAGTAAAGCTGTCCAAGGTGCTTCAAAACCTGTCAATCACAAGGTAGCTTTCGGCATTTCAACAGTAATACCCAACATTAAGTTTTCCAATGTCGAGATAAGCATGAATCTATTAACACTTCAGGTTTCATTTATTGATTTTACCTTGTACATGATTCCTGGATCTTTGCCAAGAATGGTATAACTGGAGACTTGATGTCAAGTATCCCGACAAGCTTTGGGAGTATGCTACTAGCTAGAGAGAGACAGAGAAATGCTGGGACCAGGAGAACAAAGAAACATTGTGAAAATGGTCACGTGATGGACATCTTGAGAGCAGAGGTGAAGTTAACTTCATGGCTGTGTAGTGTGGCCTCGAAACAGTGTGTCTGGTGTCTGGAAACAGCCATTTTGCAAAGGAACTGTATGATGAGAATGAAAATCTGAACAGGCAACATAATTAAAAACTTTCTAGCATGACATGGAACGAAGATGCATTTTGTTTATTCAGCACTTGGATGAGTGACAACTTGAAATGATTGACTTCAGAATTGTGAGAGCCTTGGCTTGGAACAAAGGGTTCCTTTAGGAGTTTGAAGGAAAATAAGAGACTTTGTGAGCAACAACCCAGAAACAACCATTGCAAGAAGGAGGGACCTGAGTTTGAAGCTCAGAGAAGACTATCCCCTGCCAACAGAGTGAATCTGGCCAATTCATTCATAGTAATATCTGACTCCAAGTCATGAGTTTTGTGATTTAGTTTAAGAAGTCATAACATGAGATAATAAAGTATTTGAGAAGTTATTAGAAGTCAATTGTTTGCATGCATGTTTAAGGTACTCAAACGTTAATAAAGATTAGGTTGTACGAAACCTTGGGTTTAGATTATTTTGTTCGACACGTCAGTTGATACCCTATAGAGGTAATAGGGTCAACAATGGTTAGAACTTACTTTAATAATTTGTGTTTCAATATTGTTTCAGAATGGAGCTAAGATAAATTAATTACATGACTACATAGTTAGGTAGTCAGCCATAGAGTGCATCAAAAAGAACTGCAGATGCTAGTTTAAATTAAAAATAGACACAAATTGCTGGAGTAACTATGCGGAACAGGCAGCATCTCTGGATAGAAGGAATGGGTGACGTTTTGGGTCGAGTCCCTTCTTCAGACTAGGTCAGTCTGGCTCAGTCAGTCAGGCTCAGTCTGAAGAGAGGTCTCCACCCGAAACATCATCCATTCCTTCTCTACAGAGATGTTGCCTGTCCCGCTGAGTTACTCCAGAATGTTGTGTAATCTTTTTATCTCATCTAACAACGCCTAACCAGAATTATATTAATCAATAGCAAAAAACTTGAACCTCTGTATTCTTTTTTTAGTTGATCAGGTGTAATATTGTACCAGAGTGAGGTTATAATCTTTTGATTGATCCTGCCCTTCGTTATTGATAAACCTAATTTCAATTTTCTGGGTGAACTGCTGTACAATCACATTATTATCTTTGATATGGAGCTTGCACTTTTAAGGACTGATGGTAGGTAGTTTTTCTTTTGGCTGAGTATTTAAAGTCATGGAATTAAATTTGGATAGTGGCTTGCATGGTCAAATATCTTTTTTTTGACCACTCCATGATGCGACGTTGGGATGGGAGATAGGGCGCCGACCCTCTCCCGCAAGCGGATCAGCACCGATGATGGGGGTTCCTGGGACCCATCAGCAGCAGGGACAAACTCCCCGGTGACGATGAGCGGAGCACCCTATACCAACTCCGCGGTGGACATTGACAGATCCTCCTTGGGTGCCGTCCGAATCCCCAACAGGACCCACAGCAACTCATCCCACCCAGGGCCTGTGAGACGAGCCTTCAGGGCAGCCTTCTGACAGAGGTGGAACCACTCCACCAACCCATTTGATTGGGGATGGTACGCTGTCATGTGGTGGAGCTGTGTCTCCGACAGGCGGGCCATAGCGGACCACAGTTCAGATGTAAACTGGGCACCCCGGTCAGATGAGATGTGCAGTGGAACCCCAAAGTGGGCAATCCAAGTTGCTACGAGGGCACGAGCTCATGACTGCGTTGAAGTGTCCGTGAGTGGGATGGCCTCCAGCCACCGCGTAGAACGGTCGACCACCATAAGCAGGTGTGAAACCCTTTGGGGCGGAGGCAGCAGCCCCACAATGTCCACGTGTATGTGTTTGAACCGCTGGCGTGGCACTGTGAAGTCTTGAATGGGCGCCCGGATGTGTTTATGCACCTTTAATGTCTAGCATGGGATACACGCCCGGGCCCAACGAGCGACTTGCTTCCGAAGTCCGTGCCACATAAACCTTGAGGCCACCATAGCAACCGTGGCCCGGATGGATGGTTGGGCCAGCCCAAGGATCACCTCAAACACGCGATGGTGCCAGGCCGTCGGAACGATAGGCCTCGCTGACCCGTGCATACGTTACAGAGGATGGAACTCAAGGAACCCAACGGCACGTCCTCAAGCACCAAGCCAGAGATCGCGGTGCGGTTCGCGGCATCTCATCGTCTGCCAGCTGAGCCGCCGCCAAGTCGGATGGGATCTTCAAAGCCCTCCCCCACGAGCTGCTGGTGGAGGTATCGTGGTAACTGCTGCAAGTAGGTGAATTCAAAGAGTGGACAGGGCAGGTGATCACCCATGGGCGTGAGCATCTCTCTCATGAGGGCCGACGGAAACCGGTCGCCGAGCCTGCGCATGTTAAGGACCTGACAGGCGCGCTGCATTCGGCTCGGCCCATAGATCCGGAGCAACAGCTCCTTGAGGCCTGTGTATTTCCCGACGACCGGCGGGTTATCCAGGTAAGGAATGACCCGACCAGCCATCTGCTGCTCAAGAGCGCTTACCACATGGTGATAGCGAGTCTCGTCAGCTGTAATGCCGTGGATGTGAAATTGGGATTCGGCCTGTCGAAACCAAACCCTCGGCTGTGAGGTCCAAAATGTAGGCAGCTTCAGGAAGACCGCGTTGAGTTCGGCCTCGTTGGCCTTTTAGGCGGCAGCAGCAGAATGCTTTTTTAAAAATTTCCCTTCCAAGATTACACTCCTGGACGTCTGGGGTCACCAATTATGGCAGAGACTGACAGGAGTCCAGTCAAAAACTAGTCGGACACAGGTTGTGT
Source organism: Amblyraja radiata (assembly GCF_010909765.2). NCBI lineage: Eukaryota > Metazoa > Chordata > Chondrichthyes > Rajiformes > Rajidae > Amblyraja > Amblyraja radiata. Next base: position 61,256,344 of record NC_045961.1, read on the forward strand.
GCTCTATACATGTTTATTCTTCTGCATACAGCTCCCTACTCTTCAGCTGGCACGGGCGTTGCCCGGCCTTAAATAACAACTCAGATACCGACCCCGTGACTCGCGCCTCCCCCACCAAGATGCCGCCCTCTAGAGCCGATGGTTCATCGTGACCTTGGGTTGCTATCAGGTGCCACCACATTAATATGTTTATCAGTCTTTTAATTTCAAAAAATATATTTTTGTAATTTGGATATTTTAATCACTTTAATATTTTTAGTAGCATCTTATATAATGTTATTCTGAATGTCAAAATCATTCCAATACTTGGTTTATGATAGTTTAAGCTAACACAAGGAAATGGCTAAGGAGTAGTGACAGCATTATTTTTGGGTGGGTTTGTACTGCTTCTCTTTCCACATGCTCCGATTGCAGCCTGCCATGCTGGCTTTCAGCAAAGAACTTTCATCAATAGATGTGATTCTTCTTGTTGCGTTCTTTTCAGAGTAATGTTGATGAAATAACCTTCACTATTTCAGAAGTTACATAATCACTTTTGCACCTACAAAGTTTTTGCTGGGTAGGGTAAAACATTGATTTCACTAAAGGAAGCCACATGTTTTCAATCTTTACTGTGGGTGACCCTTCCACCGCAATGGTATTTCCTCCTTCCTCGCCCACATCTCACACCCCACAAAGCCATAATGGTCCATTCAGCTGACATACTAATGGCCCAACAGCTAGATTCCCTGGTTCTCTGCACTAATTCTCCATCCGTTTTTTGTCTCGGCTCCCTGATCGTGACATCCCTCTGATGTCAGGAGATTCTGTCTCTCTGATTCTCTGATGGCCCCAATCTTTTAACAGTAACTCCACCTCATTCCATCCCATACTTGATCAGTTTGGATTTTCACTAGTCATCTCAGTTTCCTTTGATCTGATCAGCCATCCAATTACCAGCCTATCCTCAGCACAATTATTCATGTGGTCCTATCCCTGGACAACATAATTTCCTCTGCATCTTAGTGTCAGCCATAAGTGCTATTGATGTTTGCAGTGGCAGATCCAAGTTTGAGATGGTCATTGGCACAATAAATTGCATCCATCTTGTAGTGTGTTATAGCTTGTTGACATCTGTGTCATTCTTTCTGTGTCAAATTCGATTCCAAGTATGGTCTTAAATCTACAGTCTTCAAAATTAAAGTAAAACTACTACTGAGCCAGTAGATTCATGCCTTGATCTCATTATTGTTCCTTCTATCATTTTGGGGTTATCGAAGCAAGAAATATTCAGCTAACACAATTTTCAGAAAATAATTTCTATGTTACTCTTACAAGATCTGGTTTACTGAAGCCTGCAAGCAATTTCCAGTTTTTTAAATATTACCTCCTACTATTACTTTCACTTACAAAATAGTTTGATAATATGTTCACTTCATATCAGTTGATATGGCCTGGATAATCTTTGTCAAAGTAATTGCCTTGTGTGTGTTTTTTTTTTAAAGGCAGAATTGCAATTGATTCACACACTAGAAGACCCAAATGCTGCGTTGGACTTCATTTGTGTTTAACCCACTGAGCTACAAATCACAAATATCCACTCAATATATTCGCTTGTCAAAGTTTCACCATTCTTTGGCAGTCTGAAAGCGGAAGTAGCTCAGGTAAATCTTCAGTGAGGTGGTTGAAGCGAGATAGGGAGGGGATCAATTGAAACATCAACAACATAATATTTATGGGAAGACTTTTTTTTAGGGTCTTGAAGGATCAATAGATACAAAGAGAAAATGCTGGAAAAACTCGTATTAGGCAAGATCAGCGAAGAGAAAATCTGTTAATGTTTCGGGTCAATTACCTTTCTTTAGGGCTACTGAATATCTCCAATATTTTCTGGGGTACTCTCAGATTTCCAGCATCTGCTGTTTGTTCTTTTTTTCCCTCCATTTTTTAATTTGCTGAATTACTTAAGGTCCAGGACAACTGGGAAGAACCTACATGGCAAAAACAATGTGCTGATTGTTCCCTGAATTTCAATCAAGTTCATATTATCATTATTAAGTCCCAAGCTGCAAATGCTGTGTGCCAGTGTCAGTGTCTAAACCTTCAAGCATTATTACATTTGACTGAGAAAAACTGGCTCAGTTGCAGGACAATTGCATAAAGGCAGCTTCAACTAAAATTTGCAGAATCAATAACAATTTTGCATCTGAAAATTCAGCAATAAGTGATTATCAGGTCATATTTACTTATAGAGAAACAAAAATCTGTTGGAGAAACTCATTGGATCGAGTAATATTTTCTGGGAGTGGAGAAAGGAATTGTCAATGTTTCAAGTCAAAACCCTGCATCAGGACTTAAGGGGTTGTCCCAATTGGGTGACCTAATTGGCGAGTTTAGAAGAGTTTAGGAGACTTTGAAATGTCATGTTGAAGACCTCCTTTGACTATGTAGAAGACCTCCTTCGACCTCCTTCGACTATGTTGAAGACTAGCTTCGACCAGCTACGACTAGCTAGGACTAACTTCGTGAAAATTGGACATCGAATAGTGGAGAGTGAAGACAATCTCCTTCGATCTCTTTCGACCTTCCTTTCGACCACCCTTTGACTATGATGAAGACTATCTACGACTACCTTCGATTACCTTCGACTACCCTCGAATACCTACGACTAACATGCCGACCTACTACGACCTACTACGACTAAACCTACGATTAAAAAAAGTATCGATTTTTCCCATGGCAACCTTCTTTTACTCGCGGGCATTTTTCAACATGTTGAAAAATACGCCGTGACCTAACTGAGGCCTCGAGTACATGGGGACTACTCTCGAGCATGAAGGAGAGTTACAAAGACCTCCTACGACCTTGTGTCGACCATGCTGCGAGTATGAGTCGAGGGCAAACTCGCCAGAACTCGCGAATTAGGTCGCCAAAATGGGACAGCCCCTTAAGAGCAGAGAAGGGAGATAGACAGTATAAAGAGAGAGACAAAATTGTGAGTCACGGATTAGCAGATGATCAGTAGACTCAGGAGGTATGAAGGATGATAGGCAAATGGAGCCTGTTGCTGGGGAGGAAGAGGGATGTTTATGGGAGACGGAGGCATGTTGATAGGTAGAGAAGACAAAAATGGTTGGTAGATGTAGGTAAATATTTATTGTGATTATATTTCATAATATCACATGAAATTGTTTATGATATTCAGAATATATCACAAAGCACTTTCTGCATCATTTAGATCAAACCATGTTTCATTACATTATTTTCCGTTCAGTTCGGTCCAGAGTTAAGTGTTTAATTGTCATAGGTACCTGATATGAACCCAATAATGAAATTCTTGAAGAAACAGGGAAATGCAGATGCTGGCTCACAAATAAAACCCCACAAAGTGCTTGAGTTACTCAGTGGTATAAACAGAATCACTGGAGAACATGGATAGATGATAATTTGAATTGGGACCTTTCTGAAGACTGACTATAGTGGGTGTGGGGAAGAAATTTGGAAGAGGGGAGGGGCAGGATAAATCATGGCTGGTGAACACAGACGAGGAGGGTTTGATAGGTAGATGGTTGGACAAAGCACAGAGATGAAAAAGAGGTGTGGGACAAAAGGATTGAAGTTGTGAGTTATGAAACCAGAGAAAGAAATGGAGGTGGAGGGGGGGAAAAATGGGTATAGAAAAATAGAAACATAGAAAATAGGTGCAGAAGTCGGCCATTCGGCCCTTCGAGCCTGCACCGCCATTTGATATGATCATGGCTGATCATCCAACTCAGTATCCCGTACCTGTCTTTTTTCCATACCCCCTGATCCCTTTAGCCACAAGGGCCACATCCAACTCCCTCTTAAATATAGCCAATGAACTGGCCTCAACTACCTCTGTGGCAGAGAATTCGAGAGATTTCTCATCTCGGTCCTAAAAGATTTCCCCCTTATCCTTAAACTGTGACCCCTTGTTCTGGTCTTCCCCAACATCGGGAACAATCTTCCTGCATCTAGCCTGTCCAACCCCTTAAGAATTTTGTATGTTTCTATAAGATCCCCCCTCAATCTTCTAAATTCTAGCGAATACAAACCGAGTCTATCCAGTCTTTCTTCATATGAAAGTCCTGACATCCCAGGAATCAGTCTGGTGAACCTTCTCTGTACTCCCTCTATGGCAAGAATGTCTTTCCTCAGATTAGGAGACCAAAACTGTACGCAATACTCCAGGTGTGGTCTCAGCAAGACCCTGTACAACTGCAGAAGAACCTCCCTGCTCCTATACTCAAATCCTTTTGCTATAAATGCTAACATACCATTCGCCTTCTTCACTGCCTGCATAGTATAAACTATGTGGGGCACCGGGGTGTGTGCAGGTGAAAGGGAAGGGGGAGGGTGTGTTTGTTAGAGTTTACCTAAACCAAAATAATTCAATATACCAGGGTTGTAAGCTACTCATGTGGAATATGAGGTGCTGTTCCTATTGTTTGCATTTGGCTTCACTCTGGCAATGAAGAAAGCCCTGGACAGAATGGTCAGTATGGGGAGTGAAGTTAAAATGGATAGTAAGGGGAGATTCAATAGGCTTTGTTGGACCGAGTGCAAGTATTCAGCGAAACAATCTATGCTTGATCTTGACGATGTACAGGGGACCACATCGGCAACACTAGATGCAATAGATGAGGTTAGAGGTTGTGAACATCCGTCTCACCTTCAAGGACATCTGGGGTCCTTGGATAGACGTGAGGGAGTAGATACAGGGGCAGGTGTTCCATCTCCTATTTTCGCAGCGGAAAATACGTGGTGAGGGGGTGGTTTGGGTGGGAAGGGATGTGCGAGCCAGAGAGTTGCAGCGGGAGCAATCTCTGTGAAAAGTGCAAAGGGTGGAGACAGGAAGATTTGACTGGCGATGGAATCACATTTGACGTGACAGAAATGTTGAAGGGTGATAAATTGAATGCGATGGTTGGTGGGGTGAAAGGTGAAGTCCAGGGGAACTCTATCCTTGTTCAATATGAGGGGAGTGGAACTGCAGGACCCAGAAGAAATGTGAGTGAAGGTTCCATCTATGGCTGCATGTTTACTAAAGAAAGAGGACCTCAGATGTCCTAGAATGGAAAGTCTTATCTTGGTTGCAGATGCGGCAGAAACAGAGGAATTGGGAGAAGGGATTAGCATCTTTGCAAGAGGCAATGTGGGAGGAATTATCGTCTAGATTACTGCAGGAGTTTTGTAGATTTGTAATGGATGCCCGTCGATAGTCTGTCCCCTTTGATGGATACAGAGATCAGAAACATATCTCTAACATCTCTCTCCCCTTTTTTTATCTCACTGTCTCCATCACAGGGGACTGACTATAGACTGACATCTACTGCAAACCTACTGAATTCCACATATGGACTACACGTCCTCCCATCCTGTATATCGCTATCCCCTTCGTTTCTGCTGCATTTGCTCACATAAAAACATAGAAACATAGAAAATAGGTGCAGGAGTAGGCCATTCGGCCCTTCGAGCCTGCACCGCCATTCAATAGGATCATGGCTGATCATCCAACTCAGTATCCTGTACCTGCCTTCTCTCCATACCCCCTGATCCCTTTAGCCACAAGGGCCACATCTAACTCCCTCTTAAATATAGCCAATGAACTGGCCTCAACTACCATCTGCGGGACATAATTCCAGCGATTCACCACTCTGTGTGAAAAAAGTTTTACTCATCTCGGTCCTAAAAGATTTCCCCTTTATCCTTAAACTGTGACCCCTTGTTCTGGACTTTCCCAACATCGGGAACAATCTTCCTGCACCTAGCCTGTCCAACCCCTTAAGAATTTTGTAAGTTTCTATAAGATCCCCCCTCAATCTTCTAAATTCTAGCGAGTACAAACCGAGTCTATCCAGTCTTTCTTCATATGAAAGTCCTGACATCCCAGGAATCAGTCTGGTGAACCTTCTCTGTACTCCCTCTATGGCAAGAATATATTTCCTCAGATTAGGAGACCAAAACTGTACGCAATACTCCAGGTGTGGTCTCACCAAGACCCTGTACAACTGCAGTAGATCCTCCCTGCTCCTATACTCAAATCCTTTTGCTATGAATGCTAACATACCATTCGCCTTCTTCACTGCCTGCTGCACCTGCATGCCTACTTTTAATGACTGGTGTACCATGACACCCAGGTCTCGTTGCATCTCCCCCTTTCCTAATCGGCCACCATTCAGATAATAATCCACTTTCCTGTTTTTGCCACCAAAGTGGATAACCTCACATTTATCCACATTATACTGCATCTGCCATGCATTTGCCCACTCACCCAGCCTATCCAAGTCACCTTGCAGCCTCCGAGCATCCTCCTCACAGCTAACACTGCCCCCCAGCTTCGTGTCATCCGCAAACTTGGAGATGTTGCATTCAATTCCCTCGTCCAAATCATAAATATATATTGTAAATAGCTGAGGTCCCAGCACTGAGCCTTGCGGTACCCCGCTAGTCACTGCCTGCCATTGTGAAAAGGACCCGTTTACTCCTACTCTTTGCTTCCTGTCTGCCAAGCCAGTTCTCTATCCACATCAATACTGAACCCCCAATACCGTGTGCTTTAAGTTTGTATACTAATCTCTTATGTGGGACTTTGTCAAAAGCCTTCTGAAATTCCAGTTATAACACATCCACTGGTTCGCCCTTATCCACTCTACTAGTTACATCCTCAAAAAATTCTATAAGATTCGTCAGACATGATTTACCCTTCATAAATCCATGCTGACTTTGTCCAATGATTTCACCACTTTCCAAATGGGCTGCTATCCCATCTTTAATAACTGATTCTAGCAGTTTCCCCACTACCGACGTTAGACTAACTGGTCTGTAATTCCCTGTTTTCTCTCTCCCTCCCTTTTTAAAAAGTGGTGTTACATTAGCTACCCTCCAATCCTTAGGAACTACTCCAGAATCCAAAGAGTTTTGAAAAATTATCACTAATGCATCCACTATTTCTGGGGCTACTTCCTTACGTACTCTGTGATGCAGCCTATCTGGCCCTGGGGATTTATCGGCATTTAATCCATTCAATTTACCTAACACCACTTCCCGGCTAACCTGGATTTCACTCAGTTCCTCCATCTCATTTGACCCCCGGTCCCCTGCTATTTCCAGCAGATTATTTATGTCTTCCTTAGTGAAGACAGAACCAAAGTAGTTATTCAGTTGGTCTGCCATGTCCTTGTTCCCCATGATCAATTCATCCGTTTCTGACTGCAAGGGGCCTACATTTGTTTTAACTAATTTTTTTCTCTTCACATATTTATAAAAGCTTTTGCAGTCAGTTTTTATGTTCCCTGCCAGTTTCTTTCATAATCTATTTTCCCTTTCCTAATTAAGCCCTTTGACCTCCTCTGCTGGTCTCTGAATCTCTCCCAGTCCTCTGGTAGACTGCTTTTTCTGGCTAATTTGTACGCTTCATCTTTTGTTTTGATACTATCCCTGATTTCCCTTGTTATCCACGGATGCACTACCTTCCCTGATTTATTCTTTTGCCAAACTGGGATGAACAATTGTTGTAGCTCATCCATGCAGTCTTTCAATGCCTTCCATTGCATATCCACCGTCAACCCATTAAGAATCAATCGCCAGTCTATCTTGGCCAATTCACGTCTCATACCCTCAAAGTTACCTTTCTTTAAGTTCAGGACCCTTGTTTCTGAATTAACGATGTCACTCTCCATCCTAATGAAGAACTCAACCATATTATGGTCACTCTTGCCCAAGGGGCCACGCACAACAAGACTGCTAACTAACCCTTCCTCATTACTCAATACCCAGTCTAGAATAGCCTGCTCTCTCGTTGGTTCCTCTACATGTTGGTTTAGAAAACTATCCCGCATACATTCTAAGAAATCCTCTTCCTCAGCACCCTTGCCAATTTGATTCACCCAATCTATATGTAGATTGAAGTCACCCATTACTCACAGATGAGGCTTTCCATTCCAGGACATTTGAGATGTCCTTCTTTAATAAACATGGTTTCCCCCCTGCTGTCAGAGATGGGTCCATCACCTGTGTCTCCTCCATGTTCCATAGTTCTGCTCTCAATTCCCCTATGGCTTCACAATATGCAACTCTTCAATCCTTTCGTCTCACATATTATTTTCATCTTTGGCCTTTTTCCAACCATCCACCTATCTAACCCCCCCTCCCCCCAACCTGCCAGTGTTCACCTATTACCTGCCATGCTTTGTCCTGCCCATCCTCTCTTCTGGCCTTCCACCCTACTATCGCAATCAGTTTGAAGAAGGGTCCCAACCCGAAATGTCACCTATTCATGTTCTCCAGTGATGCTGCCTGATGCACTGAGGTATTTCAACACTTTATTTATTTTTGTTTTACTATTACATTCTTAGTTGCTGTAACTTTACATATACATTGAACACAACCACAAAAATAAATATACAATAAGCCATGATTTATTCTCAATAATCCAGGCCACAATAGTGCAAGTTCATAGTAGTTTGTTGCTGATAGGGTTGTAGAGAATTGTGCAAGGTGGTTTAAGAAAGTGATGGTTAATAGACAATAGACAATATACAATAGGTGCAGGAGTAGGCCATTCAGCCCTTCGAGCCAGCACCACCATTCACTATGATCATGGCTGATCATCCCAAATCAGTACCCCTTTCCTGCCTTCTCCCTATATCCCCTGACTCCGCTATTTTTAAGAGCCCTATCTAGCTCTCTCTTGAAAGCATCCAGAGAACCTGCCTCCACCGCTCTCTGAGGCAGAGAATTCCACAGACTCACCACGCTCTGTGAGAAAAAGTGTTTCCTCGTCTCTGTTCTAAATGGCTTACTCCTTATTCTTAAACTGTGGCCCCTGGTTCTGGACTCCCCCAAAATCAGGAACATGTTTCCTGCCTCTAGCGTGTTCAAGCCCTTAACAATTTTATATGTTTCAATGAGATGTCCTCTCATCCTTCTAAACTCCAGAGTGTACAAGTCCAGCTACTCCATTCTCTCAGCATATGACAGTCCCCCCATCCCGGGAATTAACCTTGTAAACCTCCGCTGCACTCCCTCAATAGCAAGAATGTCCTTCATCAAATAGGGGGACCAAAACTGCACACAATACTCCAGGTGTGGTCTCACTAGGGGTCTGTACAACTGCAGAAGGACCTCTTTGCTCCTATATTCGATTCCTCTTGTTATAAAGGCCAACATGCCATTTGCTTTCTTCACTGTGAGAGACTGTTCTTGACCTGGAGGTAATGGTTGATGGGCACACTGAGTTTATTCAAATTATGGCATCTAAGATCTAAGGCATATCAGCAATACTCACATTTAGTTCATAATCACATGCTTTGTTTTTAATTTAAATATGTCTTTTGACTGTTTGTTGTCATGTTGTAAGTGAGCAAATCAGCATTGATTTGTTGCAGACAACTATCAGTTCTGGCAGACTGTTCATGTCCACCAACGAGAAGATTAACATGCGCATTTATTCTGTAAGAACATGCCTCCAGGGCATGCTTCACACAGACAACATGTTTTATTATTTCTTGTTACAGTTTGTTTCTGTTATTGTAAACTCTCAAGTGCAAGAGTCAAAGAGTAACTGAGTCATACAGTGCAGAAACAGGCGCTCCCTCACACCAGATTTGCAGTGACTATAAATCAATTTTTTTCCATTTATCATAGGCTGTAGCCATTTTATTCTCCCCACATTTCCTTAAAACACACACACCACATCAACCCCCACCCCCTCCACCCCACACTCATATCTACATACTAGGAGCAATTTACAGTAGTCACATATGTATTTAGGATGTGGAAATGAGAGCACCCAGATGAAAATTTGTGGTCATAGGTAGAATGTGCAAATTCGTCAGACAGCATCGGAGGTCAGGGCTGAACTGGAGCTATAGGGCTGCAGTTCTCTGAGCTGTGCCACTGTGCTGCCACCTGTGCCCAGGTCAGATCAGTCAACAGTACTTTTATGTTCATGTCATCATTTTGAATACCATACTTCCAAGAAAAGGAAGTTCCAATCATTTAGAATATATTATTTCATGATATGCAGCCTCATACTTCATGCTGCCTCGAGAAAGCAGCGAACATAATCAAAGACCACTCGCACCACAATCATTTTCTCCCAATATGCCGTTGCTGCTCTTGGTCTTTTTATTTAATCTGCACTTTCTCTGTAACTGTAGTGCTATATTCTGCACTGCTTCTTTTCTCTTTTTGCACTTCCTTTTGTACTCGTACATAATTTGATTTTATTCATGTGTGGAATGATTTACCTGGATAGCACACAAAACACGTGACAATAATGAACGAATACCAATACAGAAGTGAATCTGGATACAGAGGTAATTTATTCTTTGAATAAACTGAAAAATGAGGAAAACAAGCAGAGATAATCAAGCTTCTCTCCTAGTTAGAGCCCAGTTGCAAAATTATTGTTCTAATTTATAATATGCCGGGATTAGGAGAGAGGGAAAGAAAAATTACCACTGCCTCTAGTCTTCTGAGATATATATTTAAAGGCAATAAGTAGAAAATACGTAGCCTCCAAGATAGAGAAGATAAAGTAGATTCCTTGTCATTTTAATTAATATCTGTTCTATAAAACTAGGTTAACTTTGGAAATATAAACTCTAATTCTAATGTTCTTTTATAACATATAATGATCCACAGAAGAGCAACAAATTGAATTTATCTCTTTCATATCCTCGGGATGTCTCAAACGTTTTAATTCAGCAAGTTATTTCTGAAGTGTAATTACAATTTTTATTAATGAATATGAAAACGGTGCCAAAATAAGCGAAAATGTCTCAGCCATATTGCATGTTGACAAACGCATCTGGATATGTGATTTTTCAAAAGATGATCAGGCTGAAGATTTTATAAAACAAACTGCTGGATGAACTCAACAGATCAGGATGCATCTGTGGAAATAAATTGACAGACAAGATTTTGGCTTGAGACCCCTCGGCAGATTTTTATGCTGGCCAAAGTGTGTTCTTCAGCTGATAGCAAACACCATCTTTTGAAAGGAGTTGAAATTTCTGCAAGGCACAGCTGCTCAAGGGCTTGGCAAGTAACTGATTATCACTTACGAAAGACACAAAAAGCTGGAGTAACAGCGGGACAGGCAGCATCTCTGGAGAGAAGGAATGGGTGGCATTTCAGTCCGAGACCCTTCTTCAGACTGGTTTGAGATAAGGGAAACAAGAGATGTAGACCAAGATGTAGAGAGATAAAGAACAAAGAATAAAAGATATGCAAAAAAGTAACAATGCAATTATTCACTGTTAATTAGATAAAAACAATAAACTGGTGCAATTTGGGTGGGGGAGGGATAGAGGGAGAGAGAGAGAGAGAGAGAGAGAGGGAATGCCGGGGTTATTTGAAGTTAGATAAATGAATATTCATACCACTGGGCTGTAAACTGAGATGCTGTTCCTCCAATTTGCGTTTAGCCTCACTCTGACAATGGAGGAAACCCAGGATAGAAAGGTCTGTGTGGGAATGGAAAGAAGGATTAAAGTGTTTAGCAACCGGGAGATTAGGTAGGTTCAGGCGGACTGAGTGAAGGTGGTCAGCAAAACGATCGTCCAGTCTACGTTTGAATTCGCCGGTGGCTGTAAATCTGGGCAATAAGTACTCCTGTTTAAGTACTGTTGGGGGAGACAGCCTACCAGGGAGTAGCGACAGCGGCCGGGCCTCCTGCACAGAGACCGGCCCTGTTGCTCAGAAGGGTAGAGAAACGAAGAGGAGGGCAATAGTAATAGGGGACTCTATAATTAGGGGGTCGGATAGGCGATTCTGTGGACACAGTCAGGATGGTAGTTTGCCTCCCTGGTGCCAGGGTCGGGGATGTGTCTGAACGCATACAAGATATCCTGAAATCTGAGGGAGAGGAGCCTGAGGTCGTGGTACATATAGGTACCAATGACATAGGCAGAAAAAGAGAAGAGGTCCTGAAAGGAGAATTTAGGGAGTTGGGAGGAGAGTTAAGGAGAAGGACCATAAAAGTAACAATCTCAGGATTACTGCCTGTGCCACGCGACAGTGAGAGTAGGAATGAAATGAGGTGGAGGATAAATGTGTGGCTGAGGGACTGGTGCAGTGGGCAGAGATTCAAGTTTCTGGATCATTGGGACCTCTTTTCGGGAAGGTGTGACCTGTACAGAAAGGACGGGTTGCACTTGAACCCGAGGGGGACAAATATCCTGGCGAGGAGATTTGCAAAGGCTACTGGGGAGACTTTAAACTAGAACGGTTGGGGGGAGGGACTCAAATAGAGAAAGCTAGTAGACAATGTGGGAGGCAGGAGGCAGAGAAGGGAAGCACTCGGACCCAAAATGTAGGGGAGAAAGAAGAAAAAGATAATAAACAGAGAATAAGAGGTGGGGGGTTTCTTAAATGTGTGTATTTTAATGCTAGGAGCATTGTAAGAAAGCTGGATGAGCTTAGAGCCTGGATTGACACCTGGAAGTATGATGTTATGGCGATCAGTGAAACATGGTTGCAAGAGGGCTGTGATTGGAAACTAAATATTCCAGGATTTTGTTGCTTCAGGTGTGATAGAATTGGAGGGGCATATTGTCTAGTTTAGTAATGTTTTTGGTTCTTAGGTGGTGTTATGTGTGTGTGGGGGGGGGGGTGAAACAGGCCTTTCTGTCTCTCCCTTCGGGGGAATGCAACTTTTTTGTCGTATCCCCCTTCTCTTCCCCCGTCTGCGCTGAGGCCTAATGGCGGAGCTGGCGGCCTCCGACCTCGAGGGTCCGGAGGTAGAGCCAGCCAGGACTCACCAACGCGAGGCTGGCCGTCTTCGAGCTGTGGAAACGTCCGGGCAGCGGCACGACTCGGCGCTCCGGTGAGGGCGGACGGCGCGGGGCTGAGACACTCCCGTGCGGGCGGCACGGCTACCGGCTGGAAGGCGCTCCCGCGTGAGCGGCCTGGGTCCCGGCTGGAAGGCGCTCCCGTGGGGGCAGCCCGATGCGGGGCTGAGGCGCTGCCGTGTGTGTGGCCTGGCTACCGGCTGGAAGGCGCTCCGGTGAGGGCGGACCGGCTCCCGGCTGGAAGGTGCTCCCGTGGGGGCAGCCGGTGCGGGGCTGAGATTCTGCCGTGTGGGCGGCCCGGTGCGGGGCGGAGACGGTGCTCCGGCGGCTGAGGCGGCGTTCTGGCGGCGGCGACCTGGATCTGGGGCTCGGCCGCGGGCCAGTGGATGATAATGTCGGGAGCTCGCAGGTCACAGGCTGGTGCCTGTTTTCCGGAGCTCCCGTTGCAACAGCTGCGTCCGCTGGACTGGAGGGCGGCAGCTTCGACCACCCCCGGACCGCGGAGCTTGAACCGCGGGACTGATACCATCGACCGGTGGGGTATCGCCTCGGCGCAGAGGGAGAAGAGGAGGGAAGAGACAGTAACTCTAAGACTTTTGCCTCCATCACAGTGAGGAGGTGTTTGGTGAACTCACTGTGGTGGATGTTAATTTGTGTTTATTGTGTGTTGTTATTATTACATGTATGGCTGCAGGCAACAGCATTTTGTTCAGACCAAAAGGTCTGAATGACAATAAAGGACATCTAATCTAATCTAATCTAAGAGGTGGGGGTGTTGCATTGCTTGTCAGGGAAGATATTACAGCAGTGCTTTGGCAGGATAGATTATAAGGCTCGTCTAGGGAGGCTATTTGGGTGGAACTGAGAAATGGGAAAGGTGTAGCAACACTTATAGGGGTGTATTATAGACCGCCAAATGGGGAGCGAGAATAGGAAGAGCAAATATTTAAGGAAATAGCAGATATTAGTAGTAAGCACAAAGTAGTGATTGTGGGAGATTTCAATTTTCCACACATAGACAGGGAAACACATTCTGTAAAAGGGCTGGATGGTTTGGAGTTTGTAAAATGTGTGCAGGATAGTTTTTTGCAGCAATACATAGAGGTACCTACTAGAGAAGGGGCAGTGCTGGACCTCCTCTTAGGTAATGAGACAGGTCAGGTGGCGGAGGTATGCATTGGGGAGCACTTCGGGTCCAGTGATCACAATACCATTAGTTTGAATATAATTATGGAGAGGGTCAGAACTGGACCTAGCGTTTAAATTTTTGATTGGAGAAAGGCTCATTTTGAGTAGCTGCGAAAGGATTTAAAAGGAGTGAATTGGGACGTTTTGTTTTATGGGATGGATTCTTCGGTATTCACCAAGGAGAAGAATTATGAATTATGTGAGGGAAGGGAAACAAGTAGGGTAGCAATGGAAACTATGAGATTCATAGAAGAGGAAGTACGGACACTTTAGAAAAATATGAAAATGGATAAGTCTCCAGGTCCTGACAGGATATTCTCTTGGACATGGAGGGAAGTTAGTGTAGAAATAGCAGGGGCTATGACAAAAATATTTCAAATGCCATTAGAAACTGGAATAGTGCCGGAGGATTTGCGTCCTGCACATGTTGTTCCATTGTTTAAAAAGGGTTCTAAGAGTAAACCTAGCAATTATAGACCTGTTAGTTTGACGTCAGTGGTGGGCAAATTAATGGAAAGGATACTTAGAGATAGTATATATAAGCATCTGGATAAACAGGGTCTGATTAGGAACAGTCAACATGGATTTGTGCCTGGAAGGTCATGTTTGACTAATCTTCATGAATTTTTCGAAGAGGTTACTAGGGAAATTGATGACGGTAAAGCAGTGGATGTTGTCTATATGGACTTCAGTAAGGCCTTTGACAAGGTTCCTCATGGAAGGTTGATTAAGAAGGTTCAATTGTTGGGTATTAATGGTGGAGTAGCAAGATGGATTCAACAGTGGCTGAATGGGAGATGCCAGAGAGTAATGGTGGATGGCTGTTTGTCAGGTTGGAGGCCGGTGACTAGTGGGGTGCCTCAGGGGTCTGTGTTGGGTCCACTGTTGTTTGTAATGTACATCAATGATCTGGATGGTGGAGTGGAAAATTGGATTAGTAAGTATGCAGATGATAGGTGGTGTTGTGGATAATGAAGTAGATTTCACAGTCTACAGAGAGATTTAGGGCATTTGGAAGAGTGGGCTGAAAGATTGCAGATGGAGTTTAATGCTGATAAGTGTGAGGTGCTACATCTTGGCAGGACAAATAAAAATAGGACTTACGTGGTAAATGGTAGCGAATTGAGGAATGCAGTTGAACAGAGGGATCGAGGAATAACTGTGCATAGTTCCCTGAAGGTGGAATCTCATGTAGATAGGGTGGTAAAGAAAGCTTTTGGTGTGCTGGCCTTTATAAATCAGAGCATTGAGTATAGATGTTGGGATGTAATGTTAAAATTGTACAAGGCATTGGTGAGACTAATTCTGGAGTATGGTGTATAATTTTGGTCGCCTAATTATAGGAAGGATGTCAACAAAATAGAGAGAGTACAGAGGAGATTTACTAGAATGTTGCCTGGGTTTCAGCAACTAAGTTACATAGAAAGGTTGAACAAGTTAGCTTTTTATTCTTTGGAGTGCAGAAGGTTAATGGGGGACTTGATAGAGGTCTTTATAACATAGAAACATAGAAACATGGAAATTAGGTGCAGGAGTAGGCCATTCGGCCCTTCGAGCCCGCACCGCCATTCAATATGATCATGGCTGATCATCCAACTCAGTATCCCGTACCTGCCTTCTCTCCATACCCTCTGATCCCCTTAGCCACAAGGGCCACATCTATCTCCCTCTTAAATATAGCCAATGAACTGGCCGCAACTACCCTCTGTGGCAGAGAGTTCCAGAGATTCACCACTCTCTGTGTGAAAAAAGTTTTTCTCATCTCTGTTTTAAAGGATTTCCCCCTTATCCTTAAGCTGTGACCCCTTGTCCTGGACATCCCCAACATCGGGAACAATCTTCCTGCATCTAGCCTGTCGAACCCCTTAAGAATTTTGTAAGTTTCTATAAGATCCCCTCTCAATCTCCTAAATTCTAGAGAGTATAAACCAAGTCTATCCAGTCTTTCTTCATAAGACAGTCCTGACATCCAGTCTGGTGCACCTTCTCTGCACTCCCTCTATGGCAATAATGTCCTTCCTCAGATTTGGAGACCAAAACTGTACGCAATACTCCAGGTGTGGTCTCACCAAGACCCTGTACAACGGCAGTAGAACCTCCCTGCTCCTATACTCAAATCCTTTTGCTATGAAAGCTAACATACCATTCGCTTTCTTCACTGCCTGCTGCACCTGCATGCCTACTTTCAATGACTGGTGTACCATGACACCCAGGTCTCGCTGCATCTCCCCTTTTCCTAATCGGCCACCATTTAGATAATAGTCTGCTTACCTGTTATAAAGATGAGAGGCATAGACAGAGTTGGTGTGGATAAGCTTTTCCCATTGAGTGTAGGAAAGATTCAAACAAGAGGACATGACTTGAGAATTAAGGGACAGAAGTTTAGGGGTAACATTAGGGAGAACTTCTTTACTCAGTGTGTGGAATGAGCTTCCAGTGGAAGTGGTAGAGGCAGGTTCGATTTTATCATTTAAAAATAAATTGGATAGGTATATGGACGGGAAAGGAATGGAGGGTTATGGTCTGAGTGCAGGTAGATGGGACTAGAGGGGAAAAAAAAGTGTTCGGGTCGGACTTGAAGGGCCGAGATGGCCTGTTTCCCTGCTGTAATTGTTATATGGTTATATGGTATAAGAGTCCACTTCTTGAATAACGGATACAGTAGATGAGGTTGGAGGAGGTGCAAGTGAACCTCTGCCTAACCTGAAAGGACTGTTGGCATCCCTAGACAGTCGAACCAGGGGGTTTAGGGACAGATGTTGCATCTTCTGTGGTTGCAGGGGAAGGTACCTGGGGAGGGGGTGGTTTGGGCGAGGTTTGAGTTAACCAGGGAGTTGCAGAGGAAACGGTCTCTGCGGAAGGCAGAAAGGGGTGGAGATGGGAAGATGTGACTAGTGTTGGGATCCCGTTGGAGGTGGCAAAAATTTTGATGGGGTGAAAATAGTTCTCGGCATTCATTAAAATTGCTATATGGATTTTGATGGATAACGCATGTCCGCACCTTAAAGAGAACGGTAACTGCCACTTTGATGCAATTATAATTTTATGCTCAATTTTAGCTAGATATATGAAGAAGACCTGAAATATATTTAAAGAATTGCTCACAATATTAACAACTTTCTTCACCAATGTTCTCTGGACTTCATCTAAAATTATTAATTACTATGCTATTCAACTTTATTGGAATTATCAAGAGGAAGTCGGGACTTTGTCAGAGATATTAAATTAATGGTTTAAAAAAAACTCCAAACTTATAAGTAGACTACTCAACCCGACACACATTCAAGTCATACCTTACTCTTGGAACAATAAAAACAGGTTGAATGGCATGATGTCAGAATAATGAGACCTCTTTCCTCCTAACAAGGTAGGTTACATTTGCTTAGTGTTCCATACATAGTACAGCATATTTCGCAATGCAGCATTCTTCCAGTGTTGATTTTATAAATATGAATTATGTAATGGCAACATCTTTAACAGCATTGACATTGACATTGACCCAAGTCCATAACTCCATGAAAGCGGCAACACAAGTAAATACATTGGCAAGGCATTGAGTATAATAGTCAGGATTCAGATTTGTAGGACTTTGAACAGGCCAAATATGGTTTATTGCATGCAGTTCAGGTCACCCCAATACAGAAAGGAAATGGAGACTTTGAAAATGGTGCAGAGGAGGTTTAGCAGAATAATAATTCGATTAGGAGGTATTGGTTACATGGACAGGTTGGACAGACTTGGATTGTTTGCCCTGGAATGCTGGAGGTTGAGGTGAGACATGATAGATGTATATAAAATGATGACAGACATAGATAAGGTAGACAATCCAAACCTTTCTCCAAGATGGAAATATCAAATACTAGAGGGCATAGTTTAAGGTGAGAGGGGCAAAACCCATACAAGATGCGTGGGTCATGTTTTATACACAGAGGATAGTGAATGCCTGAAACTCGCTGTCAGGACTGGGTGGAGACAGGTATGAAATGTGGCATTTAAGAGACTTTTGGATTGGCACTTGGATATGCAGGGAATGGAGGGATATGGATTGTGTGCAGGGAGTTATGAGTTAGTCTTGGCATTACATTCAGCACCGACATTTTGGACAAAAGGTACTGTAGGTTTATTCAAAGTAGGTCATAGTATGTTGGCATGTTATTCATAGGTAATCTAAGGCAATCAAAGATAATCAAAGGTAGTTGAAGGTCATCAAAGGTAGTGGAAGGTAGTTTTAGATAGTGTTAGAATAGTCGAAGGTAGTCAAAGGTGGTCATCTTCAGTCTCCACTATTCGGTGTCCAATTTTACCGAAGCTAGTCGAAGCTAGTCTTCAACATAGTCGAAGGAGGTTGAAGGAGATCGAAGGAGGTCTTCTGCATAGTCAAAGGAGGTCTTCTACATATTCGTAGGAGGTTCTCTGCATAGCCGAAGGAGGTCGTAAGAGGTGTTCTACTTCGGCGATACAACAAGACCTTGACACTTATTTAAACTCTCCTAAACTCTCCTAAACTCGCAAATTTGGTCCCCGCAGCGGGACAGGCCCTTTATACTTGAGCGGTCCTATCTTTCACCAAGTTGGCCTTTCGTTTTTAATGTGGTCGGCAGCTTCGACCACCACGGGGCGCGGTGATTGAGCCGCGGGACAGTTTTTAACATCGCCCGATGGGGGATCGCCTCAGCGCAGAGGGAGAAGAGGAGGGAAGAGACTGCAGACCTAAAGACTTTTGCCTCCATCACAGTGAGGAGATGCTGGGTGGACTCACTGTGGTGGATGTTAATATGTGTTTATTGTTGTTTTTTATTGTATTGTATTGTATGTATGACTGCTGCAATTTCGTTCAGACTTCGGTCTGAATGACAATAAAGGCTATCTAATCTAATCTATCTAATCTTTTTCGTTTTTTCCAGATTAGGAATTTTGTGAAGAAGATATTCCCCCATTTCCCAAATCGTCCCCCTGAAACCCTGACCGATTCCATCCTAGCTCTAGATACCAACCGGAAGAAATGCATCTCTTTTTTGTACAACTTGTTAGGGTCGGTTATATTGAAACCTTATACCTCATTAAAAGCTGCGTGGGAGGGCGAGCTGAATACGAAATTAACAGACCAGCAATGGGACTCTGCCTTGGATTTGATCCATTCTTCCTCCATATGTGCCCGTCATGGCCTAATCCAATGCAAAGTCCTTAACAAAGTCCACTACACAAACGCAAGATTATCCAGAATATACCCTGCTGTTAAAGACACCTGCAACAGATGCAATCAATCCGCTGCCAACCATAGTCATATGTTTTGGTCTTGCCCTAAGCTAGCAACCTTTTGGAGGAGTGCTTTCGACGTGCTAAGCAGAGCCTATGGCCAGACTATTCCTCCAAACCCACTGTCAGCTATTTTTGGTATTCCCCCCAACACCAACCTCTCTGTTGCGTAGAAGCGGGTCCTGGCTTTTACAACCCTGTTAGCCCGGAAACTGATTTTGCTTAACTGGAGACTCACCTGTCCCCCGACACACGCCCGCTGGATCAAGGAGGTGCTCTACAACTTAAAGCTTGAAAAACTTAGGTTCTCTCTCAAAGGCTCTACCAAGACATTCCTAGATACATGGAAACCTTTCCTGGAACTTGTTAACTCTCTTAACTTGTTTCCTGACTCGGAAGAGGACTGAGTGCCCTCTATCACAGCTCTGTCTTATTGCAGCTGTTATCCCCTCAACCCCTCCCCTCCCCCTCCCTCCCCACAATTATTTTTAATTTTTTTAATTTATTTTTTATTTTTTATTTTTATTTTTTTCTTTCTTTATTTTATTTTTTTAAATCGTATTTGTGTCGATGTGTACGCATGTGAGTGTTGTTTGTCCCCGGGTGGCGAGGGTGGGTAAGGGTAAGGGGTTTGAGGGTTGTTTACATACTGTTGTACAATTATGTCTTGATTATCACTGTCTGTTATCATTGTATGTATGCAAATTGCTGTTAAATTCAAAATTCAAATAAAAAGATTTAAACTATAAGAGGATGAATAAAAAAATTAGATGAATGGAACTGGACAGATGATGGTTGGCATAGCGTCAGTGGTTCAAATAGCCTGTTTCCATTCTGTATATATATCTCTGACTCATTGACTGAGTGTACATAATTACAGCCATGCACTGAAGGCTCAATGTACATCTGAGCTCACAATAAGGATGATTGTATAGTAAATTGTCAAATTACTCACAGAAATATTCATTTGAAGAAAGAAGGAAAGAGAAATTACAGAAGGTTCTTCCAAGGCACTTTTACTGAAAAATGCAGTGAAAAGTGGATATGACACAATCTGGGTACATTAACTCAATCTGGGTTTTATAATTTACATTCTATCATCCACCACTGCCTGGTTATAGTATTGCCACACTATGCAGATTATTTGAATTCAAACAGATAGACCATTATTTAAGGCAAGGTCTGTGTTATTGCCCAATCTTTAATTATCTTTCAGGTGGTGATGAGCAATCTGCCACAATTTGGTAGCCCATGTTGGAAGAAAATTAAAAATCAACCAGGTTGCAATGGTCCGGAGGCATGCTTAGGCAGAATGGAAAATGTGAGTGGAAAATGTTGCGATTTAAAGTGCATCAGTGAATCAGATAACATTTTACTTCCAAAATTCTCATATTTACTGCTGGTTTTACCATTATTGTTTGATCTTTTAAAAAAAAAATCCCCAATCTTATTGTTGGATAATGAACTCATATTTCTAGCAAGGACTTCAGTTTCACAGATGTTATGCTACCGTTGTCAGTTTAAGTCAATAACCACTGACCCAAAGATGAGAGATGAGAGTGCAGGCACTCAAGCAGACTCTTCCTATATTTAAGGTCATAACATTTCCAATATACTACCCTCTTGGGAGAATACATTTGTAAAACTGACTTTCAAATGAGGGGAAAATTATCTCACAGTCCCAAATTCCTTATGTTCAATGACTTATTAATTATATAATGTAGCATACTGTTTATGTGTGCAATGCAATTGCATTTCAATGAAAATATAAATGGTAATTGAAATTCATAGATTTATTGCAAGTTCCATAATGTCTTCTGATTTTCCTGCTGGATCCACTGTTGGTAGAATGCTAGAATAATGTGCTCACAATGATAGAACCAAACATGCATGTAACGTATGGAGCTCTTTTGTGATTGTTCTTGATGTTTCTGTTAATCAGTGATCAGGAACCCAATTATAAACTAAATCCAGATATGTCTGGAATATTTTCTCCCAATCACCAGTTAACACTGCTTTCTGATTTACAGTGGCCACCAAAAAGCAATATTTTGCCTTTATAAATTCTCATCCTTGTTTTCAAAACTCTTCATTGCCTGAGCTCTATCCTTTCATGTAATCACCTTCTGCACTAGAAACTTCCAAGTTTTTTTGTTCCTCTAATTCTGTCTTTTTTTTTTGCTATTTTCCCCTGAATATAGTCCCTCCAAATAACCCCTTCCTTTATACGCAAACATTAAGGACCGAAGCCCTGCAATTTTCTCTATATTTCGTTCTAGCTCTATAGCTCTTTTTCCTAATTCAAGATGGCCTTAAAAACCCCACTGCACTATCTGCTCCATTATATTCCTACCTGTCTTAGTGCTGTCTCACTTTATTTAATATTGCTGTGAAACAGCTTGGAACATTTTGTTTTATTTAAGTTATGTTGGAAATACAAATTGTATTACTTTTACTTTCAACTCGAACCATGTCACTTAATTTCAGTTGTGAAATCATTGAAGAGGCTGCCAAAAATATTAGAACAATAAGTATTTCTGATATACATCGACAGGGGCTTGCACATGGCAAATAACATTCATGCCACATAAAATAGACTGTAAAGATAAGGTCCAGCCATATTGTTGTCCCCCTCCCCCCCCCCAATTTCAACACACTGACTTATCAGACATTCAACTGGACTGAATATATAATTACATTGAGAAGCTGGGTACCTTGCAGCAAGTGACTCATCTTCTGAAATCCAAAAGCTTTTCTACCATCTACTACATACGTCTGGCTGTATGAAATACTTCCCATTTGTCTAAGTGAGTGGAACCTTCAAGAAATTGACAACATCCAGGGCAAAGCAGCCCTGATTAATTAATACCCATCCACTACTCTAAACATTCATTCCCTCCATCAGTGGCACATAATTGGTTTGTTGTGCACCATTTACAAAAAAGTACAGCAATTACTCGGGCATGCTATCCTAACAAAACCCATGCCTATGCAATCATGGAAGCAAGGGCAAGAGGTGGATGTGAACACCATAGATTCTCTTGGAATAACATGCCATTCTGACTTGGAAATGCATGACTAACACTTCATTGTCTCTGAGTTAAAATTCTACAGAACTAGCAACAAGGGCACTGCAGCACTTCAAGAAGGGGTTCACTACCTTTTCAAGGACAAATAGGGATGGGCAATAAATATTCTCCTTGCTGGAGGTGCTCAGATCCTGAGAAATTAATAAAAAATAAATTACATGTATGCTTTCAAAAATGCTTGAAGTTCATACTTTTATTAATTTACTTTAATATCGTTATAAGCACAATATTCAGCTGTCATATTTTTCCTCCAAGCAAAAACCCCCCGATATTTATCATTAAAGTGATCTCAGTATCTATCTATCATATCTATATTTTTACTAAAACTCTCATCTTGACCACTTCTTAAATAAATTTTCGCAAAAACACTACCCTATATCGCTATGATTTTTCGCCATCTTACTCACCATTCTAATCCGCTCCAAGCGTCTCAGGTTTTGTTCCGATCGGTGAAATAATAGAACAGTTATGAATGTTTAAAAAATCATGAGATCAGCAGATTGGTCTTCTCGCCTATCTGTCACCATGAAGGTAACGCCCCTTCTGGGGGCCAGGAGAATAAAGCCCCGGAGGCTGGTCATGAGTCAGTCAGCCCGGAAGCCGTGAGCGAGGGTTGGGTCCAGAACTGTGAGTCTACGCCGTGCTGACTGAACTGTGCGTCTGCACCATGAGTGAGTGAACTATGAGTCTATGCTGTGCTGAGTGACTGAACTGTGAGTCTACGCCATGCTGAGTGACTGAACTGTGAGTCTACGCCATGCTGAGTGACTGAACTGTGAGTCTACGCCATGCTGAGTGACTGAACTGTGAGTCTACGCCATGCTGAGTGACTGAACTGTGAGTCTACGCCATGCTGAGTGACTGAACTGTGAGTCTACGCAATTCTGAGTCCAGAGGTCGTGCTCATTTCGGAAGCCGTGCTCATTCCGGAAGTTCCGCGCAGTCAAGAGTTCACGCTCATTCCGGAAGTCTCGCTCAGTGCAGAGGTCCCGCTCAGTCCAGAAGTCGGATGTGACTAGATTCAAGAGATATATGTATCTCCCATATATATGTTCCGGATGTGTGAGTCAGATGGAGGGGGGGTGTGTGGGGGTGTGTGGGGGTGTGTGGGTGTGGGTGTGTGTGTGTGTGTGTGTGTGTGTGTGTGTGTGTGTGTGTGTGTGTGTGTGTGTATGTATGTGTGGGGGTGTGTGGGTGTGTGTGTGTGTGTGTGTGTGTGGGGGGGGGGTGTGTGTGTGTGTGGGGGGTGTGTGTGTGTGGGGGGTGTGTGTGTGTGTGTGTGTGTGTGTGTGTGTGTGTGTGTGTGTGTGTGTGTGTGTGTGTGTGTGTGTGTGTGTGTGCGTGCGTGCGTGCGTGCGTGCGTGCGTGCGTGCGTGCGTGCGTGCGTGCGTGCGTGCGTGCGTGTGTGTGTGTGTGTGATCGAGGGTGTGAGTGTGTATGGGGTGGAGGGTGTGTGTGTGTGGGTGTGAGTGTGTGTGATGGAGGGTGTATGTGTGATGGAGGGTGTGTGTGTGAGATGGAGGGTGTGTGTTTGAGAGAGATGGAGGGCGTGTGTGTGTGAGATGGAGGGTGTTTGTGTGTGTGTGAGATTGAGGGTGTGTGTATGTGAGATGGAGGGGGTGTGTGTGTGTGAGAGATGGAGTGTGTGTGTGTGATGGATGGTGTGTGTGTGTGAGAGAGATGGAGGGTGTGTGTGTATGAGATGGAGGGTGTGTGTGTGTGAGAGATTGAGGGTGTGTGTGAGAGGGAGGGTGTGTGTGTGTGATGGAGGGTGTGTATGTGTGCGAAGGAGGGTGTGTGTGTGAGAGCGAGATGGAGGGTGTGTGTGTATGAGATGGGTGTGTGTGTGTGATGGAGGGTGTGTGTGTGTGTGTGCGGCAGAGGTAGGCATTGGCAGCGGTAGGGGTAGGCATTGGCAGTGGTAGGCCATGGCAGCAGTAGCGCACAGCCCTCGACAGGCCCCGCCTGAAGCCGTCCCCCTCCCCCGGCTGCAGGACGCTCCCACCCTCCCCCACCGGCCCTGACAGTACCCGACTGAAGCCGTGCCCCTCCCCAGGCTGCAGGATGCTCCCCACACCAGCCCCCAACAGCCCCCACCTGAAGCCGACCTCCTCCCCCGGAAGCAGAATGCAACAAGAGACACAACAGGAAAGAATTGAACTGAATAAATGTCATCTTTAACATTTGAATTGTTGTTATATTATAAGAGTTATTTACATTTTAAGCTTTAATAAATAACTTTTCTACTTGCCGTGTCCATCAGTTGTGCCTGCACAGTAATGCCTGTGTGTTCTACATCACAATGGGAACCTAATGGGCGTGAATGGCTGCGCCACTGAAGAGCCGCAAAGAGTGGTTGGTGGGGGGGGGGGGGGGGGGGGGGTAGTTGAGAGGGGGATGGAGTGAATGCCTGGGGGGGATAGTCAAGGGGCGGAGTGGGGGGGGAAGGGAGGAGGAGGGATCAGGAGTGTCACAACGGGGACCCGTCAGCCGTGCCTGCGCAGTTGGGTGCCATGGGTGGGTGGTAGAATATTGTGTTGGGGGACCAAGCCTCCCGTGTGAGAATGGGACCCAATGGACCCATTAAGTCTAGTATATTACTAAAACACTCATCTTGTTTGTTTGGGTGCGTGTGCATGTGAGATATAACAAAACCCCACCAAAACGGTACACGATAGCGCTACAATTATTGGCCCACCTTACTCACCATTGTCCTGGGATGTAAAAAAAAACAAGTTTCATTCTGATTGATGTTAAATTTTACAAGTTATTGACATTTAAACAATAGACAATAGACAATAGGTGCAGGAGTAGGCCATTCTGTGCTTCGAGCCAGCAACGCCATTCAATGTGATCATGGCTGATCATCCACAATCAGTACCCCGTTCCTGGCTTCTCCCCATATCCCCTGACTCCGCTATATTTAAGAGCCCTATCAAGCTCTCTCTTGAAAGTATCCAGAGAACCGGCCTCCACCGCCTTCTGAGGCAGAGCATTCCACAGACTCACAACTTTCTGTGTAAAAAAGTGTTACCTCTTCTCTCTTCTAAATGCCTTACCCCTTATTCTTAAACTGTGGCCCCTGGTTCTGGATTCCCCCAACATCGGGAACATGTTTCCTGCCTCTAGCGTGTCCAAACCCTTAATAATCTTATATGTTTCAATAAGATACCCTCTCATCCTTCTAAATTCCAGGGTATACAAGCCCAGCCGCTCCATTCTCTCAGCATATGACAGTTCCGCCATGCATCTGCCCACTCACCCAACCCGTCCAAATCACCCTGCATTCTCATAGCATCCTCCTCACAGTTCACACTGCCACCCTGCTTTGTGTCACTTGCATATTTGCTAATGTTACTTTGAATCCCTTCATCTAAATCATTGATGTATATTGTAAATAGCTGCGGATCCAGCACCGAGCCTTGCCCTACCCCACTAGTTACTGCCTGCCATTCTGAAAGGAACCTGTTAATCCATACTCTTTGTTTCCTGTCTGCCAACCAATTTTCTATCCATGTCAGCACTCAACCCCCAATACCATGTGCCCTAATTTTTCCCACTAGTCCAGGTACAATACATCCACTGGCTCTCCCTTGTCCATTTTCCTAGTTACATCCTCAAAAAATTCCAGAAGATTAGTCAAGCATGATTTCCCCTTCGTAAATCCATGTTTACGTGGTCGATCTTGTTACTGGTATCCAAATGTGCCGCTATTTCATCTTTTATGATTGACTCCAGCATCTTCCCCACCACCGATGGCAGGCTAACTGGTCTATAATTCCCTGTTTTCTCTCTCCCGCATTTCTTAAAAAGCGGGATAACATTAGCTACCCTCCAATCCACAGGAACTGATCCTGAATCTATAGAACATGAAAACCAATGCATCCACGATTTCCAGAGCCACTTCTTTAAGTACCCTGGTATGCAGATCATCTGGCCCTGAGGATTTATCAGCCTTCAGCCCCATCAGTCTACCCAACACCATTTCCTGCCTAATGTGGATTTCCTTCAATTCCTCCGTCACCCCAGATCCTCTGGCCACTAGTACATCAGGAAGATTGTTTGTGTCCTCCTTAGTGAAGACGGATACAAACTACCTGTTCAACTCATCTGCCATTTCCTTGTTCCCCATAATAAATCCACCTTTTTCAGTCTTCAAGGGTCTAACTTTGGTTTTAACTAATTTTTTCCTCTTCACATACCAAACTAAGCTTTTACTATCCTCCTTTATATTCTTGGCAAGTTTACCATTGTACTTCATCTTTTCTCCCTGTATTTCCCTTTTACTGTATTTCCCTGTC
Source organism: Amblyraja radiata (assembly GCF_010909765.2). Classification (NCBI taxonomy): domain Eukaryota; kingdom Metazoa; phylum Chordata; class Chondrichthyes; order Rajiformes; family Rajidae; genus Amblyraja; species Amblyraja radiata. The sequence goes on from NC_045961.1 coordinate 61,282,978, forward strand.
TGTTGCTCTTTAAAAATTTCCCAATCCTCTTGCTTCCCGCTCATCTTTGCTATGTTGTACTTCCTCTCTTTTATTTTTATACTATCCCTGACTTCCCTTGTCAACCACGGTAGCCCCTTACTCCCCTTATAATCTTTCTTCCTCTTTGGAATGAACTGATCCTGCACCTTCTGTATTATTCCCAGAAATACCTGCCATTGTTGTTCCAGTCATCCCTGCTAGAGTATCTTTCCAGTCAATTTTGGACATGGCTCCATTGTCCCATTTGTTCAATAGTAACACAGACACCTCTGATTTACATTTAAAACTTCAAATAACTTAAAACAACACCCCCACTTGCCAGCCACGCCTACGCAGTGGGCCCGGTATCCATGCTGTGTGTCCCAGGGCGGGGAGAGACCTAGCCGGGGACCCAGGGCCTTGGCGCAAGGGCTGGGTCTGGGTCAGTGGGCTGCGGTGCTGCTGCTTCAGGCCCGGGCAGCAGGGTCCAGGGGCGGGGAGAGGCCGCACGTTGGACCCGGGGCCTGGGCGCTGGGGTTGGGGCTGGGACAGGGGGCGGCGGCATGCTGCTCCGGGGCCGCGGTGCAGGAGAGGAGCGGGACTCTCATAGGGGAGGGGAGGTGAGGAGGGTGAGTCGGGGGTTTGAGGGAGAGGACGGGGTAGGGAGGGAGAGGGAGTGGAAAGTGTGGGAGGTGAGGAGGGACAATGGAGGAGGAGGTGGGATAGAAGGAGAGATAATTTGCCCTCTAAGAGATGAAATCCATCCCTATCTCTGTTTTACATGGGTGACCACTTATCCTTAAGCTAGGGTCTCACGCAAGGGGAAACATTCTCTCAGCATCTACTTCAGTATGTCTCTTTAGAATCTTATGGTTCAATAAGATTACCTCTTATTCATCTAAACGCTAGTGACTATCACCTCAACCCACACAAACGTTCCATATAAGTCAGCCCATTAATGCCTTCTTTGAAATACCTAGATTATTTTTTTGCTGATCAACTGTGTACAAAATGGTGTGATTAAGGCACAAGGGTCAGTAACAGATTGCCTCACTGTCTCAATCCCAATCAATATTGATCAATCAATTTCATGACTACAAACTGATACCTAGCCTCAGGCAATGTTAACAATTATATAAGAATGTGTTGTCACATAATATGTTGAACGCAGATGCCACAGATATACACAATGCAACAAGAAGTTTTGCTATCACCAACTGGATTTTGTGATTCAATCAAGGCAATATGTTGTATGTTGTCCAATAATAATAATAATAATAATACATTTTATTTGCGGGCGCCTTTCAAAGTCTCAAGGACACCTTACAGAAAATTAACAAGAGAGAAAAACCATATAGTCGGAGTAAAATAAATAATAAGGACATCACCAATACACAAATTAAAGACAGAATTCGCTCCAAAGACAAAAAATCAATAACATAATGTGAAGAGAGAGCAGCGGCAGCTAAACTGCGCCAGCGTCCACTCTCCCTTCCGACAGCCATCTTGGACACAAACTAACATATTCACATTACACACACAAAAAAAATCATCCCCCCACAATGGATACCACTGTGGGGGAAGGCACAATGTCCAGTCCCCATCCCCAGTTCTCCCAAAGTCAGGCCTATTGAGGCCTCCGCTATTGCCTCTATGGAGGCCCGATGTTCCTGGCCGTTCTGGCCGGGTGCTGTTGCCCCGGCGTCGGGGCAACAGCCCCAATAATGCTACATGTATCTATTATTGCTTTCTGGCCCAGGTTAGGCTCTGGCAATAAGGTTTATTTGATCCATAGAGTTAAATAGATTCATGCATTCCATGCTTTGTGCAAAGGGAAAAAAAAGTAATGATTTATTTTTAAATAAATACACTGCAAATTTACAGTTCTGTCTTTTAATTATTTTTAAACAACAGGTCAGAAATATATTTTCATCTTGCTATTCTCCATGGCAGTTATGATAACTAAGTTCAGTCCATCTGGTTAGTGAAGGAACGTCATACCTTTTATAGTCAGGCACAGCATCAAGAAGAGAAAGATCAAAATAAAAGTCAAGAAATCCAGCACAGGTCACACTTCAGCACCCTCTGCTGGCTAATCCTAAAGTAAGCATGGTGGAAGTCCTCTGCCCTGTCTGGGATTTCAGTCAAGTATTGCTATAAACAGGAGGAATTAGGAAAAATATAATGATTAACCATTGGACACATCAAATTTTTAACTGAAGCCTTACACCACAAACCTCTGCTGTCCAGTGGTCACAGTAATGTAAAGTGTTTCACTCGCTGAAATAAATAAAAATGTCCAACCAGGATCCTGTATTCTGAAGCATCTATTTCATAAATTCATATTCATGTTCCGCACAATTTTCCACCTCTTAATGAATAATAGAAAAAATCCCATGGGATTTCTTGGTTAGAGCAATGGTTTTCAAATGAAAATCGTGATCATTAGGTGGATTGTGAAGTTAAATTATGGATTATTAAAAATGATTCCACACATGGGTTGTCCATTACACAGTAGAGACAGACAGAATTTGACTGCCTGCTAAGTAGCATCTGGGCTATTGTTTTATTAACCTTATATACAGTAGCTGTACTTTGTGATTCTAAACTGATCAGTACTTGTAAATGTCAATACATTCAGTAGTTATAATTTATATAATATTTTGATTGCTCCTTCAATTACATTTATACTTGATTATTATTAATGAGTTGCATTTGAACTATTTGGTAAAGTGGGTCACCTGAAGCAAGGTATTGGTTTATTATTGTCACGTGTACTTTGATACAGTGAAAATCTTTTTCCACACTATCCAGTAAAATCATACTACATATGACTACAATCAAGCCATATACAAGTACAACAGGTATTGCAAAGAGAAAAACAAGAGTGCAGAGTACAGTGTTGCAGCCATATTGCATTATAGTCACAAGGAAAGTGCAGATTTTTTTTTAAATAGTAAAGGCCACAATATGGTAGGTTGGGAGATCAGGACTACACACTTAGCTTATTGGAAGATCATTCAGTAGTCCAATAACAGTGGAACAGAAGCTGTTCCTAAATCTGGTGGTATTCGCTTGTAGGTTTTGTATTTCCTGCCTGATGGGAGAGAGAGGAAGAGGGAATGATCAGGATGTCAATTGTCCTTGATTATATTGGCAGTTTTCCTGAAGCAGCTGGAGGTACAGGTGGAGTCAACGCAGGGGAGTGAGGATTATGTGATAGACTAGGTTATATAGTGACAGATTTTCATATTGTTTCAAGGATTCTTTCCTTTAGTCACTATGATTGAAGACAGGAGTTCAGGAGATAATCGAAACAATGTTACGAGCTCTCCACGAGATAAATCTTCCGAACACAGTCTCTTAATTAATAGTTTATTTATTGTAGTAGTAAAAACAGTAAGATATTCATCCAAACTTCTTCTTGTATAAGTACATTTTGATCTTACTCGTGGTCAAACACGCTCATGGTCGAAAGCTATGACCTCTCCCTCTTGCTTCTTCAAACTAAACTAAAAACTACTAGCGAGTCTGCGCGAGAATCCCAGCCGCAAACACACCTCAGACTAGGTACATATCCCACCCACATAATTACAGGCAGATAACATTTAAAGGTAACTGGTTATAGCTATAACATACTGAGTTAAACTAAATGGCTACTACATACCAGCCCCTATTGTTCTGAATATATAACGAGGCAATTACTAATAGACATTTAAAGAATGAGCTATAAATGCTTAACATATATCAAAATACAAATATATAACATGCATTATATATCAGCATTCAGATTTCTTTAGCAATTCTTCCATCTTCACCTTCACCTTCCAGAAGCAAGCATAAATTGGTTATTGGTCTTATTAAAACATTATTCTTTGTCTGAGGTTGTACTGTGTGCACCAAACCCTTAACGTCAGGCATGATCTCCAGTATATAGTCCAAATCTCAAAAGACCAAAGTTTTGACAGCATGAAACTTCTTCCTCCATGTCCAATCAATTCATGGATATACGTAACAATAAAGTTAATATGTGAAAATCCTTCGAAAGAATAATAGCCTCTTCAGGCATTGCCAGTCTATTCAGATGACCACCCACTCTCAGAAGGATCTTGAATACTCCCATCGCGTAAATTTGACATTAACCTTACTTCCTTTGCTATGAAGATCACCAGATCAGGAAGCATGGCCTCTTTATTCTCATTTACCTGTGTCAGACCAGCTTTATTCCTCCATTTTTCTCTAAGTCTATAGGGCAGTTTTGGAGTGATAATTTTCATATTGCTAACAACATTCATTTCTTACATGTGGTTGAGATGTTTCATTGAGCTACAACAACTTCTAAGAAATATCGCAAACTCCTGCAATGCTTTTGCGTCTTCTGGCTTGATAGCTGTCCAAGCATAGGCCTTCTTCATGTATGCATTGGCGATCTGGTGCTCGTTACCAAACTGTTCTCGAAGCAATTTTCTTGCTGTTCGATATCCCCCACCGTCAGGAAACTTCCGACAACTTCCAACAAGCTCCTGTGGATATCCGCTTGTGTAGTACACCAGAAATTGTAAACGATCTTCATCATCGGTAGTTTTCCTCTCCTCTCCTTTCTCAAACTAGTCTATGAAAGTCGTCGCAAGGGATCACCATCGTACTTAACAATTTCCATTTGCAGTAATGTAGAAGAGATATTATGTTGAGCTAGAGACTCGTTAATTTTCAGTTGATTCCAGACCAAATCACAGACTTCTCTAAATGCCTCCTTGGACTCAGAGGAATGGTAAACAGGCCTCAGAAGAGTGCTGGCCTGGATAAGCTTTGTCACGAGCCCTATGATGAGTTGTTTGTCCCTGACTAGGCCTCAAAGTATCATAAATGATCATCGGCTAATCCTGGCTTGCTCGAGCCTGTGTATTAGGCCTCTGAAAAGCATACAGAATTGGTGGTTTGTTACAAGCCTCATCAGGTTACATCCACCATCCTCTGCAATTTCTTTGCAGATTTGGGAAAAAACATGCTACAAAGCTGTGATGCATAGGATGCTTGCTGGAATGCATTTGATGAAGTTGCTAAGATATATTGGAGTCATTCCAAACTTTCTTCGTCTTTTGAAGAAGTACAGATATTGATTTGCTTTCCTGGTGGTAACTTTATTGCTACTGGACCAGGACAAATTGTTGGCAATATTTATGCCCAGGAATTTGAAGGTCTTGACTGTATCACATGAACACCTATGATGCTGCCTAGGGTGTGTACACCACCTCGATTCCGGAATTCACTGAATAACCTCATCATTTTACTGACAGTGAGGAAGAGATTGTTGTCCTTCATGTTGTCCATCTCATCATTGTTCAAGGATCAGCCTATTGCAATAGTGTAATCTGCAAATTTGTAAATAGATTTAGAGCTGAAGTTGATCATGCAGTTGTGAGAGTATAAGGAGTATAACAAGGGCAGGGAATGCATCCTTGTGGGACACGGTGTTGTGAATTATCAAGGAGGATGTTTTGATGCCAGTGGGGTGGGGGAAGGGGGGTGCCAACTCCAGGGTCCAGGAATTTGGAGATAAGGTTGGTTGGGATTATGGAATTGAAGGCCGAGCTCTAGACAATACAATACAGAGTCAGGCAAAGGTGTCCTTGTAATGAAAATGCTCAAGATATGATTAAAGGCCAAGGAGATAGTGTGCACTGTAGACTTGTTGTGATGGTGGATGCACTGCATCCACCATCAAGATCAAGGCTGTCTGGGAGGCTGGAGTTAATGTGCGCATGACCAGCCCCTCGAAGCACTTCATAATGGTGGTTGGCAGAGCCACTGGACGGTTGTCTTTAAGGTTTGCTTCCTTGCCTTCCTTTGGCACCAGGATGATAGTGGTCTGAAAACTATTGAATTAGGAAACCCAAAGTGCCACAAGAAATTGCCATTAGTCCTCAAGATTTAAACAATTCAGAACCATAAGTTACATTTCAGATCCCTAATTAACTTTAATTTTAACCAATTGCAGCACAAGCCAGGACTGAGTGTTAGTTATTTTTTGTTTCAGGCTTATTTGCAGATAAATTAACAATCCTTAAAGAAAAGCAGTCAGCTAAATTGCAAATTTCCTACTTCGAGTGGCGTGATTAAAATTGTAAGTTGCAAGTAAAACTGAACTCAACTGGCCAATAAGGAAGTTGAACTTCAATCATCCCACTCCACACTACAAGTGTTTTTCAGGAAAGTATTCCTGGTGAATCCTGGTGTATCCAGCTTCTGAATACACCAGGATATGGATAAAAATGCCTGTAAGCAAATATTTTAAGCACATTTTTAAGGTAGAACTTTAGTTTAGAGATACACCGTGGAAACAGGCCCTTCGGCTCACCGGGACCGCGCCATCCAGCGATCCCATATATTAACACATTCCTACTGGGGACAATTTTTACATTTAGAAGCCAATTTACCTACATACCTGCACGTCTTTGGAGTGTTGGAGGAAACCAAAGTTCTTTGAGAAAACCCCACGCGGTCACGGGGAGAACGTACAAACTCTGTACAGACAGCACCCATAGTCGGGATCGAACCTGTGGCTCGGGCACTACAAGCGCTGTAAGGCAGCAACTCTACCGCCGGGTCACCGTCCTGCTCCCGTAATGAACGACAAGAGTATGACATTAACTTTTTTTTTGCTTTATTCCTTTGGTACTATTTTAGCATTAATGCTTGCATTTTGTAAACCATATGAATAAATTATTGCATGGTTGCAATACTAACAGTGCAAAACTAACTTCTCCAGAGGCATAAAACAGACTTTGAATCTAATTTTACTTCGGAGTCACGTGAGTGATTCCGTGAAGAAAACGCTCAGCACGCATGCGCGGCATTACGTCCAGCAGAGCAACAGCGGCACAGCGGGAGTCAGGCGCTCCCGCTATGGAGGTTAAAGAACGGACCATCAGGTAAGCTGACGTCGGGTTTTCTTTCACAGGGAGCCTTCTGCTGTCCCCCGCTCGACTCCACGGAGGAGCGTTCCATCTGGGGGGGGCAGCAACAGAACAGACCTGTCCCTCGCTCGACTCCACGGAGGAGCGTTCCATCTGGGGGGGGCAGCAACAAGGCGGTAGGATCACTTACCCGGCGCTCCGCTATCCAGACACCGTGCCGAGCCCAGCCCGCTAGCGCCTGAGCAGCGGGCTGGAAGTACCGCCACGGAAGAGGCGTCCAGCCGGTGGCTCCGACTTATCGGACGGGGACGTCTCTCCACCCAGGCGGGGCAGAGACAGCCGCCTGAGCCGCATGGAGCGGCTCTTGGAGCAGGAGCTCCAGCGAGGTGCACCCCAGGAGGGACTCTCTCGCAGAGGGGGGTCAGGCACTCCCTCCACAGTGCCTTGTGCACTGTCCATTGCTTCCTCCTTTCCAGAGGATAGCTTTGGTGACCAGGGCTGGGCTGGTCAAGAACAGTGGCAATGGCTGAAGATCTCGGGAGTATGCAAGGGGTGCAGGAACAGGAAGAGCTGCTAGGTGTGGTGGACAGCTACGTGGAAACCCCACGTACAGGAGGCCGTTAAAAGCCTGACGTCAGCCATCACATCGTTTCTCCTCGTTCCATGGACAAATACGGAGATGACCACAACCTTCGTAAACAAGTCATAAGACCTGCCATAAATCCTAAATTGCGGGGTTGTGCATACCCCAGCCACTGAGCCCGACCCACTGCTCTTTGGCAAAAACCTCACAATGCATGTGAAGGACATGCAAGAGGTTTTACAAAACTTTCGGCTCATGAGGGCATGGCCTGGACGAGCAAACCAAAAAACAGTAATTCCTACGCAGCAGCACCCCGTCGCGTCCATCAGTCAACGTCTACCATATCGGGCTGATGAAAGGTCGGGGTCCACATTCTATCACCGAAAGTCTTCTTTAGACCAGGGCCCAGAGCGGACTCCATGGAAAATGTGCCACCCCCCAACGTCACCGCCACGTCAGACGACGTGCAACACTCGTTGGGCCGGCAGGAAACAGAAGAATACCCATAACCATGGAGGTAGGTGGGTCTGGTTCCTACCAGTATGTAGAGTAATACTAACACATGGGAGTATATCACGAGTGATCAGTATATACTCAATGGCATTAGTGAATACAAATACAGTTCATACTAGAAAAATTGCCACCAGGTCAACATTCACCACAGAGGGTATTTTCCCCCTCTCCATTAAAGAAACAAGAGGGACAAGCTGAACTGGTGAGAATAATTACAAAGGGTATCATGGGAAAACCTGAACCCTTGCAATTCGTATCAAATATATTCACTAAACCCAAAAAAGATGGTCGATGTCGCATCATCATTGACTTAACTTCACTAAATATGTTTGTTAAGTATATACATTTCAAAATGGAACCGGTTGTTACTGCCAAACAACTAAATTCCAAAGGATACTCCATGGCAAGCATTCATCTTAAAGATGTTTACTATTTAGTACCATTCACAAGGATCATCGCAGATTTACCTGGATGGGGCAGCTATAGCAGTTTAAAGCGTTACCCAATGGGTTCACATAGCCAAGAGTGTCACCAAGACACTAAAACCAGCTCTGGCAATATTCAGAAGACAAAAACATATTGTCATGGCATATCTTGATATATCCTAAATGGTAGGCAAGACCATGAAATTGACTATGTTAGCTGTTCAGCTACCAAACAGTTATTCGAAACCCTGGGGTTGTCTTACATCCAGATAAATCTAAGTTGAAGCCATCCATTATCATGGACTACTTGGGCTTCACAATTAATTCAGTCTACGTGACTGTAACATTGCCAAGAGACAAAATAGTTGAATTGGCACAATCATGCAACAATTTAATGGTCAACAAACTACCAACTACTCGACAAGTAACAGAGTAGTTGGGAAAATGGTAGCAGCATTTCCGGCTACATAATTCGGACCTTTGTACCAAAAACGACATACAGGTCATTATGATCATTTCATGAAGTTACCCACTGAAGTAATATCAGAACTACAGTGGTGGGCAAAAAACGTTTGACATAGTTTTCAGCCTATTATCATCACTAACACTACGTCAGTTATCCAAACAGATGACAGTGCTCAAGGCTGGGGAGCAACTAACTCTATATCCAGCACAAGTAGTAGATGGACTAACCCAGAATCATCGTTACCACTTACACTTATAATTAATGGGCATTAATTATCTAGAGATGTTGGGTGACTTTTATGGTTTAAAAGCATATGCATAAATATGCATCACTTGCATGTACGGTTATAAATAGATAATACTACGGTGGTGGCCTACATTAACCATAAAATCGGTATCATGCGACAAGTTGGTCAACACAATTTGGCAATGGTGTGTCCAAAGACATATTTGGCTATCAGTAACTTACCTGCCAGGTAAGCTAAATACAGTGGCAGACACCAGGTCACGTAAATTTAATGACATCGAATGGATGTTAAAAACCCCCCAAAAATTTTTTCACAAAAGTTATCAAGCAATATGGCACGCCAGATATCGATTTATTTGCATCAAGGCTAAATCACCAGGTACCTATGTATGTCGCTTGGGAACCAGACCCTGAGGCAGCAGCGGTAGCTGCGTTCACGCTGGATTGGGGAAATTCTTCTTCTATGCATTTCCTCCCTTCTGCCTCGTCAGTCGGGGACTACGCACAATACAAATGGACTCTGCTTCAGGTATTTTGATAGTACCCGACTGGCCTACGCAGCCATGGTTCCCAATACTCCATGACACGGTTGTTGAAACTCCAATGGTATTCCCTAGTGACCCAGAGTTATTAACACCCAGTGTCGGGCACAAGCCACACGTGCCATGAAAAAATCAAACTCCTGGGTTGCAGATTCTGCACAAACCACTTCTGGGACTGGGATTATCAGAACAAACCATCGACACCATGTCAGCATCCCTCCGAACATCCACTAAAAAATAGCACTTGTCCAGCATCAAAAAATGGGAGAAGTACTGCTTGGATACAGGGACCACCTACTCAACCGCTACAGTTACCAACGTACTGGAATTCCTGGCGAACCTTCACCACGATGAAGGACTCAGCTACAGAGCTGTCAACACAGCTAGAAGTGCCCTGTCTGTCTATTTAAAACCAGCTCCAGGACAACAGGCCATGGGGTCCCACCCGCTGGTGGTCAAACTAATGAAGGGTATTTACAACTCTAACCCCCTAGACCAAGGTACACCCATATATGGGGTGTCAGTGTGGTCCTGACATACCTCAGGGGATGGCCACCAGCCAGATCCCTCAACCTGTAACCATCTATGCTCAAAACACTAATGTTGATGGCACTTGTATCTGCACAGAGGGTCCAGTCACTACACCTATTGCGACTGGACACCATGCTCACAGCTCCAGACCAGATCTCTGTCGTTATCCAGGGAATGATCAAACAGAGCAGACCAGGAACACCTAATCCAGTCGTGGAATTCCGGGTTTACCCGTCAGAAACACGGTTATGTGCCATGACCCTACTATCCTACATAGACACAACCAAAATACTCGAGGGAGATGAAAAGCCTTGTAGGTCAGTCATAAAAAACCTTATGGTCGGGTGACGAGCCATTTCGAGATGGCTCAAGCAGGTGCTAAAAGCTGCTGGGATAAAAACTAACATGTACAAATTTCATTCCACCAGGGCAGCATCCACGTCGACGGCTAAAAGAATGGGCGTGCCTATAAACCACATCCTGGCTACAGCAGGATGGTGGGGGGAAAGACCGTTCAGAAATTTTATAATAAGCCATTGGCAAAACCTGTTTTATTTGCAGGAAAGATTTTACAGACTGCAAATATTTAATTTAAGCCCAGGGGAGCAATTTAACTTCTTTGTTGTTATTGTTAAAAATTACCATTGTGTTTTTCTACAAACAGATTCATTGGTTGGTACGATAACACACTTCCTCGCTCAAAGACTTCGGCAGTGATGTAGTAATAACTGTTACACGGTTTGAAATCACAGAGCTTTGAAATCTTCACGGAATCACTCACGTGACTCCGAAGTAAAATAGTAAGATTAAACGAGAACTTACCAGTTTGAAGTTTGATCTGTATTTTATGAGGAGTTACGATGAGGGATTACGTGCCCTCCGCTCCCACCCTCAATAATATGGGTCAAATTCATAAACTGATGTCTCCTTGTCTTTACTATGTTTACTTCAATAACTGTGTCTATCTGTGATTCCACACCGCTGCTTTGAAGTATGCCGCACTTGCGTGCTGAGCGGGTTCTTCACGTAATCCCTCATCGTAACTCCTCATAAAATACAGATCAAACTTCAAACTGGTAAGCTCGTTTAATCTTACTATTTTAGCTCCATCAATCTGTCCTTTTTGGCTCAGTATTCCCTATCCATATGTCTGTAATATTATAAGCACCTTCATTTTGTTAATGGCTGTTATTGGTGTTTAAGAAAGTCATGTTGTAAATGATCTAAAGTAACTAGATATGAGTCAATTTGGATTAATAGCTCAGTTGTCCCATGACATTGTTCAATGTGTATAATCATGTGGTTAGTTTTCAACCATTGTAACAACAGAAATATATATGTTCTATATCTCTCTACATCACCGTCTATATCTCTAGTTTCCCTTTCCCCTGTCTCTCAGTCTGAAGAAGGATCTCGCCCCGTAAAGTCACCCAATGATGCTGCCTGTCCTGCTGAATTACTCCAGCATTTTGAGCCTATCTTCGATTTAAGCCAGCATCTGCAGTTCCTTCCTACACAGAAAATATTGTACAATTTATTTGCAGGAAACTAGCGGTAACTAGCGGGGTTCCACAAGGGTCGGTGCTGGGACCCCAGTTGTTCACAATTTATATAAATGATTTGGAGGAGGGAACCAAGTGTAATATATCAAAATTTGCGGACGATACAAAAATGGGAGGAAAAGTAGGGGATGAGGAGGATAGGAAGAGTCTGCAAAAGGATATAGCTAAGCTAGGTGAGTGGGCAACAACTTGGCAGATGAAATTTAATACTAATAAATGTGAAGTCATTCACTTTGGGAAAAAAAATGATAGGGCAAGTTATTTTCTAAATGAGGAGGAGCTGCGTTGTAATGCAACGCAAAGGGATCTAGGGGTATTAGTACATGAATCACTAAAAGTTAGTATGCAGGTGCAGCAAGCAATCAGGAAGGCCAATGGAGTTTTGGCCTTTATTGCTAGGGGGATTGAGTATAAAAACACGGAGGTCTTGCTGCAGCTGTACACAGTATTAGTGAGACCACATTTGGAATACTGTGTACAGTTCTGGGGTCCATACTTAAGAAAGGATGTACTAGCCCTGGAGGCAGTGCAGCGAAGGTTTACAAGATTAATTCCTGCAATGAGGGGATTGACATATGAGGAAAGGTTAAGTAGGCTGGAACTCTACTCTTTGGAGTTTAGAAGAATGAGAGGCGATCTCATTGAAACATATAAGATCATGAGGGGCCTTGATCGGGTGGATGCACCGAGGATGTTCCCAATGATCGGGGAAACTAGAACTAGGGGACATAGTTGCAGAATAAGGGGGGGCTCTTTTAAAACTGAGATGAGGAAGAACTTCTTCACCCAGAGGGTGGTTAATTTATGGAATTCACTGCCCCAGGGAGCAGTGGAAGCAGAAACTTTAAATATATTTAAGACTAAAATAGATGGTTTTTTAGCTGCCAAGGGGATAAGGGGCTACGGGGAGAGGGCAGGGATATGGACCTAGGTATGGTTAGTATAGTAAGACCTGAGTGATCTCCTGGACAAGTGTCGATCGCCTGGATTGGGGTCGGAGAGGAATTTCCCGGATTTTTTTCCCGAATTGGACCTGGGTTTTTATCCGGTTTTTTGCCTCCCCCAGGAGATCGCGAGGTTCTTGGGGTGGAGAGGGGTGATAGCGGTATAAAGGGGAGGGTAGTGTCTTGTGTTCTGTGTCTTGTGTCTACTGTTTGTGGGTAAGTGTGTCTGTTTAGTGTTCAGCCATGAGCGAATGGCGGTGCGGGCTCGACGGACCTGGTGGTCTACTCTCGCACCTACTTTCTATGTTTCTAATATCTTGGGGGCAATTTAGTTCTTCAGTCATTATCTCGTACGTGGTGCTTTAGACTCAATTAATGATAACTAAATAAATTGGAAGATACATATTGTTGTGCGACGCAACAGGTAGATCATAGTAATACTGGAACATGGAGAATAGACTGATAATTTAGCAAAAACATGGGTTCCTACAACCTGCTACATACATAGCCATGTAAGAATGGAATGACTGTCTTTCATATTCACTCTGACATAGCTTTTTTACTTACAGAATGAGTTGGAAATGTTAGCAATAATATACCTCCACTATTTATGAATAATTGTCCCTGAAGCAGTTGGAAATACCAGAAGTGCAGGAAAGCAAAAAAATAACTCTGAGCTTAAAACTGATCCCTCAAGAATTTATATTGGCTTTGATAAGTTTAGAGAATGTAATAGCGTATCTGTTTTACTTCAATAAACACAGCGTGGTTTCCGGGTCTGGTCCATCTTTCATCAACCGTTCAGCTTTTTACTTCTCCCTGCATGTCATTCAATTTTCATCCACCTGAAGACAGTCTATAGCAACCTGATAGTTGAAAGCTCAATAAAATGACCCCACACACAGATGAGGGACAGATAGTCTAATCTCTGTTAGGGACAATAGAGATGTCAAATCCTCTGCTTATGTAGCTGAGTCAATGCAATTTTCTACAGGGTGGAAGTCTATCACAAGGAGATGATGCCATTGAGTGCTTGACAGCATTCTGGGTAAATTTACAGTATACAACCAGGAGCATCATTCCTTCTTCTCTTGCCTCGATAAATATGATTCAAAGAATGTGGATGTTTTCATAGTGGTGTCTGATAAATAATGAGCTCAACTAGCTGGAATTTGAGTATTGTATCAATCTGTTCCGGATTTTTTTTTTAATTGAGAATGTATATGTGTATGGATTAATGAGGCTGCCTATTTTATCATTCTTGTTGATAGTGTTATTTAATTGAAGATATACTTAGTTTTACACAGATAAGTCCCCATTAAAATGAATTACCCTAAAGATGCTGTATAAATTGCTCAAAAATCAATTATTTTAACATATCTGAAGCAGAGTTGGCTTACATCTCACTGATAACCTGTTCATTGCAAACATAACATTAATTCATATTGTTCTTAAGCCTTAAATGGGGACTTGGAAATAATCTGCAAACATTTAGTTTAGTCACACCAGTGACACATCAAGCATGTCACAATCCTGGCTGTGAACGGTGATAATCTTGAAATTCATATCTGCTCCATTGGTTAAGGCTCTCCATTGCTGAATATTAATACACATAAGACATAAAACAAAAAAAGCAAATGATAATTAGAAGCTTGCAATTGTATGATAAAATTGTCTTTTTCATGGTAGATTTGCATAACATCAGGAAATTTGAAAATTAATTTATTCAATGCAAATGAAGAAAGCAAGGGATTTTTGTGGGGTTGTATAAATAAAGCTTTTGTTTTTTATTCTTAGACCGTACAATTTTCAATCCCTTGCCATTGTTTTTTTCCCCTCTACCATAGCTATGTTTACTTGGGTGGAAATCAAAACTAGCACTAAAATGTTTTGGAGCATGGTCACCTCCGTAGGCACAAAGAATTCTACTCCTATTCATATTTATTAGACTAATATCTGATTTGTAATCAAGCTTGTAGCAAAAATCTATGATGCCACTGTTACTCGAGAAAACAGAAAGAAAATCATCGAGAATGTATTTATGAAAGTGAAGCCCTGTTACGTGAGTATATCATCAAAGTTGCATGTTAAAGCAAGGATAACAAAATGGTCCTGGTGAGTTTAATGTGTCCTCATTAGGCCTAAACTGCAAGTATCAGGTGGATAGAATAATTCAAAAAGTTTACAATAGTATAAACTCAAATCTTTTCCACATCAAAACACTTTCATTGTGCCAGTTTTTGGAAATACAAACATTCCCATATCTAACAATTCATGGTATTGTAGTCATCAAAAAAGGAGAGAGATTGAACAATTAAAAGGGAAGTTGAGTCAATCCAATTACTATTGGTTCATTTTTGGATCATAAAAAGGTTCAGATAAGAGAAAGAAAGACTAGCGTTTGTGTTTGGAAATCTAAGCTCAAAAGCAATAGTTAATCCCTTTGGGTTTCCCACCACACTGTTATTGCATTATGCTTTTGAGCATTAACATGATCTGTCTTGAATGATATATGGTACTAAGTAGAAGCCTTGTCTTAATTATCCTGAACTGGAATAAGAAAATGCAGTTCCAGCCAGTTATTTATATCCTTAATAACCTTGATGTCTAATGCTGACCATAAATTGTATACAACATTCAAGATAGGCAAGCAATCTCCAAAACTTGGATGGTTATCCATATGGTGGTAAAACTGCTTTAATGGATCCAATAAATTGTCAATGGTCAGAAGACAAGCTTTCTCTGATTATTGGCCCTGGGTGTCTACAGTCCTAGAACCTGATATATGAATGAATAAGTTTATTGACCAAGTATTCACATACAAGGAATTTGCCTTGGTGCTCTGCTCGCAAGTGATAACATGACATACAGTGACAGATAGGAATGACACATAAAACATTAAACATTAATAATAAAACATTATTGATTAAACATGTGAATTAAATAAAGTACCAGACCAAAAGGAAGCTACAGATTTTTGGTTATTGAGTAGAGCCACTACTCGTGACTCTATTATGCACTCTATGACTATCTTTAACATTTTTCAGAAAGGACAATTAATTGTTCAGGTTTTGAGCTGAGTCCAACTTTCTAAAGAATAAACTCTTGCAGTGTGGTAGGGTGGAGAGTTGCAAGATTTAGACTCCATGACAATGATGGAACGGTGTGTTTCCAAGAAAAAAAATTATGAATAAGTTTCAGGGTTACCAACAAAAATTGAGGTGCATTTGCAGCCCTTGTACTTATTGGCAGTAGAGATCACATGCCAGAGAGAAATCTTTAAATATCCCAAGCAGCTGGATACAGTGTATTGTGACCATAATGCATTTTTACATTGTGCCAATATAACAGGAAATTAAAGGTTAAAGTGATGAATGTGATATCAATCAAATTAGATGCTTTGTCCTGACTATGGAACCTGAACTTTGCCTTGAAGATGTGTGAGAGCTCGAAAGCAGTTAGGATGTCAATTATCCACAACAATATGCATGGACTCTGACTTAGTCTTACAATAACATTGCAGAGCTACTCCAGTAATGTTTAATCTATGATACATCCACTATATTGATGTTGGGATAGTCAACAGAGTATGCTTTTAAACACCAAGGATAGATGATTAAAGTCTCTTGTTGGGGGAGATCCGTTTTTGCACTTGTGTGACACTAATATCGCTGTTCAGCAGGTGACTGAATGATATTTCTGTCTTGTTGCATGATACCATTCATTTTTCTGAGTTATGAAAATAATTTAACATTATGCAATCAATGGCATACAATTCTGCTTTAAATGGCATTCTGGAGGGAAAGTAAGTTATGAAACTGATGAAAATACCTGTACCTAGGATCAAACCTGGGTCCCTGGAACCGTGAAATTTACACAATGATGTCTTGGGATTGAGATGATCAACCTCCAATAGCAATCTTCCTCCTTTGTGAGAGTTATTTTGCCCATTAGTAGAGAATTTTCCCTTTGAGTCAAACGCTTCCATTTTACCAAGTCACCATGATGACTTATTCAATTACATGTTGCGTTGAAGTCAAGTGAAGTCGAAGTCATATTGCTTCTTGATTCCAACTTTTTGGTTTATATTTAGTTCATAGTGATAATATTGTCTGCAGACAGGAGGTCCTGATAAAACCCAAGTTTACCATCAATGGGCAGGTTATTTGAGATCAAGTGTCACTTATTAGTACTGTTGACTGCAGTCCTCATAACTGTTGATAATTTAGTGTGAAGGCCACTGAAAATAATAAAATAAAACACAATGTTGGATATCAGAAGTAAAATCAGAAAATGATGGTGTGCTGCTGAGTGTTTCCATTTTAGTTGTGTGAAGGTCACTCCTACAAAGCTGCCATAAAGAGATGTGTCTGCCACAGGAAGAGTGCAAGGATAGGGTCAACTTATCCCTCATGTTGCATCACTCATCACCTGCAACATTTTTAGTGTGGCAGTTATGTCCTTCTGGCTCAGTCAGTGGTATTGCCACCAAATCGCTCTTTGTAATGAACATTAATGTCCCTCATTCAAACTGCACATTGTGTCCCTGCAACTCTCAGTGCTTACCCCAACTACTCAATAAGGAGGACAACTGGTTCATCAACTGTGGGAGGATGGTCACTTGAAGCCAGTATACGTTTTAAATTCAGGTTTCTTACTGTCATGTGTACCAATGTGGAGTGAAAAGCTTGTTTTGCATGCTATCCAGTCAATAATACTATGTAAACAATCAAGTCAAACTCAAGTACAATAGGTAGAGCAAAGGGGAATATACAGAGTGTAGATTATTGTTCTCAGCATTGCAGCACATGAGTTCCATCGACAAAGTCCTCTGTTCACCACTGGTTAGAGGTGAATCAGACAATGCCCCAGATTTTGGAAGGTTGTTCCCCATGTTTAATTAGGCTTCATGACTTTACATATGTTGTTAAAAATCTTAGAAGGGTGGTTTAATCCAGCACTTTCAATGAATTTTACATATTATACAGTATAATTGATACATGCAATCAGATATCCGAATCAAGGTTTTCAACTGTGGACTACAATTATACCTCCACCTAAAGGGCCTGTCCCACTTGCGCGACTTTTTCGGCGACTGCCGGCACCCGTCATAGGTCGTTACAGGTCGCCGAAAATTTTCAACATGTTGAAAATCCAGCGGCGACCAGAACAATGTATGACTCTTTGGGAAACTACTCACGACCATACAGGCTTCACCCCGCGACATGTCTCCAGGGTGTCACATGTGTGGTCGTGAGTAGTCTCCTAGTCACCCAAAGAGTCGTAGCGTCATTCTGGTCGCCGCTGAATTTTCAACATGTTGAACATTTTCGGGGACCTATGACAGGTGCCGGCAGTCGTCGAAAAAGTCGCGTATGTGGGACAGGCCCTTAAGGCAGGCTTGACTGGCTTGTGGAACAGCATATATCCAGGAATTGTGCCAGCGGAGTCTGTGACAAAATCTGAAAGTTATGATTATATTAATATGACTATATTAGTTGAAAAGTGTGAGGGACTTTATTTCCTGTACCGAGTCCAGGCCCTGATTTATTTTTATGGGAGAATTTTGCAAGACTGTCTGGGCTGTAAATGCTTTTCCCATTTGTTGTCAATATTGAGTGTCAAAACACCTTTTACATAGATATAATTTATATGTATGTATGCCATGGAACATTACTTTTGATACATTGTTTTGTTCAACCATTACAGTTCATTGAGTGTTATTTGTTTCACAGAAGGATGTTGGTCAAAAGATCCAATCTTGTTACTTGCGATACTGAAACAATGTAAGCAAAACTACTGATGATACCTTGTCATTAAAGATGGAAATAGCAAGGCCAGTAATTAAGTAGGAAGTAATGATGGCATGTAAAGGATATCTTGGTGAGCTGAACAGGTTACAGATATTTCCCCATACAATTAATAGATTGGTACGTTCTTGATAGAAAATTTTATTATCACAAATAGGATATGTTAAAGTTGCTATTTATTAAAAAGAGGACGATCACTTTACCATGCGTAGGGAGAGAGGTGTATAAAATATTATTTGGTCAAATGGTGCCACCCAGTACCAGCTAGATCACTTAGCAGATGTTGTAAAAAACCTAAAAGCCCATTTTAATGAAGGCCCTTCAAAGATTTTTACATGATACATATACATGTTAGATATACACATTATGTCGGAGATATAAGAAGAAATGCTCAGTGATTATCTGATTGGCCTGAAGACATGAGTGAAGGTGTGCAGCTTTAAGTGTTGTGAGAAAAGTTAGTGTGTCCTACGATGGAAGAGAGAATACAAATGGAGCTGTGCAACATGGATGAAACTACATTTTAGGGATGCATAGGATTAATTCCATCATAGAAAAGACATTGAAAAGTGTGGACAATTTCATATAAGATGTTATTTCCAAACGTGAGTGCCATCCATGTTGGAAAGATAGTGGTAGCATATTTTTTATTCCCTGTGTTATATCCAGTGATTGCAGGATCTCCAGCTGGAAATCATTGGATCTGAAGGATCTGAAGGATGGGAAAGACTGGTGTAGGTCTGAGGGAAACTAGCTGTAAAAGGATGCTCTGCAGCCTGGGATGCTCCAGGCACACAAGGCAACCTCAGAAACTATTGGCATTGTCGCAACAGCGAATACAAGCATGGCAATGATTACCGTTAAATAAATGGCCATCATGTGGGGATGTTGGTTGATGTCAATCAATAAATGAGGGGTTAAAACACATATTCACAGTTGCTAAGTCTATTCCATTGGGAAGTTGCAACATAACTGCAGCTATTTTACAGGGAAATATTGAAGATTCTGAGCAAATTCTCATCACCAATGAAGAAGTTGAATATTCGACCAAGTGGGAACCGTTGGGTCCCTGCCACATGGGAGGCTGAATAAAAAGCTGAATTAATGGGAGGGATTGGCTCAGCCCACTGCATATTGGCTGATTGTATATCCAAAGTAATGTGAAGGTATCAATAAATCTGAAGGTGCACCCGCAGTGATATAAGCACATTTTCACTGATGTGCATTGGGGTTGACGGATAAATTGTAATTAATTTATTAGCCGAGTAGGTAAACATACAAGGAATTTGATTTATTAGCCAAGTATGTAGACATACAAGGAATTTGATTTGCCAACAGTCATACAAAAAAGCAACAAGATACATCTATCTATATACCTATAAATGTCTCATCTTGTCTGTACATCTGTATGTGCGTTGTATATTTTGTATCTTCCTCAAAATACTACACGCTAGCGCTTAAATTTTTACATATTCTGACTCACACTTTTGCGTAATCAGGTTCATTTAAGATTTGATATAATTGGTATATTGATGTTAGAAAAAATGCTGCCACTTACGGCTGTGATTTTTGGCCATCTTACTCAGAGTTCCCCTCCGCTGCGAAGGACAAGAGTTATTAGTGTTTAAAAAATGTTGAGATTCTCTCTCCTGAAGGCCAGGCCCCTTCCGGAGGAACTAAAATCCGGAAGTGTGGAGGTGCCTCAGTTCTCTGCAAGATGGGGGAGCGAGAGGTCGCAATTCTCAGTCTGAGCTGTGAATAACACTGAACACATGTCTACTAAACTGTGAGTGATTTTACTGACCTGTCAGTGCCCATAATGTGGTTTGAAAATGTAGTTTGAAAATGCAAAAGTGTGTTTTGGTTTGAAAGTGCTGAAGCAAGCTGTGTTGCCTTTGGTTTTGAAAGTGCTAAAGCAAGCTATGTTGCCTTTGGGTTGAAAGTGCTAAAGCAAGCTGTGTTGCCTTTGGTTTTGAAAGTACTAAAGCAAGCTGTGTGCCTTTGGTTTTGAAAGGGCTAAAGCAAGCTGTATTACCTATGGTTTTGAAATGTGCTAAAGCAAGCTGTGTTGCCTTTGGTTTTGAAAGTGCTAAAGCAAGCTGTGTTGCCTTTGGTTTTGAAATTGTTAAAGCAAGCTGTGTTGCCTTTGGTTTTGAAAGTGCTAAAGCAAGCTGTGTTGCCTTTGGTTTTGAAAGTGCTAAAGCAAGCTGCGTTGCCTTTGGTTTTGAAAGTGCTAAAGCAAGCTGCATTGCCTTTGGTTTTGAATGTGCTGAAGCAAGCTGCCTTGCCTTTGGTTTTGAAAGTGCTAAAGCAAGCTGCGTTGCCTTTGGTTTTGAAAGTGCTATCGCAAACTGCGTTGCCTATGGTTTTGAAAGTGCCTTGCCTAATTAGAGCTGCCTTGCCCAATTAGAGCTGCCTTGCATAATTAGAGCTGCCTTGCCTAATTAGAGCTGCCTTGCCTAATTAGAGCTGAGTTGCCTGATTAGAGCTGCGTTGTCTGCTTAGAGCTGCGTTGCCTAATTAGAGCTGTGATGCCTATTTAGAGCTGCCTTGCCTAATTAGAACTGCCTTGCCTAATTATGGCTGCCTTGCCTAAAGCGAGCTGCCTTGCCTTTGGTTTAGAAAGTGTTAAAGCGAGCTGCCTTGCCTTTAGTTTTGAAAGTGCTAAAGCGAGCTGCCTTGCCTTTGGTTTTGAAAGAGCTAAAGCGCGCCGCCTTGCATTTGGTTTTGAAAGTGTTAAATTAGAGCTGCCTTGCCTTTGGTTTTGAAAGTGCTAAATTAGAGCTGCCTTGCCTTTGGTTTTGAAAGTGTTAAATTAGAGCTGCCTTGCCTAAGGTTTTGAAAATGCTAAATTAGAGCTGCCTTGCCCAATTAGAGCTGCCTTGCTAAATTAGAGCTGCCTTGCCTTATTAGAGGTGCCTCCCCCTATTAGAGCTTCATTGCCTTATTAGAGCTGCCTTGCCTGATTAGAGCTGCCTTGCCTAATTAAAGGTGCCTTCTACATAATTAAAAGTCTAATCTTGACCACTTTCTGTTTGCGCTTTATATTGGTTTTAGAAAACAAACGCGACCACATACAGCTGTGATTTTTGGCCATCTTACTCAGAGTCCCCCTCCGCTCATCCGGTGCCGAGGATTTTTCCCATCGATGAAAAATAAAAGATTTATTAGTATTTTAAAAATTTGAGATTCTCTCTCCTGTCAATCATGCCGTGAAGGCCACACCCCTTCTGGTGGGAGGGGGAGGGACTATAAAACTCGGAAGTGTGGGCGTGGCTTAGTCTGTGCAAGATGGGGAAGGGAGAGGTCACGACTCGCTGTCTTTAGTGGGCTTGCACCCTGCTTGAAATGGTATGAAACTGCACTTGAATTTGGTGCCTTGCACCCGGCTTGAAATGGAATTTCAAGGAATAGCCGTGAGTCAACTGCGAGCCCACCAGCCGTGAGTGAGTGAGCTGCCAGCACAACAGGCTTGAGTGACTGAGGCGCCAGCCCAAGAATCCATTCAGCCCATAATGTCCATACTATCCCTCTGGAAACCAGTCCCTTTAGCGCACAACACCCATACTAGCGCTCCAGAAAGCCCCTCCACTGGCCATCAATATTGGAATTGTTGGAGAGGTGGAGTATTGCATTGGGGGACCAGCCCTCCCGTGTGATGCTGGGACCCAACAAGGTATATTACTAAAACTCTCATCTTGCTTGTTTGTTTGTTTGCAGGTTTTCCTTGTACCACTATTTTTGCAAAAACAGTACTTGGTAGTGCTAGAAATGTTGCCCCACCTACTCACCATTTTCCAGTGTTGTAAATGAAACAAGTTTTGTTCAGATTGATGGTATATTTTAAATGTAAAAAAAAAAAAGTTAAAACAGCACCCCCCCACCCACGCATGCGAAGTTGCGGGTAAGTTTCCATGCACGTCTTTACTGGAGTCTCTAATGGCACCCAATGGGTCCTCAGCCATGCCTGCACAATTGGGGCCTTTCCAAACTTCACAGCGCCATCTTCTTTTCCCTCTCAAAATGGGTCCACGGGTAAGTTTATTTCCAGTTTACTTTCTGCCACGCCGAGCCCTAGGCTGGGGTTCCCTGCCTCAAGCCCTCCCCCATCCAATGCTCCAGGATACTCCCCCCCCCCCCCGACAGTCCCGCCTGAAACCCTCCTGTGGCTCCAGGATGCTCGCCCCCCGACAGCCCCGCCTGAAGCCCCCCCCCTCCCTTGAATCTAGGATGCTCGCCCCCCGACTGACAGCCCCCCCCCGACAGACCCCACCTCAAGCCCTCGCCGGGCTCCAGGACACTCAACCCCCCCCCCCCCCGACAAACCCGCCTCAAGTACAACTTAATTGTCATCCTGGGGAGGTGAGAAGGGGGATTGAGGGAGAGGAGGGAGGTGGGAGAAAGTGAGGGAGGCGAGGAGGGAGAGTGGGGGAGGAGGGGGAATAGAGGGAGAGGAGGTGGGAGTGGCGGAGGTAGTGGGGAATAGAGGGTGAGGAGGGCAGTGGAGAAGGGATAGTGGGGTAAGGGATAGGGTAGGGGAGAGGTGGGGGATAGAGAGATAGTAGAGAGGGGAGAAGAGTTATGGAGGATGGGGAGAAGAGTTATGGAGGGAGGGAGTTACTGAGGGTAGGGGAAAGGTGAAGGAGGGAGGTGATTGAGGAGGGGAAAAGGGGAGGAGGAGAGTGGAAAGAGGATGAAGAGGAGGGGACGGGAGTGCTGGGAGATGAGGGTAGTTGGGGGGCTACACGTGAGTGGTGGAATATTGCGTTTTGGGGAACGGGTTGCAATGGGGGGATTGGTGAGTTGTGGAATATTGCGTTGGAAAATGGGTTGCATTGGGGGACCAAGCCTCCCATGTGACTTGGGCCCAATGAATCCCACTTTGTCTAGTATCCACATAAAAATGAAACTTAGACTTAAACAGTCAACACAATGGTGTGTGAGAATCCGCAGGGCACACAGTATAAGCGGAGACCCACAGCCATCAGTTCAATGTTCAGGCCACACACATGCTCCTTCACCGTGATGTGACCAGAATTGTACCGACCGCTGTCACGGTCTCTGCAGTCCCTCTCTGCCCGAACAGTCAGAAAGCCATCCACACTCGCACTAGACTTCGGGATGTCTTCATGGAGCCACGTCCCCGCAAAACACTGAAATCACTGCACTCACGGCACTCCCTCTGAGTCCTCACCATTCCTCACTGTGATGGAAGGCAAAGGAGAGGTGATTACATTGATTATAATATTTACTGTGTATGGCCATCAAAGTCTGGTTAAAGGTCATCAACGGGAAAAACTCCAGTCGTTCTAATATGGCTGAAAATTTAAAAACAAACTGGACTTTTCAACTGTTACAGTGCCAATATCTCAGACAGAGCTTAGTGGTAGGTTTAGTGGCATAAAAGACTGCAGATTCTGGAGTCTGGAGCAAGAATAATAGAACTGTTCCAGGAACTTAGTGGGTCAGGATACTCCAGCAGCTCTCTTTTTAATGCTAAGTCTCTAGGTTTTGACACAAAAAATATTGTAATTCATTAGCTGTAAAATATGTTGAGATATACAAGAGTCAAGAAAGTTATAATTGTAAGAATTTGATTGAATTACAGCAGCAAAAAAGCAATTTTTTAACAGTCACATACTCAAGGAAAAAACTGCACCTCTTAGCCTGGTATTTACTCAGTAAATAGAATATAATGATCTGTTCCACCTTTCCTGCTTAGCCCTAGGATCTACCACTTCAAACAAGGGTGTTAGTTCTCATCTCACTTTAATTCTTGCACCATTAACTCCTGGGCTGTTGTTATAAACAAGCATTATCCCCTTGTGCCATTTATTTCCATCATTTCCAACATGCCTCTGAGGACAATGTTAAGTAATTTTACATGCCTGGGATGAAATGCGTTCACACTGCAATCAACTGCAGCAGCTGTTCCATCTCGTGCGACAGAAATCCAGAGCCTCGAATCCTACAACACTTCCATTATTGTGAGAGGAAGACTGAATCATAATCCAATGATCTTCCCTTAACCACTTTGCCATATCCAATGCACCTACATTCCGTGGGGTATTCATACGCATTTGTGTGCATCATTTCAAGGGGAATTTTTTTTAAAAAATTCCATATCCAATCATGTGAAGCAGTCATGCTTTTTGCAAGAATTATTCAAACTTACCCCAAAATTGGAGAGGTCACAAAAGCTGCTCTAATGCTACTTGAAACTGGATTTCATATCTCATTGATTAATGCATTAGCACATAGTGAAACTTGCATTGTTTACATTATGCATTGAAAGTATTACAGTTCATCAGAGAAGGAATTGTGAGAAGGGTGATACAAAAAGGTTGACAAATTTTCTTTGAAAATTATAATGAAAATGTAAAATACCAGACTGCTTATGTGCTAAAATTAAATACTGAGTGTACCTTGTAAATTAATTATTCCACATAATAATTTTAAACCAATTTTGTTCCCTTTCCAATGACACTGCATAAAGAGTTGATCATTACCACTAAATTACTTGGTTACAAAATATATAATTACATAGAATTGTTCTGAACATACAGCAGAAACAGTCCTTTCAGTTCAAACAATCCTATAAGGCATTTATGCCACTGAACTTCCTCCCATCTTTGCTTATCTGATTTTATCAACGTGACCCTCCAAGCTCTTCTCTCTAGTATCATATTTGTCTCTTATATGCAACTGATATATTCACCTCAAACGTTTACGCATTTAAAAAAAAAAAAAATTCTGATTTTGTTTCACTGGTCACTAATATTGCACTTTGCAAATGGAAACAACCCTTTCTAAGCCTTCTCTGTCAAAACCTTTTCATAAATCATTTGAGCTATTTTATGCCATGTGGCTTCTGAGGAAAAAGATTCACTTTGATTATCTTTTATAGACAATTAGAACCTTGCATTTCCACTACCATTCATGCAAATCTAGTTTTCATCCTCACTTATAACACCACATTGTTTCTATAATACACAGCTTCAATTATAATCTCATCAAGGTTTTTTACTTCTAAGAAGAATTAACTAATTTTTTATTTCATTCCTCTGGAGAAACCCCTAATATTTTGATTCTCCTATTGGTGTTTTCAATACGTCATCCTTTGGTCCTCCATTTCAGTCTTTCAAGTAAAAACAAACTATTATTTTCTTACTTATTTCTAGTTTTTGTTCAGGCTTAGTTGGGAAGGGTCTTATATTGTCATAGATTACTTTAGATGATTTCTTATACTCCTCCCAGATATGACCACCCACTTGACTTCACCCACAGCCTTATGCAAACAATGGTTCAGCACCACAATGTACAAACATAGTTGTTTTATTATTTCCATAATCTAAGCTGTTATAACAAACTTCAAATAACTATTTCAACACATTCTTCTGCATCCACATTTTCCATATATCATCAATCTAAAAAATCACCCTTTGTCACTGCTTTACTTTCTGTTTAGAATGCAGCAAAGTATCCATTCTTCTCCTAGTTTCCTTGCAACATATTTAACACTTTTTAATGTATCATAAGGGACTTTATCAAAGATATTTTTAGATGTACTATAACTCGCGTGAATTGTATTGTCCTTTTCAAACTTTTGTTACATTTTTCAAACAGATGTGTCAAGCAAGATTTTCCCTTTACACAAAATGACTGATTGTTATTAATATGTTTGTTCCAGGATATTCTTCCAGCTTTTTTTACTATTGTGACAGTGGTCAAATGGACTGGAATGTTGTTGCTTGCTGCTCCCCAAACCGTCAGGTTCTGGTGGCGCTGCGAGTCGGCTGCCTCGCCTGCAGCGGGTTCATTGTTTTTGGTTTTTTTAGTATGTCCAAAAGTATGTTTTAGTGTTTCTCTATATGTCTTGTGTGGGGGGTGGTGGGGGGGCAGGTGGGGGGAATAGGGGGAAACTGTTTTTCAGGCACCTACCTCGACCGAGATGGAACTTTCTTCCTTGTCGCATTTTCGCTCACCAGCCAACAACATCTTGGAGCCTCGGCCTGTGGAGCTTCAAGCGGCAGGCATGGAGCGGACCTTCCATCGTGGAGTGGGCGATCCCTCGCCTTGGGCCGCCGGAGAAGAGCTCCCACCGCCGGCCTGCGGCCTACAACATCTTGAAGCCGCGGTCTCCGGTAAGGAAGTGGCTGATTTTGAGAGAACCGGGCCACAGGGTGTGCTCGACCTGTGCCAACGTCGGAGTTCCAACCATCCCGACCAGAGAGCTTGAACATCGGGCCGTCCTTAGCGGCGACTACGGAGTGTCAGGGCCCTGACCACGGGTGAACATGGAAGGAGGAGGACTGTCTGAACTGTATTGCCTTCCACCACAGTGAAAAATGCTGTGGTGGATGTCTGTGTTGAATTATGTTGTGTATTATGTCCTTTTTTAATTGCACGCTACATGGTAAATTCATTTCACTGCACATTATGGTGCATGTGACAAATACATTTGAATCTTGAACCTTGAACTTGTGCTTGCCTTGGATTCGTTTATCAGCATTAGCATGGCCCCACACCCAGGCCCTCCTTGATTACCAAGCCCAGTACAATATATGACCCTTTTATCATAAGTAGCAAGTCCTATCCAAGTGTTATGACAGCTTGCAAAATCATATTCCCAAAGCTCCCAGTTGGAAAAACTGTCAAATAATTCCAACATCTACAAATATTGAAAAACAAATTAATCATATTATTCCTTTAAAACAAAACATCAAAAATATCCTCTGAGAAAAGTTATAATTTCCATGAAATTGTTTGATACCATGAGAATTGCAAAGTTCTTGACAATTACGAGAGAAATATCAACAGGATGATTATGATATTGTTTATTACCATGGTAATTTAGCTGCATGGTTCCTTGTTTGTTTTCATAATTGTTTTATTTGATATTTGTACAAATTGTTTTGATTTTTTTGTGTCATAGCCTCTTTTGCAGTCTCCTCATTTGATGTTTGCATCTCTCCTTCCATTTAATTTTTGCCTTATGTTATTATTTATTCATGATGAATATAGGGAACAGTCATGTAATGATATTTACCAGACAAACACTCAATTCTGGACCATTAATCCAGCTGCATGAGTTTGAATCCCACAATGGCAGTCAAAATAAACTTGACTTCAAGTAACTACATTATTAAAAGAAATCGTGAAATCAAAGCAAAAAGTCTGAGCCTTGAAAACAACAGATTCCCAATATAAAACCCTATCTCATTCATTGATGCTCTCCAGGGCAGGCAATCTTCCATCTTCACTCAAGTTGGTTTATATGTGGCTTTTAACTGCTCAGTCAGACAGGGTGGACAACAAATCATAGCATTTCATGTGATGTCATAGTCCAATGAAAAGTTAAACCAAACAATATATGTTGGGTTTTACTTTTTCCTTATTATTTGGTGAAACATTTTTTCTGAGACTCCATGGAAAACAATGTTTTAAATTGCTAAGGCTGTCAATGCCACTGTAATTTTATTTCCACTCATGCCTTTGGTGTAGAGTTTCCAGCTATTTATTGAATGTAAAACGTAATCTCTTCTCAATTATAATCGGAGTTTATTGTTCTATGATCGTTACTGGTTTGTGGTACCCTTGTGTTATTTCTTTCATCTGTTCTTCAATCCCTCTTCTTAGATCCAATAGAAAATATTTCCTTTATAAATTTGATTGGAAAGGAGATCAGTACATATTGCTATTGGAATTCAGCCATGTTATGTTCTTTTACTATTATTTCGTTGTCTCTGTATTGTACACTGACAATGACAATTAAAATTGAATCTGAATCTGAATCTGAATTTCCCTGTAACTAAGTCCTGGAATTGCTGAATTTCTGAGGGTGGATGCCAATGTCAATGCATTTGTCATTCTGCTCCTTTATCCTGAATCAGTGGAGCCTGGTGATGTTGGTTTTCCCAACATTACACAAAGGTATCTATCCAGTGGCAGAGCTGGTGGAGCTGCTGCCTCACAGTGACAGAGACTCGCACTTTGATCTTCACATCAGGTGCTGTGATGGCATGGCGTGCCTCTTACATCCTTGAAGATGTGTAGGTTTGTAGTTTAATTGGCTGCTGTAAAATTGTCCCTAGTGTAGGGAGTGGATGGGATAATGGGATAGCACAGAACTACTATGAACATATGATCAATGGTCAACGTGGACTGTTTCCATGCCATATCTCTAATATAAAACTAAACCAAAACTCTCCCATCAATTAGATGTAATGCACAATTGTATACCCGTTTTATTTGAATGGAAAATCCTAACCAAGGAAGAAAACACAAATTATATATTTACTATTTATTTCATTTAAATGAACATTCTTTACAGCTATAATGTATTCTAATTAATTTTCTATTTTCATTGTTTAATTGTTATATGCAAAATCTTACTTGCTATATCTTCACAGGCACATTATGTGCAACAACACGACAAAATTACAATTTAAAAATAGTTATTCCAGGTAAACCATCGTGCAAGCCACATTACATGATGCAACCTTACTGATGCAAAGTCCATAGTAATTTGGTGATGGAGGTAGGGTTGTGGTTAGGGTTGTGCAGGGTGGTTTAAGAGCCAGATGGTTGATGGGGGAATCTGTACTTGAATCTGGAGGTAATGGTTCTCAGGCTCCTATATCTTCCACCCTATGGTCCCAGCGGGATGAAAGCATAGCCAGGGGGGGTGGGGGTGGGGGGGGTGGTCATTGATGATATTAGCTGCCTACTGCCTTCACTACTTGCTACACCCTCCTTCATTCTTGAGCATTTGACTTTCCAAGCCATATCGCAGTCCAATCAGTCAATATGTTTCCCACCATGCACCTGTGGAAGTTCGATAGAGCATTTAGCGATATAGAAAATATCCTGGAATTTATGAGGAAGTGGAGGCATCGGAGAGGTTTCTTTACAATTGTATTAATTTGCGGAGCCCATGACAGGTCACAAAACTAAAGTATGCACAACATAATCTTTGATTTTGACTCATGTTCATAAATGTTTGCACCATCTTTCTTCTACTTCACTCATTTGTATTAGTAAGCCTTCAATTTTTTTTTTCTATCCAAATTAATTTGACTTCTAATTTAATAACAGCAGCCTCGCCTTTTTTTCTAGCATTGAAGTTTCTTTTCATAAGTATGGTGGTGCCTTGTTTCCTTTCTTCCAATCTTTCTTGAATATATTATGCCCTTTAGCGCCTACTTTTTCAGTCTCAATACGTTTACATGGTTTCCTGCAGAATAGTAAAACCAATAAGTCTCCAGTTAGTGTGTCTTGTTTATTATAGACATTATTCACAGATATGAGCTGATAGTCTCACAGAGACAATTTCTCACAGTTATCTCTGATTTTATTTCATCTTTGCCTTTTACAATCTCCTTTATTTCAATCTGGAAAATGATTTCCCTTTCTGTTCCCTATGTGTTTAGGTTTGTTTAATTTCTGGTTGGTGCCTGGACTTGCTGATTTAAAACCTTTACTGTTTTCCTATTTTACTTTATTATGATAGCACATTAATCCTATTCCAATTCAAGTGGATACTTCCTGTCTCAGTACAGAGGTCGATGCTAAATAAAAGGGTAGGAAGGAACTGCAGATGCTGGTTTGCTCCGAAGATAGACACAAATGCTGGAGTAACTCAGCGGGACAAGCAGCATCTCTGGAGAGACGGAAAGGGTGATGTTTCGGATCAAGACCATTCTTCAGACTGAGAGTCAGGGGAGAGGGAGACTAGAGATATGGAAGGGTAAGGTTTGAAAACAACAGATTAAATAAGATGTTGGTCAAGGAAATGTAGAATGGTTCATTGTTAGCTGAGGGGAAGGTGACAACAAGGCATACAATCAGTTCTCGACTGTTCTAGACTAGTTTGCTCTGATCATGCTTGCATGCATCAGGAAACAGAAAAGAATGTTCGTAAATCAAAGTTTCTAAAATTTCACTCAGGGATGATGTTTGCCCCACACACAGGAGGCACCTTGAAAACTGGAAATATCCCACTAATGCTGTCTTATCAAAAATCCTCCACTTTCAGTGACTAAAGAATACAACACCAACATTCTCTCATGATCTACCATTGCCAGCACTGACTCCCCAGTTGCACTCAGTTTGCCACATTGGGCAGCCTATGTTGCTTATGTGGCTAACATTAGAATTCCAGAAATAGTCACACTATTCCAAACTCTGTCATGGGAACAGGCAACATTTCCAATACATCTTCACTATTTGACATGTGTACAACAGGCTGACAATGGTTTGTAAGCACACAAGGGGTTGGAGGTCTTTGCTGCTCCATAGACCATTAACTTATTTTTAGCTTGAGCTCTTGATACTTGAACATTTTTCCTTTAGTCATCTGAAACATGTCCTGGGGTAGGTGTGGCAGTGATTAATGTTATCATTTATGTCTTCATTAGCTGTCAGTTGATGCTGAGATATGGTAAATGATCCACTTGTGCATCTTGCAGGCCAATTTAACAAGGGCATGCTGATACAAAACCTTCATTTTCCTTAAGTTTAGTGTAAGTTCCATTTTCCAACATGCTTCAGAAAAGGAGTCAATGACAACTTGAAGCTTAATTTAAAAATGTGCATACTTAACCCATCTGTATGCTGCAATTGATGCCTGAACTTGGGTGAGCTTGCTTCTGCACTGGGGATGACAAAGTTTGAAAGGTTTACTGTTCATTCTGTAGGTTAACATAATTTGAGTGCGGAGCTGAATGGGTGTGAGGAAAATTGAGAAAAAGATCAGTACAGCTGTCCTTGATCCTCATCTCCACTAGGATTGGGTCCATGATGGACATGTTGATTAGGATCACACCATGCATGTTGTTGGGCTACAACTTTCAAATGGTAATGATTTTCTAAAGGCAGCTAAACTCAATAATCATCCTGTGTTAATAGAATTTAGTTTTTGCAAGTTCACGAAATGCCATGGACAGTGACTATAGCTGCTTTCTACATTTTGCTTGTATTTGAAGAGTGGAAAATACCAAAAGGAGAGGATGCCATTTACACATTATAGAAACATAGAAAATAGGTGCAGGAGTAGGCCATTTGGCCCTTCGAGCCTGCACCGCCATTCATTATGATCATGGCTGATCATCCAAATCAGTATCCTGTACCTGCCTTCTCTCCATACCCCCTGATCCATTTAGCCACAAGAGCCACATCTAACTCCCTCTTAAATATAGCCAATGAACTGGCCTCAACTACATTCTGTGGCAGAGAATTCCAGAGATTCACCACTCTCTGTGTAAAAAATGTTTATTATGGGTCATGAGAATAATAACTCAATAACTCTTCATCAAAAGCCTTATGACCTTTCATCTAATTTGCAAAATGGTTCTTCTTCTTTCACCACTTCAACTTCAGTGGGAACTCCAGAAATTTGTGTCAGTGTCAAATGACCTGGATATTTACTGATCCCTCATCGTACACAATATCTCTGAGAAGAGCTGCTACAGAGAAGAGGTAGTTAAGGAGATCCTTGCAATAATGTCCCCTGTGGCAGTAGCAAGCAAAATAAAATGATCAAAATGAGAGTTACTTGCTATTTTGGAAAAACAGCTGTGAATGTAGTATCTGTAAGATTCCTGTTATGCTCCTCTTTTTCCAAATGAAGCATTTGAGACAGCAAGGTGAGATCATTAATTTGTGTAAGAAGCCATGTTCTGTCACATTTTAGCACCTCATTGCAGTCATATAGAAGATCATATAGCTCGGAAGCAGGACCTTCGGCCCACTGATTCCAGGCCAACCATCAACCATACACTAATTCCATTTTATTCTCCTCACATTCCCATCAACTCCACTTAGACTTTAGCCCTCACCTACATACAGGCGTAAATTTGCAATGGCGTAGTGGCACAGCAGTAGAGTTGCTGCCTTATAGCGCCAGAGACCCGGGTTCGACCCTGACTACTGGTACGGGGTTTGTACAGTCTTCCTGTGACCACATAGATTTTCTCCAGGTACTCTGGTTTCCTCCCACATTCCAAAGATGTGCAGGTTTGTAGGTTAATGGCTTTGGTAAAAATTGTAAATGGTCCTTAGTGTGCAGGATAGTACTAGTGTAGAGGGTGATTGTTGGAAGGCGCTGACTCGGTGGCCCAAAGGCCCTGTTTCTTCACTATAAGTCTAAAATCCAAAATCTAAAATCTGATTACTCCACTGACCCCATGTGCTTTTGAGATCTGGGAGGAGACTGGAGCACCCAGGGGATATCCACAGTCACAGGGCACACGCACGCGCACGCACGCACGCAAGCACGCACACACACACACACACACACACACACACACACACACACACACACACACACACACACACACACACACACACACGCGCGCACACACACACACACACACACACACACACACACACACAGAGTTTGGAATTGAACCTGGGTCACTGGAGGTGTGAGGCAGTCATAAGTGATAGGATAATGAGGTGTTGCATTGCTAGTCAGGGAAGATATTACAGCAGTGCTTTGGCAGGATAGATTGGAGTGCTCATCTAGGGAGGCTATTTGGGTGGAACTGAGAAGTGGGAAAGGTGTAGCAACACTTATAGGGGTGTATTATAGACCGCCAAATGGGGAACGAGAATTGGAAGAGCAAATATGTAAGGAGATAGCAGATATTAGTAGTAACACAAGGTAGTGATTGTGGGAGATTTCAACTTTCCACACATAGACTGGGAAACACATTCTGTAAATGGGCTGGATGGTTTGGAGTTTGTAAAATGTGTGCAGGATAGTTTTTTTGCAGCAATACATAGAGGTACCTACTAGAGGAGGGGCAGTGCTGGACCTCATGTTAGGAAATGAGACGGGACAGGTGGTGGAGGTATGCGTTGGGGAGCACTTCGGGTCCAGTGATCACAATACCATTAGTTTCAATATAATTATGGAGAAGGTCAGAACTGGACCTAGGGTTGAGATTTTTGATTGGAGAAAGGCTAACTTTGATGAGATGCGAGATGATTTAAAAGGAGTGAACTGGGACATTTTGTTTTATGGGAAAGATGTAGAAGAGAAATGGAGGACATTTAAAGGGGAAATTTTAAGAGTACAGAATCTTTATGTTCCTGTTCGGTTGAAAGGAAACAGTAAAAATTGGAAAGAGCCCTGGTTTTCAAGGGAAATTGGACATCTTGTTCGGAAAAAGAGGGAGATCTACAATAATTATAGGCAGCATGAAGTAAATGAGGTGCTTGAGGAGTATAAAGAATGTAAAAAGAATCTTAAGAAAGAAATTAGAAAAGCTAAAAGAAGATATGAGGTTGCTTTGGCAAGTAAGGTGAAAGTAAATCCAAAGGGTTTCTACCGCTATATTAATAGCAAAAGGAAAATGACGGATAAAATTGGTCCATTGGAGAGACAGAGTGGACAGCTATCTGCAGAGCCAAAAGAGATGGGGGAGATATTGAACAATTTCTTTTCTTCGGTATTCACCAAGGAGAAGGATATTGAATTATGTGAGGTAAGGGAAACTAGTAGAGTAGCTATGGATACTATGAGTTTCAAAGTAAAAGAAGTACTGACACTTTTGAAAAATATAAAAGTGGATAAGTATCCAGGTCCTGACAGGATATTCCCTAGGACATTGAGGGAAGTTAGTGTAGAAATAGCCGGGGCTATGACAGAAATATTTCAAATGTCATTAGAAACGGGAATAGTCCCCGAGGATTGGCGTACTGCGCATGTTGTTCCATTGTTTAAAAAGGGTTCTAAGAGTAAACCTAGCAATTATAGACGTTAGTTTGACTTCAGTGGCAGGCAAATTAATGGAAAAGATACTTAGAGATAATATATATAAGCATCTGGATAAACAGGGTCTGATTAGGAACAGTCAACATGGATTTGTGCCTGGAAGGTCATGTTTGACTAATCTTCTTGAATTTTTTGAAGAGGTTACTAGGGAAATTGACGAGGGTAAAGCAGTGGATGTTGTCTATATGGACTTTAGTAAGGCCTTTGACAAGGTTCATCATGGAAGGTTGGTTAAGAAGGTTCAACTGTTGGGTATAAATGCAGGAATAGCAAGATGGATTCAACAGTGGCTGAATGGGAGAAGCCAGAGGGTTATGGTGGATGGCTGTGTGTCGGGTTGGAGGCAGGTGACTTGTGGGGTGCCTCAGGGATCTGTGTTGGGTCCTTTGTTGTTTGTCATGTACATCAATGATCTGGATGAAGGGGTGGTAAATTGGATTAGTAAGTATGCAGATGATACCAAGATAGGGGGTGTTGTGGATAATGAAGAGGATTTCCAAAGTCTACAGAGTGATTTAGGCCATTTGGAAAAATGGGCTGAGAGATGGCAGATGGAGTTTAATGCTGATAAATGTGAGGTGCTACACCTTGGCAGGACAAATCAAAATAGGACGTACATGGTAAATGGTAGGGAATTGAAGAATACAGTTGAACAGAGGGATCTGGGAATAACCGTGCATAGTTCCTTGAAGGTGGAATCTCATATAGATAGGGTGGTAAAGAAAGCTTTTGGTATGCTAGCCTTTATAAATCAGAGCATTGAGTATAGAAGCTGGGATGTAATGTTAAAATTGTACAAGGCATTGTTGAGACCAAATCTGGAGCATGGTGTACAATTTTGGTCACCCAATTATAGGAAATATGTCAACAAAATAGAGAGAGTACAGAGGAGATTTACTAGAATGTTGCCTGGGTTTCAACAACTAAGTTACAGAGATAGGTTGAATAAGTTAGGTCTTTATTCTCTGGAGCGCAGAAGGTTAAGGGGGGACTTGATAGAGGTCTTTAAAATGATGAGAGGGCTAGACAGAGTTGATGTGGACAAGCTTTTTCCTTTGAGAATAGGGAAGATTCAAACAAGAGGACATGACTTCTGAATTAAGGGACAGAAGTTTAGGGGTAACATGAGGGGGAACTTCTTTACTCAGAGAGTGGTAGCGGTGTGGAATGAGCTTCCAGTGGAAGTGTTGGCGGCAGGTTCGTTGGTATCATTTAAAAATAAATTGGATAGGCATATGGATGAGAAGTGAATGGAGGGTTATGGTATGAGTGCAGGCAGATGGGACTAAGGGAAAAAAGTTGTTCAGCACGGACTTGTAGGGCCGAGATGGCCTGTTTCTGTGCTGTAATTGTTATATGGTTATATTGTTATATGATCAGAATTAGAACATTTGCCCTCTCAAGTCTGCTCTGCCATTCAGTCATGGCTGATCTATCTTTCTCTCCTAACCCCATTCTCCTGCCTTCTCCCCACTACCCCTGACACCCATGGCACCACCAGCTGCATTACTGTACATTTCATCTGCTCCATTATTTTAGCAGTCAAATGGCCTTTTGTCAGCCTGGAATGGTGGTGTTATTGTAATGGCCAATGTGCTGGCATTTGTAATCAAAGATGCTCACACTGAAGACAGTCTTCTGTGTATAATTAACTTTCCATCAATGTTTGCTGATCCATGAGTATCAGGGAAATTATTGCGTGTGCTCAGAACTCAAGGTGACCAGCATCTGGACGATTACTTACAACTCATCAACATTTTCATCCAGAAAAGGACTTAAGTTTTATGAAGATACATATAAAATTGCATTGAAAAATGTTGTCACTTAAATGAGAAGGCAACATATGGTAAATATCTAAACATGAAAACACATCCAATTATTGGCAGATGGCTAATGATCAAACCACAAGAACACATCCATCTTAATGTTATAGTTTGAAGCAAAGTCTTTGTACATTATGCAAAGCATCATAGATTAAACAACTGCCATTTTTTTCATGCATAATTTTTTCCTTGTTATACAGTATTTTGCAGTTATTTCTGTGTTTCCCTGCTTCTTTGACAGGCTTACATTGTAATCCATTGAAAAGAAGATTCAGGTCAATTGCTTGAACAAAAAAACAAACTGCCAGAGAAAATTTGGGTCAGGCGGCATCAGTGGGAAGAAAAGGTCAGACAATGGTTCGGGTAGGAACTCTTCATGTGTCTCCAGGTCAATATTTATTTCAATAAATAATATTTTTAACTTATTAGATAGAATTGAGTAATTTCAATGGTAATCATAATTTTTTGGTGGCACAGTATAATCCTCCACATTCTCAACGCTCCTCTTTTATGCACGTGAAGAATAATTTCTACCATTATATCAAAAATTAGATCAGCTGAAAGTTAAAAATATAATTTATAAACAATGTAAAATCCAAAGTCACCAGTTGTATAGCAAAATAACATTAACATTGTTTCTCTTGCAGTCCAACCTTCAAACATAGTGTGAAATCTAAGAATATGGTTTTGGTATTACCTAAATGAGCAATATTTTGACCAATGTATAAACACAAAATGCTGAAGGCAGCAACTGTGGAGGAAATGGACAGACAAGACCCTTCATCAGACCTGGAGTTTGGACACTGGAAAAGAAAGGTGGGGATTGGACAAAGTCCAGCAAGTGATAGGTGGATACAGGTGAGGAGGGGTAAGATGGATGGGGTAAGTGACAAAGGGGATGAGAGGTGACTGTGGAAAACAGGAGAAAGGAGCAGGGTGACTGAGGGAGTGCGGGAAATGTGTACATACCAGGGTGTGGGTGGCAGACATGGGAAAGAGTGGGGTGTGGGGAGTATTATTGAAATATGAGAATCCAATGTTCATATTGTTGGGTTGTAGCCTACCAAAATGTATGACCTATGTGCTTACATATTTACCAGTGGGCATTTTAGGACTTCAAAGGCATTCAGAGAATGTCCAGAGACGTTATTACTGAATAATTTATACATGAACAGACAGCATTGATACGACTCAGATTTGATTGTTGTCCCTCCCAACTTTCCTCAACCCAATAAGCAAGAGTTAACTTTGACAGGGCCTATATACCTTTCTTTCTTTTTTTTTTAAGAACAAGAGACTCAATTTTGAGCCAGAAAATGCACTGCTGAAATGTGATAATACTGGTCAGGATATTTGGCCCTAACGTTTGTTTGGTACGCCACAAACATGGTCTCCCAAGCCAGAAAGCAACTATATGTACCAAAAGTATTGAAAACTCATCTCAAGGGTAATTGAAAATTATGCCATGCCTAAATGCTAATTTTACAAAATATGTTATTAAGACCAATAATGTATCTTTACTGAGCAGGGCTTTGCTATTTTTTGTTTTCGCATTCATTTTTCCACTCATGAAAATTGTGAGCATTGTGGAAGTACATCAAGTAGCTTATTTTATGAGAATGGTGAACTTTGTGAAAGATTTGTGAAAGCTTTGCAGACTGGGGAAAACATAGTTGGGTTTCCCACAGATAGCTACTAGGGGCACAGATTATTTTATACACATACCCCTGTATGCTAATGACTTGGACATGCATGTGTGGGGTCCAATTTATATTCTTGAAGAAGAAATTTGAAGCTGCATTGAAATGTGAGGAGGAAATACTAGAAGGTGTAGGCAGGCTGATGAAATGGGTAATGGATGACGGGTGAAATTTAATACAGAGAAATGTAAAGTGTTACATTTACATAGGAAGAATAAAAAGAGGCAAGTTAAAGGAGCGAGCATAATTCTATGTGGGTACAAAACTAGAGAGATCTGGGTATGTAAATGCATAGTTTATTGAAAGTGGCATTGTGAATGTGGTTAAAGTCATGCAGAATGTTGCATTTTACAACTGAAGTCTAAACATTGTCTTTGCCATAAATAGAATATTGTGTTCAGTTCTAGATCACCCTCGTTAGGAAAGACAAAAATCTTTTGGTATGGGTGCTGAAAAGATATACCAAAATGATTCCAGGGATGACCAAATTTAGACTAGACTGGGGAAGATGATTTTGTTCTACTTGTAAAAGGGGAGGTTGACGGGAGATCTGATCAAGGTATTTAAAATTATGATTGGTGTAAACTGAGTAAATAGAGAGAAACAATTCCTTTTGGCAAGATCAAGGACCAGAATGAAAGTGTTTAACACAGAAAATAAAAATATAACCTGCGGATATTTTACTTCATATTAAATGTAGTTAGGATATCAAATGCACTGCAAGGGTAGTAGTAGAGAGAGATTCAACTGTGGAATTTATTATGGAACTAGATAAGCACAGTGGCACAGCTGGCAGAGCTGCTGTCCTCTCAGTGTCAGAGACTCTGGTTCGATCCTGACTTTGGGAGCTGTCTCTGTGGAATTTGGCCATTCTCCCTGTGACTGTGTAGATTTCCTCTGGTCTCCTCCCACACCACATATATGTGCGAGTTTGTAGGTTAATTGACATATAAATTAGTGTGTAGGGAGTGATTGAGAAAGTGGGATAACATAGAACTGGTGAAGTATGATCAGGTGATCGATGGTCAGTGTGGAGTCAGTGGGCCAAAGGACCAGTTTCCATGCTGTATTTCTGAACAAAATGGTGATCATTTTCCAATGTTCTATAGGTTCAGGATCAGTTCCTGTGGATTGGAGGGCAGCTAATGTTATCCCACTTTTTAAGAAAGGCAGGAGAGAGAAAACAGGGAATTATAGACCTGTTAACCTGTTAGTGGTGGGGAAGATGCTGGAGTCAATTATACAAGATGAAATAGCGGCACGTTTGAATAGCTGTAACAGGATCGTTCTGATTCAGCATGGATTTCTGAAGGAGAAATCATGCTTGAATAATCTTCTGGAATTTTTTGAGGATGTAACTAGGAAAATGGTCAAGGGAGAGACAGTGGATGTAGTGTACCTGGACTTTCAGAAACCATTTGACAAGGTCCCACATAAGAGATTATTGGGCAAAATTAGGGCACATGATATTGGGGGTAGAGCGCTGACATGGATAGAAAATTTGTTGGCAGATAGGAAAAAAAGAGTAGGAATTAATGGGTCCTTTTCAGAATGGCAGGGTACCGCTAAGCTAGGTGCTGGGACCAAAGCTATTTACAATATATATTAATGATTTAGATGAAGGGCTTACAAGTAACATTAGCAAATTTGCAGATGACACAAAGCTGGGTGGCAGTGTGAACTGTGAGGAGGATGCTATGAGAATGCAAGGTGACTTGGATCAGTTGGGTGAGTAGGCAGATGCATGGCAGATGCAGCTTAATATGGATAATAGTGAGGTTATCCACTTTGGTAGCAAAAACAGTAAGGGAGATTATTATCTAAATGGTGTGAAGTTGGGAAAAGGGGAAGTACAACGGGATCTGAGGGTCCTTGTCCATCATCCAATGAAAGTAAGCATGCAGGTACAGGCAGGCAGCGAAGAAAGTGAATGGCATGTTGGTCTTCATAACAAGAGGAGTTGTATATATCCAAAGAGGTCCTTCTGCAGTTGTACAGGGCCCTAGTGAGACCACACCTGCAGTATTGTGTGCGGACTTAGGTCTCCAGATTTGAGGAAGGACATTCTTGCTATTGAGGGAGTGGGGAAGATGCTGGAGTCACAAGGTTAATTCCTGGGATGGCGGGACTGTCATATGCTGATAGAATGGAGTGGCTGGACTTGTATACTCTTGAATTTAGAAGGATGAGAGGGGATCTTATTGAAACATATAAGATTATTAAGGGGTTGGATATGCTAGAGGCAGGAAACATGTTCCCAATGTTAAGGGAGTCCAAAACCAGGGACCACAGATTAAGAATAAGGGGTAAGACATTAGAGCGAAGATGAGGTAACACCTTTTCATGCAAAGATTTGTGAATCTGTGGAATTCTCTGCCTCAGAGGGCGGTAAAGAGCAGTTCTCTGGATACTTTCAAGAGAGAGCTAGATAGGGCTAGTAAATATAGGGGAGTTAGGGGATATGGGGAGAAGGCAGGTAAGGGGTACTGATTGTGGATGATCAGCCATGATCACATTGAATGGTGGTGCTGGCTCGAAGGGCCGAAGGACCGAATGGCCTACTCCTGCACCTATTGTCTATTGTCGATAAACTAAAATGGAAAACAAATGCAGTTGCAAAATCAAATTTTGGGAGAACTTAATGAGTCCAGCAGCATCTGTGGAGGCAAAAGGATGATCAACTTGGACAATTTTGTTAATTTGGACTGAGAGTGGTGGGAAGATAATCAATATAGAGAAGTGAGAGGAAGGAGTGAGACAGAACATGGTGGATGAGAGGTAAAAGATGAGGGAGAAAATGATGGGTAGATGGAGCCATGTGGAGAAGGGAGAATGTCTACCCTTTCCAACCACTCTCAAGAGTTCCTCCTAATATTTTTTTCCTCATCTGGGTCCAACTATCACACTCCCACTGCTGTCTTATCCCTCCCACTCATTTATCTGTACGACCTATCTTTGCTCCATGCTCTCAGTTATTTTGCAGAGTTTCAATGCGAAACATCGACCATTTATTTGCCTCCCCAGATACCAGCTGACCCATTGAGTTCCTACAACAGTTTATTTTTGCTGCAGATTACAGCATCTGTGTTCTCTTGTTTCTACATTAGAAATACAGGGACGTGGGGAGAAGCCACAAGAAAGGGATTAACTGGATTGTGTTTATAGCCAATTGTCTGAATAGCTTCTTTCACTTCTGCAATCATTCCATGCTTCTGTTACATTTTCATTTCTTAAGCAATAATCAACAAGAAGAAATCAAAAAATTGTTGACCAACGTTTCAGTATGATTTTTTTATCTGCAGTATGTTCATCCAAAGAAGATTCAAACATTAGGTTGTTGATTTCCCTTACTGACTTCAATTGCATTAATCAGAATGCT
This sequence comes from Amblyraja radiata, assembly GCF_010909765.2. Lineage (NCBI taxonomy): Eukaryota > Metazoa > Chordata > Chondrichthyes > Rajiformes > Rajidae > Amblyraja > Amblyraja radiata. The sequence goes on from NC_045961.1 coordinate 61,324,200, forward strand.
TTCTGCTTAAATGTTTGTACGTTGGCAAATATTACACTGAAACGTTTCAAGATCCTGTTTCTGTTTGTTCCTCTTTGAGAAAGGTTAATGGAGTTAGGCGTTTTACTAGGAAGAGAGACACAAAAATAAATGATAAAATCATTACCTTTACATAGCATCTTCTGCAGATTCACTCAGTTCCAGAGAAATTCAGAGAAAAAAGTGCTCTTGAAATATAATCTCTAATGTAGTTGAGGAAACAAAGCAAATGATTTTGACATCAGGGAAAAAAAAAACCCTGCAAGATGATAATCACTGGACAATCTATTTTATTGATGTTGGCAGAGCTACATATAGGACAGACATCAAGCACAATGTTTTTGCTTATCTTCAATATTGCCTCATTGGTACTTTTATCCACCTGAGTGGCCATGATGTACCTTGGTTTATCATCTCATTATATGTTTACATTACAAAAATACCTGTTTCTACAATGCAGGACTCACTCAATACCACAATGTGGCACAAGCATAATGTTCCTTATTTGGGACTTTAAAGTGGGTATGAATCTATAATCTCCAAATACAAAAATGGTACCAATCATGGCTGTATCAGTGTTAAAGAATGTATATGGTCTGCATGCTTACATTGGTTGGGGCATTGAGTATGAGAACCTTGTAGTCATGTTTCAGGTTTATAAAATATTGGGCAGGCCACATTTTGAGTATTGTGTGTAGTTCTGTTTGCCCGTTACAGAAACAATGTGGAGACTTTGGAGAGGGTGCGAAAGGGGTTTACTAGAAAGCTAGGAGAGTTGGGACAAACTTCAACTGTTTTCTCTGGAGTTTCTGAGGTTGAAGGGAGACCTGATAGATGCAGGGCAAGAATTTTATACAGGTAGTGGTATCTGCCCGGAATGCACTGCCAGGGATGGTGGTTGAAGACAATAAAATAGTGGCATTTAAGAGGCTTTTAGACAGGCACGTGGACATGCAGGGAACGGAAGCTTATGGACCACATGTAGGCAGAAGGAGATTTGTTTAACTTGGTATCATGTTCAACAGAATAATTGTGGGCAGAAGTGCCTGCTCCTATTCTATGTTCTATGTGTCACACCTGACACTGACACCAAAAAGTGAAGTAAATGCATGAAGGAATATAAAGAGCAGTTAATGCCACCACTCCGTTCATCCCATTGGAGTCATAACTGTGGAAAATACAATCAATTTAGTAACACCTATGCATCCTTTGACAATGCCCACAAATGGCTGTGCAGCAGAATTATGAGACAGACACTGAGTTTTATTAACAATCATTGCCTTTTGAATTATAATCACCTTTCTACAGGGGATAATTGGTCTTGAATTCTAACAAAGCAAAGCCAGAATGACAGTAAATCATCTTTCATTCTTCTTTCCTACCTATGGCTGAGTTACATAAACCATTAGTTTCCTTCAGCCGACTGCTGGTTTAAAATTATGAACATGATTGAATATCTTTAAACCTCTATTAAAGTACTTTTTTTTTCTTACAGTTTATGGTGGCTGATGGGTAAAACTGTTGGTAATTCTCCCCATTAATTAAAATACTGAAGCATTTCACATCAGTTGGAAAAATGTGCCTAAAATATTCATTGTTTATGTTTTTTTGAATTATGCAGCAAAATTCAAAAGAAATCAAGAAAGCTCTCTGCATTGTAACCCATAGGAAGAGAACACTAAAAAATACTAGGATTTCTGGGAAGCCAGCATGCTGTATAATAAAGAAATGGACAGAAAAAACAGGATTATCATTAACAAATGATTTTGTTGAAAAATAGATATCAACAATTCTGATGTTGTATCCCTTAGACTTCCCTTCATTTTATTTTAGTCATCAAACTCAGATTTCCTTCAGCCCCGCACCTAAAATGTAGTCTTCAAAATGCCCCTTAATGCTCTTTCGCCATTGTCATCTGCCTTAAAATGTTGTGCAAATCAGCATCAATTCTTAATTGTGCTGCTGCTAACTATATTTTCGATGTGCTAAAAAACACTATCTAAAGGAAGTAACTGCTGTTATTAAATTAAGTAGGAAAAGTGTCAATGCATTGATGCAGGTTCTGAACTGCCATTCTGAACTGTCATTAGTTCTGCTGTGGACCTATTGCTTAGGTTTTTGGTTTGCATGCTACCAAGAAACAATTGTATGATGGAATTCTTTCTTGGTAGCTTAGTTCGAGGAGGATGCTCCACAGTCAATCTTGATGACAAAGTCACATGTGTTAGTGAACTCATAAAGGGTGATGCATTGTATTTGATGCTGATCCCTGGATTTGTCTTTGAATGAATGCATGGTGAAAGCAATGTCTACTGTGCCTCTAAATGGATAAAGATGGACTTTGATTGGGAGAGTAGTTCTTCAGCCAGTGGGAGGGGGGATTTGAAGACAATCCTGGTGATTACTTTTCTTTTGAGCAGGGAAAACTCCCTGTAGTTACTGGAATTGGGTTTGTTTCCTATGGCAAGCCCACATATTTCTCATACGCGGGAGATGAGGTTGTGAATGTGTGACTAAAGTTCCCCACTGCCAAGTTTACAGGCATAATCAGAGTTACCAGCTGCTTCTGGGTCCTTGTGCTTTTCATGCCTAAGAACATAGAAATAGATGCAAAAGGAAGCCATCTGGTCCTTAGATCATGCTCCATCATTCATTAAGATCATGGGTGATCTTTTACTTCAAAATCACTTTTTACCATCTTCCTAATAGACCTTGCTTCCTTTAAAATCCAGAAATCTATTAACATTTATTTCGAACTAGACAGGAGGGCTGGTTCCCTCAACGCAATATGGGTGTTGCGGGCCGAAGGGACTGGTTTCCAGAGGGCTAGTATGGACATTATGGGCCAAATGGATTCTTGGGCTGGCAGCTCAGTCACTGAGGTGTGGCAGAAACTGCCCGAAATGTCTGCTGAAAAAAGGTGACAGACTCTGCGAGAGAGAAGGGGGAGAGGGTGGAAGTTCAATTTAAGACATTTTCATCTTTTTTTACAAATCACAGCAATGAAGGAGGAAAGTTTATCCTTGCGTGGATTTCTGGAGCGCTAGTATGGGTGTTGTGGGCTGAAGGGACTGTTTTCCAGCAGGCTAGTATGGACATTGTGGACTGAATGGATTCTTGGACTTGCAGATCAGTGAGTCACGACTGGTGGGCTGGCAGTTCACTAAGTCATGGCTGGTGGGCTGGCACTTGTCACTTACAGCTGGTGTGGTGGCAGTTCACTCAGTTACCCCTTCTCCCTTCACCCCCCAACTCTGCTCCTTGCCATTCCCCTCCCCCCCCATGCATTCAGTCCATCTCCTCTCAACCGCCCCCCCCCCCCATGCACTCTTAGTGGCTCTCCGACAGCGCCGCCATTCCTGCCTATTCAAGCGGGCTGTCATGTGCCTTTTACTGAGGCCACTCTACCATGAAGGCCTGATTGGTGAAGTGCCGCAAATATAGTTGTCCTTCCGAAAGGTTCTCCCATCTCCACAGAGGATCACTGGATCTCTGCCAGTGTGACCATCGGGTTCTTGGTCACCTCCATGACCGAGACCCTTCGACCCGATTGCTCAGTTTGGCAGGTCAGCCATCTCTATGAAGAGTCCTGGTAGTTCCAAAGTTCTTCCATTTAAGAATGACGGAGGCCACTGTGCTTTTTGGGACATGCAAAAATGTTGTATTTTGGTATATTTTGTTTTGTACTCTTCCCCAGATCTGTGTATTGACACAATCCTGTCTCGGAGGTCTACAGACAATTCCTTCATCTTCATGGCTTGGTTTTTGCACTGACATGCACTGTCAACTGTGGAACCTTATATAGACAGGTGTGTGCCTTTCTAAATTATGTCCAATCAATTTAATAGTTGATTGGTGGACTCCAATCAAGTTGTAGAAACATCTCAAGGATAATCAATGGAAACAGGATGAACCCAAGCTCAATTTTGAGTGTCATAGCAAAGGGTCTGAATACTTACGTAAATGTGATATTTCAGTTATTTATTTTTAATTACTTTGCAAAAATTTCTAAACACCTGTTTTTGCTTCTTCGTTCTGGGGTATTGTGTGTAGATTGATGATAAAAAAAAAAGAATTTAATTCATTTTAAAATAAGGCTGTAACGTAACAAAATGTGGAAAAAGTGAAGGGGTCTGAATACTTTCTGAATGCACTGTAACTTCCACAATTCTCCAGGGAGACAATTCCAGAGATTTAGTAGCCTCCATGAGAAGAAATTCCTCAGTCCATCAATAACCATTCCTTTATCTTGTAACTGCAGGGCATGTCTTAATGTTTGAGGCTCTCCCACTACTGGAAACATCTCAAGACACATCTTGCATGTCCCCTGAGGATCAGTTATGCTCCATTAAGACCATCCCTCTTTCTTTGAAACTCTCAAGAATATAGATGCAGTATTTTTCACTGTTATTGATGGATTTACCCCCTTAACCCAGGAATTTGCAAAATGCAGTCAGTATATCTTTTTTTTTAAACAAGGGGACCAAAACTTTAGCTAGTACTCCAGTTGCAGCTTCACCAACAGAATGAAACATTACAACACTACTTTTCTGTTTATAAACTCCAATATTTTAAAATGAAGGCCAATATATCACTTATCTTCCCGACTACATTCTTCACCTGCATGATAATTGTGTTATCTCATGTACAAGGACAGTGAGTTCCAGTTGTACTTCACTTATATGCAAGGTCTTTCCATTCAGTTAATAGTCTACATTTTGATTTCTCCAGTGGAAGGTTATGACATCATACTTTACAATGTTAACCTCTATTTGGCATTTGCTCTGGTATATTATTTCATTCACATGTTTAAACTATAATGTTTTATTATTAATGTTTAATGTTTTATGTGTCATTCTTAGTTGTTACTTGTGACCGGAGCACCAAGGCAAATTTATTTTATGTGTACTTGGCCAATAAACGTATTCAATAAACTTTTGTGATTGTCTCGTACTCCTAGATATAATGAAAAACATTATTTTGTGTGCTAGTCAGTCAAATCATGCCATACACGAGTACATTCAAACTATGCACAAATACAACAGATATGCAAAGAGAAAAATAGTGCAGAATATAATGTGCAGAATGTGATGTTACAGTTACAAAGATCTACAGATTAAAAATTGCAAGAACATCAACAAGGTTAAGTACGTTGAGAGTAGATTGGGACAACATTTGTCGTGCAATGAGTCTATATGGAAATAATAATTTTGATTGGTCTCCCTATAATGAGTTAGAGGAATAAATAGGAGTGGACATCATTGGTAGCTGCAAGAATAATAGAGTTGGAATAACAGATGATTTTATTTTTACAAATATTGATGAGGACTGTCATAGTGCTAAGTGAATGGATGGGATGGAATGTGTTAAGTGTGCTCAGGAAGTGTGCTATCAATCAATATATAGATGGCTTAACTAGAGAAGGGACAAAAACTCATAGGTTTATAAATTATATGAGCAGAATTAGGCTATTTGGCCCATCATGTCAACAGGAGACGTGGAGCGCAGAAGCCAGGTGGTTGTGGTTAAAGGTTATTCTGCCTGGAGAACTGTGACCAGTGGAGTTCTTTAGGATTCTGTGCTAGGACCTCTCTTTGTGATCTAAACAATTGGAGGTACATGTAGGTAGGTTAGTTAGTACTTTTGCAGTTGACACCAAGATTGCTTGAGTTGTGGACTATGAGGAAGGTTGTCAAAGTATCCAACAGGATATTGATCAGCTAAAGAAATGAGCGGAGAAATAGCAGATGGAGTTTAATCCTAGCAAGTGTGAGGTGCTGCAGTTTGGGGAAGTCGAATGTAAGGGGAAAGTATAGTTAATGGTAAGACCCTTAACATCATTGATGTACAGAGGAATCTTGGGTTCCATGTCCACAGCTCCCTGAAAACCACAATGCAAGTAGATACAGTGGTAACAAAGGCATATGGTATGCTTGCCTTCATATTGTCATAAATGATAGGAGCAGAATTAGGCCATTAGGACTATCAGGTCTACTTCACCATTAAATCATGGCTAATCTATCTCTCCCTGCTAACCCCATTATCCTGCCTTCTCCCCATAACCCCTGACACTTGTACTAATCAATAATCTATCTCTGCCTTAAAAATATCCATTGACAGGCTCCACAGCCTTCCATGGCAAAAAATTCCACAAATTTACCACCCTCTGACCAAATAAATTCCTCCTCATCTTCTTCTTAAAGGAAAATCCTTTAATTCTAAGGCTATGACCTCTGGTCCTGGACTCTCTCACTAGAGAAAACATCTTCTCCACGTCCACACTATCCAAACCTTTCACTATTTGGTAATTTTCAATCAGGTCCTCCCTCATCCAAACTCCGGGGAGGCCCAGTGCTGTCAAATGCTCATCATATGTTAACCCACTCATTCCTGGGATAATTCTTGTAAACCTCCTCTGAACCCTCTCCAGAACCAGCACATCCTTCTTCAGATATGGGGTCCAAAATTGCTTACAATATGCTAAATGCAGCCTGACCAGCGACTTAAAGAACCTCAGCATTGCATCCCTGTTTTTGTAAACTAGTCCTCTTGAAATAAATGCTAGCATTGCTTTTGCCTTCTTTACTTTATCATTTGGGGCATTGAGTATTAGGGTCAGAAAATTATGTTGCAGCTTTATAAGACTTTGGTTGGGCGGCATTTGGAATATTATGTGCAGTTCTGGGGGTCGTCCCATTACAGGATATATGCCGTTCCAACTCTCAACAAATTTTAATGAAACGCCTGAAATTATATAAAGTGACAAACAATTCAGATACTTTAAGCCTTGAACAAACACCTACTCCCAGAGACTGGAGACAAGGACAACATAAGTTTTCCTCTCCCCATATAATTACCATGTTCACTAAGTTCTGGACTTTAATCTCTATTGAAGCTGTATTCCATTTGTATTTGGTGCAACCAAGAGTGAACAGTGCAATAGCCAAGGCTTGTGAATAATCCAGTTATACGTGGAACAACTGCAGGACTTAATTCATGCTTTGCCATGCACTGGTTTCTATGTTAAGACCATCCTATCCATCAAGGCACTGGGGCATCTGGAGCAAATAAGCCATAAAAGAGGCTAACATTAATTAAGACTGAAGAAGGGTTTCGGCCCGAAACGTTGCCTATTTCCTTCGCTCCATAGATGCTGCTGCACCCGATGAGTTTCTCCAGCATTTTTGTGCACCATTTATTAAGACTGATCCTTCCAGTTCCCATGTTGAGACAGAATGGCTGTTTGATTATCATCAGATGCTTGGATATTATGGTTGTTCAAAAAAAAAAATGTTTTCAGCACATAAAAGACTGATCATTTCATTAGGTCTAAACTTGGTCTTCGAAAATAAGTGTCTCATTAATCTCACTTCCATGCTGCTTCTGAAAAAAATAATCCCTTTAAAGTTATGTCCAATTTCTCATTGAATTTTAGTAATATTTAGAATCTTTATTTTCAACTGTAATTTCAGATTATGCTTTGAAAATAATTACAACTCATTGCATTAAATGAATCTCCCTTTGTCCCCTCTGAATTAAATGAATCTCCCTTTGTCACCCTCTAGTCAGATCCCTTAGTTATAGACCAAGTAGCCAGTAAATGTTTGCTATTTTGCCTCTAATTTGCAGCTCCTGTTATCAAATCCAGAAGTAAACAAAATAATAGCATGCTTTACTGCTGTCTCACCAGTTCAAATATGGACATTAGAGTAATTCAGCTGGTACACAAAATTGCTGGGGAAACTCAGCGGGTGCAGCAGCATCTATGGAGCGAAGGAATTTCCTTCGCTCCATAGATGCTGCTGCACCCGCTGAGTTTCCCCAGCAATTTTGTGTACCTTCGATATTCCAGCATCTGCAGTTCCCTTTTGAACACAGAGTAATTCAGCTACTCATTTCAAAATAATTGCAAAATAATCACAAAATTCCTCACAAATTTGCAAAATTCTGCAAAACCTTGGATAATAAAGATGTTTGCTGAAACAAAAACATAGTCTGCACCTTGTGTTATAGGCAATATTTTGTTCTTTGCATTAGTTGTGTTCAACTGAGAATTCTCTTATTAAATTGCTATGATTGAGCAACCTCCTTTAATTGAAATCAATAGGTCACTTGAAATTTAGTAAAATTGTCCATTTAAATCCAGTCACCTGTTGAGATACTTTGTGAAATATTTGCCAAACATATGAAAACTACAGTATAGTCACTGATATAAAACACTCTTTTGTGCTTCATTTTCAGAAGCAGTTTTCTATTGTTATTCCTTTAAGGATGCAATCTGCTCTGTTTTATTGTTTCACTATTTTGAGTGATATTTAGCAAAATATGAATGAAAACAAACATGCAGTCAGCAAAAAGAACAATGAAATGTAAACAGCAAATATAATGAAGCTCTATTTTATTATATGATACATGTTTCTACCCTCACAAGCCCCAGAAAATACCTAGGAAATGTGCGCCAGATTTTACAATAACTTAAACAAATTGCCTTCCTTTAGTTTGCAATCATAGTAAATAATTGTATTCCATCAAAATATGTGAAACTCAACACTTCTGTTTGAGCTGCTGGACAATGTACACAGTTGTGTACACACAACTATGTACACCATTTGCTTTTGTAGTGCACTTACCTATACATTAGCCACATTGGTTGGAATGTGTCTGCTCTCATCACTGACTCAAGCGGTACATTCTCGATTCCAACCATTCCTTGTGAGAAAAAAAATCCTGCTTCAAAACGTCTAACTCTACCTTTGTCCGCCACCTGAGCCATACTCTTTTCTCTTCTCTACCTTCTTGGAGAAAATACAGGAACATGAAAGCCTGGGCATTCAGATTTAAGTAAAGCTTCTTCTCCACACCCTTCAGGCACTTGAAGCATCTCTTTCACACCCACATCCTGGAGATGCTGCCACGCAGTTTTACTCTCAACTCTTCCTCATTCGGTTATTTGGTTATTGCACTTCTTCAGTTTGCACTATATTTTTTGCACCATTGTAATGTTTATCATTTGCTGTTGCATTTTTTTGGTTTAGCTAACATTATCATGTATACTGTGCACTCTATGAGCTTAATGAGAGCAAGGAATTTAATTGCACTTGGTGTATATTACAATAAACAAATCTGAATCTGAATTTATATATCACTTGAGTAGATACCAAATTGCAAGGAAGTTTAAGTTCTAAAGCAAAGCTTGGACAACCATATGTATAGCTTATCATGGCTTTAGTTTTAAGAAAAATGTTAAAACGGGCAAATCTATGTGCACTTGAAGCCACATTAATCTCCTTGAAGGAAAATAAGGCTTCTTGAGCATCACTAAAGTCTCCAGTGTTGTGATGAGTAGCATTTTCAATGATCTCTCAAAACTTAATGGCCTGGAATGATCTTAATGAGAGGTAGTAGAACATGACCATGACTTTGACGTTTACAGCCAGAGCACTCTCGCACCTAGGCATGATCAAAGTTCTGCCTGTAACATATCACATACTATATCTCCGTGAAGACTGATTGGAAAGCTGACCCTGAAGTTGTTTTTTTGAAATAGGTTGAAATCAGAGCATACTGTATATACCAATAAACTTTGAGATTGGGTCTTTGTCTCCTTCCTCAGGGACTCTAACCTTTCATATTGATTTGATTTGATTTGATTCAATTGTCATTGTCTTCAAGTAAGAGACAACAAAACACTATTTCCCATACAGTCATACGAATAAAAAAAAATAAAAACACAGAACACAATAGTCCACAACACAAACATGCCCACAGCGGCACCAAAGTTCCCCAATGTGAGGGAAGGAACCAAAGTCCAGTCAACCTCCTCACTGATGTTCCCCGATGTTCACCTGTGGTCGTGGCCTCCTGAGCCCCCCCACAGTCGCCGCTACGGGTGGCCCGATGTTCAGGCCCTCTCGCCTGGAATGATGGAACCCCGACGCTGGGCGGAAGAATGTCCTCAGCAGCCTGGACCTCTGAATCGACCACCTCCCTCCAGAGTCCGCGGCTCCCGAAGTCCACAGGCCGAGCTGGGTGGAGATTCAACGCTGGCGGCCCCCGGCAAAGGGTCCCAGGACTCTGCGATGTTGGTCAGTGGCGCCCGTGTTGGGCGCTCCACGAACCACAGCTCTGCGATGTCGATGCAGCAGGCCCAACACTCCGGAGCCTCAAACGGTGATCCCAGGTGAGAAATCGCCTGCTCCGGGATATATCCAATGCTGCACCACCGCTGCTGAAGCTCTGGTCCGGTCCTGGCAGGAAAGGCCGCGCCAATCCAGTTGGTAGGCCGCGAGGAGGGGGACAAGGAAGCAACTCGGATAATAGTCGCATCCTCGCCAGGAAGTGACTGAAGGACGGTTTCCCCCTTACTCTACCCCCCTCCCCGATATAAAATACTAAAAAAAAACATGCTTTAAACATACTAAAAATAAAAAAGATAAAGAGACAAACAGACTGCAGGCTGAGACAGCCATCAACAGCCACCATATGTCCTTTGTGGTATCCAACCTAAAGTTCCCCCTTGAAAAGATCTGCAAGTCTTATCACCACAGATGCATTCATCATAAGTAGTTTCCAAATGCTGATTCACAGTTGTACTTAATAGAAGTGATTATGGTAACCAGGAGCATTTCTTCAGCCTGTGTAGCATCGTCCAGAGAGATCTTCCCAAGCCTGAAATTGTTTGACATTTCAGAGTGAACAGCTCTTTAAACGGCTTTGCTAAGGTTTGTGCAGCACCATGGAAACCTGCATAGCTCCTAACTGGCATATTACAAGCATTCCCTAGTCCATCATCGTCACATTTATTTGAGGAAATCACAGGAAAAGTGTTGCATGAGAGTTGATATCACAAAGCCCACTTCCATTGCTGAAAACTGTGATGCAGAGCAGAAACAGGCCCTTCACCCCACCAGGTTCGCGACGACCAACGATCCCCGCACATTAACACTATCTTAACACAGTATGGGACAATTTACATTTATACAACTATGATGAATTTTTGCTTTATTTTGAAATTGTTTTCAATGAACACTTTCACTCTTTTGAGGAAGAAGGGCAGAGCATGGGAGTGAGTTTTATATGCACATGCTCATTTTCAGAGGTCTCAGTGATAGAATGCACAATGCGAAATCCTTCAGTCTGAAGAGTCTCTGGAGCAGCAACTGGATGACCTCGGGGCCATCCGGGAAAATGAGAGATTCCTGGACAAGACCTCGAGTGAGGTTGTCACACCAAGGATACAGGAAGAGTGAAGGTGGGTGACTATGAGAAAGAGGAGTAAACGTGGAGTGCAGGAGACCCCGGTGGCTGTACTTATTGAAAACAGGTACACCCTCTTGGGAGCGGACGACACAACAAGATTGAGTGATAGCCAGGGCTGTGATTCCAACCATGATGCCGAGGCTCAACGGGGAAGAGTGACGTCAGGCAGAGCCATAGTGGTGTGAGACTCCATCATCAGAGGTGCTTGCAGAAGATTCTGTGACAGCAGGCAAGACTCCAGGATGGTGGTCTGAAGAAGGGTTTTGGCCTGAAAAGTTGCCTATTTCCTTCGCTCCATAAATGCTGCTGCACCTGCTGAGTTTCTCCAGCACTTTTGTCTACCTTCGATTTTCCAGCAACTGCAATTCCTTCTTAAACACATGGTGTGTTGCCTCCCTGGTGCCAGGGTCAAGTACGTCTCAGAGCGGCTGCACGGCACCCCCAAGAGTGAGGGGGAACAGCCGGAGGTTGTTGTGCATGTTGGCACAAATTATATAGGTAGGAAGAGGAAGGAGGTTCTGCAACAAGAATTTTGGAATTGGGTAGAAGACTAAAAAGCAGGACCTGCAGGGTAGTGATCTCAGGATTGCATCCAGTACCTCGTGCTAGTGAAGGTAACAATAGGAAGAAAGGGGAAATGAATGTGTGGCTGAATAGTTGGTGAAGGGGGCATGGATTCTGATTTCTGGATCATTGGGATCTCTTCTGGGGCAGGAGTGACCGTTATAAAAGGGGCGGGTTGAACCTAAACTGGAAGGGGACCAACATCCTAGCAGGAAGGTTTGCTAATGCTACACGGGAGGGTTTAAACTAGATTGGTAGGGGGTGTGATCTCATACAGGACAGAGGTACACACTCACACACACCATATATAAGACAGTAAACACTGCCCAGTCCATCACCGGCTCTGACCTCCCTTCCATCGAGGGGATCTATCGCAGTCGCTGCCTCAAAAAGGCTGGCAGTATCATCAAGGGCCCACACCATCCTGGCCACACACTCATCTCCCTGCTACCTTCAGGTAGAAGGTACAGGAGCCTGAAGACTGCAACAACCAGGTTCAGGAATAGCTACTTCCCCTCAGCCATCAGGCTATTAAACTTGGCTTGGACAAAACTCTGAACATTAATAGCCCATTATCTGTTATTTGCACTTTATCAGTTTATTTATTCATGTGTGTATATATTTATATAATGGTACATGGACACACTGATGGAAGATGGTGGCGCGTCCAGACGCAGCGGCTTTGCGCTCCCAAGCCCGAGTTTACTCGGAGCAGCCCGGTACCGAACGCGGCTGGAAAAACAAGGTAATTAAAATCCCCAGAACCCCTAGAACCCATAGGAACCCTAGTAACCCCGGAAACCCCAGGAACCATAAGAAGAAACTCACCTACAGGACGAGGGAATCCAAGACCTGCATCGCAATCCCGACTGGTCGCACATGGAGCCGCTCGGAACTACTCAGCATCGGACGTGGCTGCGAGAAACTGGCGTGTGAGTACTACAGTACCCTTACCGTCCCGTCGGAGCTGGGCAGGAAAGCCCCTTGGATCACCACTCCGGAGGGCAGGAGATGGAGCAAGCGCCGGGAAAGGAAGCAGAAACGTGGAAGGCGAGCGGGGGTGCAGGACAGGCTACGGAGGGCTCCACAAAGACCATCGCTCCCAAGCATCTTTCTGGCGAATGTCCGGTCACTCACCAACAAGCTGGATGAGGTAAGGCTCTGGATCAACACCCAGCGATCCCTGGAAGACTGCTGTGTGCTGATCTTCACAGAGACCTGGCTCAGCGCGCTGGTTCCCGATGGGGCTGTGGACCTGACCAACCGGTCACTGCATCGTGCTGATAGAACAAAGGACTCCGGTAAGAGCAAGGGTGGCGGGCTCTGCATCTACATCAACAATGACTGGTGCACCAACCACACTGCAATAGAGAGCTACTGTTCCCCAGACCTGGAATACCTACTGCTTAAATGTAGACCATTTTACCTGCCTCGGGAGTTTACTGTGGTTATCATCATGGCCATATACATCCCACCACAGGCTAATGCTAACCTAGCACTAGCACAGCTGCACTCGGCCATCAGTAAGCAGCAGGATGCTCACCCCGACGGTGCCTTCATTGTTGCAGGGGACTTTAACCAGGTCGACCTACGTGCCACACTCCGCAAATTCCACCAGCATGTGCAGTGCCCTACCAGGGGCTCAAACATGTTGGATAAAGTGTACACCAACATCAAGGACGCATACAGAGCTCTCCCCTGCTCATCCCTGGGACAATCCGATCACCTCTCACTGTTTCTACTGCCTGCATACAGACCCCTCATCCGCAAGACCAAACCTGCAATAAGGACGGTCAAAATATGGCCCGAGGACGCAACCCTACAACTCCAGGACTGCTTTGATCGCACCGACTGGGACCTGTTTGCACAACAGGCTACCAGTGGCACAGAGGTAGACTTGGAGGAGTACACATCCACTGTGCTCTCCTACATCAACTGCTGTGTGGAGACTGTCACAGTGGACAAGCAAATAAAGATGTTCCCAAACCGGAAACCCTGGATGAACAAGGAGGTTCAGGATGTACTAAGGGCACGCAACAACGCCTTTAAATCCAGGGACACTTCTGCTTACAGTGCGGCCAAGTCGAACCTGAACAGAGGCATAAAAAAGGCCAAAGTCATCCACAGGCAAAGGGTAGAAGACCACTTCAATACCGCGGACACCAGAAGCATGTGGCAGGGTGTCAGGGACATCACTGACTACAAGAGCAGCCCCGCCTGCCCCCACGGTGATATCACACTGGCCAACGAACTAAACACCTTCTTTGCCCGGTTCGATACTGGCAACACCACCAGGTGTGGAATAACCCTGGCCATAGCGGAGGGACAGGCCTTAACACTGAGCACTCAGGAGGTACAGTGCGCTCTGCGTAGGATCAATCCACGCAAGGCTGCAGGCCCGGATGGTGTACAGGGAAGAGTATTAAAGGACTGTGCTGGACAGCTGGCGGAGGTATTCATGAGAATCTTCAATCTCTCTCTATCTCTGGCAACGGTCCCCAAGTGCCTGAAAACAGCCACCATAGTGCCGGTGCCGAAAAAGTCCAAAATCACCAACCTCAACGACTACCGGCCGGTTGCCCTGACTACAATCCCCATGAAGTGCTTCGAAAGGCTGGTCCTCTCCCATATTAAATCCAGCATCCCTGCCTCACTGGACTCCTATCAATTTGCATACAGGGCAAATAGATCGACAGAGGATGCCATCTCTCTGGCCCTTCACACTGTCCTGACTCACCTGGACAGACAGGGCACGTATGTGAGGATGCTCTTCATTGACTATAGCTCTGCATTCAATACGGTCATCCCCACCAAGCTCACCACCAAACTCCACCAGCTAGGCCTCAGCTCACCGATATGCGCTTGGATCCTGAACTTTCTCACGGAGCGACCGCAGGCAGTGAGACTGGGCCCGCACCTGTCCTCCACCATCACCCTGAGCAGGGTGATGGTGGAGGAGGGTTGTGTACTAAGCCCCATGCTCTACTCCCTCTTCACTCACGACTGTGTCCCTGCATTCGACACCAACACCATCGTGAAGTTTGCAGACGACACAACAGTGATTGGGCTGATCACCAACGGTGATGAAACAAACTACAGAGCGGAGGTGCAGAACCTGGCGGACTGGTGCGCCAATAACAACTTGGCACTAAACACCTCCAAGACCAAGGAGCTGATTATTGACTTCAGGAGGTCCCATTCTGGAGAATACGCCCCAATCTCCATTTATGGGGAAAGTGTGGAGAGAGTGTCCAGCTTTAAGTTTCTGGGCACTCACATTTCAGAAGACCTCACATGGTCCACAAACACCGCCACGCTGGTCAAGAAGGCACAGCAACGGCTGTTCTTCCTGAGGACATTAAAAAAGACTGGTCTGCCCCAACAGCTGCTGACAACGTTCTACCGTGCACCACAGAGAGCATACTAACGTATGGCATCTCTGTGTGGTATCTCAGCTGCACGGAGGCGGAGAGGAGAGCTCTTCAGCGCGTCGTCAACAGAGCGCAGAGGATCATCGGGACAGAGCTACCAGCCTTGGAGGGCATCTACCACACGCGGTGCCTCAGGAAGGCCCTCAGCATCCATAAGGACTCATCACACCCCTGCCACGGTCTGTTTCAACTACTTCCCTCCGGCAGACGTTACAAGGCCTTCTACGCCCGAACCTCCAGACTCAGGAACAGTTTTATCCCAAGAGCTATAGCGGCTCTGAACCGGCCCTAATGAGTGCCCCCCCACCCACCCCCTTTGGACAGTCTCCCTCAGATGGTCACGTCAATCAATTCAGCTTGTTTATTTATGTATTGTATTTATTTACCTTTCTTGTACATCAGTGGAGCTGCACACTAAATCTCGTTGCACTGACGTGCAATGACAATAAAAGATATATTATTATTATTATTATTATTATTATCTGTTTTATAGTCAATGCCTACTATATTCTGTTGTGCTGAAGCAAAACAAGAATGTTATTGTCCTATCAGGGACACATGACAATAAACTCACTTGAACTTGAACTTAAACCTTCTTGAATCTACTCACACGGCTGAGCGCAGCCTCTTCACTATAAGGCTTCCGCAGTCAGCGGCACTTCCACAATCAGCGTGACCTCTGCACTTACTGGAAATTATGCAATCAGCACGACCTCTGCACTCACCACAAATTGCGCAATCAGCATGACCTGTCCACTAAGCGGAAGTCACGAAATGAGCAGGACTTTTGGACTAAACACAGTCGGTCCTAATAAAGCATTTATTCCTTCCAAACTCAGTCGGACCAAATAAAACATTTAATCCTTCCAAACACAGTCAGACCTAATAAAGCATTTATTCCTTCCAAACACAGTCGGACCTAATAAAGCATGTATTCCTTCCAAACACAGTCAGACTTAATAAAGCCTTTATTCCTTCCAAACACAGTCGCACCTAATAAAGCATTTATTCCTTCCAAACACAGTCACACCTTATAAAGCATCGATTCCTTCCAAACACAGTCGGACATAATAAAACATTGCAGTTTCAAGCATAGGCAGGGCAGCAGGCCAAGCAACTCATAGCATTGTCATTTCATTTCATTTCATTTCCAATTAAGCATTGCACTTTCAAGCACAGGCAGGGCAGCAGACCAAACAACTTATCGCATTGTCATTAAGTGCTAACAAATCATTTATTGCAAGTACATTGCAGACTCACAGTTCAGTTGATTCACAGCTTAGAATGACAGTCGTGGCCTCTCCCTCGCGAGCTTGCTGAGTGACTGACTCACGTCCAGGCATCTGGGGGTTTATAGTCCTGCCCCCCCCCCCCCCCAGAAAGGGAGTTATTGACAGGTAATTGACAGGCGAGAGAACCAATCAGTTGATCTCAAGGTTTTTTTTTTTAAACACTCATACTTTTTTAAGTTTTCATCAATGGGAAAAATCCCCAGGGCTGGCTCAGTGGAGGAGGACTGTGAGTAAGATGACCAAAAATCAGTGATACAAGGCAGTGTTTTTTTCTAAAAGCAATAGACAGCGCAGACAGGAAGTCAAGATGATACTTTTAATGATATATATATTACTTTTAAGTATATATATATGTGTGTGTGTGTGTGTGTGTGTATACACATATACACACACATATATTTATATATATATATATATGTGTGTGTGTGTATATACACATATACACACACATATATTTATATATATATATGTGTGTGTATATATATGTATGTATGTATGTATATGTGTATATGTGTATTATGTATATGTATATGTGCATGTATATGTATATATATATATATGGGTGTGA
The DNA here is from genome assembly GCF_010909765.2 of Amblyraja radiata. Classification (NCBI taxonomy): domain Eukaryota; kingdom Metazoa; phylum Chordata; class Chondrichthyes; order Rajiformes; family Rajidae; genus Amblyraja; species Amblyraja radiata. Next base: position 61,341,332 of record NC_045961.1, read on the forward strand.
ATATATGTATATGTATATGTATATGTATATGTATACACACAAATATACATATATATACATATACGTATATATGTATACGTATATATATGTATATGTATATATGTATATGTATGTACACATACATATACATATATACATATAAATAAATATAAATATATAAATATATAAATATAAATATATAAAAATAAATATATAAATAAATATATATAATTAAAAGTATCATCTTGACCGCTTCCTGTGCAGACAGGAAGCGGTCAAGATATATATATATATATATATATATATATAGATATAGATATAGATATAGATATAGATATTTATATGTATATATATATATATATATATATATATATATTTCAGATTTGCCAGCGTGGGAAGCACTGAGAATGTTTAATTGAGGGGTACAGATTTAACTTTTCTTTCAGTGGAAATTGATAAATAATTGTTTCCGAATCAGGAAGAATTACTTAGAAATTCTCATGTACCAATTGTGGTTTGCTAAAATGGCAGAGTTGTCGAGGACCAGTTCCTGTTTTTGTCATTGGCCATTCTGCAGTAAACAACAAGCCCGAAGTTGCCAAATTTCATTGTCAAATATGTGTTAATTGGTCTTCCTTTACAATACCATAATCAGATATAACCTCAAGCTGGGTGAGTGTAGTGTCTGAGAATAATTGAGTTAATCAAATCTCATGATGATGGGATGGTTAGGATCATAGAGGGAAGGGTCAGCTTTCGGTGAATGATGAGTGGGAGTGGGAATGTGGAGGTATTGGCTTGAAATTCAGTAACTTTGTATTAGGGAGGGACCAGCATTAACCATTGAATAATTGGTGATGGAGAAGTCCAGGATCTCAATGTGTAGGATGGAACTGCAGATGCTGGTTTAAACCGAATATAGACAGAAAAAGCTGGAGTAACTCAGCAGGACTGGCAGCATCTCCAGACTGAAGAAGGGTCTCGACCCAAAATGTCACTCATCCCTTCTCTCCAGAGATGCTGCCTGTCCTGCTGAGTTACTCCAGCTTTTTATGTCTATCCAGGAACTGAGGTTGTGAAATCTGTCCGGTGAAGGTTGGAAAAACTTGGTGTAGAGAGTTGGAGATTTTCACTGTGTGGAGGGGAGGGGAGGGGAGGGGGTGAGATGGGAGGGGAGGAGGGAGTGGAGGGGGGAGTGGAGGTGAGAACGGGTGCGTGGGTGGGTAAATGGAGTGGTGGTAACTTGGGCTTGGAAATTCTGGATCCTGGTAACAAATGCCTGGAGGCATCTGCAAATGTGGGAATTAATGGTAAAAAAAATAAGGAGAGTAGCTGGAGGAACTCAGCATGTGAGCATGATCCGTGGAAGGAAATGAATAGTCACCATTCCAGATCAAGATCCTTCATATAGAAACATAGATAGAAACATAGAAAATAGGTGCAGGAGTAGGCCATTCAGCCTTTCGAGCCTGCACCGCCATTCAATATTATCATGGCTGATCATCCAACTCAGTATCCTGTACCTGCCTTCTCTCCATACCCCCTGATACCTTTAGCCACAAGGGCCACATCTAACTCCCTCTTAAATATAGCCAATGAACTGGCCTCAACTACATTCTGTGGCAGAGAATTCCAGAGATTCACCACTCTCTGTGTGAAAAATGTTTTTCTCATCTCAGTCCTAAAATATTTCCCCTTTATCCTTAAACTGTGACCTTCACCAACATCGGGAACAATCTTCCTGCATCTAGCCTGTCCAACCCCTTACGAATTTTGTAAGTTTCTATAAGATCCCCCCTCAATCTTCTAAATTCTAGCGAGTATAAGCCGAGTCTATCCAGTCTTTCTTCATATTAAAGTCCTGCCATCCCAGGAATCAGTCTGATGAACCTTCTCTGTACTCCCTCTATGGCAAGAATGTCCTTCCTCAGATTAGGAGACCAAAACTGTACGCAATACTCCAGTTGTGGTCTCATCAAGACCCTGTACAACTGCAGTAGAACATCCCTGCTCCTATACTCAAATCCTTTTGCTATGAATGCTAACATACCATTCGCTTTCTTCACTGCTTGCTGCACCTGCATGCCTACTTTCAATGACTGGTGTACCATGACACCCAGGTCTCATTGCATCTCCCCTTTTCCCAATCGGCCACCATTCAGATAATAGTCAACTTTCCAGTTTTTGCCACTAAAGTGGATAACCTCACATTTATCCACATTATACAAGTCGTCAAGTCAAGTCAAGTTTATTCGTCACATACACATACGAGATGTGCAGTGAAATGAAAAGTGGCAATGCTCGTGGCCTTTGTGCAAAAAGACAAACAAACAAACAACCAAACAAACTATAAACACAATCATAAACACACACATATTCTTTTACATATTAAATATTGGAAGGAAAAACGTTCAGTAAAGTTAGTCCATGGTGAGATTTACAGTCCGAATGGCCTCTGGGAAGAAACTCCTTCTCAACCTCTCCGTTCTCACCGCATGGCAACGGTGGCGTTTGCCTGACCATAGCAGCTGGAACAGTCCGTTGCATGGGTGGAAAGGGTCTCCCATGATTTTATTGGCTCTGGAGTTGCACCTCCTGATGTATAGTTCCTGCAGGGGGGCGAGTGAAGTTCCCATAGTGCGTTCGGCCGAACGCGCTACTCTCTGCAGAGCCTTCTTGTCCTGGGCAGAGCAATTCCAAAACCAGATGGTAATATTTCCGGACAAGATGCATCTTCCATGCATTTTCCCACTCACCCAGCCTATCCAAGTCACCTTGCAGCCTCCTAGCATCCTCCTTACAGCTAACACTGCCCCCCAGCTTCGTGTCATCCGCAAACTTGGAGATGTTGCATTCAATTCCTTCATCCACATCATTAATATATATTGTAAATAGCTAGGGTCCCTGCACTGAGCCTTGCGGTACCCCACTAGTCACTGCCTGCCATTCTGCAAAGGACCCGTTTACTCCTACTCTTTGCTTCCTGTCTGCCAGCAATACCGTGTGCTTTAGGTTTGTATGCTAATCTCTTATGTGGGACCTTGTCGAAAGCCTTCTGAAAGTCCAGATATAACACATCCACTGGTTCTCCCTTATCCACTCTACTAGTTACATCCTCAAAAAATTCTATAAGATTTGTCAGACATGATTTACCTTTCATAAATCCTCATCATCTTGTACCCTTCAAGTTTCAAAGTTCTTAAAAGTGCTGTGTCCTTACTTGGCCTAACAGGCCTGCAATGAACTGCTGGTGGCACAGAGTCAGTGTTGCAGGGGTCAGCCTGGCCCGGCGATGCAGGCGATGTCCTCCACCGTTTCTCCACCGCATTGTGCTGCTGCAGGCTGTGTCTGATCCACCCACTCATCTGAACTCTGTGGGGCCACCAACAGTGCCTGATCGTGATTATTGCCGAGCCTCCAGTGGCCCACTCCACAGACACCAACCCGCGAACATGCCATCCTCTCACCCCCCACAGCCACTGATCTGTCGCTATGTGCCAGGGCACCTGAGCAGCAAGCCCCAAAACGCCTCTGAGGATGTGGGAGGTGAGCTCACCGCCCGCTCATCATCACTGTTCCTCTCCTCTCTCCGCCGCCGCCATCTTGAAGGTTTCTTAGTCACATGAAGGAATTATAATTCTGGAATTTTGAAGGAGGCACAAGAGATCAGTTCAGTTGCAACTTAAATCTTTCTGTTTTGTTCTTATAATGTGACCTGATCACATTATCTTACTGTTTAAGAAAGAACTGCAGCTGCTGGAAAAATCTAAGGTAGACAAAAAGCTGGAGAATCTCAGCGGGTGAGGCAGCATCTATGGAGAGAAGGAATGGGTGACGTTTTGGGTCGAGACCCTTCTTCAGACTGATGTGGGGGTGGGGGGCTTGGAAGAAGAAAGGAAGAGGCGGAGACAATAGGCTGTTGGAGAGCTGGGAAGGGGAAGGGAAGGAGGGTGAAAGCAAGGACTACCTGAAATTGGAGAAATTAATGTTCATACCGCTGAGGTGTAAACTTCCCAAGCAAAATATGAGGTGCTGCTCCTCCAATTTGCGGTGGGACTCACTCTGGCCATGGAGGAGGCCCAGGATAGAAAGGTCAGATTTGGTATGCGAGGGGTAGTTGAAGTGCTGAGCCACCGGGAGATCAGGTTGGTTAATGCGAACTGAGCGGAGGTGTTGGGCGAACCGATCGCCAAGCCTGCGCTTGGTCTCACCGATGTAGAGCAGTTGACACCTAGAACAGCAGATGCAATAGATGAGGTTGGAGGATGTGCAGGTGAACCTCTGCCTCACCTGGAAAGACTGCTTGAGTCCTTGAAAGGAGTCGTGCGGGGAGGTAAAGCGACAAGTGTAGCATTTCCTGCAGTGGCAAGAGAAAGTACCAGGGGAGGGCGTGGTTTGGGTTGGAAGGGACGAATTGACCAAAGGAGTTACGGAGGGAGTGGTCCCTACAGAAAGCCAAAAAGGGAGGAGATGGGAAGATATGGCCAGTGGTGCGATCCCGTTAGAGGATTATCTGTTGTATGTGATGGCTGGTAGAGTGGAAGATGAGGACAAGGCAGACTCTGTCCTTGTTACGAGTGGGGGAATGGGAAGTGAGAGCAGAGCTATGGGATATAGAGGAGACCCTGGTGAAAACCTCATCTATAGTCTAAGAGGGGAACCCCCATTCCCTAAATTATCTTACTTATCTACATTATCTTACTTATATTTCTATTCTCACAATTTTCCATTCTTGCTGCATCTATCACTGATGCCATTGACAATTAATACTATCTTATGGACAGTTGGTGCAGTGAATTTATTCCAACTAAGAGCTTGTCTATCCAAATTAATTCCACTTTCTGAATCCTCATAGCTGTCAGAAAGGAAGCATTCATTCATCAGATCAAGCTACCTGACTGCAGATTGCTATGGCATTACACAATTCAGTATCTCTTATTGATTTAATAATACTGCAATAGTGGCTATCAATGCAAAGATGTGTAAGCAAAGTTTACTTTGATGCTAAAAATCTTTCCCAGCTTGATTGTACCAGGGTCCAGTGTCTAAGAAGACATGAAATTAGGCATGCAAGCAGTCACCTGAGTTGCCTGGCAGCAGTTGTGATAAAGAACTATCATTAACTTGAATCATGCATCTCTCTTGCTTAATCTTACCAGTTTGACATTCCACAAGCGGCAGGTTTGATTTCAATTTGATGAACAGGCTTCTGGAAAAAACAAAAACTGCTAGTCCAATTGAAATTCACCTTGCAGCTTGTGAAAGATGTAGGAGACCACCCTTTATTGGGAATGTTTCCATATATTTTTGGCTGCCACAGTTAATTTATTTGGGCTGAATACTATAGTGTCTCTGGTAGTATCATTTGCCCAGAACAATTTGCCTAAAATTGATCCGACCTGCATAAAATATCAAGTTTCAACATTGTTTCTCAACCAGTTTAGAAAATATGCATCTGAAGTGAAACCATCGTAATAATAATTGGCTAAGCTCCCAATAATTTTGTTACCGTGACACATTTCCACTCATTTCAACTGTTTATACTCCATCAATAAGGCAGTTTTTTTCTTTGCAGCAAAGATAGAAATAGGCATCTTCAAGATTAAAAGCTCAAATGCATTAAAATCATTAAATTATGAAAAAAATGACTGTTGTTAGTTGGTACATGATTTAGTTCATTTTTAAAGTTAATTCTCCTTCTCATATACTACTTTTGTGACTCAAATGGTGGCACTCTTAAGTTTCAGCCAAAACACGAGTTCAAGACAATATCCAAGATAAGCAGAAGAAAGCTGACTTCTGAGGATGCAATACTGAGGAAGTACAACAATGTCAACAATGGATGAATTGAATTTGAATCCTCTCTCAAAAGATCCCATGCCTCTGAAGAGAAGGATAACTAAAATCACAAAAACAGCTTTCCTGCTATATACAAGTCTTTTTTATTAGTCTCAGATCCAATGTTTCAATATATTAAATTTAAAATGTTATTACATTTAAAGACTTATTTCATATCTGTAACCTGCTTCAGCCCTGCAACCCTCACCCTACTTCCCAAGTTGTCCAATTTAGATTTAATCCTTTTGCCTTCTCTCTTTCCCTTTATTGGCAGTTAAATTAATCCATTATTGGCAATTTAAAATTTAAATACTAGATCCTTATTAAGTATGTTTTACAGCCTTTTAAGTCTTCAATGTCCTCTAAATTAAACATGTTTCAATCACTTGTTCTTTTTGTCTTTTCTTGCAATTGTAGAATCATACAGCACAAAACAGGCCCTTCAGCCCAACTTATCCATGCAGACCATGATGCCCCATCTAAACTCATTTGAATGCGCCTGGCCCATATCCCTTTTAACCTTTCCTATCCATGCACCTGCCTTTTAAATGCTGTTATAGTACCTGCCTCAACTACCTCCTCTGGCAGTTTGTTTCATATGCCGCAACCCTCTAACTGCAAAGTTTGCCCCTCAGCTATTAAATCTAGCCCTCTCACCTGAAACCTATGTTTTTGAATTTCCTATCCTGGGTAAAAGACTGCACATTCACCCTATCTATTCCCCTCGTGACTTTATACACCTTGATAAGATCACTATGCAGCCTCCTGCTCTCCAGGGAATACATTTCTAGCCTATTCAACCTCTCCCTACAAGTGAGCCCCTCTAGACCTAGCAGCATCCTTGTAAATCTTTACTGCACTCTTTCCAGCTTAATGACATCCTTCCCAGAGCAAGATGACCAAAGCCAAACACAGTACTTCAAATGGCCTCACTAATGTCTTCTGCAACTGTAACATAACACCCCAACTATATACCCTGACTGGTGAAGTTCAATGTACCAAAAGCCTTGTTGTACCACTCTGACCTGACACCACTTTCAGGGAACTATGTACCTGTACTCTCTGCTCTACATCACTCCACATGGGTTCTGCTCTTTACTGCCGTATTGGCCCACTTGTCCTTTTAGTGATAGGATCTGTTTTTTGTTGCATTTGAATGGAATGTCTTAGGATATTTTTTCAGATTAAACACATATTTTTGTATTGCTTGCTCAGAGATGACATCTCAGACAAACCGAAATCTTTACTTTATTGAAAACCATACGTGCAAGACTAACATAAAGAAGGCAAAATAGGACTGAGGATGTTAAAACCTGAGGATCCTGACACCAACTATATCTGGACCTCATTGCAATTGGGGTAGATCCTCAGGTGACACTGATATTCAGCCATTTATCCTTGAATCATACTTTTCCTCCATATAGGTCCACAGCAGATGTGGTGCCATACCAGTCATCTACCAGGAAAGGTAACTACATTTATAGGGTGATGTTGCATTCTGAAGAGGGACTGGAAATAATTGAAAACTGAAAATAATATCTTAAAATGTATAATTTTAAATATTCATGCCTTTGCAAATAATTTGATGCATATAAATCATCTGAATTAATCCCATTCTGCAAGCAGCTATTTATTGCCATCAATTCATTGAGGTCCTTGTCCTTAGGCCAACTCATTAAATAGATTTTCTGGCCTGAGAGAAGGGAAGTCTGTGGTGATTTGCACTGACCTATCGGAATCCCTGAGGACTCTATTGGCATAGCACAAAGACAGCTTGGAGCACATGTAGCTCAGCAACGATTGTTGCCAGTGATTTAAACCATTGCCAGTATTTTACTTTGGAAGTTCTGTGAAGAAAAAGGTTTAAGTCTAACTGAAACTCTGATGCCAGTTTAATCTGCCACCTCGAATCATTAAAAAAAAAATGTCATTCTTGTACATTTGGAAACACAAGTATTTTATTTTCTTAATTGAAACTCTCGATAACAGTCTATTTTGGTGTACTTTTGCTCAAAGAACTTTACTGGACTATTCAACACAATTTGAACGTGGAAGGAATTCTCTGGGTACTCTCTGCATATCAGAATATAGAATCAATTGGAATCTGAAACTTTACATAATATATCACCTATTGATATTATGTAGGAAGGACCTACAAATGCTGGTTTCAACCGAAGATAGACACAAAATGCTGCAGTAATTCAGAAGGACAGGCAGCATCTCTGGAGAGAGGAATGTTGACATTTTGGGTCAAGAATCTTCTTCGGATTTCTGTCTTGACCCAAAACGTTACCCATTCCTTCTCTCCAGAGATGCTGCCTGGTCCGCTGAGTTACTTCAAAATGTTGTGTCTACTTATAGGGTGATTTCACGAAAGGTCACTGGAGCGTAAATCCCCACTCACGTGACCGAAAATTTTAACTGGGGGACAAGCGTCACTTCCGGTACATGTTAGTGGATGGGAAAACACGCACTTTCACACCCGTTAAAAACATCGAAAACGGCCAGGTTTTGAGCTGCAATTAACGGAGCCAGTCAGGGTGACCGTGAGGAACAGCTACCTAAATTTACAGTCCAAAAAAAAGATAGAAAATAAGGTAAATACAAGAGCGAGCTGAAGGTGTAAAAAAGGCGGAAGTGATAGCGGACTTTTTTCTTGGAGATTTAAAGATCCAAAATATCGGGGATTATCGCGTTTGCTCGCTGCATTTCATCAAAAGTGGCATTATTGACTTTGTTATCTTTATTCATTTGTTATATGAAAAGTATTAAAAGTTTAAAATCCGTCAGTAAAATTGCAAAATCGCCCATGGTTCTCGGATGGGTTTTAACATGCAAAATGAAAACGCTTCTGAAGCTCCATTTACCATTTAAATAATCGTAAACTCTCAATGCGTTTGGAAATAAATTTTACTGAGATGCAAGCTTACGATTATTTAAATGGTAAATGGAGCTTCAGAAGCGTTTTCATTTTGCATGTTAAAACCCATCCGAGAACCATGGGCGATTTTGCAATTTTACTGACGGATTTCTAACTTTTAATACTTTTCATATAACAAATGAATAAAGATAACAAAGTCAATAATGCCACTTTTGATGAAATGCAGCGAGCAAACGCGATAATTCCCGATATTTTGGATCTTTAAATCTCCAAGAAAAAAGTCCGCTAGCACTTCCGCCTTTTTTACACCTTCAGCTCGCTCTTGTATTTACCTTAGTTTCTATCTTTTTTTTGGACTGTAAATTTAGGTAGCTGTTCCTCATGGTCACCCTGACTGGCTCCGTTAATTGCAGCTCAAAACCTGGCCGTTTTCGATGTTTTTAACGGGTGTGAAAGTGCGTGTTTTCCCATTCACTAACATGTACCGGAAGTGACGCTTGTCCCCCAGTTAAAATTTTCGGTCACGTGAGTGGGGATTTACGCTCCAGTGACCTTTCGTGAAATCACCCTATTGATATTGATTGACTTGCTTTGTGTTTGACAGTTTATATTTGAACGGAAGTGTTGCTTCAAATTCATGATTATATTTATGCCATTTTATATATTAATTGGAAACATAGCATGTTTATGTAGTATGCAGTATTAATATTTAATTGTTTTTCTTTTCAAAAATAATTTTTTTTTTAAATTAATGACATTATAATATTTTCTAATGCCTTAATAATCTGTTATGTTTTATATTTCATTGATTCATTTTTTAATAAGAATTCTGTTTCTATTTGATAACATGACAAGCTCTTCTCCAGGGCATTCCTTTACTACGATAGGTTTGCCATGCTTGCTTCAGTCTGGTTTACTTTGCAAGACTTGAGTGTTTGAAGTTAAACTTGATGCTCCTATCTCATTGGAACATAGAAACATAGAGCCTGCACCGCCAATCAATATTATCATGGCTGATCATCCAACTCAGTATCCTGTACCTACCTTCTCTCCATACCCCCTGATCCCTTTAGCCACAAGGGCCGCATCTAACCCTCTTAAATATAGCCAATGAACTGGCCTCAACTACTTTCTGTGGCAGAGAATTCCACAGATTCACCACTCTCTGTGTGAAAAATGTTTTTCTCATCTCGGTCATAAATGACTTCCCCCTTATCCTTAAACTGTGACCCCGTGTTCTGGACTTCCCCAACACCGGGAATAATCTTCCTGCATCTAGCCTGTCCAACCTCTTAAGAATGTTGTAAGTTTCTATAAGATCCCCCCTCAATCTTCTAAATTCAAGTACAAGCCGAGTCTATCCAGTCTTTCTTCATATGAAATTCCTGCCATCCCAGGAATCAGTCTGGTGAACCTTCTCTGTACTCCCTCTATGGCAATAATGTCTTTCCTCAGATTAGGAGACCAAAACTTTACACAATACTCAAGGTGTGGTCTCACCAAGGCCCTGTACAACTGCAGCAGAACCTCCCTGCTCTGATACTCAAATCCTTTCGCTATGAATGCTAACATACCATTCGCTTTCTTCACTGCCTGCTGCACCTGCATGCCTACTTTCAATGACTGGTGTACCATGACACACAGGTCTCGTTGCATATCCCCTTTTCCTAATCGGCCACCATTCAGATAATAGTCTACTTTCCTGTTCTTGCCACCAAAGTGGATAACCTCACATTTATCCACATTATACTCCATCTGCCATGCATTTGCCCACTCACCCAACCTATGCAAGTCACCTTGCAGCCTCCTAGCGTCCTGCTCACAGCTAACACTGCCCCCCAGCTTCGTGTCATCCTCAAACTTGGAGATGTTGCATTCAATTCCCTCGTCCAAATCATTAATATATATTGTAAATAGCTGGGGTCCCAGCACTGAGCCTTGCGGTACGCCACTAGTCAACATAAATTAGAGCCAAGATCAGGCCTACTGCCAAAATGCCAACGTCATTGTATTAGTTGCACTGTGGTAACTTGGCTTCATGTCAAGAATTAAGTTAATTCGTCTCAAGTTCAATCATAATAAATTAGTTACTTTTTTTTCAAACAAGAATAAGTTGACTGAAGAAGGTTTTCCATCATACAGCACAAAGTTAACATTAGCTTCTTTTGTTAATCTTTGCTGGAAAAGGACATTGCTTCAAATAATCAGAATGTTTCTGTCTGTCTTACTAATACTTACGAAAACTATGTTCTATATTCCTCACATTCTATGGAAAAACGAGGGTAATGTATTTGTCAAACCAGAAATAATTAAAATCTGTTAACAAAGCTTGGCCTTCAAAAAAGAGCTTATTCAAGTATCACAGATTGTCACATCAATGAGAACTATTTTGAACATTAACACAAACTGAATATCCCCATTTCAAAGTTTTCTACTTCAACTATGTGTAGGCACAAATCTTGAAAACTGTCGACATGAGAACTACAAACCTTCAGAAAATTTCAGCAGTGAAAACAACCAATGGACATTTGCATTTTAATCTGAATTTCAGCTTCAGATGAGAGAAAAACTGGCATAAATGCATTTCATATCTATTAGTAATTCTACACCATTTTTATTTCAAAGTGGTGCTATCAGCGAAAATGAATTTCAACCACATAATAGCTCTGCTCCTTCCTCTTACTGCAACATAGACATCTCAATGTTTTGCTGTCTTCCTCTTTTTTCAGGAATTGCTAAGAATTCCTTGAAATTTTGCAATGATCTTTATCTCAATCACTGCTGATGAGAAAGTATTTCATAAAAGCAAGTTTTCATTGTATTTCTTGTCTGACCGTACCAGCTTTTTGGACGCCTCACCGTTCTAATTTTCTAATCAAATGAAATTGTTTGTCCTAATTTTTTCAGTTAGAATATAATGTCACTCTATTATATGTTTTATGATAAATTTGTCAAGTGGGGGTTGTAAATAGCTCGTTCTAAGCTCCCCCCAGTCTAGTTTCAGTCAATAACATACTGAATCAAACACTTGAGCAACTAAACTTTATTTTGGATAACACAACAACAGTTCCCCTATACAATACCTAACCACCGCGGGTTCAATCCTTGTTTCTGCTTGACCAAGCCCTTCCAGCCTCGTGCAAGCAGAGACACTCCAAAAGGTCACACAGTCCCAAGTGTTCTTCCAGAAGATCGACATTGGACCTCGTGGGAGCTTCCTTTTATAGGTCCCCAAACATTGAGGGGCCGAACCACATGGGGATTGTATTTATACAGTCCAATAACACATATCGATTACAACGGTACATGATAGACAGTTCTCTAACCCAATAACATAGTAACTAATACATTGTATCTGGCAAGGCTTCGAGAAGGAAGCTAACATAGATGAATAATGCAACATGTGCCCTGGGGTTCAAACAACCCAGACTAAGTTTAACATTTCAACCAATCAACAATTAACAAAGTAAGGCTTAAGGCAATATTATTTACACTGTGTATATCTGGTTTGCATTGGCCCAATTAGCTTCATGCATTTGACACCTCATTGCAAGACTTCTGCAGATGTCCTATTCTTTCTCTGCAGATGTCCTATTCTTTCTCTGCAGCTCTTATCTGGGCCACAGACACACTGGCACCATTCAGCAGCTTGTCTCAGTTCTGCAAAGGCACATTTAACTTGACCAAAATGGCCTAGCAGTACAGAAGCCCTTACTCAATTTTAATACCATGGCTGCTCCAATTTAGCCAGGATTAACAGGGTATGTCATCACCAGATATTGTTGGCCCTTCATTGACTCAGGAATTGTTAATACTCACACATTGAACCTCAAATATAAACAGTAGGATAGACACAGATAGTTGGAATAACTCAGCAGATCAGGCAACATCTCTGGAGAAAAGGAATAGGTGACATTTAGAAGGGTCTCGACCCAAAACGTGAATATACTGTAGACTAATGTCTAGAGTTGGCCTTACAGTGCATTCAGAAAGTTTTCAGACCCCTTCACTTTTTGTTATGGTACAGCCCTATTCTAAAATTGAGTAAATGTTTGCTTGTTTTTAAATCATCAATCTGCACCCAATACCCCATAATAAAAAAGCAAAAACAGGTGATTAAAAATAACTGAAATAGACTTCCGGTTGGCGCCATGATGTGAGTGGAATCGCGCCATTACAGCTCCGCAAAAAACTGAATTAAAAACGGGGGTAAAAGGGTCAAACAAACGCACTTACCACAGGAGATCGATTGCAAACGGCTCCGGCAGCGTTTAAAAGGTGTGTGACGTCATCAGGCGCGCGATTTTAAGAAGAAATTATGACCCAGCGCTCCCCTCCCCCTACCACTGGAAAAAAATCTATGAGAAGGGAAACAGGCCTGAGCTCGGGTGCTGCTGCTGCTTCTCAAGAAGATGTCTCACAGAGGAAAGCTGAAATGGAGGAACTCAAGACTACCATTCTAGGTGAGATAAAGAAGCAGAGGAAGGAGTATAAGGAGGAGATAAAAAGTTTAAAAGCGGATATGCTGGTGTCTCACGAGAAAATTAAAGAAGACTTAATAAAACAAGTTATAACGACAGTAAGAAGTATGATGGATGAGTGGAAGGAAAAGGCTAATGCCGAGTTACAAACTCAAATCGAGGAGGTAAAGGATATAGCTGCTGGGATGGAAAGAAAGCTGGATGGCAAGATAGATCCTACTATAATTTCGCTAGACCAACAAGGCGAAGCAATTAAAGAGCTAACTAAGATTGCTGAACTGAATACTAAGGAGACCGAAAAACTCCGTGCCGAGAACAAACGCCTCTCAGAATTATTACGCAAAACAAACGAGAAATGTATTGATCTGGAGGGACGCCAACGCCGTAAAAATTTGCGTATAGTTGGTCTGAGCGAAGGTCGTGAGGGGAGTCAAGATCCTCGAAAATTTGTTGCAAAACTTTTAAAGGATATTCTGAATTTGGATCAAGAACCCCTGTTGCGCCGTGCACATAGGGCTCTAAGACGGGCCCCTGGGATAGGTTCATCGCCCAGACAAATGATTGTAAAAGTGGCCTTTGATCATGTCTTCGAAGAAATGATGAAGATAATAATAAAAACAAGAAACCTGAAATACGAGGGAGACAACATCAGTATTTTTAGAGACTACCCAGCAGAAGTGGCCAAGAAAAGATCACTATTTAGAGAAACAAGAGGTATCCTGAGGCATTTACGGAATACTAAGGATCTGAGATATGGCTTGATGTACCCAGCAACACTGAGAGTAACTTATGATGAAAAGGAATATCGTTTCGTTAAGTATACTGAAGCATTGAAATTCGCCCGAGGCATACAGCAGAAGCCAGAAGATGAAGAGAGAGAAGACGCGGAGGAAGGACCCGAGGGAGAAGGAGAGGGCTGAACTTTTATCATCGACCTGTGGTTATGAAATACTCACTTAGAAGGAAGTGGAATAATGGACATTTAGTTGTAGTTCTGTATTAATTATTAGAAAATATTTAATTATTCCATGATAATAGTATCACATATTATAGTATTAAATACAATTGATATTAGTAATTAGCAAATAGTAATATGAATAATAGAAATAATTACTAAGTACTAAGTATATAAAGTTAGTACCCCACCCCAATATATATAGCATTTGAGATAGGAGCTGGTATAATTAACATCTTTTTTTTTTTTTTTTTTAAACGGAAGTCTTTAGATTAATGGCCACGTTAGTGTGGCTTTCACCTTCACATACTACACACTATATAAGTGTAGTTTCTTTTTTTTCTGAGCACCCTATTAACACCCTTTACTTTTTTTTTATTATTGATATTTCTTATTGTTTTTGTTTTTTATTGATCTTATATTATATATTATTTGAATGTAGATGTGAAGGATATTGTGTATTTAGTTTAAGAAGACATAGATGCGGATTAAGGTGGATAGAAATTCTCATTGGATTGATGTCCGGGCGCAACGGGGAGCTGGGGGAGTCAAGAAGGCTACTCCAAAAAAAGCCGCCCTAATAGTAAAATGCATGATATATAGGTGAAGACTGGGGGTGATGGAGTAACCTTCTGCAGTTGGAATGTAAAAGGAATTAATGAACGAATTAAAAGGGGAAAGGTGTTAGCTCAGTTGAACAGATTGAAGACAGATGTCATTTTCCTTCAAGAGACTCATCTTAAAAAAGATGCTCAACATAGATTAACAGCTAAATGGATTTCTAAGGTGTATCATTCTACATTTATACATAAATCTAGAGGAGTTGCAATAATTATTCGCAAAGGTATACCTTTCATACAAAGTTCTATTATAGAGGATAAAGAAGGTAGATATGTAATAATTACAGGGGAATTATATTCAAAAAAGGTAATTTTAATGAATATATATGCCCCTAATTTTGATAATCCACTATTTTTTAAGAAAATATTTAATAATATTCCTATATCCACTCAACACAATTTAATAATTGGAGGTGATTTAAATTGTACTTTAGATAACTATCTAGATAGATCATCTGCAAAAAGGAAAACTGCCTCGAAATCAAGTAAATTCATAAATGCTTTTATCAATACATCTAATATTAAAGACATCTGGAGGTTAGATAATCCATCCGGACGAGAATATTATTTTTTCTCGCCCGTACATGGAACCTATTCGAGGATAGATTATTTTTTAATAGATTCTAAATTACTTCCTTTTACGTATGACGCAAAATATCATAATATTATCATCTCGGATCATGCGCCATTAACATTTAAGATAAAATTAAAAGATATATCTAATAAAACTACTACCTGGAGATTTAACCCTCAGATATTAAAGGACAATGACTGTTGTAAATATGTGATGGATCAGATTAAATTATTTTTTGAAACTAATGATAATCCTGAAATTTCCCCATCACTATTTTGGGACACATTTAAGGCATTCATGCGTGGCGCAATAATATCCGCACAAGCACATCTCAACAAAGAAAATCGAAAAATAGAACAAAATTTAGAAAATGAGATAAAACGTCTAGATAATGAAAATATACAACAGCCTTCCAAAGAGTTAAGTAATAAAATTGCATCAGTAAAATATAGATTAAATAAAATATATTCTAATCAAGTTATTAAACTTTTTCAACAAACTAAACAAGTGTATTTTGAATTTGGAGATAAACCACAAAAATTACTAGCACGACAGCTTAGAAAATTAGAAGATGAGAAGATGATACACGGAATTAGATCTGAGTATGGAAATATACTGAATACTCCAAAAGATATTAATGATAGATTTTTACAATATTATAAAAATCTTTATTTGTCAAAACTAACAGGACAAACAGATAGTATGGAAATATTTTTACAGGAATGTCAAATCAATAGCTTAGATCAGGAAGGTAGAGAATTGTTAAATGCTGAAATAACAGTAAAAGACATTATAGAATCAATTAGTTCGCTAAAGAACGGAAAAGCAGCGGGCCCGGATGGCCTGAGTGCAGAATTTTATAAAACATTTCAAGATCTGATTTCTCCAAGATTACAAATAATGTATAGATATGCATATGACCAAGGAAAATTACCAGAATCTCTAAATGAATCCACAATTACACTCATCCCTAAAGTAGATAAGGATTTGGAAGATCCTGGATCATATAGAGCGATTGCCCTTTTAAATACAGACCAAAAAATATTAACTAAGGTCTTATCTAGGAGATTAAGTTTAGTGATCTCTAAATTAATACATTATGATCAAACAGGTTTTATCCCAAAACGTTATTCATCCCATAATCTCAGACGCTTGTTTAATATTATATATTCAAAAAGAATACGAGATACGGAACTAGCGGTTATATCATTAGATGCAGAAAAAGCGTTTGATCAGGTGGAATGGATGTATTTATTTAATATAATGGAAAAGTTTCAATTGGGGGATAGATTTTGTAAATGGGTAAGAATTTTATACTCGAATCCTAGTGCAAGAATTTTGACTAACCAAATTTTATCAGCCAAATTCAAACTCTCTAGGGGATGCAGACAGGGATGTCCGTTATCACCCTTATTGTTCGCATTGGTGATAGAACCATTGGCGGAAAAAATTAGATCTGAACCTGAAATATATGGCTATAATACTGATACAACAATTAATAAAATTTCTTTATATGCAGATGATGTTTTGATTTATATTACAAAACTGGAAATTAGTATTCCCAACCTGCTAAACATTATAACTAAGTTTGGTGCATTTTCTGGGTATAGGATTAATTGGGATAAAAGCGAGATTATGCCAATAACAGGAATAAATCTAAATACATTACAACAATACCCATTAAAAGTAGTTACAGACAAACTTAAATATTTAGGGATTAACGTAACTAAAACTCATAACTCATTAATAAAATCCAACTATCCTCAACTATTAGATAAACTTAGAAAAAATATTTTATATTGGAAAACACTTCCTATATCCATGATTGGTAGAATAAGTGCCATAAAGATGGTATTTCTACCACAGTTGTTATATTTGTTTCAGGCTATTCCTTTTTTTCTTCCGAAAACTTTAAAAAAAAAATTTGATAATATTGTTAATAGTTTTATTTGGGATTATAAAAATCACAGAATAAATAAAAAACATCTATGCAAAGCTAAGATAAATGGAGGATTAGCACTTCCAAACTTTTTATATTATTTTTGGGCTGTTCAGATTAAGAATATGAATTTCTGGTGGGTAAATATGGATCATGAACCGACATGGTTAAATATAGAAAAGGAAGACTGTCTACCTTTCAATGTAGGTTCGATAATTTTTGCACCAACGGAAGTACAAAAACAAAATTATAAAGACAACCTAATAATATATAATAATAGACGTATTTGGAAACAAATAGTTAAGACTCTACATTTGGATAATCTCTCATTTAGATTACCAATTATGAATAACCCATTGTTTAAACCTGCTATATTAGATGGGGGGTTTAAACAATGGGATGATTTAGGAATTACAAGGATAGAACACCTTTATAGAAAAGGAAAATTTCTTTTATTCCAGGAGTTACAAGATATTTATGGATTGTCTCCACAACATTTGTTTAGGTATTTACAAATTAGAGATTATATTAAATCCAATACACAAGATTATAAAAATAAAGAAGCAGGACTGTTAGACGAACTGTTTAATTTATATCCAAATACAGAAAAATTAATAGCCTATATATATAACATCATTTTGGATAAGGAGAATCCAATAACGGAAATATATCGTCAAGCATGGGAAAATGAAATGGGATTGGCTATAACAAAAGAAAACTGGGAAGAAAGTCTACAACGAATACACTTCGAATGTCTGGCGTTCATTAAACGCCAGACATATATTGATACAATTTAAAGTATTATATAGGTTACATTATTCGAAAACTAAATTAAATAGTATTTTTCCGAATCTCTCCGCTATTTGTGATAAGTGCAAGAAAGCAGAGGCAAATTTAATACATAGTTTCGTTACATGTCCTAAATTGAATTATTACTGGACAGAAATTTTAAAAGTTATTTCTGAAGTCATCAAAGTTAAATTGGACCCTAACCCAAAGCTAATAATATTTGGAATTCCGGATTTACATCTATCACTTACAGTAAATCAAAGAAATTTCTTTGATTACTGTTTGATAATTGGGAAAAAAATCATATTGAAATTTTGGAAGGGAACATTATCCCCCACAACCAAAATGTGGGCAGCAGAGATGATGGAGACGTTACATCTGGAAAGAATTAGATTTGTCCTATTGGACAAGTATAATTCTTTTGAACAGATATGGTCTCCATATATACAGTATTTAGAGAAGTAGCTGTTCTTGGCAACACAGCTCGGCGTGCACCCTGCGGGATTTGGTGAGAATAATTCATTTTTATATTGGAATTAACATATATGTCTTTATTGATACTATCACTTGTAGTAGTGTTATTAACAATACATATTGTGGTTTTTCATTTTTATTTTTTTTTTCGTTTCTCTTTTCTTTCTTATATATAATCAAATTATTATTTAATCACTCTCTTAATGATTTATAACTGTTCTATTCTTTTTCTATCATTATTTCTAAAAAAAAATAGTAGATAAGTATTATTAGTGTTTTACTTAATGCAAATTGAATTAATTTGATATAAAGTTGTTTGAAGCATTGTAATTGATTACCTTTAATAAAAAAATATATTAAAAAAAAAAAAAATAACTGAAATATCACATTTACATAAGTATTCAGACCCTTTACTCAGTACTTTGTTGAGGCACCTTTGGCAGTGATTACAGCCTCAAGTCTTCTTGGGTATGACACTACAAGCTTGGCACACCTCTATATGGGTAATTTCTCCCATTCTTCTCTGCAGATCCTCTCAAGCTCTGTCAGATTGGATGGGGAGCGCCGATGCACAGCTATTTTCAGGTCCCTCCAGAGATGATCGATCGGGTTCAAGTCCGGGATCTGGCTGCGCCACTCATGCCACAAAGCCACTCCTGCGTTGTCTTGGCTGTGTTCTTACCTTCCAACAGGTCATTGTCCTGTTGGAAGGTGAACCGCTGCCCCAGTGTGAGGTCCAGAATGCTCTGGAGCAGGTTTTCATCAAGGATCTCTCTGTTCTTTGCTCCGTTCGTCTTTCCCTCGATCCTGACTAGTCTCCCAGTTCCTGCTGCTGAAAAACATCACCACAGCATGATGCTGCCAACACCATGCTTCACAGTAGGAATGTTATTGGTCAGGTCATGAGCGATTTCTGGTTTCCTCCATTCTGGCCAAAGTGTTAAATCTTGGTTTCATCAGACCAGAGAATCTTGTTTCTCATGCCTTTTGGCAAACTCCAAGCGAGCTGTCATGTGTCTTTTACTGAGGAGTGCCTTACATCTGGCCACTCATAAAGGCCTGATTGGTGGAGTTCTGCAGATATAGTTGTCCTTCTGGAAGGTTCTCCCATCTCCACAGAGGAACTCAGGAGCTCTGTCAGAGTGACTATTGGGTTCTTGGTCACCTCCCTGACCAAGGTCCTTCTCCCCCTAGTGCTCAGTTTGGCTAGGTCAGCTCTATGAAGGTGGCCGGTGCTGGTGGTTCCAAAGTTCTTCCATTTAAGAATAACAGAAGCCACTGTGCTCTTCGGGACCTGCAATGCTGCAGAAATTGTTTAATACCTTCCCCAGATCTGTGTCTCGACACAACCCTGTCTCAGAGGTCTACGGATAATTATTTTCATGGCTTGGTTTTTGTGTGTTTTTTTTTTTTGCTCTGACGCACTGTCAACTGTGGGGCCTTATATAGATAGGTGCCTTTGCAAATCATGTCCAATTAATTTAATTTACCACTGGTGGACTCCAATCAAGTTGTAGAATCATCTCAAGGATAATCAATGGAAACAGGATGAACCTAAGTTCAATTTTGAGTGTCAGCAAAGGGTCTGAATACTTACGTAAATGTGATATTTCAGTTATTTATGTTTAATTACTTTGCAAAAATTTCTAAACACCTGTTTTTGCTTCATCATTCTGGGGTATTGTGTGTGGATTAATGATAGAAAAAATGAAATTAATCAATTTTAAAATAAAGCTTTAACATAACAAAATGTGGAGAAAGTGAAGGGGCCTGAATACTTTCTGCATGCACTATATACTAAATGATTGTAATAATCTCCAAAGATTCTATATGGAATATTACACATTTAAGAAACAAGGACAATTTGTAGCCATTTTTTTTTTACTCTCCAGTAACCTTTAGTCATTACATTCATGTATTAGGGATATAGTAATTTAATATTATTTTTTTCAAATCAATTTCTGTTCTACAGTTCTGTCTGCCAAT
Organism: Amblyraja radiata; assembly: GCF_010909765.2. Classification (NCBI taxonomy): domain Eukaryota; kingdom Metazoa; phylum Chordata; class Chondrichthyes; order Rajiformes; family Rajidae; genus Amblyraja; species Amblyraja radiata. The sequence goes on from NC_045961.1 coordinate 61,361,848, forward strand.
TGTATTACATCCACACTAATACTTCTACATTTTCACTTTCACCCTCAATTATAAATAAGACAAAAATATACATTTATTCAACATCCGATATACAATTTCTCTTCCCTGGGTAACAATGCATTAATTTAAAATGAAAATAAAATAAATTAAAACTACTGATGTTGGCGATCTCAAATAAAAGCAGAAAATGCGGGAAGCACTCAGAGTTATTGTTGCAAATCTAATACACTTCAGACCAAAATGTTAACTGTTTTTCTTTACAATGGTGCGGCCTGATCTGCAGGTGTTATGAGAACTAGTTTACTGCTATCTACTCTCATAATTTTGAACTCCTCTATCTAGTATCATTATTCTCTCTGCCCCAAGGAAAACAAATCCAGCCTACCCAGCCTCTAATTTGACAAACAGAACACTAAAAAGAATGGGGAAAAATACTGGAGAACCTGGGGTTCATGTGATTTGCAAGGATTGTGTGGTAACACTGCTCAGACACAACAGAAGTCAAAATCAAGGGAAGGGAACAGGGTGAATCTCTCGAAATACAAGGAGACCAACTAAACATCGGGAGACTTCTTCAAAGTGAGAATAACTTTCTTCAAACATAGGGAGAACCTTGCATTAGATGTCACCTGCTGTTTCCTTCAGGAATAGTGCAAACAATAAATTTCATGTCCTCCTGGAAGTGTTTGACTGTGCTAAATGCAAATGAAAATAGTTATAGTAAACCATCCTTCTAATTGGATCAGTAATTTATTCATTGATATGTTATGATCAGTGCTGGTGATCCTGAAATTGTGAAAGAGTAAATGGTGAGGTAAATGTCTGATCTGTGGTCTCTCAACCTTTTGGTGAACTATATAGTGTTAAGGATTATGGGCCTGTCCCACTTAGGCGGCTTTTTAGGTGACTTCCGGCGACTGTCATAGTCTTGTCTGATCGCCGAAAAACCGGCGGCTGTACCGCATCCTACGACTATGTCTACGACAAGCTACGACAAGCTACGACAAGCTACGACAACCTACAACCTAGTCGAAGTCATGCTATGGCAAGCTCCCGACAACTGCCGACCCAATAGTGGCGAGTTAGGATGTCCTCCTTCAACACACCTATGACTACACCTACGACAACCAAAGTCAAGCTACCATCCTGTAGGCATCAAGCTACGACAATCTACAACCCTGTAGGCGACAGAAGCAATGACATCATCCTATTTTACTATTAAAGGATTTGCAGGGTGTGGTTTCCAATCATTCTGAGTCAGGACTGCCATGAAGAAACTTCAGAGGGCATTGCTCTCAGTAGATGAATCCCTGCTGCTTGCTGCAGCTCTCATGCTTATAGTTCCGCAAGACAGAAGGACAAGAAGAATGGTGAGGAAGAAGCCCAATAAGAGGTCGGTGTGGATGAAGCCCTTGTTCCAGAGGAGACCCAGGTTGAGCCAGTATGAGAACCTGATGATTGCAAGAAGATCAGGCTGCTTACAGAAACTTCACTAGAATCCCCCCTGAGCTGTTTCAGGAGCTGAAGACACTGGTGGGCCCTCTCCTGAAGAAAAGGGAGACCTTAATGAGGAAGCCACTGGAACCAGACCTGCGTCTAGCCATCACCCTCTGCTACCTGGCATCAGGAGACTCCTATAAGAGCCTCTCCTACAACTTTCTTGTGGCCCACAACACCATCAGCAAGACTGTCCGAGAGACCTGTGAGGCCATTATCAATGCTAATGAAAATGATGTCATGGACTGCCCCAGTAAACCAGATGAGTGGAAGAGAGTGGCTCAGGGCTTTGATACAAGATGGAACTTCCAGCACGCATGTGGGGCAGTTGAAGGCAAGAATGTGGCCATCAGGTGTCCACCCAAGGGTGGTTCAATCTACTTCAACTACAAGAAGTTCAATTCCATCATATTCCTAGCTGTGGTGGGTACAAACTACAACTTCCTGTTTGTGGATGTGGGCACACCTGGCAGTGTCGCAGATGGTAGGATCTGGAAAGAGACCTCCATTGGGCAAGCACTGGAAGAAGGAACAGCAGGCTGTCCTGATCCTGAACCTCTGCCAGGAGAAGACAACCCTGACATCCACTACACACTGGTTGCTGATGATGCTTTCCCACTCAGGTCATGGATGATGAAGCCATACCCTCACAGGCAGATGTCAAGGAGGCAGAGCATCTTCAAATGCAGGCTGCCCAGGGCTAGGAAGGTCATGGGAAATATCTTTGGCATCCTCGCCAGCAGATTCAGATGCTTGCTGACTACAATGGAGCTGGAGCCCAAGAATGTGGAGACCATTGTGTACACAGCATGTGTCCTCCACAACCTGATCTGTACTGGAAGTGCAGCAGTAGCAGCCATGGAGGAGGGTGACTGAGTGGACATCAGACAGGCAACATTACACCAGGCAGGGGCGGAAATTCTGGGGGGGTCAGGGCTGCCCCACCCTGTTTTGAGTGGTGGGGGATGATCCCCCCCATTTTTTGTAATCCGGATTTTAAAACTCGGTGAAATCTCCGCTTTCCGCGAGACAGTGGAGGTGGGACTGCTGATCGTGAGCAGCGATTGTACAAGAGAGACGTCGGTCAGCAGGCAATGGGGGTGGGACATGATGATTCAGCGCGATCATTGGATGAGGGAGGTGTCGGTCAAAGGGGAAATTTGGGAGGGTGGGACTGAGGATAGAGCACGGTGATTGGAGGAGGCAGACGTGCCAAAACACCCTCGGCAGTGCCGGCCTTAAGCCGATTGGACCGATTTCTCCCAATTGGGCCCCGCCCCTTAGGGCGCCCCGCGTTAATTTTCCGTATTTCCGAAATACAAATTTGCTTTGTTAAAAAAATATATTTTTAAAAACATTCGCAATATGGATTTTTTTACAAAACGAACATGGATAACAACCACTGCACGGTCATCAGACACAAACGATTTGTTAACTACTACTGTAGTACTTGTTTAACAGCGAGTAGTTAACAAGTAGTTATACAATGAGTCATCAATGCATCGATCCACATTCCTCAGTAAATGTAATTGTGTATTGAACAAGTATTAATGACGCTGCGTTCCTTTGAATACAATTCATGCGGCGTCATTAATACTTGATCAAAACCCAATTACATTTACTGAGGAATGTAGATCGATGCATTCATGACACATTGAGAATTTCTTAAAACTCGCCATCACAATTGAGCACTTCTTCTTGGCGAGCTTCTTGTTGGGCACGTTAATCATTCAATTTACCTACCGACACACGTTGTGTCTTTCTGTCTTTCGCTCTTTCCCTCCCTCTCTCTCTCTCGCGCTCTCTTTCTCCTGCTCCCCATCTCGTCTCTCTCTAGCTCTCTCACTCCCTCTCTCTCACCCTGTATCCTCGGCATTCCCGGAACCATTGACGTTTTGCGGTCGACAAAAATGCTGGAGAAACTCAACGGGTGAGGCAGCATCTATGGAGCGAAGGAAATAGGCAACGTTTTGGGTCGAAACCCTTCTTCAGACCCGGCCCGAACCGTTGGCTATTTCCTTTGCTCCATAGATGCTGCCTCACCCGCTGAGTTTCTCCGGCATTTTTGTCTACCTTCGATTTTCCCGCATCTGCAGTTCCTTCTTAGACGTTTTGCGGTGACGGCTGCATCTGCGGTTCCTTTCTGTTGGGGGGGTGGGGGGGACAGTCTCCTGGCCCGTGGCGGCTCCTGATAAGTGATATAGTGTTTAAGAAGGAACTGCAGATGCTGGAAAATCGAAGGTAGGGTGCTGGTGGAAGGAGAGTGGTGCATTTGACAGCTGCCGTATGTGTTCGAACAATGGGCTGCCGTAATGGGCTTCTCTTGGCATACATTTCTTGTATTTGTAATGTTATTAGAAATATTAGCACAATAAATTAAAAAAAATCTCCTGTGGTCTTGTCTCTCTGTGATATACGGAACCATGTCCATATGTGGTGCAGTGCAATACTGGAGATTTTAAAGTCAGTTAAAATATGTCACCTGCCCTGTTTCAGCTTTTTTGACCGAGGTCAATATTAATAACACTCACGAGGCCAAAAGCTGCCATTGCTAAGCGTTGTCCATTCCTTCTCTCCGGGCATACTGCCTGTCCCGTTGAGTTACTCCAGCTTTTTGTGTCTATCTGTAGCCTAGCATTATTCGATCGAGTGACCCTTGGACCCTTCCTTGTATGTTGTTTCCACGTTTATAATAAAAGGTTTTGGTGAACATTACCTCCGCTGTTGGACTCCCTGTCTCAGATGTGGTGCGTTGTGTATTAATGGCACTGCTAGTTACTTCGTCAAACGGTCACTGGAAACTACGTTTAGAAATGCTCGTGAAAATAAGTGATATGCTCCCTCCATGGGTGTTGCCTTGCCCGCTGAGTTCCTCCAGCACTCTGTATTTTTTGTTTGGCTCTGAAGTTGAAGGTGAACCCCCCTGTGTCTACCTTCAACTCCCTGTCTGTGTTGGCTCAGTGGGACGAGCAGGGGCTCTGGGCAGAGGGTTGCATTTCTGGTCGAGACCCTTCTTCAGACAATCATAAGTACTCTCACCGACGAGAGTTCAGTTCAGTCTGAAGAAGGGTCTTCTCTCCAGAGTCGCTGTGCTGCCTGTCCTGCTGAGCTACTCCAGCTTTTGTCTATCTTCAATTTCAGAGTTAGATAGTATAGTCATTCAATAAGATGACAACTGATACAACTTATCCCGGTGTGTTCCCATTTTTCCCACCAGCTTTTCACCTGCCGTCACCCTCGACCCCCCACCCATTCAGTAATTCAGAAAGAAGCCTTGGGCAAATTGACTTGTTACTTTATTTATTTTTATTTTTTATTTTTACGGAGAGGAGAATAATCTGCGCATGCGCGATTTAAGATTTTTTAAAAGCCGACTGACTGTTATATTACTCACGACACATGCCTGAATATGACTCATTTATAATTATATATTTATATTTCTGTGAAAATTGTTCCCAATTGGGCCCCGCACCTCCTAAGCGGCCCCGACCTTCGGCAGCCCTGGACACAGACCTGCACCTCATCCGCAGCCAGGATCGATCCCGGCTCTCCGGTGCTGCAATCGCTGCCGAACCGCCACTGGACCATCGCCGTCCCCACCCAAGTGACCCCCCCGGGGTGGCCAGAGACATCAGGAGTCAGATGGGAGCTGTGCCCCCAGGCCTACAGCGAGCGCAGAGAAGCAGCGCCATACCCAGCTCAACTCTGCCTGTCCCACCAGGTTAACCTACAGCCCTGCCTGGACTTACAGGAAATATGGCCCAGGAATATATTCCCACTAGATAAGTCCCTTTTCAGGGTCACCCACATCCTCCCAAAAGAGTTTAATTTGTGTTTACTTGTGTTTACTTGTGTTTATGTTTGTTTGCTTTTCAATGCAGTGCACTGCTTGTGTTTGTGATTGTGATTGTTTTATTCATCACAATATATTTTTTAAAATTGCTTTTCAATGCAGTGCACCACGTGGAGCTGTGTACTTACGTTTTTTCAATGCACCAATCAAATTCACCGGTCAGCACCAGCGACAACCTATGTCACCTGGCGACAGCCTACGACATCCTGCTATTCTTCACAGCATCAAAACCACTGTCGAACAAATTTTTCAAACATGTTGAAAAATTAGCGGTGACCAGAATGCCATTACGACTTGCTGCAAGTCTGAGGAAACTACTCACGACCATGCAAGCGACACACCAGCAGCCACCCGTGAACATGTGGCTACCATGTGGTGACCACGTAGACCCCTGTAGTCACCTAAAAAGTCGCCTAAGTGGGACAGGCCCATTAGAGTTCTGGATGGTTATGGTTAACATTGCATGGACTGGGGATGATGATTTTGGAGATTCTGCATGAAAATTATAATTATATCAGGCAGTCCTTTTTGCCTGTGGAGGCTATGCCTCTCTCCTCTGCCCTTCGAGTCAGCACCGCCATTCCATGATCATCCACAATCAGTACCCCGTTCCTGCCTTCTCTCCATATAGAAACATAGAAACATAGAAAATAGGTGCAGGAGTAGGCCATTCGGCCCTTCGAGACTGCACCGCCATTCAATATGATCATGGCTGATCATCCAACTCAGTATCCTGTACCTGCCTTCTCTCCATACCCCCTGATCCCTTTAGCCACAAGGGCCACATCTAACTCCCTCTTAAATATAGCCAATGAACTGGACTCAACTACCTTCTGTGGCAGAGAATTCCAGAGATTCACCACTCTCTGGGTGAGAAATGTTTTCGTCATCTCGGTCCTAAAAGATTTCCCCCTTATCCTTAAACTGTGACCCCTTGTTCTGGACTTCCCCAACATCGGGAACAATCTTCCTGCATCTAGCCTGACCAACCTCTTAAGAATTTTGAAAGTTTCTATAAGATCCCCTCTCAATCCTCTAAATTCTAGCGAGTACAAGCCAAGTCTATCCAGTCTTTCTTCATATGAAAGTTCTGACATCCCAGGAATCAGTCTGGTGAACCTTCTCTGTACTCCCTCTATGGCAAGAATGTCTTTCCTCAGATTAGGAGACCAAAACTGTACGCAATACTCCAGGTGTGGTCTCACCAAGACCCTGTACAACTGCAGTAGAACCTCCCTGCTCCTATACTCAAATCCTTTTGCTATGAATGCTAACATACCATTCGCTTTCTTCACTGCCTGCTGCACCTGCATGCCTACTTTCAATGACTGGTGTACCATGACACCCAGGTCTCGTTGCATCTCCCCATTTCCTAATCGGCCACCATTCAGATAATAGTCTACTTTCCTGTTTTTGCCACCAAAGTGGATAACCTCACATTTATCCACATTATACTGCATCTACCATGCATTTGCCCACTCACCCAGCCTATCCAAGTCATCTTGCAGCCTCCTAGCATCCTCCTCACAGCTAACACTGCCCCCCAGCTTTGTGTCATCCGCAAACTTGGAGATGTTGCATTCAATTCCCTCATCCAAATCATTAATATATTTTGTAAATAGCTGCGGTCCCAGCGCTGAGCCTTGCGGTACCCCACTAGTCACATAGAAACATAGAAATTAGGTGCAGGAGTAGGCCATTCGGCCCTTCAAGCCTGCGCCGCCATTCAATATGATCATGGTTGATCATCCAACTCAGTATCCTGTACCTGCTTCTCTCCATACCCTCTGATCCCCTTAGCCACAAGGGCCACATCTAACTCCATCTTAAATATAGCCAATGAACTAGCCTCAATTTCCCTCTGTGGCAGAGGGTTCCAGAGATTCACCACTCTCTGTGTGAAAAAAGTTTTTCTCATCTCAGTTTTAAAGGATTTCCCCCTTATCCTTAAGCTGTGACCCCTTGCCCTGGACTTCCCCAACATCGGGAACAATCTTCCTGCATCTAGCCTGTCCAACCCCTTAAGAATTTTGTGAGTTTCTATAAGATCCCCTCTCAATCTCCTAAATTCTAGAGAGTATAAACCAAGTCTATCCAATCTTTCTTCATAAGACAGTCCTGACATCCCAGGAATCAGTCTGGTGAGCCTTCTCTGCACTCCCTCTATGGCAATAATGTCCTTCCTCAGATTTGGAGACCAAAACTGTACGCAATACTCCAGGTGTGGTCTCACCAAGACCCTGTACAACTGCAGTAGAACCTCCCTGCTCCTATACTCAATTCCTTTTGCTATGAAAGCTAACATACCATTCGCTTTCTTCACTGCCTACTGCACCTGCATGCCTACTTTCAATGACTGGTGTACCATGACACCGAGGTCTCGCTGCATCTCCCCTTTTCCTAATCGGCCACCATTTAGATAATAGTCTGCTTTCCTGTTTTTGCCTCCAAAATGGATAACCTCACATTTATCCACATTATACTGCATCTGCCAAACATTTGCCCACTCACCCAGCCTATCCAAGTCACCTTGCAGTCTCCTAGCATCCTCCTCACAGCTAACACTGCCCCCCAGCTTAGTGTCATCTGCAAACTTGGAGATATTGCCTTCAATTCTCTCATCCAGATCATTAATATATATTGTAAATAGCTGGGGTCCCAGCACTGAGCCTTGCGGTACCCCACTAGTCACTGCCCGCCATTGTGAAAAGGACCCGTTTACTCCTACTCTTTGCTTCCTGTTTGCCAGCCAGTTCTCTATCCACATCAATACTGAACCCCCAATGCCGTGTGCTTTAAGTTTGTATACTAGTCTCTTATGTGGGACCTTGTCGAAAGCCTTCTGGAAGTCCAGATACACCACATCCACTGGTTCTCCCCTATCCACGCTACTAGTTACATCCTCGAAAAATTCTATAAGATTCGTCAGACATGATTTACCATTCGTAAATCCATGCTGACTTTGTCCAATGATTTCACCACTTTCCGAATGTGCTGCTATCCCATCTTTAATAACTGACTCTAGCAGTTTCCCCACTACCGATGTTAGACTAATTGGTCTGTAATTCCCCATTTTCTCTCTCCCTCCCTTCTTAAAAAGTGGGGTTACGTTTGCTACCCGCCAATCCTCAGGAACTACTCCAGAATCTAAAGAGTTTTGAAAGATTATTACTAATGCATCCACTATTTCTGGAGCTACTTCCTTAAGTATTCTGGGATGCAGCCTATCTGGCCCTAGGGATTTATCGGCCTTTAATCCATTCAATTTACCCAACACCACTTCCCGACTAACATGGATTTCACTCAATTCCTCCAACTCCTTTGACCCGCGGTCCCCTGCTATTTACCGGCAGATTATTTATGTCTTCCTTAGTGAAGACGGAACCAAAGTAGTTATTCAATTGGTCCGCCATATCCTTGTTCCCCATAATCAACTCACCTGTTTCTGACTGCAAGGGACCTACATTTGTTTTAACTAATCTTTTTCTCTTCACATATCTGTAAAAACTTTTGCAGTCAGTTTTTATGTTCTCTGCCAGTTTTCTTTCATAATCTATTTTCCCTTTCCTAATTAAGCCCTTTGTCCTCCTCTGCTTGACTCTGAATTTCTCCCAGTCCTCTGGTAGGCTGCTTTTTCTGGCTAATTTGTATGCTTCCTTTTGTTTTGATACTATCCCTGATTTCCCTTGTTATCCACGGATGCACTACCTTCCCTGATTTATTCTTTTGCCAAACTGGGATGAACAATTGTTGTAGCTCATCCATGCAGTCTTTCAATGCCTTCCATTGCATATGCACCGTCAACCCTTTAAGAATCAATTGCCAGTCTATCTTCGCCAATTCACGTCTCATACCCTCAAAGTTACCCTTCTTTAAGTTCAGGACCCTTGTTTCTGAATTAACAATGTCACTCTCCATCCTAATGAAGAACTCAACCATATTTTGGTCACTCTTGCCCAAGGGGCCACACACAACAAGACTGCTAACTAACCCTTCCTCATTTCTCAATACCCAGTCTAGAATAGCCTGCTCTCTCGTTGGTTCCTCTACATGTTGGTTTAGAAAACCATCCCGCATACATTCCAAGAAATCCTCTTCCTCAGCACCCTTGCCAATTTGATTCACCCAATCTATATGTAGATTAAAGTCACCCATTATAACTGTTTTACCTTTGTTGCACGCATTTCTAATTTCCTGTTTGATGCCATCCCCAACTCCACTACTACTGTTAGGTGGCCTGTACACAACTCCCACTAGCGTTTTCTGCCCCTTAGTGTATCGCAGCTCTATCCATATCGATTCCACATCCTCCAAGCTAATGTCCTTCCTTTCTATTGTGTTAATCTCCTCTCTAACCAGCAACGCTGCCCCACCTCCTTTTCCTTTCTGTCTATCCCTCCTGAATATTGAATATCCCTGGATGTTCAGCTCCCAGCCTTGGTCACCCTGGAGCCATGTCTCCGTGGTCCCAACTATATCATAGTCATTAATAGCTATCTGCACATCCAACTCATCCACCTTCTTACGAATGCTCCTTGCATTGAGACACAAAGCCTTCAGGCTTGTTTTTACAACACTCTTACCCCTTATACAATTATGGTGAAAAGTGGCCCTTTTTGATTTTTGCCCTGGATTTGTCCGCCTGCCACTTTTACTTTTCACCTTGCTACCTATTGCTTCTACCCTCATTTTACACCCCTCTGTCTCTACGCTCACACATTTAAGAAACCCTTTCCCTTTAACTCCATCCTCGACTATCCCATTAGACACCCCACCCCCCTTATTGAGTTTAAAACCACCCGTGTAGCAGTGGCAAACCTGCCTGCCAGAATGCTGGTCCCCCACCTATTAAGATGCAATCCGTCCCTTTTGTACAGTTTCCCCTTACTCCAAAACAGATCCCAGTGATCTAAGTATCCCTTAACTCCGCTACTCGAAGAGCTCTATCTAACTATCTTGTGAAAGCATCCAGAGAACCAGCCTGTTGTGATGGACATATGTGATGTACATATGTGCAATCAGTAGCTGCACTTGTGGGAAGCTGGCAATACTGGTAGGTCCCATAAGTTGAGTTGCTAGCTGTTTCTCATTTCTCAGTAAAACAATCCGTAGATAAATGCAGTGTCTGGGTGACTCTCTGATGCTGTGGTGATCAGAAAATTGTGAGATGTGCAAGAGATCCACATCAGTCACTTGAAAAGATCCTGTACAAAGTAGTTGAAAATAAAAGTGGCTTTGAAGTCCTCAAAGAGAGCATCCGAGGCATAATTATGTGACTGCGGGACTTTCCGTCAAAATTTCAAGTCCTATTAATGCATCCAAAAAAATTGTGAGACGTGGAAGAAATCAGCAAATTTCTTCTCCTCTGGGTAACAAAAGCAATTTTTTAACAAATTCTCTTTCAAGCTCCTATCCCTTAAAGAATTTTAGCAACATCCAACAGAAATCTGCTCCTAAATAATATCACTTTCAATTGTGACATTCTGGATTCTTTGTTAAGTTTCTGTTCATTTATCTAGGTTAAGACAAACAATTATCTAAAGCACTGAATTTGCAACTGTTGGCATCATGCTCACTTCTCAGTCTGATGTTGTCCACAATGCATATCAATAGTAAGTGTTTGTTGAACATACACTAATGTACTCTCCAATATAATGGCCAGCATAACTCATAATACAAATTACTGTGCGCAGATGTTACAGTTTGGGTCTGATTTGGTATCTAAAGCAATCAAACAATGCATGCTTTTTTGCAGCTAAAGTATTTTTAGAAACATAGAAAATAGGTGCAGGAGGAAGCCATTCGACCCTTTGAGCCTGCACCGCCATTCAATGAGTTCATGGCTGATTGTCCCCAATCAATAACCCGTGCCTGCCTTCTCCCCATATCACTTCATTTCACTACCCCCTAGAGCTCTATCCACCTCTCTCTTAAATCCATTCAGTGATTTGGCCTCCACTGCCCTCTGTGGCAGGGAATTCCACAAATTCACAACTCTCTGGGTGAAAATGTTTTTTCTCACCTCAGTCTTAAATCGCCTCCCCTTTATGCTAAGCCCTTAGTTCTGGACTCGCCCAACATTGGGACCATCCTGCATCTAGCTTGTCCAGTCCATTTATAATTTTATATGTTTTGTATATTTCTATAAGATCCCCCTCATCCTTTTAAACTCCAGTGAATACAAGCCTAGTCTTTTCAATCTTTCCTCATATGACAGTCCCGCCATCCCAGGGATCAATCTCGTGAACCTACGCTGCACTGCATCAATCACAAGGATGACCTTCCTCAAATTAGGAGGCCAAAACTGTACACAATACTCCAGATGTGGTTTCACCAGAGCCCTATAGAACTGCAGAAGAACCTCTTTATTCCTACACTGAAATCCTCTTGTTATGAAGGCCAACATTCCATTAGCTTTCTTCACTGCCTGCTGTACCTGCACGCCAACTTTCAGTGACTGGTGTACAAGGACACCCAGGTCTCGCTGCACCTCCCCCTTACCTAACCTAACTCCATTGAGATAATAATCTGCCCCCTTGTTTTTGCCGCCAAAGTGGATAACCTCACATTTATCTATATTATACTCCATCTGCCACGCATCTGCCCACTCACTCAACCTGTCCAGGTCACCCTGCAACCTCCTAACATCCTCTTCACAGTTCACACAGCCACCCAGCTTTGTGTCATCCACAAACTTGCTAGTGTTGCTCCTAATTCCCTCTTCCAAATCATTAATATATATGGTAAACAGTTGCGGTCCCAACACCGAACCTTGCGGCACTCCACTCGCCACTGCCTGCCATTCCGAAAAGGACCCGTTCACTCCTACTCTTTGCTTCCTGTCTGCCAACCAATTTTCTATCCATGTCAACACCCTACCCCCAATACCATGTGCTCTAATTTTAGTCACCAGTCTCGCGTGCGGGACCTTATCTAAGGCTTTCTAGAAGTCTAGATACACTACATCCACTGGCTCCCCTTCATCCATTTTACTTGTCACATCCTCAAAAAAATCCAGAGGATCAGTCAAGCATGATTTCCCTTTCATAAATCCATATTGACTTGGACTAATCCTTTTACTGCTAACCAAATGCCCCATTATTACCTTTTAAATAATTGACTCCAGCATCGTTCCCACCACCGAAGTCAGGCTAACTGGTCTGTAATTCCCCTTTTTCTCTATCTCGTTCCTTTCTTGAAAAGTGGGATAACATTAGCTATCCTCCAATCCACAGCAACTGATCCTGAATCCATTGAACATTGGAAAATGATCAACAATGCATTCACTATTTCTAGTGCCACCTCCTTGAGGAGCCTGGGGTGCAGACCAACCGGCCTAGGGGATTTATCATCCTTCAGTCCCATTACCCTACCCAATACTATTTCTCACCTAATGAAAATTTATTTCAGTTCCTCGACCCCCTTAGATCCTCTGTCCTCCAGTACATCTGGGAGATTGTTCATGTCTTCCTTAGTGAAGACAGATCCGAAGTACCTGTTCAACTCTTCTGCCATTTCCTTGTTACACATAATAATTTCATCCGTGACTGCCTTCTAGGGACCCACATTTGACTTTGCCACTCTTTTTCCCTAAAAATATCTAAAGAAGCTTTTACTGTCCTTCTCTATATTCCTGGCCAGCTTCCCCTCGTACTTCATCTTTTCAGCCCGTATTGCCCGTTTTGTTTCCTTCTGTTGTCCTATGAAAGTTTCCCAATCCTCTGGCTTCCGGCTACTCTTTGCTGTGTTATACATCTTTTCTTTTAGTTTTATTCTATCCCTAACTTCTCTTGTCAGCCACGGTTGCCTCCTACTCCCCTTTTCTAACATTTATTTAAATTAAGTTATGCTATTCCAAAACTACTGTTTAAAACTAAATTTGTGAGAAGATATTTATGATACATATGTGAAAATATATTGAGAAACTCATTCCCAAGGGTAGAAAATATTCAGATGATGATTTCAATATATCTATTTGTAAGCTAGATTATATCTAGATTATGAGACAATGGTAATAACAGAGAAATTACCCCCCAAAACTTGAGTGTTCCAACTGCTGTTAAAGATATTCATATGTATAAATAATCTATGCAATTCTATTGTAAAACAGTAAGAATGGACATGGATTAATGTTTGAATTGACTATTACCAATGATTATATTCGGGGAGTAAAATTTGCATGGAATGCACCTTCATATTTGCTGCATCTATTCATGGGGTAATTTACTCCTCTGAAAGTGTTAGATTACAGAAACACCCCTCAAATTAATTTACCAAATCTGTACAGTATTGGAAATTATAAAATGCATATTGCAGAAAAATAGGCATGATGATAAAACTCTGCCCTGCTAGCTTGATTGATAGAACATGATGTTCTTGATCTCAGAATCAAGGGTATGGTAAGAAAATGTACGATGTATAGGGAAAGGGAACGGTGGAAAAGTGGTTAAATTACTGGACTATCAGGCAGGTCTCCAGAAAGATTGATATAAAAAGCTGGAGTCACTCAGCGGGACAGGCAGCATCTCTAGAGAGAAGGAATGGTTGACATTTCAGTTCGAGACGCTTCTTCAAACTGAGAGTCAGGGGAGAGGGAAACTAGAGGTATGGAAGGGTAAGGTGTGAAAATGGCAGATCAAAACAGATGTAGTTCAAGGAAATGTAGAATGGTTCGTTGGCTAGGGGAAAGTGACAACAAGGCATACAAAAATAAAATTAATCAGGAGGAAGGTGAAACTAATCAGAGAACTAGGCTGGGAGAGGGATGGAGAGAGAGGGAAAGCAAGGGTTACTTGATGTTAGATAAATCAATATTCATACCACTGGGTTGTAAGCTGCCCAGGCAAAAGATGTGGTGCTGTTCCTCCAATTTGCTTTGGGCCTCACTCTGACAATGGAGGAGGCCCAATAACAGAATAAACACTAGACAATAGGTGCAGGAGTAGGCCATCCGGCCCTTCAAAAGGTCAACATGGGACTGGGAGGGGGAGTTAAAGTGTTTAGTAACTGGGAGATCACATAGGCCTAGGTGGACTGAGATGAAGTTTTGAGCGAAAAGATCGTTGACCCCGAGTTTAGTCTCAGCAATATGCAGTATCAGCAAATCTCCAGACTACTGATCTGTAGATAAGAATTTAAATCCAGATTGACTGGTGGGGAATTTAAATTCAAACAATTATGTCTATCGGCTACTTTAGTCTCAGTACGCACAAAACTACTGAATTGAATTTCAAGCAGATTTGCTTTCCTTACCCATGTTTGTGATTCCTAAATCCACCAATGTGATGAATCTGCAATGCTTCCTCTGTTTAGTAGACATTAGCTATGGCCAGTAAATGCTGGCAATGCTGGAGATCTTCACATCCATTGACAAAAATAAATTGAAATTATGGTATTGCTGAAGTTCAAAAGTTGCAAACATGGAATAATGGGAATGTAACCAAACAGTACTTGTGGACCAGTTGTCGAATTTGTGTCAGGTCAAATTATATATTTGAGATGTGTAGACATAGCAAGCAAATATATGCAAATTGAAATGTAGACAGTAATGTTTAGCAGTGGAAAGCCAGCAACACATTCAGTGCTCCTTTGGTGTTCCTCACAGATGTAATTGAAACAGTCTAGATCTGGGCATAACAATTTAATAAAACAACAATAGCAAAGCTATTAAATTAACTTCAACATGAAGTCTTTAAACCTGAAGGCTACATCACCTCACAGTTTAATCTGTAACACTAGCAATCATTTCTCAATGAGATCATGAGCATCAAAAAGATTGGCTTCAGGATTTCCATTGCTAATACATCCTATCTCATCTGAAACATTCCTGGCATAAACATACACGGACTAACGTCACTAATTGTGCACTGCATGTATTGTCTCTTACTGGTATAAAACTGGAACTTCAGTGTGCAACCTGTGGATCAAGCATAGAACAAACACAAGGGAAGCACGTGATACCTTTTGGATGTTTGACCATTTAAAGAAATACTCTGATAAACCTGAATGAATGCATTCCAAACTAACTGCAGTTATCAAAGACCCGAAGCTTAGAGAGTTAAGTGAAACTGACAGGGAGCGTTTTTTTTAGCATTTTCCAAAATGACTCACTGGCAATACTGCTTCTTCTTCTTTCGTGTGGCATGCACAGCCTAAAGTTGTAGGCAACTTGTTCTATTTGATCTTCTGTGTGTGCACGTCGAGTTGATTGCATTAGTCGAAATAGGGCGGATCACGTGAAGGTTGCAATCTTCCATCCCAGGCAATACTGCTGACAGCACTTCACTCACAGTCTATTCTAGATGGAATATGGCGAGATCTGCAGCAATAGTGATGTTACTTATCTTTTCACTATTATGCATGTTAATTTAGTTTATTATTGTCGTGTACCGAGATACAGTGGAAAACTTTTTTTTGTGTGTTATCCAGTCAAAGAAAAGAGTATATGTAAATTCTCAAGCCATCCACAGTGCACAGACAAAGGATAAATGATACTACATTTATCGCAAGATATAACATTGAAGTCCAAAAAGTCCAATTAAAGATAGTTCAAAGGTCTTTCATTAGGTAGATGGGAGGTCAATTCCACACTCTTGCTGATGCAAGGACCATTCAGTTGCCTGATAATAGCTGGGAAGAAACTGTTCCTGAATCTGCAGATATGCATTTTCCGAACATCTGTACCTGTTGCCTGATGGAAGAGGGGAGAAAACGGAATGACCAGGGTGAGACTGCACTTTGAATATGCTGGCAGCCTCGCCGAGGCAGTGTGGTGTAAATAGAATAATTGGAAGGTTTGTGTGATGGTCTATGCTCAAGTTCAACTTTGCATTTATTGTCACTGTAATTAAGGTACAGTGCAATTTGAGTTACCATACAGCCATACCAAGTGAAAAGCAACAATTTACACAGCCACATAAAATAAAATTTAACATAAACATCCACCACAGTGGAATCAACATTCCTCACTGTGATGGAAGGCAATACATTTCAGTCATCTTCCTCCTTTGTTCACCCGTGTTCGGGACGGAACCCTCCACACTTGCCGCTGCCGACGGTCCGATGTTCAAACCCTCACGTCGGGATGATTAAATCTCCGCCGTCTGGATGGATAGGAACACTCCGTGGCATAGAGCTACCGAATCGGCCTCTTCTTACCGGAGACCGAGGCTTCACGGTGTTAAAGTCCACACGTCCCATGGTCGGAGCTCTTTCCCTGGCATTCCTCGGCAAAGGATCGCCCGCTGCACGATGGTAAATCTGCGCCGCACCCGTGGCTTGAAGCTCCGGGCCAGTCTCCAGGAAAGGTCGCACCACTCCACATTGTAGGCTGCAGGGGGGATGGAGATGCAACACAGAAACAAATTGCATCTCCGTCGAGGTACGTGACTGATAAAAGTTTCCCCCAATCCCCCCTCACCCCCCACATAAAACATACCAAGAAACATTAAAACATACATTTAATACATACTTAAAATAATAATAACAGAGAAGGGACGAGGCAGACAGTTGGCGAGGCGACCATTACGGGCGCCCCCCGGTGGTTACCCATAACTTTCTACCCATGCTACCCATACCCTACCCTTATGCTACCCATAACTCTCTGCAACTTCTCACAGTCTTGAATGGAGCTGCTCTCAAACAAGGCTGAGATGCATCCCAACAAGATGAATGATTTTCAACTGAGCTATTGTCTTGAAAATTCTTTGTAGCTATGGTAAAAGAATGAAATTATAAAGTTAAAAAAACCCTCATGGTTTTACAATTTAACAGCTTTGTACATGATCTAGAAATCCTGGAATTATGTGAAGGTTTCCCCATGTGGCTACAATTTGAATCTTGGAAGACAGCTACTTTCACTTTGACCTCTGGTGAGAGCTTAGCCATTTACACTACCATGTTCCTTGTCACCTCATGCATTATGTCAAGCTGGCCTCACAGCACTATGCAATTCAGTGTGCATCCACTTCAGCCTTGAAATCATTCCATTCAGAGCCCACCTGGGTCCTTGTGTGTAGTATAGACGCATAGACCTTCTCATTGGTGAGCCCCTGCACCACATTCCCTACATCTTCTTCCTGCAATTAAGGTCATAAGGAATAGTAGTAGAATTAGGCCATTTGGCCCATCTAGTCTACTCTGCCATTCAATCATGGCTGATCTATCTCTCCTTGCAAACCATATTCTCCTACCTTTTCCCCATAACCTCTGCACCCGTACTAATCAAGAAGTATGGGTCATGAAGCACAAGAATCACATGGTCTATATTGCTCCATTTCCTGCATAAACATGTATGTCAAAGTTTCTTTAACACCACAATTGTATCTCCTTAAAACACCATCCCAGGCAATGCATTCCAAATATTTTGGACTCAATCTCAAAATGATCCACACTTCTCTCATCGAGAACCTTTATTGTCAGAGGATCGTGTGGTATAATGGGGCAAATTGGCAGAGTGCCTTGGCCCTATTAATGTTGAGTGTAAGACTGATCTTCTCATATACCTCAGTGGATGTGTCATTAATTACCAAGTAACAACTCCAAGAAATTGGATAGAGGAAACTCCAACTTCAATATAGGGTGACCTTTTTGACTTTTGCAAAGGCTTTGATTCAGAGTTTACTATGTAACACTGTCCTTAAATTTTGTGGCTCACCCATAGAAATTTGTTTCCATCTTACATTTGCTTCATGATGGCAAGCCATGATACAAACCAATGGGTCCACATATGATCAACTGAAGAGAGTGTCATTGGCCCAACACTGTCTCAAAGCTTCTTGCCTTAACTTTGCATCCCACTTTCGGTAAACATCCTGTGAGAAGAGAACTGATCTTCAGAATTAACGTCAAACTATGGTGTTTACATTCAAGTAAAAAAGTAAATCGGCAAAATACAGATGGCAATTGAAGGATGAGAACAGGCAGATGGATATTACCACAAAATATGATATTATGTTGCTCTTGAAAATATCAATTGACACTGTATCCCATGCCTTTATGGAAATGCATGTTAAAAATATTCATAGTAAGATTGAGGGGGGATCTTATAGAAACTTACAAAATTCTTAAGGGGTTGGACAGGCTAGATGCAGGAAGATTGTTCCCGATGTTGGGGAAGTCCAGAACAAGGAGTCACAGTTTAAGGATAAGGGGGAAATCTTTTAGGACCGAGATGAGGAAAACATTTTTCGCACAGAGATTGGTGAATCTCTGGAATTCTCTGCCACAGAAGGTAGTTGAGGCCAGTTCATTGGATATATTTAAGAGTGAGTTAGATGTGGCCCTTGGGGCTAAAGGGATCAGGGGGTATGGAGAGAAGGCAGGTACAGGATACTGAGTTGGATGATCAGCCATGATCATATTGAATGGCGGTGCAGGCTCGAAGGGCCGAATGGCCCAGTCCTGCACCTATTTTCTATGTTTCTAAATGTTTTTGGGTGTCTTGTTGCTCTTTATTGGTATGACTGTATGGTAATCTGAATTTCACTGTAACTTAACTGGTGCATGTGACAATAAACAAACCTTGAACCCTGAACCTTGAATGCAAGTGAATGGTGCAAAAATGGTCTTCATTTTTCACACAGAGATTGGTGAATCTCTGGAATTCTCTGCCACAGAAGGTAGTTGAGGCCAGTTCATTAGCTATATTTAAGAGGGAGTTTGATGTGGCCCTTGTGGCTAAGGGGATCAGGGGGTATGGATAAAGGGATACTGAGTTGGATGATCAGCCATGATCATATTGAATGGCGGTGCACGATCGAAGGGTCAAATGGCCTACTCCTGCACCTATTTTCTATGTTTCTATGTAATAGCTTCCTCCACTCTGTCATCAGGCTTCTGAATGGTCCTTCAAGAAGCTAGAATACTGTCTGATTTACCTCTATCCCATTGTGAACATTGGACTTTGTCTATGGAATTGATGTGCTGCAATGCTGAGAACAATATAATGCACTCTGCATCTTGTACCTGAGCTTGACTTAATTGTATATTAATTGTATACACATATTTTTTTGATAGAAATACATCGATAGATGCTCCTGAACACATCATCAGTGATGTAACCTGGGGTCATTGGGTGTTTCGGGTCGTTCAACATCAGACACCCTCACCCAGGCGACCCAGCCGTGGTTGATCAGACCACGACTTGTGTTCAGGTGGCATTCGCTCCTCCCCATGGACCTCCTCTCCTGATCCAGAGCCATCTCGAGGCCTTCTCCGCTGCCTCTATGGTGTTCTTGATGGCCTTTCTCCTCGCCACTCCATTTATGCCCAGTGCACTCTAGGCTTTGTAGAGCGATTGCCCTGCAAAACCTCTGCAGCCAACCTCGATGGGCATACACCTTGCCTTCCAGCCCTGCTAGCGGCAGTCTATGACCAGCTCATCATACTTGGCCATCTTCCTCTCGTGGGCCTCCTCCAGACGGTCCTCCCACGGCACTGTCAGTTCAAAGAAGACGATGATTTTGGTCGCCTCTGAGACCAGGAGGATATCGGGCCTCAGGGTGGTCGTGGCAATGTGCCGTGGGAACTTCAGCTGTTTCACCAGGTCTATGGAAAGCTGCCAGTCCTGCGCAGTTGCCAGGATTCCTGACCGATTCCTGGCTACTGTGGTTCGTGGCAGCTGCACTCCGGCCTTCACGAAGGTGATCATCTGGGTGGTGGGGCGTTCTCGTCTACAGCTGCTGATTCCCATGCTGATGGCTTCTGCAATGGGTTTACGAACCTGGTCGTGATGCCATGTGTACTGGCCCTGCCCAAGAGCCTTTGGGCAACAGCTCAGGATGTGCTCCAACGTCCCCTTGCCTGAGCATTGCGGGCAATCTGGAGATTCCGCTTTGCCCCAGATGAAGAGGTTCGATGGGCTGGGCAGGACATCATACACTGCCTGGACCAGGAACTTGATGCGCTGTGGTTCAAAAACCATTATTTTTGTTTCCTCAAAATGATAGGCGCCAATTTCATGCATATCTCTTCATGGTGATGCCCGGAATTTTCAGGGACCAAAATGAATTTCTCTCCCTTAACATCTAGTGGATGTATAAATATCAAGAGAGAGCATATAGGTCAATGTTTGATATCCTGGAAACCAGGTTGATACCTGTTGTCTGAGGCAATTTGCTATGTAATGTGCATTTGAGCCATCATGATAAACTAATGTCACAGTTTATCTACTCAGTGACGAAGGCTATCTGCTGACCACAGGACCACTGACTCAGGTTTGTGGCCTTCACTTAGGTAAACAACATTTCTACTACAGAAGTTGTACAGTAGAACACTCTAGACATTTCCAAGATTTTGTTATTGTATACCTCTTTCTAAATTTAGAAACCCTTAGTACAAACTGGCAGCATGCACTGTACATTTTAAATTATTACTGATCTTACCTTGTTAAATCAATCTTTAAAGCTGCCCCAAATCTTTCTGTTATTCATCGGTATATCATGTCAACTTTTTCGCTGCAAAGAAATTGCTAGTGCACTTCTGTCAACTGGCCCAGTTGATTATATAACAAATTCTGCCTGCGCTCAAATAATTGGAAGCATATTTGAAAGAACAAAATTACATTGACTAATTTATCTAATTTCATAATGACACATTTGGCAAATTTAACAAAGAATCCGAAAAGGGGAGAAGCAAAACATTATGAGCAAACCAAAAATGTGAACACACTGCAATTATAACATCATTACAGTTTATCATAATGCAGGTTTCTTTTGACCAATTTTGTTTTGTTTTTAGCTTTTGTTCAGCAAACCACATTTTTGAAAGACCATGGTTGCTGTCATAATGAAAATGTGCCTAGAAAATGCCCTACCATTTATTTGGAAAAAAAAAGCATGTGGTCACCTAAATAATGTTGTGGACGTTACATAAAGGACAAAACCATTAATTAGGTGTTGCACAGAACAGGATTATCAGGTTTCCTTGAATCAGTCTGAAGAAGGGTCCCGAAAAGTCACCTATCCATATTCTTCAGAGATGCTGCCTGACATGCTGAGTTATTCCAGCACTTTGTTTCATTTTTTTATGAACCATTTTTTGTAGGTTTTCTTTCAGGATTCAGTTTAATCCAAAACAAAGACTTGTTCATGGCTAGAACAAACTGCTGTGGGTACAGGTATATTAGGTATAAACACAGCAGGTTTCATTGAATAATTTACATCTGACAAAATAAATGATATTTAATAAAAATGACAGTCACAGTCTGTTCCCCCATACTGTGGTAGCAACATTCTGAGTGACTGTAGTGAGTTATATTTTTTTCCTGCAGTGTCTTATTGACTTCAGGTCAACACTCTCTCTTTCTTTTTCTTTGTCTCACTGATTCCATTCTTTTATAGGTTTTTCCTTTGATCTTGCATGTTAACAAATTCTCCTGAGCTATCTTACCCATGGCCATTTCAATAATATGTCCAATGTTTTATTCATTATCATTGTCTGTTCACAGACAGCTATTCCTTATCATCCTTGTTTCCTCCTTCACTGACTAAACTACTCTTTGTCTGGGTCCTTCATACTAATTGTGTTGGACTCTGTTACAAATGTCTTCCACTTCAGTGATAAGGTCCTTTGACTGTTTCAACCCAACCCTTCTGTGTCTTAATCAAGGTTTCGCCCTGAATTTTACTTGTTTCAAGCATGGTGCTTGATTAACACATTTCTGGTTGATTTAATTAATGTTCTATCCTGGTTATCTCACTGTTCCATAGGTAACACTGCTTCA
Organism: Amblyraja radiata; assembly: GCF_010909765.2. Classification (NCBI taxonomy): domain Eukaryota; kingdom Metazoa; phylum Chordata; class Chondrichthyes; order Rajiformes; family Rajidae; genus Amblyraja; species Amblyraja radiata. The sequence goes on from NC_045961.1 coordinate 61,383,921, forward strand.
GCGCATTATGTGCAGTAAATATCATTTTCAACTTAAAAAAAGACAAAAAATGCTGGAATAACTCAGCGAGACAGGCAGCATCTCTGGAGAGAAGGAATGGGTGATGTTTCGAGTCTAGACCCTTCTTCAGACTGAACTTAATTGATCATTATGACTTATAACCTTACACCATGTTAGTACTGAGTTAATACATGAAATAATTTAAAAACAATGGTAACAGTATTAAAACACAAAGGCTTGTTGGAACACAAGACATAATCCACATTAAGCCACATCCTATACTTTGCCACATAGATTAAATCTTTGCATCTTGCCTTTAGCATCAGAGCTACATGAGACACAAAAATCTGCAGATGCTGGAACCTTGAACTAAAAAGAAAGTGCAGAAGGAACTCAGTGGTCCAGGCATCATCTCTGGAGGGAAAAAACAGATAATGTTGCAGGACAGGACCCTTCTTCAGTGATTGGAGTATGGATGAAGAATGCTAGAAAAGAGAAGTGTGGCTGGACAAAGCCTTGCAAGTCATAGGTGGATACAGATGAGGGAGGTGGGTGCTTGGCAGATGGGTGAAGTGCCTATGTCAAGAGGTGAAAAGGAGACAAAAGGGTCAGGTATGGAAAAAAGAGAAGTACAATGTAAAGCCAGAAGCAGGGATAAGGGTAGAAGAGAGGAGGGCAGAGGGGAAAGAAGGGGGATAAAAGGAAAATGTAGGACTCAGGGATGAGAGATGACCATACAAAGGAGAGGCAAGAAGCGGGGTAGTGGGAGATGGTGGGGGAAATGTGGCACACCAGGGTGGAATGGGACCAGATGAGAGAGTAGGAGGGATTGGGGGGGGGAGGGAGAGGTTAGGGTGAATTTCCAAGCAGAATATGAAATGTTGTTCTTTCAGTTTGCATGTGGCCTCACTCTGGAAATTAAGTACTGAAAGGTCGGTACGGGAATGGGAAGACATTTGCAGACACAGTGCAAGTATTTGGCGAAATTGTCACCTGGTCTATGCTTGGTTCACCAGAGTACAGGAGGCCAAATTGGATGCACTGAAGACAGTAGATGAGGTTTGAAGAGGTGCACATAAACCTCAACCTTACCTGATAGGGCTTCTAGAGTCACTGGATGGAAGTGAAGGAGAAGATTACACTTCCCTTGTGCCCCCCCACCCACCCCCTTTGGACAGTCTCCCTCAGATGGTCACGTCAATCAATTCAGCTTGTTTATTTATGTATTGTATTTATTTACCTTTCTTGTACATCAGTGGAGCTGCACACTAAATCTCGTTGCACTGACGTGCAATGACAATAAAAGATATATTATTATTATTATTACAGATGACAGTGCTTGGGAAGGGGGGGGGGCTTGGGTGGGACTGGATGGGTGAATTACGGGGTTGTGGAGGGAATTATCTCTACGGAAAGTGGAAAAGGGTGGGGATAAGAAGATGTAATTCATGATCGAATCATGTTGAAAGTTGCGGAGATGTTGGAGAATTATGTATTGGATGCAAAGGCTGGTGGGATGAAAGATGACTAGGCCATCTTCATCATTGTTCCATCCTGGAGAGTAGTATTGCAAGACATGTGTGACTGCTCCATTCACAATCACAGGAAGGAAATCATATTTACCAAAGAAAGAGAACATTTTGGATGTCCAAGAGGGGAAAGCCTATTTTAAGAGCAGATGTGGCGTAGAGAAATTATAAGCAATGGATTGTGTCCATAATGCATACTTTCATATTTTGCAATTATGCAATTATGGACATGCAATTGCCGCCATGTGGCCTGGCGTTGATAGTGTGAATGTGACTCCTATACTAAAATTTGTACCATTCCCACAGTCCTTCTCTGATTATTCTGCTCTTAAATTTCCAACCACCAGTGAGATTATACAGTTATAGCATTGTAGCATCGGTCCATTATGTCCATGCCCACCATTATACTATCCTATTACAGATAGCGTAGCATGGTGATACTCCATTGAGTCCTCTTTCAAGAAACAAGCTGTTATCTGCAGGATTAGGTGAGAACGTAGACAAAAAATGCTGGAGAAACTCAGCGGGTGAGGCAGCATCTATGGAGAGAAGGAATAGGCAACATTTTGGGTCGAGAACCTTCTTCAGACTGATGTCGGGGGGGGGGGTGCGGAAAAGAGAAAGGAAGTAGGCGGAGACAGTAGGACGTGGGAGAACTGGGAAGGGGGAGGGGAAGGAGGAAGGAAGTAAGGGCTATCTAAAATTAGAGAAGTCAATGTTCATACTGCTGGGGTGCAAACTACCCAAGCAAAAAATGAGGTGCTGTTCCTCCAATTTGCACTGGGCCTCACTCTGGCAATAGAGAAATCTTTTGAGAAAAGTGAAAATCATTGAATTATCAGTTGAATCATTGAATACTGTATATGCATGAAAAGTGAAACTTCGTTGTAGTTCCATGCGGGATTTCTCTTGAGTGAACGTTTGTGGACTTGATTGAGTTGAAATGTTCAATGTCTTATTGCAACTCGCTGGTCGGGTACCATACCAATTTGTATACTCTGGAATTTAGGAGGATGAGAGGGGATCTTATTGAAACATATAAGATTATTAAGGGTTTGGACACGCAAGAGGCAGGATATATGTTCCCGATGTTGGGGGAGTCCAGAACCAGGGGCTATAGTTTAAGAATAAGGGGTAAGGCATTTAGAACGGAGACAAGGAATCACTTTTTCACACAGAGAGTTGTGAGTCTGTGGAATTCTCTGCCTCAGAGGGCGGTGGAGGCCGGTTTTCTGGATATTTTCAAGAGAGAGCTTGATAGGGCTCTTAAAGATCAAGGAGTCAGGGAATATGGGGAGAAGGCAGGAACGGGGTACTGATTGTGGATGATCAGCCATGATCACATTGAATGGCGGTGCTGGCTCGAAGGGCCGAATGGCCTACCCCTGCACCTATTGTCTATTTTCTATTGTCTATTGTGACTGCTTGTGAAGGAAAGCTTTACTTTATCTTGATCAGTTCGATTATTTTCTGAGCAGAGTGAAATGGTTTGCTTCAATCTCTGTTGAATTAAAATTGTGCCCCATTGTGCCTTGCGAAATGGTAAACTGATGTAATGGTTTAAAATGAATCATCGTTGTAGTTCCATGCGGGATTTCTCATGAGTGAACGTTTGTGGACTTGATTGAGTTGAAATGTTCAATGTCTTATTGCATCTCCCTGGTCCGGTACATACCAATTTGATCAAATAACCTTTTTGAGAATCAATGTCAGTGATTGTGCAGCAACCATCTATGTTAGCAAAAGACCAAAATAACTTTGAACAAAGTTGGGGCTGATTTGGGAAAAGTGCAACGTGCCAAAATTGGTGTTCTTTCAACTGTGCAACTGATTCGGAAACAGATTCTGCAGCATGTTGGCTCTGTAGTTTAACCAGGGGTTCGTTCATTGATATGGTGCACCATCAAAGAAGGATTTGAAAGATTATTCTGTATCATCTTTGATTCTTTCAGTGAATTTTGTCTAAGCTAGTGGAAACATGCCCTTCGTCCCAACTTGCCCACACTGGCCAACATGTCCAAGCTACACTAGTCTGCCTGCATTTGGTCCATATCCCTCCAAACTTGTCCTATGCATGACATTGTATCTCGGTACAGTCATGTGTACTGAAATACAATGAAAAATATTTGTGTGCTAGCCAGTCAAATCAACTCATACTATGCATGAGTAAAATCAGGCTGTAGACAAGTACAACATGTAGTGCGTAGAGAAAAATATCAGAATGTAGAATATGGTGCAATAGCATTATAGCATTACAGTTGCAGAGCAAAAAAACTCCAAGGTCCATAATGAGGAAGGCTGAAGATTGCAACTACACCTTAACTTATGGGAGGACCATTCAGTAGTCTGATACAAATGGGGAAGATTCTATTCCTGAGTCTGGTGACACATACTTTCAAGTAGTGTCTGGTGACACATACTTTCAAGAGCATCTCTGGATAGAAGGAATGAGTGACGTTTCAGGTTGAGACCCAAAATGTTACCCATTCTTTCTATCCAGAGATGCTGCCTGTCCCACTGAGTTACTCCAGCATTTTGTGTCTTTCTTCAATGTGGCTGACAATGCATCCTTGCTGGGTCCTGGTATTGAGCATTACCATGGAGGATGCTTTGCCACCTGGCCTCACTGACTGTGGTCTATGGGTCAGAATGTCAAGGATCAAGTTGCAATGTCCTGTTGTTTGGAGATACGTTTGGTTCAGATCATCATGTTGAAGGCATAGCCGTGGTCAATAAATAGTAGTCCGAAGTAAGTGACCTTGCTATACATATGTTCCAGCGAAGAGGAAAAGGCCAGGCTGATGGCAACGATAGGCAAACTGTGGTGCATCAAAGCTGCCCGGGAGGCTGGAGATAATGTACAGCCTCTAGAAGCAAGTTTTGAGATGGAATTACACAGGATAGTATTTCTCATCATCTTCTTTCTCTTGTGCTTGCAGGTGTTTTTGGCTGTCACATTTCCATCAAGCTCTAGCGTACCTTGCACTTCTCCCTCTGCCACCTGATGCCATCTCTGAATTTTTAGTTTGTGCAATAAATAACATACAACCATGAAGTTACTGCGCCAGGTTAGCATCTACTGTAGGGCAGCTCCTCCCAAGCAGGCATTAAGTCTGATTGTCAGGAAACCTTTGTTTATATTCTATGCCGATGCAGGTGTTTACATTGCTATCTGTCGAGCATCGTTTGGACAGGGAGTGACAGGTAAGTTTTGTCCCTAAGGTCTAACCTTAAGGCATTTTTCAAAATGTTCTATGTTGTTTTCCTGGAAACACAACATTCAGAAAGCTGCTGCTGATCTGTGTGTACTTGATCTATGGGGCCATAGACACCTTTCCTGTTCAGGAGGATGTCCAGGATACTAATCTAATACTAAACGATGATTCATTTTAAACCATTACATCAGTTTATCATTTCGCAAGGCACAATGGGGCACAATTTTAATTCAACAGAGATGGAAGCAAACCATTTCACTCTGCTCAGAAAAAAATCGAACTGCTCAAGATCAAGAAGGACATTATAATTTAAGAGGGTTGTGTATTTTTGAAACATGTAATGTGAGAACCAATGTAAAATATAGATGTGTCTCAGTTTTAGCATCAAATTATGAAACGGACTTAGTGATGAGTTGAAATTTTGTAACTCTCTGTTGAGTTTCAAAAAAGCCTTAAAATGTAAAATAATAGTAAGATTAAACGAGAACTTACCAGTTTGAAGTTTGATCTTTATTTTAAGAAGAGTTACGATGAGCAATTACGTGAAGAAGGCCGTCAAGGCAGATGCGCATCCATCTTCAAAGCAGCGGTGTGAAATCACAGATAACATTTGTTGAACTAACATAGTAAGATTAAAGATGACTAGAACTTCCAGAAGATCTTTATGTTACGAGGGTTGGGAGCAGTGGACACGTAATCACTCATCATAAAATAAAGATCAAACTTCAAACTGGATAAGTTCTCGTTTAATCTTACTATTTTACTTCAGAGTCATGTGAGTGACTATGTGAAGAGTTTGAAGCTGTGATTTCATGCCGTGGAAAAACGTCAATGCAAGCACAACTGCATCAGTTGACCACATATAAGGGAAACATTCATAATGCATACAGACATGACATAGATTTAAAACATGCTGATGCTGATAAATGAACAAATAATAATAAGAAAAGTAACCCCTCTCATCCGAGGGGAAACTATAAAATAGAATCTAAAATAGATTTGGCAAATACCCTTGGTTTGGCAATAGGTTTAAAATAAAATTTTGGAAAACTCGTTCGTAGACCATCCTGCAGTCGGCAGGATGTGGTCCGGAGGACCCTACATAACCCTTGCTGCTGATGTTGTAGCAGCCCTGGTGGAGTGGGATTAGAAAATTTGTATCTACTCCTGTAAAAGCCAAAACCCCGTTTTAACCATGTGGAGATGGTCTGAACTGATACTTTCTTATGAGGTTTATTATTATTATTTTTTTTTTTGTAACTAACAAACATGCTAGAATCAGAGCCTCTAAGGTTCTAGATGATCTTGACGTAATGTTGTAAATGTTGTAAACAACCGAAGGTGCATGGTGTATGCCATGTGAACTAGTTTGAGACCTGACAACCCTGGACTGCCTTGCTTAACTAAATCGTAAACATGAAATATTATAATGTTAGCAGGTATAACCATCCTGTCCAGTCGCAAATTGTAATGACTGAACCCGTTGTGCTGAGAACAGCGCCAAGGGGATAACTACCTTATGAGAGCCGAGCCAAAGATAGGGATATAGCTAGAGCCCCCTGGTAGTGGTAGTGTTAACACAACGTCAATATCCCATACTTCCATGTACTTGGGTCTGGGAGAACTTGTGTAAAGATATCCTTAATGAACTGGATATCAGAGGGTGAGACCCAACAGTGTGGGTCCCGCTCATGGAGCAAACATGATGAGAAAGCACGTTGGGCACAGTTAATGGGACTATATGTGCCGCCTTATATGTAACATGGCATTTAAACAGAAACACTACCATCTCCTGAAGAGGAAATGTCCTGCTTTATTGGTGCTATCCCTGCACCCTGCAGTGAGCACAAACATGGATTGGTCTGACAACCCAAGCCGCAGGAGCTGTCTTCTCAGATTCTGTAAGGAATGAATTGATTAATCATGCCGAGGCTGGTTTCCCGAGTCACAGGCTGAACCAGCAAAGTTTTATGTTTAGAAAACCCATATAAGGTTCAACTATAATTCCCAACATTTGCGGGAAATCATGGCTACATAGGCCAGATAGACAGTACAAAAACCTGAAGCAGGATCTTGCCGAATTTATTGCAAGATCCGACTGATGAGGCAAAATGGAGCAACGACATAAAAGAAACATTCCTCCCCCGTGTAGCGAGAATGTATCTCTCACCACTGTGATGCCACATGTCTTACAACCGGTGAATGGGCCTGGATGCAAACATATCGATATTCGGTGTTCCATCGAGCCATAATGTCATAAAGTACTTTGTGATCCAACATCCATTCTGTGTTGTCATTGATTTTACGTGATGATACAGCAGCGTGAATTAAGGTTGGGTAAATTATGACAGGATACTTTGACTTGATAGCACCCATGCTAAAGTGTGTTTTTTGTGTGTTTTTTTTGTGTTTTTGTGTTTTTATGTGGGGGAAGAGGGTACGGTGCGGGGGATACCGTTCTTCAGCCGTTTCCTGGTGAGGACACAACTATTATTCGAGTCGCATCCTCCCCCCAGCGGCCTACCTACTGGATTGGCGCGGCCTTTCCTGCCGGGATCGACCAGAGCTCCAGCAGCGGCGGGACAGCGCTGAAACATCGTGGGGCTGGCGATGCCTTATCGGGGGTCGCTGTCTGGAGCCCGGAGTGCTGGACCTGCTGCACCAACATCATGGAGCTGCGGTTTGCGGGCTCCCTACGCGGGCGGCGCTGATGGACAGCGCGGAGTCCTATGACTCTGCCCAGCTCGGCCTGCGGACTCGGGAGCTGCGGACTCCGGCTGCGGGAGGTGGCTGATCAGGAGGTCCGGGCCGCTGAGGAGGATGTTCACCATCGGGGTTCGGCGTCGGCGTTCCACCAGCCCGGCGTGAGGGCCTGAACATCGGGCCACCCGGGGCGGCGTAATTTCCCATCTTGAGCACTAGCATTAGTCCGTAATATAACTGAAGATTTATTGACCAAAACTGCTCGAGCAATGCTGAATATTGTTTGTCCACCATTGTGACTTTGGTGGTTTCAGCTGGTACAGGCATAGGTCTGTTAACAATGACCTATATTGCACTTGAGAGGTTACTACATTGCACGTTGTAAGCTGATATGCAAGGCCCAATTACACAGCTGAAAACACAGCTGCTAAATTGCCAATTACACTTGATGAATAGAAGACTTTGCTTGATAACAAGGTTGTTACAGGCTTCTATTGATTCCGATCTCTTGCCCCAGGGCTAGTCACAGATAAATTAATAGTTAAAGGAAAAACCGAATAATCAATAAATGTAGTTGGTATCAACTTAAATGGATGGATGAGGAAACCTCAATTTCTCAAATCTAGTTGCGGCTGAAACAGTTGAACACAGCGTTTAGAATATCATCCCGATAAGCCATAACAAGTGTTTTTGAGCTCTGAGTAGTCCCAGCACTGGTTTAATAATTTGGTAGATGATATGGGAGTTGAAGTAGCCCATTTGCAACGCATTAACTGTTACCATTGCCCCATCCAGATAAATACCAAATGTCTCCTGGGATCCCTGTGAATGGGACCTGAATAGTATCCATCTTTGAAATCGATGCATGTCATAAAGATCCTAAGGAAATCAGTTTGTTAGACAGTAACGACGTTTCATATACTGAAAAATTTATGTTGCACATGCAAGTTAAATCAATTAAGAACTGACATCTTCCATCTTTCACAATGAACAGGCCACGCCTGCCATAATTCCGTGCCTGCTTAGAATGACAACTCTGGCCATAATACTGGGCCTGCCTTGAAAAGCTACTCCGGTCATAATTCTGAGCCTGCCTCGAAAGACAACTAGCCATTTCCCGAGCTTGTCTCGGAAGGCAATCCTGGCCGTAATACTGAGCCTCCCGCGAAAGACAACTCTGGCCATATTTCCGTGCTTGTTACAGAAGGCAATCCTGGCCATAATACTGAGCCTGCCTCGAAAGACAACTCTGGTCCCATTTCCAAGCCAAGCTTGGTACCTTTGTATACTGTGCAATGATAACCCAATCTCATATTATCATTTTCATTTGTACATGGTTACCGGTGGTCTATGGTAAGCTCAACGGCCCAGGTAATGTATGTGGATTCCATATTTCCTGAGCCCGGTTTGGACCTTGGCCTGAAAGACTTCTGTCCAGCTTTCAAGCTGCTACCAGTTTCAGTGAACTGCTTACTGCCGATGAGGCGTTGGGTGTGTCGTCGCCGATACGATGAACGTTGGTACCTTAATCAGTCCGCCAGCTTTACCTTCCTCATCCAGGTATACCTGTTGGATAAGTCTTACCTGAAGAGATTCGGCGGCTGGTTTCATTTCCTCCATGTCACCCCTGATAACGCTGTTCACTGCTGGCACTTGTAGCGTGAGGGGAACTCTGGCCCCTTCCGGGTTTCCTGCCGATGGCTGGAACCAATTCTTCCGGCAGTAACCCCTTCGTTTGCGAGTATTTCTTGCACTCCCCTCCACAGAGAGGGAGAGTTGTAGGCAGCCCTGAAAACAAGTGCTGCCACAGGCCCCTGAGGATACCTGCGCTAACATGGCCCCTCCTAGGGACCTATATCAGGACTTTTGCTCTTAGTCAGACTGAAACTGACCCTGAATGCTCCCCTCCTCAGAGAGGGAGACATTGTGCAGCCCTGAAACAGGTGCCGCTGCCTGCGGGTTCTCCATAATATCCGGGCTGATAACTCCCTCCTTTGGATTATATCATTGTGGAGCACCTCTCCATCTGGTGCTCCATGTGGGTTAAGGCGTCTGCAGACGCTACCCATTGAAGGAGGGGAACCCTCCTGGCCTGACTCGCCTGAGTCCCAAGGCCTGACCGGCTTCCTTGTGGTTTGACCCCATCTCTGGGGCACCATTGCGGTCTGGGAGCCGCTGACTGCACTGTCAGTGACTCGGGTAGGGAGACCGGCTTACTGCCAGTTTTACCCGTTTCCTGGAGAGCCATAGTGGTCTGGGAGCTGCTGACCCCATTGTCGCGACTGGGGTAGCGAGACCAACTTTCTCTTGGTCTACCCCCTTTCTTGGGGAACCACCACTCGCACTTCCCTCTTGGGTGTCGCTGACCTCCTAGTCAGCAACTTGGGAAGCGAACCCACGCTACCCGCGCTTCCGCAGTCCAGACCGGGATTCCCCACGGTCTATAACCGGTTGCCCCACGGCCCGTCTGACTTCGCCCCGAATCCAGCAGGCAAACTCTGTAAAGAGCTTCCTGCAATACAAAAAACAAACCTAGAATTAAGTTTTAAACTTACCTTGCAGGTTTAAACTTACCGCTGGCAGGAGCAGCGTGCCTGCCAGTCAATCGTTGTGCAGACGTCAGACGTAATGACGCACATGCGTCTTGACGGTCTTCTTCACGTAGTCACTCACGTGACTGCGAAGTAAAATTAAGGATTAAAATGTAAAATAAGTAAGGATTACAATTTAGAGTAAAAAAAAAATATTTCCTTTGTAATGCTGATATTCTGGGTTATCTTGTCTTATGGATTGTATAGGATAGGCAAAAATAAGCTTTGTGCCTTCAGCCTATTCCTTTTTCGGTCATTGATTATGTGAACGTTGTGTGAAATGTTCATATTCACACAGATTGTAAAGTTTTGTTATTATTAATGTATGACCGAAATAAACTATTCATTCATTCATTCACCCCCCTTCTCCCCCTTCCCTCACCCCCCTCACCCCCCTCACCCCCCTCACCCCCTCTTTTAAAGGACCACTGTGCTTTAGCCATCTTTTTACAGCACCAACCTTCCTGTTCATCGCGGTGTGTCGCTGTATCACCTTGGCTTTGCACTGTGTTAATTTTTTAGACAGGGCAAGCGGGGGGAGCGCTATCTAAAAAATTTACATGGGCTGGTGAAGGAAGCGATAAGTTTGTGTGTGTGTGTGTTCCACTCTGACAGTCGCTGTTACAGTTCCCGGTTTTTCAGGCGACTGCCGACAACTTGATTGTCGCCGGCAGTCCGCTGAAAAATCGCCTAAGTGGGACAGGCCCATTACAGAAGCCAATTAACCTGCCAACCTGCGCGTCTTTGGAATGTGGGAGGAAACCAGAGCACCTGGAGAAAACCCACGTTGTCACAGGGGGATCATACAAACTCCATACCAACAGCACCCATAATCAGGATCGATCCCAAGTCTCCAGCGCAGCATGGCAGCAAGTTTACTGCTGTGCCTCTGTGCCGCCACTGTGTGAATAGCTTTAAAAGAAGCCCTGATGTTAGTAAAGTATTATTTTCTATCCAGACTGATTCCTGGGAAGTCAGGACTTTCATATGAAGACTGGATAGACTCGGTTTGTTCTCCCTAGAATTTAGAAGATTGAGGGGGGATCTTATAGAAACGTACAAAATTCTTAAGGAGTTGGACAGGCTAGATGCAGGAAGATTGTTCCCGATGTTGGGGAAGTCCAGAACAAGGGTTCACAGTTTAAGGATAAAGGGAAAATCTTTTAGGACCGAGATGAGCAAAACTTTTTTCACACAGAGAGTGGTGAATCTGTGGAATTCTCTCCCGCAGTAGGTAGTTGAGGCCAGTTCATTGGCTATATTTAAGAGGGAGTTAGATGTGTTCATTGTGGCTAAAGGGATCAGGGGGTATGGAGAGAAGGCAGGTACAGGATACTGAGTTGGATGATCAGCCATGATTATATTGAATGGCGGTGCAGGCTCGTAGGGCCGAATGGCCTACTCCTGCACCTATTTTCTATGTTTCTATGTTTCTAAAGCAACACAGGAGTGTGAGGTTCTCCTGACAGAAATATGATTGCTCTGTAATAGGTTTGATTTCAGTCTTGCTGCATGTTATGGCTAATGAGATGAAAAGAGCAAAATACCCACTGTTAATATCTTTGAGAGCACACCCTTCACTGGTTTTGTAAGTAGGTGAGTATGATGACTCTTGGAAGAGAAATGGTCAATTTGCTGATGATTGTCAATTATCCCAGGAAGAATCACTAATAGAAACCTAGTAAATATGTCCTGAACCAGTTTTTTTGGCCCTCAAGCCTGTTCTGCAATTCAGCATGATCAAGGCTGATCCATTAACTTAGCCTCTATTTCCTCCCCGGTGCATAATTCCACAGGTTCACTACATTTGAACTAATACATTTCTCCTCAAACCAGTTCTAGAAGTCTTATCTACTGTATATCCTGTTAACCCTCATTCTAATTTGATCACCCAGAGGAAATATCTTTACCACCTCCAGTCTGCCTAGCCCTTTCAGAATGTTGGCGTTTCAATGTGACGCCTACTTATTCTTCACTTGCAGACAGGCTCACCCAATGTCTCATCATATGGTGGTCGCATTAACCTAGAAATCAGTACAATGAACAGGGGCAAGTACATCCTTTCTTAGCAAAGGAGTTTATACCTGCATATGATACTTCAGGTATTGCCACCCCAACGTCCATTTGTAGCAAAACATCCTTGGTCCTAAAATCAGAACCTTCTTGCCTCATCTATATGTTTATTTATAGTGACCAGAGCAAAATATCATCAAGAATGCTCTTTAATTCAACATTTTCCAATCTATCACACTGCCTTTCCAATTTTCCTACCGAAGTGAATAACTTCTCATTTATCTACATCAGAATGCATCTGCTTTAAATTTGCCCACTCACTCAATTTGTCCAAAACAACCAGATGTCTCTTTGTATCCTCCTCAGAATTCTCAATCCCTCTTGTGTTATGTAATAGGTTTGAATGCACAGATTGCATATGAAAATCATAATAAACATGCTTATAATAAACAAGCTATAATATCAACGTGGTGGTTTTTCCAACAAGAGAAGTTGAATATCTGACTGCGGAAGAATTGAATTCCACACTATTTATGTCATTTGGGGGAGTTCTGCAATGGAAATAGTGCACAGCTGATGAAATTTTTGCCAAGATAGATTGTTTGTGGATTTCCTGAGAGACACACATATCTGTACATAAAATTGCTCAATAGTTTAATCATCTTGGTATGTTGTTCATACATTTTTTAAATCTTTAATATCTAATTTGCAGCAGAGCAAAGAAGAATTAGATCTTAACAAAAATACATTCAAAATATAAAACCTTTGTGTAATTCAGTCTGGTGTGAAACAAAGAGGTAACACGTAAATTGGATTTGAGTTCTTTCTTGGCACTTCTGCAGAAACTGGAATGTCTTCTGCATTAGCTAATTATTCCCAAATAAATATTAAATGTAAAGAAAGAACAATAAATTATCTTCTTAATCGTCTTTCCATTTCTATATTGAATTCTATCAAATCACATGATTTTATGTTTGATTAAGTTGGATTCAGAGCAACAGCCTTCAAAAAATCTATGGTTCTTTTTAGCATAGGATTTGTTCCTTTCAATTAAGTCATCAATCTGTTCACTATTTCATGTCGAGCTTCAATAGATAATCATCCAATACAGTTACTACTATCTAGGCCAATTATTAAAGGGAAATAAATAGCAATATTGAAAGATAGTCAATTGGATTTAGGCCAATTGGAGATTAATATATAGGGGGCGCTGCACTGGCAGCAGCCTGTCGGCAGCGTGTCCGTTTTTTCCCCAACTTTTTTTATTTTTTTAGTATGTTTAAAAGTCTGTTTTTAATGTTTCTTTGTGTGTTATGTGTGGGGGGTGGTGTGGGGGAGTAAGGGGGAAACCGTTTTGGCCGCCTCTTCCATGGAGAGGCGATTTTTTCAGGTCGCCTCCCCCGTGGCCTAACAGCAAGGATCGGCGCGGACTTTCCCGGAGACGCGCCCGGAGCTTCAGCGGCGGGTGCAGCGTTGACTCTCGGCGCGGAGCGGGTGAGACCTCGCTGGAGGGGAGCGCTCCGTTACGCTGGCCCGCAGCAGCCGGCAGCCGGCAGCCTGAAGCCGCAGTCTGCAGAACTCCAGCTGGTGCGGCGTCTACAGCCCAGGATCCCTCGTGGAGGACCCGGGGGGAAGAAGAAGCTTCCACCGCCGGCCCACGGCCATCTTCTACCGCGGGTGCGGCATGGACTTACCATCTCCCCTGGAGGGGAGCTTCGACCGCCGGCCCTGCAGACTGCGGTGCTTCCGGCTGCGGCACGGTAGGTACTTTAAAACTTTGAATGCCGGCCTGCGGCCTACACCGGCCTGAAGCCGCGGTCTCTGGTTGGGAAGAGCCGATCCTGGACTCACCTTGACTTTGACTTTGTCCCTTACCATCTGGACGCCCGCAGCAACGGCTGTGGAGGGTGGTGGTCCCGACCACGGGGGAAAATGGAGGAGGACTGGCCAAGCTCTGTGCCTTCCACCACAGTGATGAATGCTGTGGTGGATGTTTGTGTAAATTTTTATTGTGGTTGTGTTCTTTATTACTGTACCGCTGCTGGCAACCCAAATTCCACCGACCTTGGTTGTGTGGCAATTAAATTATATCTATCTATCTATCTATCTATCTATCTATCTATCTATCTATCTATCTATCTATCTATCTATCTATCTATCTATCTATCTATCTATCTATCTATCTATCTATCTATCTATCTATCTATCTATCTAATAAAAGTAATCTAAGTGTGGAGGTGGGTGAGCATGGCAGTGGCAACAAATTTTAAATAAAAGGTATGAAAGACATCAAAGTGTGAGGAAAAAGTGATTCAAATAAGTGATTCAAACAATCTTCAGACTGTGCATAAAGGTTCTAGGTAAAAATTTGTTGCCACTGCCATGCTCGGTTCTAGGTAAATTCCACCATGGTAAATTCCACCACGGTAAATTCCACCAGGTAAATTCCACCATAGGTAAATTCCACCAGGGTATATTCCACCATGGTAAATTCCATCAGAATAAATAAAAAAAAGGAACTCCCACCGCAAAATTCAGGAATTTCAAACCCTGACCTACAAGTTGGAAGTGCTGGGATTCCTAAAGCACGCTGCCTCCAGTTACGTATGTTACGTGAAAGTCCAGGAATGGTTTGCAACTGTGATTGTGCTTCCTCATCGAGATTTTGTACAGCAGTAGCTATTACTTCCCATGAAGATACTGTGCCCGTTTTCATTACTTCATTCTTCATTGAATAAACTGCCTATCGGGCATTAACGTGTGCACTGCTTGCAGAGTGATAATGGGAGCCCGATGAAAAAATTACTTCTTGTTCAGTGCAGTTGTAAGTTGTATGTAGTCTAGCTCGGCAACCATTATAAAAACGCTCACAACGCCAATATGTCTTGATTTTGTTACTGTTATCTCCATGCTTTTCGTATATATGATTCTCTTCATCGCAAAGCTTACGTTTGTTCTTCTCAGATGTGATAAATGTTGCAGCCATGGTCGAGGTCACGGACCATGTATTCAGTTAAAGTGTGTATTAAACAGTTAAATTCAAAATTCAAAATAAAATTCAACAATCGAGTCACGTAGTGGAATTTACCTGGTGGAATTTACCGTGGTGGAATTTACCTATGGTTGAATTTACCTGGTGGAATTTACCGTGGTGGAATTTACCGTGGTGGAATTTACCGGTCACCGTGCATAAATATGTTGTGTGTGATTGGACAGATATATTTTATGTACAAACCCATCACAAATACATTAAATCACACACGGTAAAAACCATTGTGGAGCTAGTGAGGAAAGCTGGTCATGTTAGTGGCTAGCACGATTAGAAAAGTGTTTTGGAGGTAGGGGGAAACGCTCATGAAAGGGCTGGACCTCAGTTTCTAAGGAAATAGGGGTCACGAGGATCATACTAAGACCTGGGGAATTGTTAAAACCAACTGTTTTGGATGGGGGTTTAAGAAGGAACTGCAGATGCTGGAAAATCGAAGGAAACTCAGCGGGTGAGGCAGCATCTATGGAGTGGAAATAGGCGACATTTCGGGTTGAGAACATTCTTCAGACTGATGTGAGGGTGGGGGGGGGGGGCGGGAAGAAGAAAGGAAGAGGCAGAGACAGTGGGCTGAGGGAGAGCTGGGGAGGCGAGGAGAAAGCAGGGATTACCTGAAATTGGAGAAGTCAATGTTCATACAGCTGGGGTGTAAACTGCCCAAGTGAAATATGAGTTGCTGCTCCTCCAATTTATGGTGGGCCTCACTCTTGCCATAGAGGAGGCCCAGGACAGAAAGGTTGGATTCGGAATGGGAGGGGGAGTTGAAGTGCCGAGCCACCGGGAGATCAGGTTGGTTATTGTGAACCAAGCGGAGGTGTTGGGCGAAGCGATCGCCAAGCCTACGCTTGGTCTCACCAATGTGGAGCAGCTGACACCTAGAGCAGTGGATGCAATAGATGAGGTTGGTGGAGGTGCAGGTGAACCTGTGCCGCACCTGGAAAGACTGCTTGGGACCTTGAATGGATTCAAGGGGGGAGGTAAAGTGACAAGTGTAGCATTTCCTGCGGTTGCAAGGGAAAGTGCCAGGAGAGGGGGTGGTTTGGGTGGGAAGGGACAAATTTACCAGGGAGCTACTGAGGGAGCAGTCTTTGTGGAAAACAGACAGGGGAGGAGATGGGAAGATGTGGCCAGTGGTGGGATCCCATTGGAGGTGGCAAAAATGCTGGAGGATTATTTGTTGTATGTGACGGCTGGTAGGGTGGAAGGTGATGACTAGGGGGACTCTGACCTTGTTACAAGTGGGGGGACGGGGAGTGAGAGCAGAGTTACGAGGTATAGAAGAGACCCTGGTGAGAGCCTCATCTATAGTAGAAGAGGGGAAACCCCATTCCCTGAAGAATGAGGACATCTCCGATGCTCTGATTTGAAACACCTCATCCTGGGTGCAGATGCGGCGTAGATGGAGGAATTGGGAGTAGGGGATGGAGTCCTTACAGGAAGCAGGGCGGGAAGAAGTGTTGTCCAGATAGCCATGGGTGTCAGTGGGTTTATAGTGGATGTCGGTCAGTAGTCTATCACCTACGATGGAGATAGTCAGGTCTAGAAATGGTTGGGAAATGTCAGAAATGGTCCAGGTGTATTTGAGGGCTGGATGGAAGTTAGTGGTGAAATGGATGAAGTCAGTGAGTTGTGTATGGGTGCAGGAAGTAGCACCAATGCAGTAGTCGATGTTAGCGGAGGTAGACAAAGTGTTTTTTAGAGAGGAGGTTGTGAAACTGTTTTAGAGAGGAGGTTGTGAAACTGATTTTAGAGAGGAGGTTGTGAAACTGTTTTTAGAGAGGAGGTTGTGAAACTGTTTTTAGAGAGGAGGTTGTGAAACTGAATTTTAGAGAGGAGGTTGTGAAACTGTTTTTTAGAGAGGAGGTTGTGAAACTGTTTTAGAGAGGAGGTTGTGAAACTGGTTTTAGAGAGGAGGTTGTGAAACTGATTTTAGAGAGGAGGTTGTGAAACTGTTTTAGAGAGGAGGTTGTGAAACTGAAGAAGGGTTTCGGCCCGAAACATCGCCTATTTCCTTCGCTCCATAGATGCTGCTGCACCCGCTGAGTTCCTCCAGCAATTTTGTGTACCTTAGCGGAGGTAGAGTTTGGGGATAGGGCCTTGTTACGCCTCGAACAAAGATTGTTCGACGTACCCTACAAAGAGGCAGGCATAGCTAGGGCCCATGCGCGTGCCCATAGCTACGCCTTGATATTTGGAGGAAATGGGAGGAGGCAAATTAAAAGTTGTTAAGGGTAAGGACCAGCTCCGCTAGGAGGAGGAGAGTATCAGTAGACGGGGATTGGTTGATTCTTTGGTCGAGGAAGAAATGGAAGGCTTTAAGACCCTCCTGATGGGGGATGGAGGTGTAGAGTGATTGGGCATCCATGGTGAAGATGAGGGAATGGATGCCTAGAAAATGGAAGTCATGGATTAGACAAAGAGCGTGTGAGGTATCTTGAACATAGGTAGGGAGGGATTTAACCAGGGGGGATAGGATGGAGTTGATGTATGTGGAAATAAGTTTGGTGGGACACGAACAGGCAGAGACAATGGGTCTGCCAGAACAGTCAGGTTTGTGGATTTTGGGGAGAAGGTAAAACGGCCCATGCGGGGCTGGGGCACAATGAGGTTGGAGGCTTGGGAGGGCAGGGAGCTGGAAGTGATGAAGTCAGTGATAGTGAGTCAGGGTGACAGTCAGCACTGGGTCAGTCAGGGTCATGCATTGAAGGCCAGTGGATCAAATGAATGTGTCCACTGACCATTTCTCCATCCTAACCTGTGCCTCACCTAGACTCCTATCTATTTCTCTCCTCCCCCCTGCTACTTTCCTCCCCATGTCAATCTTGTCTCACATCTCTGCTTTTATATCTGGCCTTTGTTTAAACTAACTGGTCATGAACTACCCCCCTCGCCTTTGTTTGCCAATTACCTGCCACACTTTGTTCTCTCTCTGCTCTTCCAGCTTTCTTCTCTCCTCCCCCCCCCCCCACACCTGCAATCAGTCTGAAGAAGAGTCTCAAAATGAATCTGACGAAGAGTCTCGACCTGAACCGCCACCTATCCATGTTCTCCAGAGATTCTACCTGACCTGCTGAACAACCCAACACTTTGTGTCCTTTTGTTGACCATATGATAGTTTGTTTCCAAAGTTCATATCTTTTGGATATTAAATAGCTGGGAAAATGTTACATTGGTTTCTTGAATTTGTCATTGTATCTGTATCTCACCATACATGTATATATGACAATAAACTCAACTTGATTTGATATTGCATTTTCTTGGTGGCCAGCTGTTTTCTTCTTGAACTATTGAAGTCCTTCGGATAAAGTTATATTGACAATGCTAATGAGTAACTAGTTATAGGACTCAGATGTAGCAGTGATGTAGTTACAAAGTGTAACCGTGTATCTTGGTGCAGAACACATCTACGTATTTCATATTTTAATGTAGCTGCTGCACTAATTTTCCCCGGTGCTAATGTTTGTGGATTTGTTCATCTTTTAGAATTCCTGTATTACAATCACACTGAGTCATTGTTGGAAGGAGTGGGATGTTTTGTCCTGGACAGTGTCGAACTCAATTATGTTGAAGCTGCACCCATTCAGGCTTATGAATTGTGCTTTCTAGTAGGTGGAAAAGTACTGAGGAATTTGTGGGCGGGGGGAGTGTTACATATCATGGAAGATCCAGGGTCCTGTGCATTCACAGGGATGACTCAGTTAATTATTTTGGTCAGTTGTGACTTCCAGGATGGTGATTATGGAAAATTCAGTGATAGTAAATTTATTGAACATGAACATCTGGAGTCATGGTTTTGATTAATCCTTGTTCGAGGTGGTCATTCTCTCACAATTCACACTTGATACTTATCTGTCTACAGCTGAACATTGTCCAGGTGAAATAATTCCATTGAATTTATGTGGAAATGGACAATAAACAATATTGAACATGACCACTCCTGACTTTTGTTGGAGGGAATGTCACAATAAATAATCTGAAGATGATCATACAAAAAATTGTTTACTGATTGAATATTTCTAAAGTAATATTTTTGGAGGCAGCATGTTCTGTATTGTTCCTTTCTTTCTCCAGCAGTAATGATGAGTATACTTATGCATGAAAAGTTTATTTCATTATTTGTAGTCCATGGATATTAGACACATAGATTTGGTAAAGTTTAAAGTATAAGGAACGACATAATGACCTTCCCATGAAATTCTACGTTATTTATTGCCTCTTGGTCCATCCTTAACCTACAGTGCATTTTATTTATTGGTTACATTCCAGAAGTTCACAGCTGGAAACTTTGTTCAATTTGAAGAATATTCCATGTGCTTCTTTCTACAGGGAATTAACAATTGGCATTTGCTGCTGGATGTCTTGGCAATAGTTCTGTTAATCTGTTACTTCCAAGCTAGACTCCTGAGATGTTAAACTTAGGGACCTCTGCTCCCTTTCAGGCTTATTTGCTAATGATCACATCCAATTAATCACAATCTGCTCTGATTTTACATACATACATAAATGCATACATACACACACACACACACACACACACACACACACACACACACACACACACACACACACACGCACGCACGCACGCACGCACACACACACACACACACACACACACACACACACACACCCTCCATCATACACACACACACACACACACACACACACACACACACACACACACACACACACACCCTCCATCACACACACACACACACACACACACACACACACACACACACACACAGACACACACACACACACACACACACACACACACACACACACACACACACACACACACACACACACACACACACACGCGTCTATGTATAATGGGCAGATCCTGATTAGCTAGAGCTCAGAATAAATCAATATTTATGCTTTTATTCAAACAATCCAGGCTTCACTGGCAATCCACATACTTTGATGGAATGTTTGCACGATAATGAACAATACACATGATAACATTTATCTATTTGATGCTGGAGGCATGCTAACAGAAATAAACTGTGGGCTTAGAGCACTGCCCAAACAATTTCTTTCCGGTCAGAAAATTTATTGGAAATTGTGTTTGTCCACAGAGATGCTTATTTTTACTGCTGAAAGAGATTTCAACTCTTAAGAAGTCGGCTCATGGAAACAAGAGCAGTGCATTGAACAACACAAACCTGTTCCACTATTTAATTAGTTCATGGCTAAAGAGTTTCCTTCTTCTTAGCTAGTCCCTTGGGATCAAGGATGACGCAAATGAGTGGAATGCAGAGGGACATGTTTTTGTGCAGAGAACAACAATTCAGCATATGAGTGTAGCAAGTATTTGGGAAGGGAAATAGTAGATTTATAAGCATTTATTGAAAAGGGATTGCAGTTCAGAAATTAGGAAGATTTGTTACAGTTGCATAGGGTGCTGCTGAGTTAACATCTGGAATACGGGTGCACAGACATGGTCCCCTTCCTTGAGAAATTATACACTGCAGGCTGCAGAGTGGTCTTAATGAAACATATTACATCCTATATATCATGGGAAACATGGATGGTCATGAGAAGGTAGATGTTGAGATGGTTCTATGCATTGGATAGTCTGAAACCTGATGATATATAAGGTAAAGGGGTCCACTTTTAAAACTGATATCCATAAAAATGTATTTTCATGGAACATTATGAAGACTACATCACTGAGTTACTTTAAAAAGTGCTTAATTTTTTTCTCAACAGTCAAGATAAGGTTGAAGGCTGCTGTTTCAAAAGGTGAACAGGGACTACTATGTTCTTTCTTTCTCTGAAACATGACTCACCTCTGTCTTCCCTGACCATTCCTTTGCCTAATTCCCACACAAGATTTTAGTGTGCAAAATTAGAGCTCATGGTATTGGGGACATGGATAGTGAACTGGTCGGCAGGTGGTAGACAGGAAGTCTGTCTGGTTGGCAGACAGGGAGCAAATGGTAGGTTTTGTGTTCTTGTTCTATGTCTGTATAAAAATTGAGATTCGTCAAGGTACACCAGAAGTCTTTATTACATCATGGGCTGAAATCCTGGAGGGGGGGGGAGGGGGGGGGGGAGGGATGGGGACACACACATCCCTCCCATGTTTTGAGAGATGGGAGGACAATCCCCCCCATGTTTTGTAATCCGGATTTTGAAATTCGGTGAAAAAAGTCCCCACTTTCCAGGAGACAGTGTGGGTGTCACTATTAATTGCTTGTTAAATGTCTCTATTAACATCATATTAACACGATGTGTCACCAATTGTGTTTTGTATTACTGAAGGTATTCACTGAGCATTTCTTAAAGCTGTCTGATGCGGGTACAATTACCATTTGAACGAATTGGATGTATTGGTGGATGGGACAGATTTAAACAGGTATCAGATTTTAATGGGTCAGGTCATTATGGGCTCCGGTCGAACTGGTTTCCTGGTTGGCTTGCAGGTAAGTCCCTCATTCACGGTCACTCACGTTATTTAGAATTTTTTTCCATCTCTCTCTCTCTCCCTCCCTCCAAGGTTGGTTCTTCTGTTTGCCTTTATTTGCTTCAATTTTATTTGATTAAGTGTTATTTATCACATTGTAGCCGTTCAAAGATTCAAGCGGGTATCAGACACTTTCTAAGGGCTGAATCGGCCCGTTCATGGGGCCTTTCATTGCCCGGTGCAGCTTAAAATCAAATTGCTGCATTGAGGTGATCGAGGCTCCTGATGTTGAAGCTCCCACCAGCCGATTTTAAGCTGCGCCGGGCGATGAAAGCCCCCACGAATGGGCCGATTCAAGCCCCATGATTCGGGGTGGACGAAGCTGCTGTTGCTGGAGTTCAGAGTCGGTCACCAACCAGGTGAGCTCACGATGTTACCGTTCACAGGGCCCACGGCCGAAGCCTCGTGTGAGTGTGTGTGTGTGTGTGCACGTGCGCGTATGCATGGCCACCCAAATTGCATCCCCCCCCCCATGTTTCGATAGCGATTTCCACCCCTATATTACATTAACTCAATGCTGGCAGCAAGACAACTAAAAATGGCTGCAACCACACGATCTGACTGCACACTCACACAGTGTACAGACAGAGATAATGATGAACAAAACATCACACTCCCCCTTTCTAGTTTAAACGTCTATTCCTGAATGAGTCGCTTTGGGGGAATACCACGATTGCAACATGTCGATCAACGAGGGACCACAGGCAGATCGGCGGGGAGTTCATCTGGTGGAACTTCATCAGGCCTGGGGAGGGGCAAGTCATGCACTCCAGTATCCACACGATTCGGCACCGGGGTGTCCGACTGCTGGGTTCTGGTCAGGTTCTGGGCAGTCTTCGCTGGAGGAACGTGGCTTCTTAATTGGTCATCATGCCGTCGGCATTGTACTTCTTGTACTTCTTGTACAAAACCGATAGAGGAGTGCGCACTTAACGTCCGAGCATCATCTCCGCTGGAGTTTGACTGGTAGTGCAGTTTGGAATGGTTCGATATTGCTGTGAGAAATCGTGCAATGCCAATTGTTTTGATTTATTTTCAATTCCTACAGCACGTTTCATGGCCTGCTTGAAAACGCCGACGAGCCACTCTGCCTCACCATTTGTGGGTGGTTGAAAAGGTGCTGATGTCAAATGCACGATTGAGTGATGTTTGCACCAGTCACCGAACATTTGCGAGGCAAATTGGGGTCCATTATCGCTTATGATTTTTAAGGGCAATCTCAAATGGCGAACAAATTGTCAAGCGCAGAAGTGGTTGTTTCGGTGGTCAGATATTTATTAATTTGGATAACATGTGGCCATTTTGAATGGACGTCCATGATGACCAGCCACATGTCCTCAAGCAGTGGTCCGGCAAAATCTATGTGGATTTGCTGCCATGGTTGCTCGGGGACGGGCCACGCGGAGGTCTTTTCTGGCGGATTTGGCGCTGTTTCGGCACATGGTGTGCAGTCTTTGCAGTGATCAGCTATATTGGTCTCGATATTCAGCCACAACTCATGCGGGCGAGCGCCTTCATTCGCACAATTCCAATGTGTGACTTGTGCAAAATTTTCTGAATTTGCGATCGTAGTTCCATCGGAATGATCACTCGACAATCTTAGAGCAAAATGCTATCCTTTGAGGAGATTTCTATTTGCGCATTCTGGAATGAGCAGAATTCCTTGTCCAGCTAGGGACTGTTCGGCCACCCCTGAGTGACACAATGTCGTACCTTCAACAAAATGGGGTCTGTGCTCATGCAGTTGGTGACCGTCCTTGCGGAGACAGGGAAATCGGCGATGACCCACGTGTTGAGCAAGTTCACGTCCATCTCAAATTCCATAAATACCTCCTCTTTATCGAACGTCAGGTCAGGTCCAATCGGTAGACGAGACAGTGCATCGGCATTGGCATGCTTGGCAGACTGTGGGTAAATGATGTGGTAATCATATCCCATCATGATCAGGGCCCAACATTGTAGACGCCGTCATGACAGTCAAACTTTTCTCCGGACTGAAAATAGTCAGCAGCGGCTTGTGGTCGGTGATGAGCAGGAAATGTTGCCCACTCAAATATTGATGGAACTTCCGGACACAAAACATGATCGCCAGTGTTTCTTTCTCCACTTGGCTGTAGTTGTGGATGCGAATGCGATTGGTTTTTCCTTTCCGTTCGGCGGCGTTTGTGAGATTATAGCTCCATGACCATATGGCGATGCATCGCCGGCCAGCGAGATCGGCTTTGATGGGTCATAATGGGTTAAATGTGTCTTTTGGGCAAGCATCTTTGAACCAGTATCATTCGACGTCCTGTTTTCGCAGGTTGTTCAATGGTGCGCACAAAGTCGAAAGTGCCGGTATGAACTTGCCATAGTGGTTCACTTTGCCAATGAAGCTTTCAAGCTGCTTCCCATTTTCGGGCATCGGCAATTTCACAATGGTGTCCACTCTTTCTTCCGATGGCTTCAGACCACTTGCCGAGAACACATTTCCGAGATATGTGACCTGTTGTCTGAAGAATGCACACTTGGCCATGCGCAACTTCATGCCGCAGTTGTTCAGTGCCGTGAGGACCTGTTTTAGGTTCTGCAGGTGTTCTTCCTCTGTCTGGCCGGTGACAGTTATGTCATCCAGGTAGGCAGTTACATACGGAATCCTGGGGACCAGATTGTCGACCAATTTCTGGAAGATGACCGACGCCGGTACCAGTCCAAACGACAATCGGTTGTATTGTAAATAGCTCATTCTAAGCTTCCCTCAGTTTCAGTCAATAAAATACTGAGTCAAGCACTTGCGCAACTAAACTTTATTTTGGAAAACACAATAACAGTTCCCCTTTATTATATCTAACCACCGTGGGTTCAATCCCTGTACCTGCTTGGCCAAGCCCTTCTAGCCTCGTGCAAGGAGAGACACTCCAAAAGGTTACGCAGTCCCAAGCGTTCTTCCAGAGGATCGACACAGGACCTTGTCGGAGCTACCTTTTATAGGTCCCCCAACCTTGAGGGGCTAAACCACATGGGGGAGGTCTCTTTATAAACCAATTAAACATATTAATAATAACAGTATATAATTGACAGCTCCCTAACCCAATAATACAATCTTGAATATATTGTATTTGAAAGAAAGTTATAGAAGGAAGCAAACAAGAATAAACATTGAAACATGTGCCCTGAGATTCAAACAGTTTCTCCAAGGCTCAACAGTTCGACCAATCATCAATTAACAGGATGACCATCTCGCAACATTATTGATACTATTTACAATGTCCTTGCAGCGATCCAATCAAAATGATGCATTTAGGGTTTGTTTGCAAAACTGCTATACATTTTATCAATTTAGGAGCAACAAGGAGAACACCTGTATCCCTCACCATCCTACATACCAGTCTGAGTCTAGACTGGCTGGCGCCATCCAAAAGCCAGTAAATTTCAGCTGACAAGGGTTAAGCAATTCTGACAAGTGCAGGGATAGAAACATAGAAACATAGAAAATAGGTGCAGGAGTAGGCCATTCGGCCCTTCGAGCCTGCACCGCCATTCAATATGATCATGGCTGATCATCCAACTCAGTATCCTGTACCTGTCTTCTCTCCATACCCCCTGATCCCTTTAGCCACAAGGGCCACATCTAACTCCCTCTTAAATATAGCCAATGAACTGGCCTCAACTACCTTCTGCGGCAGAGAATTCCAGAGATTCACCACTCTCTGTGTGAAAAAAGTTTTCCTCATCTCGGTCCTAAAAGATTTCCCCCTTATCCTTAAACTGTGACCCCTTGTTCTGGACTTCCCCAACTTCGGGAACAATCTTCCTGCATCTAGCCTGTCCAACCCCTTAAGAATTTTGTAAGTTTCTATAAGATCCCCCCTCAATCTTCTAAATTCTAGGGAGTACAAACCGAGTCTATCCAGTCTTTCCTCATATGAAAATCCTGACATCCCAGGAATCAGTCTGGTGAACATTCTCTGTACTCCCTCTATGGCAAGAATGTCTTTCCTCAGATTAGGAGACCAAAACTGTACGCAATACTCCAGGTGTGGTCTCACCAAGACCCTGTACAACTGCAGTAGAACCTCCCTGCTCCTATACTCAAATCCTTTTGCTATGAATGCTAACATACCATTTGCCTTCTTCACTGCCTGCACCTGCATGCCTACTTTTAATGACTGGTGTACCATGACACCCAGGTCTCGTTGCATCTCCCCCTTTCCTAATCGGCCACCATAATAATCTACTTTCCTGTTTTTGCCACCAAAGTGGATAACCTCACATTTATCCACATTATACTGCATCTGCCATGCATTTACCCACTCACCCAGCCTATCCAAGTCATCTTGCAGCCTCCTAGCATCCTCCTCACAGCTAACACTGCCCCCCAGCTTTGTGTCATCCGCAAACTTGGAGATGTTGCATTCAATTCCCTCGTCCAAATCATTAATATATATCGTAAATAGCTGGGGTCCCAGAACTGAGCCTTGCGGTACCCCACTAGTCACTGTCTACCATTGTGAAAAGGACCCATTTACTCCTACTCTTTGCTTCCTGTCTGCCAGCCAGTTCTCTACCCACATCAATACTGAACCCCCAATACCGTGTGCTTTAAGTTTGTATACTAATCCTTTATGTGGGACCTTGTCGAAAGCCTTCTGAAAGTCCAGATACAACACATCCACTGGTTCTCCCTTATCCACTCTACTAGTTACATCCTCGAAAAATTCTATAAGATTCGTCAGACATGATTTACCCTTCATAAATCCATGCTGACTTTGTCCAATGATTTCACCACTTTCCAAATATGCTGCTATCCCATCTTTAATAACTGACTAGCAGTTTCCCCACTACCGACGTTAGACTAACTGGTCTGTAATTCCCCGTTTTCTCTCTCCCTCCCTTTTTAAAAAGTGGTGTTACATTAGCTACCCTCCAATCCTCAGGAACTACTCCAGAATCTACAGAGTTTTGAAAAATCCTTCCAATTTATGGTGTCTTTAATTTGGCCAGTATTAACAGTATCTGAACAGTTGATCATTAGCAGGTTTTTTGTCTCATCATCCTGTTCCACTTGGAGATACGCGTCGGACATGTCCAATTTCGAGAAGTACTGTCCTCCTTGCAGCTTGACGAACAGTTCGTCCACTCTTTGTATGGGGTGTGATCAATGAGCAATTGAGGGTTTACAGTCACTTTGTAGTTGCCACAGATGCGCACCTTGCCGCAAGGCTTCTGAACGACAACTATGGGCGGTCCACATGGGTGATAATTCCCATTTCTTCAATGCAGCAGAGTTCCTTGTCGACAGCATCCATCCGACTAAATGGAACTGGTCTTTGTTTGAAGAACTTAGGGACAGCATCGTCTGTGAGTATGAGCCGTGCATTCATTTTTGTGCAATATATGCGAGTCCAGGAGTGAAAACGGCCGGAAACTGGTCAAGAACCTTCTGCAGGTTTTTCTCACAATTGCTGACCATGTTGCAATCCGTGGGAGATGACAATGCCATAGTTGATCCATCATAGATAAAGGCATTCATGTCAAGCTTGAAAGCATGGATCCAGTCGATGGCGCACAGGGATGTACCTTCTTTGCCAATGACGATCAGCGGCAACATCTGTGTCATACCCTTACAGTAAACGGCGACAGTGCAATTGCCTTTCATGCGAATGTCGTCCGTATCCGACAAGGCGGATGTTGGCCGGTTTCAGTTTTGGCAATCCGATCCTCACTCAGATATCCTGACACACTTGGACACAGCCGCACCAGTGTCCAGCTGGAACTGTGTCGATTGACATTCAAGACCCGCAGCAAAACCTACGGATTGTCGTGATCATGGACACACCAAGCACTTCAATAGAAATGGTCTCCGCGATTTGGTTGACTGTGTTTTGGGCTTTCTTGCCCTTTCGCAGCTTTCCTACGGAACAGGTCGGTGGGGGCGCTGCAAGACGGCTGCCCTGCCAGCAGCTTGTGAGTCATTTCTATTTTTTTGGTTTTTTTTGTATGTCTAAATGTGTGTTTAAATGTCTTTCAGTGTGTCTTGTGTGAGGTGTGGTGTGGGGTGTTAAGGGGGAAACCGCATTTGGTCGCCTCCTCCACGGAGAGGCGACTTTTTCCACGTCGCCACCCTCCGGGCCTAACACCAAGGATTGGGGCGGCCTTTCCCGGAGTCGGGCCCGTAGCTTCAGCAGCGGGCGCAGCGTGGACTTTTTCCGATTGCTGGCCCATGGATTGTACAGTCTGAAGCCGCTGTCTGCGGAGCTTCTAGACGCGGGTGCTGCATCCAGAGCCTGGGATCCCTCGTTGGGGACCACCGGAGAAGAAGATCTCCGACCTGCTGGCCTGCGGACTACAACACCTTGAAGCCGTGGGCGCGGCGTCCGGAGCCTGCAATCTCTCGTTGGGGACCCATGGAGGAGAAGATCTTCGACCCGCCGGCCCGCGGCCTACAACACCTTGAAACAGAGCTTCTAGCCATGGGCGTGGTGGGAATTGACTTACTTACTTACCATCTGGAGCATGATCCCTCGCCGGGTGTCCCTGGAAAAGAGCACTGACCACCGGCCTGTGGCCTACGTCATCCTGAAGCTGCGGTCCCTGGTAGGGTAGCATCGATTCGGGACTTACCTTCCAGACGAGAGGGCCTGTCATCTGGCCGCCCGCAGTGGCGACTGCGGAGGTTTATGGCCCTGACTACGGGGGAAAATGGAGGAGGACTGACTATACTTTGTGCCTTCCACCACAGTGAAGAAAGCTGTGGTGGATGTTTGTGTTCAATTTTTACTGTGTATTGTGTGTTCTTTTTTATTGTACCGCCGCTGGCAAGTTCATTTCACTGCACTTTATTCTGTATGTGATGAATAAATCTGATTGATTGATTGATTGATTGACACTGCCTGGAGATGACCTTTTCGGTAACAGGCATAACAAACGGACTCGATATATGGGCACTCACGGTGATGATGAGCAGTCGATCCACAACGGTAGCAGGGTTTCGATCCTCCACCCACAGGGGGACGGCTCTTCTGAAACTGTCCCACCTTCTCCGGATTTGCTCTGGGTCGATCAAGTGGTTTCTGGCATTGCGGACGAGTCTGAGGAACTGTATGCACCTCCTGAGGGAGCTTCGACGCTGTTTCGCCGGCCACTTTGTGCAATTCTTTAATTAGCAGCTCGGCCATCTTAGCACACTGCAGCACATTCTTCAATGAGGCATCCGATTCCTTGAGAATCGCCTGCTGGATGAATTCGTGCCTGCAGCCCATGACCAGTCTATCCCGCAATGCATTGTCTTGGCACTTTTTGCAGCATTGAGCTTTAAAATCACCTGCCTTTACCTTGGTGTGAAGTTTGGCAAGAAATTTGATGATCGATTGCCCTTTCTGTTGCACCGTCCGATGTAAATCGAGGCGAGCTGCAAGGAAATTTCGACTTTCTTCGAAATGCAGCTGCAAAGCCGTTGTGATTTCAGCATATGATGCTTCAGTTACTTCTTCTGTAAGTAAATTTTGAAGTAGTGAAGTTTCTGGAGACATTGATGAACACAAGAGAGCCTTCTTCCTCAGGTCAGTCGTAATTGCCATACTTTCAAAATAAGATTCAGCACGCATTAAATACAACAACCACCTTTCTCGCTCAGGATCAAAACGATCGAATTGCTGAAACATGTTAGTTTGAGTACATGACACAACTGAAAAATAGGCTCTTTGGACGCAATCTGAAGTCTTCGTATTCTGTCACCACTTTTGTGCTCTTGTTCTATGTCTGTATAAAACTGAGAGTCTTCAAGGTACAACAGAAGTCTTTATTACATGGCTGCAACCACACGATCTGACTGCACACTCACACAGTTTACAGACAGACATAATTATGTACAAAACACCTCCCTGTGTCCTGTGCAGCGCCACCTGCTGCACGGGAGGAGCAACGGGTCCTCCCACCCCACATAGTCCACCAAACATCACAGTAGGAATTAACGTGTCCTTTTCAGAATGGCAGGCAGTGACTAGTGTGGTGCTGCAAAGCTCGGTGCTGGGACCCCAGTTACTTACAATATACATTAATGATTTAGACCAAGGGATTTAAATGTAAAATCTCCAAGTTTGCAGATGACACAAAGCAGGGTGGCAGTGTGAACTGCGAGGAGGATGCTATGAGGTTGCAGGGTGACTTGGATAGGTTGGGTGAGTAGACAGATGCATGGCAGATGCAGTATAATGTGGAAAAATGTGAGGTTATCCACGTTGGTGGCAGGAACAGGAAGGCAGATTATTAACCGAATGGTGTCAGATTAGGAAAAGGGGAGGTGCATTGAGACCTGGGTGTGTTTGTACATCAGTCACTGAAAGTAAGCATGCAGGTACAGCAGGCAGCGAAGAAAGCTAATGGCATGTTGGCTTTCATTGCGAGTGGATTTGAGTTTAGGAACAAGGAGTTCCTACTGCAGTTGTACAGGACCCTGGTGAGACCGCACCTGAAGTATTGTGTGCAATTTTGGTCTCCTAATTTGTGGGAGGACATTATGGCTATTGAGGGAGTGCAGCATAGGTTCACCAGGTTAATTCCCAAGATGGCGGGACTGACATATGATGAAAGAATGGGACCACGGGGCTTGTATTCACAGGAATTTAGAAGTATGAGAGGGGATCTTTTGGAAACATATAAAATTCTTAAAGTATTGGACAGGCTAGATGCAGGAAAAATTTTCCCGATGTTGGGGAAGTCCAGAACCAGGGGTCACAGTTTAAGAATAAGGGGTGGGCCATTCAGGACTGAGATGAGAAGAATCCTTTTCACCCAGAGAGTTGTGAATTTGTGGAATTCTCTGCCACAGAAGGCAATGGAGGCCAATTTAGAGGTTTAGAGGGATATGGGCCCAATGCTGGTAAATGAGACAAACCCTCAATGTCAACTTGGTTGGATGTGCAATGTGGCCAAAGTGCCTGCCTCCATACTGTTTAGTTACGTGATTCTGTGAGTTCACTAGTTTTCTGTTCCCATTTGCTTCAGGGAAACATTCATGATTTCGATCCCCAAGAACAACAAAGTTACATGTTACAATGTCAACCACCCAATATTTCAAACATAATGAACTGCTTTGAAATGTTGGTAATGGCCCATATTTGTAGTCAAGGAGTCATAAAGCACAGAAACAGGCCATTTTGCCCAACTTATCCATGCAAACCAAGAAGCTAATCTCACTTAGCTTTGCATAGTTTAGCTTGTTGTCACATGTACCAAAGTACAGTGAAAAGCTTTTTCGTTATCTCATATGCTAAGAATGTATTCCTGATCTCCTAATCTACCTCATTGTAGCTCTTGCACTTTTTTATGTGCACATTGTTTGTCGCTGTTACACTATATTCCACACTCTGCTTACTTCCTCTTTTTGCATTACCTGGTGCACTCATGCATGGTATGATTATACTATTATGCTATGATTTACCTAGATTGCATGTAAACCAGTTTTTCACTGTATATTGGTATACATGACAATAACAAGCCAATGCCAATATCAGAGATCATATATCCAAAATCCATCAAAACTGTACAAGCAATACAAAGTCAGTGTGCTCACCCAAGGTAGTAGTATATCACTGAGACCTAGTTACACGTTAAATTACAGTAACATCATAAAATAAAACAACTAAATCTCGTCTTGGTCTGGGTTTGGCCTCAACTACCTTTGGAAATGTTAACATCAAGATTATAACCAAAATAAAATTTATTTCCCAATCTGTCCCAATGCTGATAAACGCAGCATTTTTCCCATTGAAAAATGTTGGTGAAAAAACCATGGTTGAGCATCAAACAAAGTGGCATTTCCTTCATGTGAATAAAGCAGTTCACTAAATCAACCAAATCAAGTCAACTCAACTTTATTTGTTACATACACATACAAGATGTACAGTGATTTCGTAGATTTCATAGATTTCCAATAGTCAGAATAAAAACGATAAAATGAAAGGGAGATTGTTAATCTACACGTCTATAAATTTAGTGAAGAAGGCATGTTCAGAACAAATTCTGGCAAATTTCATGAAAGCTACAGACAGGATTGATCATGTGTACATGTGGGAACAGATTCCTTTATCTCTAACTAGTCTGAAGAAGGATCTCGATCCGAAACGTCACCCATTCGTTCTCTCCAGAGATGCTGCCTGTCCCGCTGAGTTACTCCAGCTTTTTGTGTCTATCTTCGGTTTAAACCAGCATCTGCAGTTACTTCTTACACTATATTCTAATGCCTGGTGAGATTATCATCAGTACTCTTGCCTGCATGCTAATATCAATTGAATAAAGGCTAGTCGCATTGACATCTCCAGTTTCCAGGTAGTATCTTAATCCACAGCAGTGTGTATTTATTACTTTGTTTTACTATGTGAGAATGGGTCACTAGAATTGAAGTGAGTCTGATCATATCTGCTGTTCAGTTTATTCACCTTACTGTGAATTAAAGCTGCACATTGGTTTCTATCAAGCCTTTTCTCACTAAGTATCCACTTGGTTTGCCTCAAGACAAATTGGTGCACATTTGAAGTAGACAATTATCTGATTCCAGGTATGATTTTTTTGTCCACATTATTGGACAATATAACTAATGTAAATTGCATTGTCAATGATGCTGGGCTATATTTACACAGAAACATAGAAACATAGAAAATAGGCGCAGGAGTAGGCCATTCGGCCCTTCGAGCCTGCACCGCCATTCAATATGATCATGGCTGATCATCCAACTCAGTATCCTGTACCTGCCTTCTCTCCATACCCTTTAGCCACAAGGGCCACATCTAACTTAAATATAGCCAATGAACTGGCCTCAACTACCTTCTGTGGCAGAGAATTCCAGAGATTCAGATTCAGATTCAGATTCAACTTTAATTGTCATTGTCCGTGTACAGTACAGAGACAACGAAATGCATTACTTCCTCTTAAGATTCACCACT
Organism: Amblyraja radiata; assembly: GCF_010909765.2. Classification (NCBI taxonomy): domain Eukaryota; kingdom Metazoa; phylum Chordata; class Chondrichthyes; order Rajiformes; family Rajidae; genus Amblyraja; species Amblyraja radiata. The sequence goes on from NC_045961.1 coordinate 61,416,412, forward strand.
CTCTGTGTGAAAAATGTTTTCCTCATCTCGGTCCAAAAAGATTTCCCCCTTATACTTAAACTGTGATCCCTTGTTCTGGACTTCCCCAACATCGGGAACAATCATCCTGCATCTAGCCTGTCCAACCCCTTAAGAATTTTGTAAGTTTCTATAAGATCCCCCCTCAATCTTCAAAATTCTAGCAATTTCATTGTTTGGTGCCAATGTTTCTGAATAGAACAGCCTTTGATTAATTAGTTGTTTAAATATATAAAGTCCTTCTGCAGCTGAATCTGATAGCATGTTTGCGAAAGACTTAGACATGTATCAATAACTCTTGAAGAATTATGATGTCCCGCTATCCTATGCGACAAAGGTCTCAGCCTCTGGGTAACATTTCATTTCTATTGGATGCCGCCGTTGTTTCTATCAAATTATTCAGGACACCAGGAATGGTCCCAGAAATGTCAGCAACATGTCTGTTCAGTCTTTTATTATTTCAGACAATATTTTGAAGATAAGTTACCAATCAACAAATACGGTTAGCTGTTGGATGAGATACTCTGTAAATCTTCTAGATATAGCAACAATTGTCAAGGTGGTCTTTCTTTATTTCAACCAAGTCTTGACAATGACTATTCATAAAAAGAGGCTTCGCACAAGATCACCTTTGGTTTGTATTAATCAAATTATTCTTTAAAAAACATGCCTCACTGATTCCTCCAGCTGAGAATTTATCACGGGTTTCTCCATTCATTAACCATAGTCTTGTCTTCAATGATTCCTAATTCTGATATCTGTTGCTGTAAGCACATTAATGCAAGGTTTGCTCAATTTAGAGATGAAGGGCTTTTGCTGAGTTTGCGGCCCTTTGTGTGATGAGGGACGGATGCTTCTAAAGAAGGTGATTAACCAACAATTATCATTATTCATATCATTTCTGCCCCACCTCCAATCTCCAGAGATGTTTGAGCACCTCCCCCTCACTGGCAGAAGATAACGTGTCCAATGAATGCTCCATTGCATTTATTAACATAGACGCATACAATATGAAGGATACCATTCAACTCATCATACCTGTGCAACGCTTTGAAAATAGTTTCCCATTAATCAATGCAGAACGGAACAGCAGATACAAAGATACAAAAATGCTGGAGGAACTCAACGGATTACACCAAAGATACAAAATGCTGGAGTAACTCAGGTCAAGCCACATCTCTGAAGAAAAGGAATAGATGACGTTTCAGATCAAACCCCTTCTTCGGATTCATCTTTCCTCTTCTCCAGAGAGATGCTGCCTGACCCGCTAAATTACTCCAGCATTTTGTGCTAATTCCCTAATCTATTTCCTCTGTCTTTCTTGGTAGCCCTGAAAACTGTTCTGTTAATTTATAAAATTATGTTTAATTATTCAGGAGATTCTAGCATGCCCCCACAGACAATTCAGATGTTGACTCAGGAATGGGTGCTACTGTGGATATTACTCTGGTCTCACTTAAATTCAAGTCAAGAGTGTTTTATTGTCATATGTCGTGGATGGGACAGTGAAATTCTTACTTGCTGCAGCACAACAGAATATGTGAATATGTAAACATAGTACATAACGGGGGAAGAGAAAAAAAAAGAAAAAGTTCAATAAATAACAAATATAGTGCAATAATAATATAGTCTTTTGCAGTTCAGAGCTCAGAGCTTATTCATTGTTGTGCTTAATAGCCTGATGGCTGTAGGGAAGAAGCTGTTCCTGAACCTGGATGTTACAGTTTTCAGGCTCCTGTACCTTCTTCCTGATGGCAATGGTAAAATGAGTGTGTGGCCAGGGTGGTGTGGGTCTTTGGTGGTTTTGGCTGCCTTTTTGAGGCAGCGACTATGATAGATCCCTTCGATGGTGGGGAGGTCAAAGCCGGTGATGGACTGGGCAGTGGTCACAACTTTTTCTAGTCTTTTTCGATCCTGGACGTTCAAATTGCCGAACTAGGCCACGATGCAACCAGTCAGAATGCTCTCTACCATGCAACTGTATGCCATGGGATCCTTTGTATTTACCAGAATTGAAGACTGGATCACAGTTTAGAAACATAGAAACATAGAAAAATAGGTGCAGGAGAAGGCCATTCATCTCCCCCTTACCTAACCTAACCCCATTGAGATAATAATCTGCCCCCTTGTTTTTGCCGCAAAAGTGGATAACCTCACATTTATCTATATTATAGTTTAAAAGCATAGAAAATCATCCTTGACCAGTTGCAATTTTAATGCAGTTGTCTTCCAGTTTCTAAACTCTGAAGCTTGGACTTATCTAAAAGACATTTAGCCAAATTTTGCAAACCCACCCCCCAGCCCAAAACTGATACCCACAATCTCTTCACTTTCACGCTCTGGCTTGCTGATCAGAAACATCCGGTGGGCGGTACCTCACAGTGGGGTAAACTCACACGATTTACTTGATCTACATTGGTAAGAATGTCCAGGACCACATGGGGGTGTTGTCCCTCACCATCAGGGCAATTGTGCAGTGGTGCTAGCAATCTTAGGTCTGTCCCTCCAACTCTGTCCTGGTCTTTGAAAGAGGAGACATAGCAACCTCAGGCTTCTCCTTGCAGTTCATCCTTGTCTCAAAGGAGGTGCTGGCAGTCTCAGGTTTGCCCTGGCGATCTCAGATTTATCCTGGAGGCTCAGCTTTGGGCTTGCAGCGGTCCAATGCTATCTCTCTGAATTATCCTGGTGGTCCAGCCTTTGCCTCTATGTGTTGGCACAACCCCTCATTGTCCATGTGCAGGAAGAGGTTCTGGCATCTCAGGCATATGCCAGCCACTCAATGTTAGCCTCAATATAGGCGCTGGCTGTCAAGAGCATCTTCCCAGCTGTCTAGTCTTTACTACACAGTGGCACATGGTGGTCTCAGGTTTGGCCCAGAGGCTTTTTCAAACTTGCAACAGGGGAAAACAGCTGGCAAAGAGGCCTCCCAATTTTCTCCTAATTTCTCACTTTCTACCCGCCCCCCCCCCCTTACCCTCTTCCCTCCCCAAGCATCCCTCCGCCCCCTTTCTTTATGATGATTCCATGATGTGCAATGTAATCTTACCCTTTATTTATTTATAAGCATAATGCAGCATTAAAAATTGTGCTTAATTAAATATGTTTCTTCAAAGAAGTCGACATAATGATTATAGCTGCTACTAAGAAAGAATACGCATCGTAACAAGATTCCACCATCTTGCAGTTCCTGTGACAGAGGCAATGGACACGTTAAATGAGCCTTGTAGGGGCTATGCAAATTTGCGCACATTAGGATGAATCAATATATGAGGATTTGAAGATGTAAACCTTTAAGATTTGTTGGTGACTTTATTACAGTTTTACTTGAGGAATTTGATTGAACATAAAAGTGAAACTTATTGTGCAGAATACCAGCAAAAGCTCTTGATGGCACCATGAAGTACCTTTTGCAGTATATTTGAACACAATGTACGGATTAGGAATTTGGCACTATTGTTCAGAAGCAGTTATACTTTGGCAAAGAAACATCTTTTGGCATTTAAATAAAAGGAGCAGAATTTTGAGTACACTGATAAAATCTGATTTAAATAGGGTAGATCATGCCATAGCATCTATCAATCAATCAGTCAGTTTTATTCGTCACTTGCACATAAAGTGTAAGTGAAATGAATTTGCCAGCAGCGGTACAATGAAAAAGAACACCCAAAAACACAATAAAAATGTAACACAAACATCCACCACAGCATTCATCACTGTCGTGGAAGGCACAAAATTTGGCCAGTCCTCCACCATTTCCCCCCATGGTTGGGACCTCAACCCTCTGCAGCCGCCGCTGTGGGCGTCCAGATGTGCAGACAAGGTTAAAATTCCAGGTAAGTCCTGAATTGGTGCTCCAGACACCGCAGCTTCAGGTTGGTGTAGGCCGCAGGCCGGCGGTCGAAGATTTAAAGTTCCCACCGCGCCGCAGCCAGAAGCACTGCAGACCGCAGGGCCGGCGGTCGAAGCTCCGCTCCAGGGGTCCCCGGCGAGGGACCCTGCTCCTGATGGTAAGTCCACGCCACACCCACAGTAGAAGTAGGCAGCGTGCCGGCAGTTGGAGCTCTTCTCCTCCCTGGTCCCCAACGAGGGATCCCAGGCCCAGGTCGCCGCGCCAGCTGGAGCTCTGCAGACAGCGGCTTCAGGCTGCCGCGGGCCAATGAACGGAGCGCTCTCCTCCGGCATCCCCCGGCGAGGGCTCGCCCGCTCCACACCGAGAGTCCACGCTGCGCCCGCCGCTGCAGGCCCGGGCGCTCCTCCGGGAAAGGCCGCACCGATCCTTGCTGTTAGGCCACGGGGGAGGCGACATGGAAAACGTCGCCTCTACATAGAGGAGGCGACCAAATCGGTTTCCCCCTTATGCCCCCACACCACCCCCCACACAAGACACACAGAAGAACATCAAAAACATACATTAAAAAAACAAAAAAAGTAGAAAAAACTGACACGCTGCTGGCAGGGCTGCCGGCTTACAGCATCCCCACCGACCTATCCATGAAACTAGCATGAAGCTAGTTTAAAATCTGAAGCTGTGGTTTAATAGCATATCGTGAACTGAAAGAAAAAAATTCACACTGTTCCTAAGGGTATAAGAATGGAATAATTTAGCATAATCAAATACGGTATAAACGTATACTTTACTGAAAATGATATTTATTATACATAGTTTATCTTTGTGTGCCAACCACTTCATGAGGTGTTTTTTGCAAGGCTCCATTCATTAGGCAAGCAATGGGCAAACCAAAAACATTGCATGTCCAATGAAGCCCACCAGAGGCTTGAACCTTTTACTAGTTGGGCTTCGTTTGAATAGAATCAGCCATATGGTAGACTAAATGAATGCTGATGAGCAGCTTGCTGACTTGGGATTGAGTCTTACTGCGGAACACAACCCAAAAGCAGTTTAAAATATATGTGAATGTGACAAATTAATATTGGCCAGAAAGGATCACACAGAATGAAATTTCAGGAGAAATAGCGTTTTAGTTCCCCCACAGCAATCATGATTATTCAAGCTAGTCATGTGGACAATTATTTTGGCTCAATTAATAAATATCCAAGTGTGAAATTAAGAAGCCTGAATAATTTCTAAAAGAAACCTTAAATGTACCCTTAAATAAAACATGAATTTATATGCCTGCATATGTCCTTCACTAAGAAACTATTTATGGGTTTTTTTCCAAATACCATATTTTTTTTTTTCACTTTTATTAATTTGATATATAATTTAATGATTGTAAGTATTTCACAGATTATACTAAATCAAATCTGATCTAGAAGCTCTACTGTTTGCTGATTCATAGCTTTAATGTACATGAGTTTAAATTAAGCTTTCAATTTTGTGTGGGCTATCATGGAGTCTGAAGCGTATCCATGTGTTCCTATGACCTCACCAAAAAAAAACCAATCATACCACCCCATTACCTATTCAAAATGGATTACCTATTCATGATGGATACACAATTACCTAATTTAGTTAAGTGTTGGATTTCCACTGAAGTGTCACTGCTTAGCACACAAATCACCACACAATGCAGTTTGATTTTGATTTTTTATTCAAGTTATTGTCATTGTTTTCAAGTGAGAGACAACAAAATGCTATTTCCCATACAGTCATAGGAATAAAAAAAATTAAAAAAACACAGAACACAATAGACCACAACACAAACATCCCCACAGCGGCACCAAAGTTACCCACTGTGAGGGAAGGAACCAAGGTACAGTCAACCTCCTCGCTGATGTTCCCCAATGTTCACCCGTGGTTGTGGCCTCCCAAGCCCCCCGCAGTCGCCGCTACAGGCGGCCCGATATTCAGGCCCTCTCACGGGGAACGATGGAACACCAACGTCGAACGGGAGAACATCCTCAGTGGCTTGAACCTCCGAATCGGCCACTTATTACCAGAGTCCACGGCTCCTGAAGTCCACAGTCCGAGCTGGGCGGAGATTCAACGCTGGCGGCCCCCGGCAATGGGTCTCAGGGTTCCGCGATATTGGTCAGCGCCGCCCGCGTTGGGAGCTCCTCAAACCACAGCTCTGCGATGCCGCTGCTGCTGAAGCTCTGGTCCGGTCCCGGCAGGAAAGGCCGCGCCAATCTAGTTGGTAGGCCGTGAGGAGGGGGGCGAGGGCGCGACTCGGATAATAGTCGCATCCTCGCCAGGAAGTGACTGAAGGACGGTTTCCCCCTTACCATATCACCCTCCCCCACATAAAATACAAAAAAAACCATACTTTAAACATACTAAAAATGAAAAAGATAAAAAGACAATCAGACTGTAGGCAGAGGCAGCCATCAACAGCGCCACCAATAAGAGGTTGGTGAGACTGCATTTAGAGTATTGTGTTCAGTTCTGGACACCATGTTATAGGAAAGATGTTGTTAAGCTGGAAAGAGTACACAGAAGATTTATGAGGATGTTGTCAGGACTGGAGGATCTGAGCTATAGGGAGAGGTTGAGTAGCCAGGGACTCTATTCCCTGGAATGCAGGAGGATATGATAATATACAATCCGATACGATATGATACACTTTATTCATCCCCGGAGGGAAATTGGTCTGCCAACTGTCACAACACACAACACACAGCAAGGTACACAAAAACCTGAAATTAAAAGTGAAAAAAAATGAAAAGGACAAGTGACTGTTGGCTGGCTGCCGTGTGCACAGTGCCTAAACTGGAATGAACGAACAAACAAACGAACATAGACTTATCCTCTGGGCAGAGGATTCTAAAACTACAGCGCTCCCCCCTTGCCCACATCAGATCCCCATTTGTTCTCCCACTGTACCTCATGGTGGTCCCCCCATGCCGTGTCCCCATTGTTCTTCATGGCGGTCCCCCCACGCCAGGTCTCCATTGTCTTCCCCCCCTCACACTCCACCGCCACCGAGGTTACCATTGCCCTCGCCAATACCTTGTTGCTGCCAAGGCCTCCGTTGCCGCCGAGGCCCCCGTTGCCCCCGTTGCCACCGAGGCCCCCATTGCCGCCGAGGCCCCTGTTGCCGCCAAGGCCCCCATTGCCGCCGAGGCTCACGCTGCCACCAAGGACCACATTGCCGTCGCCACTGAGGCTCCTTTGGCTCACAGGCCTCGCCGGCTGGCTTCTCCGCAGTCTCCTGGGAGGCCTGTGGGGCGAGTCAGGTCTGCCGGGGCGTGTTCCGGAAGTCGGTCGTCAGTGGGTGCATTGTGCCCAGGAATCTCCCAGGGACACTCCCATCATGTGCGTGGCTCCCCGGGCCACTGGAGTGATCTTATGGTGGTGTATAAAATCATGAGATCGGGCATTTGCACAGGGTCTCTTGACCAGAATAGGTGAATTGGGGAGCAGAGGTTTAAGGTGAAGGGGAAAAGATTTAATAGGAACCTGAGGAGTAACTTTTTCACACAAAGGGTGGTGGGTGTATAGAACAAGCTGCCAGAGGAGATAGTTGAGGCTGGGACTATCCCAACGTTTAAGAACCAGTTAAGGGGCTGTCCCACTGGGGCGACCTAATCCTCGAGTTAAGAAGAGTGTCTTCGACTTTCAAGCTCGAGGGCACACGCCTGCAAAACCTCGAGCTGGATCAACCGTCAGCTTTGAAACCCCGAGCCGGATCGACCGGCCGTACACACAAACACATTGCAAAGGCGGGGCCTGGGAAAGCGGGGGAGCGCTGTCTGAAATTCAAACCCGCGATGAAGAGGAAGGTAAAAGACGGCTGCACAGTGTACGATATGTCCTTTAGAGAGAGTGTAGTGGGGGGGGGGAGAAGGGAAGAGAAGGGGAGAGAGGGGGAGATAAGGAGAGAGAAAGGGAGAAAAGGGGAGAGAAGGGGAGAGAAGGGGAGAGAAGGGGAGAGAAGGGGAGAGAAGGGGGGGAGAAGGGAGGGAGACATTTTTAAGAAGTATAATAAAGTTTAGCGGGCATTTTACCTACCGTCGGTTTTCCTTGGTTCTGAAAACTTCAATGAGCCAATTAAAATGCCTGGTCAGTGAAGGAGATTGCCTACGGCTGCCCTCAACTGCCTGTAACTAAATAGCGACCCCACTCCACTGCACTACGAGTTAAAAAGAACCATGCCGACCAGTATTACTTGCGGAAAAATTTTCAACATGCTAAAAACATTTCCGTGACCTAGCTGAGGCTGCGAGTATTTGGGAACTTCCCTCGAGCATGAAGGAGAGATCCAGTGACCTCAAAGAACCTTCTAGGACCACGTGTTGGCCATGCTGCGAATTTGAGTCAACGGCAAATTCGTCTAAACTCGCAGATTAGGTCACCGCAGTGGGACAGCCCCTTGAGACATGTACATGGATAGGACAGGTTTGGGGGGATATGGACCAAATGCAGGCAGGTGGGACTGGTGTAGCTTGGATATGTTGGCCGGTGCAGGCAAGTTCTGCCGAAGGGCCTGTTTCCACACTGTATCATTCTATGACTCTATGAAGCGATCACTTAAGCTCTTCATTGTCAATGATGGACCGTCACTAAGCACGGAGTTCTTGCCACATCCAGTCTCAATCCCATACCCTCTCCCCCACCAGCACAACCAGATTCTAACCCCAATCAGAACCTCACCGAAAAGGTGAAAATGACCTACTAATCACTCATCAAACCCACATCCCAATCACATCATCAGCCTCTCCCAGCATCCCTTCACTTCAAGCAACACTGTGGACACATGGCCTAACTAATCGCCACCGCCTTCGGACTGTAAACGCCTATCTCACCAGGGACTAACTCTACTGAACGTCTTTCCTTCCATTATTTATTATGTAAAGGTATATGTGTGTTATGATTGTGTTTATAGTTTGTTTGGTTGTTTGTCTTTTTGCACAAAAGTCCGCGAGCATTGCCACTTTCATTTCACTGCACATCTCGTATGTGTATGTGACAAATAAACTTGACTTGACTTGACTTGACTTATAGTGGCAGGCAGAAAAAAAAGCTTTGAACATGTTAAACATGAAGGGCTAATCTATTGCACTTACTGCACATAATTTGAGCACATTAATCAACCCTGATAGCAGCAGCACTTCAGATATGATGCGTTGCCTCATGACACATTTAATTTACCCATCCCAATATTTAAGAAATTCCAAGCCTACAAAACTTTTGAATTTATTAATCCTGAATCATTTTCTGGGGGCTCCCCAAGCCATGAAAGAACATTCATGATTCCTCCTTTCACACATGAAAACCATGACTCCATTCGTCTTTGTCGATATAAAGTGCTGCACCAAAGGGCATTGACAGAAGTATAAATTATCATCCATGACACCCTGGGTTGAAATAGAATTGAAGTAATTATAAAATAATGAGGCGAGCTGAATCAAGGCAATCAGTTAACTATTGCTCACAATCATGAAATAAAGCTTTGGTATAATAAAGGTCAAACCAGAATCTTTAAGCTTGCAGCTGGAGCTTTGGTTCACTTCTTTGACCATTCAGGGACAGTGAATAGTATTTTAATGATCTGCTTTTCCATGATTGTCCCTGAAAAATATCTCTCAATGTGATAATGATAACAACTTAAAAGTTTGAAAATGGTAATAAGAAATTCTAACATTTATTAGCAATGAGGCAAGAATGACCTGTACAGCAGCTAAACGCCCACAATACTTTCCAAGGGATTTCACAGCTATATCATTTCTTAAAGGTGTCAATAATATCCTTTAGTTAATAATGTGAATAATTTTAATGTTTTATCATTGGTCAAAAATAAACTAGGGAGTATGATTAAAACCAATGTTATATTCTGTTTGGATTTCTTTAATACCATGATTTATTTTTCTTCATTTCTCAAGATGTGTGCATAACCGATAGGAAACATTTACAATATTGCTTTCTCAAATCGTTCTTGGACAGATGGTGATGGACCATTCGCAACAATTGTTGGAGTAATTCAGTAAAATATACGCCCTCTGTGTTGTTGAGTAGGAAGTCTTTGAATTAGATTGAGTTCTGGTGAAAGAACAACAATATAGTTTGAGATCAGGACCATCTGTGATGCAGAGGTTAATCTATAGGTGGAGTTACCCTTTAGGCTTTCGAAATTTGGCATGTCCCCTACAACTCCCATGCACCATAAATAGCATTTTATTAGGATGCATCACAGCTTGGTTGGTGAACAGCTCCATCCAAGGCCGCAAGAAATTGCAGCAAATTGTCAATGCAGCCTCGACATTCACACAAACCAACTTTCTATGGACTCCATTTATACCTCAGGCTGCCTCGGCAATGCCAGCAGCATAATCAAGGATGAGTCGCACCCTGTCCTCTCCCTCTTTTCCTCTCTCCCATCATGCAAAAGGTATAGAAGTATGAAAATGCACACCTCCAGATTCAGGGAAAGTGTCTTCCCAGCTGTTATCAGGCAACTGAATCATCCTAACACAACCTGAGAGCAGTGCTGAACTTCTATCTACCTCTTTAGTGACCTTCGGACTTTCCTTGATCGGATTTTGCTGGCTTTACCTTGCACTGGACATTATTCCTTTATCATGTATCTATACACTGTGAATGGCTCGAATGTAATCACATGTTGTACACTCTTGTACGCTGGTACACTCTAGAGTTTAGAAGGATGAGAGGGTATCTCATTGAAACACATAAGATTGTTAAGGGTTTGGACATGCTGGAGGCAGAAAACATGTCCCCGATGTTGGGGGAGTCCAGAACCAGGGGCCACAGTTTAAGAATAAGGGGTAAGCCATTTAGAACGGAGATGAGGAAACACTTTTTCTCACAGAGAGTTGTGAGTCTGTGGAATTCTCTGCCTCAGAGGGCGGTGCAGGCAGGTTCTCTGGATGCTTTCAAGAGAGAGCTGGATAGGGCTCTTAAAGATAGCAGAGTCAGGGGATATGGGGAAAAGGCAGGAACGGGGTACTGTTTGGGGATGATCAGCCATGATCACATTGAATGGCGGTGCTGGCTTGAAGGGCCGAATGGCCTACTCCTGTACCTATTGTCTATTGTCTATTGTATTGTCGTTCTGCTGACTGGATAGCACGCAACAAAAGCTTTTCACTGTACCTCGGTACACGTGACAATAAACTAAACTGGCAGTCTCTGTGGGTTCAAGAGGCACTTGTAGAGTTACTGTGAAGCATTTTAAAGGTAGTAAACACACTGCAGTTTTGGTATATTAGTGGTTGAGGGAATGAATGCTAACTGTTGTGGCTGGGTTGCCAATCAAGCAGCTGGCTCTGTAATGGAGAGTGTGGACCTTCCTAGGTCTGGAGATGAACTTTTTCATAAAATTAGAAAGCATTCCAACAATGGAAAAGAAAATTACACAAGGTTTAAATGGGGCAGCCAATTCATTATAGCTTCCTGCCAGAAGTTATAGTTAGCCCTAAACTAGTAGGAACATTTGTGCAGAAAATGTTTTGTTTAATTCAGTGAATTCTCCAAAGAGCACATTTACAACAGTTTCAGAATAATTACTAAAAGATGTTGGACGAGTGGATGTATTTGCCTTTGCTCATTAAGAATTAGTCCTCAATGCCTTTTAAGTGTTTTTTTTACTGCAAAAAACTGTTCAAAAGCTGAAAAAAAATCCATGCTTGACACAAAATTGCTGAAAACTAAAAATGCTTCTCTTTTGATAAGTAATTAATAATAATAAAATAAAGATTTGAACATGGTGTTAAGAATTTGTCATTAGGTCACGATGGGCTCAGCATGATGGGGTAGTAGTAGAGTTGCTGCCTTACTGCGCCAGAGACCTGAGTTCAATCCTAACAACGGATGCTTGTCTGTATGGAGTTCGTACATTCTCCCTGTTTCCGCCCACACTCCAAAGACGTACAGGTTTGTAGGTTAATTGGCTTGGTATAAATCTAAAATTGTCCCTAGTGTTCGGTGCGGACTCGGTGGGCCAAAGGGCCATGCTATATCCTAAACTAAACTAAACAAAACTAATCTACTCATTTAAATAAATTTAATGGAATATATGTGTTCAAAATAATCCAGGTATCCATTTCAAGCCATGTTGAGTATCATTTAATAATTTCATTCATATTTTATCTATTAAACATCATTTATTTAACATTCTTTGTTTAATACCCATGTGTTGGTATACAAGACTGCTCTGAATAGGCTCATTGGAGCCATAAGTATTTCAAGTTCTAATTTGACATGCACAATTCTTCTCCTAGAGCACAATTTAAAAGTCTGCTTCGAAAAAAAGAATTAAAGTTTGAATTATATCAGGAAAAGACTCATAATGTGTCCAAGAAAGCAGTAAGGGCGAGGCTGAGAAAAGATTGACAGAGAAAGGGAAAGTAGCTTGTCTAGCAAGTACCATTAAAAAAAGACAAAATTCTTCCAGAGAAAAAATAAAAAAGAGAAAATCTAGCTAAAGTATTCCTTTATAATATTCCTTTACTGCAGCAGAAGGAAGTCGCAGCGAAAATCAACTAATATGTTGTGCCTGTCTTTGATGGAAACAATGGGCAGTTAAAGGTTTAGAGAGAAGAACTATAGGATGTCAAAGAAATTGGGATTAACAAAAAGAAGTCTGGGAGAAACAAATGGAATTGAAAGGCAATAAATCCCCTGGGCTTGATGACTTGTATTCTAATGTTTGAAGGAAGTGGTAATGGAGATAATCGATGCACTGTTCATAATTACCTAGTTTCGAGATCCCCCACTGTGAAGCTGGACAATGTAAACCCACCATTTACAAAAGATAGGAGAGAGATTTCAGTCAACTATAGACCAGTTATCCTAACATTAGTAGTTGGGATCATTTTGGAGTCAATTATTAAGGAAATGGAAAGTTGAAAAATATTTGAACTAGGCAGAGTCAACATAAATATATATATATATATATATATATATTTATAATATTTTTATTAGAAGCAAACACATATTATGGTTAAAACATTTCATGTATATCAGTCGTACATTATTAATATTATCAATTGTTGATTGATTCTGCTTCTAGATTTTTTTTTTATAGATAGAGAGTAAGAAAGAAAGCGAAAAACCCCCACAAATGTCAAGATAAAAAGGAATGGAATGATTTACTAATAATACATCATTGGAGATAGGTTCGTAAATTATAAAGTATAACTTTTCATCTAATCCTGAGTTCAAGCTTCAGTTAGGTTCCCGTGCTGAACCGATCTACCCCTTCAAATAGTCAATGAATGGAGACCATATTCTAACAAAAAGTTCTTGTTTGTCCATTAAGACAAGTCTAATTCTTTCCAGGTGTAGGGTCTCCGACATTTCTATAATCCACATTTTAATTGTGGGGGTTATAGGGCCTTTCCAAATTTTAATATTAATTTTTTACCAGTTATTATACTGTAGTCGAGAAAGTTTATTTGGCTTGTTGTGAGTGTTAGACTTTGTTCTGATATACCAAGTATTATTAGTTTTGAGTCGGGATCCAATTTAGTATTGACAACTTCAGAAATTATTCTAAAAATATCAATCCAGAAATGTTTGATTTTTATACAATTTATAAAAGTATGTGTTAAGTTAGCCTCTAGATGCTGACATTAATCAAAGATAGGAGAGATATGTGGGAAGATTCTATTTAGTTTTGTTTTAGAGTAATGTAAACTGTGTAATACTTTAAATTGTATTAAAGCATGTCTGGCATTTAACGATCATTGATGTACATATTGTAGACTTTCATCCCAAATATCTTTAGTTATAGGTTGGCCTAATTCATTTTCCCATGTGTGTCTATATAATTCCATTGATGGGACCACGCTATCTAAGAGGGTGTTATAAATATGTTATTAATTTTTCTGCATTAGGATGTTTATTCAGACATTCATCGAGGATTTCTGGTTCCCTAGTCCTATAATCTTGTGTATTCGATTTAACATAATCTCTAAGTTATTTGAGTGTAGCCCGTAGATCTGTTGTAACTCCTGAAATGAAAGAAAAGTGCCTTTCCTATAAAGATGTCCCATCTTTTTAATTCCATAATTTTTCCATTGTGCAAAACCTTTATCCAATATGGAGGGTTTAAATAAAGGAGTGTTTACACTGGGGAAACAGAGTGATATATTATCCAATTTTTTAATTGTAGGGTTTTCCCTATAGGTTTTTTTGTGCAGTTTTGTGGGAGCAAACATAATCGAACCAATTTCAAAAGGCAAACAGTCTTATTTTTCCATCCTTAACCAATCTGGTTGCTGATCCATTCCTTCCAGCCAGAAATTCATGTTTTTAATATGGATTGCCCAAAAATAAAACAAAAAATTTGGTAAGGCTAAACCTCCATTTGTCTTTGATTTACTTAAATGTTTTTTGCTTATTCTATGATTCTTATAATCCCAGATGAAGCTTGTAACTCAACATAAATATTTGAAAAGGAAATTATGTTTTGAAATAATGCTCTCTTTTTTTTGGTGTATCTAGCAGAATAGATAATGGAAAACCAGTTGATATAGTGCATTTGGACTTCCACAAGGCCTTTGATGAGCTGCCACACTAATGTTAATTTTCACAAAATTAGAGTGCATTGTGCTGGTATGAACTGATAATGGTCATGAAAAAAACAGGATGAACAGGTTTTATTCTACTTGTGCTGTTGTGATACTTGGGATGCTACAGGGATTGCTCTTGGGACTCCAGCTCATAGTATCAGGTTCATAGAGTCATACAGCATGGATAGAAATCCTTCTTCCCAATTTGCGCATGCCGATCAACATGCACCATCTACGTGCTTTAGCGAACCATGAAATCATCTATGCCTCCAATCATCATCGGCGGCCACTCGAAACAAATATGATTGTCCTCTCCTCTCCATATGGTCATTTACTTGTGGGTCAGCAGATGTCTATAGAGGCCAATCCGCGATCCACACACCTTGGTGAAACGTGGGCAGTGGATACTGGCGGTGGTTGGTAGTCGTCAATCCCCCATCTCTCTCTCCTTACGGTGCTGTCGCTTTGTCTCTGCGACACGGCCTAGTTCCATTTCATGACGTGCAGCTCCTTCCTGCATGGATTTCCTCCAGGAACGCCTGTCCAGTGCACTGTGCTCCCAGTTGCTCGATGTGATGTGGAATTTCTTCAGACTGTTCTTGATGTTGTCTTGGAGGCCTGACAGCTGCAGCTCACCTGCAGTCCGTCTGTTTTTCCTTTTTTCTTGTTGTTTTCTTTTGTCTGTTTTAGTTTAGTTTAGTTTATTAGGTTGTGTAAGTGTGGGGGGGGGGGGGTGGGAGAAACATGGTGCTTCGGGGGGGTGCGACTTTTTCTTGTCGTGTTCCCCGTCTCCGTCTCCGTCTGCGCTGAGGCTTAATAGCGGAGCTGGTGGCCTCGGGGCTGTGGTGGTGTTCCAGCGTCCCAGCAGCGGCCCAACTTGGAGCTATGGTGGCGTTCCGGCATTCTGGCGGCGGTGCCACGGATTCAGGGCTGTGGCGGCGTTCCGGCAGCGGCGGCCCGGCTTCGGAGGCTCGGCCGCAGGCCCAGTGGACGACACCGTCGGGAGCTTGCAGGTCACAGGTTGGCGACCTGTTTTTCCGGAGCTCCCGCAACAACAGCTTCATCCGCTGGACTGGAGGGCGGCAGCTTCAGCAGCTTCGACCACCCCGGGCAGTGGAGTTTGAACCGGCCCGTTCGCGGAGCTGGATTCAGTCGCAGGACTGACTTACTTACCATCACCCGGCGGGGTCACAACATCGGAGGCCTGGATCGCCTCATTGCAGAGGGAGAACAAGGAGGGAAGAGACAAATGCTTTAAGATTTTTACCTTCCATCACAGTGAGGAGGTGCCTGGTGAACTCACTGTGGTGGATGTTAAATTTGTGTTTATTGTGTGTTTTTGTTATTATTATTATTATTATTATATGTATGACTGCAGGCACGAAATTTCGTTCAGACAGAAAGGTCTGAATGACAATAAAGGTTCAAGTATTCAAGTAAGTATTGAAGCGTTTCTTTGGCCCGACAGGGGCTCGC
Organism: Amblyraja radiata; assembly: GCF_010909765.2. Taxonomy (NCBI): domain Eukaryota; kingdom Metazoa; phylum Chordata; class Chondrichthyes; order Rajiformes; family Rajidae; genus Amblyraja; species Amblyraja radiata. The sequence goes on from NC_045961.1 coordinate 61,432,339, forward strand.
CGACCTTCCTTCAATTAAGAGTACAGGATTTGTTTAGGGAGACATGTGTTGGACATGTAGATGACATGGCCAGTCAATCGATGTAGGTGCTGCATTATTGTGGTGGTGTTGCTGGTCATGTTGGCTTCCTCCAAAATGCTGATGTTGGTGCATTTGTCCTCCCAGCTGATCCTCAGAATTTTTCGTAAGGATCTTTGATGGTATTGTTCCATTGCTCTCAGGTGCCTGCTGTAGGTGGTCCATGAGCTGGCTCCATACAACAGGGTGGAGAGGACATCGGCTCTGTAGACCAACAGTTTTGTTTGATCTTCTAGGTCTCGGTCTTCAAAGACTCTTTTCCTGAGTCTGGTGTAGGCTCCACTGGCACAACTCAGGTGATGTTTGACCTCAGAGTCGATGTCAGCTTTTGAGGAAAGAATGCTGCCAAGGTTGGGGAAGTGGTTTTCAAGAGTGGTGTCATCCACTTTTATAGTGGGCTGGGTAGACAGCTGGTTGGGTGGAGATTGATGTAGGACCTGGGTCTTCTTGATATTTAAGGCTCTGTATGCCTTGGCAAATTGATTCAGGATGCTGTGGAGGTCTTCTGCAGAGTGTGCTGCAATGGCGCAGTCATCCGCGTGCTGAAGCTGGCGGTGTTACTGACTTTGCTCTTGCCCGTCAACCTATTAAGGTTGAAGAGCCCACCATCAGTTTTGCAGAGGATTGGGATCTCCTGTAGCAGCTCTTCACCAATGAGGTGAAGAATGGCAGCAATGAAGATGACAAACAGGGTGGGTGCGATGATGCATCCCTGTTTGACTCCCATTTCCACAGTGAAGGGCTCGGACAGGGCCGCAGTTGCTGAGCACTGTGACCGACATGCCATCATGTAGAAGCCTCAATATTCTGATGTACTTGTCGTGACAACCGTACCTTGATAGTATGTTTAAAGAGCCTTGCTGTCTACTGAGTCAAAAGACTTTGTCAGGTCTATGAAGGCCATGTACAAAGGCTGCCTTTGTTCATGGCATTTTTTGTGGATTGGCGTGCTGAGAATATCATGTCTGCTGTACCTCTGGATGGGCAGAAGCCACACTGTGATTCTGGGAGTACCTGAATCATCTATGCCTACCATCTATGCCTACCACACCTATGCTGACTATGATGTCTATGCATTTTCTACTACACTCTCTCTTATTAAAACTTCCTTCCCATAATGTGTTGATTAGAACTGTACATAATTGGTTAAATACTAAAGCAGGTAATTCAGAATGTTAATAGTAGCTTATTATTTATTGCCTGGCGTTTTAGATACAAAATAGGGAAGTTTTGCTTCAGTTACAGCATGAGGTCAAATCTGGAGTACTGTATATTAAATGAGTCTTTTTGTTTAAATAAAATAGTTTATGTGTTGACAGACAATGCTGTGAAAATTGGTTAGTCTAACAGCAAGAATAAATGGCTTCTCCTTAGACAAAAAGATGGATAGGCCAGATGTGTATGTACTGGAGTTTAGATGAGAGAGAGAGGTGGCTTGGTTAAACGTAACTCCTGAGAGGTCTCGAAAACGAGAAGATTACGGAGAGTCGGGATGCAAGGAGGACTCTAACTTCTACAGGTGTACAGTAGAGAGCATGCTGACTGGTTGCATCGTGGCTTGCTTCGGCAACTTGAGTGCCCAGGAGCAAAAAAGACTACAAAAAGTCGTAAACACTGCACAGTCCATCATCGGCTCTGACCTTCCTACCATCGAGGGGATCTATCACAGTCGCTGCCTCAAAAAGGCTGGCAGCATCATCAAGGACCCACACCATCCTGGCCACACACTCATCTCCCCGCTACCTTCAGGTAGAAGGTACAGTAGCCTGAAGACTGCAATGTCCAGGTTCAGAAACAGCTAATTCCCTACAGCCATCAGGCTACTGATCTCAACTCAAACAAAACTCTGAACATTAATAGCCCATTATCAGTTTATTTGCACTTTACCTGTTTTATTTATTCCTGTGTGTATATATTTATACAATGGTGTATGGACACACTGATCTGTTCTGTATTCATGCCTTCTATATTCTGTTGTGCTGAAGCAAAGTAAGAATTTCATTGTCCTATCTGGGACACCTGACAATAAACTCTCTTGAATCTTGAAATCTTGAAATCTTGAGTGGATTTGGAGGGAATAATTCTAACAGTGGGAGAGTATAGAATTAGATTCACTGTTTAAAAATAAGGGCTGACCAATTTAAGACAAAGATAAGGCGTTTTATTTCACCTTCAGAGCATTGTGGTTGTTTGGAAATCTCTTGGTCACAGGTGGTGGAAGAAGAGTTTTTGATTATTTTTAAGGCTTTCATCACAAGGGGGTGAAAGGTTACCATTGGTGGATAGAAATGAAGAGCTGTGAATACAATCAGATCAACCTTGATTTTACTCAAGGACAGAGCAGGCTTAAGAAGTTATATTGTATACATTTGCACCTAATTCTTCTGTTTATAGTTGTAGGATTGGGAAATCACCTTTAACTAATTTATTTTAGGAGATGTGGGATTCTGAGATGGCTTTTGATAAAGTATCACCCAGGAGATTGGCCAACAATGTTGAAGTACATGGAAATAAGGGCAACTAGGTTGAATTGAAAACAATTCAGAAAGCAGAGTAGGAATAATCAGATATTTCCCAGACTGATGGGCTGTGATTAGTGGGATATTGCTGAGATTGGTGCTTGAGTAATGACTATTCCCAATCTCTTTCTTTGGGACAGGGAATGAAATGTCGCATTGTCATGTTTGCTCATCATCATCATCATCATCATCATCATCATCATCGTTGAAACAGCAACGGGCACGATGCCTTACAATGCTATGTACGACAGTGATCGCAACTTCTACTGAAATGTGGATGACCGTTGTTGCCACAAGCTCATCCGCCCTTGACAGGTCTTGTGTTTAGTCATGCTGGGAGTCCACAGCCCCCTCCTCACCTGGCAAACCAGATGGGGGAGACGATTTAGTCGCCGATTATCTGACCATGGGGCAAGTAGCACGGGTTTACATGGTACCCGTGGTGGGGGGGGTACTCCCCACGACCTGATCTGAGGATCTAAAACCAGCAATGAGTTATGAGAAAGATGTACAGAGGCTCAAAAAGGCATTTAAATAATCTAAGTGAGTGGTTCAGAACATGGCAAATTGAATACAAAAAGGAAAAACATGAGGTCATCTATTTCAGCACAGAAAAAGAAAACAGTATTTTTTTAATAGTGACATATTGGAAAATGTCAATATTCAAAGGGATTCAAGGACTCTTTGTACTCGACACTGCAAGCTAGCATGCAACTGCAGAAAACAATTAGTATGCTGAACTGCATTTCAAAATCTATTGTCTAAAGAAGTGTCTCAGCCTGAAACGTCATTCATTCCTTCTCTCCAGAGATGCTGTCTGTCCCGCTGAGTTACTCCAGCTTTTTATGTCTATCTTAAGTAAGATAGGGACTATTAGTGAGCACCCAGAATATTATGTTTAGTTTCAGTCTCTTTATCTGAATAAGTGTATACTACCCTTGCAGCATATGAAATGAAATTACCATAGATCTGGCTGGTTTCAGGGAGAGTGGGTTTGATCTTTAGAGTTTATAAAAATGACAGGTGAATCTGCATTTACATGGCTCAAAAGACTGGACTGTAGGAAGGATGTTACCCCTGGCTAAGGAATCTAGAACCAAGATCAGGGAATTAAAATCATAACAGAGAAGAGGAGAAAGTAAGAGAGTGGTGAATATTGGAATTCTCTACACTGGAGCACTGTGGAGACTCAGTCATTTACTTCATTAAAAAAAACGTCTTGAAAGATTTGTTGATATTCATGGAAACAAGTAATACAGGAAAAAATACCATTCTTTAGTCGATCCTTGGAATTTTACAGGTCAAATTCAGCCACTAGAGTCTGCACCAGCTAAAGTATACCAACCCTTTAAGATCAAGCTAGCTGCAGTCTTTCCAGGTGCGTCAGAGGTTCACCTGCACCTCCTCCAACCTCATCTATTGCATCCGCTGCTCTAGATGGTAGCTGCTCTACATCGGTGAGACCAAGCGTAGGCTTGGCGATCGCTTCACCGAACACCTCCGCTCGGTTCGCAATAACCAACCTTGTCTCTCGCTGGCTCAGCACTTCAACTCCCCCTCCCATTCCGAATCCGACCTTTCTGTCCTCAGCCTCCTCCATGGCCAGAGTGAGGACCACCGTAAATTGGAGGAGCAGCACTTCGTATTTCGCTTGGGCAGTTTGCACCTAGGCGTTATGAACATTGACTTCTCTAATTTCAGATAGTCCTTACTTTCTCCTCCCCTTCTCAGCTCTCCCTCAGCCCACTGGCTCCACCTCTTCCTTTCTTCTTCCCCCCCCCCCCCCACCACATCAGTCTGAAGAAAGGTTTTGGCCTGAAACGTTACCTATTTCCTTCGCTCCATAGATGCTGCCTCACCCGCTGAGTTTCTCCAGCACTTTTGTCTACCTTTAAGCAATGCAAGATGGTTTTATTCAGTGGCAGCAAATATTGACTTAGAATCTCTGCTGATGCCTCCAAGCAAAGATGCAGCTTGAGTTTCTGTTTGGGTGTCCTGTACATTTAAAGTTCTGTCTCCTGTCATGTAGTTATGTACAAAGTGTAAACATTTTAATCCATGTATTCAAGTGTAATTTCTGCTAATAATGAAGAACGCACATTCAGAACATAAACCTGACGAGAAATATGAATTATTAAAAAGATTGCTCTTCAGCGGTATTTATTAAGGAATGAGTTAGTTAATGTGGAAAGGGTTTGATGGACTCAAGGAAAATCAGTTGAATTGAGAATCTTACTTGGCCACAGTAAAATCATTAAAGGGTATGTATATTACCACTGTTGGCTTCCTCACAGCGACTGAAAATAGCACTCGAATGAATTATAATGGCATAATAGAAAGCAGTACACAGGAGAAATAGGAAGCATAACACAATCATTTCCCTCCAGGAGGTGTAACTGAATAGAATATATCTAAATAATCAGCACCAATAAATAAAATAGTCAGACTGCATGCATCCTGTAGAAAAAAACAAAGCATGATTCTAACTTGACAACATGGGCTAGAAATATTTCAACACATAAAAATGAGCACAACGTGTAATGTTCCATCTATTTCGAAGACTCTGCATCCATTAGCACTCCCAAACTGCACAGCAAGATCCAAAGTTGCATTGGGTTGCACTTGGCTATTATATGGTACTTAAATTTGAAATTCAAATTCAAATTTGGACAAATTCTACGACAAGTAGGAGTTAAGTTATAGGTACAGATTCTGTGTTAGTGTCTTCTCTTTTTCATTCTCCAAAGCAATGAAGGAAAACTGGTAATTAAAGCTAATAAACAGCACTACTTTATTTGTAAAATAAATAAAATTATACAACCTATGTCTTCTGGTCCTCGATTCCCCTAACCTGGGCAAGAGATTCTGTGCATCTACCCAATCTATTCTTCTCATGATTTTACACACCTCAATAAGATCACCCCTCATCCTTCTGTGCTCCGAGGAATAGAAATCTTATCTGAACCCTTTCAAACTTGACAATATCTTTCCTGTAACATGGTGCCCAGAACTGATCACAATACTCTAAATGCAGTCTCACCAACGTCTTATACAACTACCACTCGACCTCCCAACATCTATACTCAATACTCTGACTGATGGCCAATGTGCCAAATGTCTTTTTGACCACCTTATCTACCTGCGACTCGACCTTCAAGGTACCATGCACCTGCTCTCGTAGATTTCTATGCTCTACAACACTCCCCAGAGGCATACCATTCACTGCATAGGTCCTGCCCTTGTTGTGCGTCCCAAAATGCAACACCTTACATTTCTCTGTATTAAATTCCATCGACCATTCCTCTTATATGGAATACCATTCTCCATGGTGATGAATGATCTAGAATTAGGTTTGCTTTGACTCACTATGACCTTCCATTATAATTGTCAGTCTGGGCTTCATCCTCTAACTCTCAATCTCCAAATCAATGGCATAGTAACTATTTGTCACCCTGTTACACCCTGTTGTAAAATGAAATTGGTCTTCTTTTATCCGCCTCCAGCTGATATCCTACTCATTTTTGAAACAATTTTGGATTTCTTGTTTAATCAAGCTTCCTGTTATTGGGAATATAATTGTCATTTATCATCATCTCACTGCATAAGACTGTTCATCATCACTTAGGTTAATATATTGCAGAAGAGTAGGATCCTGAAGTAGGGATTTCACTATGATGACAGTGTGCTTCAATAGTTACTTAGCCACCGAACAGTATTGGCAGGTACACAAATATGCTGGAGAAACTCAGCGGGTGCAGCAGCATCTATGGAGCGAACGAAATAGGCGACATTTCGGGCCGAAACCCTTCTTCAGACAGAAACATGCCCGAAACAGGCCCGAAACGTCGCCTATTTCCTTCGCTCCATAGATGCTGCTGCACCCACTGAGTTTCTCCAGCATTTTTGTGTACCTTCGATCTTCCAGCATCTGCAGTTCCTTCTTGAACAGTATTGGCAAATGGTTTGACGAACCATTCCAAATCTCAAAACCATGTCTGCTGTAAATTGGGCCATTATCTGTGATCAACACCTTAAAGATGCCACATCTAGCTAAGAAGTGTTGCACTTGTAAATTGCCATCGATGAGTAGCTGGTTTTTGTGGCACCTACTTTATATCGAACTTGAAAAATAATCCACTGTCACCCGTCTTGGTGAAATAGATCTGACCCAAGTTTTGCTCAGATTATTTTGGCCAAAGATTTAACGATTGTGAGATGTTTCTTTTTCTTGTTTTCTTTCTAAAGATCTGCAGGCCTTGCCTTTCTACATTTGAGCCCTGCTCTCACCACTCATCCCTGGCCAGTTCCTCTTGTTCTGAGCAGACAATTGGTATGGAGTTAGAGAATATTCAGGAGCCATTAGATTTTATAATTCAGACCGCTAGGTTGTAGGGGGATGCATTTTTACATGTTTTAATTTGTAATTGTTAATTATTGGTCGTTTTAAGTATTTATTGCTCTCAGGTAGTGTCCACATTATATTTTATGTATTTTCTGCCTGCGTTCATTTTGAATGTGTGGGTTTGTTTGTTGGGGGCTTCTAGACATCTGAATTTCCCTGAGGGGATCAATAAAGTATTTATTATTATTATTATTATTATTATTATTATTATTATTACAGCACAGATACATGCCCTTCAGCCTACTGCGTCCATGCAAACAGTTCTCTTCCTGCATTAAGAGTAAACACATTTCATGGCTCTTCATAGATTTATTTTCATAGCGTAATAATAATAATAATAAACTTTATTATGGACTTGAGGTCCAGACAAGGGGTAACATTACATTAAAAAAATGCATTGCATATTAAAAAATATCATAAAGTACATATAAAATCTTAGTATATCACTTATAAAAGCGTCATAAATTATATTTTTTAAAAACCACAATACATAAGTTAAAAATCCAGATTAAAAGAATGATCAATATCCTACAATGAGACAACGATACCAGTGTCTCCACAGCTGGGATTCGTAGCGTGTAGTGCTAACCCTTATATTTGACAAGGCCACAATAAGCACATTTTTAGAGTCATTTATCCTGCAAATGAATTTATACATGTGATTTCTTAGGATAGTTTCTAAAGTACTGACTCCTGCAGCCACAAACATATTACTGGCACTACACCATATGGGTTTCCTTAGTAGTGTTCTCATGGCATCGTTATATGCCACCTTTAGTCTCTGCAAACTTGTCTTTCCATAGATCGACCACAGGTGCACAGTGTAGAGTGGTGTGCAGTATGCTCTAAATAGCGACATCTTCACCACATCTGCACACGCACTAAATTTAAGCAAGAGGATATTCACCTGTACATACAGCATGCATCGTTGCCTATAAATATCCTCATCATCTGTCATTTGTTCTGTAATAATATGCCCTAGATATTTTACCTTATTACAGACAATAAGATTATTGTCAGACAATTTAAAATCAGGAAATTTTAGACATTTATCCTCTTTGGTTCTACAGATCATAACAGCACTCTTACTAGCATTATATTTAATGTCATGTTCCACACCATACACAGAACATATAGTAAGGAGCTGCTGGAGACCAGCGCTAGATGGACTAAAGACCACAAGATCATCTGCATACATAATATGGTTCACTAAAATATTACCAATCACGCACACAGTGTTACAGGCTTTCAATTGTTTAGACAGATCATCAATATATAGATTAAAAAGGACTGGGGACAAAACTCCCCCTTGTCTAACACCATTGCTAACCCCAAATGGGGCTGAGATGTAATGGGGTGTAATTTGTTTCCTCTGAAGTTTAGGTAATTATGATACTCTACTTCATCTCCCATGTTGCCATGTGGCTGGAAGACTTCATTCTGCTGTGTTTTAAAATTCTAAAATTCTTAAAATCTCAGTTTACTGTTTGATTGTACAAAATACATGCCTTGCATATCCAAATATTCGATCTGTCTACTGGGATCGATATCCCTGTTTTAGTCTCTCTAATTCGGGTTTTTTTTCCAATCGGATAAAACAAATGTTAATCAATGTATGCCTACTTGCTTCCTCTGAGCTAGCTCTGACTGATAATTGATTTTCTTTCTCCTGATAGATTAAAGGTATTTGCATATGGATGTATAAATGGCACAAAAATGATAGGTTGTTGCAGTAGTTTCAACTGCAATAATTTGAGAGTGATAGCAAACTTCAGTGGTTACGCTGGCACCAGCACTTGTGAAGGTCCCCTCCACAGAACTAACCTTGCTTGCCTCCATGATGTTCCACTGGCATTCTAAATCTGACTTGTTCTGATCTTGTGCCGCACATCTTATTCACTCCATGGATTTTTTATGGCTACTTCATTACTTGTTGACATGCATTCTTTTTTTCCAAGTTCAAGGTTTTTGTTTTTGTAATCATTCATAACACTCTCTTGATATTTAAACCACTTTACTTTCATCTTCTGCTGTTTGCCTCCTTTTTCAACTTTACTTTCATCTTCTGCTGTTTGCCTTTCTCAACACATGTAATTCAATCTGTCAGATTTCCAATAATTTGTACAGCTTTGTAGCTTCATATGTTTGTATTCCGTTATCTGGATTTTACTCTGAATCATATAAAAGCCATTTGCTCAGCCTGAACTCATGGACTCCACAAATAATCTAATCTCTGAAGAGTGATTCTTTTAAATCTTGAAAAAGAGTTATCTGCAAACAGTATTATTTGTTAGCATTGTGGAGAAGGATTATCCCTGTCCATTATATTTGCATTGAACCTGTAAAGATCAATTCAATAATTTCTCATTGAGTTCCAACGGGCTTTTAATGGCTGTAATGCAATCTCCAGGGTTCACGCAACAGCTTTATGGCACATTACAAGTTTTTTTGCTCCTGCCACCAATGAGATTCAATAAAACCTTAATTTAGGCTGTTTTGGTTAATGCACAGTTGAATATGGAATGTAATCTCTTTCTTTCATTGTCTTCATTCCTTAGACAGGTATATTGCAAAATATAATTGTGCATTGTGCCCAATTCAACTGAATCATGCAGGTCATTGTTGTTTCATGCTCATCAGGGTATTCGTTCAATCGACCCTTTGAATATGACCTCCCGAATAAGCTCCCGGAAAAAAGAGAGAGAGGGGTGGGGATAGAGAGAGAGGGGGGAGGAGAGAAAGGGGGGGGAGAGGAGACGGAGAGGGGGAGAAGAGAGAGAGGGGAGAGAGAGAGAGGTAGGGTAGAGAGGGAGTGACGGGGGAGGGGAGGAGGAGTTAGTGAGCAGTGTAGCCTGCTGTCGATCTCGGCTTAGTCGAGCCTATATCGATTTTGCGCTTTTCGCTCAGAGAGAGGGGGAACTGGGTGGAGACGCGATGTAGGAGTTGGATGGATTATGCTTGTAAAACAGGGATTAAATTGTGGAATAAAGATGGAACTATTAAAAGATTAAATTACTTCAGATGGAATGCCAGTGGGCAGAGGAATAGAAGATAAGGGCTAAGGCAGAGAAGGAAAGCGCTGATAAGAGTTCGGAGACAATCCCGTTACCAGTAAGTCCTTTCGGGCCTCTCGAGATCCTATGTCTGGCAATGACGACCCTGTCTATTGAAGAATGGGTAGGTGGTCAATAACAATCTGGATCACTGTCCAATCACAGCTCAGACCACTCCTATTTTGACCATTAGCCCGCCCACCATTACATTAAACTACTCCCTTTGTTCATTTTAAATTCTCACTCCAACAGAAAACGACTTTTGCAAACCTCCCAGTTCTAGTTCACAAATTCTACAAATTGGTCCCCACAGAAACAAAGATTGTTTGGCAGACAAGGGAGTTAAAGTTAATACAGAGAGACGTGAAAAACTCCCTAAAAAGTATTTTAGAATGTTCTTTCAAGTTGTCACTCATCCAAGTTCTGACTCTTATCAGATTAAACGGATCCCCATGTTCTTTCAAGTTGACACTCATCCAAGTTCTGTTCCTTATCTGACCGAGAGCTCAGTGTTCTTTTCAAGGCTATGCTGCCGAGATAATGGCTGTTCTATCGTACTGTGTTCAGGATTTCACTATGTCTGTTTCAATTCTCCCAAAGCCTATCGGGATACTTGACATCCAGTCCCAGGCTATATTTATATAATCATATCTATGTCCCTTTTGATGAAATGGTCCATGTCAGATGAAATAGGATGTCATTGAATGAGCTTGCAACCTATGAAAATTAATTGTTTATTCTTTGTTTTCTCTTAACTTTAGGTTTATTTATTTATTTATTTATTCCTATCACTTACCTTTTGAATTGAGTTCAAATGGAGACCTGAATTCCACGATGGCCACGTGGCATTCAGGTAGGTGTGTTAGATGTGATTGGAGATGCCCTTATCTCAGAACAAAATCTGTTAATTTGAAATTGTAAATTTGGGGAGATAGATTGGAACAATTGGAAATATTTTGTAATTGTTTTTTAAAAATAATGATCTATTGTTAAAGGGTCTGCCTTATAGGTAGTTAAAGAGTGATCTCACAACCCCCACCACCCGTAGAATTCTGGATTAGTGGAGGAAATGAATATGTCACTAAAGTATGGAAGTTAGTTATGACCTGCAGCCCCACAGCAATGAATTAATTACATACGCACAGCAATTAAGCAGAACCTTGTCAGTCTTGCATTCACAGGTGTTGAAAACCCAGAAGTCACTGCCAGTTGAACACAGACACAGTCCATACTACTGGGATCAGGCAAAATTGGGACTGTTTGAGGGGACAGTACCAGGTGCTATTACGGCACTAACCACCGTGAAGATTGAAGATTACCCCCATTGGAGACGATTGACTGTAAATGGAGGAGAACCAAGAAAGGACAATGGAGCTATTGACCCTACTTTTTATCCTGAGGTTGGCCCAGGTGGGCTGGACTTGGGGAACAACCCCTGCACCAAGACGTCCTGAATAAGGCTGATAACTGTCCTTACATTTATAACACTGACTAAGATGGATCCATTACCACAGGTTGTTGAAGTAACCAGAAAAAGGTGGCAGCTTATTCTGGAGGTACAGACCGAGCTGAAACAGATGATAAATGTGCTCACCAATGCCCAGTCTGAAAGTGACCATCTCGCTTCCATCACACAGCAGCTGAAGGAGAGCAATCAGGTTGTTGAGTTGAAAAGCCTTGATTTTGGAGTGCAACTCAGTTACAGAACTGGACTGAGGTAAATCAAAGTGAGGAGCTGAGTTGGGATGGATCAGACAGACAGTTGGCATTGATGGAGAAGGAAGAAGAATGCTGGTTTCACTCGCTGATGGAAAACTTGGAAGAAAGAACGACTCGATTTGTGAAAATAAACTACATTTGTGATCAATGTGGACAGACTTTCAAACAGTGGAAACACATGTCAGTTCACCAAATGAGCCATACTGGAGCAAAACCTTTGCAGTGTGAAGTTTGTGGTTTCCAGTGCAGGCAAAGAGCATCCTTGAAATACCATATGACTAAGCACAAGGCAGAAGCTGAAGTTGAATTTGCTTGTGACCAATGTGAGAAGCGGTTCGAGAAGGCTCACTATTTGAATGTTCATATGTCCATGGTTCATCCCTTGACCCAGAATACAGATAAAAACAAACCTATTTAAATTGAATCAAGTCAGCTAAGTTTAGAAACATTAATTAAGCAGGAACCCAGTTAATAGTTATTCAAAAGCTAAATGACGAGTCTAAATAATCTTGCACCCTTTTTCAATGTCAGCAAGACACAAAGGATTAACATGAATAAATGCAATTAACCCATGCTCAGCTAAAATAGGCAGAGCAAAGGAAAGGTTAGTGTGGAGAATATAGTTCTGGGCATTATAGCACATCAGTTCCAGAGACAAATTTCAATGTCTGCAATGGGATAGAGGTGAATCAGGCAGAATCCTACCAATTAGAAGAGTTGTTCAGAACTTTGATAACAGAGGGGAAGAAGCTAGTTGATGTTGTGGTTAGGCAGGATTACACTTTGCCACAGTATATCCTGGACATGCAATCAAGTTGCAGTGTTGTTTGGAATACAGGACAGTGCCCATCCAGTAGAAATATGGACTCAATGGACGAAGTTCTGGATGGTTCAATAACCCTTTCACCTCATAATGGAACAGTGACTGAAAATGGTGAGGGTGATAATGTTGCGAAGCATCAACCTGTCTCAGTGTTAGCAGACTTTCAGACTTGTACATACAGTGGAGCCACTTTGCGGTCTGTGAATGTGGACAACTGGGAATTCCCATTGAAGAAAGATATGTTCTGTTGCTCAGATCCTGAATATACAGAGTGCTCTTGGGAAAAAGTTCAGGTACAAGATGCAACTCAACCATTAAAAGTGAAAAAATCTGTTAACTGCAATGAAGTATCTTGTTCTATAAGAAATGATGTTGTGGATGGATTGGAGTCCAGTGATCTTTCTGAAAGGTACTTATCAAGTGAAGATGACAGAGAAATAAAAGTTAAGAATGGCTCTTCAGATGAGTCTTTTCAACCATATTGGAAGAAGAAGAGTAAGTTACCAGTTAAGAAGTGCAATATTAAGGATGTGAAGAAACAATCTGGACAAAAACATTGCTGGAAACCAAAGTCAAACTTGGAAAGGGAAGATTTCCCCACCATATATCGATGTCAGTATAAGGGTTGCTGTGCTGTTTATAGAGCAGTTGACGGATTTAAGAAACATATAAAAGAGCAGCATGAAGAGGTGCGTGAAAGACCTTGCCCCCACCCAAGAGGTAACAAGGTGTTTCTGATTGATTGCTACCTGCAGTGCCATGTAAAGCTGATCCAGACAGAAGAAAGAACATCTTTACAGATCAAGAGTCAAGAGAGTCAAGAGTGTTTTATTGTCATATGTCCCGGACAGGACAATGAAATTCTAACTTGCTGCAGCACAACAGAACAACAGAATCTAAGAAGAGACCGGCGACACCCTCGGACAGGTGCAAACTTTATGGCACAACCCCAATGTCGACTGAAGGGATTACACTGCCTACAGGTGGCACCTGATCCATCGATCCTAAACAAGCTTCATCAGGATGGTTGACAATGAAGAGTGTGAGAACTGGTTGCCATACCATTGGTTTGAGGGACTTTGGGGTACTATTGAACTGGTAGCCATATCTTTGGTTTGGGTACTGTGATACATTATGACTATCATTCTGCTAATCATTGCTCTAATGCTTGCGACCATTGTGTGTACCTACCGAGGACTGTGAATGTTATCATGTTTGATCAAAATGAGGGAATGAAAGAGCTAACAGTCAAATCTAATAGTCAAATCTGAAATGTAGTCGTTCTTCTACAAAAGCCATGATCTAGTAGAACAAAAGAACGGCTCGGTGCCAAGTCTCAATGACTTTGTAAATTATATGGAACACAATATGGAGGACAGGTTGTCTTTTCAATAACGACATTAAGATGGCAGCCTGCATAATAACATATGCTTCTTTTCAAAGCCATAAAGAAGCCAAGATTTTTAAAATAGCTGACGTTCCAGAGATAAGTAATAACTTGACCATATAATTGCCATGGTCATTCTTCAACATTTGTTGCGATCTGCTTTTTAAGAAACGAACTTTGACACATGTGTTTACAGGAATCAGGGTTTCTCAAGGCTGAAGAGACATTTTGATTGTGACAGTGCATATTCAAAACATAGACCATGGTGGTTCAAAATCCACTGCCCTCTGCAAAATTGAGGAAATAATTACCTTGCAGAAAAATGACCTTGGAACCACGATGGGACGAAAGCAGTATCTTTACTCCATTCTCTCCAGAAACAGCCCAGGTAGGAAACACAAGTAAGATCTCCTACTCTAGTGGCGACCAACGCTGAGAACCATGTATTAACGGTAGTAATTCAAGAGGAATATCAATATTGTATTGCATGCCAATCATTGGCTCTGTGAATATTGATGTTCCCCTATAATAAAACCTACCATTAGCACATTTCACCACGGTACAATTTCCAGAAGCTGCAGTGAATTATTAATTGATGATTGTATTAAAAATGACCAGTCTTCATCCAAGTTGTAAACAGGAAGCTTGCAAATGAAATTTCCACTTCATATACCACATCCTATAGAAAACATCTTCACTAAGACCTTCAAGAATTATTGCTGTTTCCCTATTCTTTTGTTCCTCAGCTTCTCAACTGAAAAGTGGTGGCAAGAGTAAGCCTTGACCCCAAACATCACCTATCCATGTTCTCCATAGATGCTGCCTGACCTGTAAATAATTGGACATCTGTGAGATGGCACTGTGACATCATCAATGGAAAGTGCTCAATGATCTCCCGCTGAAAATCTGTTAATTTGTGAAATCTATCTATATACTTTAAAAACTGTGTGTGTGTGTGTGTGTGTGTGTGTGTGTGTGTGTGTGTGTGTGTGTGTGTGTGTGTGTGTGTGTGTGTGTGTGTGTGTGTGTGTGTGTGTGTGTGTGTGTGTGTCATTTTGCATGTGAAACGTATTTCCTCGAAAACAAGACGCAAAAACGCAGAAAATTTTACAATTTCGTTAGGGATTTAACTTACGATTTCATAAATCCACTCCTCTCTAGGTTTGGTCAATTATTTCCCCAGATTTTGAATAAAATTATTCACAAAACATCAAAAAAATTTAAAATCAAACTGCTGCATAAATCAGTGCCACCTCACAGATGTCCAATCACAATGGATCTAATTTACATATATGACATCACAATGGGACAGTTGTGGGAGATTGGAACCTTCACATGATCCCACTAAAATCAAACTGCTGCATGAGTCACAGTGCCATCTCACGCCACCGCTGCCCAGCTGCTGATGTTACAATAACAGAGAAATGTTTACATCGTCTGGTAGAAATTTTCCTTATTAGATTAGATTAGATATAATTTATTGCCACACAGCCAGGCTGGTGGAAATTTGGGTTGTCTGCAGCGATACAATAATAAAGAACACACAACCACAATAAAACTGTAACACAAACATCCACCACAGCATTCATCACTGTGGTGGAAGGCACAAAATTTGGCCAGTCCTCCTCCATTTCCCCCCCGTGGTGAGGACCAGAGTCCAGAGTCAGTCCAGGACTTTAAGAGGATTGGATTTTAAATATCCAATCCTCTATACATTTGGTCGATTATTTCCCGAGATATTTACTAAAATATATAACCAAACTGACACTTTAAAAAAAATATTAAGGTTGCCCAGCTGCTGACCTCGCAATGCCTTTGCACCTGGCCCAACTGCTTCCTGGCCACACCCGGCCCTGCCACCCAAGCCTGCCTGGTGGCCCCGCCCGCTGACCTCACAATGCCTTTGCACCTGGCCCAACTGCTTCCTGGCCCCGCCCGGCCCTGCCCCCCCCAGCCTGCCAGGTTGTAGATTCCATTGGTTTTCATTCAATTTAATTGAATTATTTGTCACTTAACATCACTAATTCTTACATTAACTTTTAATTTCAAAGACAGTTTAAAAAAAATAAAATTGCTGTCTTCATTGACAACTTATGTCTCCATACCTGCCTCAACGCAGAGGGAGAAGAGGAGGGAAGAGACTGGAGACCTAAGACTTTTGCCTCCATCACAGTGAGGAGATGTTGGGTGGACTCACTGTGGTGGATGTTAATATGTGTTTATATGTTGTTTTTTATTTTTTATTGTATTGTATTGTATGTATGACTGCTTCAATTTCGTTCAGACTTCGGTCTGAATGACAATAAAGGCTATCTAATCTAATCTAAAAAACTTAGATCGGACCCACTGTGTGTGTGTGTGTGTGGAGGAGGAGGGGAGGGGAGGGGAGGGGAGGGAGGGAGGGTGGGGAGGGGGGTGGTTAGTGTATGTGTGACGCGGCAGGCTGCCCCCTGAATTCAATAGAGCTGCTGACAGCTTTCGTGCATGAGTCGCGCACGCTTAATTTCCAGAACAT